>NC_139007.1:68208501-69663501 GCF_964374135.1 Grampus griseus | reverse complement strand
CCTTCATTAAATATTTTTTCGCAAATTTCTTGGAGACAGAGGTGGTCATATCACAATAGTTATGCTCAACAGGACATAAGAGAAAGTCTGCTAGGAGACTTTAGGGAAAAATTTTGTCCCCCTATAAAAAGATAGACTTTGCAAGAAGAAATTTTTATGTCCCTGGCCCTTTCTACTCAGGATACTGGTTGTGTGGTTTCAGTGCCTGCAGCTGCTGCAGCCGTCTTGAGACTATGTCTGGAAGGCCCCTGAGAGAGAGCGTGGAGATGCTAACAAAGTGAAATGCTATCCTTGAGCTGCTATACGCAACCTGTCATCACCTTCGTTCAGATTTCTTGCCTTTCTTATATAAGCCACAATCCATCAGGAATTCTAATTGCATATAAATTCCTTCCCAACTGATAAAATTAATGCTTTAAAAATGTATGGTTAAATTATTAACGGACATGCATTTTTCATTAAAAATTATATTTACCTCCAGATAATTTCCTCCCAGATATTAGGACATGTAAACACACTCTACCTTGATGACAGTCTCTCTACCAGTATGAGAGGTTACATATTGCTTTCTGGAATAATTACTCACTGGTCTCATTATCTTCAATAGCTGTGATTTCAAGGGGTTGGAAATAAAAAATAATTTTTCTTTAAAAATAACTAAACAGTTCCTATCAAGCATCTAGTTCCTGTAGCTGGAGCTAGAGAGTCAGTAAAAAATGAAATAAAGTTATAAAGAGTGTCACAAATGGAAAAATCAGAGTTAGACTAACTTTTAAAGTAAATATATGACATAAAAAGAATGCCCATAAATTGAACATCTGTCTTGGCAGAGATATAGATGGTTAAACTTGGAAGAAACTGCTACGTGACATTAATTTCTACTATTATTTGCTGAACAGGTAATTTCAATAGAGTCTTTTAGAAGAGCTTACAAGAACAGTTTTATATCATGCATATTTTTGCAAGGAAAAGCTTTTTAAAAATTAAATTTAGCCCATCATGCATGTAACAAGAACAACAGAGTTGGTAATTCATTATATTAATGATATATTTTCAACTTGTGTTATTTTCCATATTCTATTTATTTAAATACATAATTAATATATTTCTAGACAACTATACAACTTTTAACTCCAGATTTACTTTAGAAACAGAGTTGCATATTCCTACCTGAAATCTAATTCTTTTATATTTAATCTTCCTATCACAATATATGTTCCAGTTACAAAATCGTGTTTATTTAATTTTACTTAACTAATTAAATGAGATAGATAACCATAAGTAGAATTTACAAATACAGCCTCTTTCTCTTTCTCCCCAAGGGAGCTATACCGGTCCTTTAGTTGCTTTATAGTCTAGTTAACTGCAGCTAAAAGTAAATGGTTATTTTCTAGTTGGAGATTTGATTTTTCAGGGAGAAACAAAATACTTGTTTGCTTATGCAGGTTCAAGCAGCTTTGTTTCCCACAAGTTATGTAAGACAGATATTTTTGATGCTACTATTCTCAGGCTAAATTTGTTAATATTTCAAAAACAAAATTCATTTGGGATTTTCTTCTGTTACCACTAAGGAATCATTAAGTTGTGTATCACAGACTAAATGTGCACATTTCAAAAGAAAGGCCCTAGTCTTCCAGTATATCTATTCTCATTGCTTGCATGGTATTTTTCCCCATTGTAACCACAATGTATAAACCACATATACACAAATCTGGGAATAACTTAAAAAGTAAACAAATTTTTGTTTCTTAACTGGTGTCTTAGCCAACCAAACACAATATTCTCTGATTATAATGCTCTAAAAGAGACAGATATAGAGGAAATTGTGACTTAGGCAATGCTCATTTTTTAATGGTTTCTTTACCTCACCTCTGGAACAATGCTTTCTATTTTCTATAGCCCCAACCAACAAACCATTAATTCAACGGGCCACTCTCACAAAAGCAGCTGAGCATAATGGACTTTGCAGGGTCGCTGCTTATCATATGTGTTGTATATACCTTCCTTCCCAGTTCCTTAAGGCTGTGCTTTCCCTCGTGAATCTCATACTAATCTAGCTGACAAGGTTTCATTAGGAGGAGCCCCACACCATTGCCATATTTATTACAGCCTCTGAAAAATAAATATATTTTTAAAACTCTAAGTTGCTATGTAAATATAGGTGGCCATTGTCTTAGTCTGTTCAGGCTGCTATAATAAAATACAAAAGACTGAGTAGTTTATAAACAATAGAAGTTTATTTCTCAAGGTTCTGGAGTCTGGAAGTCTGAAAGCAGGGAACCAGCACAGCCAGGTGAGGGCCCTTTCCTAGGTTACAAACTTTGTTTGTATCCTCACGTGGCAGGAGCAGCGAGAGATCTAAGCAGAGCCTCTTTCATAACGGCAATAATTCCATTCATGAGACCCCTACACTTATGACCTAATCACGTCCCAAAGGCCCCATCTCCTAATACCATTACCTAGGGGGTTACATTTCAAAATATGGATTTGTGGGAGGCACATAAACATTCAGACCATAATAGTCACTGCTGATGTTACTGTTGTCAATTCAACAACAATTGATATTTATTGAGTGCCTACCACATGCCAGGCACTTTTCTAAGTGATTTGGGATGGATCAGTGAACTACACAAAAAAATCTCTGATTTCCTTCTATCAAGAAGAAACAAAATAAATATTAAACATAATGAACTAGTAAATTATATATGTCACAAGTACCCTAGTGAAAATAGAACTGCAGATTAGGGTACAGAAGTGTAAATTGGAGACCAGAAAGTAAGATTTAATTTTAAATGGGATAGTCAGGCCTATTGAGAAGGTGACATTTGAACAAATATTTGAAGGAGGTGAGGGAGTGAGCTTTGAAGATATATATGAGTGTTTCAAGCAGAGGAAGCATCCAGTGAAATGCCCTGAGGTTTGAGGGCTCTTGGTGTGACTGAAGACACATAAGGATGTCTTTCTGGATGGAACAAAGTGAATGAGGGAGAAAACAGTAGGGGATGAGGTCAGAAAAAAAATGGGGAACAGTTTATACAGAGCCTTGCAAGCCACTGTAAGGAATCTGGTTTCTATTCTGCATGAAATAGGGGAGCCATTGAACAGTTTTGAGCAGAGAAGTGACATGATCTGACTTATGATTTAATAAGATTACTCTGACTACTTTGAGAAGAATATTCTGTAGAGAGGCAAGTGTGGAAGTACTGAGACCAGTTAGGAGACTAGTGCAATAATACAGACAAAAGATAACAGGGGCTGAATTAGACCAGGCCAGTAGCAATAGAGATAGTGAGAAATGGTCAGCCTCTGGATAGAGTCAATAGGATTATTAAGTAGAGCCAGTAGGATTTTCTGAAGGAATGAATGTGGAGTGGAATTTTTTTAAAATGAATCACGGATGACTCTAAGATTTGGGGCTTGACAAGGAATTTCTGAAAGGATGGAGTTGTAATCAACTGTTACTACCAGCAGGGTTTAAAAGTTGCCTTCATTACCATGGCCTGGAACAAATTTTGGTTATTGTTTCTTAGCTAGCTTCTTATCTTAATATAATCAGTAAAGGTGAGTTCTATACATGGAAAAGGTGTCTATGTGGCATGATTTCCAAGTAGCAGGGAAGTACAGTGCCCTCCAAAATCCCCCACTTCTTGTTTGTGTCTTGAATTTAAATTGTTTGAACTTTTCGTAAAGGTTTTAAATACTACTACAATACAAATGATCCTAAAAACAGATGCCATTTAAGTTGTTATCAATTAACAAGTATGTTTACACCTTTTATGCAAGAGTGGTCAAAGACATATAGAAAGATGGAGATGGAAAGGGTCTTTTCAGCTGTTATGATGATTTAAAAATAAGTAACCTGAAAGTCGTAGAAATTAAGTGACTTGTCCAGGATCATAAAACTCATTGGGGGACTTCCCTGGTGGCACAGTGATTAAGAATCTGCCTGCCAATGCAGGGGACACGGGTTCGTGCCCCGATACGGGAAGATCCCACGTGCCGCGGAGCGGCTGGGCCCGTGAGCCATGGCCGCTGAGCCTGCACGTCCGGAGCCTGTGCTCCGCAACGGGAGAGGCCGCAACAGTGAGAGGCCTGTGTACCGCAAAACAAAACAAACAAACAAAAAAAAAAAACTCACTGGGGCAAGATGAGACCAGAATCCAGGTCTCCTGGTTCCTAGTTCAGTGCTTGTTTTGGGTAGGTTTGCTGGAGGAACAGAATGAGTAATGCAGAATGGATCCCTGTTTGGGAAGACAGTGGTGCTAAAGGTGGGAATGGACATCAAACAGAAGGCAAGAATTATTATAAGGTGTACACCTTGAACATATACAATGTTTATATGTCAGTTATGCCTCAGGAAAGCTGTTAAAATAAGATAAACAAACAATTAAAAAGTAAATAAAAATTTGACCCTAAATTCTTCTTCACCTCCTGCTACATCTACATCTCTCTCCACTCACAACCGCCTCCTAGAAAGAAAATCTACACTGGATGACCACTTCTCTTCACTTCTCATTCACTCTTCACCCTACTGCAAGCAAGTCTCCCCTCATCACTACTTAAACTCCTCAAGCAAAAGTCACTAATGACCTCCTGAGAGACCCATAGAATCTTTTTCGTTTTCTGAGACTTGATTTCTCTCCAGCATTTGTTCCCCCCAATATTAAAACTCTCTCTTCACTCAGTTTCTATGACATTATGCTTTCTGGGTGTTCCATCTTACAACTCAGCCCACGCGTTCTAAGTCTCCTTTCAGCTCTTTCTCTTATACTTGCTCTTTAAATGGTGGTGTTCCCCAGGGCTCTATTCTTGGCTTTCATCTCTTCCTGCTTTACAAGTGGTCTCTGAGTGATTTTATCCTTTCCCTTGACTTCATCTACCACCTGTGTGCTCATCTCCATCTCCAGGCCAGACTTTTTCTCTAGTCCTACTCTCATGTGGTCATTCATTTAATTATTCAACTTGTCCAAATCAAGTGCCCCTTTTGTGCATTCTATCCACAGGCATCTGAAACTCAGCAAGACCCGAACTGAAAGCATCTTTTTCTCCAAACTCTATCTACCTGTTGATGTACTCCTTATCTACCTGCTGCTGTACTCCTTATCTCTATAAAAGGCACTACCTGACTCACAGATTGCTCCCCTCCTCTCCATTCCTCCTGATACTGCCTTAGTCCAATTCCTTACCATATCTGGGCTCACTAGCTGCAATGATGTTCTAATAATCTGTCTCCAGAGTCTTCCCATCCGTTCTGTCCCCCACAGCATAGCTAGAATTATCTATTACACAAATCTGACCATATAATTTCCCTGATTAAAATCATTCTATGCCCCCCATATTAATAATGGAATAAATTCCAAGGGCCTTATCATGGTATAAAATGTTCCCATAATCAAACTCTTGGCTACTACCCCATTTTAATTCACTTCTTGCTCTTCCCTTACCATGTATTCACTTTCACCCTTCATTCCACCTATGTGCAACAGCCTACAATTTCTTCAAAAAATCCACCTCCAGGCCTTCATACTCAAGAGGCTCATTTTACTGAGGATACCTTATCTCCTTGTCTACCTGGAACATACCTATTAATCCTTCAACACTCAATTACCCAACACTCGATTATCCTCAGCAGTTTCTAACCATCCCAATAGTTTGTCATTCGCTCATTTATGCCCTCACAATAATCAGCACTCTATCATAGGGCATATAAAAGTTCATTACACTCATTTTAACACAGCTTTCTTTTCTTACTAGACAATGAGAGAAATTGACAAGGACTCTATCTCATTCAACTTTATATTCCCACAATTTGCAAAGCATTTGACATACAATTATGTAAAATAGTTGCTGAACAGAATGTATCATAAGTAAAAAAATAAAAAATTCCTGCATATGTAATATCTTTATCCAAAGAAATAAATATCTAATTATATACTTTCAAGTACCAAAGCAACTGTGAATGGGTATTTTAGATATGGAGGAGTGGGGAGTTGGTTTCTATATCCTTTAAGTTATTCTCATATTGTTAGTGCTTCCACTATGTCTGCCTAGGGTACACCTGCCTCACAGACTTCATAAATTTTCCTTTGCATTATATAGCAATAAGGTAGCAGAGAAGTCAACTCTGTACAGAATTTGGTCTGTATTTTTACCTTTTCTGTGCACTATTTAAAACCTCATTCAAACTAGCAAAGCTTACTATAATTTTCAGGCAGTGTCTCTACAAGCCACAGCATTTTCCTTCAAAATGTGGGTGATGATCATTTTCCTGTAAGACTTATTGTACAGTAGAAAAGCACTCATGCTTCTCCAAGAAATGGAAGGATATTAAATTATAAAGAGAAGTTCAGACTAAGTTAGGAAATCTGTCTAAACCAATATTTTGATACTTGCCACAAAAGATTTTAACATACCAGGTTTTCAAAAAACACTCTAAAATAGCAAAGAGACCCTTATGACATAATAGCAGTGAAACATTTTTTGTAGCTTCCAAATAGTTATATATTTATCTCTAATTAGAAAATAAAGCATATGGTACAGAGAAACTAAAAGCAAGATTTATTTACATCTACAAACATATTTTTCCATCATTCATTTCAGTATTTTGAATTTTCTAATGACTATATAGCCAGCAGTCACTATAGAAATATTACATCTCTTTAAGCTTGCACTGTAAAAGGAATGAGGATGATAAAAAACTTAACTAAAACTGGCTCTTTAGGGCAGAGGAACTTCAATAAATCTGAAGAGTTTTCCAAATACATATCTGTATTCAAAATGACTGAAAACACACATTCATAAATATTCTATTTTGCATAAGAAGATGACTCTTTTGTAATCAGGGTAATACTCACTGATGATTTGGATTTATTTTCAATGTTTAATTAAATATTTCATTTCTGCCAGTATATCCATTATGAATTACCCTCCTTAATGATACACATTTATGCTTTTCAAGTTGATTTTCATATATTAAATTTAACTGGAAAAAATTGAACAAATATTCTGCACAGGAGAAATAGGCATTAAAGCAACAGGACTCCTTTACTGGTTTCTGGTAGAACAGGTGAAATTCCTCCCACTCCTTGTCAAACAAAATCTAGAAAACCCACATTTGTTAAAAATATTTGGGACACAAAAAGCTTCTAGCTATTGTAATACTGTTTGGCTAAGAATTTCTTCTACATGGATAATTGCCTTTCAAAGGATCAAAATAATATAATGAGATATATAATACCTATTGATTACAAATGAATCATTTTTTGATGAGGGTAGTTCAAACTGTTGAAATTTCTCAATTACCACCTTTTTCAGCTTCATTGAGGTATTGACAAATATAACTTGTATATATTTAAGGCATCCAACTTGATGATTTAATATACATGTACATTGTAACATGATTACTACAATCAAGTTAATTAAGATATCCATAACCTCACATGGTTATTATATTTTTTTGTAGTGAGAACACTTAGGATCAACTCTTCTAGCAAACTGCAGGTATACAATACAATACTATTAATTATGGTCACATGCTGTACATTAGATCTCCAGAACCTATTCATCCTGCATAACTGAACATGTGTACCATTTGAATATCTCCCCATTTCTCCCATCCCCCAGCCCCTGGCAAATACCTTTCTACTTTTCTGCTTTTATGAGTTCAAATGTTTTAGATTCCACAGATAAATGACATCATGTAGTAGTTTGTCTTTCTGTGTCTGGCTTATTTCACTTAGCACAACGTTCTCCAGGTTTGTCCATGTTGCAAATGGCAGGATTTTCTTTTCTTTTAAGGCTGAACTATATATATATTCACATTTTCTTTATTCACTCATCCATTGATGAACACTTTAGGTTGTTTCTATGTATTGAATATTGTGCATAATGCTGCAATGAACCCCATAGAAGTGCAGATATCTCTTCAAGATACTTGTTTCATTTCCTTTGGTTATATACCCAGATATGAGATTGCTAGATCATATGGTAGCTCTATTTTTAACTTTCTGAGGAATTTACAAGCTGTTTTCCATGATGGCTGTACTAATTTACATTCCCACCAACAGTGTACCAGGGTTCCTTTTTCTCTATATCCTTGCCAACCGCTCTTTTGTCTTTTTTTTTTTTTTTTTTTTTTTTTTTTTGCGGTACGCGGGCCTCTCACCGATGTGACCTCTCCGGCTGCGGAGCACAGGCTCCGGACGTGCAGGCTCAGCGGCCATGGCGCACGGGCCCAGCCGCTCCGCGGCACATAGGATCCTCCTGGACCGGGGCACGAACCCGTGTCTCCTGCATCGGCAGGCGGACTCTCAACCACTGCGCCACCAGGGAAGCCCTTGTCTTTTTGATAATAGCCATTCTAACAAGTGTGAGGTAATATCTCATTGTAGGTTTGATTTCGACTTCTCTGATGATTAGTGATGTTGAGCATCCCTTCATCCGTATACCTGTTGGCCATTTGTATGTGCTCTTTTGATAAGTATCTATTCAGGTCCTTAGCCCATTTTTTTTTAAACATCTTTATTAGAGTATAATTGCTTTACAATGGTGTGTCAGTTTCTGCTTTATAACAAAGTGAATCAGTTATACATATACATATGTTCCCTTATCTCTTCCCTCTTGTGTCTCCCTCCCTCCCACCCTCCCTATCCCACCCCTCTAGGTGGTCACCAAGCACTGAGCTGATCTCCCTGTGCTATGCGCTTAGCCCATTTTTTCATCGGGTTTATTTTTCGGTTTTATTGTTTGCTTGTTTTTGCTGTTTAACTGATTGAGTTATTTATATATTTCAGGTATTAACCCCTTACCAGTTATATTGTTTGCAAATATTTTCTCCCATTCTGTAGGTTGCTTTTCCACTCTGTTGATTGGTTCCTTTGTTGTGCAGAAACATTTTAGTTTGATGCAATCTCATAGAAAAATAGACAAATCTCATTGTCTGTTTTTGCTTTTGTTCCTGGGCTTTTAGTGTCATATCCAAAAAAATCACTGCCCAGACTAATGTGAAGAAGCTTTTTCCCTATGTTTTAATCTGGTAGTTTTGCAGTTTCAAGAATTATGTTTATTCCTTTAATCTGCTTTGAATTGGTTTTTGTAGATGGTGTGAAAGAAGGGTCCAGTTCTCCCAAAATTTATTGAAGAGACTATCCTTTCCTCATTATGGGTAATTAGCATCCTCGCCAAAGATCAGCTGACTGTAAATGTGTGGATTTATTTCTGGGCTCTCTATTCTGTTACACTGATCTATATGTCTTTCTTATGCCAGTACCATACTGTTTTGATATAGTTTTGTAATAAAGTTTGAAACCAGGAAGTATGATACCTTCAGCTTTGTTTTTCCTTCTCAAGATTCTTTTGGGGTTCCATATGAATTTGGGGATTGTTTTTACTACTTCCGTAATGAATGTCATTGGGGTTTTGATAGGGGTTGCATTGAATCTACAGATGGCTTTGGGTAGTATGGACATTTTATGAATTCTTCCAATTCATGAACATAAGATGTCTTTCCATTTATCTGTGTCTTCTTTAATTTCCATCATCAATGTTTTATAATTTTCAGTGTATAAATCTGTCTTTTGTTAAGTTTATTCCTAAGTATTTTATTATTTTTGTTGCTATTGTGAATAGAATTGTTTCCTTAATTTCCCTTTCAGATAGTTTATTGTTTGTGTATAGAAACATGAATGATTTTTGTATTTATTTTGATTTTGTATCCTTCAACTTTACCGAATTCATTTATTAGCTCTAACAGGTTTTGTTGGTTGAGTCTTTAGGGTTTTCTACATATATAATTATGTCATCTGCAAACAGGGATAATTGTACTTCTTTTCCAATTTGGATGCCTTTTATTTCTCTTTTCTTATCTCACTGCTCTGGCTAGGACTTCCAGTACTATGTTGAATAGAAGTGGTGAGAGTGGGCATTATTGCCTTGTACCAGATATTCAAGAGAAAGTTTTCACTTTTTCCTCGCTGAATATGATATTAGCTGTGGGCTTTTCACATATGGCCTATGGCCTATTTTGTGTTATGGTAAGTTCCTTCTATACATATTTTCTTGAGAGCTTTAATCATGAATGGATGTTGAACTTTGTCAAATGCTTTTTCTGCATCTATTGAGATTATTATACAATTATATTAAATACTTATTATACCTTGATATAATTATTATATATTATTACTAGGTTGTTTGAGATTTTTCTTGTTTCTTGATGTAGGCATTTATCTCTATGAACTTCCCTCTAAGAACTGCTTTTGCTGTATTCCATATATTTTGGTATGTTGTATTTCCATTCTCACTTGTCTCAAGGTATTTTTTTAAATTTATCTTTCCATTTCTTCTTTAACTCATTGGTTGTTCAGCAGCATGTTGTTTAATCTTCACTTATTTGTAAATTTTCCAGTTTTCTTCTTGTAATTGATTTCCCACCTCTGTGGTGGGAAAAGATGCCTGATATGATTTCAATCTTCTTAAGTTTATTAAGAATTGTTTTGTGGCCTAAGATAGGATCACTTACGGATAATGTTTCATATGCACTTTAGAAGAATGTGTATTCTGTTGCTTTTGGATGGAATGTTCTGTGTATTTCTGTTAAGTTCATCTGAACTAATGTGTCATTTAAGGCTGATGTTTCCTTAATGATATTCTGTCTAGATGATTTATCCATTGATATAAATTATTGTATTGCTATTTCTCCCTTTAGTCTGTTAATATATGCTTTATATATTTAGGTGCTCCTATGTTGGGTGTATAAATATTTACAAATGTTAAATCCGCTTGTTGGATTGATCCCTTTATCATTACGTAATGCCCTTCTTTGTCTCTTATTATAGTCTTTGTTTTAAAGTCTATTTTGTCTGATATAAGTATAGCTACCCCAGCTTTCTTTTAGTTTCCATTTGCATAGAATAGCTTTTTCCATCCTTTCATTTTCAGTCTGTGTGTTTCCTTATATCTGAAGTGAGTCTCTAGTAGGCAGCATACAGACGGATCTTGCTTTTTATCCATTAAGCCACTCTATGTCTTTTGACTGAGGAATTTAGTATATTTATATTTAAAGCAGTTACTGATAGGTATTTACTTATTGTCATTTTGTTAATTGTTTTCTGGTTGTTTTATAGTTCCTCTCTATTCCTGTCTTCTTCTCTTGCTCTCTTCCTTCATAATTTGCTAACTTTGTTTAGTGGTATGTTTGAAATCCTTTCTCTTTAAGTTTTGTGTATCTACTATAGGTTTTTGCTTTGTGGTTACCATGAGGCTTACATATAACAACTTACATCTGTAACAGTCTACGTTAAGTTGGTACGAACTTAAGGCTGATAACATTCTAAAGCTCGACATTTTTGCTCTCCCCCACCCAACAATTTTTTTATGTTTTAGAAGTTACATCTTACATCTTTTTATCTTGTGTATCCCTTAACTAATGATTGTAGTTACAGTCCTTTATCAGATGAGCCTTTTGCAAATATTTTCTCCCAGTATGTGTCTTGTCTTCTAATTCTCTTGATATTGTCTTTTGCAGAGCAGATTATTTTAATTTTAATGAAGTTTAGCTCATCAATTTTTTTGTCATGGATCATGCCTTTGGTATATTATCTAAAAGTACCATCATCACCATACCCAAGGCCATCTAGGTTTTCTTCTGTGTTATCTTCTAGGAATTTTATAGTTTTGTATTTTATATTTAGATCTGTGACCTATTTTGAGTTAATTCTTGTGAAGGTAATTTTGGTATTTTAAGGTATGAGATGGTTTCCAGGATTGGTGCCCCAGTTTATAACATTATGCATATGGGAAATAAGGATTTGATTTACATAAACTTGTTTTTTAAGCATCCAGGAATCAATTAGTTCATAAGCTGGAGGTCATTTGCTCAAGTGGTTTCCAAATATCTGTCTTTAAATTGGTTTCAGTAGAGTTACCTGAGATGGTTGGATGGATTTGGTTTGTTTTTTAAAAATTAACTCTCAGGAGCTAATAGTCAAGAGGGGAATTTATGGTACATAGACATAATTGATCATTAGATACTACTATCATGCAGTATGTAAAGTATTTAAGTTTAAGAGCCCAAAAAGGAATTCAGCAAATTTACAGGATTTAAAGGAAGTGAAACTCATACCTAATTTTGCCATTGTCTCCAAAATTGACCTAAAAAATACACCAGTGCTGATGTCTGAGCATGGTGTTAACCTTCTAGTGGATGGAAGCTTCAGAAAGGTTCTTCATCCTCTGGCAAGCATCATTTTATGCTAACACTACTATGATTAACCTTCCTTGAGATTTTAGATTCATTCTGAAAGTGCTACATCACATTTGTACTTTAAAATGACACATGATAGAAACCTTTTAAATATTCAAAAAGTATTTCTGGGGCTTCCCTGGTGGCGCAGTGGTTGAGAGTCCGCCAGCCGATGCAGGGGACGTGGGTTCGTGCCCCGGTCCGGGAAGATCCCACGTGCTGCGGAGCGGCTAGGCCCATGAGCCATGGCCACTGAGCCTGCACGTCAGGAGCCTGTGCTCCGCTACGGGAGAGGCCACAACAGTGAGAGGCCCGCGTACCGCAAAAAAAAAAAAAAAAAGTATTTCACTTCTATTTTTGTCAGAATTGCATAATAAATATTACTTAAGTCATAAGCATCAAAAGACTTATCTACAATATTACTATTCCTTAATGCTCAGAGGCCATATTGACAAAATCAGCTGGAAAAAAAATGCAATTAGGAAAAGTAACAATTGGGAATGGAGGTGGGGAGGGACTCAGAAGGGTACCAAAGATACAGATTATATTATCTTCATTAATAAACACTGAATATAATCTCTTATCTTTCCTTACCCAACAGACCCAACTTCAACTTTTTCCTTGTGCTTACCTAACTTACAAGCATTGCTTTATTAACACCCAAAACAAGTACTTACAAAGAAATGGTGAATTCCCGTTTCCTTATGTCCTAAGTTCATGTCCAATGCAGCATTTTATGTCCCGATTCCAAATTTTGCTTTACAAATTAGGAGAGGCAGAGTTTTCAGTTTGCAGGTTGAGCTTGCAGCAGGGGAGATAGAACAAACTTTGGACTTTGAAATAAATTTGACCTGCAAATCACCAAGGAAAAATTAAATTGAAAGTTAACACTTAAACCTATCCATGACTAGCCTGAGCAAAAACTGTGAAGTTCTAAACATTGTGTTCAAGTCACACACCTCCTGCCCCCCAATGTGGTCAAGCTACAGCAAAGCATGCCCAGGCCCTATGATACCATTTCTTGTTTGTTTGACCTGGCACTCATTCACTTCAACACAGCTGATCACCTCTACTAGCACCAATTTTCCAAGACAATGTTTCTTCCTCTCACTGTTAGTACTACACACACTTTAACAATGGCTTTGGACATTGTGATTCATTCTGAAATAGTGACTTTGACCTTAATATTTTCATTTTGTCAGGAGGAGGAAAAGCAATCCTAAGACAGATTGGTAGTAAGGAAAATGGAAACAAAAAATCACTTTTGGCAAAAAGTCATCTTTGGCAAGCCTCAATCACACTGAGTGGCCATCAACTTCACTTCCACAGAGCAGGCAAATATAAGTAGAATATGGGATAAACTTCTCAAGCAATTTTATTAATGATCTTTCTATTAAGGAGTGCTGGGTCTGAATGATACTTGTTGATATACTCTGCCTTGTGTCATCAAGCAATTACACACCTCTTGCCTTCATTTTTCCCATGGCAACCTAGAAAGTTTGGTGAAAATTTGTTCATTTTTATTTGATAGACAACATGACTTAGTAATAAGAGGAAATAGCCTAGACAGAGAATCCAGAGGAATTCTAGATTCTCTTGTTCTCTGAGAGCCAAACTGTGGCAAATCACCAAATTTCTGAGACACAGATTCCTCTTTAAATGAAAAATTTAAATATCTCATATTATCATTTTAAGATCAAATGGAAAAACGAACATGAAAGGGCTTTGCAAAACGAAGTTCTACTCCTAAATCATCAGTCATGCTTTTCTGCCTCCAAAGGGAGTTAAATTTACATTTACTCATTTACTACCTCTCAACCATTCCTCCTCCTTGAGAACAACTTAAAACATTCTTTTCTAAAATTGATGACCTGAGTTAGGGGCAAGGTTAGAATAAAGCTACTATCCCCAAAAGGAACTGGATCTATAGCTTTGGCCTAGTGGACCACACAAGGAAGCGAACGGTCTGACTTCAGCTACATTTACAGTTTCAAGAAGAAGCAGTTGAACTCTATGTAGACTGAGTGGTTCCCTGATTGGTTGATGTCTGATCAACTGATTCCCACTTGAGGAATGCTATTACATCTTTAGCATCTAATGGGTGGATGAACTGAGTGTTGTCAGGGGTGAACAGCTATTTCACAGCTGCGAGCTTCCAGAATGCAAAGGTGCAAAAATGAGCATTAGCTCTGGTGATTCTAATATGAAAAAACATTACTTCATAGAGAACTTTTCAAAGACTACACAGGGCACTTTGCAAATACAGGATTGAACATACCATTGGAAAATTCAAGAGGAAGAATTTTCTTTAATTGTAAGAACAGGATACTGTATAGAATTCCATCTCTGTAGGTGAAATTACATCTCCAGACACACAACTGGATCTACACTTCAATATTTTGTACAGGATAACAATAATGTCTATAGAGATTAATTACCCTGATCAAGCTGAACAAAGATGAAATGATGCTGTGCTTATTTTTAAATATTTCTGCCTGGTACCAGCTGAACTCAGTCAAATTATGAGCTTAATTTTCTGCTCCAATGGTGAAATGTGACATAAAACTATCAAAGATAACCTTTTACAGCACAATAAACGTTTAAATATGGAGTTTCAAATTACACTTCCAAAAGAAAGGCTCCATTATGTCTTGTATCAATACTTAGTTAAAGGATCAGTTCTCCAATGAAGAGGGACTCTGCTTGCCTACTGCTCCAGCACTAGCATTTCTTTTTCAACTTGCCTTATGAAGACTTGGATAAGGTCACTGATTTCCACTGAATTCTGCGTGGTTTCATTTATGCAAATGGCCTCTCTTAAGCTATTTTAGAGGTCTAAAGAATATGGACCACTCCGGACTCTCTCCGCAGCTAACGGACGCTCCCATAGGCAAGAACTTACTTTTGTCCTTCTGTGATCACACAGGCCAAGACGCCACTCCACAGTATAATGCTGAGTCCTTATTAGGTACTCAATCACTGAGTGCCCCATGTTCCTGAGGGTTATTTTTCAGGCTCTTGGCCCTGAAGCCTCTCAGTTATGCCAGTTATCTAGGCATAAGCCTACGTCCAAGAAAAGCGGCTACCGCTCAGTGAAGAGAAGGAAAAGGACTAAGATATTGGAAGGCCAGCTTCAGCACAATACGTGTAGTTTTTTCCTCATCTTAAAATATTTACTCACATCTCCCTGGAAAGTCTTTTAAAATCACTTTTCTGAGGGAGATAAGCTTCATCCGTAACTAATTAGTGGCTGCTTTCTGGAAACAATTTAAAAGGTGCATTTGCAGAATTCTCTTTGTTAAAGCCACAACTCTTACATCTGGCACTCGCTTCAAACTGGTCCCACTCCCTTGCGCTGGGAGCCTCGCCCCGTCAGCCGGGAGCCTCGCCCCGTCAGCCGGGAGCCTCGCCCCTTCAGCCGGGCGCCCCGCTCACTTCTAAATCCGCTTAGAGCCCCGCCTCCTCCTTAGAGGTTCCAGCCAATCCTGTATTCTCCAATGTCTTGGTGTCGAGATATCGCGAGACTTCGACCGTGTCTTTCGAGAGTCTCTAACCGTGTGGACTTGCGCAGAAGACACTCATGAAGCCACTGCCGGACAAAGGGGGCGGGGCGCTCCTACGTGCGCGTTCACCTTGACCCCTCGCTCCAGCGCGCGCCCGGCAGCTAGGAGCTGTGGTTTCTGGGCCCCCCAAGGAACCGCAACACACGCCAGCCTAAATCGCGCGTGCCTACCTCAGGTGGATGTTCGCTGGGTGGCGAATGCATGTCCGGGACCTGCGGGGGCATTAGAGGGCCCTGAGCCTTGGTGCAGAAAGGCTCTAGGGGCTTGGAGAACGAGTCTAGGTAGGCGCTTGGGTGATGGAGGGTCAGGGGTCAGAGGTCGGGGACGGAAGGCGTCTCTGCACAGAGACGGAGGTCCCAGGGAGGGAGGACTCTGTTGTTCTGGAGTCTGGGAAACTAAAAGGCTGAGAAGGAGCCGCAGCGCGAGTCCCCCCGACCCTTCCCCATCCCAGACGTGTGGGCCCGTGCACCGCCGCGGCTCCCCCGGGACGAGGTGGGGCCATGGGAAAGGAGGCTGTGCTTCTCCCCGGGGGCTGGGGCCTGGGGCCTGCAGTGTCTTGTTCGAGCGCCCCGAGGGCTGTGATCGCGCTCCTCCGCCTCGCGGCAGCTTGTTTGCCCGGCCTGCTGGGAGCGGTCGGCGCTGACAGCCCTCCTCAGACTCCTCGAACCGCTTTTGAGTCTTTTGGAAGGAAACTGAGTGGGTATCACTGTTCGCTGCAGATATGCCCCTGGAGACTTGGAACTGGGCAGCTGCCTAGCTTCTTGGTGGGCGGGGTTGTAATGTAGTACAGGGGAGGCCGAGGCCAAGTTAGTCTGAAAGTTCTCAGTTGCCTCTGGAGTCATATTAATTACATTCGCATTCTAAACCACCAGTGCACATTGTACACTTTGACTCCTTGGTAGTTGCTGGTTTCCAGAACCAAGATGTGTTTTCTGATGATTGACGGTCACTGTCAGATAAACAGTATTATTAAATAATGACCATTAAGCTTGTGTCTTTTTTCTAAGTGACTTGATATTAGCCATGAGGTAAAAATCCTAGATGTTTGGTGTTTTCCTACTTGTGTTTAAATTAACTTGTGGCTTTAACGGAACAAAAAAATAATAATTTTAAAGTCATTAAAGCCATTTTTTACTATTCGGTTGGGTGATAGCAAGAATGATGAAACTCCCATGAATTGAAATAATCCATAATATCTGTACTGTCACCAAAAAGACTAGTTGATTTATGATCAGTAATCATGCTGGAAGCAGTGTGGTAGTGAACAGTTGTGGGATAAGTGTACCTGTACTGCAAAAGCTGGCACTTCCTGGAGTTTACAAGGTCCACTTGGCCAATAAGCTGGCAGTTGAGAATAAAATAGTTTAGTTTTGAAGGATGCTATATATATGTATATATATACTCTTCTTGTCCAGCCTGAAGAACTGTACTTACAGGATTATTAAAACAAATCTTTTATTAAGAGTTCAGGCTAGAAAGATTTGGGGGAAACAATCTGCTGGTGAAAAATCTTATGAGGGCATTTTCTAAGTATCTGTGACTAACATATGTTCTAGAGTTCAGTAGATGAAAATACTCTCAGCCTACTGGGATTATCACTACAGAAGAAGATTGTGGTAATGCTAGGTCACTGAGAACTTTTCAGTTATCAGTAGTGATTGGGCTTCACTTGCATAAGGCTTACCTTGGACAGCAATATCTCAAATGTATATACTCTTTGTTCCCCTAATAGCCTAAACCCAGGCCTACCATGGATTCGTGGTAATTCAGGATTGGTATGTGTCTTTTAATGAAGAGCTAATAATTTGGAGAGGAAAGAACCTGAATAAGTTTAATTGATATCCATTTGTTGTATTGTCTTAGTAACTTAACATTTTATGTTTACTCTTCTAGCAATCTATCTTTGTTTTCTGTTAAAGATACAGGTCAGTCAGTTTTCTCTGGGCCAGAAATAGTAAGGAGTAGTTTCACACTACCTATAGTCTTTTAGAATATGGTTAAGAGAGATTTTTCCATAAAGAAATATGAGTAAAGTACTGTACTAGGTCCTTAAAAAGAGAGAGGGTATTGAGAAAATTAGAGATCTTTGGTTCACGCTACTTTGTATGTCATTTCCATCCTGACACTGACCTGGCATTGGGAGTACAATGCTGAATAGGATACTGTTCTTGCCAAGCTTTCAAGTAGTTCAAAGTCAAACAGTTAAGAACACTGTAGCAGTTGGGATCAAGGAGGAGAGGCCCTTAACTCAGCATACCTGGTCATGGAAGGTTTTGTGGGGAGATTAGGACAGCGATAGGCAGAAAAGCATCAAAGGGCATTTCAAGCAAAAGGCTTTTTACATCTTAAGTGAGGGACAATAAAAATGTGGTCCATATAGAAAACTGCATATAATCATGTTATACCCAAACACTGATATTTAAGGGGAGGAAGAAGAAGCAGAATCATCAAAGATGAGATTCATCTGGTATGAGGAAAACAAGGAGAAGGATTTAGAATTGGAATATGATTAGAGATACATGGAATTTTACCAGTACTTGACTTATTAGCTACCAGTTAACATTATGGTTATAAGTAGCTTTGATCAAATATTATCTTCTTTGGTTCAAGAGTTATCCCTAGATAGAGATCTGCTAGAAAAAGAGTCAACCAAAACAGGATGGTGGGGTGGAGGGAAGGCAGATCATGAATGTTTGCTCAATAGAGAACTGAACAAAACGAGAGCCTTGCTAGAAATCCTGGTCTTTATTTTTCTTCAACTTATCATTGTAATTGACAAATACTTCTGTAATATTAGAAGAATCAGATTGGAAGCAAACATCTGAAAGAATGTGCAGATTATAGTGGTATATATCACTTAAAAGATACTGGATGAGCCTTACCAGAGAAAAGAACAGAGAGTTGAAGGAATGTGTTCGGATTCAATAATATCTCTATTACAAGACTGTTGTAAGAGAAAGGGCACATATTAACCTCTCTTCGCAATTGATTGGCTCAAAATGGTCATGGATTACTAGAGATGCAGCACCAGTTGAGCAGACATTTCCCATCTATACTATACTTTGGAAAGAAAGAAGTGGATTTTAGTAGGCAGCTGGCTAACAATAACGAGGTTTCTCAAACTTGGCTGCGTGCTGGAATCGCCTAGGGAGCCTAAGAAATAATGGAGGTAGTGCCTGGGCCCTGCCCCAGAGATTATAATTTAATTGGCTGGGGTAGTACCAGGCATCAGGATTTTTTAAATTTCCTCCAGGTGATTCTAACGTAAGTCAAATTTGAAACACACTGATCTATAGTCTCCCATCCTGCCACTTTAAAGTTTGGTTATTGTAAAATATAGTTTATAGTGTTCTCGGGGTGATGATAATAGCAACTACCACTTACTGAATATGTGCTAAATTTCTGTTGCTGTGCTCTTGTACATACACAAAGAGGCTAGACAATTTGTACGTGCAAGGCTAGAATTAGAATCTGTTGATAGGACTTCAAAGCCCACATTCTCTCCTGTAAACCGGATTGCTTTGCAGATGTGAGACACTTTAGCCAGTTGCTTTGGGGGCTTTTAGAGTTAATGATTCCATAATTACCATGTTACTAATATTACTGTGATTGGTGTGATAGGTTGTGTAACTGGCCCAGTTCCCTCCCCATCCCCTACCTCATATCCACGCTCTTTGCCATGAGCGGTTCCACCCATAAAGAAGTGTAATATATCTCCCCACCTCTTGACTTTGAGTCCATCCATGTGACTTGCTTTGGCCCGTGGAACCTTAGTGGTTTTACCCTGACCAAATGCAGGAAAATACTTGTTTGGTTGGATTTGTACTCTTACACCTCAGTCACTGCCGTAAGAACACTCCTGAGTTTTTTTTCTGGTCCCAGGAGAAGGATGAGGACTACGTTAAGCAGAGCCAAGCTGCTTCTCCTGAAACCTAGCCCAGATCAGCCAACCCTCAGCTAACCTGCAGATCTGTGAGAATAAATGATTGCTGTCTCAAGGCAGAGCTTTGGGTGATGCGTTATACAGCATATTTATGACAGTAGCTAACTGATAAACTGGTATAGCCTAACTTCAGCAGAGTGACCCAATTCCAGTATTCCAACCTGTGCTCTGAGGAGAACTGGACACAGATAAGCACTTAGGTTATTAAGGGCTTCCTGTATTATTCTGACCTCTTATCCAAGATAGTAGAGGCGATAAGATGCTTGAAGAGTAGTTAACTATAGTCAGAGATAGATCACCAGCTGCATATTCATAAGCCAAGCACTGGTTGAGGGAGTGGAATTCTCATGATTGACTTAGACCAGCAATGTTTGATAGACATTTTGCAATTAGGAGAGTGTTCTATATATTTATACTGTCCAGTACAATAGCCACTAGTCACATATGGCTTTTGAGCTCTTGAAGTGTGGTTAGTGAGAATGAAGAGCTGAGTTCAAATCTTTTTATAACTTAAAGTTAAATAGCCACAGGAAGCTAGTGGCATCCTTATTGGACTGCACAAACAACTTCCTTGAGACTACGGAGGAAACCACTCTTCTTCTAAGTCACAAGGCCAATGTGTTCCTAAGTAAGAGAAAGGTTCTGTCAACAAGGAAATGAGGTAGATCTTAGGTAGATAAGTAATATTATATGTTTCTTTTATGGTTATTGTTCTATTCAGATCTTCTATTTATTGGACCAGTTTTATTCATTACATTTTGTTAGTAAATTACACATTTTATCTAGATTTTTCAAGTTTATTAGAATAAAGCTATTCTTAATATTCTCTTACAGTTTTTAAATCACTTCTGCACCTACTTTTTGTCTTTGCTTTTTAAATTAGGGTTTTTTTAAATTTATTTATTTATTTTTGGCTGCGTTGGGTCTTCCTTGCAGCGCGTGGGCTTTCTCTAGTTGCGGCGAGCGGGGCCTACTCTTCATTGCGGTGCGCGGGCTTCTCATTACGGTGGCTTCTCTTGCTGCGGAGCACGGGCTCTAGGCGCGCGAGCTCTAAGCGCGTAGTAGAGCCACAACTTCAGTAGTTGTGGCTCGCGGGCTCTAGAGTGCAGGCTCAGTAGTTGTGGCTCACGGGCTTAGTTGCTCTGAGGCATGTGGGATCTTCCCCGGCCAGGAATCGAACTCGTGTCCCCTGCATTGGCAGGCGGATTCTAAACCACTGCACCACCAGGGAAGTCCTGCTTTTTAAATTAGTTTTATTAAGGTAAATTACATGCAATAAAATTCAACAATTTTACACATACAATTTGATGAATTTTGACAAATGTGTACCATCATGTGATCACCAGTAGAACATTTCTGTTACCCCAAAGGTTTCCCTTCTGCTTCTTTGCTGCCAGTCACCTCTTACCACTTCCTGGCCCCTGATAACCACTAATCTGCTTTCTATCACTAGATTTTTACTTTTTCTAGAATTTCATATAAATGGAATCGTACACTACGTAGTCTTTCATTTCTGGCTTCCTTCACTTAGTATAATGTGTTAAAAATTCATCCATGTTGTTATATGTATCAGTAGTTTATCATGAGTAGTATTGCATTTGTTTATTCATCAGGTGATGGACATTTGGGTTGTTTCCAGTTGTAGGCTTTTATTAATAAAACTGCTATTAACAAATTCAAGTTTAAGTCTTTTATGATTCTGTGTTTTTACTTCTCTTAGGTAAACGCCTATGAGTGGGATTAATAGGCTGTGTAGAAAATATATATTCAATTTTGTAAGAAATTGACAGACTTTTCCTGTTGGAATGCTGGAGAATTCAGTTCTAGTTCTTCTACATCCTCAGTCTTTTAAATTTTAATCATTCTACTGGATATGTAGTTTCTCATTGTGGTTTATGGGTTGAATTTGAAATGCCTTAATAACTGATGATGGTGAAGATATTTTCATGTGCTTACAGTATTTGCAACGTATAGATCCTCTTTGGTGAAACGACTGTTCAAAATTTATGTCCATTTTTTAATAAGGTTGTTTTTCTTACTATTGATTTGCAAGTTGTTTATATATTCCACATAGAAATCTTTCATCAGGTATTTGTTTTACTAATATTGTTTCCCATCCGCAGCTTCCTCTGTCATTTTCAGAACAATATCTTTTGAAGAGCCAAAGTATTTAATTTCATTAAAGCCTAATTTATTATTTTCTTATAGTCTCTGCTTCTTGTGTCCTATTTAAATTTTTTTTTTTGTTTTTTGGCCTAATCCACTGTCACTTAGATTTTCTCTTCAGTTTTCTTCCGGAAGCCTTACAGTTTTAGCTTTTATATTTCAGTTTATGATCCATTTCAAGTTAGTTTTTATGTGTGTGGGGAGGTAAAAATCAAGGTTCTTTTTTTTTTTTGCATAGAGGTATCTATTAAAAGGGATATTCTTTCCCCATTAATTGCCTTTGAATTTCTTTCAAAAATCAATTGACCATGCTATGTGGGTCTATTACAGGACACTTTATTTTGTTCCATTGGTCTATATGTCTATCTTTATATCATTACCACACTGTTTTGATTACTGTCAGTGTAAGTCCTGGAGTCCTTGTTAAATCTTTCAACTTTACTCTTCTTCTCCAAAATTATTTTGACTCTTCTAGTTCTTGGGAATCAGCTTGTCAGTTTCTACAAAAAAAAAAAAAAGGCCTGTTGGGATTTCGAATGGGATTACTTTGACTCTGTAGATCAATATTGAGGAATTGACATTTTGGCATCTTGAGTCTTTCAGTCCATAAACATAGTACATAGTATATATATATCTCTATGATTATACTACTAGGCTATTTCTCTCTTTTTATGTAGACTTGACAATTTTCAGAATAAAAAATTCTTAAAGTTATCTTTTAAAGAACTGTAAAAACAAGAGAAAAAGACATATTTATGCACATATTTTTCATTCACAATGCTTTTTATCCCATTGTGTAGGTCCAAATTTCCATCTAATATCATTTTCCTTTGTGAGGACTTTCTTTAACATTTCTTGTAAATGAGGGTCTGTAAGTGAATTCTCTTGGCTTTTGTCATTTTTTTCACCTTTGTTTCTTTAAAGATACAGTCAGCCCTCCATGTCTGCAGATTCTGCATCCACAGATTCAGCCAACTGCAGATCGAAAATATCCAGTAATATAATTTGCTTTCCTAAAATTGCCAGTCAGTTTTTTTTTTTTTTTTTGCGGTACGCGGGCCTCTCACTGTTGTGGCCTCTCCCATTGCGGAGCACAGGCTCCAGACGCGCAGGCTCAGCGGCCATGGCGCACGGGCCCAGCAGCTCCGCGGCATGTGGGATATTCCCGGACCGGGACACGAACCAGCGTCCCCTGCAGCGGCAGGCGGCCTCCCAACCACTGCGCCACCAGGGAAGCCCACCAGTCAGTTTTTTTAATAGCCACCTTTTTGTGTTATGACTTCCTGATTCTGTTTCATGAAAACAGTGTTATCTCCCTGAAGATGTAATGATTTGACTGTTTTATAAAGTTCTTATTCAGATTGCTCCATCTGTTTGGGTGAAAGTTTCTTTGTTCATTTATACTCCTGTTGGAGATCCCTTCATGTTTGTTGATTGTGAACTCATCTTTGAGGTTCAGATTCCTTGCTTTACCTTTCATCGTCTCTGCTTGTACAGTTTGCTTAAGGGGAGGCTCAGAAGCAGATGTAAGACTTGTTTTCTGTTGTATTCAGTGAGGATGGGAGATTGGTGAGACCTCCATATAGGCAGAGTCCATTGTCATCTGCCTTTTTTTCTTTAGTCAGTGGCAAAGGACATCTTTCCAGTTTAGGCACCGCTCTCACCAGAAAATAGATATCTCCATCACAGCTACCTTGACTTTGGGAGAAATAGGGCAGGTAAGGGCCTGTGGGTTTCCACTTTATTGTTCCACTATTATCTGTGCTGTAGCCCTGGACTCACTTTGGGTTCCACTACCAGGTCCCCCACCACTGAGCATGGCAGCCCGCTTGATGATGCTCCCGTCTTTTGTGCTAATACATTCACGCTGTCACTCAGCTTTCCAGTCTGATTCCCTCTGTATCATTCTTTAGGAATACCTCAAAGTTTCTGGTCAGCTGAGATTTCCCCTTGTTTTGTATTACCTTAAACAGGGCTAGATTTGGAGCAGAGTAATTAAGGATGGCAAGTTAGTGGAGGTAGAGAGATGTAGACTGCTCTGTGTGCTCAGTTTGTCGTCAAGAAACAAAAACACAGCTTATCGTCTGTATTGAATTGAAGACCATGGTTTGATCTATACTTCTTTTATATCCTCTCCTCAAATACAGCATGGTGTTGAATACTTACTGGGGACTCGGCGAATACCTGACTGGATTTATTTAAAAATGGAATTACTGAGAATATTTCTCTTTTTTGTTTTTCTATATATGTTATATATATATTTTTAACATCTTTATTGGAGTATAATTGCTTTACAATGGTGTGTTAGTTTATGCTTTATAACAAAGTGAATCAGCTGTACATATACATATATCCCCATATGTCCTCCCTCTTGCATCTCCCTCCCTCCCATCCTCCCTATCCCACCCCTCTAGGTGGTCACAAAGCACTGAGCTGATCTCCCTGTGCTATGCGGCTGCTTCCCACTAGCTATCTGTTTTACATTTGGTAGTGTATATAGGTCCATGACACTCTCACTTCGTCCCAGCTTATCCTTCCCCCTCCCCGTTTCCTCAAGTTCATTCTCTATGTCTGCGTCTTTATTCCTGTCCTGCCCCTAGGTTCTTCAGAACCATTTTTTTTTTATTCCATATATATGTGTTAGCATATGGTATTTGTTTTTCTCTTTCTGACTTAACTTCACTCTGTATGACAGACTCTAGGTCCATCCATCTCACT
Organism: Grampus griseus; assembly: GCF_964374135.1. NCBI lineage: Eukaryota > Metazoa > Chordata > Mammalia > Artiodactyla > Delphinidae > Grampus > Grampus griseus. The sequence goes on along the minus strand of NC_139007.1, from coordinate 69,638,873 downwards.
ACAAATAACTCAGTTTCTTTTTATGGCTGAGTAATATTCCATTGTATATATGTGCCACATCTTCTTCATCCATGCATCTGTTGATGGACACTTAGATTGCTTCCATGTCCTGGCTATTGTAAATAGAGCTGCAGTGAACATTGTGGTACATGACTCTTTTTGAATTATGGTTTTCTCAGGGTATATGCCCAGTAGTGGGATTGCTAGGTTATATGGTACTTCTATTTTTAGTTTTTTAAGGAACCTCCATACTGTTCTCCATAGTGGCTGTATCAATTTACATTCCCACTAACAGTGGAAGAGGGTTCCCTTTTCTGAGAATATTTCTTAAACTGCACTTGAAGACAAATTTTGTTTATACATCCTTTTTTTTCCCCCAGCTACATGGTTGGAATAAATTGGAATAGGCACTAACCATCATTATGACTTTGTGATTTAACTTCTCTGAGTTGTTTTATGCTATGTATAGGAATTGGCTATTATTTTGGGAAACGTAGTTTAGGACCTACCTTATATAGGCTGCTTTTAGCCCAGTTTCCTCTTTTGAGTTGACAAAGCTTTCTTTTCTTTTTTCCCTATATTTTTAAATTTTCTTCTTTTATTGTCTCTGCCTTATTTCCCCTGTTTGCCATCACCACCTTATTTCTTGCCCAGATATCCCTCTTATTCTTTTTATATGCTGATTCACAAAAAGAAATACGTTTCTATGTTTTCATCTTCCTCTTTTGAAAAAGAAGATATATTTTTAGGGATTTTTAAGTTATGTAAGAGTCAAGTGAAGTTTTGTTAACTCTTTGGGATTATAAAACAAAATTGAAATTCTATGGTGATGATATGAATCTAAATGTCACGAAAAGTTTTCAAATAAGCATTTCCAGGATATCTGAGAGATTTACCTTACTATCATGCTGCTCATTAAATGTATTTTTAGAATTTATTTTAGTTTAAACAACAAATTATCTATATTAAATTTATCTGTAAAAGACCAATAAGACCATTAGAATTTATATGATACATGAGATTATAGTGAGTGTGTTCCAAAGCTGTATTTGACTTATTAAAAAAATTATCCATTACTTTGTGTGTCTCTGAAGATTCCATGTTATGTGTGGGATTATTTTTCTCTGCTGAATTTCTCATCTGGGAGTATTTTAATACTAAAATCCTCTCTTGGAATGCCTACTGTTGCGTTTGTCTTCTAGACTTCATATTTACCAAGATAACTTGAAAATGAGCAGCCGACGGAAACGTGCTCCTCCAGTGAGGGTAGATGAGGAAAAGCAACAGCAGCTTCGTTGGAATATGCATGAGGACAGAAGGAATGAACCTCTCACCTCAACTGATGACGAGCAGTCCTGCCCAGGTTTGGACTCCTCTTCTGCTCACTGCATCATCCTAGATGATAGTCTAAAGGGAGAAGTGGCTCACAAAGATAAGAAGAGGTGTCCAGAAGTGGTGAGCGTCTCAAAATCAGTTGAAGAAGAGACTGGTGGCATTTTTTCCCCTTTGTCTCCAAAGCTGAATATTGTGATTTCTCCCTGTCACTTTGATAATTCTTGGAAAGCATTTCTAGGGGAATTAACTCTTCAGCTTCTTCCTGAACAGAGTTTAATTGAAAATTTTTCTGAAAGGAGTTTTACACTGATGAGTTCAGAGTCGAGCTGTCAGTTTGTGATCTATGTTCATTCAGAATGCGAAGATATAGAGAAAAAAGAAAGAGGACTCAACGAGCCAATCAGTATTTGTGACAAAGGTATTCAAGTGGAATCATCCTTTAGTGGTCAAATGTTAGAAGATTTGGGGTGGCTGCAAAAGAAGAAAAGAATAAAACTTTACCAAAAACCAGAAGGAAATCGCATTATCAAGGTATGCAATTTCTGTAGTGTCTTTTAAGGTTTTTCTGCATCAGACAGCCCATTTTGAAATTAACTTAGAAGGAAGGTCTGGAAAGCCAGCAATAAGCCTCTCATTATTAAGTGTCAGAGTACATTTTATTTGGGACATTCAATAACTATAAAAAATGTATATTATAGCTAATCATTTTCAGGCTGTTCTTTTTTCAGGATCTTCCTGATTTGCCCTTTCCAGATCTACTCTCAGTGACTTGTTTTGGTCCTCATTATCTCTTTCTCTTCCTGTAGCAATCCTTTAATTACTGCCTTTTCAACTCCTTCATTTCCTTTGTCTCTGGGCTGGTATGCTATGAATGCAAATGGAATTCTAGTCTATTTACTGCCTCTAGAATTAATGATAATCTGGCATGTAAGTCTCTCCTTTGATAGGCCTTTGTCTCCTTCTCCAGCCTCAACTCTTAATCACTCTGCTTTTTAGTTTGTCCCAGAAAGTGCAAATTAATTTGTTTCCTGCAGATACCCTGCTGCCTTTTTGCATCTCTGCTTTTGCTCTCACACTTCCCTCTGCCTGGGTTGTGCCTTCCTCATCCCTCCAAACTCCTGGTCGTCGCTTAATGTTCAGCTCAGAGTTTACTTCACCTAAGGAGATGCTTTCTTAAACTCCATGGATGGTGTTACATGCTCTTCCCCCATAATATCTAACACATATGCTTATTTTTGCCTTGGTCACTTGTAGTGTACTTATATTTTATATCTTTCCCCCTCACTAGACTATGAAGTTTTTTATCTTCACAGCCCAGTAAAATACCATGTACTAAACAGATTTTCAGTAAATGAATGAATAAATTTACCATTCATTTCAGGCTCTGCTATTCACTAGCCAAGTAACTTTTTGTGAATCATTTAAAGGCCCTAATTTCAGCTTCTTTTTGTACGAAATGTAAATAGTACTCATTCTTTTTACCTCATACAGTTGTGTTGAGAATCAGGTGAGGTAATGTAAGTAAATGTACTTTGTCAACTATGAAGCAGGTTTATATACCTTCATGCTAGAACTTGAAAAGAAATTCTAAAATGTTAAATTCACCTCTGTTCAGTTGAAAGCTGTGTTATACATTTCTCACATTAAAAATCAATTATATTGATAGCCCTATTTATAGTTTCAGAATTGACAGAAGGAAAGGAGAAAATTTAGAAGCATTGGATTGTAATTAATTCTTCCCTGCAGTCTAACTGTACAACCAAGCATTCCCTCTCTTTGCTGATAGTGAGTGCCAAAAATTGTGGCTCAGGGATAACAAGTATGTAAGAATTCATGGATTGTATGCCTGTGTTCTGTCTACTTCTCCCACCCACACACCAAATCTTGATCTGTTCTGTCTTCCCTAATCCCAATTTTTATAAACTTTTAAACACTTATTGCTGCTATAGCAAGCCATCTCTAGGTACAAAGCAGAATATAAGTAGTGAAGAATAATCTTTGCCACTTATTCCTGTATAATGCTGGTTGATTCTTGTTCTTTAGTGAAAAAGTATGAGAATCTCAGTGATTAGGGAATCAAGCTCAGGATAATACAGGAAAATGAAGGAAACTGTATTTATTGATTATCTACCATTAGGAAGTTTTAAAATTGTACTAAGTGGGCTATCTCATATAGGTTTCTCTCTATTGGGGTCAGAATAAATCAATTATTTTGTTTGTTTATTTAGCTCTTAAATATCAATGCCAGTATTAAAATTCAAGTATTTTGACTACAAAACTTCATACTACATTGTTTCACTAGACTCAAGCTACATAACCTTAATCAAGGTCTGTTTTCCTATACATTTTAGTGTTTGATATAGTAATAGGGATTCCCAAACCTAACTGTGCTTAAGAATCCTGTCATGTGCATCAGAATCTTCTGGGGGAATCTGCATTTTTAACCAGCTTCATTGATATTCTGATGATCATCCAGTTGGGAAATCATTGACTTGGTTGGTAGAATTGGTGTTCTCATCACAGTCTCCCAGGTTCAGTTTCAGTTAAGGAAATATTTTTTTTCTAGCTACTTAAATGGTGCATCACACATACTAGGTACTGCATTTGTAGAATGAATTTGTTATTGAAAGTGAAAACATCTAAGGGAGATTTGGTAGGTATATATTTAGTGCTTGTGGGGTAAATACTGTGAATACCTTTAAAAATGATGATGTTAAAAAATGTTTTTCTTATATCCTCAAAAATGGTATAGTACAATCAAAACTATTTTTATGTTGATTAATTCTATGTAGGTTGGAATTTATCTTTTGGAAGGTGGCCTAGCAAAACTAGATTTTCTGAGTGATGCAAACTCAAGAATGAAAAAGTTCAATCAACTCATGAAGAGAGTGATGGAAAAGTTATACAATTTTATTATTCCAGGTAATATTTAAAGTAAACTTTAAAATTGCTACTACTGAAGAGCTGTGGGTTTTCCCCCAAATCCTATACATAACAGCCAGAAAAACAGCTACTAAAACCATAGTAAAAATTAAACCTTCATAAAATTGCTATATGACAAAATTATACTTATCCGAAATACCCCTACTTCTATAATTTTTGTCTTTATTTGCTTAATAATGTGCTTAGCTTATAGTAGTTACTCAAGAAATGTTTATGGAGTCAATAGGCAGAATTTAAAGGGATCTGAGCTGATTGGAATTTTTGCATTATTCCTGTGCTTTTTTATTTTGTCATGGCCAGAGATTCTTGGCTGGCCTTTATTCCACCTCTCCTTTGCAGTCTGACAAATAATCTCAAGAGCCTGCTTCCCATAAAGACCAGTTAACTTTGCTACTGTTTCTTGGCAAGACGTTGTATCGTTGGTCAGGACTGCAGTTTCAGAGTTGTCTGCCATTGGTTCCCAAGGGAGAGTGTGGATGGCTTGATGCAGCCCATCAACACTACTGGAAAAACGGCTCAAATTCTCCAAGTCCTGCTCATGGTGGGTCAGCCTTATTTCAGGTGCAAATTATAGAACATTTTTATACTGGAATATTTGGGAAATCCGTTTCTGAGCTTGGTTATTGAATTGTTTCTGCAGTACATTCTTTGCAAAGCTTCATGATAACTAATAATAGTAAATCATTTTGCATGTTAAAGACTTAAAATTGGAAGGAATGCTTTTAAGTACACCTAGAATTTTTAAAGTTATAAGAATTCCATTATTCTGCCTTTTAAAAATAATAAAATTTGAACTTTTCAAAGGAAAACTTCAAGGATTTTAAAGGAAAACTTCAAATTTAGTTACTAATACTGGAGTATACACCTATACTAACAGTCTGAAATAACTAAGCATATAACCACACATTAATTGTAAACTTTTGAAAATCTTAATATGACATAATTTTTATTGAAAATAGTAAATTATTTTATGGTACAGTTTTTATTTTAGGGCATATGAGGCCTGTTCTATAAATGTGTGTAGGCCTATTTGAAACCTTTCACTAATAAATCATTAGCTTTAGTTAATAGGGTTTGTAAGTTTGTTCAAGAGTTTGAATTTTTTTTTTCATGTTGTAGGCATGAATCTTCTTCCACAGGGCAATTGTGCCCAACAAATGAGTCTGAAATTCTTACGAATTTGTGTTGATGGCTTAAGCCCTTAATCTTCTGATTGGCTGCTGGTGCTGCTACCAAATACCTATCCTTTTTAGCATAAGAAATAGAATGGGAATCCTTGTCTTATTAGACATAGAAAAATTGCGTATGGATTTTTTTTATGTTAAGATGTAAAAGTGAAATAAATTATCCTTTTACAAACTGCAAAAGATATTCACATTCAGTTCCTCAGATGTTTATTAAACATCTACAACGCGCAAGGCACGTGCTAGCTGCTCTGAGGAACTATAAAAACAAAAGACAGCCTTTGCTCTCAAAGAGCATTACAGTTCAGTGGGGAAGGGATGAATACACACAAATGATTGTATTACCAGACAGATTGCAATATATTACTATATCCAAAGTATAAGAGTATTGCATGAACACAGAAGAGAATATTAATTCTGACCAGGGAAAACAAAAGAAAATGTCGTGGAAAAAGTATCAGTTGAATTTTCTTGAAGGATGGATGGATAAATTTTTGATCAGTCAAAAAACATACTAAGAAAGGCCCCAGAAGTGGAAGAATGCATGGTATGTTCTTGAAATAAGAATTGCTTATAGTTATAAATGTGGATGGGATTGTTTTTGAGTACATTTGTTCTTGGATATACAGATGTGTTGGAAGAGGATGAGGAAGATTCAGAGAGTGAGCCAGAGGGACAGGACATTGATGAACTCTATCACTTTGTGAAGAAAACACATCAACAAGAAACTCCATGCATCCAAGTGGATGTCCAGCATCCTGCACTGACTCCTGTGTTGAGACCATACCAAAGAGAGGCTGTAAATTGGATGCTACAACAAGAGCATTTCAAAAGCACCCCTGCTAGTGGCAAGTATAAGATGCTTAAAGAAAGGCAAATTGATCAGAGGGATTATATGAGAGAGAGGGTAGGGGGAAATCGATCAGTAAACAAATCATATTGAAAACATAGGATAGAATGGGTGCTACTATGAACAAAATTATTTTCTAAGAAATCCTTCAAAACTGAAATCTAGAGAAATTCATATATGAGTTCCCTCATCCATAAAAGTTCAAACTGATTTTTTCAGCCAAAGTAAAGGCTGCCTTGATTGGAATTTTTAAAAACCAAGAAATTTTTTATATGCCTTTCCAACTAAGAATTGCTTTTGTAACCTGACCAGATGGAATCTTCCTAATACATGTAAAAGGCTTTACAATTTAATCATGAATGTTAGGGACAGAAAGCAAATTTACAAAAGTGGGAGACAATGTGTGACTAACCTAATTTTCCTAGGTTTGCATTTATTTTCTTTACTCCACAAAATAAATAATAAAATGAAACACCATCTAATAAGTGTTTTCGAAAAAGTAGTAGATTTATAGGAGTCATTTGTGCCACTTCTTTATCATTGTCTTTAAAGGCATGGGCACAAGATGAGATTTTTACATGACTCTAGGAAGTAAAGTGTTAACTATTTCTCACTCTTCCTGTATAGATTTATTTTAATCAGTGATGAATAGCTCTTATTTCTCCCACTTTTTTATCCAACAAACTTTATTTTTTTAACTTTTTATTTTGGAAATATCCATTCATAGCCAATATTATTTCTTCTTCCTCCTCCTCCCCCAATATTTTGAATTATTTTGAAATAATAATCCCACATATTGTATCATTTCTTCTGTTAATATTTCGGTTTATTTCATTAAAAGATAAAGGATCTTTTAAACAGATATAAATATATGTATAATGCATTTTAAAACCCAATAATTCCTTAATATCACCAAATCTCTCTCCCTTCCTTCCCTCCCTTCTCTCTATTTCTCCTTCTTATAGTTTGTTCAAATCTGAAACCAAATAACATCCATATATTGGAATTAGTTGCTGTCTCTTAAGTTTCTTTTAGTCCATAGGTTCTATCTCCCCTCTCGTATTTTTTTCGTATATTTGTTTAAGGAATGGTTAGCTCTGTAGAGTTTACCACAGACTGGATTATTTTTTCTCCAAAATGAAATAATTTTTTTCAACTAAGGAATTTGATTAAGGTGTAACTTACATACAGTAAAATGCACAGACCTTAAGGGCACAGTTTGATAAGTTTTGATGAATCTATGCATCTGTGAAACCAGCAACTCAGTTAAGACATAGAACCAGACTTTTTCAAATGTAGCCACTGGCCGCACATGCCTCTTGAGACTTGAAATGTGGTTGTCCAAATTATGTGCAATAGGTTTAAAATATATACTAGATTTCAAATAGTACCAAAAAAAGAATGTGAAATATCTCACTACTAATTTTTATATTGATTGCATATTGAAATGATAATATTTTGATTATATTGGGCTAAATGAAAACAACTATTAAAATTAATTTTACCTGTTTCTTTTAATATTTCTATCATACAGGGCTGACAAAGTATTTCCATCACCCCAGCAAGTTCTATAATTGCCCAGTCAGTTCTCCTACTGCAACCCCTTCGGGAGGCAACCACTATAACCGTAAATTAGTTTTGCCTGTTTTTTTTGTTTTTGTTTTTGTTTTTTTTGGGTTTTTTTTTTTTGCGGTACGCGGGCCTCTCACTGTTGTGGCCTCTCCTGTTGTGGAGCGACAGGCTCCGGACGCGCAGGCTCAACGGCCATGGCTCACGGGCGCAGCCGCTCCGCAGCATGTGGGATCTTCCCGTACCGGGGCACGAACCCGTGTCCCCTGCATCGGCAGGCGGACTCTCAACCACTGCGCCACCAGGGAAGCCCAGTTTTGCCTGTTTTTGAAACAAACGGAATGATAAAATGTGTACACTCGGATGGAAGGAGTTGGCCTCTTTCAACATAATGTTTTCGAGGTTCATCCGTGCTGCATGTGTCAGTGATTCATTGTTTTTTGTCCACAGGCTGGATTTTGTTGATTAAATCCCATGTATCATTTAGTAGTTTTTCTGTTCCCTTGGTTCCCATAAATTAAAGCTTTTTATCTTTTAATTTTTTTCATTTTATAAAACCTATATGTCTGTATTCCTACTTCATCTATTAATCCCTAAAGAAAGTAACAAAAAGTGACTTACCATTTCACTGGTGAGTGGAGCCATACTTCCTACTTAGCAGTTGGTTTGAACAACTTAAAATATTAAGGGAAGGGTTAGTGGACGATTCTGGCTGAAATAAACTCAGTACTTCAGTGTTATAGTTTTAGATATTATTTCCTCAGTTAAGCCTTTCCTCTGACTCAGACCCATATAAAAGGTTAGGTCTGATTTACGTTAATGTATTAGTCCAGTATCGTATATCTGTTGAGTTATTTAAAGACATCAGGTAACTTCTTGAAGGATTTATAAAAGATAAGCTACTTTCCTTTATTGGGTAAGACTTGGTTATATGTATTAGTTTTCTTTTCCTGTTAATCCTCTGTAATTTGCTAAACTTTTTCTGTCTTATCACTTGTTTATATGGAACATATTGGTGCCCAAAGCAAAGAAAGCTAACGAATAATATCTGAAGAAAAGAATGAGACGAGTCCTAGCCTTTTTCCCATGTGTATGTGCCTTTCCAGGGTGTCCTGACTGTTAACTTACTTTTATTTTAATGTGATTATCTGGCAGAAAGGAAAACAAACAAACTTGTTCTTATGATTATATTTTTCTTTAGAAAATGCCCTGCACTTCCTATGGCGAGAAATTGTTACATCTGAGGGTTTGAAACTCTACTACAATCCATATACAGGCTGGTAAGGCAAAACGATAGTAAAAATAAATATTACAAAAACCTGTATGAGATTGGTAGCGTAAGTCTTCAGCCTCAGCAGTACCTCAAGAAGGAATACTAAGTCCAGGTCTCATTAGACATTTTTATAGATAGACATAGAATTAATAGCACTTGTAATTTTTCAGTAGATAAATGCAGTATAATAGACTTAATATGCATAGTTATTGATATTTAAAGAGATGATAATTTTAGGTAAAAATGTCATCTTATTATGGGCCAGTTCATTAAATTTGTTAATTTCTATTACAAAAGAGTTTTAGGAATCATTAAATATGACTAGTGAATCAGTAGTTATTGCCATTCTTAATTTTTTATTCACAGATTCATAAAGGTCACAGAAAGAAGGCAGACATGCTTCCTTTTATTTATAGAAGAGAAAAATGATGACAGTACCAATTCTGTTTCTGCAGACTTTAGTTGTCAGCTCAGGCAGTTTTTTGATCACAGTTCTTATATTCATGATCTAGGGATTATAATTGTTGCAACCTAAAATATAATTTTTAAAAGCTTAGCCTTCTATGCATTTCTCCCAGTTCTCTTTAGGAACAGTGTAATTTTTATTTGTATTCCTATGATGTGTTTTTCTTGTCTTTTCCTTAGCATCATCCGTGAGTACCCAAATGCTGGGCCACAGTTGCTTGGTGGAATCTTAGCAGATGAGATGGGTCTGGGAAAGACAGTAGAGGTTTTGGCTCTGATTCTGACACATACTCGACAAGATGTCAAACAAGATGCTCTCACTCTTCCTGAGGTAGTAGGAGTACTATAGGGCTTGGGAAAGCGGGGACATATGTTCTCCAAAAGCATCATATATCGAACATTTGCTTGGCACTTAAGTCAACACTTTCAGTTTACTCTGCAATTAATGATTTATATTAGTTGTTAGTTAACTTCAAGTAGGCACAGAAAATGGGATGTTTGTGACCTGGAGGGGTTTTTTTAAAGTGATATTGACCAACTAGGAAGGCGACATGCTGTCACTTACCAAGCTTCCTTCTAGCTGGCAGAGAAATTCCCTTAGGAAAGTTTTATTACTTCCTCAAATGTTTTGTCACTACTTCACGTCTCCGTATTACTGCTAAATATTTTTGAGAGTTATTTTTCAAAAACTGTGCAAATCTCAGATATGTAAATCTTAGAGTCAAATATCAATAATTAGAACTTTGTTACAGGATAAACAGCTTAGTAATTAGATTGCTAGATGAAACAAACTCTGAGTCTTTATTCCAAAATACAATTGTGTTTAAAAATGCAAATTTTAGAGTTTATAAGAAAAAGAAAAAACTTCAGTGAGGCAAATATAGCTCACAGTTCATATTTTCCAATAATGGAATCTGAAATCAGCCCATTTAATCCTGCCGAAATGAGGCCACTAGTTAAAGGCATAACTGTAATTACCTGTAGGGCCCACCATGCTCACAACCTTAGTGGTTATGTGATCTTTTAATAGTGTAAAGTTTGCAAAATTAGCCTTTCAGATTTGAGTAAGGGTTAGAGTAGGGAATGTCTATTTCCTTTGTAGAAAATGAGTTGGAGTATTCAGTTTTAACTATCGGTAACTTCCTTTGGATATTTTCTGTTCATTAGCTGTGTTAATTTTAAGTTATTTTGAGTATTATTACAAATTCAGTGGGTTATTACTATTTTAAACAAGACTTGAAAAGTTAATTTCAGAAGTTTCACACTTAAAATTTAGGTAATTTAAGATAACATGTACAATTTTAAAAAGTGATGGCTAGCTGTAAACTCTGAAATAAAAAATAAGGTTTATATGTGTGCATAACATATTTAGCCCTTTCTTTCATAATTTATTATAACTCTTTTGCATCTTCTTAATAGAAGGAGGGTTTGTCTTATTAAGCAACTCAGAATACTGAAAGCAAAACACTGTGTGACTACTTAATGTTGTTTATATCAGGGAAAAGTGGTGAATTATTTCATTCCATCACATAATTCTGGAGGAAATGTAAAAAACACAGAAACCCAGAATATGGAATTTGAACCAAAAGAAAAAGTTCAGTGCCCCCGTAAGTATGAAATCTCTTAAAGGTAACACCTTTTTACAGTGATCTTTGTTCTGGTTCTTATTATATAGAGATATCTTGTAATTGTTATGAATAATTGTTTCTACAGTTATTTATACTTTGCATAAAAGTTCAATTACAAGGCATATTATCTTAACAAAAATAAACATTTATTCTTTGGTTTGACTTGGTCCAGACAGTTTTTTTGCTTAATTTGTAACATTTAAATTTCTTTAGCTTACAGTTTAAATCAGGCTTTGATAAAGAGTAGCTACTTCAGATTCTGCTAGCAAATGAATGTTTCCCTTGCTAATGGTAGCATTTATGTAAATAACTGTGAGAAGTTTTTTTTTTAATATGTGGTTTTAAATGATAGTTGATTTGTAAGATTAGCAAATTAATGTAATTCTTCCTTAAATTATTCCATTACAGTAATTTATTTCTTAATTACTGAGATAAATTTTTATTACATATTCTTCAAAATGATGATGTACAGACAACATATCTTTAATAAATCTTTGATTTATTTTCTTCTTAACTTGGTCCTCGGTACACATTAAGATTAACTGAGTTTTCTTTTCATTTTAATTGTCTTGACTGAGTTAGCATATCCTTTTGCATTTAGCTACACGTGTGATGATCCTGACAGCTGTTAAAGAAATGAATGGAAAAAAAGGAGTTTCCATTCTTTCCATCTACAAGTATGTCAGTTCTATATATAGATATGATGTTCAACGGAACAGGAGTCTTCTGAAAAGGATGCTGAAATGTTTAATTTTTGAAGGTCTTGTGAAACAGATCAAAGGCCACGGTTTTTCTGGTACTTTTACACTGGGAAAGAATTACAAGGAAGAGGATATACATGATAAAACAAAAAAGCAGGTAACAGAGCATTTATTAAGTAGCTTTATGTGATGCTTTACAGAATAAGTTGACAGACCCCACCTGTCTGAAGCTCTTACAGTCTGATGATAAAAAAACAAACATTAGGAAAAATGCTTACGGCTGAGGCATATGTTTTCTACTTCCTGAATATAAGTTCCATCAGAGTAGCAACTTTATTTTGGTCACCATTAAGCCTGGAGAAGAGTGCGTGACATATGTCAGGTACTCAGTAAATATTTATTGAGTGAATTATAAAATTAGTTTGTTAAGCATATTATAATTTAAGATAACTTTTCTTACCCTCATGTTGTCAGCAGTTTAAAAAGCATGTTCCATACTTTATAAAAATATTGATACCTTACATTTGCATAGCTCTTTATATACAATGAATCTTTTATATAAGTTTTTATTTTTCCCATGTCATCACCTTATAAAATGTTTATTTTTTTTAATAAAACTGCTGCTTTGTGGCCAATAAGTTCAGTTTGCTTTTAAGAAAATAGTTACAAATTGGCAAACATAAATCAAGAAAAGACTAATGACAACAATTTAGAATGTAGAGTTACCAGCTTAGCTACTGTGAAAGAAATGGCAGACCAAAAAGTTCATTTCCTAGAGCAGGGAGTCTCCACCAGTTTCTCCCCAGCTAGGTTAGAAGACTGCAATGAACTTCTGTGCTTTTAATAATCCTTCTGCTACCCAAAAAAGAAAATCTCCTTCAGTTAATGCCAGTCATTCCATGTTAATGTCATTCATTCCTCTGTTCAACCTTGACTGTGACATCACTTCTAGGAAGCTATTGCTGGCACCTACCTCCCCATCGCAGCCCCTCTGGGTTATATAACCCTCTTATGCATTCCTATGGCGTCATTTTATTTTTTACTGTTCTGTCTTTTTCAACAGACCCCTTTGAGACCAGGAGCTAAATATTCCTCATATATATATCCCCAGCATCTAACATGATGCCTGGCACAGAATTGGCATTCAATAAATAATTGCAGGAGGGTACACAGTTAGAAAGGAGAAAGAAAGAAGGAACTTATTTGCTAATTGCAGTAACTAGTAGATTAATTTTCACTTTGTTTAAATGCTGTATTTTAATACTTGGTATTTGTATAATTGCCCTAGTTTGTATATTTATATATTATAAACTACCCGTTTTTTATTGATTTAGGCAGATTGTAAATTATAAGAAGTTGATGCCAAAATTAGTAGCTCCCTTTATCTTTCTAACTTTTGTTCACTCCAAATCTTAATGATATAGCAATAGAGCTTTCTTTTGCTTTTGGAGGGGAAATCAGGGAGGGGAGTTCTTAGAGCAACTTGAAAGCCACTGATCAAGAGTGATTCTCCTCAGGGAAGGGGTAACAAAGACTGGCTACTAGATTTTTATGTAAAGCACATGAAGTTGGGCATTTAATTTCAGATATGTCACTCTGTTGAAATAAATTAAATAAATAATATTTTTCATAGGTTGTGGGGAGTCCAAGGAAAATTCAGAAAGAATCCAGAAAACCAGGGAGCAAGGACACAGATTCCGAATACTTGCCATCAAACACCTCTGATGATGATGATGATCCTTACTATTATTACTATAAGGCCAGGAGAAATCGTAGTAAATTGAGGAAAAAGCCTGTTGTTCCATCCACAAAAAAGGAAAAAAGTCAGCTTAACATCAATCTCAACTCACAGGATCGCTGTCCAGCTACCGGTGACTCTGCAGTTACTGATGTTACCACATCTGAAAGTACATGTGTCTTTGAAGTCAAGCAAAAACATGCAGCAAAGGACCAAGCTGAATCTCTAAATCCTGTTGGTGATGACATGCCACATTCTAATATCATGGGTCCCTATAATTCCTCCGATTATCACTTTGAGTGCATATGTGGTGAAGTTGACCAGGTAGACCGTAAGCCTCGTGTTCAGTGCCTGAAATGCCACTTGTGGCAGCATGCAAAATGTGTGAATTATGAAGAGAAGAATCTGAAGATTAAACCTTTCTACTGCCCCCACTGCCTTGTTGCGATGGAGCCAGTATCAACAAGAGCAACACTGATCATCTCCCCTAGTTCCATCTGTCATCAGTGGGTGGATGAAATCAATAGACATGTGAGGTCATCATCTCTTCGGGTCTTGGTAAGGTAGTTTGGACTCTTTAAAGGGATAGGAAAATGTAAATTTTCACTCCATGATTTTTTTTTTTTTTTTTTTTTTTGAGGTATGCGGGCCTCTCACTGTTGTGGCTTCTCCCGTTGCGGAGCACAGGCTCCGGACGTGCAGGCCCAGCGGCCATGGCTCACGGGCACAGCCGCTCCGCGGCATGTGGGATCCTCCCGGACTGGGGCACGAACCCATGTCTCCTGCATCAGCAGGCAGACTCTAAACCACTGCGCCACCAGGGAAGCCCCATGATAATTTTTATAATCTTTGTCACTTTGTTTTTTATCCCCAAAATTAACTTAATGAGATAATAATAATATTAAATCAGAACTTGAAGAGGAAATTGAGAATAAGAAATAGAACCATAGACTGTTTATTCTTTTCTGACATCAGAAGTTAAAGCACTTTGGATGGAAAGATGAAAGCTTTTGAAAAAAATCTTGATCGTATAAATGAAAAAGTCTTTGTATAAGCGTTTATACTCTGAGAGAAATGCAATTCAAAGGCAGCATTGTGTAATAGTATGAACTTGTATGATCTTTCAACTTTTAGCTCCAGAATCTTCCTCTGAAGCCTCAGTTACCCCATCTGTAAAATAAGGATTTACTCATTCAACAGATATTTATTGAGTACCTATTATGTGCCAGGAATTGTGCTAAGTTCTGAAAGTAGTACCCCCTCACAGACTTTTTGTGAAGATTAAATGATTTGATAAAGTGCTGGCACATAGTAAGTGGTCATTTAATGTTGTTGTTCACTACTGTTAGTTTTCTTTACTCTCTTTGTTCTTCTTTCCACACAAATGTTATGTATGTTTTCTGGATTTCAGCCACTATGATAGGCATGGAGAGTACAGTAATATGTAAAAGGCCATCTTTGCCATTGAGGAGCTCTGTTCTGTAGGGTAGGCAAACCTTGGTTTGAATCTTGACTCTACCAGTTTGGAGCAAGTCACTACATGTTTCTTATGTGTGGGATCGAAATAATAACAACTAACCGGATTGTTGTTGAAAGTAGCAGATAAAACTTTGCATGGTGTCTGAAATATAAAAGGCATTCAGTAAATAATAGCGCTTATTGTTCTACTTTTTCACACCACTGTACTTTTGTACAAGCTATTCCATCTACCCACCTACCTGTAAGTCCTTTTCCCTTTTTCTCCACCTGTGAGGACTCCTCAATGTACTTCAAGATCTACCGCAAATTTGAATTTCTCTCTGAATTTACTTTCTTAGCCATAGAATTGGTCTCTCCACTGTGAGCCTTCACATTTACTGTTGCACTCACATTACTTATTAGTCTTACACACTAAAATGCATCTTTCTCTAGACAGGTATAGGATGTATCTTATAGCACGTTTGGTTCTAAACAAATAGAAAGGGCTCAGTAAGTGTATAAATAAATGACTGTTTCAGTATCTTTGATGTGCCTTTCTGCAATAACTATATCTATGCTGATTATTTCCTAGGTATATCAAGGAGTGAAGAAAGATGGTTTTTTACAGCCTCATTTTTTGGCAGAACAGGATATAGTCATCATTACTTATGATGTCCTTCGTTCAGAACTAAACTATGTAGATATCCCACACAGCAATAGTGAGGATGGGCGTCGCTTAAGGAACCAGAAGCGCTATATGGCCATTCCGAGCCCCCTTGTAGCTGTGGAGTGGTGGAGAATTTGCCTTGATGAAGCTCAGATGGTTGAATGTCCTACTGTAAAAGTGAGAATTTCTGCAGAACCTTCTGAGGGCTGGGGAAGAGAAAAGGGAAAGGGATTGGAGGAAACTGTCCATAGAAAATGTAATAGTTTAAGTGTAGTTAACCCACAGCATTGACATTGGCCAAAAGTTTGCCTTTAAACACTCAACATTTGCTTTTCTCTGTGTATGAACTATATAATCCTTAGGAATTAGTTTGGTAATCTGTGAATCATTGCTCTAAATGCAATGCACATGTATATTTGAATAAGATGGCAGTTTTTGTGTGATGCAGATCAAAGTATTTAGGGACTTTTATAAGCACTTCTGCTATGTGGAAGGCTCATCATATAGCCTCTGATAACTTTGGCAGTTTTTTGATCAGAGAGACCAAATGGTAATAGAAAAATACTACTTTAGAGGACAGAATTTTTATTCAGACTTCGTTGTATGTCTTTATTCTGTCTTTGGCCAGTCTATAACCTGAATTGAATTTATAAATCATGTCTATTAGCATAGTGGTTCACATCTGGAGAAAGGGGTGGTCGAGGGAATGTATCAGTCATTCAGTGGGTATTTTCATTCTACACATACTTGAACTACCTTTCCTCTTTGGAAGGACACATGACAGCCTCCTGCTAATGAGAACCACTGCACTAGAAGATAGCCCGTTGAATATGACATTCAATATTGAGTGTGATAAGTGTTCAATAAGCGCAGATGCATCTGACCTGAAACGTAGCTTGACATGGGCTATTTTCATAAGTAAACATATTCCTGACTTTTGAGTTTTTCCTGTGTCTTTTTTCTTTTCTTTTTTATTTAATATTTCTCTCCCATCAGGCTGCAGAAATGGCTCAGCGCTTAAGTGGGATTAACCGCTGGTGCATCAGTGGCACTCCAGTACAGAGAGGATTGGAGGGTAATGTATGGTTTTCTCACATATTGCATATATTTGAAAAGCTTAATTTTTTTGAACAAGAAGTATTTTATGTTTAACTTTTGCCGAAATCCTTACTTAAGTGATTATATATGTATTTATATTTGACTCCTAATAGTTTCAAACACTTAACCTTTTTAAATGGAATCAAGCGATATTTGTTTGCATATATGAGGATAGGTATATGGTGAGTAGTCCCATTGTCCTAATTTGAGCAGTTACTGTGCGTGCTTGAACAGTGTAGACATAGGTCTGAATTGAACTCAAAGTTCCAAATGGTGAGTAGAAAACAGGAAGAACCTGACAAGAAAGAAAGAGGGAAAGAGCCAGAGAGAGAGGAAAAAGGAATTAATTTCACTTGGCTGTGTCTATAAAAATAAGGACCTCCCGCTCACACAGTATAACTCATGCTTCTACATTAATCTCATTCATATAACTTATTTTTTCCATAGAACATAGACTGCATTTTTAAGACTTTTGTTCAAGTTGCAAATATTTAAAACTAAAGATTTAAGTAAATGTTGTTTTACATAATAAATTTCCTGAAAAGCTGTCATTAAAATGCAGTTAATTATAAAATATAAATATTTTTGGAGTCCTGTGGCAAATATTCATCCTCAAAATTTATCATTCTGAAAATTCAAATTTTCATATATTGTTTGTTTCTAGCAGAATAACTTATCATTCTGCTAAAATAAAAATATCAACGTCCATCCATTACAATGATGTGAAAAACAATTTTTTTTGATGATTATTTTTAGGGGGAAAGAGTTTTTTAGGAAGATTTTAGGTATATATTAAAATACCTGTGTAATTTTAGTAAGTTACATTGCGAAACATATTTATAGAATAATATCAGTCTAATTAAAAGGCCAAATTTAGTGGTCTGCTGTTACATTGGAAACTGCCCAATTATGATATTTAGGTGTTTATAAGATATCACTCAGCTCAAAAGTTAGCTGAGAAGGTATAGAAAAAAGAAAATGACTATCAAAGTTACTTTTTTCTGATTTTAATATTGAAAAGTATAAGCAATAATTCCTCAGTTCCCTGGGTAGTTAGTTTATTTTGGTTGAATAAGATGTTGGTAGGTGTTTTGAACACTTGTCACCATTCAACAAATTTTTTATTAATTTTTTTAACACCTTTATTGAGGTATAAATGACATATAATGAAACTGTAAATATTTAAAATGTAAAATTTATAAATTTTTGACATATGTATTTACCTGTGAGTTTATTTCCGCAGTCAACATAATCACCCCCAAAAGTTTTCTCATGCCCAAGTTACCTTAAAAAATAGCCTTTCCCAAATTTCTAGAAATTTAGTTTATCTTTCATCTTTGCTTCCATGATTCGCTGATATCTTTAACACTATGACTCTTGTAATATATCTGTTCTTTTTGTAGTTGTTGCAGTGGGAATGTTAGCCTGACGTGACTTACTATGTTGTATTTGGAAGTAGAAGTCTCATTTGTTTTCTTTTTGTGTTAGACCAGGGTTTCTTCACCTTAGCCCCATTGACGTTTAGGGACAGATAGTTCATTTTTGGGGGGAGCTGTTCTGGGCATTTTGGATATTGAGCTTTTACCCTCTAGATGCTGGTAGCATTCTTGCAATTGTGACACCCACAAATGTCTCCAGACACGGCCAAATGTCTCCAGTGGGCAAAATCGCACCCCTCCACCTCCACCTCAGTTGAGATCCACTATGCTAGACTGATAGAGATAAATCAGATTTGATGATTTATTAATTAACAATGTTCGCTTTTGCACCATGGTAAAGTCAAAAAATTGTAAGTCGAACCATTGTAAGTTGGGCACCGTCTGTATTCTCAATGTGCTTTTTTTCTTTCTTTTCAGATCTTTTTGGGTTAGTGGTCTTTCTTGGTATTGAACCTTACTGTGTCAAACACTGGTGGGTTCGACTTCTCTATCGCCCTTACTGCAAGAAGAATCCTCAGCTCCTCTACAGCTTTATTGCCAAGATACTGTGGAGGTCTGCAAAGAAAGATGTGATTGACCAAGTCAGTAGGATAAGTTTTTATTGATTAAGGGTATTAGGAAAAAAAAAAAAAGAAGAAAAGCAGAATTTTGGTAGAAAGTTAAATTTCCAGGTGAAATCTTCTTTTTTCTCCTCTGTATAGATCCAGATACCCCCTCAGACAGAAGAAATCCACTGGCTCCACTTTTCTCCAGTGGAAAGACATTTCTATCACCGTCAACATGAAGTGTGCTGCCAGGATGCAGTAGTAAAACTCAGGAAGATTTCTGACTGGGCTTTGAAGCTCAGCAGCCTGGACAGAAGGACTGTCACCTCCATCCTATATCCATTGCTGAGGCTCAGGCAGGCCTGCTGCCACCCACAGGCTGTTCGTGGGGAGTTCTTGC
Source organism: Grampus griseus (assembly GCF_964374135.1). NCBI lineage: Eukaryota > Metazoa > Chordata > Mammalia > Artiodactyla > Delphinidae > Grampus > Grampus griseus. The sequence goes on along the minus strand of NC_139007.1, from coordinate 69,619,580 downwards.
CACTCCAGAAAAGGTTTTATTACCAATTTTCTTATACTCCAATTGATAATACAGTAGTAATAGACAATATTTAAGCAATTAGCTTCCTAGCCCACAGTTTCGTTCAGGGTATTATAACTGAGTTGTCAGCTATTTTTAGCAGTGTGGTGACTTTTCTTTGATATGGAACCCCCTTTGTGAAAGAGAATCACATCAAAATTATTTTCATTGTTTTGAACATTTCTTTAAAATTAGAACTGTTGTAGGGTTTTGTTGTTTTTTTGGGGGTGGGGTTGTTTTCTGCTGCACCCCAGATATGAAAGGCTTTTGTTCTTTTTGCATTATATTTTTTGGTTCCCACATCGGGGAATTAGATGAATTAGATTACCATTAAATATTTTCTTTATAGTCGTGTTAGCTATATTCTTTGATTATTCCTTTCTAATACATTAAGGTTATTTATGCCCACAATACTCTATTGTCCCAGAAACTTTTTTGTTCATCAGACTGTGACTTAAGAACTGGCCTTTTTTTTTAGCACTTGATATTAAAAAGATACCCTTTCAGGTGCTATAAGAAACATAAAGAGGAATTTGACTTTTGTCCTTGCCTTTAAGCAGTTTATGGACAAATAAAGGAGCTGACAAAGATTATAGATCTCTATTATGTAAGGCAAACATGATGTATTTCACAAGAGGTATATATGAATTGCTGTGGACAATTAGAGTATGACAGTAATTTCTATATAAAGTAGTTAATGTTAGACAGCCTTCTGGTGGAAATGGCATTTGAGCTGATCCTTGGAGAGTATTCATTTTCTTTACAGATTAAAAAAAGTCAGGCTCTTAGAGGTTAATTAAGTTTAGTGCTAGGATACAGATTCAGTGTTACATTCGCACACCCATACTGTTCCAAGTGTATCATGTGTACTTTGTACTTTAGGAAGATTTTCCTAGTTCTGGTCTTCATTGACTGAAATGAGAGAAAGTTAAAGAATGATGGGATCAGAAGAATGCTTGCTAGAATAGTAAGAGGTAATCAAGCTAAAAGTGATAATGGTGAAAATGGGGGTAAACAGAAAGATACTGAAGATCACAAAGACTGTAAGAGTCTGGTGCTCTTGACCTTATGTAATATAATACTCTAACTTAGGATTCTTTCTAGTCCTGAACAATCTCCCTTTTCTTTTAGCACCATGACAATGGAGGAACTGCTGACATCTCTGCAGAAGAAATGTGGAACTGAATGTGAAGAAGCACATCGGCAGCTAGTTTGTGCCCTCAATGGCTTAGCAGGCATCCACATCATTAAAGGTAGAAGGTGATTGCTTTGTTATCTCTGATTCTTCTAAACACTTAATGAGGAAGACTAGTTATGGTAGAAATCAAAGTTTCCCAAGAAAGACACTTTCACACGGTACTATTCGGAATTTAAATAGGTTCAGCTTAATGAAGAGCAGTTACACAGAACACTTCAAAAACCTTCAAAGTTTACATACGCTTTCACCAAACATTTCCACTTTTAGAAGTTTTTTTAGGGAAATTATAATGTGAACAAAGATTTGGCAATAAATTATGGATTTTAGTCTATAGTAGTGAACAGCTGAAACAACCAAAATGCCTAGAAGTAGAAGAATGGTTAAAATTTGACACATTCAAGTGAATATTGATTTACAAAGTAATACTGTTTATAAATTCATTCTCCCAACAAATATTAGAATGTCTGCTGTGTGCTGGGTATGATCTAGGTACTAAAAATAATACAGTAAGATAAAGTAGTCTCTGATCTTGTGGGCCTTAAATTCTTAATAGAGGAAGACAAACAGTTAATCAGATTGAATAGGAAAAAAATAAAATTATCTTTATTTGCTGCAATGTGATTGTCTATGTAGGAAAACTACTAGAGCAAATAAATGAGTTTCACAAGGTTGCATAAGACAAGATGAATATATAAAAATGTATTATATTCCTATATACTGGGAATGAACAATAAATTATAACAATGCCATTCATAGTAGTATCAAAAAAATATGAAATACTTTGACATCAAGTTGGAAAAAATATGTACGGGACCCATACAAAAATCACAGAAACATTGAAAAGTACAAATATTGCTAACAGAAATTAAAGAATACCTAGTTATACCGTGTTCATGGATCAGAAGACTTAATATTATTAAGATGCTGATTCATCTCAAATTGATATACAGAGTCAATGCAATCACAATTTTCCCAAACAAAAATTTTAGCAGGCTGTTTATGGAAGTTGACAAGCTGATTCTAAAATTCACCTAGAATAGTCAAAACAAGTTTGGAAAAGAACAAAATAGTTGGAAGATTTACCTGAATCAACGCTTATTTTAAAGCTATAATAATCAAGACAGTATAATACTGGCATAAAGATAGGCAAGTAGACGAATGGAACAAAATAGAGTCCAGAACTAGTCCCACTTATTTATGATCAGTTGATTTTTCAACAAAGACGCAAAGGCATTTCAGTGGAGAAAGCTTAGTGTTTTCAGTAAATGGTACTGGAACAATTAGTTATCCATATTCCAAAAGTTCAATTTGGGCTTCTCCGGTGGCGCAGTGGTTGAGAGTCCGCCTGCCGATGCAGGGGACACGGGTTCATGCCCCAGTCCGGGAAGATCCCACATGCCGCGGAGCGGCTGGGCCCGTGAGCCATGGCCGCTGAGCCTGCACGTCCGGAGCCTGTGCCCCACAACGGGAGAGGCCGCAACAGTGAGAGGCCCGCGTACTGCCAAAAAAAAAAAAAAAATTCTGAAATGGAGTAATAATGTTACTTGCAGATGGTCACAATAATAAAAATAAATTTCAGATTTCCCATCTTAATTCTAAAACTGCATTCCTCATTTTATTTTATGTTGTTATGACTCAGAAGCTTAAGACAGTAAATGAATTTCTTCACTTGGCCTTTTTTCTAGTCTCCTTATCAGATTTGTTGTCTCTTTTTCCCTGTGGTAAAGTTACGCATAATATGGGAATTGGGGGAAAAGGTTATTCATCTGATCATTTCCAAACACTGTAACAGCAGGATCAGCATGTAGTTGGCTCCTAAGTGGCAAAATACCGTGCTATGGTGTAACAGGAGGTGCATCACTGCTCTTTTCAGGTAGTTTCCACTGTATTCCTTCCCACTGTATTTATTTATCTATGGATGGAAACTATTGCTAATTGTTCAGAGAAATTCCTATTAGAAAGTCCATTAATAAATGGTATGTCTATTCATTTAAATGTAATTATGAACTTAATTGTGGAGGATTAACTACTTTTAGTTTCCATGGTTTAACTCATAGTAGTATGTTAAACAATACACATTTTTAAAGGTAACATTACATATTTAACTTACATAATTTAAACTATTCTAATATTAGAGATCAGATAGTAAAGATCTGACTTGTAAAAGAAATCTAAACTTAATATCAGACTCTAAAAGGGTTTGTTTATATTGTATACAAATATATATATATTATATACAATGTATATTCTATGTTCCTCACTGATTATGGTATTAAAAACATGGTATCATTTCAATTTTGTACAATGTATACATGAAATACACACACACACACACACACACACACACACACACACACATATGGTATAGAAGTGTTTTAGGTTCAGTTTTCTGAGAAAGAAAACTTTTTTCCTGATCATCACATACATTTTTCATTTCTACAGGTGTTTTTTTGGAGAAAATTAGTTTGGCAATATAGAACCAGTACAATTTGTTTACCTGGAAATGTTAGTGCCATCAAGTGGCAAAGAACCGGTATTTCCATATTTGGCTTAAACTTGTATAGCTTATTGAATATGCATATTTTTATGTCTTCCCCAGAAAACGTCCTTTTTTTTTTTTACTAAGCATTGAAAACATTATAACGACTAGTTCAGTTTCAACTGTTATTATTATAGTCTAGTAATTGTACCTTCTTTAAAAGGTATAATAATTATGAGGGGAAAATCATTAAATGAATTGTTCTCTATAAATGATAGTATAAATATTAATAGAATCCATATGTCTTTTGAAAAGCTTTAGAAAAGTCTTCAAAACTAAAGAGAGTTCATTGTGTGAAGATAATTATGTTACTCCTACATTGTAATGCAATTTTATTATTGCAAAAATAATCTTCTCCTTTATTAAAGTGAATAGAAATTGGATGACTGTAAAGTACTGTGAAAACGTGCTTTAGAAAGCTTAGATAACTGGTAGAATTAGGTATAAAGCAGTGGTATAAAAGCAAATGTTTTGCACAACAATATGAACGAATATACTTAATGCTACTGAACTGCACTCTTCTAAAAATGGTTGAAATTGTAAGTTTTATTTTATGTGTATTTTACCACAATAAAATTTACATATATAAAATCAACTTTAACAAAGAGAGAGAGAGAACCAACAACAAAATTTACAAAGGTGTATATATGGAAAACTCATTATGGCCATGAACAAATTTATAAAGTTATATATATGGAAAACTCATTATGGCCATGAACAAAGTTCTAAATCCATGATATTAATGAAACTAGTTTAAAGTTAAAAAAAATTAAAATGCAAGTGTATGTGATGATCAGGAAAAAGCCTTTTTTCCTCAGCAAACTAAAACCAGAACATCTCTTTACCTTTTTTTCCTCTTGTATTCCATGATTTTGCCACTGTTAGATTTTTATTTTAATTGTATGTATCAATTAACAATTTTGAGTTTTTCCCCAGGCAGCAAATAACATAGGTTCCATTACTCAAAGCCATTAAAAATGTTTCATCTCTTCTTCAGTGAAGTCTCATCAAACTTTTTCTGAAAGAACCAGGTAATAAATACTTTAGGTTTTGTGAACCGTAAGATCTGTGGCAGCTATTCAGCCCTGCTATTGTAATGCAGAAGTAGCCACAGACAGTACATAAATAAGTCAGCATGGCTGACTTCCAATAAACCTTTATTCGTGGACCCTGAAATTTAATATCATGTAATTTTCACATGTCACAAGTTATTATTATTAATTTTTTCAGCTATTAAAAATGTAAAAGAAAATTCTTAGCTTGTAGACCCTACAAAAATGCAGTCAGATAAGACCCATGGGCCGTAGTTTGCCAACCTGTGCTTTGATACTTTTTTAATTACTTTATTTGAATAAGGTGCTAACTATGTATAATAAAAAACAGCATAAATCTCAGACTAATAGTGATAGAAATAGAAAGAATTCCTAAGCTTTTGAAATGTAGTTATTGACTGTAAATCATTCTGGCCAAATACCAATAAGAACGATTCCTATCAAGAACAGTGCATTATTTTTCTGAGAATTATGTGTAGGTTGGCCATAGTATTTTGAATATTTGTCTATAAATACATGTAAGTACCCCAAATTTGTCCTTAATTTCAAACATCCTAATGACTACTGATTGGTAGTCAGTAACTTTAACAAGAAGAAAACCGCTTGTTTAAATTAAAAGTTAATTCAGAGTTTGTTTTTCAGTATAATTATAAAACATTGTGTTTGATTGGTGTTCTAGTCTGTGAAATTAACCAACAACAATGAAAAAAAGGTGCTGTTACTAGTTTTTTTTTACTGGGGCAGTCATATTAATACCACATTAAATTCCTTTTCTTAAAAATTAAATTAGTGAATTGTAATCATTGCTATATTTTTACAGTAGGTGTTTTTAGATTATAGATAACTAGATGACATTGGGAACTAAATACATGATTTTCTTATGCTTTAAATATATTTTGATTATTCAGGTGAGTATGCCTTGGCAGCAGAACTGTACAGAGAAGTGCTGCGTTCATCTGAGGAACACAAGGGAAAGCTCAAAACTGATTCACTGCAAGTAAGTAAAAAGTTTCAAAATATTTGTTTTTTATAAAATAATTTTTCTGAATATTTAAGAGGACAAAGTAACAAATGGACTAAGTCATAATCACTGGGGATGAAGCTTGGAAATCATGTTCTTTTAATAAGCACCCAAGGTGATTTGTATATACACGAAAGTTTTAAAGTCACTATTCTGTCTGCTCAGGTCAGTATTGGCCACAAGGCTGACTAGATAAGCCTAAGCTACATGAGAAAAGCAGCTCAAAATATTTGTATTTCAAAGAATGGGGTCAGTTTTATCACTTCACATATTAACATCAACATATTTATTCACATGGTATTCACCAAAAAGAAGAGAAATTGAGTTAAACTCAAAAATGAAACTAAGTGATAATAAAAACTATCCAATGATCTTCTAATTTAATTTTTGGAGGTCTTTTAAGGAGACTTGGATATTTGAATTATAACACTTACTTAAGTGTGAAATATCTTCCTCTTTCTGGTTCAATCCAGTGGATCATATAGACAAGGCTCTCTAGCTAAATGGTAAATAAGGATACTTTTTTAAATCTTGGTAAGTTTAGGCTTGAGTCCCAGGTGAGGCTTCTTTTTTACCATTCAGAATCTAAACCTTGGGACCTACATGTTCACCTGTGCCTGAGCAGGTATTAGGAGGAGTGTATGGGGGGAGAGGGAAGAAGAGAGAAAATTAAATACCAGTCTACTTATATTTTGCCTGGATAAGGATTACAGAAGGTCATGGACCTTTTAGCAAATGTATTTACCACATGCGAGAAGGAGGAAGTACAAAGATATCGTGCTCCTGAATAAAGGAAACAAAAGTAGGACAGGTAGGTCCAGTATGCCTGAGTTCAAGAGTGAAGAGTAAGCTGTCAATCAGCCTGGTTCTTGCTTTTGAGTCACAGTAACCCCAGCTGCTGATAAAGCATGGTCCATCAAATGTCTTGCTCTATCAAGTCAGATTAGCCACCCTGCTCTGTTGGGCATGTGTAAGGCATGTGTAAGGGAATGGAGAGAGACAAGTATTCCTCCCATTTCAGTCCACCACCTTGTGCAGAAAGCAGCAGAAGTCCTCTTCCACAAGTGCACACAGAGAAGTGGAGCCGAGTTTCTACCATTTTTTCTTTCATGGTATTTATACTTTTGTTTTTGCTATTAAATCTGATAGTGTTGGGCTTCCCTGGTGGCGCAGTGGTTGAGAGTCCGCCTGCCGATGCATGGGACACGGGTTCGTGCCCGGTCTGGGAGGATCCCACGTGCCGCGGAGCGGCTGGGCCCATGAGCCATGGCCGCTGAGCCTGCGTGTGCGGAGCCTGTGCTCCGCAACAGGAGAGGCCACAACAGAGCCCGCGTACCGCAAAAAAAAAAAAAAGAAATCTGATAGTGTTACTGATTATGTTATCTATGAAAGCATGATTAAAAGACCTAAGACATTTGAGGTAGTTCTTCAAAGATTAACTCTACAAAGATCTGTACCACGGCCAAACAGAGTAAACCCTTATAGTCTCAAATCACTGACACCAAATCAGACCTTACCAGAAAGTCTCCTTTCCCATCATCCTTTAGCCTTTAGTTGTCTTCTCAAATAAAGACTCAAATTAGATAGAAACTACATTCACTTTATTTTTTCTCATAGCCCTTTACTCCAGAGGGAGCGTCAAACCAGTCGCAGACTCAATACCACAGTGAGATGCCTGGCTTATATTTAATACAGAAATTTAAGATGGAGTTTTCTCCTTTATTCTACACCATCTTCACCTCTAGCTCCTCTGCTTTTCAGCCCTTAAGTTCAACAGATCCAGGTCACAGCCCTGTTTTCTAAAGTATTTCATTATCTTTGTTTTTATCATAATATAATTGCTAGGCTCATCCAGACTCATTTCCCAGGAGAAGAGGAATCTAGTCTGTGCAGTCAACCTTTCTACTTTACTGGACTTACTTGGCATACTCATATTTCCCCATATAGACAAGTGCATGTATAAGAGAAGAAATATACCTATATTACATACTCTGTTAAATACATAAACATGTTTCATGAAACTGTATCTTTTTAATTAGAAATTTATGTCATTATGAGTTAAGATAATTACTATAAAACTGACTCAGAGAAAGTTGGTATTCAAATTGTTTTAAAGGAAAAGAATTCGGTGATTAAATCTTAAATGTGGTGTTAGTGTTCTGTATGCCTTAATAATAGTAGGTTCTCCCCTTAGAGTTCACTGCATTGGCTGTCATAATTGTTGCCTTTTGTGTGTTTTACAGAGACTTCATGCTACCCATAACCTGATGGAATTGTTGATAGCCAAGCACCCAGGGATACCTCCTACCCTGAGAGATGGCAGACTTGAGGAAGAGGTAATTATTATTTTTTCATTCTGTCTATAAAAGAATTTTTTTTCAGACTTCATGCTCCATCTAATTGATATTTCTTAAAATAGTTTCAAGAGTCAGTTAAATATTTCAGTTAAATGGACGAAAGTGAAGAATTTTCCTTTTTCCTAATGGTAACTTATAAGAATAAAATTTTTCAGTACTTCTGTTACTTGCAAATAACATGATTTTTCTTGTCTTGAAAAGTTGAAAGAGGAACAATTTTTAAATCCTTTTTGTATTAGTCTTTTATGGTTTCTATAACAAAATGCCACAGACTGGCTTAAACAACAGGAATTTTATTTCTCACACTCATGAACTGGAAGAATTAATATTGTTAAAATGTCCACACTACCCAAAACAATATACAGGTTCAATGTAATCCCTATTAAAATTCCAATGGTATTTTTCACAGAAATAGAATAAACAATCCAAAGATTTGTATGGAACTAGAAAACATCCTGAATAGCCAAAGCAATCTTAAGATTAAGAACAAAGCTGCAGGCATTATGCACCCTGATTTCAAACTATATTGTAAAGCTATAGCAATTAAAACAGTATGGTATTGACATAAAAGCATACACATAGATCAATGGGACAGAATAGAGAGAACCCAGAAATAAAGCCACCCATATATGGTCAGTTAATTTACCAAAAAGGAACCAAGATTAGACAATGGGGAAAGGACAGTCTCTCTTTTTTTAATTGAAGTATAGTTGCTTTATTATATTAGTTTCAGGTATACAGCATAGTGATTCAGTGTTTTTGCAGGTTATACTCCATCATAAGTTATTATATGATAATAGCTATAATTCCCACTGCTATACAATATATCCTTGCTGCTTATCTATTTTATACATAGTAGTTTGTATCTTTTAATTCCATACCCTTAATTTGTCCCTCCCTGCTTCCCTTTCCCCTTTGGTAACAACTATTTTGTTTTCTACATCTGTGAGTCTGTTTCTGTTTTACACATACATTTATTTGTTTTATTTTTTAGATTCCACATATAAGTGATATATTTGTCTTTCTCTTTCTGACCTGTTCACTAAGCATAATATTCTGGGTCCATCCATGTTGCTGCAAATGGCAGAATTTCATTTTTTGCTTATGGCTGAATAATATTCCATTGTAAATATATACAACTTCTTTATCCAGTCATCTGTTGATGGGCACTTGGGTTGTTTCCATGTCTTGGCTATTGTAAATAGTGCTGCTATGAACATTGGGGTTCATGTATCTTTTTGAACTAGTGTTTTCATTTTTTTTCCAGCTATATACCCAGGACTGGAATTGCTGGGTCATATGGTAGTTTATATTTAGTTTTTTGAGGAACCTCCATACTGTTTTCCTTAGTAGCTGCACCAATTTACATTCCCAACAACAGTATGCAAGGGTTCCCTTTTCTCCACATTATCCCCAACACTTGTTATTTGTAAACTTTTTGATGATAGCCATTCTGACATGTGTGAGGTGATACCTCATTATTGTTATGATTTGCATTTCTTAAATAATTAGCAGTGTTGAACATCTTTTCATGTGCCTTTTCATAGCCATCTCTATGTCTTCTTTGGGAAAATGTCTTTTCAGGTATTCTGCCCATTTTTTGATTCAGTTGTTTGTTTTTTTGATATTTAGTTGTATGTGCTATTTATATATTTTAGATACTAACCCCTTATCAGGGGTTTAGATATTAACCCCTTATTAGGTGATTAGAAAATAGGCAGACAGGGACTTCCCTGGTGGTCCAGTGGGTAAGACTCCGCACTCCCAATGCAGGGGGCCTGGGTTCGATCCCTGGTCAGGAAACTAGATTCCACATGAATGCTGCAACTAAGAAGTCCACATGCCGCAACTAAGAAGTCTGCACACCACAACTAAGAAGCCCGCGTGCCGCAACTAAGACTAAAAAGGCCACATACCACAAGTAAAGATCCCACGTGCTGCAGTGAAGATCCCGTATGCTGCAGTGAAGATCCTGCATGCTGCAACTAAGACCCAGCACAGTCAAAATAAATAAATACATTTTTAAAAAAGAAAAAAAAAATAGGCAGAGGATCTGAATAGACATTTTTCCAAAGAAGACACACAGGTGGCCAACAGGCACATGAAAAAAATGCTCAACATCATTAATCATTAGGGAAACGCAAATCAAAACCACAATGAGATATTACTTCATACCTGTTAGAGTGGCTGTTATCAAATAGACAAGATATAAAAAGTGTTGGTGAGGATGAGAGAAAAGGGAACCCTTGTGCACTGTTGATGGGAATATAAATTGCTGCAGCCACTATGGAAAATAGTATGGAGGTTCCTCAAAAATTTTTAAATAGGACTATAATATGACCCAGCAATTCCACTACTGGGTATTTATCCGAAGAAAACAAACAAACAAAAAAACTAACTTGAAAAGATATATGCACCCTTATGTTCATTGAAGCATTATTTACAATAGCCAATATATGAAAACAACCTAAGTGTCCATTGATAAAGAAGATGTTGTATACATATATGATGGAATATTGTCTAGCCATAAAAAGGAATGAAATACTGCCATTTGCGACAACATGGATGTACCTTGAGGGTATTATATGCTAAGCAAAATAAGTCAGACAAAGGCAAATACTGTATGATTTCTCTTATATGAGAAATCCCAAAAAAAAGAAAGAAAAAAAAAAACATACTCATAGATACAGAGAACAGACTGGTGGTTGAAAGAGGTAGGGCTTGGGTGTGGGAGAAATGGGTAAACTACTGGGTTTTTTAATTTAAATAAATTGAATAAAATTTATTTTAATTAAAAAAAATGTATTTCTCACAGTTCTGGAGGCTGGCAGTCTAAGATCAAGGTGTCAGCAGTGTTGGTTTCTCCTGAGGACTCTCTCCTTGGCTTGTAGATGGCTGCCTTCTCACTGTGTCCTCATGTGGCCTTTTCTCTGTGTACCTGCATCCCTGGTGTGTCTCTCTTTCCTGTTAAGGACACCAGTCATATAGGATTAGGGCTCCACCTTATCTCATTTATCTACATTTACTCATTTAATTACTTTCTTAAAGGCCGTATCTCCAAATATAGTCACGTTGGCGGTTAGGACTTCATCATAGATTTTGAGAAACACAATTCAGTCCTAAAACCCAAAGTATTATTTCTAAACTGAAGTAATTCCAAGAAATGATAATAACTGAATCAGACAAGAAATTCTAAAATGTATTCTTGTTTTGCCTTATAGTTTGAAATATTACTGTTCTTTCCCCTCCCATTTTTTAAAATTAAAAAATTAGAAACTTGGGGAGCAAATCCTTGGAATTTCTTAAATTATGTGACTGACAGGTAAATGTAAGTCAAGGTGGCTTATAGGTAAAACCTCTTCAATATACATCTTATGAATTTCTAGCATGGCTTTTTTTTTTTTTTTTTTTGCAGTACGCAGGCCTCTCACTGTTGTGGTGTCTCCCGTTGCGGAGCACAGGCTCCGGACGCTCAGGCTTAGCGGCCATGGCTCACGGGCCCAGCCGCTCCGCGGCATGTGGGATCTTCCCGGACCGGGGCACGAACCCATGTCCCCTGCATCAGCAGGCAGACTGTCAACCACTGCGCCACCAGGGAAGCCCTCTAGCGTGGCTTTTATGTTCTCTACAGTATACTTGTAGAGTTTAATGCTTAAATTGAGTTAAATAGATTAAATAAATAAAGTACACTGTTCTGGAAACATCATACTAAATTATTTTCTTGACCTGAAGTGGAAGTTTATACTTGTTTCCTGTTTCAACACAGGCCAAACAGCTGCGAGAGCATTATATGAGCAAGTGTAATACAGAGGTTGCTGAAGCACAACAAGCTTTGCTGCCGGTGCAGCAGACCGTACGTGACCTCCAGAGAAAGGTATGGCCACCAATGTGACTTCCCTTATGTTTTTCTCCACATAACATTTTGGTTTTTGTTCTGCTCTGGGGAGAAACTTGAACTTTCTTATTCATCTTGGAATTTTTAGCACCTAGTACAGTACCTGAGCCACAATAAAAACTTATTTGCTGTTAGCAGCGTTTATTGATTGGATGAACAGACACATAGATACATCACCTATTTTGCGGTTATTGTCTTTCATTTCTTTTAAGGTATAATGGGGTTTCCTCTTACCTTCGGTATATAACAAGTTGTCTTTTGAAGAAAGTGAAGACTTCCATAACCTTCTTTTGATCTTAGATGTGCATGTTTCCAAAACCTTTTCTTTTAAGATGTTAGAATATGAGAACCATAAGTATTTTCTTTATGAAATATGTGCCATTTGTTATTTCTAAAATTCCTCTTTCATGAAATCAGTAGCAAAGTTTAAAGAGAAGGCTACACAAAATACTTTTACTTTTTGATTTTAACCAGTTACTCCACATTTTATTCTTCCTAATTAATTATTTAGTATTCAAGCATATAATTTTATTAGTTATCAAAGATTATTCATTGAGTAGAATCTAGTTCAGTTAGTTGAGGATAAGCATTATGACTTTATTATGCTGAGAAAGAAGCCTGTTACCTTTTCAGATATATAGAGTGAATACTGAATTTTTATTTTGTTTTAGGTATTTTTTTTAGCACAGCTTTATTATAAATGTATGTAAATAAATTCTCACCCTTTCAGAGTAATCATGAAATAGGTGTTCTATTTAGTTATATATGCAGAAGTTGTACTTATTCATTGTATATACAACATGTATACTTGTCTCCCCACTACTGTGATTCCCTTGAGAGTTGCATTTATTGCTTCCTTTTAATTTTTCACAGAACTCGTTGCAGTGATAGAAACGTTGTGAGTACTAAAAAGACATTAATTGATCAGCTGTTGTCTTGTTTACAGATTTATTCTAATTCTCCTTGGTGGCTGAATGTGATACACAGAGCAATGGAATTTGGTATTGAAGAGGAACTTGTTCAAAGAGTGCGAAATGAAATAACCAGCAACTACAAGCAACAAACTGGCAAGCTTTCTATGTCAGAGAAGTAAGAAAATAGCACAAAACAGAATAGTTATATGAATAGTCACCCCAAATATTCAGATCATTTGGTATTGTTACAATTAAAAGTCATAACATATTGTGGTTATGAACATCTACATTTTACCTATTGTTGCATATATTTCAGACCAAAATATGAGGTATGCTTTTTTCCTGTATTTTAGTCATTTTTAACTGTTCTCTTTTCAGTGCTTTTTTTTTCTATTTTTTAATCTGCTTAAAGTATTTTCTTTGTACCTTTGTTGGACAAAGTTGCTTAAAGCCAGCTCTTTAAGCAAAGTTTTGAAACAGACTTTGTTTAGGAGAATTTTTCCCTTGGGGTAAGGCATTCCTATTTCCCTATGTCATTCATTCCCTAAGGGCTAAGCTCATAGTGCCACAGTGGCCCAGGTTTTATATTGTAGAGTCTGCTTTGTCTTCCCCATCTTTCTTCTCAGCAACAATCATACAGTTATACAGTGCCTGGCAAAGTGCCTGGCATTTAGTACATGCTTAATAAAAATATATGTGTATATATATAAGTTCCTTGTAATATAATTCTTGGCTACTTTTCTCCTTTCTTCTCAGCTTTCTGTCTCTACTTTTCATCCTACAAGTCACCTCTATGTAGAGCACAGGTGTCAGGAGAACATCTGTAGTCAATCAGTATTACAAAGAAAGAATGTGGCAATCCGGATCTTTCAAAGACATCAGGCACAGAGACATAGATTTTACATATTGTTTTTCAGATTTTACGTATTGTTTTTCGTTTCTGAGGGCAGGCACTATCAGATGTTTTTGTTATCTTTTGTAGTAGACAACCCAATGTTATTATTCTTTGTTTACTAGTAGATACCAATTGAATACACTCCTACTGTAAACTCACTCAGGTGTGACTAGGTAAAATGTTGCAGTTTCTTTAACACTTTGCCAACCACTTCTTGAATTTTTAGGAAATTGACCTACTGTTCTTTTCTTTGCTGTGTGTGTGGTGCTGGTGATGGGAATCAGGTTCCATGACTGCAGAGGTCTTCAGTTCTTACTTACAACACATATGGAAGAGCTAAGTAAGTTCCAGAAGCAAGTAAGAGACGCTGTAAAAAATCTGGAGGGACCTCCATCTCGTCATGTTATTGAGTCTGCAACAATCTGCCACCTCCGGCCAACCAGGCTTCCTCTCAATTGGTAGGTAATAGGAGAAATCATCCAATGAATGGCATCATTCCACTGAGCTAGATTTCTCCTGAGAGAAGAAACACTGGCTCACATAATAAAACATTTTTCATTTGCATTCAGACAGAAGTAGAGATGTATTATTAATCGAACTTTAAAAAAAAAACCTCTCTAGGACCACATACCTGAGGACCACGTATTTTTTTTTTCTAAAATGGCATATTTGTTGTAAAGAAAATGTGAAGTATAAAATTCTAAGCCTCTTTTAGAAGTTACCTGATTGCAGTTATGTTTCTGAATATTTCTCTGATAATTTCTTCTTTTCCAGCTGTGTCTTTTGTAAGGCTGATGAATTGTTCACAGAGTATGAATCGAAGTTATTTTCTCACACGTAAGTTCTCCGATTGATTATTTCCCATCAGGAAAATGAAACATTTTACAAGACTTGGTATTTTAATTTATACAACTACATTTTCCTCACAATAACATTTCTTATATTTTTTTCTCTTATCCAGCCAGTTTACTAAACTTTAGCATTTGCCCATTTAACATGCTCAGTTTCACCTGTGCTGACGTTTACCCCCAAATGCTCCTGTCGTGTGGTAATATGTGCTTAAGGGACAGTTTATGGGAGTACACAGACTGTGCAGTCCAACAGATATGACCTCAAATCCCTGCTCACTACTATGCACAGATTACTTCTCTAAGCCTCAGGATCCTCATTTGTGAAATGAAGATAATAACACCTCACTGAGTTTTCTTTATGTATATTAAATAAGAAAAGGCATATAATTACTTAGCATAGTGGGGTTTTTCAGGGGTTTTTTTGTTTTTTTAATTAACATCTTTATTGGAGTATAATTCCTTTACAATGTTGTGATAGTTTCTGCTGTATAACAAACTGAATCAGCTATATGTATACATATATCCCCATATTTCCTCCCTCTTGTGTATCCCTCCCACCCTCCCTATCCCAACCCGCTAGGTGGTCACGAAGCACCAAGCTGATCTCCCTGTGCTATGCGGCTGCTTCCCACTAGCTATCTGTTGTACATTTAGTAGTGTATATATGTCCATGCCACTCTCTCACTTCATACCAGCTTACCGTTCCCCCGCCCTGTCTCCTCAAGTCCATTCTCTACATCTGCGTCTTTATTCCTGTCCTGCCACTAGGTTCTTCAGAACCTTTTTTTTTTTTTTAGATTCCATAAATATGTGTTAGCATACAGTATTTATTTTTCTCTTTCTGACTTACTTCACTCTGTATAACAGACTCTAGGTCCATCCACCTCAATACAAATAACTCAATTTCACTTCTTTTTATGGCTGAGTAATATTCCATTGTATACATGTGCCACATCTTCTTTATCCATTCATCTGTCGATGGACACGTAGTTTACTTCCATGTTCTGGCTCTTTTAAATAAAGCTGCAGTGAACATTGTGGTACTTGACTCTTTTTGAATTATGGTTTTCTCAGGGTATATGCCCAGTAGTGGGAATGCTGGGCCTTATGTTAGTTCTATTTTTAGTTTTTTAAGGAACCTCCATACTGTTCTCCGTAGTGGTTATATCAATTTACATTCCCACCAACAGTGCAAGAGGGTTCCCTTTTCTCCACACCCTCTCCAGCATTTATTGTTTCTAGATTTTTTTGATGATGGCCATGCTGACTGGTGTGAGGTGATACCTCATTGTAGTTTTGATTTGCATTTCTCTAATGATTAGTGATGTTGAGTATCCTTTCATGTGTTTGCTGGCAATCTGTATATGTTCTTTGGAGAAATGTCTATTTAGGTCTTCTGCCCATTTTTGGATTGGGTTGATTGTTTTTTCATATTGAGCTGCTTGTAAATTTTGGAGATTAATCCTTTGTCAGTAGCTTCATTTGCAAATATTTTCTCCCATTCTGAGGGTTGTCCTTTCATCTTGTTTATGGTTTCCTTTGCTGTGCAAAAGCTTTTAAATAGGTCCCATTTGTTTATTTTTGTTTTTTCCATTTCTCTGGGAGGTGGGTCGAAAAGGATCTTGCTGTGATTTATGTCATAGAGTGTTGTGCCTATGTTTTCCTCTAAGAGTTTTATAGTGTCTAGCCTTACATTTAGTTCTTTAATCCATTTTGAGTTTATTTTTGTGTATGGTGTTAGGGAGTGTTCTAATTTCATTTTACATGTAGCTGTCTAGTTTTCCCAACACCACTTATTGAAGAGGCTGTCTTTTCTCCATTGTATATCCTTGCCTCCTTTATCAAAAATAAGGTAACCATATGTGCATGGGTTTATCTCTGGGCTTTCTATCATTTTCCATTGACCTATATTTCTTTTTTTGTGCCCGTACCATACTGTCTTGATTACTGCAGCTTTGTAGTATAGTCTAAAGTCAGGGAGTCTGATTCCTCCAACTCCGTTTTTCTTTCTCAAGATTGCTTTGGCCTTTTGGGGTCTTTTGTGTTTCCATGCAAATTTGTGAAATTTTTTGTTCTAGTTCTGTGAAAAATGCCAGTGGTAGTTTGATAGGGATTGCATTGAATCTGTAGATTGCTTTGCTTAGTAGAGTCATTTTCACAATGTTGATTCTTCCAATCCAAGAACATGGTATATCTCTCCATCTATTTGTATCATCTTTAATTTCTTTCAGCAGTGTCCTGTAGTTTTCTGCATACAGGTCTTTTGTCTCCTAAGGTAGGTTTATGCCTAGGTATTTTATTCTTTTTCTTGCAATGGTAAATGGGAGTGTTTCCTTAATTTCTCTTTCAGATTTTTCATCATTAGTGTATAGGAATGCAAGAGATTTCTGTGCATTAATTTTGTACCCTGCTACTTTACCAAATTCATTCATTAGCTCTAGTAGTTCTCTGGTAGCATCTTTAGGATTATCTATGTATAGTATCATGTCATCTGCAAACAATGACAGCTTTACTTCTTCTTTTCCAATTTAGATTCCTCTTATTTCTTTTTCTTCTCTGATTGCTGTGGCTAAAACTTCCAAAACTATGTTGAATAATAGTGGTGAGAGTGGGCACCTTGTCTTGTTTCTGATCTTAGTGGAAATAGTTTCAGTTTTTCACCATTGAGGACGATGTTTGCTGTGGGTTTGTCATATATGGCCTTTATTATGTTGAGGTAAGTTCCCTCTGTGCCTGCTTTCTGGAGGGTTTTTGTAAATGGTCGTTGCATTTTGTCAAAAGCTTTTTCTGCATCTATTGAGATCATCATATGGTTTTTTTTCTTCAGTTTGTTAATATGGTGTATCACATTGATTCATTTGCATATATTGAAGAATCCTTGCATTCCTGGGATAAACCCCACTTGATCATGGTGTATGATCCTCTTAATGTGCTATTGGATTCTGTTTGTTAGTATTTGGTTGAGAATTTTTGCATCAAGGTTCATCAGTGATATTGGCCCGTAGTTTTCTTTCCTTGTGACATCTCTGTCTGGTTTTGGTATCAGGGTGATGGTGGCCTCGTAGAATGACTTGGGGAGTGTTCCTCCCTCTGCTATATTTTGGAAGACTCGAGAAGGATAGGTGGTAGCTCCTCTCTAGATGTTTGATAGAATTCGCCTGTGAAGCCATCTGGTCCTGGGCTTTTGTTTGTTGGAAGATTTTTAATCACAGTTTCAATTTCAGTGCTTGTGATTGGTCTGTTTATGTTTTCTAATTCTTCCTGGTTCCGTTTCGGAAGGTTGTGCTTTTCTAAGAATTTGTCCATTTCTTCCAGGTTGTCCATTTTATTGGCATATAGTTGCTTGTAGTAATCTCTCATGATCCTTTGTATTTCTGCAGTGTCACATGTTACTTCTCCTTTTTCATTTCTAATTCTATTGATTTGAGTCTTCTCCCTTTTTTTCTTGATGAGTCTGGCTAAAGGTTTATCAATTTTGCTTGTCTTCTCAAAGAACCAGCTTTTCGTTTTATTGATCTTTGCTATTGTTTCCTTCATTTCTTTTTCATTTATTTCTTATCTGATCTTTATGATTTCTTTCCTTCTTCTAACTTTGGGGTTTTTTGGTTCTTTCTCTAATTGCTATAGATGTAAGGTTAGGTTATTTATTTGAGATGTTTCTTGTTTCTTGTGGTAGGATTGTATCGCTCTAAGCTTGCCTCTAGGAACTACTTTTGCTGCATCCCATAGGTTTTGGGTCATCATGTTTTCATTGTCATTTCTTTCTAGGTATTTTTTTATTTTTCTCTTTGATTTCTTCAGTGATCTCTTGGTTATTTAGTAGTGTATTGTTTAGCCTCCAAGTGTTTGTATTTTTTCAGATTTTGTCTTGTAATTGATATCTAGCCTCATAGAGTTGTGGTTGGAAAAGATACTTGATACGATTTCAGTTTTCTTAAGTTTACCAAGACTTGATTTGTGACCCAAGATATGGTCTATCCTGGAGAATGTTCCATGAGCACTTGAGAAGACAGTGTATTCTGTTGTTTTTGGATGGAATGTCCTGTAAATATCAATTAAGTCCATCTTGTTTAATGCATCATTTAAAGTTTGTGTTTCCTTATTTATTTTCATTTTGGATGATCTGTCCATTGGTGAAAGTGGGATATTAAAGTCTCCTACTATGGTTATGTTACTGTCGACTTCCCCTTTTATGGCTGTTAGCATTTGCCTTATGTATTGAGGTGCTCCTATGTTGGGTGCATAAACATTTACAATTGTTATATCTTCTTCTTGGATTGATCTCTTGATCATTATGTAGTGTCCTTTTTGTCTCTTATAATAGTCTTTATTTTAAAGTCTATTTTATCTGCTATGAGAATTGCTACTCCAGCTTTCTTTTGATTTCCAATTGCATGGAATATCTTTTTCCATCCCCTCACTTTCAGTCTGTATGTGTCCCTAGGTCTGAAGCGGCTCTCTAGTAGACAGCATATATATGGGTCTTGTTTTTATATCCATTCAGCCAGTTTGTGTCTTTTGATTGGAGCATTTAATCGATTTACATTTAAGGTAGTTATTAATATGTATGTTCCTGTTATCATTTTCTTAATAGTTTTGGGTTTATTATTGTAGGTCTTTTCCTTGTCTTGTGTTTCCTGACTAGAGAAGTTCCTTTAGCATTTCTTGTAAAACTAGTTTGGTGATGCTGAATTCTCTTAGCTTTTGCTTGTCTGTAAAGGTTTTAATTTCTCTGTTGAATCTGAATGAGGTCCTTTCTGGGTAGAGTAATCTTGGTTGTAGGTTTTTTCCTTTCATCACTTTAAATATGTCCTGCCACTCCCTTCTCTCTTACAGAATTTCTGCTGAAAGATCAGCTGTTAACCTTATGGGGATTCCCTTGTATGTTATTTGTTGTTTTTCCCTTGCTGCTTTTAATATTTTTTCTTTGATTGTTTGATTACTATGTGTCTTGGCGTGTTTCTCCTTGGATTTAATTTTTGATTGTTTAATTTAATTTTTGATTGTTTGATTACTATGTGTCTTGGCGTGTTTCTCCTTGGATTTATCCTGTATAGGACTCGCTATGCTTCCTGGACTTGATTTTTTCCTTTCCCATATTAGGGAAGTTTTCAACTATAATCTCTTCAGATATTTTCCCAGTCCCTTTCTTTTTCTCTTCTTCTTCTGGGACCCATATTATTCGATTGTTGGTGCGTTTAATGTTGTCCCAGAGGTCTCTAAGACTGTCCTCAATTCTTTTCATTCTTTTTCCTTTATTCTGCTATGCGGTAGTTATTTCCACTATTTTATCTTCCAGGTCACTTATCCGTTCTTCTGCCTCCGTTATTCTGCTATTGATTCCTTCTAGAGAATCTTTAATTTCATTTATTGTGTTGTTCATCATTGTTTGCTCTTTAGTTCTTTTAGGTCCTTGTTAAACGTTTCTTGTATTTTCTCCATTCTATTTCCAAGATTTTGGATCATCTTTATTATCATTACTTTGAATTCTTTTTCAGGTAGCCTGCCTATTTCCTCTTCATTTGTTTGGTCTGGTGCGTTTTTACCTTGCTCCTTCATCTTCTGTGTGTTTCTCTATCTTCTCATTTTGCTTCACTTACTGTGTTTGGGGTCTCCTTTTTCCAGGCTGCAGGTTCATAGTTCCCGTTGTTTTTGGTGTCTGCCCTCAGTGGCTAAGGTTGATTCAGTGGGTTGTGTAGGCTTCCTGGTGGAGGGGACTAGTGCCTGTGTTCTGGTGGATGAGGCTGGATCTTCTCTTTCTGGTGGGCAGGACCACGTCCGGTGATGTGTTTCAGGGTGTCTGTGACCTTATTATGATTTTAGGCAGCCACTCTGCTAATGGGTAGGGTTGTGTTCCTGTCTTACTAGTTGTTTGGCCTAGGGTGTCCAGCACTGTAGCTTGCTGGTCGTTGAGTGGAGCTGGGTCTTAGCGTTGAAATGGAGATCTCTGGGAGTGCTTTCACCATTTGATATTACATGGAGCTGTGAAGTTTCTGGTGGGCCAGTGTCCTGAATTTGGCTCTCCCACGTCACAGGCACAGGCCTGACACCCGGTCGGAGCACGAAGACCCTGTTAGCCACACGGCTAAGAAGAAAAGGGAGAAAAAAAGAAAGAAAGGAAGGGAGGGATGGAAGGAAGGAAGAAGGAAGAAAGAAAGAAAGAAAAAGATAAAATTTAAAAGTAATTACAATAAATAATTTTAAAATTATTAAAAATAAAAAAATTTTAAAGTCATAAAAAAAAAGAAAAAGAAAGAAAGAAGAGAGCAAGCAAACCAAAAACCAAGTCCACTAATTATAACAAGCACTAAAAACTATACTAAGGACAGACAGGACCCTAGGACAAATGATAAAAGCAAAGCTCTACAGACAGAATCACACAAAGAAGCATACACATACACACTCACAAAAAGAGAAAAAGGAAAAATATATATATATCTGTATTTAAAAAAAAAAAAGGAAGAGAGCAACCAAATCAATAAATAAATCTACCAATGTTAATAAACTCTAAGTACTAAACTTAGATAAACAAAACCAGAAACAAATTAGATACAGAAAGCAAACCCCAAGTCTACAGTTGCTCCCAAAGTCCACTGCCTCGATTTTGGGATGATTCGCTGTCTATTCAGGTATTCCACAGATGCAGGGTATATCAAGTTGATTGTGGAGCTTTAATCCGCTGCTCCTGAGGCTGCTGGGAGAGATTTCCCTTTCTCTTCTTTGTTAGCACAGCTCCTGGGGTTCAGCTCTGGATTTGGCCCCGCCTCTGCGTATAGGTCGCCAGAGGGCATCTGTTCTTCGCTCAAACAGGATAGGGTTAAAGGAACAGCTGATTCGGGGGCTCTGGATCACTCAGGCCGAGGGAGGGGTACGGATGCGGGGCGAGCCTGCAGTGGCAGAGGCCAGCGTGACGTTGCAACAGCCTGAGGTGCGCCATGTGTTCTCCTGGTGTAGTTGTCCATGGATCACGGGACCCTGGCAGTGGCGGGCTGCACAGGCTCCCGGGAAGGGGGGGTGTGGACAGTGACCTGTGCTCGCACACAGGATTCTTGGTGGCTGCAGCAGCAGCCTTAGCATTTCATGCCCGTCTCTGGTGTCCGCGCCAATAACCGTGGCTCACGCCCATCTCTGGAGCTCGTTTAGGCAGTGCTTTGAATCCTCTCTCCTCATGCACCCTGGAACAACGGTCTCTTGCCTCTTAGGCAGGTCCAGACTTTTTCCCATACTCCCTCCCAGCTAGCTGTGGTGCACTAGCCCCCTTCCAGCTGTGTTCACACCGCCAACCCCAGTACCCTCCCTGCACTCCGACAGGAAGCTGGAGCCTCAGCTCCCAGCCCCGCCCACCCCGGCGGGTTAGCAGACAAGCCTCTCTGGCTGGTGAGTGCTGGTCGGCACCGATCCTCTGTGCGGGAATCTCTCTGCTTTACCCTCTGAACCGCTGTTGCTGCGCTGTCCTCCGTGGCTCCACAGCTCCCCCCAACGCCGCCACCCCCCCGCCTCTGCCGGTGAAGGCACTTCCTAGTGTGTAGAAACTTTTCCTCCTTCACAGCTCCCTCCCAGCGGTGCAGGTCCTGTCCCTATTCTTTTGTCTTTTTTTGTCTTTTTTCCTTAGCCCTACCCAGGTATGTGGGAAGTTTCTTGACTTTTGGGAAGTCTGAGGTCTTCTGCCAGCATTCAGTAGGTGTTCTGTAGGAGTTGTTCCACATGTAGGTGTATTTCTGATGTATTTGTGGGGAGGAGGGTGATCTCCACGTCTTACTTCTCCGCATCTTGAAGGTCTCTTCTCTAGCATAGTGTTTGATACATGGTAAATGTTCTATAAAAATGTTAGCTCTTTTTAGTAATACACTTTCTCCAACACAGATTTGAAGTCTTCATCCTTGTGCTAGGGATTAAGCTACTTAGTACATTTAGTAAAATTATTCCTATTTTACAAACATGGAAATTGAGAAGAGAGTAAGTCTGATTGTACTTTTAGGTCATCTTGTGGTTTTTCTGTTTTATTTTTGCATGGTTGATAGTGGTGGTAATTTGTGTTTTGTATTATTTTAATTCTCAGAGCAAGATTTTAGCCTGGAATTTATAGCCATTTTTTATTAGGCCAGTTTGCTCTCAAGAAAGCACTTGTCAAATGTATGATACCTCAAGCATTTTCAGAGTTGGCTTGGTTTTTCCAAAAACTTGCAAGCATGATCTTGTAGATATGACGTTGAAAGATGTTGATGAAATTTTTGTTTTTGACCTTGCTATGATATTAGCTCTGGCAATATCATTTTTATAGTACTTGTTACCCACTGACAGTAATTACTGTGGTTTTGTTCTCGAATGTCTTCAGAGTCAAAGGCCAGACTGCAATATTTGAGGAGATGATAGAAGATGAAGAAGGACTGGTGGATGATCGAATACCTACCACCAACCGGGGTCTGTGGGCAATAAGTGAGACAGAGCGATCCATGAAAGCTCTGCTATCGTTTGCAAAATCACATCGATTTGATGTTGAATTCATTGATGAGGGAAGTACTTCAATGGATCTCTTTGAAGCTTGGAAGAAAGAATATAAGGTAACAGTAATTTAAAACTTCCTTCCCATATTAAGAATTCTCCTCCTTGGGCTTCCCTGGTGGCAGAGTGGTTGAGAGTATGCCTGCCGATGCAGGGTACATGAGTTTGTGCCCCGGTCCGGGAAGATCCCATGTGCCGCGGAGCGGCTGGGCCAGTGAGCCATGGCCACTGAGCCTGCGCGTCTGGAGCCTGTTCTCCACAACGGTAGAGGCCACAACATTGAGAGGCCCGCGTACCGAAAAAAAAAATACAAAAGAATTCTCCTCCTTTACATTAATTCTAGTTGCTACTTTCCTTTTTCTCTCTTCAGTTTTTAAAAATCTGCTTTAGAGAGTTGAGGTGTCGTAATTTATCTTTCCCTAAAATATAATGATTGTAATGATGAATAATAAATATAATAATACTGAACAAATGAGAAGTTTCTGTTCATTAAATTACTAAAAATCATTACTAAAATGAAATTTATATGAAACCTTTTGTTTTTCCTTGAAAGTGTGTTATTCTAGTCTTAGCTTGGTCTTACACTGCTGTTCTCTGAAATCAGAGTGTGGCTTTGTTTCCTTTTTTGTTTTTTTCTTTTGCTCTGTGAATAACAATCAAACATCAACAACCTTAAAGATTGGAGAACATAGTAAACATTTCTCAACATATAAGACTAGAAACCATTGCAATTAATAATGCACAAAGGGACTCTTCATATTTATACTTAATAATTTCATCATATTATAACTCTATGCTTGAGATTCCAGAATTCATTAATTTTGAATTATTCTTTATATGTGGATTTTTTAATCCCTTGTCCTACTTTGCAAGTGAGATGGGTGAGGAAATAAAAGAAGTGGGTTTTTTATTTATAATGTTATATTCCATTTGATATCTTTTATTTTTTTAATCTAAAGTTCTTGCCTTTTAAAGCAGGATAAAAATTTCTCTCAAGAAAGAAGCTGTGCTGTCTATAATATCAATTCATACATTTGATAGATTGAAGAATAATACTTCCATAGCATCAAAATCATTGGTTCATAGTAGTTTTTTTCTTTTCACATTACTATTCTAAAAGCAAAAGCACATTAACACAGTTAATTACAGCAAGTCATGGAAGAAACAATACTATATACAGTGTTCATTTGCCCCTACGTTCTTCCTTTGAGCTCAGTTTAGCCACATGGTCTGTGTCAGAGGAGTGCTTATCATGCAGTTCACCCAGATCTTTGTTCATTTGTTCTCCATAACATTGCAGACTAAACCCTTTAACAACAGTGTAAATGAATGAGCTACTGCTACACACATCAATCAGGATCTAACTCAAAGCATAATGTTAGTGAAGAAAGCAGATCAAAAAATTTTATACTGATTGATAGCATTTTTATAAATTTCAGAAACATATAAAACCAGATTATTAAGGATGTATGGATTAGTATAACTCCAGCAAAAAGTACAGAATAGTAAGTCCAATTCAGAATAGTGGTTACCCCATTGTTGGGGGTTGAAGGAAGAATGTGTGAGGCAAGAGAGTGATGCAGTTGAGAAGGAACACAGGCTTCCTAAGGAACTGGCATTATTCTCTTTCCTAATTCAGATGATGTGGACTCAGTTGTATACTTTAATATTCTCATTATCATATATACATATTATTTTGAGAATGTGCAATATTTTATAATAAAAAGTATTTCTTTAAAAAATAAAGCAGAGATTCCACCAGTCTAGTATTGATCTGTAAAGCTCTTTGGTCCTACCAAGAAATCTCGGGGTATGCTGTTCCTGAGATTCTGAAGAGGCAATACACTATAGTGTCCTGTGGAGATCATTCAGACCCACTGCCTCATCCTAAAAATGGCCCAAGAATTGCTTGTACCTTAGACCCGTAATGAAAACACTGTGTATGATTTAAGACCTCAGTGAAGACTCTTGACCAAGGGACATCTTGGTGGTTTTAACCAGTTTTAATTATGTGCTTTACCACTGTCTGTCTTTTCTGTTCCTTCAGTTGCTTCATGAATATTGGATGGCTCTGAGGAATCGTGTGTCTGCTGTTGATGAGCTTGCAATGGCTACAGAACGACTAAGAGTACGTGATCCTAGGGAGCCAAAGCCCAGTCCACCAGTTCCTCATATCATTGAACCACATGAGGTAATTTGCAAATGAATCACAGAAAAGAACACAGCAAATAGATGTCACAAAAATCCAAGATCCATAGAAGGGATAGAGTCAGGGCAGTGATGTCTTCAATAAGTAAGTGTTTCATATCTGCTCTTCGTTTGAGCCATATGAAGTTGTTTGTTTTTGTAGTAGGTCAGAGATGAGCAATTTCATGTCTAATACATGCTTAGCATTCACTGTTTGGGTGCATTTGCACTTTTGTTTGTTTCTCTCCACGTTGCATATTCATCTATTCTTGAGCACCTTTTGCGTGCCAAAACCTGAAGATATTCTTGGTCAGTTTTTAGACGTATGTCCTATTACTTCAGCTTTTTCAGAACTAAAAAAATCTTCCATGAGAACAACCAAGAACTGATTTTGCACTGTTTTCCTTTGCTAACAATGAACAGATATTGACAACTTATCATCTGTTAAATTCCTCTTTGTATCTCAGAATTAAAAAAATAACTCCACCAACCTTTTTTCTTCATATTAAAAATATTATTTTCTTTAGAATTTGTTTTTATTCCTTTAATCTTTTAAATCTTTTTTTTCCTATAAAGCTTGAAGACTGTAACTTAGAAAAACTTAGAAATATTCATTATATACTATTTCACTTCATTTTTAAAATAGAATTCTCAATAAGTTTTAAGTGAAAACAAATTCCTCTTTTTTTTTTTCTGTTACCATATTCTACTGGCGGTGGGGTGGGGCACAGAAAGGAGGAGCAGAGAGATTCTTCCTTGGATTTCTTAAAATCACTTCATTTGTATGGCCAAAGTAGCATACCATTTTATTTTTCTTTATCGCATGAATGTATTACTGAAAAATCATACACAAATAGCCTTTGGTTGATTTTTAACCTACTTCAGGTATATAGGGAAGCTTTTTATTTAAAAGAATTCTGCCTTGAATTTTGTCTTCTATACAGTAAAATATATATATTTTTTGAAATATGTTAATATTATCTAGTATCCCTTTTGCAAATTTGAGTTTTCACATGTAAATATGTTTTCATAAAATAGGACACTTTTTAAGAAAGAATTAAAATAGAAGAATTGTGCATGTTTAATATAATGTTACCATCTTAGAATAAAGAAGTTGTTTTGTTCTGTTTTTAGGTAGAACAAAATCGTATAAAACTACTAAACGATAAAGCTGTTGCTACATCACAGCTTCAGAAAAAACTCGGGCAGCTTCTTTACCTAACTAACTTGGAGAAGGTATTGTTTTTAAAAGATGCTACTTTTTCCCATACTGTATTATCAATAAACCACTTTATTGACTCCTTTCATTTAATCTATTAGTCCCCTAATTAATGGTATAGGTGTTTTTTTAATCATTCTTTTATTTGTTTGTGTTAGTTATGTGAGTCAGAACACTAGCTATGTCTGCAATAGCTACACAGATCACAAAAGAAGATGATATCTATAGAAAATATGTTATACAGATAATGTAAAGGGTATGCAGTATATAGTATAGCACAATGTAAACAGACTGTAGTTGGAAGCCTTGAATAGTGAAAGTATTACAACATACCACTCAGCAAAGATAAACGCATGCATCCAATAACGCATACACGGATTCTTTTAATTTGTTTTTTGAAACTGTGTAGTGTGTTTGGAAAGCTGCTAAATAAGAGGACGTGGAAACGAATTATTTAATGTAATTCACAACATATTTTCTTAGTAGTAAGCAAAGTACTGTATTGGACTTTGATGAATATAATTCCATTTTCTGGCAAGAATAAATGGGAGTGGCAGAGTAACTTATCAGAACAACATATAATAGTAGATTTTTGGATAGGGCAAATGAAGGAAAGCAGTAGACTACAATTGGTCCTGAAAACTAGTACAAAATACATTTAAGTGAATCATTAAATCTCAGCAACGACAAAATGAAAAAGTTGGACATTCTTTATAGGTAAAATAGCATAGTAGTTAAGAAGGTAGACTTTTGGACCTAGATAGTGCAAATTTGAATCATGATGCCACTATTTTCTAGATATAGGACTCTATTCAAGTTATTTACTTCTCTTTGTCCCATTTGTAAAATGAGAAAAGTAACACTATCTTGTAGGGCTCTCTTGAGGATCAAATGAATTAATATATGTAAGTGCTAAAGTGTTTACTGGTTTATTAAGCACTTTCTAGGTATTCACTATTAATATTATTATATTATTACTATTATTATAATGATGACTACTATTTTGGCAGGGGAAAAAAGAGAAGAACTTTAAGTCAATCTCTCAAAATGCTAGCTATAGAAAAATAACATTCAGAAAAAAATTCTTGATATTTCTGGACGTGAGTTTTTAAAATACAAGATTTCTGTACTTTAAATGTGAGAGTCAAAATTAAGAGACAGTTGATGATTCTTTTAGTTATGGAACATAAGTTGATATTCTCTATATGTTGAATTATTTTTTTAAAAATTAAAATTCCAAGGATATAATCTATGTAGGAAAACCCATTTGGCAAAAAATATAAGAAAATAATATTTACTGTATAAATGAAGGAAAATAAGCAATCTGCAAACTACTAAGCATAGGACAAATCCAGCCCATCACCTGTTTTCGTGAATAAAGTTTTATTGGAATACAGCTATACTCATTCGTTAAGTATTGTCTACAGCTGCTTTTGTGCTATAATAGCAGAGTTGAGGAGTTGCAGCAGAGATCGTATGGCCGACAAAGCCTAAAATATTTACAATCATGCCCTTTATGGAAAACATGCTAATTCTTACATTAAATAAATTAGAAAAGAAGAGGTATTGTAAATTCTGGTCGATTGTTTACAAAATGCTATAGTAATACCTTCTCTTGCGTGCTTGCTCTTGGTTAATCCCCTCCTACACTGCCTGTAGGCTTAGGCAGATGACTTGTTTTTGGCCTTGTGTCACAGAGATTTGAAAAGTCCACGCACTTTGGAATTCTTCCAATTGTGTCATGTTTTGGAACTCTGCGACTATGTGAGGAAGCCCAGGTTACCTTTCTTGAGGAGCAAAAACCTCAGCTTAGCCCTCTCCCCAGACCAGCTAGCCTACCAACTGCTAGATATGAGTGTGGGCCGTCCTGGACCATCCAGCCCAAGCCAAATCAGTGCATCCCAAAGTAACCCAGGTGACCTGTAGCATCAGGAGAAATTCATGTTTTTTTAGCCACTAAGGTTTTAGGTGGTTTGCTATGTTACCTGAAACAAATCAATAATTAACAGAGGAAAAGAATAATTCAGTCCCACTTTTTTTAAATGCTGCGTACTTATGTTGTAGTTAATGGAATTGTTTTAACCATTAGAACTTCTGAATCCATGCACAATTTGGCTTTTTTTTTCTGCTTATAAGAGTCAAAGGATAATCAAGAACAATTTAGTAATCTGTGAGTCTATTTTACTTTCCTTTATGTTTTCCTCAGTTTTAAAACCTGTTCATTTGATGACTTTTTTGGAAATCTTTCAGTTTTTAAAGAGACTTTGAAAAGCTATTATACTTCAACATAATTTCCAGGCATAGTTAGGTCTCAAATCAGTAATATTTCTGGTTTCTAATTATTTGCTTTGCCTTGGTGAGATTAGAAAAAGGATACAGAGAAGAAATCAGTATTAATAAGGAGTTATGTGAATAAATGCTGCCTCTTCCCAATGTCTTTGATCCCATGCCAAGTGGACATGCAGAATATCTATTTCTTTATTAAAAAAATATATCTAACATGAAAGTAAAATTTGAGAATTTAGGTAAATTATATCATATTTTGCTTTTTATTTTGCCTTCTATCATAATCACAAATACAGTAATATGATAACTTTAACAAACTGTGTTAAAAATTGAGTCCATTTTTTTCTTCACACCTTAAATAAATGTTATTTGTAAATCCCAGGAATGGTAGTATTAATATATGAATTATTAGGTCATCTCAATTATTAGATTATTTTAATTGCCAACATTTACTTTTATAAATGAGTTGTACTACATGTAACGGCTTTTAAGATATAACTAATATATGTTTTAATTCTTTTTTGGATAGTCTCAGGACAAAACATCAGGAGGTATTAATCCAGAACCTTGTCCAATCTGTGCTCGGCAACTGGGAAAACAGGTGAAATTATAATAAATATTACATGCATTTGTAAAATACTTTACAGTCTTCACAGGCTTTTACATACAACTCGCCCCACCCTCAAACTTTGCATGCAAGGCAAATAGTACCTCTGTCTGAAAGGTAGGGCCAAAGGTTAACTGACAGGCTTAGTGCCAAATATGTTTGAGCAATGTTTTCCCTTAAGTGATAGGTGAAAACATATTTCTAGAATAGCCCCATCTTTTTCATTAAAGGTGAATAATTTTAAGTATTATTTCCAGTCACTTGAGTCTGTCAGTTTACCATGGTTATTTGGTACTTGTACAGAAATATAATACGGCATACACAGATTTACTTAAGTTATGACAAAGGTATAGTAACGTAGTTCTTACTTAACATTATTACTGTCTAATAGTACCAGGATTTAAAGCGCAAATAACAGCAATCCTGAGGAAATTCATATGTGATTTTTAGAAGACTATTATATCAATTAAGTATATTTCTTTGTGAATATTAGTATACAAATGTCTATAAACTTAATGGAACTGTATTAGTTTTCCTCAAAGAGATTCTTATTTTTACTTTATGAAATGTGATTTATGATACTGTAAGTTCCTACTTTGTATGATAAATAAATATATGTAATATCGGTATATTCACTGCTTTTCAAATTTTGAAAGATAAGTCTATTACTATTAAATGAGTAAAAGTGTCCTTGGCACTTTTTTCTATGGAGCTGAGAGTAGAAGCCTAAATATATGAGTTCCATATTCTGACCAGCAATAATCAGAAAGAACATATCTTTTAGTTTCCACAATTCATGGAGAAGATAAGATTTTAAAGGATATTTTATTGATAATAAATCTTAAAAGGACAGATTGGTAATGGAGGAGAAGAATAGTAATTACAGATACTGGCAATTTCTGTTAAAAATCAGTGATAAAAACATTTTGATAAAAATTACTATAAAAATGGAAAGGATCATGGTGTAAGTAGTTTCTTCTTTGCTTTTAGTTTTGATGAGATTCATGCAGCTAGATTGTCTCAGAAATTTTATTATCTTTAACATTTCCATCTCATTTTCTATATAATAAATGCTTTAACATGTGAAAATGTAAATCTGCTTATTACTAAGTTGTGTAGAATATATTGAATATGACATTATGTCCAAATTAATGTTGTAGTCAGTCTATTCTGTGAGAGTGCTAAAGAGTAATTTGCATTTTTCCTAAATGCTGAAATGAGAACACGAGCATCTTACAAAATAATGATGACTGACTATTATCCTCCTGTTAGGGTGAACAGAACTAAAGACTATGAAAGCTTAGTCTAGTTGGACTAAAAAATAGTTAGTTTAAAAGTATAACTTAGTTTTTATGACTTAAAAAGGATATTTATATCATGAAATAGTTAGGAAATGAAATTATGACTCTCTTCTCCTTTTAATATGTTTATAGATTGGAAGGCATCTTTGATAGCATCTCACTGAGGCATATTCTATGTGTTTTCTTTTTTAGTGGGCAGTACTGACCTGTGGGCACTGTTTCTGTAATGAATGCATTTCAATTATTATCGAACAGTACAGCGTGGGGTCTCACAGGAGCTCCATTAAGTGTGCCATCTGCCGCCAGACCACATCTCATAAAGAAATCTCGTATGTCTTCACCTCAGAGAAAGCCAGCCAGGAAGAGGACATCCCTGTGAAGGTAAAGTCAGTTAAGAACATGTAGACACATAGTCAGAGCAAGATAATAGGAATCAGTATCTGGCCGTGAGAGCATCAAAATCAGAACAAGCCTGGCCCAGTGACTATGGAGCAACCACTGTTGTCTGTCTGTAGATACACTGCCTGAAAGCCTCAGCTTTACCATCTACTCGTTCCTCGTGGGAGGAACACAAGAAAGCTTTTTCAGACATAGTTAGTTAGTAATAGTTATGCCCATCATGGCAAAAAAAGTAACATCTTAGAATTCCAGTCCCTTACTATTTTTGCAGTGTTTCTGTCCATTACAAATTGATAGAGCTCTGGTTAAGTTCAAGGTTTCTTTTTCTTCATTCTTCCATTCAGCCCCGGGTATCAGGAAAAAAAGATGTGCCCCACCAAATTGAAGGATAAAATAAATTGATTATTGAAGTTAGTGAAGACTGTCACAAGGAGGAGGTAGTGCACTTTTAGATGGCGTGGGTTGGTATTTCAGAGTATAGCCAAAGCTTTGCTTTATTTTCCTAATTTTTTTCCCATGCTTCCTTCAGAACTTTAAGAAATAAGACTATAATTTAAAATCCAAATAGGATCTGTAACTGGACTTTCTGCCTAAGGGGTATTTATTTAATGAGAAGCCTTTACTAGACTTTTTTGTTCTTTGTTTTACTTAAGCATGCTTTTTTTTTTTCTCTCTAACCAAACTTAGACAATGGACAACTCAATGTATGAGTATAGTAGGGAATATAGGCCAGAAGAAGTGGTTGGGAGAATGGGGCAGCTGGCTCATAAGCAAGAGGTAGTAGAATATTTTTCATTCATTTCTTCTCCTTCTGGGTCCCTGATGCTCTCTGCTCACTTATTTTTCAGAGTTGTATTTTGTGAGTAGAATTAACCACAAGTTGAAGCTGCCAGGAGTTAGGCAGTTGTTAGGATGCCCTCTCCCGA
Organism: Grampus griseus; assembly: GCF_964374135.1. NCBI lineage: Eukaryota > Metazoa > Chordata > Mammalia > Artiodactyla > Delphinidae > Grampus > Grampus griseus. The sequence continues at coordinate 69,587,392 of NC_139007.1, read as the reverse complement.
GAACACTGGAGTTCCATTAAAGAATATCTAATTGCTATTTATTCCCACTGTCATTTGAGTAAAACCTGAAAATATCAGTCACATTGCTCTCAAGTGTGTTGAGGTAAACAGAATCCCAAAGTTGGGATGAACTTTCATTCATTCATTCTTCCCGTACATGTTTAGTGGACACATACTGTATGCCAGGCAGTGTGCTGGGCCTCACAGATGCAACACACACTCATGAATAAAACAGGTATGATTGCTGCCCTCATGGATTTTACATTTTGGCAGTCGGGGGAAGGAGTTTGAGTTGAGGCAGAAAGCACAGACATTAAGCAAATAATTGACGTGATAAGCACTACAAAAGAAAATCAAACCTGGCTTCTCTGAGGGAATGGCAGTTAAGTAGATGTCTAAAGGATGAATGGATCAGCCAGCCTGAGAGAGGGTAAAAGTGATCTTGTTGGGAGGAGGCTACAAGAGAGAAAAAACAAACAACCAAAAATCCCAGTATGTGAATAGGTCTGAGACAAGAAGAAACTCAAACGGAACTGAGTAGCTGCAGTGTAGAAAACACAAAGGAGAATGGAATGAAATGAGTCGAATCCAAAGAGGGGCCAGATACTGAAGAGCCATCTGAGCATCTGAGAATTTTCTTTTCATGTAAAGAAAGCTATTAACATGTTATATGTTATAAGCAGAGGAGTATCATGATCAGACTTGGATTTTTAAAAGATTCCTCTTGCTACAGTATGGAAATTAGATTAGCAGGAATAGAAAAGACTAGAGTAGAAAAAAATTTGGAGAGACCAATTTAGGAGGCTACAACAGTAGTGATGGTGGCTTTGATTAGGTTGGTGGCAGTGGAGAAGCAAAGAAGTACATATATTCAGGAGATGTTTGGAGTAGAGTTGATGAATGAGATACAGTATCGGAGGGGTTGATGATGAAGAGGGAGATTTTGTAGGTGACCCCTGGTTTCTGATGTGAAAAATCAAGTGGCTAAAAGTACAGTTAACTATATAAGGTACTTGGAAGAAGGGTACATTTAGATATACTATATTTGAAGTGCCGAAGACATCCACGTAGAACTTTCCAGCAAAGTGTTAATATGTGGAGCTGGAGAGAGAAAATTCAGAGACATTGGCATAAGTGATCTTTGAAGCCATGAAAGTGTATGAGCTGGCCTAAGGAAAGAAACATAAAATTTAGCTTCAGATCAGGTCCTGCAGCACTCCATAGCTTTTAAAAAAAATGGAATAAAGGGAGAGGAGCTGAAAAAGGAGACCAAGAAAGAGCAACTAGAGGCATAGGCAGTCCTGGAGAACATGCTGCCAACAGAGGCAATGGAAACTCGGCTTCAAGGAGGAGGCGGTTATCAGCTGTTTCCCTTGATGCTGAAGGTGGCTCAGCTACAAGATGGACTAATTTGGCTACTGAAGGTCATTGGAAAGGAGCCCTTTCAGTGGAAATGTATTAGCAAAAAGCAGATCGGGAGGGAATGAGAAGTGAACAGGAAATGAATAGGTCAAGAGAGAAAAATGCCCAACTACTTCATAAATTTAGCTGTGAAGTAGAAAAGTGAGTGTTGTAACCAGAAGGGGATATGAAGTGCAGAAAGGCTTTGTGTTTTTTTGTTTTATTCTGTTTAATATAAAAGATCCTTGAGCATGTTTAATCTTCAATAAAGAAGAGTAGATTGAAGATATAGGAGAGAAAAGGGATAATGCATAATACAAGATTCTTGAAAAGACAGGAAGAGTGTTGATATGTAGAGAGAAAGTAGAGATCTCATTGAAATTGAATAACTAACAAGTGTAGGTTGGGCTATTGCACAACCAAGCTATAAGGGTAGGGGTCCTTATCAGAGAATAGGAGATCTTTAATTATTATTATTATTGAAATATAGTTGATTTACGATGTTTTGTTGGTTTCAGGAGTACAGCACAGTTAATCAGTTATACATATACATATATCCACTTTTTTTTTTTTTTTTAGATTCTTTTCCCATATAGGTCATTACAGAGAATTGAGTAGAGTTCCCTGTGCTGTAGATTAGGTCCTTATTAGTTATCTGTTTTATATATAGTAGTGTGTATATGTCAGTCCCAATCTCCCAATTTATCCCTCCCCTCCCTTCCCACCCCCGGTAACCATAAGTTTGTTTGCTACATTCGTGATTCTGTTTCTGTTTTGTAAATAAGTTCATTTGTACCGTTTTTTAGATTCCACATATAAGCGATATCATATGATATTTGTATTAGTTCTTTCCAGAGGGACAGGTTTTCAGTACTCCAGATGTGACTGTAGAAGTGGGTGACTCAAGTGAGGTGGAGGAGAAAAGGTGGTAGAAGCTGAACCAATGAGATCTGAATGTTGAATAGGTGGTCCAAGTGCACGGTATATAATGTCCAGAGTTAGTATACTTTAACCTATTCACCACACAAAGAACTGCTTTCCTTTTCAGTCCCCCCTCCCCTTTTCCTCCTACTCTTATAGTTTCTTTCTCCTTTTCCTTCCCATAAAGAGTCTTTTTTTAGCCTTTTCTTCTTCCCTTTTATCTTTTCCTCTGGGCTCAGGCATCCCAAGGGCCACAGATAGCATTCACGGCCTAAGCAGGACTGCTGACCCTTAGGTGAAAGCATTCATCACAGTATGGGGAACAAGCATAAGAAAGAACTGCTGTGTCAGGCTTCATGCAGTAAGGTTTAGGAAGTGATTGCTCTGGCTACCAGTAAACAGCACAGCCTCTGTGAAACTGAGTCATTGAGCCCATCAAACCCAAACACCTGTTCCTCTTATGGCAGCTTTCCTAGACACCCAGGAGAGAGATCAGGACAGTTACATTTGCTGTCCTGTTGGAACAGCGATATCTGTCAAATACTGTTTATTATGTTCTGACTTCTTCCTGTCTTTCATGGGTATTGATAAACACATGAATTAATTGAAGGATCTTGTAAAAAAATTAAAAGAACACAGAATTCACTAAAGTTAATTTCTCTTTTTGATGCATAAATATTTACATTTCCTTTTCATTAAATACATGACTGAATATTGTACTTACTATGCAAGCAAGTTTTATCACTTTTCCACATTCTCACATTGCTTCTTGCTACATTAACTTTTGTTTTCTGTCACCATTTCTGTCTGCCACTTCTGCCTTCTGCTGCCTGTCACATTTCTGCCACCTTCTCCTTAAAGCATGTGCTTATCGTTTTCTCAGACTCTCACTGTACTCTGACCATCTGAAACTACCCCACTAAATGGTCACATCATCTGTCTTGGAGTTGAGGGATATAAAGATGACTCTATATGAATAATGAAAGCATTATTTTGAAATTTTATAAATATTAGTTCATACTATTCCTAAACTTAGGGGTTCTTTTTTATTGTTGGTTATCCAATCCCTGATTTTTATTAAACACTCCTGAGAATTAATTTTTCATTTCATTAAAGTTTTTATCTGAAATGTTTATTTTACTCTAAGCATTCATGTCAAGGCTCTCGGACATAGCAAACAGTGTAATATCATACATGGTGCTTAATCATATAGCTGATCTCAGACAAAAGATATTTGGAGAACATAAAAATAGAATTAAATAATATAAGACATTTTTTTCTACTGGTATTTCACAATGTAAGGAATCCTATTGACTGACCATATAAATAAAATGAGTAAAATGTTCATTAGTGAATTAGTGGATGCATTTAAGTTAAAGACTCTAGCTACCCTAACAGCAGTGTGACAGTATTCCTGAATGACCCTTGGAACCTACTGGGCATTTCACAAAGTAAACAAAATTCCCCCTGCAAGTTCTGACAGCTGCCAGGCATTTTAGAGGGTGAAGTAGGCCTCCTGGCAGAACATATGCCCCACGTGGCCTGTTCCCCGTGTCCGCAGTTTGGCTAGGTTTCATACAAAGCATTTTTGTCAGTGGAAACCGTGACCCCATAATGGACACGATTCTTATGTCATAAGTTTCTGTCCAGGAGAAAATACATGGATATAGCCATAGCAAAGCCTTCCCACCTGTCCCACACACACCACAGTGCTTCATCTTCTCACACTTTTGAGTGTCTAATAATCAAGTGGTCTGCTTTTTAAAATAAAGAATTTTTTCAGGCTCCATTCCCATAAATTTTAACTCGTTAGATCTCGGATCTGGTCCAGGAAACTACATTTTTAACAAGCAAATCTATTGCTAGTAGAGATGTTTTATACAGTCTTTTTGTAGAGGGAAAAAAATACTGTATTTCTACATTAGAACTCTCAGAGAAACCTAGTAATACCATGGGTCATATTCTACTATGTGTAGAATCCTGTTGTTTCCTTTCTGTTTTTCTCTTTTCTTTTTCTTTTTTTTTTTTCTTTTTGACCTTTTGTTGAGTTGATTCAAAGGTGACTTGTGAAGTCTGTCTTGTACTTTCTAAATACAATTAAAATATCTGGGTGGAATAAAACTATAAAATTATGACTGAGTTTAAAATTGACATAAAATAATTTGGTAAATATGCTTATCTAAATATTTTCATATGAGATATGTGATATTATCTTATAATACTAACTGGTAAATTAATATTATATATAATATAATATTAATGTATAGTGTAATATTAATACATGAATATTAACTGGTAAATTTATAACACAGTTAAGTGTTTTTGTTAGAAAATGTCATGAATAAATATAATTGCAAAAAACCATTTCTATTCACCAGCCAAGTTAGCTCTTGAACTGTTAGTGAGTCTCATGTTGAAGTTAGCAATAGCTTGCAATAAATTGAACATACAGTAAAGACTTCTAAGATATAAACTATAAGTTATTTTTATGAACACTTTTACTGTGTGGAGTATAAACTCCATTAAAATGTGGAAAAGACATTATTCATGAGGTGAGGACTTTTGTTTCATTCGCTACTGTATCCCTAGTATCTAGAACAATGCCTGGCATGTAAGAGGTACTCAGTGGATGGATGGACGGATGGCTGGCTGGATGGATGGATGGACAAGTAAACCACTGATTAGTATTTACATATAATCCCCAAAAACCTTTGGCTCCAAATAAAATTTTTAACTTTTTTGCAGTTGCTAACTTTATCCCTTTGAAATAATCATTAAAGTATTTTAAAGAACAGGATAATTTTTTTGTGGCTAAGTGCACTTGTAAAATTTCCCACATAGGCTGCCTGGATGGAGTTTCCATTGAACTTTATTCAAGTAACATGTGAAGAACCTAACCCAGGCATATGCTTGAAAAGTATTCCTACTTTTTGAGATCAATCATACAAGCTGTGTAACTGCACTAAATTGTATCTGTCACTATCAACATGGATTTTTAGCGTGGTGAACAGGTGCAGACAGAAATAAAACAATGCTAACTGATCTTACTCAGCAGGAACTACTATGGACAGCACAGGCAAATTGAAAGAGTTAGCTCTGCGTCAAAAGGAAAAGTCCAGAATAAAAGTAATGAAAGTCAGAAAGTACTAAGACAGGAAATGACTTCTTCTATACTAAACAATAGGAAACAGATTAAGTTACAAATCAGCAAGGAAACCTAAAGAAAAATCTATGATCTGTCATACAACTGATTAGAGATCATAGTTCTTTTGTGGGGGGGAGGCGGAGCTAAATTGTGTAAATTTGTCTTTTTTAAAGTGATGTTCTTCAGTTAAATGAATCTTCAAAAAAATCTCTAATCTCAGGATCTTTGATTCTTGTAGTAGGTTTAAAAGATTGCAAAAAGCCAATACAAGTAATAACTGGAAGATTTAAATGTTATCCCTGCTCTGTTTCAGATGTGATTGTCCCATTTCTGACAAGGCTGGAACTTCTTATCCGGGGCAGCTAGCACAGGTTAGGCATCCATTTGACCCTAGAGCAGTGAGAGGTACTGCAGGTACAATAGCATGCAGCACTAGGGTAATGGCATAATTCAGAACACCAGTTCACTTGTGATAAACACAGTCCCAATTGTATCACTAATGTAGTAAGCTTAAAAGGTCCCAGAATTACAAGCCTCCCACCCATTCCCCTAAAACCCTTATTCATCTGTAAGAAATCAGGGTAAACAAAAAGTGTAATATTATTTTTCAGTAGAAGTAATTTGCACAAAAGCATAAACATAAATTCAGAATAAAACAAACGGCATACAGTGAAAAGTAATGTTCTCCATTCTTCCTTCTTTGCCTATTTCTATTGCCAGTTTCTATTTTTAGTTATGACTTTCAGTAATATACATAAATTTTGTTTCTTGAAGTACTAGCTGTAGACAGTATCTGCTAATAGTCCTCACGTCAAAATAGGAGGAAATTTGTGCATCTCTTCTTCCTTCATTCTTTCTTTTCCCTTCCACATTCTAATTTTTGTTATAGTATCATTTTTACATTATAATGTTTATACTGTTATGTTTTGTTATCTAATTGTAGATGTGACTTCCATATCTAAAAACAAATCAGTAAATGGTGTGTACAATATTGTAATATAAATACTTTTCATTAGTGAACCAAGCAGAGTGATTGAAGTCATGCAGAAAGGAATGTAATCCTAATCCTCTCATTTAAACTTCGCTTTTCAAGGAAGAATCTTCTGAGTACCCCAGTGTAGTAGAAGTTCTCATTTTTTTAGCTAGCTTCCTTCATTTCTGTGTCAGCCTTATCTGGCACCATTATTCATGTAATTCTCATTCTACAATTCTTTTTTCGCTGTGATCTACTGCATCAAGAAATTTTAACATGATAAGCATGTGAACAGAAAATCAGAGTTTTTACACTTCTGAAAATGACTTCATTCTGCCTTCACTTTAGAGTCATAAGTGACTGGCAACCCCCATACTGTAAGACATTATTTGACATGTTTTATGTATATTAGTGTGTATGTATGGATTATGTATGGAATATACATAATATATAAACATATATACTAATATATCATATATTAATATATTATAAAGATACATTAAAGATAATATATAAATATATATTATCTATAAAATCCCTAAAGATTTAGTCTGCCTATTGACATAAAGTAGCCTATAAACATGAATATTCTCTCTGATGTTTGATGAAAAATACGACTCAGTACATTCATCGTCTCCATTGTGTTGACTTTTTTCTGATGTTCTTCAGAACACAGTGGCCACTTTAGCCCTTAATTCTGCCATTGGAGCTGAGCATGACCATGAGAATCCATATATATTACAAAGGAAAAGGAGTGGGAGAGCAATGTGGACAGATTAGACAAACAGAGAAAATAAAAGGGGCCAAAGGAAGAAGGACTAGACTGGTGAAGAAGCAATATAATGGGTAACAAACCGTTGGTTCACAGTCATGGATTGCCAAGCCCTGCTTCAGAGTCCCCAGTTTTCAACAATAACTTTCCAGTCATAGAGAGCACTATTTTTCTTTTATTTATATACATCAAGTAGAAGTAGTGCTTTGCTGCTACAGTTGGGAGGTGTCCTAACTGTTCTCCTTCCTTTCCTTCCTTCCCTAAATAAGGAGTCTCAACAGATAGAAAATAGATGTGAAGGGAATAGGGTGAAGCCAGCTACAGTATGTCTTCTATGCTATACTCATGGATTTTTCCTGTTGTTCCCTCCTCTTTCCCCAATAACAAGACCAGAGAAAAAAGCAGTACCTCACTCTAAGATGCATTGGTAAAATATTTAGACCTATTTTGGAGGAGAGGGGTTGATCAGAGTCTAAATCAAATACTACTTGATTGCTTCCTTAGAATTCTGCATCTCCTGAGTATACAATAGAAACAAAACTGAATTTTCCATCCTTTTAACACATTTAACAGCTTTTAACTCAAAGTTTAGGTTCTCAGATTTTAACAAGAGCCTGGAAATGTGTAGCTGCTTATTCCAATCAAGTTTAACTCTATGATAAAAATAAGTTAGTTGCACCTATTTAGCGCAGATAAGAGGCTACGAGACATTTCTGATTTCTAGTTATGCTATTAGACAACCTCTAGGCCAGATTTCATGAGAAATTCTTTGTTGGTCTTTATTGCTAATGGATCTCTACTGATTTTTCATTGCCTTGACTGCCTGAATGGTCTGGAGCTTTTAACTTTGTACTTAATTTTCCAGAAAGGGAAAGACCTATATGTGTAGCTTTGAGGTCTAGTTTGGTTTTATTCATTAAATTACAAGCAAGGGAGCAAAGATCTTCATAAAGAACATTTTGTAAGATTCTTTTGTTGTAAAGAAGGAGAATTCCATCCTTTTCCTTCAGTGTTAAGTGTTATAATGCTCTTGGCTACTTACCTCATGAGAGGAAGATCAGGAGAGGCACTAACTTGTTCTGAGTGGTAGCACTTTATATGTCTCCTTTCATAGTTCCCTAGTTGGCCTTAGAGAGAACTAGTGCCTCAGAGAGAACAGCCACAAAGATACAGTCAGGGGCGGGCAGAGGACAGATGATGGGTCTTCATTCCAAAGCTGGGCCTTGGTCTTTGATGTTTCAGAAACATGAAGAAAAACCAAGCATTAATCATAGAGTAGGGTTGGTAGATATACATGTGGAAAAACTGAAGAGACTACCAAGAAAGGATAGAAATGAGGAAAGGGACAGGAACTTCAGAAGAGGGCAGAGCTGCTTATAATTAAATCCAACTCTGTCAGCCTAATATATTATGAAATGATCTAGCAGTTTGGGGGGATTTCTCTTCCATGCACCCCCCCCTCCCTAATTCCACCCTAACTTTGCATCTGTGTGTTTGCTGATAGAGCTAAAACATAAACTGGGTTGGATTAAGGCTGCCAGTGTACCTGTCTTGAGAATATTCATACTCTGTTAACACCTTGCACAGGGATGGATTGATATCTCTGTTTTCCTCATCCATATCTCTTTTGCTTTTTCTGTGATCCTCTCCTATATAGATATAACCCATCTCCTTCCTGTTTTAATCTTTTTAACAAAGTGAATATTTCTTTTCTGTAGCAGTGACCACATTGAGTAGTCGTCTCAGAAACTGACAGATCTGAGCCAAAGTTCATTTATGTATTTGAGATAGAAAGAAACATTAAAAGGAACAGTAGAATGTGCATAATGCTTATTAAGATGGTATAATAAAGCATTCACTTAAGTCGCTTCCAGGCCAGCCCAGCAGTATAAAACCATCCTTTGCTTTTCTCCATATTCTGTAACATGCATTAGACTGTGTGTATTTGAGAATAAGGGAGTATCTTTTCATCATTGTATATTCAGTGCCTAGTGTAGTTCTTGTCATTTATGTGCACAGAAAGTTTTTGTTGAATGATTTGAATCGTGAACTCACCTGAAATGCTAGAGGGTTTGATCCCTTTGATCCCTTTTATTACTCTGCTCTTAGACCAACCGTGGTCTTTTCAGTATTATTTGGGGACTTTTGCTTTTCACTTGGAAGTGTAAAAACACAAGCAGAAGAGAGAGAAAAAAGTTAAGAATAAAGGCCTAATGTGGTAGATATCTCTGATTCTAAAGATTGGAAATAAAAGTCCACAGGGTTTGCTGACTTTATTAACCTCTCCTATCACTGCTGGTAGGTAGGGAAAAAATGAGTGTTGATAGACCAGAATGAGATAGCACCACCCTCCAACTGGTAGCTTCTTTTTAGACCAGTTCCAGTGACTTCATTACACAGTACTAATCCAAAAACCACCTCAGGTCTGCTTTGTGTTAGATTAAATCTGCTCATCTTTCAAGCCTGCTCTTGTCTGAGTCTCTCTAGCTTTTGTAATTTTATAATCTCAATTATAAAAGAGATTAATTGCAAGATTTGATTTGCCTGTTGTTAATCATTCTGAATGACCAAAAAAATATGTTGAGAGTTTTTAATTGTATTCTAACCCGCTTTTATTTTTATTTTGTTTATTCATTGTTTTACTCAGGTATGTTTGGGATTGAGAAGCCTAAACATACATATTAAAAATTTTTACATTAAGTAAACTGGTTGAGTATATACTATTTACAAAGGACCGTGCTAGGCTCTAGGTGATATAAAAGTAAATGCCATTTGGTCCTTGTTTTCAAACAAATATCAACTGATAAATGACAGGAATATACTGTACTCTGAGATATGATATAATATCATATGAAATCATACTAGATGGAATCATGGCAGGGCAATTAATTGAGGAAAAAGCTATTCTTCTCTAAATAAAATCTCTCATCTTTCCCTTATGAAAGACAAATTTAAATGTCAAACAAATACAGAAAAGTCTAATAAAGTAGTAAAGTCAAAGAATACTTAGTTTTGGGCTTCCCTGGTGGCGCGGTGGTTGAGAATCTGCCTGCCAATGCAGGGGACACGGGTTCGAGCCCTGGTCCGGGAAGATCCCACATGATGCAGAGCAACGAAGAGTAGCCCCCGGCTCGCTGCAACTATAGAAAGCCAGCGCACAGCAATGAAGACCCAAAGCAGCCAAAAATAAATGAATAAATAAATAAATAAATTTTAAAAAAAAGAATACTTAGTTTTTAAATCCACATATCATTCATCAAGCATTTGTGAGTTACCAAAGCTAATATAATATAGCACTTTTGCTTACATTACTGCATTTAATACAATTAAATGTGAACTACATATAGGAAGTTAGGAAAATATTTACAACATAAATTTAACATGTACAGTATATGAGAGGTCCTACAAACCAGTTTTTCTTTAACTTTTGACCAACAGTTCCACATTATATGCCTTTCCAACAAAAATATGTACACAGGTACCCAAGGGTATAAGTATAAGCATAGTCACTGAAGTATTGTTTGTAAGAACAAAAAAGAATGAAATCAACCTAAATATATATTAATAAACAAATATTTAATAAATTGTTGTATCCTAAATATTGTGCAGCCATTGAGGTGAGGTATATATAAAGGTCCTACATGGTTAAGATTGCCAAGATACAATGTTAAATATAAAGGCCATGTTATAAAACACATTTAAAAATATTTCTGGGGTGTGTGTGCATTTTTATAGAGGCTTCTAAAATGCACAAGAAGGTCTAACAGAATAAATGCCAAATTCTTAGTGGTGTTTAGAGAGAGTAAGGCATAAAATAATAGACTTAAATTTTTTAATCCTAAACTTCTATTAACTTAGTTGTCCAATGAACATACATTGCTTTTTTGTAGTTTTTAATAAGTTATCCAAGGACTTTCCTGGCAGTCCAGTGGTTAAGACTCCATGCTTCCACTGCAGGGGGCACGGGTTGGATGAGTTGGATCCCTGGTCAGGGAACTAAGATCCCACATGCCGTGTGGGCGGCCAAAAAAGAAGTTATCCAAAAAGTGTTTGTGCTGTATGTAGCAAATAGGACAGAAACCAGATCCTTATTTAACTTCTATTCAGTTTTTCTCCTACATTGTACTGCCTTCCTTTTTAGAAAGATCAGTAATGCGTTTTAGATTGGTAATCCTTCACTGTCTAGGGCATTAACTTTTCATTTAGCAACATGTTATGAATTTTTATTAAAATAGACTCACAAAGGCAGTGTATTTTCAACACAGCATCTTGTAACTTGAAGCAACATTTGTAATGATAATTTATGATAATTTAAATGTCTTCAAGTAGTCTAAAATGTGAAATCTTTGGGAGAAACTGCTTTAACACATTGGTCTAACATAAGGATTATGCATTTTGGCTTTGTTTTCAAAAATTGTGTAAGGCATGCTTGCTCAAACCAAGGAACACCGATATATATGAGCCACCCTCTTCTTTCTTCAGTTTTCTCATTCTCAATAGCCACTTTCTGTCCATCTGGAAGAAAAGGGTATTAAGGCCGTCTCACTCCCCATGTAGCTTTCTGCCAAGCAGAGCTTTGGATTTCCAGACTTCCTTATTGTTCTTCTTTCATAGTAGGAAGTAACTGGACTGGGACCAAATGGTTCAGAATTGTAGCATTTGGAAGGGATCACTGAGAGCTACCACTGAATTGGCCAAATTTTGATAAAAGAGAATATTCTAGTCTTTTCCTTCATAGAGTTAGTACTCCGGTTTGGAATGTTGCTTATAAAAGACTATTCTGTTTTCTTTTGAAATTTTTGTAAGAAGCAGCTTAATTGATAGAAGCATTCATAGTTATCCTGGTATTTCACTTGAAGATATCTTTGAAAATGAGACCTTGCAAGGAACATGGAAGTTTCTGTCTAAACTACTAAATGATCACATTATGCTAATTTCCTGTTTTCTCTTATTTGAGATAATTTTGCTCTTATTTAAGATAATTTTTAGATTGAAGTAGGTCCCTTATACTTTTTAACCTTGCAAGTATAATTGAAAGTCTGCATATCCAGAGAAATAAATGTAGATCCAGGATTTTAATACGAGAATTTTTTAATTTCTCCCATAATTCTTTGTTGGTAACTTTAAAATTAGTAAAGCCTTTTTCCTTGTTTTGTTTATATTTCTACCTTTGAGTGTCTCTTTGTGTAAAAGTAGTAAGGGGGTGTGATTTGAGGAGAAGAGTAGTATGGGAATATTTTTACTTCTTTTTGGTTAGATCTGCCCCCCTTGTAGGATAATCTCTGTCATTGTTGTGCTCATATTTAATGTTTCTGTCTAAACTACTAAATGATCACATTATGCTAATTTCCTGTTTTCTCTTATTTGAGATAATTTTGCTCTTATTTAAGATAATTTTTAGATTGAAGTAGGTCCCTTATACTTTTTAACCTTGCAAGTATAATTGAAAGTCTGCATATCCAGAGAAATAAATGTAGATCCAGGATTTTAATACGAGAATTTTTTAATTTTTTACTGGCAGTTGAATTTCGATTTATCTCACTCAAAATCTCATGCCCTTGATCTCCCTGTTGTACCATCTCCCAGACCATTCCAGGAGGAAGACTTTCTCAATGAAGGCTGCAAAAGCACTTGCCTTATTTCTTCATTTTCTTATTTCTTCACTTTTTCTCATTTTCATACTCTTATCCTGGAAATGGTCATGGAAAAATACAAAAAGCACTCTTTCAGTGTTTATCTAGCTTTGTATAAATCTGCTTCCGTCCAAGTGGACGTCATTTGTATCTCTGTCATTGTCGTGCCCTTGTAAGAAAGGATTCTTTGTAGGTTAGATTCTTTACTATTTGCTTACTTTGGAGTTTTGATTCATTATATTCTGAACATTTTCAATGCCATAATATCTGAAATGAAGAGTGTTTTTAATATAAATTCTGCTTATCTAAAGTAACAAAATTTTGTAACTACAAAACCCAGCCACTTAACTAAAAAATCTTATCTTAGGATCATATCACTGTATGACTTTCTGGTGTGCGTTTTTATATCTCTCAGGGTATAAATCCGTATCTTGTACAGTTTGAGGCTAAAGGAAATTTCCAGCAGATACAAAATGAAAAAGGATGAACACATGCGTTCCTATCATATAGTTTTGATAATAAGTGTTTTATGTTAGTTTTCCTTCCACTGTTAACTGGATTTTATTTGGTAATAATGTGTTTTCTTCTTTGTGTTCAAAGGGCAGCCATTCTACAAAAGTGGAAGCTGTGGTCAGAACTCTGATGAGAATCCAGCTGAGAGATCCAGGGGCTAAAGCACTTGTTTTCTCAACGGTACAATCAACATTTTCATCCTCATTGTTAACTCGGAGTGGCTTTCTGTTTCAAATCAGTTTTTATCTGAGAAATAATTGTTAATGTTTGCCAAAATGTAATTGAGATTTAGAATTACTGATAGATTTCTCCATGTTAGATTTTTTTTCTGTGTCCATTGGATAGAATTATTTTTAGAGAAATTTGGTGATGCTTCACAAGGCAATTCCTATAGCTACATTTCATGTTTTTATATTAATCTTACTTAGGGATTTTCTTATATTATTTTTAAATTGGAATCTCTAACCTTGAAAGTCATTTCATGGATGAACTTGGTTAAGGCAAAGAAAATTAAAATAACCTATTGAATAAAAGGTATTGAGTAAAGCTTCTAGTTTTCATTTTTGGGAGATAACTAACCACATCCATTAAGCACTCTGTAATTTGTTTTCTGTTGTTTATGTTTATCATAATTCATTTACTGAAGACGCTCATTTTTTTTACCCTATCTTTAACCAGCATTTGATACAAAAAAATCTTTCAGGATAGAACAAAATATATTAATGGTATTATACTTGAAGATTTTGGTTTTGTTTACTTAATTCTGAGGTATAAAGGATATTTTGGTTTAGTCACTTTTCAAATTTTTGTTATATGAAAGCTGTTTGTAAATATTTATTTTCCTATTATTTTATGTGTTCTTAGTGGCAAGATGTATTAGACATTATTTCAAAAGCTCTCACTGATAACAACATGGAATTTGCACAGATCAGTCGTGTTAAGACATTTCAGGTATGTCAAAAGACTTTACTTATGTTTTTTTGGAGTGGATTCAGTTGCAAATTGAAACTGCTCTTAACTAGCTTACTTGCATTTATTGTCTTGTGTCGTATAAACCACAAAAACATGGTTTGAGTTCTTGATTAACTATAAAATTAACATTTAAAGGCAAAGTAAAGAAATTGCATTTATTTTCCATCTATTCAGTTATACCCATAGCAAACCATATTTAAAGATCTTCTGATTTGAGGTCTGTTTCTTTAATATAGGAAGAGATGGCCTATGACGCACCTTTTGAATGGACAGAGGCCTCATTGCCCCTGGGATTAAGCTCTAAAGTCACTGCATTAGGCAAACTGCGTATGGTTAAACTATGCTTACATCACACTCAGCACAATGACAGGTGCACACCTAAGTGACAAACACCAAAAAAACCACCAAGAGTAAATTTAGTAGATTCATGTCTCTTACCTCACACTCATTCTTGCATTCTTTCTCACTTTTTTTCCTCTAAGCTCATATAGTTTAATTTGCATACATCACATACATGTATCTTGTGATTCCATTATATATCATAAAGAACAAGAGAGGTTATGTGACACTTTTTTTCATAAAGTCAAGCAATAAGTTTATGTTTTCTAAAATTGGTAATTTTACATTTAATTTTCTTAGTCACTACATTTCACAATGACCTGGGTACCGTTAGGCATTTTAACATGAGCTACCTATAATATACTGCTCTTATTTTTAACTATCCAGCTAAAATTTAAACGTACCTTTCTTTTTTAGGAGAACCTTTCAGCATTTAAACATGATCCCCAAATCAATATTTTGCTGCTGCCCCTGCACACAGGTTCTAATGGATTAACTATCATCGAAGCAACTCATGTTCTCTTGGTGGAGCCCATATTGAACCCTGCCCATGAGCTTCAGGCCATAGGAAGGGTGCACCGGATTGGACAAACAAAGTAAGGGCTAAAGTTAACATCAGTAATATTTGCTCCAGTTTCTAAGATACAGATCAGCATTTAAACTCTTCATTTATGTTCATCATAACCTATTCATTTTTAGTTACTTCCTTATGTATTAAATTTTCAAGTGTTATTAGATGACCAGAGACATTTTGAGATTTGCAACCCTCCCTCCTCCAAGCAGCAAACCCCAAATTCTCCCAGATTTTTGTCTCCTCCTTTAGAAACTACCCTGATCATTTCATCAAAACAGCTTCTTAAAATACTTAAAACAACTACTAAGTTGAAGGCATGTATCATAACTCTGAGAAGAAATGACTTTTGATTGGCTAAAGTAGCCTGTATTTAAAAGAAGGTATATTTCGTACATGAGTGAAAACAAACAGCTCTTTTATAAATTCTTCCCCTTAGGAAAATACAGCCTTTCAGGTCCACTCTAAGAGACAATTCGTTAAGCTTAAGGCGCAAAGTAATCCTAATAGTAGATATTATGTAGTATGTACTACTTTTATTCAAATGTCAGAATGGACAATTATTCTTTATAAGGTCTCTCAGATGTATTACCTCCTGGATGTTAGATGCTTTGAATTTTTTTTTTAAATGCATCCATACTAAGCACTCATGAAATCAATATTGATTGAATACTTACCATATGTCAGGTGTTATGCTAGATCCTGAAGATGCAGATTGCATAAGACATCATTTGTTTCCCCAAGGAGATCACTATGTGGTACAGGAAACATGATTTAACATATTATAGTAGAGTGTGAGAAAATATAATAGAAGTACTATGGTAACAAAAGAAGGGAGTGATCTCTTGTGCCCTAGAGAGTCAGGAAAGGCTTCATTAGATTGACTCTTAAAGGAATAATTATTCCAAAGTTGGGCTAGAAAAGCGTGCTCACACAGCCAGAGTTGCCTGTGCAGAAACACAGAGGAAATAAATAACATGATATTTCTAGGGACCCTAAGAAGTGAAATTGCTGGAGTATAAAGTATGTGGAGAGGAGTGGCCGGAGACGAGGTCTTGTATGCCGTCCTCAGAAAGGTGGCCTGCTTTGTAAGCAGTGGCTGGGAGAGCAAATGATGACTTTTAACCTCAAGCAAGAAAGAGACGTGTTCATCAGGCAAAATATGGCAAAATAATATAATTGTAATAAATGCAAGCTTGTTCTAAATTACTACCAAGTAGCATTTGAAACGTACTTCTGTCTTATTGGGTTACTGCTTTTTGTTTAGTTTGGGTTTTTGGCGGTGGGGTGGGGGGAGCAGGGCGCTGGTTTTTTTGCTTTTTGGTTTTGTGTTATATCTTTAAACATTGAGTTCTTATCATTATCTTCTAAAGCATACAGTGGACTCATCCCAGATGTAACGCCACAAGTCTAAAAAGGCCACTCAACACTGTTTTACAATCCTACTATGCTTCCCTAGTAAATAGATTTTTCTACTTTCTGAGGAGACTCTCTTAAGTCTCCTGTATCTTCCTCCCCTTTGAGGATGATCTTGCCTCATTCAGAGAAAACAGATACAGTCAGATTAGAAGTGCCTCATCTTTCCATCACCAGCTTGAACAGTCTACCCACATCAATACCCACATAGTTCATTCAGTAAGATTTTATTGAGCTCCTCCTGTGTGCCAAGCACTGTTCTAAGTACTTGAGATGCCCTCACAGGGCTTAAACTCTAGTTGTAGGGGGTTGGTAGAGAGACAAATGGTAAACAATAAACATAATAAGTGAAATATATACTATGCTAGGAGCAAGGAAAAGAGGATTAAGAGTGCAGGCGGCTGGGCAGGAAGGCATGGAGGTTCTTATGAAGAAGGTAACAGCCGAACAAAGAAATGTGAAATGAGATAAAAAAGAAAGTCATGCAGATACCTGCCATCTCTGCCTCCGCTTTCTGCCTAAAAGTCCATCCTCCACACAGCAGCCAAAAGGACTTCTAAAGTATAACCAAGAATAATTCAAATTATGCATTAAACCCACTGATGGCAAGAATCCAAATTTTTGCCATGCCCTACAAGACCCTATGTGATTTTACCTCCCTGCCCTTGGTTTACAATATGCTGTGGCCATGCTAGCCTTCTTTCTGCCCCTCAGACATTTTAAGCTTTTGCCAAGCACGTTCTCTTCCCAGGACTTTGCATTTATTTGCTGCTGCTTCTACCTGGAAGCCCCTTCCACTCCTCCTTTTCTTACTAGCTGTCTCATCCCCATCAGTCATGCTTCAAGTCAAGTGTCACCCTCCTCATGTCATTGTCTGCACCTGAAAATATCTTATTTTGTGTGTCTCCCCTCAATAGATACTTGTTCACTCAGATTAAATCATTTGTTGTATTCACTGTTGACCATTGCCCCCGCCAGCACCTGGTTTAGTCCCTGCCACGGTAGATACCAACTGACTGACGAATATAACATATAATGTATGAAGTTTGTTTGTTCTAATTTGTTTTAAGGTGTTTTTAAACTTATAATTGTTATGTACCTTCTAGACCCACTATTGTACACAGATTCTTAATTAAAGCAACAATAGAAGAAAGAATGCAAGCAATGCTGAAAACCGCCGAGAGGAGGTACGTAACAGTTTACTTCAAGTGGACAGGAGAAGTTTTCCTGTTCATAAAAGGTTGTATAGGTGTGTAGAACTTCTTCACCTAGATGACCACTTAGTCAACCAAAAGATATAAGTGCAAATACTTTTTAAAAGCATGGTATGGCATTTTACCTCTCCAAAATTTCCCAGTTAGTACTTTGGGCATTCTATATTTGACTTAGTTTATTAATAGGGATTGTAATATATAAAAATACTTAAACTGTCCTACTATTAAAGAAACTTCAGTTCAGAGCTAGTATACTTTAAATCACCCATGTGTATTGGGGCAGGGGGTGGAGGGAGGAACTATCATACATTTCTTTGCCACTGGATTACTTTTTAAATGAAATCTATCTTTATGTCCAACCTAAAAGCTTTAGTCTGATAGCTGTAACATGAAATTTAGAGTGCTGCTTGATACATCACACTGGTTAGTCACATGCAGGTAGAAAGGTCTGGACTTAAAACTAGGCCGGTAATTGTGGCATTAATTTCAAAGGCAGAACAGAAGCAGAGAGACCAGAACAGCCTTAATTTTGAAAACTTAAGTTTGGAATCATAAAACTTCCTAACATTTATTTCCTAATTAATTTTCTTTAAAGTCATTTTGAAACATAAACTAATACCTAACTGAATCCTTGTGAGATAGGTATGATTGGAAGATACACTCAGAAGAGATGATTGCCTTAGAAGGGATTGTTTCCACAGAGGTACTTTGCATAGCAAAGAAACCATTGGAAACCAGAAATTCTCTTTCATTGGGGGTCTGGGAAAGAAAGGCTACCACAAGAGCTTTTTGCCTCAAACATGAAGGCTTTTTGTTAGTGGTGTTTCCATATGTCACAGAATTCAGTGCTTATATATAAGCTGCCTCAATAAAACAGCAATTAAAAGAGCTGTTGAATTTTTCTTGAAACAAATTAACTTCAGATACTAAGAAGGTAAGTTGTAAGGTGAGAGCTTTAGTACTAGCTGGCCGGGGTTTTGTTTCTTTGTTTTATTAATTGTGCAGAGAAAGACATTTTATGACCAAGTTTGAAAATGGTATATAGAAATCTTCACTAATTTTAAGAAGTTGTAATAATGATCCCATTGCCTACTTTCTTCCAGGAGTTTCCTATAACTCAATTACCAAAACTTAGAACAAATATGTTCTTATATAAGAATATAATATTATGTACTATTATGTCTTATATTATTATTATAAAGACAAATAGAATAATTTATTCCTTGGGGTTTCTTTCTGATTCTGCTCACTTGCAAAATCCTGCAGTCACACAAGCCCATCAGCGAAACATTCCGAGGCCTCTGTCTTGACCGTGGCTGATCTGGCAGACCTATTTACCAAAGAAACTGAAGACCTTGAATGAAGTACACTTGATTCAGTACACAGACTTTAATGTGTTTTAAATTTTTCATAGTTTAAAGAATAAAGTTATAAGTTAAACAATCCAATAGATGTCAGTAAACAGTGTTCTTAGTTGAATGAATTTATTTCTTTTTCAGTTGTACAGTGTCCTAGTAGTTATTGAGTCCTTTCCAATATACTGTTTCCACAATAGCTATAAAGATTTTTAATTCTACACTCCCAATAAAATATTTGTTTTTGTTCCAAAGAGTACCTCTATCTGAGGGAATTAAGAGAGGTAATGTGTACTTTTCTTTTGGTAAGATCAGTCTTAAAAAGAGTTAGAATAACAGAGTAAGTCAACTAGTCTCGTTGTACATGACCTGGTATACTCTACCAACTAGATCTCATCTTTGAAAGAGCCTTCAGTATCTTTAGCACATGATTCACCAATATCTTATTAGTGATATTTTTAAAAGATGGTGAATTATGTTAGCTCCTAATTCTTTGAGTAGATGTAGACTGTAACTCCATAAATAGTAACTTTAGAGTAATGCAACTCCTAACAATAAGTTAATATGAGGCAATTATTTCTTTTCTCTGTATCTTGCCACTAAAAATCAAAACACTGCACACTTTAAGTATTTCTATTCTATGTTAAGTATTATCAGTGTAAGCAGTTAACTTTAGCCTTTCTAAGTGTATTAATGTTTACTTTCCTTAAAATTATCTAAACTGCTTTCTCTACTTTTAATTTGTCTTACTGAGTTTTTACATGTTTTAAGATTGATGTATCTGTAAATATTGCAATGTTTATCATTTCAATTCTTATCATTATAATATGGCAGGGTTTTTTTATCATTATTATACTAATGTCCTGGGTTCTTTTCCTTTCCCATGTTCTCGTGTAACTAGACTTTTAATCATTAATATCTAAATTTATGATAGGATTTGTTATTTCATTCCACTAGAACTTTCCTCAAGGACTAGTATTTGATCTTTGGAGCAAGAGAATGTCATATTCACATAAGCAAATAATTGCAAGTGATAATAACGTAGTGTTTCTTCTTCTGTGAAGAATTAATGGACTTTGAAATTGCTAAATAAGGAGTAGCTTGTTGTATCCTAGCCGTTTGATGTAATACAGATGTTCTTGATTTGTTTTCTTTGAGCCTTCAGAGTTTTAAATGACCCTCAGGACTCATTAGCTCCTACTTAGTTGCCCAGAAAACTGTAATAGAAATATACCCTGGATCACATTTGTCCTAGAGGCTTTGGTGCTTAGTTAAGGTGCATTTTCTTATTCTGGTTTATAGGGTGACATAATTCAACTGAAGAAAACACACACACATTTTTGGTGCTTATTTTCTTCAGTTGAAGGAAGATATGCATTGATTCTTTTATATGAAATATTAAACAGAACTATTATTTTTGTAGCTCTTTACATGTTATAAAGAGCTTTCCTATACATTCACGTGCTTAATTTGCCCAACAGTCCTGTGAAGTTGATATAATTAATATCATTCCTGTTTGAAAGGTAGCGAACTGAGATTCAGAAATACTGAGAAATGTGCCTATGACACACAGCAAGTAAACAGTGGAGCCAAGGTCCCCTGACTGCAAATCTCATGTTCTTTCTCTAAATCATATACCTTGTTGAGATTCGGAAGGCCCATGGTTATAATTTAATGATGAACATATTTCAGTATTTCTTTTTGTTTGTTTCCTAGTATTCCTTTCTGCGCTACAGTTTTAGGGAAAACAATTTGATATGCTTTAATTTTGTAAAAAAAAAAGAAATATAAATATATAAATATACCTATCTGTATTAGAGAAAACCTGCTCTTATTTATTTCTGTAAAATATTATCAATTAAATAAATATTTTAGTGTAAATTGAAATTTGGGGATTTATTTAATTTCTGATCCATAGAACATACTGCGTGGTTTTGGGGGTTTTGTTTTGTTTTGTTTTTGTTTTTTGGGGGGAGATTGTTTTTTGTTTGTTTTGGTCTCTCGACAAAAGGTGTCAAAATTGTTTATACCACAGAATCCTATATTTTATAGACATTTATTATTTCTTCAAAACTGTTGTGACACTTCTCCCAAATGATTGTTCAGAACAAATTCAGATCTCGTCCCCACATCTTGGCTGTAAGCAAAGGACTTCTTTGTTTCCTCCTTCCATCATTTTATATTCTCTGAAATATCACTATACTTATAAATAGTTGTTCTTAAATGGGTGCTTTATTAATGAACCAGTGAGAAAAAAAAAATGAGGTAGTTCGAGTCCTTAGCTGAAATGCATGTGGATCTGGGGCCACATCTCTGTTTAAAGAATCGAAGTGAGCTTACTAGGACTGAAAAGACTTATTTATAGGCAATGTGAAATGCATATACCTAATTCCTTAGTCTTTTGCTTCAAACCCAGGTAGCTTTACTATGTCTATTGCAGCTTCATCTTTTCTCTCTGTATGTGATCTCAGTAGAATGGCCCATGTTTTAGTGATACAGTATTAGGGATTGGTCCCTTTCATATCATATTAATAACAAAAAACTGAAAACTCTCTACATTGATAATTCAACATATAACCACAAATTCTTTATAAACAATTATCAGACTTAACAATACTTGTCAAAATATTTAGGATTTGAATTTAATAATGCAAGATTAATCAACTCAAGTTACCTTGTTAAGTAGACAAAGGAAGAAATGATGTCTTTTAAATCTTCTGCTCTCGTTTACTAGTCCTCCCAAGATTTAGTGTGCTTAGTTCTTTATGTTTATTAAACTACAGGATAGTCTTCGAGAAATGCAAAACTCACCTGTGCTAGAAGACCTCAGCCTTAGTTAAGCTGAATAAAAAGTATCTTTCAGTTTTTCTAGAATTTAAACGAAATCCCACAATTATATGCCATTTCTTAATTTCTAACTGACATATCAATATAAAAATGAAATGTTATTAAAACGGTACAGTACAAGCAATGTGTTTTAAACCTGTCTACTCTGATAAAGGAAATCTAATCCTCAATGATGCTTCTTCAAAGTGGGATCAATCAACTCTATATTTTATATAATTTACAAGAATTTCCATGTACTTCTGTTACATTGTGAATGTGATGTAAACACTATCACACGTAAGGCTTGAATATGAACCACTTGCAAGCCTTCCTTTAGAGGAAGGCTGTGTGAGTAATTGATAACCCCAAAGGGAATTCAGTTCTCACAGTGGGTATATGGTGTTGCCTCTGAGTTGAATAACAGACAGTATCACGTACAGAAAATAGCAGGAGAACTTGGCTGGGACCAAAGTTGGCATCTCCAGCTTTCCCATTCCTTCAGTCAGGCTTTCAGAGACCTGCATACCTTGTCTTTTAAGTTCCCATACCATCCCTTAACCCTATTCCGTTATTTAATATCAGTGACTCTCAAGACTGATTTTGTCCATTAAAACTGACTTTGCTATATTGAAACCAAATCCTTTGTACTATAGCATATGCTTTTTACTTGCAAAATAGAAATAAAATTTAACCTCCATTATCTGTGTAATGATTCTTTGTATGGGTGACTATTATTATTATTAAATTATTAGGTAACTTTTGCTTTCTGCCTTTCAGATATTCCATACCTTCAGCCTTTACTTAAAGAACTCCCTCTCCAAACCCCTTTGGTATCTTTGTCTCCTAATAAACCTGCTCTTATGTTCCACATCCTTGATAGAGCCTATTCAAGGAGCAATTTTGAGCAAGGACCTGTTTTCAACACATGGGATCTTTTCAGATCCGTGATTTGTATGTCTCACGGTTCTGATCCCTGAACTCTCCGTGTCTTAGCAAACATCTGTGCCCAGATTTCCTTAGAAACTACTTCCTCCTCACTTTATTAATAATTTATTTGAGGTATATCTACTGAGATGACCTGCGCTTATTTTCTTTCAAGACCATTTCATGTATATTTGCCACATCCCTAATTCTGAGCTCAGAATTATAAAGGCACCTTATGCCCCTTTGTTTCCCTGCTTCCCAATCAAATGAGTGCTACACCAGTTTTTTTTTTCCAGACTGTTTGTAAAAATGTCCATCAACTAAAATGAAAACACTACTGTTTGTTGACCATACTGAGTATATTTTCCTTTGGCTGTCACAGAATATTGTCTTCTTTGCTCAGTGCAAACCTGTGTTTTAAAAGGGAATGTATTTTAGTCCCTGATCTCGCTCTATTGTATTAGAATGTTTATAAATGATTAGCTAGCTATAAAACTGTTAAAAGCATCATTGTGGAATATTGCTTAATTAAAACTTCCTCAGTGCTTTTCACTTTTTAATTGATAATCAGATTACTGCTTATATGCTGCAGGTGACTGCTTCTACCCTGAACTCATTCAGCTTCCCAGAGAATTGTCTACCAGCATGATACAGTACAAGTAAAGGTGTTACATAGCACTTCGCCTTCCTATCAAGTTGTTAACGATGACTCAATTAAGTAGACATCCAGTTTATGCAGTGAGTTGTTTTTAAGGGAGAATTACTTTTACTCATGATCTTTCCATATACATACAGCAAAAGATTAGCACGTTTCCTACTTAAATGGCTTTGGTCTTTCAAGCATCACCATAAATATCTTTACTGAGGGCTTCCCTGGTGGTGCAGTGGTTGAGAGTCCGCCTGCCAATGCAAGGGACATGGGTTCGTGCCCCGGTCCGGGAAGATCCCACATGCCGCGGAGCGGCTGGGCCCATGAGCCATGGCCGCTGAGCCTGCGCGTCCGGAGCCTGTGCTCCACGACGGGAGAGGCCACAACAGTGAGAGGCCCGCATACCCAAAAAAAAAAAAAAAAAAGATCTTGATTGAGTAAACTACTTTTTAATTCTCTCTCCCTTCCTTCCTCTTTGTTCTTTTCCTCCTTGGTTTTAAAACTGTATGTCTAGGTACTGGAAGAGCAGTTTATTCACCATCACGTAAAAGGGTACTTATCAGACCCCCACCCAAGTGTCCTAACCTGGAGTCAGTGGGCCCTTGGGAGGAAGAGGTTTCCCAGATGAGCTTCAGAGGATAAGCCCCCCAAATTGTATACAGTCTGCAGCTCCCTGGAGAGAGTCCTGTAGCAGCCCAAACTGACAAAGACATAACCCATATGAACAGAAGGTCTTTAGAGTCCTCAATAATTTTGATGCACATAAAGGTCCTGAGACCAAAAATTTTGCGAACAACTACAATAGAGTCTTTTTAAATTATCTTCAATGTCTCCTCACCAAGAACAAGGCAAGGAATGGGCTAAATTTTTCTAGCCAAGTTTGTGGTAAGTTGCTATATACACAATTTTATTGATCATAGGCAAAGGCCTACTGTAGAAAGAAGTCTACCCACGCAGCGACAGCAAGTCTGGTGGACTGTAGCACAAGGAGTTCCATTTAATTTTGCATCTTACACTTTGTTTTAAAAAAAGTTAAATGGTTGAGGTTGCTTATAACAGCTGACTTTAAACCAAAAGCCATCTCCGTATGAATACAAAGTAAACTGATATTCAGAGTGACTGCTCTATGACCACAGAGATACTTGTCACCTGTGAGGCTCAGTTTTATGAGGCATTTTGTCTAGGCTGTAATCCCAGTTATCCAATCAAACACTGTGTGTTGCTGTGACAGTGTTTTACAGATATGATTAAAGTCCATAATCAGCTGACCTTAAGGGAGATTATTCTGGATGACCTGGGCAGGCTTGGTTTAATCAGTTGAATGGCCTTCGAAGCAGAAGTGAAACTTCCCAGAAGAAGAAATTCCATCTGTGGGCAGCAGTTTCAGCTCATGCCTGAGAGTTCCAGCCTGCCCTTCCCGATGGCCTACCCTGTGGACTTGCCTAACTGGCCTCCACGGTCACATGAGCCAATACCTTGCCATAAGTCCTGGTTTTGTTTCTCTGGTTGAACTCCGACTCATACACTACCCTTGGGGAAACAAATGGGTGATAGGGTTTATGCTACCACTTTTAAATAGCATCGTAATGTTTCTAAGAAAACACACCCCAAAGTGTTTAGCCATGACTTAAACATCAAAGAATAAAGATTGCATCCCCAAAAATAGGACAGTTTATGAGTATCATTGGCTCATTAGTGGCCTCTGGTGTGGCATGTACACGTTCTAGGGATAGGCAAGGAAATCCATTAAGATGTGGAAAGAAGATATTGGAACTTACACAGAGTGGAGGGTTATTTATAAAGGAGAAATTAAGCTTCCTCTTATTTAATATCAGATCAACACCAACACCTTTATTCCCATCCATTCATATGGCAATCACATGTCATCTGTGTAAGTGGATATGGGAGCTACGATACTATCAGGCAAAGAAAGTGTGAAGAATTTCATCCTTATAAGATGTCAGCAGGGAGGAGCTAGTCTACTGAATGCAGAGGAGGACAGGCCTGACGCATCCAGCATGATTTTGATTATCCGTGAGAAAGGAAATTTTAAACAAAATGAGTTCTCAAAGGAGATAGTGAAATCGTTTATGAAAGATTTTAAGTACAAGTGAACTTTAAGGCTCTTTTAAATCTTGTAGATGAAGCACTGTGGTATTTTCCATTTTAGATTTTTCTTTCTCCCAGAATACGTGGTGTTAAGTTCCAGAATCTCTTTAGCCAAGTGAATAATAACAAAAAAAAAGGGGAGCTGCTATTTCCTTTTCTAAAAAGTTAGTAAATATACAACTATTTCTTTTTAAAAATTTATCAAAGAATTCAGTGAATTCAGTAGAACGGGCATTGCCTCTCTTTGGGTGTGCAGTAAATAGTTGCTGAATTTAATTCGTTGAAATAACTGGTAAACACGGTCCACACCAGAGCAGAGTTGTGTGGGTTACTAAAACATCTGCAAACGTCCTGTCCGTTAAAGAGCACCAGCTAATAAACACTGAGAAATAAGATAACACTTCTCCTATAACTGCACTATTCCTGTGTGTTTCATATTTAATTGTAAGACGTGCTGTTTGAATCTGTTCTTTGTGATATCAGGAACGAATTGTTACACTATTATCTCTCTAAGATTGATTGAAAATTGCCTAAAGCTATTTGTTTCTTTTGGACTCCTATGAATCCAGCTGCCAAGAAAAGTGCTGCCTCTGCCCTGAAATCACAAGGCAACAGCGGACCCCAGATATAAAGAAACAGTGAAACCTGCTGAGGAGACTACCATTCAGGATAAGACACTATAGTGTGTCTCTTATACTAGACAAAATCGTGGGTCGTTTTCCTTTTCAGTTGGAGGCAAACTGGACCTTAAAAAGCACTGATATCCAACAATAAAAAGACAAATAATCCAATTTTTAAATGGGCAAAGGATTTTTTAATAGAAATATTTTTATTTCAAAACAAAAACATCAAAATCTTAAGAAGCCTAAGAGTTCTATAAAATTACTTCAAAAAACATCATGTATATTTTGTATTGCCACAATATAATATCACTAAACATGTTTGCCCTCAAATACGATTATCAGGTAGTCAGTACAAACAGTAGCCATTCTAACCTTAAGGGGTTTTTTTTTTCTAGCTTTAATGAGGAATAATTGACAAATATAATTGTATATATTTAAGGTATACAATGTGATGATTTGATATACATATACATTGTGAAATGATTACCAAAATAAGACAATTAACACATCTATCACCTCACATAATTAACTCTGTGTGTATGTGTGGTAAGAAGACTTAAGATATTTTCTCAGCAAGTTTCAGTATACAATATTATTAACTATGGTCATCATATTGTACATACTCATAACTGAAAGTCTGTAAACTTTGACATATATCTCCCCTCTGAGGAAGATAAGTGACCAATAAGCACATGAAAAGATGATCAACAGCATTAGTCACTCGGGAAATGTAAATCAAAACCATCAAAACCCTAATGAAGAGGTTGGTGGAGGGGGAGAGAGGAATGAATAAGCAGAGCCCAGAGGATTTTTAGGGCAGTGAAACAATTCTGTATGGTGGCTACAATGGTGGATACATGCTGCTATTTATTGTCAAAACCTGTATAGAGTCTACACCACCAAGAGTGAACCCTAATGTAAACTATGGACCTTGAGTGATAACGATGTGACAAAATAGGTTCATCAGTTGTAACAAGTTACAAATTTACCACTTTGATATGTGATATTGATAGTGGGAGACTTGGGGGTAGGTGGAGATGGGTGGGAGGTTTCTGAGAACACTGTACGTGCTGCTCAATTTTTCTGTGAACCTAAAATGGCTAAAAAAAAAATGAACTCTATTAAAAAAAAAGACACACAATGAAATATCATTTCACACCCACTAGGATGACTATAATCAAAACAATGACAAGTTTGGGCAAGGAAATGGAAAATTAGAACCCTCATATAGTGCTGGTGGGAATGTAAAATGGTATAGCCACTTTGGAAAACAGTTTGTCCACTTCTTAAAAAGTTAAACATACACTTACCAGCTATGCCACTCCTAAGTGTTTACTGAAAAGAAAACATATATCCATACAATGACTTGAATGTGAATAATTTGGCAGTTCTGCAAATTGTTAAACATAGAGTTACCATATGACCCAGGAATTCCATTCCTAGGAATATTAGTCATCTAGGGCTGCCATAACAAAATACCACAGTCTGGGTGGCTTAAACAACAGGAATTTTATCCTCACAGTTCTGGAGGCTAGAGGTTGAAGATCAAGGTGTCCTCACATGGTCTCTCCTCCGTGTGCATCCACCCCTAGTGTCTCTCTTCTTAGAAGGACACAAGTCATATTGAATTAGGGCCCCCACCCTAAAACTTGTTCTTATCAGCATTATTTACAGTATACAAAAGTGGAAACAACACAAATGTCGGTCAGATGATACATGGATAAACAAAATGTTGTATATATTTACAATGGAATATTATTTGGACACAGTAAAGAAAAAATGTACTGAGACGTGCTACAAAAGGATGGATCTTGAAAACATGCTAAGTGAAAGAAACCAGTAGTAAAAATACTATATGCTCCTATTTATATGAAATGTCTAGAATAGTCAAATCTGTAGAATCTAAAAAGTGCATTAGTGGTTGCCTAGGTCTGGGGGTGCTGGGGTATGTGGAGTGACTGCTAAGGGGCATGAGGTTTCTTTATGGCATGATGAAAATATTTTAAACTTAGATTGTAGTGACAGTTGCACAATTCTGTGAGTATACTTAAAAAATTGAATTGTACACTTCGATGGCTGGGTTTTATGGTATATGAATTATATCTCAATAAAAACATTTTAAAACATTTTTTAACACAGCACAAGGGTTTTTTGGTTTTTTAAAAGTAATTTGGCATGCAAAAGCTTTAGAAGAGCCTATTCTAGATTAAAATGAGACAGATGGTCTTCAAAATATCAGGCATATTTTGTTGAGAATATTGTACTGGGGGCCTGTGAATCTCATTGATATCTGGCAGCCACAGTTAAAATGTGTGTGTGTGGAGCATCTGGAATAGCTAGCTGTAACTGACACTCAACTGAATAGATAGCCATGGGATTGGAATGAATAAAGAATGCATAGATAGGGCTTCCCTGGTGGCGCAGTGGTTGAGAGTCCACCTGCCGATGCAGGGGACACGGGTTCGTGCCCCGGTCCGGGAAGATCCCACATGCCGCAGAGCGGCTGGGCCCGTGAACCATGGCCACCGAGCCTGCGCGTCCCGAGCCTGTGCTCTGCAACGGGAGAGGCCACAACAGTGAGAGGCCCGCATACCGCAAAAAAAAAAAAAAAAAAAATGCATAGATAAAGTTCTTAGACATGAAACAAAGGTGACTATTATCTTTCAAAGACTCGTTAACCCTCACGATATTCTTAGTAAAGCCTTAATTTGGCACACTTGCCAGTTTCCAATAAAGAATCATATGGTCTTCCAACTCACCTAATGACTGTAAATCTTATAACTTCAACCTAGTGGGTTCTTCCCATCCTAGAGACGCAATATAGTGCCAATCTTCCTTTGACACTCAAATATTGAGTTGAACGATTGAACTGTAAGGCTCAGCTAAAGGAATGCATTTGTGATGTGAGCTGTGGAATGAGCTATGAGCAATGGCATGAGTCAGGGATTCTCAACCTTAGCATTACTGACTGACATTTGGGGCTAGATAACTCTTGTGGGGAATGTCCTGTGCTCCATAAGATGTTTAGCTGTATCTCTGGCCTCTACTCATGAGATGCTATTAGCATACCCCACCCCCAAAATGACAACCAAAAATGCTCCCAGGCATAAGCAAATATCTCTGGGGGGTACAAAATTGAGAACAATAAGTCAAGAAATACTTAATCATTTTCCATGGTAATAACACAGACCATGTATCAAAAGGAAAATTCCATATATTTGACTTTTACTTCACTAGTATAAGCTCTGTTGGTTTGTAATATTAAGAATATTGTGTAATA
Organism: Grampus griseus; assembly: GCF_964374135.1. NCBI lineage: Eukaryota > Metazoa > Chordata > Mammalia > Artiodactyla > Delphinidae > Grampus > Grampus griseus. Next base: position 69,557,756 of record NC_139007.1, on the reverse strand, counting down.
AGTGGTGTCACTGATATTACAAATTTAGGTGACCATATTATTTGCCAAGGATATTTGGAAGATTGTCATATTTTGCTCTTAAATTTGAATCTGATGTTGAATGGCCAGCGCGGAGCCACAGAAAGAATTATATTTGTATTATAGTAAAAGACTGCCCTTGGACACATAAATGGAAACATTTCAAAGCAATTGAAATGTAGTTGTATAATTAACTTTGCCATGTAGCAAAAGATTTGCTATCCAGTGACAGAGAATTTGCAAATACCCTCGATATCTTTATCATTATGGACACCAGCTCATCATGGCAGAACTCACCTTCATTGTCCTTCAAGCCTATCAATTAAATCATCTAAGAAAAAAGGATGTAATCTTGTAAGTTTTGATACATCGTACTTCAAGGGTTTTAAATGTGAATTTACTGCATTCTGAACCTGTGGTGTGGACAGCGTCTGTCCACACATTTGAATATGTCATAACATTAATATAGTATCACTCTGTGACATTAGTTTTCCCACTGAAAAGTCTTCACCTGCCTCAAGAGGGCCATAAGTAGACCTGATGCCTCTGCCTTTAAGAAGCTGGGGTTAAATGGTTCCTAACTTTCTTCCATCCTCCCTCCCTCCTTCCTTACCTCCTTCCTTCCTTCTGCCTTCCTTCCTTTCTTCCTCCCTCTTTCCCTCCCTCCTTCCCTCGCTCCCTCCTTCCCTCCCTCCTTTAATAAGCACCACTGAGACACTAAAGCTAGCATCCCCACCCACCCTTTGCAATTATTCTACAGGGAACCATGGACAAGCTATCCTCTCCTATGTGCACAATGGGAGGCTTTACCAAGAACCGGCCCCAGAGTTCAAGTCCATGATATTGGCTACAGATATTCACTAAAGGAATATAAGCTTATAGAAGGAAAGTCTTCTCCCAAAACTTTCAAAAAATGAAATGAATTTGTTAATTGGAATTTTCATTAACTAATGGTATAAGAATAAAGCTACTGGCTGTTTCTTTTCAGTATCTCATTAAATGGCACTCCATCTTTCCCTTACTTAAGACAAAGATCTTTTTCTTCTCTCATCCTTCACATCTAATCCATCACTCCACCTTCAAAATACATCTGGACTCCAACTACTTTTCATCACCTCCACAGCTGCCACCTAGCCCCTGCCATACTCACTCTTAACTGGATTATTTGACAGCTTCCTAGAGCATTTTCCCAACACAGCCACCAATGTGATCATTTTAAGATATATGACAGATAATGTCCTAGCTCTGTGCAAAATTCTCTCATGGTTATTCAACTCAGAGAGAAACCTAATCCTCATGAAGGCTGGAAGGCCACGGCCGATCTGAGCCCCTGCAACCTCTCTGTCCTCAAGTCCCACACTGCCCCTCTATCCTCCTGTTCCATCCTCAGGGTGCTTCTTGTACCTGGAGCATTCTCAAGCATGCTTTCTCAGGGCCTTTGAAATGACTGTTCCCCCAGGTACTCACATGACCCACTGTCTCACTTCCTTTGAGCCTCTGCTCCAATGTCAGCTTATCAGTGAGGCTGACTTGAGAATTCTACACAAAATTGCACCCTTCCCTTCTACCACGTCATTCTATCCCCCTTATTGCTTTATTTTCTCTAAGCTCTTATCACCATCTGACATATATTAATTTTATACATTTTCTCCATCTTCCTCAATAGAAAATCAACTCCATAAGAGCTGAAATTTTATTTTGTTTACCTCTATAGCCCATTACCTGGTAAAAAGATCAACAGATACTTGTTGAAAGCCTGAATGAATAAAAATATCCTTACCCCCAAGATCAAGTGGGATTCATCCAAGGTTTACAAGGCTGGTTCTACATTCAAAAATCAAGTAATGTAGTCCAACACATCAACAGGCTAAAGAAAAATCACATGATTATATCAAATGCTTAAAAAGCATTTGACAAATTCCAACACCCATTTATGATAAAAACTCTCAACAAACTAGGAATTGAAGGGAGTTTCCTCAACTTGACAAAGAATATCTACAAAAAACCTATAGCTAACATCATACTTAATGGTGAGAAACTCAAAGTTTTCCTACTAAAATCTGGAACAAGTCAAGGATATGCTCTCTCACCACAGCTTATCAACATCATACTGGAAGTTCTAGCTAATGAAATAAGACAAGGAACGGAAATAAAATATATACAGATTTAGGTATAAATCTAACAAAATATATACAAAATCCATATGAAGAAAATGACAAAACTCTGATGAATGAAATCAAAAAGCTACTAAATAAAGAGATAGTCCATGTTCATGGATAAGAAGGCACAATATTGTCAAATTGTCCGTTCTTTCCAACCAGATCTATAGGTTCAATGCAATCCTAATCAAACTTCCAGAAAGCCGTTTTATGGATATTGACAAACCGATTCACTTAACTGGCATTTCCTCTGAAAGGCAGATATGATGGTGTCCTTCAGTCTCTCACAGTGGTAAAACTTAGAAATGTCATGAGGACTTTCTGTAGTATGTCGTTCCCAGATTCCTGTTAAGGAATTTTGTCTGAAGATACACCCCCTACCAGAAAATTTCCTCATTTCAAGTCCTTTATTTAAATTTGCTTCACCTATGAAGCAACTTAATTTTATCATCCGTAGATTTCTGACTTTAAATAGAAATCAAGTTAACCAAGAAGAAAGTACAAATGCCAGTCATGTCTTATTTTTTAATCCACATTTTCATCAGGCCTAACAGGGGTTCAGTATCCTGATCTGTCTTATTCTTTGGCTAGGAATGTCCTATATCATTGGTTCTCAAACTATAACACTATAGCCTGCATCAAAATCCCCTGGAGGGCTTGTTAAAACACAGAATGCGGGGCCCTGCCCCTAAAGTTTCTGATGCAGTAGGTTTGAGTGGGGTCCAATAATTTCTAATAAGTTCTGAAATGATGCTGGTCCTACTGGTACAGGGACCACACTTTGAGTACTGCTGCTCAGTGTGTGCAGTGCCTATAGTATCTCTCCAATGGTGTGTCTCCTTTTTAATTATGAAGACCTTAAGTTGGTCAGAAATATGATGTGTCAATGTTCCAGCGCTCTATCATGTTATATGATATTGAGATAGAAAGACAAGCTGCATTTGTCTGCCATCCACTTAGAAGGATCAATGCATTGATCTTTCATTGCCACCAAATGAAGTACCACTTCAAAGTGTCTGAAGAATCAACTATAAATAGGATGTAAGAAATAGAGTAAGACAATTGTCATATGCCTCGGGGCAAATATATTTGCCATTTAAGTGCAGGCTTCCCTGGAGAAACACTGAGTGAATGTTAGCGTACTTATGTCAGAAACCTATAATATGAATTCCTTCACAGCGCAGTAAGAATCTTTAAGCATGGCTGCAAATTAGCTATGCTGTAATAATTTTGTATAAAGATTTCTCTTAAGATTAGCAGCTAAATAACACATGCTACCAGTAGATTGTGTTTTGACCTGCAACATTGTCTTATGCAGAAATCAACGAAATCATCATCTGTTCCAAAGATTTGATTCAGGTGGAAACTCCAAGACGTTTTTGTTGTTGTTGTTGTTAATGTTGCTGTTGTTTTTACAAAGAATTCCCAGCCCTATATATAATAGGTTTATTTGAAATACATAAATGTGGGGCTTTTCCTCCTTGTATAGATATTCTGGGCTGAAAGGGCGATATGCTCCATTCTCTCCTCAGCTGGTGGAGGCTACCACTTTAACAGGGGGAACCACGGCAATCTGTAAAAGTCCAATCCTGTATGGTCAACCAAGAATACATACTATGCATTTTTAAATTGCCTTCAAGTCAGTTAATGGCTTGGAGAACAGGTAACACATACTTTTATTGTCTAGATATAAATCTATTAAGCTCAACGTTAGTTTTATTTGTTGAAAGTTAGAATTAACCTATGAAAAATAAAGAAAGTGAGGGGAAGAGATTTATCCTTTTTTTGAATATCTATTGTGACAAGCACCGTTCAGGTATTGTAATTACCTAGAAGTGTTCTTTCTAGGTAAAGAATGTTAAGGAGTAATTGAGGCTAAGCAGCACAGAAAATTAGGTTCTCTGGATAGGAATTCACATTCCTTTGAAAGAGCCTGATCATTTAGTGATACCTGTAGCTCCTCAGAAATATCAGGCTCTTCTAAGAATGATACTATATATTAACAACTGCTTTCTGTAAGGTCGAATCTTAAACGGCACCGCGAAACAGAGGAAAGCTTCAAGTGAGCTTTATTAGGGAGCGCTCCCGGGCGAGGTTCACTGGTCCGAGAGAAAGGGGCCAGAGAGGTTGCACCCGGGCGAGGGTTGGGCAAGATTTTATAGGGGAAGAAGGGAAAGGGGTGTGGTGAATCTGGGAGGGCGCAGGGTATTCCTTATTTGGTGGTCTTTTCGGGTATCCTAGGGGACGGTTAGTCCCGCCCCTCGAAAGGCGGGAAGGCTGGGCCGGGTTCAAAGTCCCCAGGTCAGTTCCTGGAACTGGGTGGTCCGGAATGTCTCCAGGGCAGTTTCTGGAATCGGGTGGTCCGGAGAATTTCGGTCTGATGCAACCTGTGAATCTGATTGTTTTCCCCTGCCTCAGGCCAGTTGGCCTTACACCCCGACATCTTTGGTGTAATGGGGCTGCGTTCTGATCTCTGGCTACTTCATGCTGAATGGGGGCGTCGAAAGGGGAGTCGGGCGACCAGAGGTCCAAGGCTTCGGGGAGGCCAGTGGGGGGTTCTGTAGGAAGCAAGGTGTAAGGACCGAGGAGCATTTGGTTTGTGGCCACCCGAGAGACTTCCTCCATGCGCCTGAGAAGGAACCTAAGAAAACAGGGAGCAAACGTGAGCAAGATACAGATGAGAATTAAGGGGCCTAAGATTGGTGTTAGCCAGGTATAGAGGGTGGATCGCCGCCAATCGGGAATTGGGGAGGCGGACTGTTGGTGTTTGCGTTGGAGTTCTTCTCTTAAGCGATGGAGGGCTTTTACGTTGTCTTCGACGAGTCCCGTTTCATTGATGTAATAGCAGCATTCCTCCTGTAGGAAGAGGCAGGTACCTCCTTTGTCGGCCGTCAGGAGATCCAGGGCTCGTCAATTCTGGAGAGCGACTCGGGCTATGGAGGTGATTTGGCGCTGGAGAGAGGAGATGGAGCCCGCGGAGGCTTCAATGGCTAGCTGGAGTTTATGTTCTAAGTCGCGGGATGTTGAAACACTATGTGTTAGAGCTCCCCCCCGAGGCCTGCAGCAACCAGGGAGGAGGCGAGACAGATGCCTGCGACCAGAGGAAGAAAGATAGCTCTTTTTCGTCGGGTAAAGGGCGGCGTGATTAGCGAGGAAAATTCGGCTTGGCTATACAGTGTGAGTTGTGGGACGAGAGAGAGTTGTGGGATACATGGGAAGGGGGAGGAAGAATTGATCTCTTTTGTGAGGGAACCATTGCACCACAAAAACATGCCTGGTGGTGCTTCAACTGATGTGTTTACCGTGAGGGATGAGTTGCAAAGAAACGCAGTATCAGCTAGATTTGGGCGGCTGCCGTAACAGATGGTGAGATTTTTCGAATCAAGGAGGCAGAAGGGAAGCCGGGTTCAGGCAAGGGGAGAGATCAAGAGAAATAGCTGGGTTTTCAATAAACAGTAGGTGGAACTCCTGGATGCGGGAGGGGCCCAGGAGGGAGAGAGACTTGTGGCCTAGGAGGTCGACCAGCGGGTGGGAGGAAAACACGGTTAGTGGGTGGGCCAGAGTCAGTTTGAGTGCTTGTTTGGTCAGTTCGGCTGCCGCTGCTAGCGCCCGAAGGCATGGTTGTCATCCCCGAATGGTTGAATGGTTGGGTCTAGCTGTTTGGAGAGGTAAGCCACGGGGCGGTAGGAAGGCCCTACAGGCTGGGCAAGGAGTCCAGTGGCTATTCCGGCCCGTTCATCCACAAAAAGGTGCAAAGGTCGGTTTGGGTTGGGCAGAGAAAGAGGAGGAGAAGATATCAGAGCGTTGGAGGGTGAGAAAGGCCTGCCGAACGGCGGAAGGAGAGGTGAGGGGTCCTTGAGGGGTTTCTTTAGCGGCTAGATATCAGGGTTTAGCGAGGAGAGCAAAGTTAGGGATCCAGTGTCGGAAAAATCCTATAAGGCCCCAAAAGGAGAGAATTTGTTCCGCTGTTTCCGGAGGCTGGAGTTCACGGATAATCCGGGTGCGATTGGCTGTTAGACCTTTTGTGGTAGGGGTAAGGTGGAGCCCCAGGTAGGTTACAGAAGATACAGATAACTGAGCCTTGGCTGGGGAGACCCGATAACCGCGAGAGCCAAGGTAATTGAGGAGATCTGCAGTATGTTGTCTTGAGAGGCTGAGAGATGGGCTACAAAGGAGGAGGTCATCTACATATTGAAGGAGTGTGCTGGGGGTAAGGGAACAGGAAGTGAGGTCCCGTGCGAGCGCCTGACCAAAGAGGTGAGGACTGTCGCGGAAGCCCTGGGGAAGAACTGTCCAGGTGAGCTGACTGGAAGTATGAGTATCCGGATCCGTCCAGGTAAAGGCAAAGAGGAAATAGGAGTCGGGATGTAGGGGGATAGTGAAAAAGGCATCTTTGAGATCCAGAACCATAAAGTGGGTTGTGGATGGGGGGATATGGGAGAGCAAGGTGTATGGGTTTGGTACTACTGGGTGGAGAGGAATTATGGCCTCATTGATTATTCGGAGGTCCTGGACCAGGCGATAATCCCCAGAGGCCTGCAGACAGGCAGGATGGGGGTGTTGCAGGGAGAGTCAGTAGGGATAAGGAGTCCCTGGTTTAGGAGTCTGGTGATAATAGGTTGTAGGCCCCTAAGGTGAGTCTCAGAGATGGGAAATTGGGGCCTTGATGGAAATTTGGAGGGGTCCTTTAGGCAGATGAGGACGGGGGAATGGTGGGTTGCTATTAAGGGCTTAGAAGTTTCCCAGACTTGGGGATTGATTGGGTTCGGTGTGATTGGAAGAGGGGAATAGGAGGGGGAGGGTTCTAGAGACAGGCCGAGAAGGGGAAGCAGGAGTTGGGAGGAGGGGACCTTAGGGTCAAGTCTAACCAGCTGGAGGGAGGCCCCTAAGTGGAAAAGGACATCTCGGCCTAGCAAGGGAACTGGGCAGGATGGTATGACTAAGAAGGAATGAGTAAAAGGGAGTCCTTCGATATGACATGGGAGTGGACCGGTCTGGAGTGGGAAGGATGGTTTGCCATCAATACCCATGACCGAGATCTGGGAAGGAGAAACTGGCCCGGAATAAGTAGGCAGGACCGAATAGGTAGCACCCGTGTCCACCAGAAACGAGATGGACTTACCCGCTACCTGTAGCGTTACCCTGGGCTTGGTGAGGGTGATGGGGGTCTAAGAGTCCGGGCGCCGTCAGTCGTCAGCCAATTCCAGCAGTTCGAGTGGTAATGCCGTTGGGTCGGCCTGCCCCCCGCGCGGAGACGCTGAGGGAGGGCCAGTCGTAGGGCAGTCACTCTTCCAATGGCCCGTTAGCCTACAGCTGGGACAGGGCTTAGAAGGAGGTCGGGGATTGGGACATTGGCAAGCCTGTATTTGGAGATAGGGTCCTTAGAGAGGTAATTAAGGTATAATGAGGTCATATATGTTGGTCGTAATTCAATATGCCTGACGTCCTTAAAAGAAAAGGAGATTGAGACACAGACACAACCATGCACAGAAGGAAGACCAGGTGAAGACACAGGGGACGATGTATCTATAAGCTAAGGAGAGAGGCCTCAGAAGAAGTCAACCCTGCTGACACTTTTATCTTGAAAATCTAGTCTCCAAAACAGTGAGACAATAAAATTGTGTTGTTTAAGTTACTCAGTCTGACCACAAACGCGGTGGCTTAAAACAGTAGAAATGGATTCTTTCCAGGTCTGGAAGCCAGAAGTTTGAAATCAACTTCACTGGCATGGAATCAAGATGTTGGCAGGGCTATACTCTCCTGGGAAGCTCTGGGGGAAAATCCCTTCCTTGTCTCTTCCAGCTTCTGGGGCTTCCGGCATTCCTTGGCTTATGGCTGCATCACTCCAAGCTGTGCCTTTGTGATCATGTGCCTTTACCTCTTCTGTCTGTGTCTTCCCTTTGCCTCTCTTTTATACTGATACTTGTAATTGCATTCAGGGCCCACCAGGTTAATCCAGATAATCTCCCCTTGTCATAACCCTTCACTTAGTTACTTTTATAAAGACCTTTTCCCATATAAGGTACAAGTTACAGGTTCCAGGGGTTAGGACCAGCATCGTTGGGAGCCATTATTCAGCCTAATGGGGGGGATGCATTCAGATACTCACTGAGCGAACACAAGTTGCCTTCTTGTTACCCTTGCATTAGTAATGCTTAATGAACAAGATGTTCAGTGGACCTGCTCATGTTGAGATCAGGGAGAGATGAAGAGTGGAAAAGAGAACACTGAGCCTTAAAAACCGTTGCAGAATATTTCTATAGTGACTTCAGCTTTGAGCTTTAGCCTCCTATTTTAAAGTGTTAAAGTTTATATTTTGGAATGGAAATAAGTAATTTGAATGTAAAAGTAGGATACAGATCCAGCCAGTAAGTGTCGGCAGTCTTTTACTGTTGCACCCAGTCTTGCTATTCAGTATAGGACTTTGCATACCAGAAATCGTGCTCTTTCCCCTCTGCCTATCCTCCCATCTCAGAGGCACAGAATGACAGGTGACTGTGTGTTAGAGCAGCTCACGTTTGTGTGGGAACAACACTTTTGACCTCTGAATCTCTGGTGGCAAAGGGCCCAGAAAGGAAGAAGCAACTCTGAGACTCCTTTAACCCTTTTCTGTCACCTGTGGCCTCTTCCCGGGAATCAGAAACCACCAGGTGTGTCCGTGTCCCCATTTGCCCAGCACGTGAGCTTTGTTCCTTTGACTCCTCGAATGCTACCTAAGGTGAACCCTCTACCACTTTCAAGAGGAGGTCAGTGGTTGCTGGCTCCTGGGCTGCCAACAACGTCTGATAATAATAATAATGCCTCCTATTTAGTTTAGTATTTGATACCAAAGAGCACTTTGGGGCAGGTTCTGCCTTCCAGATACTGGAAATACAAAAGCAGAGAAGACACATTTTCAGCCCTTAGGCATCATTTCAACCCAGTTAATTATAACTCATTCAAGCCCAAAAACTCAAGGAGGATGAGAGAGGTATTACTATGCTCATCCTCCAAATGAGGGAGCTTAGGGTTAAAAGCTTATTTAAAAAAAAAAAAAAAAAGTAAAATTGTGACTTTTATACAGACATAAGAATGGACATGCATTAAAGATTTTGTTTAAATCATTCAGTGTGGGAACCAGGCAGATGTTAAAGCTGGTTCAGAAAAGAAGTCAAGGGAACCCCCTGGCGGTCCAGTGGTTAAGACTCTGTGCTCTCACTGCCCAAGGGCCCGGGTTCAATCCCTAGCTGGGGAACTAAAATCCTGCAAGCTGCATGGCCAAAAAAGAAAGTCTAGAAGCACATATTTGTGTGGAACAAAGGAAGGAAGGTTGAAGTGAACTGTAGATGGAAGCACAACTGTTCCCCCTTCTCACCCCCCCTTCACCCCCCTACGTTGGTGGCAGAGGGAGACTGAAGGAAGTCAATAGAACTCATACCAGACAGGACAGAATTTGTATGCCTGCTACTTACGGCATACAAAGTACTAAAATTGCTCCCATGGAATCAAAATCAAATAACTCAAGGATATGTAGACATACACAGGGTTTCCCAAATAGGGCCTGCATGTGAATCTTAGACTCCCTGGCACCAGGTTAGAGACAACCTGTTCTACACAATCAGGCCTGCTTTGTCTCGAAATGCTCATTGAAGCAGCCAATGTAGCAAGATGCAGCCGAACCCAACTCTTGGGGAGACTGCCCAGACTCTCCTCATACCAGGACACAACTCCCCGGAGGGAAGCCAGCTTTGGAATTTGCTCAGACATCCACTGCTTCTCACTGCGGTTGGAATGACAGCTTGAATTAGATTGAAAAGTAACCATTTGTTTCCTTCCAAATTCAGATGGGAAGAGCATAAGAGGGGTCAAAGGTACCAAAATGTGAACTCAGAAAGGGGCTTAAGTCAGGGACGTGGGATGATCATAGCTGTGGGGAAGAAAGCAGTCAGCCCAGAATAATAAAACTATAGCAGTTTACAAAATTGTGGCAGTTTATGGTTCTGAACATTCCATACTGGAAATAAATAGAAAAGCATTAAAGTCTCAGATTATCTTTGTGTATTAAATTTTATGTATTTGATATACTGGGCTGAAGAAAAGGACATTAACGAAAAAAAAGATAGCGCCATTAACAACTTTGCCTACCACTAAAGACCTAAAAATGTGGCAACTCAAAAAGAAACAAATAATCATTTCAGTGTAAACTGTCTCAGAAATCTAGGTCATCATCAGACTTTGGTCTCTTTGGGCTTTTCACTTGGAAAGAATGCTGTGCCTTTTTTTTTTTTTTTTTTCCCCGTACGCGGGCCTCTCACTGTTGTGGCCTCTCTCGCTGTGGAGCACAGGCTCCGGACGCGCAGGCTCAGCGGCCATGGCTCACGGGCCCAGCCGCTCCGCGGCATGTGGGATCTTCCCGGACCGGGGCACGAACCCGTGTCCCCTGCATCGGCAGGCGGACTCTCAACCACTGAGCCACCAGGGAAGCCCTGCTGTGACTTTTTTAGAAAAGTTGTCTTTATGCTCTAAGCCTTTTAAAAACTTATTCATAAGCTAAATGACTTTAACTCTGCACCAGGTGGCAAAGTGCTGCCTTATTGCAAGAGGCTTTATTGTTTGTTCTGGTTTTTGTTTTGTTTTGTTGTAATTGTTGTTATTTTTACTTTAAAAAAATCTTCCATTTCTTTTTCAAGGATCTTTTTCAACTTAAAAATGTTTGGCATAAGTAAAAATAGTGAGGGTTATTCAGTAATAAATGTCCTTATGGAATAAATGTGAAGACCCCCAAATTAAGGTCCAAAGCAAGGAAAGGTAAAAAATGAAGAGTAATGAAACAAGAAGATAGGGTTTCAGACGACAGCCCTGAGGGATTTGTCTTAAATTATAGTCACGTAACAGCAAGAGAAGAAGAGGTAAATTAATCTGTCAACAAGATGTAAGAATCAACCACTCATACAAAGAAGTGCTTTGTAGCTTCGTGGAACCATTGCCAGACACTCTTATGATTCAAATTACTCACATGGATAAATAATAAGTAAAAAAGATTATCACTCAAGATTTTAACACAATCTGTTTAGCAAAAATACCCCAATAATACACCATGAGTAATTCTTCAATACCCTGTATCCTACTGACTGTAGGCCCTGCTTCCTGACAACGAGTCACTTAACGAGTCACTAAAGGCAGCAGGAAGCAGCAGCCCGAAGATGCTGCTTGTCAAAGTTATCTTTCTAAAAATACTTTGATCACGTCATCTCCCTACTTAAAAAACCTTTGCTAGCTCCTTGTTGACAGTGGAAATGTCCCAAACTCCTGAACAGGGTACAACTGTCCTTTATTAGCTGACCCAGCTCTACATATCCGGTCCCATCTCAGCCACTGCTATGACCTGTATTGTGCTCTCCCCCCAGATTTGTATGTTAAAGCCCTAATGAAGCCCTCATTGTGATGGTATTTGGAGATGGGGCCTTTGGGAGGTAATTAGGGTTAGATGAGGTCATGATGTTGGGGCCCTCATGATGGGATTAGTGTCCTTATAGAGGAGGCACCCAGAGAGCTTGGCCCCCACCCTTCCTCTGCCAAAGCATGCACCAAGAAAAGCCCACGCGAGGACATAGTGAGAAGGCTGCCATCTGCAAACCAGGAACAGAGCCCTTACCAGAAACTGAATCAGCTGGCTCCTTGATCTTGGACTTCCCAGCTTCCAGAACTGTGAGAAATAAATTTCTGCTGTATAAGCCACCAGTCTTTGGTATTTTGCCTTAGCAGCCCATGCAGACGAAGACAGCCACTTTCTCTTAACAAAATTCCAGGTACACTAAACTTGCTATCCCCTTAACACCTGAGTGCCTTGTCAATATGCTGTTCTCTTTACCTAGAATGCTCTCCTAACCCTTCTCTGTCTTTTTAATAACAGGGGCTATTGCAAACCGACCACTCACCACTGTCATTTTCATCCAGATGGCTTATAATATTTGTTGCTTATTGAAGGGGCGACACCACTTAAACTCAGGGAATATATTACAATATATTAGCATCTATTCATGCATTTCTTTGGAAACATGGTCTTATATATCTACTTTTTTATGACTGGTCTTGGTGAACTTACTTTAAACATGTTATTCTGAAGATTTCTTCTTTGGTTAACCTTTAATCAAAACTTCTGCATTCATTTTTATTATTTTCAAGCCCCACAGAAGTAGCTCTTCATCTAAAAAACCTTCACTCCTGGACTTCCCTGGTGGCACAGTGGTTGAGAGTCCGCCTGCCGATGCAGGGGACACGGGTTCGTGCCCCGGTCCAGGAAGATCCCACATGCCGCGGAGCGGCTGGGCCTGTGAGCCATGGCCGCTGAGCCTGCGCATCCGGAGCCTATGCTCTGCAACGGGAGAGGCCACAACAGTGAGAGGCCCATGTACCACAAAAATAATAATAATAATAATAAGTAGTATACCATTTGAACAGTGTCATTTTTCTAAAGTACATATAGATCAACTAGAAAAATGCAAAAGCTAAGAGAAAATCGTATTTAATATGACAGGTTAATTAGGTGAGATGAAATTATTAGTCTTTTGCTGAATTCCAAGTCGGGATTAAAAAGTGATTGGACCTACGTTTTGTTTACGTCTGATCTTCTATAAGTACATGTACATACAAAAGCTGTCTGGGCAAAAATTTGGGGTTGCTTTTCATGCTTCTGAAGACTCCCATATTGTAATTTTTATACCACCAAGAGTATGAGATACATAACAGTCACAAGCACAATGATTAATATCAGATTTGCTTGTGATTATGCTATGAACTATATAGACATACAGGCAAATGAGAGGAGCAAAGTCAGGGTCAACCACAAGTAAGTTCATTCCTGTCAGCCCCGTCGTGAAGAACTGTGAAACCCAAACCACACAGCCCTGCAGGCCTCTGTTGCCAATAGTTGATTGCCTCGTCACACTGTCCTCCAGCATCAGTGTTTTGAGCCTTTAGATTTTCTGTAGTTCTGTGACGCATTTGTTGAGTCCTGTAGGGGGAGGAAAGAACAGCAGAGGGTTGCTTTGTTCTTCAGCAGTTTCACTGAGGTATAATTCACATATAATAAACAGCACACACTTAAATTTTCAGTTTTATAAGTTTTAACATTGAAATAGCCCCATGAAACCATCACTATGGTCAAGACAGTGAGCATCTGCATTACCATTACCACGAAAAGTTTCTTCATGCATCTTTGTCATCTATCTCCTACTAAATCTTCCCAACAGATCTGTTTTTTGTCACTAGAGATTCATCACATTTTCTAGAGTTCTGTATGAATGGAATCAAACTGTGCACACTTTTTTTTTATGGAAGAGAAGACAATGAGGCAGACACGAAGAAGTTATCAATGAATGAAAGAGCAAGGTGAACTCAACATGATGTGTGGCAAGATCGGATGGCGTGCATTTCACAGAAGCAGTGGTTTTTGAAGGAGGACTAAAGAAGTGGCTTACAAGAGGCTATCTTCATGCTCTGAGGTTCTTGGGGTAAAAGCAATGGCTCCCATGCTGTTCTCTCTAAAGGAAACTATTTGTAAGGGAAGGTCCAGATTTCTATTAGGGCTGGAAGGTGAAGGGAAAGTTAGAGAAAAGGCATGGGATAAGGTATCTCACAGCTAATAGATCGTAAGTCCAGAGTGTACACACTTTTTTTTGTCTGGCTTCTTCCACTAAGCATAATTATTTGAAGATTCATCCATATTGTTACACGTATCAATGACTGAGGCAATCATAGGGCTCGCCTTACTTGTCTCGGAAGGATTACTCTCCAGCATTGCCTGATGTCTGCTGTCTAGAAAACCATTGTTGTATATATTTGATTTTATTGTTTGTTTGTTTCATACAGGAGAATAAATCCTGCCCTTGTTCTTCCATCTTGCCAAAAAGCAGAAGTCTCTGTCATAGAGTTTTACAGGAAAAAAAAAAAAACATATCTTAAAATAGACTGTTTATTTAAATTCAAATGGTTATCAATTGACATACTATTTGCAGTGAAAACAAAAACAAAAATACTTCACTCAGAATATATCTTTTTTTTTTTTGCAGTACGCGGGCCTCTCACTGTTGTGGCCTCTCCCGTTGCGGAGCACAGGCTCCGGACGTGCAGGCTCAGCGGCCATGGCTCACGGGCCCAGCTGCTCTGCGGCATCAGACCGGGGCACGAACCTGTGTCCCCTGCCTCGGCAGGCGGACTCTCAACCACTGCGCCACCAGGGAAGCCCCAAATTATATCTTAATGGAAGTTAATTGGCTGACATAGCAGGCAAAGAAAAATCCAATAAGAATCAGAATGACATCTTGGCAACTGACTAAATTAAAAGGCTAGTCTCTGAAACTTATACATTTTGCTATATAACCAAACCCACTGCTTATTGCTGAAAATTCTTATGATCAGAATTTTCTTTACATAAGATGCTTTTAATAAAATATTGACAAGCATATCTTTATGTATAACTTAGTGGAAGAAACCTTTATTCAATTACTGTTAAATAAATACATGTTTACTCTTAATCTATTGGTCTTGTAGTCAACTTGAAGAGTGGAGACAGGGGAGAAGCTGGAGCAGGGTTGGGGAGGGAGAGAAGGCTGCAGACAGAAAACAGCCAGTAATTTCATGTTAGACAGATGAAAAGAAAGAAAGAGAGAGACAGAGAGAGAGAAAGGAAGGAAGGAAGGAAGGAAGGAAGGAAGGAAGGAAGGAAGAGAGAAAATTTTTAAAAAAAGATTGATTTATGAAAAAGCGGGCACAGTACCAGACCATAAACAAAATCCCTCCAGGGCAGATTGTACAAAAGGCATTTCACAAGTTAAACAATCCCCTAACCGTCAAGGTTGTGAAAGAGACAAGAGATTAAAAACGGAAGCAGTCTCTCTTCTTTCTGTATTGTTTAAGACAGAAATTCCCAGTATCTTTGAGGCTGAATCTCAATATCATCATGAGTTTGATTCCCTGACATGCTCTCCAACCCCCCATTCCTTCTAGAAGTGTGATATGCTATTTCTCATGAAATTAAAGGTAATTTTATTCCATCTTTTGATTTGATTGGGCTACCCCGTGGACTCTCCCCAAACAGAAAGTGAGGTCCATAGATTTAGAAGATGAGAGCTGCCTGGAAAGGAGCTGACCCATGCATGGTGGGCTTTCCCATTTACTCCCAACTTCTCTGCTGGGTTCCTAACTGTATTTAAGTGTAATTCCACCCTGCCTGAGCTTTTCTAGGTAAAGACTGGTTTCTGGGTCAGAACCCTGATCTGTGAATACCACTAAGTCCACTGGAAGATGTTTTGCACATATAGGCTTTGATAATTACAATTTGTCTTTTATTTGAACAGTTCTTAGCAAAAGACAGTTGGGTGCTTAAATATAAAAGAACCACAATACCTCCTTCTCATAGAGCAGCTTATGGTATTATTAAGAGAAATTTGGCCAACAGTGGAGAAAGCAAGAAAAGTTAGTGCCTGGTAACCAGAGGTCTGCACATGCTGTTTTGTCTTGAATAATTACTAACAGTGCCTCCTTTTACTCTCAGAAGAGTTCTGGTGTGAATGATAATATATAAGGTCACTCTACAAACAACCCTACTAATATTTTAAGAGATACTCTTGCATTCTGTGGACATGGTTAAATACTGCGACATACACAAAAGCTCCTTGATAATAAGGGATTAGTGCAATTACAGTGAATCAAAAGTCTGAAAACATATCACTGGCATACTTTACTTTATCGCGCTTTGCAGATACTGCATTTTTTACACACCGAAGGTTTATGGCGATACATTCCACAAGAAATAATGAGTGTGTTGCTCTGCATGCAAAGAAAGTGGTTTCTTGAGGTGGAATCTGCTCCTGGTGAAGATGCTGGGAAGATTGTCGAAATGACAACAAAGGCTTTAAAATATTACATAAAATCAGTTGATAAAGGAGCGTGGGGTTGGAGATGATTGACTCCAATTTTGAAAGAAGTCCAACTGTGGGAAAAATGATATCAAAGAGCATTGCATGCTACCGAGAAATTGTCCCTGAAAGGAAGAGTCAATCGATGCAGCAAACTTAAATTTTTGTTTTTAAGAAGTTGCTGCAGTCACCCCAGGCTTCAGCAGCCACCAGTCACCCTGATCAGTCAGCAGCCGTCCGCATGGAGGCAAGACCCTCCACCAGCACAAAGATTACTACTCCCTGAAGGCACAGATGATGGCTAGAATTTTTAAGCAATAAAGTATTTTTAGGTTAAGGTATGTATATTGTATTTTTAGACGTAATGCTGTTGCACACTTAACAGGCTACAGTCTAGTGTAAACACCACGATTATGTGCCCTGGGAAATCAGAACATTCTTGTGACTCGTTTTATTGCAATACTTGTTTTATTGATGGTCTGGAACCCAACCTGCAATATCTCTGACGTGTGCCTGTAATTAATCAGTTATCTATTATTTTGTCCACATTTTCCACTTAACCTGCCTGTCCATCCCCCTGGGCCCTGGACAAGAGACAGTGTGCACACAGGTGCTCAGGGAAGACAGGGCTGTTTGGAAACCAGGGGAAAGGCTTGCACCAACCAGAGGAACTGGGAGAATATCAGCTCTGGGAAGGAACTCACACGTTTTTGAACCCAGAGGTCATTACAAAGTGATGAGTGCAGAGGGGAGGGAAGAGGTAATAGGAAATCACAAGTTGCCTTTGCCTGGTTCTGCTCCTGCCCGTTTTGTCACAGCCTGTGGCAAGGGGTGGGGAATTTAAAAGCACTTGTATTGCCTCGGTCAAGCTTAGAATATACTCCGCCCAACATCCCACCAACTGTCCAGGACAAACTCTTCCTCGTGTCCCCACTCCTGCTCCCTCCATTTGTTTACTTCCAAGAGTAGAAGGGAAGCTGCAGTGCAAGCATAAAGGTGAGCATCACCTGGGAAACAAGTTCCTGATAGAATGATGGCATCGTCAGTGGGTCTGTTCTGTTGTCTAAACTACAATTGGGACACTCATAGTCGCAACTAAAACCCATCAGAATGTTTAAAACCATAATCATCACCTGAATTGCTGGGAGGAAAGAAAAGCATGCAATTAATAAACACTTGTTAACCCAAAGAAAAGAACATTGGTCAGTATTCATGCAATTACTTGCTCCATAGCAGAAATGCCTAATTTTTAAAATAAAATTTATTTCTGGCTTTAAACAAACTATTTCCTGTGGTGTTTAATACATAGTAACACATTATGAAAGCAGATCAAGAACAATGAAGTCTACTTGGCGTTACTCCTTGAGGCTATTCAGATTACACTGATCAAATAGGATAAAAAGTCAGTTGTACTAGTCGGGATTCTCCAGAGAGACAAAACCAACAGGAGACATATGTATATTAAAAAAAATTTTTTTATAAAAATATATTAAATTTCTATCTAATATATAACATTGTACATATATAATTTACCATACAAATTGTATCCATATGAAATATAGATAAGAAATTATATATATAATCTCTTCTGATATATATAACAGAAAGAGATTTATTTTAAGGAATTGCCTCATGCAATTTTGGAGGTTGGCAAGGCCAAAATCTGCAAAGTAGGCCAGCAAGATGGAGACCCAGGGAGGAGTTGCAGTTCAAGACCAAAGGCTATCTGCTGACTGACTTCCCTTTGTCCCTAAGAGGTCAGTCTTTTTCTATTAAGACCTTCAACTGATTGGATGCAGCCCACCCACATTAAAGAGAGTAATCTGCTTTACCCAAAGTCTACTGATTTAAATGTTAATGCTTCATCTCTAAGCTAGTTCTACTTTGATCTTAACTTATGAAGTCCTGAGCTTCTGAGCCATTATTATCACAGATTTACCTCATACTCTTACATTAACCTAAAATATTTAAGGTGTTCCGTACAAACCATAGACCTCTGTAAATTTCTGTCATTGTTGCTGTCTGTTCTTAGAAATGTTCTTTGCCTTCTGGTTTTAGAGCTCTTTCTCTTCTATTTAGAATGACTATACCTATTGCACAAATTTTATTTCATGTAATCTTGCCTCAAACTCTTGAAAATGCAAATGTATTCATAGGGGAAGATAGTAGACACATATATAGGATCTTATTACAGAGTACTTGATAGTTTTATGCTACATAGTCCTCTTATAATGGAGTCACTTTTATTTTAAAAAATCCTCCCAGTGTATGTAGTCTTCGGGTTTTTAGTACGCCTCCGTTCTTCATTCCTAAGGAAGTCAGGGAGGACAAGGGTCTGGGCAAGAGGGTCAGAGCCACAGGCAGAGGATCACCACCAAACCAGTGGACCAGGGCCAGCCTGGCTCGGGCCAGAGCAGGAGGCAGCAAGCAACAGCCACGCCAGAAAGAGCTGGCGCGGGAGCTAGGTCATGCAGCCAGAGGCAAACAGGCTGGGGGAGGTTAGAGCAGAGCAAGGCCTCTCAGAGCTCACGGGACAGAAGCTTGGCCCTGGCCCTGCCTTCTCCTGTGAGCAGGCATCTGTAAAGTGGTTGTATTTCAGGCACTGCCTCTAATTGCCTTGCTTTTCTCTCCTTGCCTCCAACACTTCTAAATGACAGTAAATTCCTGGATTTTCGCACCTTCAGCAGCTCATTCTGAATCTAAAGTTGCTGTTAATATTAATCAGATATTTAACTAATATTAATCAGGGCAAATTGCAGAAACTATCAGTAAGCAATTTGGACTGACTGACTTCTGCGAGAGATGTGGGATTTTTTTTTAAGCTTAAATGCCTCACTTCCAAACATGATCTTTTTCCTGTATTAAAACATAGTAAGTAGTTTCTTTCCTGTGTGGTTTATCGTAGAAGCCTTTTATGAAATGCTTTATTATTTAAATGGATTTATGAATGAAATGGGACACTTAAAGCCATTGTTCTCTAAATCACAAATACACTAAAACATTATTATAATCTGATGACTTTTTGAGGTGCCTTTCAATCTAAAATTAGAAACTAAACTACCTTTCTAATCGACTTCAATCTAGGCACCACTGTAAAAAATATGAAGAAAGTGTTTGGTTTGTTTCCCCTTCCAGGATATACTTACCCCAACAATCACCATAGGTATCTTTCTCGTTCCACTGAACCCCCTTGTCCTTAACCCACAAATCCTTGATGCCTATAGAATGGATTTAGGACCTAGTACTTCTTCTTCTTTTTTTTTTTTTTATAATTTGCTATTTTTCCATTCTGCTTTTTTTTTATTTAATTAATTTATTTTTTTATTTTTGGTTGTGTTGGGTCTTCATTGCTGCACACAGGCTTTCTCTAGTTGCGGTGTGTGGGCTTCTCACGCGGTGGCTTCTCTTGTTGCAGAGCATGGACTCTAGGCGTGCAGCTTTCAGTATTTGTGGCTCGCGGGCTCTAGAGCACAGGCTCAGTAGTTGTGGCTCACAGGCTTAGTTGCTCCGCGGCATGTGGGATCTTCCCGGCCCAGGCCTTGAACCCGTGTCCCCTGCATTGGCAGGTGGATTCTTTTTTTTTTTTTTTTTTTTTGCGGTACGCGGGCCTCTCACTGTTGTGGCTTCTCCCGTTGCAGAGCACAGGCTCCGGATGCGCAGGCTCAGCAGCGGCCATGGCTCACGGGCCCAGCCACTCCGCGGCATGTGGGATCTTCCTGGACTGGGGCACGAACCCGTGTCCCCTGCGTCGGCAGGCGGACTCTCAACCACTGTGCCACCAGGGGAGCCCGGCAGGTAGATTCTTAACCACTGTGCCACCAGGGAAACCCTAGGACCTAGTTTTTAATCTTCTCATCACCAAAATCTCCCAAGTAGGTAATTCCTTTGCCTCTTCTCTCCATGTACAAAGTTTGAAACGCTGATTTCATTGCCATGCTGAGAAGATATAATATCACTTATGAGTAAAGAAACTCGGTCTTTCATTCGCCTGTATAGTATACAATGTATAGGGGCTATACTGAGGTAGGGCACACTGGCCACCTCATTCGGAATTGCTGGTTGTGAGCTGCACAACTCCATAAAGAAAACCTTCTAAACACTCTAAAAAAAGAGGCATCAGTTCCACACAGTATGTTGCTCTTTTTCACGTGAAGTGCTGCCTCAAAATGGTACTGGTGTCAGACAGTTGGTTTGCTGAGTTCCAGCTGTTCTGATTCTGCACTGATTAACACCATGACCTTGGACAAGAATTCAGTGTCTGCATTTAGTGTCTTTATTTATAAAATGATGGGTTAATTATCTCTAAGGTGTAACTTATTTGCTTGTCTTGTTCCTGGAAGAGGACCAATACAGAATCAGCAGACCCCAGCTCTACTTTCTGTTCTGTGGTTCTGTGCTGTGAGACCTGGAGATCGAGCTCGATTGAATGCTGTTTGTCCCTATTTCCCCAAATGCTAAGTAGGGACAACTTGAGTTACTCATGAGATTGATAGTGAAGTTACAATAATTGGTCATAAAAACAGTTTGAAATAATTTAAAATGTATTATACAAATGTAAGGGGCTCTCCACTTAAAATTAGCTTAGTTTAGGGCTTCCCTGGTGGCTCAGTGGTTGAGAGTCTGCCTGCCGATGCAGGGAACATGGGTTCATGCTCCGGTCCAGGAAGATCCCACATGCCGTGGAGCAGCTGGGCCCGTGAGCCATGGCCGCTGAGCCTGCGCGTCCGGAGCCTGTGCTCTGCAACGGGAGAGGCCACAACAGTGAGAGGCCCGCATACCGCAAAAAAAAAAAAATTAACTTAGTTTAATTGTACTTATCAAGGTGGATTCACCTGACTTTTTTAGGGGGAAAGACTTGTCTCTGCTGGTGAAGAAAGCAGAGCAAAACAATGGTGTCTAAGTCAGGACTTCAAGGGAGGATGCAAGAGCAGAGGGTGAAGGTAAGGATATTTTTCCTGACCCAGTGTGTGGGCCAGTCCCAGCCCTTCTGGCTCAGGGCACCTGCTCTGAATGAACCAAAGTCTGGCTGAGGCTGGAAGTTACTGTGGATATTTCCAGGTTTGCATGTGCCTCAGAGGTCCATAGGGAATGAAGGAGACTTTCTTGACCAGTTCCCTCTTCAGCCAATTCTTTTACCATCCAGCCCCTCCCATCCCTGATCCTGAGGTCCATATCTTCTCAGACTTCTAGGACAAACTCAAGGATGCTTTAATGTTGCTGTTTATATTATGCCAAGCCAGGGCACTCTTAACTATAAGCTTGTACAACAATTAGATCAGGTGCATTTACTTTGATGCACTTTGCATTATGGGCAACCCTGAAAAGCACTACAGTTGTCCCTTGGTATCCATGCAGGAATGCTTCTAGGACCCTCTGTGAATACCAAAATGTGAGGATGCTCAAATCGCAGAGTCGGCCTGCTGCACGGTTTCACATCTGCGTTGGATTAAACAAACCCCAGATCCTGTAGTACTGTATTTATTGAAAGAAATCTGCTTACAAGTGGACCCACGCAATTCAAACCCATGTTGTTCCATGGTTACCTGTATTTTCCTTCTGTCTCTTTCTAAACCTGCTTTCCTCTATTTCATGTTTATGTTCTTTAACAAACATTGAAAGCATTTAATCAAGTGTGGGAAGCAACTGAAAGTTATTCTAGTGCTGAGGCATCAGTAAGTTCTGTTTCTCCAAGGAACATTATTGTGTGACCTCACTAGGAAGGGGAGAGATAGAAGCGTACACTGTTTGTCATGTTTCTCTGCATAAGATATGCGGAGCAGCAGGCAAGCAGAATCGGGGCGTGGCTGGTTTAACTCTGGACACAGATTAGGCACCTGAAAAAGATGATGAGGCATCTGAGTTGTGGTGATATAGGCTTTAATGAATGACCTATGTGGGCTTACTCTAGATCTTTCCATTTCAGGTTGGAAATGAAATTAAGCTTCTGATAAGTGAACTGCAAGTCAATTTAGGGTTAATTTAATTTTTTATGTTTGTTTGTTTTCAACATCTTGTTAATTAAATCACAGTGTGTGGTAGTCAGGTCCTAGACTCAGGTCCTGGCTCACAAACTGATTTTACCGTCCTTTCTACTTACAAAATATGGGTGATATGAAAATCCATAATGCCTTGGGGAACATAAAATGCCAGTGAAGCTAGTTCCAGGACTTCCATGAGAAGGATATCAAGGGTAATTCACTTGAGTTCTTCCTTTGTGTCCAGAAAGTCAATAAAACTGCTACACGGAACAAGACTTGCCCAGCAACGTCAAGGAAAATTTAGGAGGAGGTTGTCAGAATTGTACCCTATGCGGTTCTGATTATACCATACCTTAATGTGCAATTCATAGGAAAAAAAGAAACAGATGCAGACCTAGGCTTGGGATTGGGGTTAGCGTCCACAGGTGAAACAAATAGGATATAGACATAAACTTTCAGAGCTAAATTTGGAGGCTTCCACCTCTCTTTTTAATCCTTTCACCATCCTGAGACCCTGAGACTCTCCTAGTTCCATGTTTCAGATCTTCTTTTTCAGACCTTCAACTGTCAATAATCCTTCTAAATAAAGTACTGCCTAGTCCAGGGTTATTTATCTTTTAATAGGTGATTCTAGAAGACCTCATAGTCAAGAAAGAAACACATTGATAATCTGGTGTCCCACCCAGAGGACTTGTCTTTCACACAGCTGTGTAGACCTCAGACTTCCCAACCTTGAAGAAGACAAGAAGACATTCTCTGTTAGAATCTTGTTTTCTTCAAAGGAGAGTCAGTCCAGAGAGGAATCAGGAGGCCATTTGCCAGACACTAGCTTCAGCTATGTAAGCTGATGGGAATGAAGAAGACTCTTCCCCTTTAATCCTTTGAGTTCTGGAAGAAAGAATTAGAAAGGCCCACTCTTGCTTTCTAGGTCTTACTGTTCTCTCATCTACACTCTGAAAGATATCTAACTCTTCTTTTACTGGGAAAACTCCCCTAAGTCTGCATTTTATCTATCAATACTTATGTGATAGAACTTTTCCTATTGCAAATCTTTCCTACTTTCCTGCTGACCTACTTGAGTGATCACTAGTATCAACTCACACTTATTGATTTGCTTACACACATCTTCCCTCCAGCCTCATCTTCTGTATTCTGAACACATTCTGAATTGTTTGTCTACCTAAAGAGAAATGGAAGTAATGCTGATTAATTTATTTATTCAGGAAATGTTCTGTCTTAGCAAGATAAATTAACTGCTGTGGTCATTTCAGATATTTCACTGGAGTGGAAAATAATCCATTGATCCTGAGGACCAGCTTGCCTCTGCTCCCAGAAATATGCCAAGGTAGCTGTGGGCAGGTGAGGGTCTAGCCTAATGGCATTATGCATCCTCTTTCCTTTATTGTCAGTGTTTAAGGTCAGGCTGTGAAAATTGTTCTGCCATCTAAAAGTACCGAATAATAACAATTTACTACTATTGGGGTAACATAAATGTCATTTAGCACACATTTATTTAACATCATCTGTATCATAATCCCCTAGGTTCTGGGGGAATAAGCAATATAGACAACATACCGTGCCTCTAGACCATTTGGATTGGTACTCCAAGGCTTACTAGAAGGATTTAGCTATAAATCTTGATGGTAGGACTCGCCACCCTTCACAGGCTTATCTCACAGGCTGGCTCAGTTGCTTCTGGGTTTTCCCAGGGAGTTTGTCACATGTGCTCAAGAATAAATCCACTGAGGATCTTCTGCACTGGTTCTTCTTCAATGCCCAGTGCGCTCCGTGAGGACATGGCCCCCCTGCCCCCCGGTTTCCATAGGTAGCCCTGTCACTCTGTCAGGCTCTTCGGTAGTTTCCCCATGGTTGTACACAGGTGGGAATGAATTTTCCTCTGCCCAACATGATGTCACAATTTGTCATTTGGGCTTGAATCAGTACAGAAACAGCTCTTTCAGCTTCTGCTACTATACCTTCCTGGCTAAGATGCCTGAGTTCACCTCTAGAATCTGCCTAAGGAAAAGATGCCTGTCATTATAGAGTGCTCATATGTGCCAGCTATTGTTCTAAGCACTTTACATGGTGAACTCATTTAAGCCTCACAATAGACTATGCTGGGGGTAGGGTTGGGCAGTGCTATTTATCTTTCCCATCTTAAAGATGGGAAAAGTAAGGTGTAGTATATTAGTCACCTACTGCTACACAACAATTGACCACAAACTTAGTGGCTTAAAACAATAAATACTATGTCACGTTTCCTATGGGTCAGTGCATGGTTTAGTGGTGCCTCTGCTTCAAGGTCTCTCATATGGCTGCAATCAAGGTGTTGGCTAAGGCTTAGGTCTCATCTGAAGGCCTGACTGGGAAAGGATCTGCTTCTGGTCTCCTGTACATAGTCATTGGTAAGATTCAGTTCCTTTGGGACATTGAATTGAGGGCCTCAGTTCCTATCTGGCTGTTGTCCAGTAGATATCTTCAATTCTATGCCACGTGAACCTCCCCAACAGGATGAATTGTTTCATCAAAGCCAGCAGGGGAGACAGTCTGCCAACAAGACAAAAGTCACAATCTTTTGTAACCTAATTGTGGATGTGATAGCACAACCCCTTTGACATATTCCATTGGTTAAAAACAAGTCGCAGCTCCTGCCTACATTCGTGGGAAGATTACACAGAAGTGTCCATACTAGGAGACATGAGTCATTGGGGGTCATCTTAGAGTCTGTATGCCACATACAGAGAGGTTGAGTAACTTACTCTCTTAGCCCTTTGGGGCTGCTATACCAAAATACCACAGACTAAGTGAGACGTTTATTTCTCACAATTCTGGAGGCTGGGAAGTGGCAAAATCATGGCACCGGCAGATTCAGTGTCTGGTGAGAGCCCACTTCACTGCACCCTCACTTGGTGGAAGGGGCGAGGAGACTGCTGTAGAGATTCTTTTAGAAGAACACTAACTTCATTTATGAGAGTTCTGCCTTCATGACTTAATCACACCTTAAAGGCCCTAACACCTAATACCATCACCTTGGGGATTAGGTTTCAATATGTGAATTTGGGTGGGGGACATAAACATTCAATCTATAGCACTTACCCAAGAATTAACAACTAAGAGACAATTAAGTCAGCTTTTGAGTACAGGAAACCTAGAGCCAAAGGAAAGTGAGATTCAAATGGTTTGGAAATTATGCTACACATAGAAATAAGTATGTAGTTCTTTCATCATCTTTTGGATGAGTCACTAAAATAAGAGTTGCTGAAGATGGAGGCTTTGTGGTTGTTGATTTTTTTTTTCCCATACAAGTTTTCAATAAACATGAAAACACTATGTGACTTTAAAACACTATGTGACTTTAACCCAATTATCTAGATTTCCAGGAGCTTTAAAAAAATAATCAGAAGATGTAGTAACCCTATTTCCTTCATTTTCAGGTTGCAGCAACTATTGACTAGAGCTAAGTAACAGCTAAGTAACAGTGTGCTTGTCTGATTCCAACAACTCCCTTTGAGCCCACTTCCTGTTACTAGCATGCCATTTGGCTGTAGGCATTTGACTTTACTACCATTGCAATTGAATAGAGAGCACAGTAGGCCTGAGCACTGAATAGCTAGCCCATTTATGGGATAAATTAAAAGTGGTTTCTCCCATATATCTAATCTATATCAAATTTCTTTGAATAATGTGAGATTTATACATAGAAATTAAATATCACCCCCAAGATGTGTTGTCAGCTTAACAAAGTTACATATATATTTGTAGACAATTGATATGACAACATCATCTGAGAGAGGGCTACCTGCTTATCAGCTCATGCACAAACTAGTTCCACCTGAAATATAAATGCAACACCTTAGAGGTCCTCAACAGCCTTTTGGGAAATAGAATGGTTCATTTGTTCCTCTATTTGGTCAGTGGACATATAATCTGTATGCTAGGAGCTATATTAATACGTCAGTTATAATAGCTCAAACTGCAAAACATTGAAATTTACATGATTGATAATATCCACAATGTTCCGTAGCAAGTCTCTGGTGTACAGGAACAATACCTGGGTCTTCTACTTGTTCCAAAATTCCAAGCTGCCTTGGTTCAAATTCCCTTGATTATTTATATAAATCTGCAAGGTTGATTTGGGGCGATGAACATTATCTTTGGCAAGCTGTTTCTAAATTACCATATAATTGTATGTTATTTGTCATATTCTCCATACTCCAAATAAACTATATAGGAAATATAATTATAGCTATTAGATTCTAAATTCTGGCAATTAGGTGATTCAAACTGGCTCTTTCTCTTTTATAATTCCTTAGGAGCATGTCATAAAAAAGGACTGGTATTCCCCACCGCAGTCCCAGCTGGTAACTCCGATTGTCCCATGATTTCACAGTCATAAATCAGGCTCCATCCTCACACTTGTCTCAGGCCAAGGATGCTTTCTTTAACTAGCACATGACAAACTTTAGTCCTAACTTGTCTGTTGCTTTGGTCCCTGGGTTACCTGAGTGCAGGCCGGTCTAATTGGGAAAGAAAACCTACTTTAACGGTGGTGCTATTTGCCTGACATTGAAAAAAGGGAAGAGCAATTTGTCTGCTTGTTGAATTTGCTTTATCAACTGAATTTGCATTCTCTGACAACTTCTCTCTCTTACAATCTAGTCTGGTGTCTAGGCTTTGTTTCTGGTGTTATTTTTATTCTTATGGTTTTTACACCTTCTCCAACTTGAAAATAGCCTCTAAAAAAAGCCAGTAGGAGCTAAGCCTGTGAGAGATGGTCTGCAGAGTGTGGTTTGAGGAGATGCAAGGCCCTCCTTTTTTAGGGCAGCTGGTAGGTCAAACCTAATACTTCTTTTTCTTCTTTTTTTACTTTAAATTGCCAGGGTTGCTGTCACTTCTCTCCATGGTTAAGACACACAGATGATAGCTTTGTTCTAGAAGTCCATGTCAAATACATGCATAGTAGAGAAAAGAGCATATTTGAGGAAATTTGTGATTGCTGGCATTCTTTCTGCTTGTCACTAAACTTTAAGATACATTTTCTTAAAATTTACCAAGAGAAGATTCTCTGAGGAGTTAGAACATAGGACAGAAAGTGAAAATGGGGATAGGATGAAATGAGAGAAGCATACATTTTATTTGTCTTGGAAGTGACAAATAATCATTAAGCATCTACATTATACAGGAGGTATGCTAGATACTGAGGGGAGACACAAAAATAATGCAAAACACACTTCCGTGTGTCTGGAGATAACTGTAAGCTGACATACATTTGTGAAGCAGGTAACAGGGGCGTGAAGCACAGGTCAAAGTGCTGAAAATAGGTAGTATGAGCTACAGAAATCCCTCACAGAGGACATGGGGTTAGAGCTGCACAGTTAAGAGGGAGGAAGTTCAGGCATTATTATTACACGAGCACAAATGACCTGGAATTGGACAGTGTATAGTGTTTTGATGGAGAAAACATGGAAACTAATCAAGCTAGAATGAGAGATTTACTTCGAGCAGTTGAAGACAGGAGTTGAGAATTTACCCCACAAGCATTAGATAGCCATCACAGATATCTGAATAGAGAAGTGACAAGATGAAATGGATGTCTTAGGAAGAATGATGTTGGTGGTGGGTTTGAAGTGGGAAGCTCTGGAGGAGGAAAGACTGGTTCGGCAACAGCAGAGGTCCAAATTTGCCTAGGACGGTAACAGGAATAAATGGACAGGACAGGAAGAAAGATTTTTTTTTTTTAATTTCCTGGACACAGGAAATTATTGAGATGGAGGGGGCAAAAAAGACTGTGAAGTTTACAGCCTAAATGACTCAGCTTGAGGGAGTGAGGGGGTGATCCCCTGTCAGCTAGGCAACTTAGTAAAGGGGAAAGCCCCAGATTTCAATAAGTATAAACATGGAATCAAGAGATTTTAAAGCTGGAAAGGGCTTCAGAGGTCGTCTATGCTAGTCCCTTCAGTTGATAGGAGGATGGCTAAGGCACAGGGCAGACGTGTGATTCAATCTAGGACAGTGAACAAAGGAGGACAAGTGTAGCAGCTGGAACCCACGTCTTCTCCTGCAGGGTCATCTGTCTGCTTCACTATCTGTTCTGTCTAGTTCTCTGGACAGTGGCTCTCAAACTCGGGACCAAGGACCCGGGCCCATCTGCAGCCAAATTAGGCAAAATAAGAAAAATAGACTGAATTTTTCGAAAAGCTAAAATTATTCATTTAAAGAACTAACCTTTACTGGGTGATTATGTCCTTGCTTAATAATTGGTGTTACAATCTCCTTTCATTTAGGAAATGAAGCACTAATACGAATGGTACAATCTTTACTGTCTTTTTTACCACAATTAAAAACTAGTAATTTAAGTTCTTCTTCCAGCTCAAAAAAAAAAAAAACAGTTCTTTAAAATCTAAATGTCTGAGAGCCATTTCTCAGCATGACGAATCATGTGTGATCTCTTTTCCAAGACACACCAGTTGTGGGTAAAAACCTAGTCACACAAAGAATTACAGAACAGTGTTTTCCTGTCTCTGCCCCCGTCGGCAAGGGCAGGACTACAGCCGTCTTCTCTTTATCCTTTTCTTGCCTTAGAACTGGGCAGGAGTCCAGGGATGGACACTGGGGTAGAGGTGAGGGGATGAGGGACACCTACTCCCAGCATTTGGAATCACTGTCCCTTCTGTCCCTTGGCCTTGGACCAAGGCATGGTAGTAGTAGCGGGGAAGTGGACCCCAATTCTTTGATATGGCCCTGTGACATTTCTTCAATCCTTTTGTAAAATATCCTGCAAAATCAGCTTCAAGCCACCTTTCCACTAGATCGCGTTGTCTTTCCCACGTAGACAACCTCCCTGCTGTGGTCTGTGTGGAGGATTACAGTCCCTCAGAGAAGCAGACCTTGGTGGGCTGCCCTGCCAGGGCTCCAGAAAAGATTCGCGACGCCTGAATCCTGTTGGGCTGAGCTCGGTCCCAGGGCAGGTAGAACCTACAAGAATCCGGGCACTGAGTCACGGGACTGGGGCACTTTCGGTAAGCCGGCAGGAAGGCCTGATCATCAAAGATTCAAGGACAGCTGCCCCGTTTTTTCCTAAATGTGACCTAATGGGAAGACCGATGCACCCAGAGTTAAGGGATTTGGGCTGCTTCTCCTACCATTTAGGGAGTTAAACAAGTCACTCTTCTTGGGCCTGTTCTCCTCATTTCCAAAACTACGTGTCTAGGATTCCTTTCAGGAATACAGCATCCTAAAATCGAACAGGATTTGGTAGACCTGCTGGGCAGGAGCCACGTGGGGTCCGGTGGGAACCCCCTAGGGGGAGGCGCTGAGACTACACTTCTCTGGACCTGACTCTCAGTCACTTCCCTTCCGGGGAGGCGGGGGAGTGTCGGTGGGCGGCGTGCGCGTCCCCGCTGAGCTCGGCGTGAGCGTCTCCTTCGGGCTCGGCGTGCGCGTCTCCGCCCGGCTTGCCACGGGCCCCGGGGCCCGGCCGGGTGGGCGGGGCAGAGCTGGGCGGGGTGGGGAGGGTGGGGAGGACCGCCACCGGGAGAGCAGGCCGAGGAGCTGCAGGAGGAGGAGGAGAAGGAAGACAGGGGAGGGAAAAGGCGGCGGCCCGGCTGGGCAGAGAGGCGAGGAGGAGGCGGGTTGCACGGGGGTGTGGGGCGCGGAGCGGCGCCGGGACAGCGGGGAGCAGCCGGGCACGGCGGTCACGGCAGCCAGGGTCTGGGCCGCGGTTCGGCCGGGCCGGCCGGTGAGTGTCGGGGAGGCCCGCCCGGGAGGCCGGCGCCGTCCGGGCTGCGCCGGGGCCAGAGGCGGTGGCCGGGCAGTGCGAGGCCCGCGGCCGGGGCGCAGGCGGCCGTGGGGCCGGCGGGCCGGGCCTGGGGCGGAGCAAACGCGGCCCCGTCCGGGCGCCGAGAGGAAGTCGGCGGTGTGGGCGTCCGCGCCCAGCCCGCTGCCCGGCCCGCCGTGGAGGCCTCCAGCAAATGGCGACCCAGGCCCCGAGGGCCGACCCCAGTGGCACCCGGGCTCGCGTGTCTGTGTGTTGGGGAGGGGTGACGCCGGAGTTAAACTTAGGGAGCCCCAGGAACCTCGAAAACCTGGCTTCTCTTTCCTTTTGCCCTTTAGAAACTTGCTTTGTTTGGGGACAGACGGGTTAAAGTAAGCTTGGGAGGCATCATCAACTGTCTCCACGGAATGAGTGAAGTTGGTAACTTTTCCATTCATGGAAGTGAGAGGATCTTAGTCTTAGCCTCAGTCCCTATTAAAGAGAAACATCCTGATTTTATAGATCTGAGGCGTGTGACCATTTACAAGTTATTTGTGTCCTGTCTCGTGGAAGTGCACTGCTTGGAAGGGGGCCGTAGAGTGCACGTTGAATTTAATCTCCTTTGAGTATGTTTTTTACACGTGTATTTAGAGAATAGAGACAGAACAGCGTGTTGTTTACCATGGTTCTGGTACTCCATTCCCCTCTCCCTGTGTCTTGTTTTTCTTTCTGAGCCATGTCGTAAGTCTCGGATAAAAGATGCTTGGGAAGGAATTGACCTTTTATTCCAAAATTACTTTGTTGGCTGGGATCCAAGACGAAGTTATTTATGGGCATGCTGGTAATCAGTGTAGATTAACTTAAAACTGTAAATACAAAACCCCAAGCTTTCTTAGCTTTTCATTTCTATTTGCTACATTTCAATACAGTTTTGTGTCGTTTAGAGAACTAGTAAATTATATTAACAGAATTTTGTATTTGCTCATATTTATTAAGCTTTTCCAAAGTTGTTGACGGGCAGAAGGGAAAAGAGTAGCATAAAATGTAAGATGAGGGTTTTTCTAAGGGTTCAGTTTTTCAGTATGCAGTTTTTGCTGAATCACTGTTCTTTATGCTTAGTCACTGTTTCTTACTACAGAAGTTTAATTGGGGATAATATGGTGTTTTGCTAACTGTTTAAATTGTCAGTTTGTTTTTATTTGGTAGTGTAATGCGGTGACATAGCTTTTTTTGGTGTGTGATTCTGGAAATGTTAGTGGGTGGAGTTTTGTGTTACCAGAGAACCGAAGTTTCCGATATAGGCAAACTTTTATGCATTCCAAGTGTACTGGATATTTAATTTCAATCCAGTATTTCTCTATGGTTAGCATTGGAGACTTTTAAAAAAATATACAAAGTGTCCTAATAAAATACACAGTTGAAGAAAAATAATACGTATTTTGAGATAATGTATATAGTTAGAGAGGTGCTTTAAGGTCACCAAAATAGACCTTTTTAATGTGTTTACTGTTTGATATATTACTGAAATGTGACTTTTAATGGCATCAGCCTTATGCTGTTCTGTATGGTTTTTGATAAATCTTTTAACTAAGTTACCATGACTACCATGCTGTGGAATGACATTGTATTTGTAGAATTCATCAATATTAAAGTCATCAGTCAAAAGACTGTATAAAATATCAGTCAAAAGACTGTATAAAATATTATTTAATTTCAAATTTATTTTGATGAAATAGGTGGGATTGACCTTGGACTGGTGGTTTTTACACTGTAGATAACTAGATAGTTAAATACAGATGAGCATCTCTTAATTACAGCCCAGTCTGTGAAAATCTTTTACAAAAAGGGTATGTCTTTTTCTTAAGAGTGGGTAATGTTAGCATCAGGTAGTTCCTCATATGATTGCTTTTAATCAGCTTCCTAAGTATAAATGACCTGATGTAAAAGTGATTGTACGTAACGGTTTGTGCATGCGGATGTGGCGGTTGTGTAAAGCGGGGTGCGTCCGTTTTCTGAGGAATGCGTGTTTGTATCTTGCTGGACACACGAATACTATAGCTGACTTTTGTGGAGTACGAGGTTGTTTTCACAGCACAGTAATTACCTCAAGGTCACCTCAAATTGAGATTCCTTGGAAGCCCATATTCCCCTGTGCCATGCTGCCCCTTTTAATAAGCTGAGTTCCACCATTTGGGCGGATTATTTTTATCTGAGTCTCAGCTCAAATAGCTTCTGGTATGAATATTAAATATTTATTAATATATGTTATTTTAATTTCTGATGTAAGTCTGCAGTAATTTTGTTTGCTTATTTAGTGGAGAACAATTGCACGTAGTTAGGACTTCCACTTTGGAATAAGCTACCCATGTCCATATTTAGAAATGGAAGAGGTATGTTCTGATTATATCATAAATGGAAGGGTGAAAAGTTGAAAACAAAATTCCATATAATTAGGTCATCGTTCTGTAAATAAAAAGTCAGAACCAAAATTTAATAAAAGAATGTATACAGTGTAACCAATTTAGCCATTTTGGACTCATCAGTAGGGCACTTCTTTGAGTTGGGAGTTTAATGATCTTGGATTTTCAATCTTGGCTAGGCACCTCACCCCCCTTTTTTAAACCAGTTAAATAAAACGTCCAACTGAGGTTGTAGATTTATTATGGTTTTTAAAACTGAGTGCACCTGATCAGTAAATCAGCCAGCAGATGTTTGTATTTACTATGCAGTAGCACCTCCAACTATACAAGAAGGATGAGACTTGCTCTGGAGGAATTAAAAGTGATTGCTAAGTATGAAATTTCAGTCATAGACCTACTTGTGATTATGGTTAACTAATTGAACAAGTCTGTCTATAGTTCCATTTCAGCCTTACATTGAAGCAACATTTTATTGTCTCAGTGGAATTCTTTTTTATCTAATATCATATTAATTGTAATATTAAGGAAGTAGGCTGACGCCACTTCCTTTTCTGAGCTTCCTTTCCTCACCCTCTATATACTCAGGCAGCTGCACACTTGCAGACACCTCCACCTCTGTTTTCCTTTTTGAATCTAATGCCTCTATAGTCAGTAACCTGTAACCAGACTGCAGGGTTGATTAAGGAATTTAAA
Source organism: Grampus griseus (assembly GCF_964374135.1). Classification (NCBI taxonomy): domain Eukaryota; kingdom Metazoa; phylum Chordata; class Mammalia; order Artiodactyla; family Delphinidae; genus Grampus; species Grampus griseus. The sequence goes on along the minus strand of NC_139007.1, from coordinate 69,524,837 downwards.
TAGTGCAACAATAAACAGGTAGATGTTTCCTTTTGTGACTTTTATTACTATTATTTTTTAAGATTTTAAAACAATGGAATATTGAAATTAATTTTACTTAATTTACTTTTCCCTTTAATTTGCTTTTTTGATGGACAGTTTAGCTTATTTCATATAAAATGCCTGGAACATATCACCTAGATACTCAATAAATGTTTGAGTAATTTTGACTTTTTATAGCTGATACAATGAGGTAATTTTGACTCAATCTGGTTGACTAATTCTAGATTTATAAAGTGTCTTTTTATGAAGTATGTAGTTTTCCATGAAGTCAAGAATTGTTTTGGAATCCATCTGGTTATTTCTTGTATTATAATAATTTCATTTATTCATGTTTTTTCGATAAGTGAAGCTCTAATTGAGGCACAGTTTTGAATGCAGGGAACACAGGAATGAATGAGACAGAGATGGTGCCTCCTTTGTGGAGCTTGTAGTTTTCCCGTGGAGATAGATATTAAACAGGGTAATGATTTACTTCAAGTTATGACTAGTATTACCAAGGAAAAATGCAGTGTGTAATGAGCACATAAGTATAATACAGAATCCATACCATACCTTGCCTTTGGGTATGTGGAAAAGTGACATTTAAGCTGATAAAGATTTGCGGTAACAGTTGGGGAAGTAAAGGAGTGTGTATGTGTGTGTGTGTCTGTTTGTCTCTTGGAGGCAGAGGCAGACATTAAGAACAGCCTGAAAAACTGTGTTGAATATTTGGGTGACTTGATTTAGCATATTTAAAATCGTGCTGATTTGCAGTGCTTTATTTATTTATCGCCTTATGTATTGTAATGAATTTGGAAAAATAAAGGAATTCTTTTTTGAGGGCAATATCTTTCTGTCTAGAAATAGCCTTAAATGACAAAGTCTCATTTCATTGTATGTGAAAATGCCATGCCTTAAATTGTTTTTATGGATTGCTTGTCAGCCACAGATTATGAGTTGGCCTAGAATTTCTGTTAGAGAAAATTGAAACTATTGTAAAGCATTTAATCTTTTACAGTATTTTCTAGTCTAATGAAACTTTTTCCAGTCATTCAACTTTAAGTGTAAATAGATATGTTATTTGGAACGTTAAGATTCTTTTTCAAGAGAGTTTATTTTAAAAAAGTTAATACTGAGGAGTTTTAAATTAAGCTCGTCTTGAACTTGAAGCCTCAGTTTTAGCAACAAGTTTTCTGCTGGACCTGCTGTGTCACTGTTCAGCTGATAAATCAGGGATTGACATTTTAAACCCGTTTCATAGGATTTGTGAGCAATTGTGCAATACTTTTTGGAGGCATATTTAATTTGATAATAGCGATCTTGAAAGAGGGTGGATCTGGAACTTTTAAATTCTGAAACAGTACCCCAGAATACTTTTTGGGTATTGTCTACTGCATTTTTAAAAAACTTATTTCTTAATATATTTAATTGTAAAATGGACTTAAACTTGATTCCTTCTTTGTATAGCTGTTTTGAGAATGGTTAAATTTGTACTATTTCATATGTTTATACTGAGCATTATAAATGTAAGTTATTTTTAAAATAATTTAAAACTCTTATGTTCAAAGCAAAGTAATGTGCTATTATAATTAGAAAGAACCAAAAAGACTCTCTTGACCACAAGGGTGATTAAGTGTTGGAATAAACTACAAGCAAAGTTGTGTAACCTCCATTCCTCAAACACCATCTTAAAATTGGATCACCAAGTTACTGAAGTTCTGTCTTATTTTCTTAAACTTTATAAGCATATCTGTTATTGTCCATATGTATTGATGAGATACAGATTTCAATCCTAGCTCTGCCACTTACTAGGTAGATGACCTTGGGTAAGTCACTTACCCTCTCTGTACCTCAGTTTTCTCTGGGTTGTTATGAGGATTAAGTGACATTGACATGATTCTACAAAGAAGGATAAAGTAGGGACATAGTGTTCCATTTTCCTTTAAGTCTACTTCAGTAAATAATAAATGTTGTGGACTCATTGCTGTGGATGCTTTTATTTTTATTATTATTTTTTAATCATTTCTTTTATTCAGAGGGGGAATAGTGTGGAAGAGGGTATTTATTTTGAATCTTGAGAGCCCTCTACTTCTATTTACCTTTCAAAGTTGTTGCTGTTTTGCATTTAACTCAGTTGTTTGTAACAGTTGCTATTTTAAACACTTTTGAATTAAGCATGTTTTGAGATGTGTTCTGCCTGGTATAATCATGTGATGTGCATGTAACATAAGGTGTTCCTACTAGTTCTGAGAGCCTTGGTCACTTCTGTTGGAACTGCTTGTGTTTTTAGGTTTCTCTGTTAGTAACAGTCACGTTTATAACCTTCAGCATGTGAGATGAACTCAGTCTAGGTGTTGTAAAATAAGAAAGCTACAGCTGTTTTCACAATCTAATCACCCAGTAAAATTTGTCTTGATTCTTATTAAAGTTTCTCTTTGCTTAGCTTACAACTGTCATCATTAGTCTGTCATTTCTTCTATTTTGACCCTTTTTAGCATGTCTGTCTTCAATTTATAGGTTCTGTCTTTAGCTTTAAAATTTATAGGGATAAACATTCAGAAGTATTTAATTCATTTGTAATTTTTAAACACAGTTTTTAAAATGTAGTTTTGTTGTTAAGTGTGTACCCTGTTTTTTTCTGTCCCTGGCCTCAGTTCACACCATAATATCAACTCAGAACTTTTCTACTTAATCAACAAAGCTCTGTCAATAATAGACTTTTGCTGTTTGAGTTTGAGGAAAATCAAGCCTGGACTGGAGAAAAAGAAATAGCAATTTGGGGAATAATTAGTTTACATTAGCCACCTAGAAGTAAGATAGACTTTATGGAAGAGAATATGTGAGAGAACTAGCAAGGCTTTATGCACTAAAGTGAAGAAAATAGGCTAAGAATCGGCTTCTTATCCAGAAAATTATTATTAATTTAATTTGGAAAATTTTGAGGTGAGTTGCCTGTGCCATATACACGTAGAGATATATAATAAATAGGCAGCTGTAGAGATCTGAAGTTTGGAGGAGAGATCTGGGCAGGAGGTATAGATGAGTTTTTAGCATATAAGTGGTAATTGAAGCTTTTGAGAAATTGGGAGAATGTATAGAATGAACCAGAAATGCCATGGATCCCTGAAGAAGAGTAATATTTTAGAAGAAAAGATTAAGGAATAACCAAAGAGGTAGGGGGAACACCAGGGAAATGTGAGACGATAAAAACTAAAGAAAGATAGTAGTTCAGAAAGGAGGAATTAGTCAACAAAATGATATAATGGCTAAGGAAGATGAGGTCTGGAAAAAATGCCCTTTGGATTTAGCATTGAGGATCTCGATAGAGCAGTTTTAATGAGTGGTGGTAAAAGTAAACACACATTAGAGGGCCGAAGAGTATATGGGAAGTTAAGGGGGTTTGTTTGTTGTTTTTCTTTTGAAAGCTTGACTGAAAAGGAAAAAAAAACAGCAAAAGGGGGATATTGCTTTATTATATATGTTTTTAAAGATGAAATAGTCTTTTAAGTTTTTGCTGCTAATAGGAACAAGCCAATAAAGAAGTTGAAGATTATAGAAATAAGACATTGAATAGGCTAAGTAATTATAAGTAAATCAGTGCATTGTGCCAATACTTTCTCTTTTTTTGTATAAAATTTTTCTTGCTAAAAGCAGGAAAGAACATTAGTTATCTGTAACCCTCTTGTGTTATTTTGTGGGTACTGTTTCTCTGCTTAAAATCCTCAGTGGTTTCTAACTGCTTAAAAGTCTGAACTCCTTAGAGTAGCGTATAACACACTTTCCATAACTTTTCTTATTCCTGTCCCACCTCATCTCTCACAGCTACTTTGCATTTCACCTTGTGATCCAGCAATACTGGGAAACTTGAGGTTCCCTCAACATGTTTTGTGAATTCTTGCTTTTCTGTATTTGCATATGCTGTTACTTCAGCATTGAATGCCTCTCTTCGTTTCTAACCCTACCCTCCTGCGCTTAAGACTTCTCATCTTTCAAGACTACTGTGAACTCTTCTCTACCCCCCACCCATACTGATTTTCTCTGTCATATTGATCATATAAAAATGTGACATGATTTTACTTTCATCTCTGACCTCCTGCTGAAGCTCCTTGAGAGGAGGCACCATGTCTTCTAATCTTCACGTTGCCATACCAAACACAGAGTCTGGTACATGGCAGTTAAACAACAAATAGGTGTTGAATGAATGAATGGAAACTGTGGCCCTCAAAAGTAAGTGATTCGTCCACTGCCACAGAAGTGGAGCTAGAACTTATATTTTTTGGATAAATGCCCTCTTTGTTTTAATTAAGGCTTACTCTCTTTATTTGTTGTAGAATTTATTAAGGCATAGGTAGAAAGAGAGGTCAGTAGATGAAATCTTACATAAATTTATGTATTTGGAGGGGATATTAAAGAAAACATCTAATCAGGTTTTAGTTAAGTATATTCATGAAATTCAGATTATTCTCTTTTAGGAATATGATGAGGTCTCTGCAATGTGGAGCGCATCATAATCAGTTTAGTTAAAATTAAAAAGGTAAAAGCTGAAGCATTCTCTGAAATCTAAGAGTTAAATATTCATTCACTGGTTTTGGGCATTAATTTATATACTACACGATATACTAGAATTTAAGTATTATATTTTGAAATGTTCGGCCTGTTGGGCAGATTGTTATATGGTATATAAAAATGAACTTTTGACTGACTTCTTGAATTAAAGTGCTTAAGCTGTTTCAAGATGGATTGATTATATGTCAAATAAACTTGTTAAATGTTTATTTTATATTTCATCCTCACATAAGCCAATAAACCTTCATGATTTGATGTTTTTCCTTAAAACAGTTTTTAAAAAGCGACCACTTTTTGCCTAACTTCTTCTTTCTTTTCCGTCTCAGTAACTAGAGCTGGACTGGCCATTATGGAGGAGGGGCTGCAGCACTCTCACTGCGTGAATTGTGTCAGTAGACGGTGTATGACCAGACCAGAGCCTGGGATTTCCTGTGACTTGATAGGTTGTCCATTGGTTTGTGGAGCAGTTTTCCATTCTTGTAAAGCTGATGAGCATCGACTTTTATGTCCGTTGGAACGAGTGCCTTGCTTAAATAGTGACTTCGGATGTCCATTTACAATGGCTCGAAATAAAGTTGCCGAACATCTAGAAATGTGTCCTGCAAGTGTGGTGTGCTGTACTATGGAGTGGAACCGATGGCCAGTTAGTTATGCAGACCGGAAGTCATATGAAAATCTAAGCAGAGATGTTGATGAAGTGGCACAATTAGATATGGCCTTGGCCCTTCAAGACCAAAGGATGCTCTTAGAGTCTCTCAAAGTAGCCACCATGATGTCAAAAGCAACTGATAAAGTATCAGAACCTAGAGAACAGATCTCAGTTAAATCAAGTGTCCCAGAAATACCACATACTAATGGTTTGGTGTCTGTTGATGAAGACTCTTATGGTGCACTTTATCAAGCTACTGTTGAAACAACCAGAAGTTTGGCTGTTGCTTTAGATATCCTGAATACCGCCACAAGAGACGTTGGCATGTTAAGTACGAGTCTTTGTGCTTCCCCAGATGAAATGAAAGAAGAAGAAAATGCCAGAGAAAGCTTACAGAACAGAAACTTGAAAGACCAGGACCATCTTTATGAGGATGAAATAGGAGCAGTAGGTGGGATTGACCATAATGACGCAAGTCAGAATGCCCAGTCTGAACAAAATGGTTCAAGTGATTTATTATGTGACTTGGATGCCAGTTCTTATGGCACTTCTGCTCTTTGTAATGGCTTTCCTTTGGAAAATATATGTACACAGGTCATTGAGCAGAATCAGAATTTACATAGTGACTCAAAACAAAGTAACTTAACAAATAGAGAATGTGTAGCATCAGATGGCCCTTCAGAACCTTCTAGTTCACTTTCAGTAGCAGCACAAGTTAGGGAAGTAATACCATCTAATGCTTTGCCTAATGGCACAGTTCAGCATATCCTCATGCCAGATGATGATGAAGACTTGTGTTGGAAAAAAGTAGACTTAGGGGACCTAAGGAATGTGGATGTCTTATCTTTCAGCCATCCTCCTTCATTCAAATTTCTTTCTAATTCATGTTGGTCTAAACCAAAGGAAGATAAAGCAGTAGACACATCAGATTTGGAAGTTGCAGAAGATCCAATGGGTCTCCAAGGAATAGATCTAATCACAGCAGCATTACTGTTTTGTCTAGGAGATTCTCCAGGTGGGAGGGGTATATCTGATAGCCGCATGGTTGATGTTTATCACATCGACTTTGGGACTCAGACTTTTTCACTTCCATCTGCCATATTAGCTACAAATACAATGGTTGGGGAAATAGCTTCAGCTTCAGCTTGTGATCATGCCAACCCACAGCTTTCAAATCCAAGTCCTTTTCAGACGCTTGGGCTGGATTTAGTATTGGAATGTGTCGCTAGGTACCAACCCAAGCAGCGTCCAATGTTTACATTTGTTTGTGGACAGTTATTTAGAAGAAAAGAATTTTCATCGCATTTTAAGAACGTGCATGGTGACATTCATGCTGGACTCAATGGCTGGATGGAACAGAGGTGTCCTTTAGCATATTATGGTTGTACCTATTCTCAGCGTAGATTTTGTCCATCAACACAAGGAGCAAAGATTATACATGACCGCCATTTGAGGTCATTTGGAGTTCAGCCATCTGTGTCTACAGTGTTAGTGGAGCCTGCTAGAAACTGTGTGTTGGGATTACATAGTGACCATCTAAGTGGTCTTCCTTTTGAAGTCCTGCAACATATTGCAGGCTTTCTTGATGGCTTCAGTTTATGCCAGCTCTCGTGTGTATCCAAGTTAATGAGGGATGTGTGTGGCAGTCTTCTTCAGTCTCGTGGAATGGTCATACTGCAGTGGGGGAAAAGGAAGTATCCGGAAGGAAATTCATCATGGCAGATAAAAGAAAAGGTTGGTTTAATTTAATTGTATCAGTCCCTTATTTGACATATAATAGGCACTTAATGTTGTTGCTGAATTAATAAAATTAACCTTGTTGCAAAATAGACCATCCTTAAAACGTAATAATTCAGTATGATGACAAACTTTTTTATAATGATAATGAAAGCAAGAATAGTTAGAATTATTAGTCATAATCACATATTTACTGCAGACATCCTAGAACTAGATTCTGATGTCATACGACAGAGGCCACTTCCAGTTCTTCAGTTGAGGGGTTCTGTATCTAGTTACTTCTTCTGTAACAGCTCCCTTTGCTTGAGTCCATGTTAGCCACCTTCTAATTTGGGCTCCATCTGAAACATTTTCACTATAGGACAATGGAGGAAGCAAGGAGAAGGTTTTTTACTGCTTGCAATTGGCAGTTTTGGTCCATTCTTAGCAATTTCTTTCTTAGAACTTGGTTATTACAGGGAGAACTTAAATAAGGAGACATGAAAAAAAATCTACTCCCAGTAAGTGACCAATGGAGTGTTTGGGGTATAGAGAATGTAAATGGATGGATGTGGAAATGTGTTAGGCTGAGGTGAGATAAGGGCAGTAGGATTTGATATTGTTGACTCTGCGTTTAGTACAGTACAAGGGAGTGTTGCAGATTGGAAGCTTGAGCTGGAGATTGGGAACAAATCCTGGCTCCACCATTTTCCTCCTGTGATATCTTACTTTTGCCCAGCTTCTGTTTGAGGTACTATCCAATAGAAACTAGAAGGCATTACAAATACCTTTGATTGAAGGTGTTTTTTCATTTTAGAACATTTATAATATGAAACTTTGATTTTATAAAGTAGAAAAAATTTTGATAAACTTCACATTGGTTGAACAGGGTTCACATTTCTGGCTACTTTGTTTTTACCACCCTTAGGTTTTCTCTTATTTCCACTCCTTGCTCCAGTTTTTCAGAATTCTGCATCTGCTTTTGTGTTCTCCTGAAGCTTTGACCAGTAAATGAGCACGCTAATTATTTTATGTAGAAAATTTCATACTTGCTGCATATATGTGGGTATGTGTGTATTTTCATTTTCTACATGATTTGGTGTCCTTCTGCCATTTGGGATGAGACACTCAGAGCATGGCCCATTTTTGTCCTTGCCCCCCCAGTATTGACCTATGAGGTAAAATATTTTCTGGGGATTTTATTGCTGCAGAAAACCTCATCTACTCTTGGAGTTTGAATTGCCATCATTTATTCAAATTACGTGTGTATATCCTGGCCATTTTCTCCTCTGAACTCCAGTCCATTATATACAAGCATCTACTGGACATCTGCACTTGATTATGTCACAGCTTCAGCGAACTCAACAGGTCCAACCTACTCCACTTTTCTACCCCTCTTAATCTCAGAAAATGGCATTTTCATCTCTGAAGCTGCCTAAACTAGGAATTTGGGAGTTAAGGTTGACCCTTTTTTTCCCCCCCTTTATTTCCATATCCAGGTAATCACAAAGTCCTGTTGTCTCCCCTTCTTCATTACCTCTCAGGTTTGCTTACTGTTTCTACTGCGGTTTCCCTAGTTAGTCCCGCCTGTAGTTCTCTCCTGGGTTACTACAGTAGCCTCTTCCTTACTGGGTTTCTGTTTCCAGCTGAGTCCCTCTCCAACATATTCTCTATAGAAGAGGTAGAGTAATAAATAATTTCTTAAATACAGTTCTTATGCTGTAGTGCCTGAAAACTTCTTAAATGTCCATCCATTGCCCTGGGGTAGAGGCAGACTCCTTAATGAAACATTTAAGACTTTTCATAATCTTGTCCTCACTTAACCTCTTCAGTTTCCTTTTGTCAGTTTATATTCCAGCCATGGAATTTACTTAGAGTTGTCTGATGTTTTCTTCTTGCCTTAAGGTGTTTGAGTACACTGTCCCTGATACCTACATTTGAACACTTGAGATGTTCTAGGCAGTGTGTACTTTACTTTTGTTAATGTATTTAATCTACTGTCCCTATTTCATGGATGAAGAAACTGTGGTTTAGAGAGGTTAAGTAACTTGTCCAGTTGGTGGATTCAGACCCTGGGAACCTATTTCTGGAGGTTGTGATCATTATCTCATTGCTATATCCTGCTTACTCTTCAGATCTTACTTTGTCAAGAAAGCCTACTCCGACCCCGTTGAAGCCCTTAGGGAGGTGCACTGCTCTGTGTTCTCCTGGTGTTCTATTATGTACCTCCTACTCTATGTACCCATACTGAAGCACTGACCATGCTGTTTGGAAATTCACTGACGACTTGTCAGTTTCTTTCATTAGACTGTAAGTTCATTGAGAAGTGAGACTCTCTGGGAACCAAAATATTAACTGCTTTGCATAGCACCTCCCATATAGCAGGCACTAAGTAAATACTTGATGTATACTTGGATGCAAAATTGGCCCATGACTAAGAAACCTTGTCATCAGGAGATGGGAGCTGTCCATTTTTTCCTGAGTTTGTTTCACCAGACTGTTGACTGTGTGGAAGTAGGGAAACTGTCTGCCACCATTGAATCTTTCAGCAAATTCATTCTGTGAAGCTTAACAAAAACTCCTAATTCTTAGTATAGTTTTGTGGTTATGGGGAATTGTAATCTATAATGTCTATTGTTAGCTACTGTCCAGGCCTTCACTGACATCTGGGAAATGAGTCCATGCAGGGTAATTGATATCAACTTAAGAAGTATAGCGATTAAGTACCTTATGTGCTGAACTATTCTACTGCTGGCTGAAAAATAATTGTGTTCAGAATTTGAAGGCATCTGGCCACCCCAGAATTCATAGCATTCTTTTCTGAGAAGCTCTAATGAGTGCTGAGGGCTTCTCTCAAATTCACGGCTGCTTTCTAGAGTATCTGCTGTTTGCCACGGGTTCAGTGTTCTCTAGACATTTGCTTGTTGATTAGCTTAGGTAGGATGCCTGGGCCTGTCTTGCTTGTTACCTATGTTCAGGTAACTTTATATTTTCAAATTGTAAAGCTGAGAGGGGGCCACAACAGTCATTGCTGGACCTATAAGGTGACTGTGCTTCAGGGCTTGGAGCTGCTGAGTGGGCAAAAGGGAAAGTAGTTCTTATTTTTACCAAAACAGGGATGGCATATAAATATTTTTCCCAGAAATGTATTTTACAATGATATGGAATTAAAAAATGATCATTTTACAAAAAGCTCTATAAAAATTTCCAGAAACATGTTGAACAAATTGAAGCACTTGTGTTCCTCGTTATTACTAAGTGCGTTTACTACTTATAAATAATGAAAAGAAAAAGTACCTTGGCACAAAATATTCTAGAGTATTTTTTAGTATACTTCATATGGTGTAACAGGAATGAGAGAAAAACTTGGAGGAAAAAAAACACTTGTATTGTCAATATCTCCAGACTATGGATAGGTCTATATATATATATAGACATTTGGATGGGATGAAAGCCTAGTGTACAATATGCAATATTTTAGGAAGTAGCTCTGGATATTTTATAAAATTGCTTAATAAGTAAGCCAGGTTGGATGTGATTTTCAATGTTGAGCTTTGTCTTTTGTTTTCTTTTTGGTTATTATATTTATTGAAGTTATAATGTCATAGGAATGATTTATCTTACAAATATTTGATAAACAGATTTGTATCCAAATGGATTACTACTTCCAGTTTTGTAGCTAACTACTTGAAACTTTATATTAGATATTTCTCTTAACAGTTAGAAATGTATGCAGTTAGAGCAAGAATTATGTTTTGATTCTTGTAAGTTGACTTGTTTAAATCTGAAGTAGAATTTTCTTCTAGGTATGGCGATTCAGTACTGCATTTTGTTCTGTCAATGAATGGAAATTTGCTGACATCCTAAGCATGGCTGACCACTTGAAGAAATGCAGTTACAATATTGTAGAGAAACGGGAGGAAGCAATCCCATTGCCGTGTATGTGTGTGACACGAGAACTCACTAAAGAAGGACGTTCACTTCGCTCAGTTTTAAAACCTGTACTTTAAATACTATAATTCCACTTGCACATACATGCAAGCACCTAGTATAATTTCTTGGTAATATGTGACACTTTATTAATGTATTAAAGATTACAGCTAGCTAAATTCATTGTCACTATGTATATAATGTTTTGAAGTGACCTATATTTTTATAAAGTACTGTTTAGTTGGAAAAAAGTTGCCTTAATGTTTGAAATGTGTGAATTTTTTGGAACTTGCTGGACAGGGTGATTTAATTTTTAGCTACATAATTTTCAGAATTAGTATTTTTAGTGGTGTGCATATTTTGGTTCTTACATTTTTTGTTTCTTAAATAACAAGATCCTGACCAAACAATTTATTCCTCATTTTCCGTGGGTTATAACCTAGGCATTCAAAAATCAAAACTTTGATTCTAATTTTTACATCATAGGCTTTTCAGATTCAGAAAACGTTCAGTTGCTTAAACACTGCATAAGACCATTATAAAGTTTTTATTTTCTAGTTCTCCCCTTATATAATTGTTGATATGTAGATGATCTCTAATATATACATAATATTTAAAATCATGAGTAATGTTGATAATGCCATTTATCATGTTTTAAAAACAGTCCACAAAAATGTTTTCACCTTACATATTTACAACTCTCATACAGAGAGTTGACCATATGCAGCTTTTTTTTGGTTAGATGCCACATCCAGAGACTCATGGCAGTGTGTTTTGTTATGTGACAGGTTAAAGCAAAATCAACAAAAGAACCCTGTGAATTTACTTTAATTTGAAACTGTATATGGTATTATGTATTTGCTAGGTATTTGATATTTGGAGAGAAGAAAATACAGTTCGCCCTTCATATCTGCAGATTCCAAATCCATGGATTCAACCAAAGGATGGAAAATATTTGAAAAAAAAATTCCATGAAATTTCAAAAAGCAAAACTTGAATTTGCCACTCATCTTCGACTATTTATATGGCACTTACATTATATTTACAATTACTTACATAGCGTTTATATTGCATTAGGTACTATAATCTAGAGATGATTTCCAGTATATGGGAAGTATGCGTAGGTTATGTGCAAATACTATGCCATATTATGTAAGGGACTTGAACATCTGTGACTTTTGGGACCGTAGCGGGGTCCTGGAACCAATCTTCTGCAGATCCTGAGAGATGACTGTATACCTCATCTTAAGTTTGAATTGAATTGGGCATATTCCGTGAATAAATTTCAGATATTCAGAATGCAAAGGGCTTAACTTTTTATCACAAGTGTTTAAAATTTTTGCCTTTTGATGTTTATAAAAATCACAATTATGTTGTTTTAAGACATTTTAAAATGTGACACTTGCTATCTTTGTAAGATGACAATCATGAAACGCAGAAACCTGTCTTGGTTGACAGTCTCTTTAAAACATTTGCAGGTTAATATTCCATAGACTTCTCTACCAAAAAAGTAAGAATTGCATCTTTGTGTAAAACCAAAATACAACAGAAAGATATTCAAAGACCTATTCTTGAGGTATTTTATTATAGTTTTCAAATTGATTTATACTGTTATTAACCTGATATGGTCAGTTTAGAAAAATGAGTATATCAGTATTAAGAAATAAATTGCAAAAATGGAGACTTGTACTTAAATAATTTAGGTAACTTGTGGCATTTGGTAGTCTGAAATGGTTACAAGTTACTTTGCTAAAAAAACTTCAAAACTATTTTGTCTTCTCTTCCTACATTTGTCCCTGAGAATGCTCTATTAACTAGGTTCTTGATTCCCATGTATGGCAATCGGGCAGGGCAGAGCCGTTCCTTGGGCATTACAAAAGAATTCTGAATTGCTTTAAGACTTGTTTTGGTTGGATCAAGGGCTCATTACAGTTGAAAAGCACAGCGTTAAAGACTAATCAATTGTTTTGCCTCACTGTCATTTTAATTAGAAGAATATTTATTTCTTAGTGCTTAAACCAACTATTTCAACTGTGAGATTTGAATTTACATAAACAGTCTCTTTCTGTGAAAAAGTCAGAAATAAGATACAAATACTGTAAACTATAACTCTGCCTTTTAAAGTTTTGCTGAAGAATGTGTCTGGTTAGGATAGCACAAACATTAACTTTTTGTTTTATGGTTGTGCTTTTTTAAAATCCTTGTTTTTTAAGTTTAGACTCCATGTTTCCACACTGGATCATGAGATATTTAACATTTTCTACCTTTTATTTCTTTTACACATCTTTGGCTGTTTTCTTTTTTGTTTATGCCACCATACTATTTTGTTAAAATGTTTTCTTTGTGCAGCATTTGTTCAAATTCTAATAAAATTAATATTTTCCTTTATATGGCTCAGTAACTTAAAAAGAAAAAACTTATATTTAAATAAAATTTTAATCCTTGCGTGACAAATTCCAAACATAGTCATATTGTTTCTGTAGTGGGGATTTTCTGCACGTTGTAGGAGTTGCTTGTTGATTGTCATTGCTCACCCGTGTTTTACTGGTGAACATTAACTTTTTTTTTAATATAGAAAACTCATCAGTTAGCTTTCTCTGCCCCGTCAGTGTCTTCTTGAAAGTAGTCCCCCTAGGGGTATTGAAAGGCTGAAGAGTTTCTGGCAATATTATTTTTCTAAAACTTTTAATGGGAACAATCTATCTAACCTTTTAAGCATGAAAAGGTTTGTGTTTTGGCCAAGTTAGTTGTCATTTGAGAAGCCTTTGTTGATACTTTAGTCTTTACTAACCAGCAAGATAAAGGGCAGGTATTAGGAAGGAGGGAAATATCTGAATTCACTTTTCTCCTCTGCCTTTTTCCCCAGAACTGCCTATTACCTTAATCTCAATGCCCCCCGCCCCCCCACCACCACCCTATCTCTCTCTCTCTCCCTCTCTCTCTCTCTCTCCGTCCTCTCTTTCTGTAGCTTCTGAGAATCACAGTTCACTTAGAGTAGTGGTTCCCAAAGTGTGGTCCCTGGACCGTCAGCGTCATCTGGGAATTTGTTAGAAATGCAAATTCTTGCGTCCCTTCACAGACTTAGAGAATCAGAAACTGTGGGGTGGGAACAAGCAGTCTGTTAACAAAGGCCTCCCCAAGTGATTCTGATGCATGGTAAAGTATGAGAATTTAGAGGAAAGCCTGGGACTATGCCAGCTCTTCTCCTGAATGATGTGTTACTGGTACAGATGTATGTGTGCATGTAGGTACATGTATGATCCAAAATTAAGAGTAATAGTAATTTATTAGTATTACCTAAATGATCAAATTTAATGATATATGTTGTCTCAATGTTACAGCCATATGACAAAATACATTAGGTACCATGGTTGTTGGACATTCTTTTAAAAAGCTAGTATTTACTAGTAAATTTAGTATTTCACTAGTGTTTCTTCTGGTCAAGGTTAATTGCAGATTGTTCATTAGCACTAACATTTAGCCTAGTCATCATTCATTCTCTTGTTGAGTGGTTTCAGAATCATGTGAACATATTAGATTTCTAGGATAGAGTAGAGGTAAAACGATACTGGATTAAGTTCTACAAGAATTCTGTAGGAATTCTTTCAACACTGTCAGTAAGAGGTATTAAAGATTGGATTTCTGGTTTATCAGTAGTATAGAATCTTTTTTGGTCTTTGACCCTGTGCTACATGTCCCAACAATGTTGTTGCTATAATTAACTAACTATCCCTTAACATTGGAATCCTTGAAGATATGGTAGTTTATACTGCCATATTAATAGCAGGTTTTTAATCTCTGGCAATTTGAAGGTAGGTTTTGGTGTTCAGAAGCAAAACAGATTTCATGTTTTGCATCCCAACCTAAAAAGACATGGAGCTTATTTATTTTAAAAATTTTCTAAGGAATAGTTATACAAACATTAAAAAATATGTTTGTTTCATGCGTGACATACCACATTGGAAAGTGATAAAATTGACACCTGCAGAGGTGGGTGTTTAGAATTACAGTAGAAAGAAAGCGATTGGCCTTCGTTCTCTCAAAAGGCTGGATAAAGCCTTCTGATGGAAATAATGTCTCTGATGTGTGTTTGGCTGGTTATCTAAATATAGCTCTTAGTAGTCTTAACATGCTTGTGAGGCCTAGAAAGCAAGAGTGTATTAGTGATAACCTTTAAAGAAAATTAATCAGTGACTCATCCATTGTGTTTAAAATAATTCAGTGATGGGTTTTTTTAGGATTTGATCTAAATCTGATTTCCAAACAAAAACGTTCAAGATGTACAAGTAAAGGCTAATGCTTGTAAACTCCGTTTTAAATAAAATAAGGGGAGAGGAAGAATGGTTTCTTTTAAAGTCACCTTTTTCACAAATTTCCTTGATTTAAAAGATCAAAGTAAGTTTTAAGTTTCCGTTGTATGGATGGAAAAACCTAGGTACTCAAAGTTTAAGTACCGATGAGTGTTTTGGACACAGTTCACTTTTCTTTACAAATGCAGAAAGAGAAGGGAAGTTTAGATGTAGGGAAATTATTTTGGAAAATATTGTTGCCTAGAATATTTGATTACTAATAAGTGTTTTGGAAAGAGTTACTGGTAATACCAAAAGGAAACAAAGTAGAAATTAAGTACCGTATGCTGTTCTGAAAATCCTTTGTAAAAATAGGAACTTTTGCTGAAGTTTTACAAGTATTTTATTGCGTCTGTGATTGGTAAAATCTATAAATGTATTGTTTATACATATATTTATTTGCATGTGTTATCTCCATAAATCGGCCAAGTGGATTTTAATACATCTTGAGATATACTAATGGAGATACCTCTCGAAGTGCTATTTTACCTTAGAACATTTCAAAACTGACATCTTGTATTCAGAATGTTTGACATTCCAATGTATTATGTGGGGAGTAACTTTTCATTAATAAACTACAAAGAAATGAGTTACAAGGATGATTCATAAACTACAGAAATACAGTAAAAACTCAGTGATATGAATCTCCTATTTTATAATTTTTTATCTTTGATGTACTGTACTGAAGCATCTATTATTTACTATGAAGAGCATTTCTGAAGCAAACTGACAACAGAAACAAGGGAAATCTGTTTCCTTTTCACTAACACCAGTAAAATTGTAAGCATCCCCCAGATCATATTATTAACCGATTTGCATGCAAATATGATAGGAAAGGAACTACATGGGTAGCTCTAGTGGTGGTAATAGTGTGTGTGTTTGAAAGTAATATAACTGCATTTGTGTTGAACTCTTAAGACTGACCAACTAATCAGGTCAGATTGTCCTTTCCCAGTAAAAGCAAATTCCTCAGGTTTAATTTTTACCTTTTTCTAATACAAATTGTTAGAATTTTTTTCTCAGACAAGATCTTCAAACAGGTAAACAGGTTGATATATGTGTTGGTTCATCCTTGGGCAGAGGAACTGACTAGAGTTAGTTGGCTTTCTAAACCCCTTCCAGTCAGAGAGTAACATTGTTAGATTATTATTCAGTGGTCTAATGATACAAGAACAGTAGCAATAATTTGTGATTGCTCAAAAGGTTGAAGTTGAAAAAAGGAGATCCTGCCTTCAACTGTCCTCCTAGAATTTTTTCTTCATAAGTCCTCCTTTCCACATTAATTGTCATTATTGCTTGTTTATCCTATGACTTCAATTTTCTGATCAGGTGATCAAAAAACCTAGATTAAGTACACAGAGTTTTTAAAAACTTGTTTTGCTGATCAACCTATGTTTAGTAGTTTTGATCAATAAAGTTTAGATTTGGTTAAGTAACTTAGTTTCTTTTAAAGTCTCAGCTCACAAATAAGTTTGTAGTGTTGAAAAATGGAAATATCAGCATTCAGGTTTAATCACGTTATTTGATTAAAAGAAATCAAGCTATAGAAATAGAAGCAATAGGGTACTACATCTGTTCAAGTGTAAAATTACCCAGTGAATATTTAAGTATGTCAACTGGATGTCTTTTTTATCAACTGATAACTTTTAAAAATTGTTACCTGTATTACCTTCCCATTTAGGTCACCACAGAGCATTGAGTAGAGTTCCCTGACCTATATAGTAGGTTCTCATTAGTTACCTATTTTATACATAGATAACTCAAAGTTTAGGTATTGATGAGTGTATTGGAGTATTTGAGAGCAGTGTGTTCTGACTTTTCTTTCCAAATGCAGAAAGAGAAGGGAAATTATTTTGGAATACATTGTCTAGAATATTTGATTCCTAATAAATATATGTATACATACAGCTGATTCACATTGCTGTACAGTAGAAACTAACAACATTGTAAAGCAACTGTACTCCAATAAAAATTAATTAAAATTGTTTCCTGTATTAGAGATCTGAAATAAAAATAGAGAATAGTATTGATTCCCTACAACATTCCAGTAGTTTTATGATTAAAAACTGACATATGAAATAAATTGCTTTAAATGGTTAATAATTCGGTGGATATGAATTCTAAAGATTTTTATGCTGCATTTAAAATGTTAAAGCTGTATTATTGTTCATTTGATCAGTGTTTAAGCACCAATCAGTCCTGAAAACTTGAATTGGATTCTGAGAGGTAATTGCACTGACTCATTAACTTACCTCAGATGTCATTTAGTTTCCAAAGTATCTTCTTTTTCTCATGATTAACAAAGTCATTTTTTATCTTAATTGCAAAAGGATATGGTATTTATTGAAAAATATGCAAAGTGAAAGAAGCTAGACACAGAAGGCCCCATACTGTAGGATTCCATTTAGATGAAATAATCCAGAGTAGGCAAATCCACTGAGAGAAATCAGATTAAGGTTGTGGGGAGGGAATAGCAGGAAGTGACTGCCTGATGGATACTGGACAAAAATAGTGTTGATTGCACAACATTGTGAATGTACTAAATGCCACTGAATTGTTCACTTTAAAATGGTTAAAATGGTAAATTTTATGTTATGTGTATTTTACCACAATTTTTTTAAAAAGGGAGTATTTGCAGTCATTACTAAAGGTAAAAAGTACAGTGTTCTCAAGTGTGAAATGCTTAAGCTATGGTTTAGAATTAAATTACAGCATTAGTAATGTAACATATCTATTCAAAGTCCTAATGAAATTCATGAATTCCATCACGGAAGTACTGCTGACAGCAGTGGAAATAAAGTTGTAATGCATCACAATTTTCTTATATTTAATACAACTGTAACAGTGAGTAATTGGCTTCCATGTTAATGTTCACTTTTTACATTTTCTTATGATTCCTTGCGGCACATCTCAATCACATTTTTTAAAGATCCGTATTTAAAATCATGCTTTGAAAAAACATTTGTATAGTTTTCATGATCATTTTTTATGGTTTTATACTTCATGTTCCTTTTAAAGAGCAAATACACTGATGTATTAGATAAGACTAAATAAATTGAACTGATGTATACATTTTGTATTCTTTTGAATTGTCTTGTGGGAAGATACTTGAATCTTGGCATTGGTAGGTACTTTAATGATCATTTAGTTTCTTATTTTATATTTGGAGAAATCAAAGCTGAGTTTGTCAGTGTTTGTTCATTCAACAAGAATTTCTTGAGCACTGATGCCAGGCACTGTGTAGGCTTGATTCTGGAGGGTTGTCACATGCCTCATGAATTACTACTACTTCCCCCTCCTCCTATGACTACTGTGTATCTGGTAACGTGGACAAATGGACAAGTTCCAAAGAAGGAAAGGCTTTTAGGCCCTTTAAATGGTTCTTCATATGTATCTTCCTCAAACACTAAAGACATATTCTTTAGTACAGTAAAATACACATGATTATAAATAGTCTATTACTTGAGGAATGCATTTATTAACAAGTTTGCTTTCATGACTTTAGGAAGGAGGTATTTTTAGATTACATTAACCCAATTACTTTCCACTGTGTTCTAAGGAGCTGACTAGAAAATTGTTGGTTAAAATCAATATTTAAAAAGTTAAATTGGGGCTTCCCTGGTGGTGTAGTGGTTGAGAGTCCACCTGCCGATGCAGGGGACATGGGTTCGTGCCCCGGTCCGGGAGGATCCCACATGCCGCGGAGTGGCTGGGCCCATGAGCCATGGCCGCTGAGCCTGCGCGTCCGGAGCCTGCGCGTCCGGAGCCTGTGCTCCGCAACGGGAGAGGCCACAACAGTGAGAGGCCTGCGTAACGCAAAAAAAAAAAAAAAAAGTTAAATTGCTTTGCAAATAACTTTGCCTCTCCTATGATTGGGGTGTATATGCCAACTAAGGTGTGTGTGTGCTCCACCTTGAACAACAATAAGTATAATTAAATGAGCTGAACAGATTGAGGCTGATAGTATGATCTAAACTATCAGGATAAACAGAGTAGACAAGAGGAGACTTACACCACAACAGGTCTACTCAGACACTGCAACAAGGCCCAAGGTCAAAGAGTGGGAGGAAGGGAAATAACTGTGGTAATTCTACTCTCAATTTGTTGTGATTTTTTACTTCAGTGATTTCTCAGCAATTTTGTGATATTTCTACAAGACTTAGGACTTTTATCAAATAGGTTATTTGACCCAGATTTCCTTAGTCATCACCTCTTATTCTGTCCTCTTGCAGGCTACATTTCTGCACTATTTCCCAAACACTTTATATCCTTTCGTGTCTCTGAGCCTTTACATATGCTTTCTATTTGGCCTAGAATGGCCTCCCCCAAATTCTTTGGTAAACTTCAGATACTTGGTGAGGATCCAATTCTGATGTCACCTGTTTTTTTCCTAGACCTTCCCAAGCCAATGAGTCACCCTCATCTATGTCCCCACCTCTTTCTAAAAAATCGTACCTTGTTTCAGTATGCAACACACTGCACTGCCATTATCTATCTGCTGATATCTGTACACTGCTATATATTGTGGACCCCTTCAGGCAGAAACCGTGTCTCACTGGGCTTTGGATCTCTGTGCCTAGCAAAAGGCCTTACACACAGAAGGCATTCAGTAGATGTCTGTTGAACTAATCATGAAAAATGACTGAATATTTTAAAATGCTGTTTCAGTTAGCTTTTGCTGCATAACATGCCACCCCAAAACTTCATGGCTTGAAACCAGTTTAATTAGCTCCTGATTATTTGGCTAGGTTAGTTTGGTCTGGTCTGACTTGGCTGATTTCGCTCTGGTTGGCTCATGCATCCATGGTCAGCTGATGGGTCAGCTGGAAGTTAGATGATCTAAGACAGCTTTACGGACATGTCTGGCAGTTGGCAGGCTGTTGGCTGGGGTGATGGGGATGATTCGGCCACATGTCTCTCATCATCCATCAGGCTAGCCCAGGCTTATTTACGTGGCAGTAGCAAGAACAGCAAGAGAGTAAGCCCCAATGTGTAAACCACTGCTTGTCACATTTGTCAATGTCCCATTTCCCAAAGCAGGTACACGGCTAAGCCCAGATGCAAGGGATGGAGAAATAGACTCTACCTCTCTGTGGGAGAAGCAGTAAAATCATGTTGCAAATGAGTGTGTATATAGGAATGGGGAGAATCTGTCCATTTAAATTTACCATAAATGCCCAGGACATTTCTAATTTGATAGTCCCACCTTTCCTCTTTAGAGTTTTCTAGCAAAGTCCCCTAAATGTTAAAAACTATTCAAAAATGAAGAACCGATTCAAAAACGGAGGAGAGCGTCAAGTTTTGTAGGGACAGCAGGGAGGAGCTGCACAGGACAGGGAACAGCAGCAGGCAGGGAGCATTGTGGTAGAAAAGAGACTTCTTAAACTTTTAGTGTTTACAGCATCTGTAGTCACCACCACCTTTCATTGATAATATTAGTAACTAAGTTCGTTTTATTTTTTTACTACTTTTGATAGGGGTTTATGAATTTATTAATTTTTTCAAAGAGCCAACTTTGGCTTTCTTAATTTTCTCCCTTGTTTGTCTGTTACTATCATTTACTTTTGCCTCTTTCCTTTGCTTCTACCTTGTGTTTAATTTGCTCTTTGTTTACCACCTTCTTATTGTGGAAACTTAGATCATTGATTTTAAACCTTTTTTCTTCTATAATATAGGCTTGTACGGATACTAATTTCCCTCTAATTACTGCTTCAGTTGCATCCCACAATGTTGACATGTTGTATTTCATTATCATATAATTCAAAATATCTTCTGATTTCTCCTATGATTCATTCTTTGTTTATGTAGAAGTATTACTGTGTCTTCTTGACAAATGAAGTTTTTATCTTGAAAACATTAGCAATATGGCTATCTAGGGGAAGAGTGCTTCGGGCAAGGGATAGCGGCAAGTATAAGTGCTTGAAACCAGTGTCCAAGTATTTTCAAGGAGTAACAAGAAAGCCAGAGTGACTGGAGGGGAGTGAGTGATGCGGAAAATAGTAGGAGAGTCAATGAGAGAGGTAATGGGAGACCAGATCATGTAGAGCCTGGGGGGTTTTGTGAGACTTCTGACTTTTAGTGAAATGGGAGCCGTGACAAGCCTTTAAGTATGGCTTACTCCATGTTCTTTCATGTTAAAGGATTGTCTGGCTACTGATCTGAGAGTAGGTTGTAGTGAAATGAGGGCTAAAAGCAAGGAAACCTGTTTGCAACCTATTGCTGTCATCCCGGCAGAAGAACAGGATGATGTGGGCCAGGGTGTTAGCAGTAGAAACAGTGAAGTATATGAGAAAAAGAGGGATCAGGGATGACTTCAAGTCCTTTGTGCTGAGGAAGTAGAACTGTTATTCCCATTTACAAGTAGGAAACTGAGATTAAAAAGGTAACTCTTGCTTGTAAACTTTTTTCCTCCTAAAAGACAACTGTATCAAGCAGTAATTATAAATCTGTGTTCAAAGGCATACAATGTATAAAGATGTAATTTATATAATAGTAACAGCACAATGGAAGGGGAAGGAAAGGAGATATATAGGAACACAGTTTTTATATATGCTTGATATTAAGTTGATATTACTCTGAACTAGATTGTTATAAATTAAGATGTTGTATTAGTTTCCTAGGGCTTTCATATCAAATTACCATAAGCGGATGGGCTTAAAACAATAAGAATGTATTCTCTCACAGTCCTGCAGTCGGGAAGTTTGAAATCAAGGTGTCAGGAAGGTCACGCTCCCTGTGAAGACTCTGGGGAAGAAGGCTTCCTTGCTTCTTCATAGCTTTTGGTGCCTTCTGACAGTCCTTGGAATTCCTTGGCTTGTGGCTGCATCACTTCAATCTCTGCCTCTGCAATCACATGGTCTTCTTCCTTGTGTCTATCTCTGTGGGTCCTTTCAGTGACAGCAGTCATTGAATTTAGGACCCATCCTAATCCAGTCTGACATTATCTTAACTAATTACATCTCAAAGACTTTATTTCCAAATTTGGTCACATTCTGAGATTCTTAGTAGACATAAATGTCTGGGTAGACATTCAACCCAATGTTAATTGTAATCCCCAGGGTAATCTTTTAGTTAAAGAAATAACTAAAAATACAATAAAAGAGACAAAAATGGGAAAAAGTGGTACACTGGAAAATATTTAACATAAACAAAGGCAGCAATGGAGGAATAGAGGAACGTAAAAAGATGTTTAGGAAACAAATAGTAAAATGGTAGACTTAGTCTAAACACTTCAATCAGAAGGAAGAAATTGTAAAAAGCAATGCAATCCAATGATACACGAGACACTTTTAGATTCAAAGACATGCATAGGTTAAAAATAAAATAATGCAGGGTCATATGGTAGTTCTACTTTTAGTTTTTTAAGGAACCTCCATACCGTTCTCCATAGTGGCTGTACTAGTTTACAGTCCCACCAACAGTGTAAGAGGCTTCCCTTTTCTCCACACCCTTTCCAGCATTTACTGTTTGTAGATTTTTTGATGATGGCCGTTCTGACTGCTGTGAGATGATACCTCATTGTAGTTTTGATTTGCATTTCTCTAATGATTAGTGATGTTAAGCATCTTTTCGTGTGCTTTTGGCAATTTGTACATCTTCTTTGGAGAAATGTCCATTTAGATCTTCTGCCCATTTTTTGATTGGGTTGTTTTTCTGATACTGAGCTACATGAGCTGTTTGTATATTTTGGAGATTAATCCCTTGTCGGTTGCTTTGTTTGCAAATATTTTCTCTGATTCTGAGGGTTGTCTTTTTGTTTTCTTTATAGTTTCCTTTGCTATGCAAAAGCTTTTAAGTTTAATTAGATCCCATTTTTTAATTTTTGTTTTTATTTTCATTACTCCAGGAGGTGGGTCAAAAAAGATCTTGCTGCGATTTATGTCATAGAGTGTTCTGTTTTCCTCTAAGAGTTTTATAGTGTCCGGCCTTACATTTAGGTCTTTAATCCATTTTGAGTTTATTTTTGTGTATGGTGTTAAGGAATGTTCTAATTTCATTCTTTTACATGTAGCTGTCCAGTTTTCCCAGCACCACTTATTGAAGAGACTGTCTTTTCTCCATTGTATATTCTTGACTCCTTTGTCATATATTAGGTGACAATAGGTACGTGGGTTTATCTATGGACTTTCTATCCTGTTCCATTGATCTTTATGACCCAGCAATCCCACTCCTTGGCATATACCCGGAGAGAACCATAATTTGAAAAGATACACGCACCCCAATGTTCATTGCAGCACTGTTTACAATAGCCAGGACATGGAAGCAATTTAAATGTCTCTCAACAGAGGAATGGATAAAGAAGATGTGGTACATACAATGGAATATTACTCAGCCATAAAAAAGAACGAAATAATGCCATTTGCAGCAACATGGATAGACCTAGAGATTGAGTAAAGTAAGTCAGAGAAAGACAAATATCATATGATATCACTTATATGTGGAATCTAAAAAAAGGGTACAAATGAACTTATTTACAAAACAGAAGTAGAGTCACAGATGTAGAAAACAAACTTATGGTTACCGCGGGTAAAACGGAGGAGGGTTAAACTGGGAGATTGGGATCGACATATACACACTACTATATATAAAATAGATAACTAATAAGGAACTACTATATAGCACAGGGAACTCTACTCAATACTCTATAATGGATTATATGGGAAAAGAATATATAAAAAGAGTGGATATATGTATATGTATAACTGATTCACTTTGCTGTACACCTGAAACTAACACAACACATTGTAAATCAACTATACACTAATAAAATTTTTAATAAATAAAATTTAAAAAATAAAATAATGCAAAAAGATACATCCTGCAAACAGTAACCAAAAGAGAGTTGAGTGGCTATATTACCATACAAAGTAGACTTTAATAAAAATGTGTTACTAGATGCAAAGAAAGACATTTTATAATGATAAAATGAGCAATCCATCAAGAAGATATATCAACTATAAACATACACGCATCTAATAAGGGAAACACAAAATACATGAAGCAAAACATGTCAGAATTAAAAGGAAAAATAGACAATTGAACAATAATAGTTAAAACTTCAATAATTTATGTTCAATAATGGATAGAACGAGTATCCCAGAAAATCATCAAGGATATAGAAAACCTGATTAAACACTATTAATCAATTAGACCTAACAGACACCTATGAAATAGTCCATCTAACAGTGGCAGAATACCTATTCTTCTCAAGTGCACATGGAGCATAATCCAACACAGATCATAATTTAGACATAAAGCAATATATTTAAAAGGATTAAAACCACACGTAATACATTCTCTGATCACAATGGAATGAAATTAGATAACAATAATAGAAGGAAATTTGGGAAATTCACAAATATGTGGAAACTAAGCATCACACTCCTAAATAACCAATGGATCAAATAAGAAATCACAAGGGAAATTAGGAAATTATTTGAGATGGGTGAAAATAAAAACACAAAATACTAAAACAAATGGGACTCAGCTAAAGCAGTGTTACAAAGAAATTTATAACTATAAACGCCTACATCAAAAAAGAAGAAATATGTCTAATCAATAACCTAATCTTCTATGTTAAGAACCTCAGGGAAAAGAACAAACTAAACTCAAAGCAAATAGATAGAGGAAATAATATACTCTACAGGAGAAATAAATGAAATAGAGAATAGAAAATATCAACGAAACCAAAAGTTAGTTTTTTGGAAAGATCAACAAAACTGACAAACCTTTAGCTAGACTGACCAAGCAAAAAACAAAGAGAACTCAAATTATGAGAACAAAGAATGAATGAGAGAACATTACTGCGTCTTTTACAGAAAAAAAAAAAAATTGGGAACACTCTGAACAATTTTATATCAACAAATTAGATAACCTAAATGAAATGGATAAATTCTTAGAAAGACACAAGTTAACAAAACCGACTCAAGAAGAAATAGTATATCTGAGTAGACCTGTAACAAGTAAACTCATTTAAAAACTTCCCACAGAACTATTAGAACTAATGAATGGGTTCACCAAGTTTTCAGGGTACAAGATCAAGTTTAAATAAGTTGAATAAAAAATTTTTAAAAATCAACTGTATTTCTATATACAGTAGAAATGAACAATGTGAATTTGAAATTAAGAAATCAATTTCATTTACAGTAACATTAAAATAATAAAATACTTAGGAATATATTTAACTGAAGAAGTTCAAAACATATGTTAAAATGCTACAAAATATTGTTAAAAAGATGGAAGAAGATCTAAATAAATAGAAAAATGTCCTGTGAGGACACAATATTAAGATAGCAGTACTCCCCAAACTGATCTACAGATTAAATATAATCCCTAACAAATCTCCAAAATGCCTTTTTTTTTTTTCCAGAAATGGACAAGCTGATCCTAAAATTCATATGGAAATATAAGGGGCCCAGAATAGCCAAAACAATCTTGAAAAAGAACAAAGCTGGAGGACTCAACCTTTCCAATTTTGAAACTTAGTTCAAAGCTACAGTAATCAATACAGTATGGTCCTGGCATAAGGATAGGAATATAGACCAATAGAATAAAGTTGCGAGTTCAGAAATCAACTCTTACATTTAAGGATTGTCAACATGGGAGCCAAGATAATTCAATGAGGGTAAGACTTTCAACAAATAGTCTTGGGGCAATTAATATCCACACAGTAAAGAAGGCAGTTAAACCCTTTCCTCACAACATACGCAAGAATTCACTCAAAATGGACCAGCAATCTAAATGTAAGAGCTAAACTATAAAACTTTTAGAAGAAAAAATAACATAGGCATAAATATTTGCGATCTTGGGTTAAGTGATGTTTTCTTGTATATGACACCAAAAGCACAAGCAATAAAATTAAAAACAGATAAACTGGACTTCATCAAAATTAAAAACTTTTTGTGTCAAGGTACACTATCAAGGGAAGGAAAAGATGATCTACAGAATAGGAGAAAATATTTGCAAGTCGTAAATCTGATACATGGAGTATAAAGAATATGTAAAGAATGTAAAACAAAAAGATAAATAACCCTAATAAAAAATAGATGAAGTATTTGAATAGACAATTCTCCATAGGTGATATGCAAATGGAAAACTAGCACATGAAAAGATGCTCAACATCATTAGTCATTAGAGAAATGCAAATTGAAACCACAATGAGAGCACTTCACACCCATTAGGACTGCTATAATTAAAAAGTAGGGAAAGACTTCCCTGGTGGCGCAGTGACACAGTGGTTAAGAATCTGCCTGCCAATATAGGGGACACAGGTTTGAGCCCTGGTCTGGGAAGATCCTACTTGCTGTGGAGCAACTAAGCCCATGCACCACAACTACTGAGCCTGCGCTCTGGATCCTGTGAGCCACAACTACTGAGCTCACGTGCTGCAATTACTGAAGCCCATGCAGCCTAGAGTCCATGCCCTGCAACAAGAGAAGATACCACAATGGGAAGCCCACACACTGCAACGGAGAGTAGCTCCCGCTCGCCGCAACTAGAGAAAGCCTGCATGCAGCAACAAAGACCCAGTGCAGCCAAAAATAAAATAAAAATAAATAAGTTTATAACAAAAAAACTACATAAAAAAGAGGGGAAAAAACAAGCATTGGCAAGAATGTGGAAAAATTGGAACCCTCATACATTGCTGATGAGAATGTAAAATGCTGTAGCCATTTTGGAAATTTTGTTTTTAGCTTTATTTTTTGTTTTTTTGTTTTTTTGCGATATGTGGGCCTTTCACTGTTGTGGCCTCTCCCATTGCAGAGCACAGGCTCCAGACGCGCAGCCTCAGCAGCCATGGCTCACGGGCCCAGCCGCTCCACGGCATGTGGGATCTTCCCAGACTGGGGCACGAACCCCTGTCCCCTGCATTGGCAGGCGGACTCTCAACCACTGCGCCACCAGGGAAGCCCAATTTTTTGTATTTTTTTGCATTTTTGAAAATTAAAAAATTTTTTATTGAAGTAACATTGATTTGTAACATTATATAAGTTTCATGTGTCTAACATTATATTTCCACTTCTGTATACCCTACAGCATGCGCAACACCAAAAATTTAGTTCCATTGATCTGTCACCATACAGTTGATCCCCTTTACCCATTTCACCCTCCCCCACTTCCCCTCTGATAGCCACTACTACGTTCTCTATATGTACATGTTTGTTTTTGTTTGGTTTGGTTTGTTCATCTATTTCAGTTTTTTGGTTTGTTTTTCTGTTCCTTTGTTTATCAGTTTTTATATTCCACATGTGAGTGAAATCATACAATATTGGTCTTTCTCCATCTGAATTATTTCACCTAGGCTGACACCCTCAAGGTCCGTCCATGTTGTTGCAAATGGCAAGATTTCATCTCTTTTATGGCTGAGTAGTAGTCCATTGTGTATATATACCACATCTTGTTAATCCTTTGATGGACACTTAGGTTGTTTCCATATCTTGGTTATTGCAAATAATGCCATGATGAACATAGAAGTGCATAAATCTTTTCAGATTAGTGTTTTCATATTCTTTGGATAAATACCCAGAAGTGGGATAGCTGGATCATATGGTAGTTATATTCTTAATTTTTTGATGAATCTCCATACGTCTTCCATAGTGGCTGTACCAATTTACATTCTCACCAGCAGTGTATGAGGGTTCCCTTTCCTCCACATCCTCACCAATACTTATTTCTTGTTTTTTTTGTTTTTTATAATAGCCATCCTGACAGGTGTGAGGTGATATTTCATTTCAGTTTTTATTTGCATTTCCCTAATAACTAGTGATGTTGAACATCTTTTCATGTGCCTGTTGGCCATCTGTTATATCTTCTTTGCAAAAATGTCTATTCAGCTCCTCTGCCCATTTTTAATTGGGTTGTTGGGTTTTTTAGTTGTTGAGTTGTATGTGTTCTTTATATATTTTGGATATTAACCCCTTATCAAATTATTATTTGCCAATATCTTCTCCCATTTGGTAAGTTGTATTTTTGTTTTATTGATTGTTTCCTTTGCCATGCAGAAGCCTTTTGGTTTGATGTCATTCCATTTGTCTATTTTTGCTTTTGTTTCTCTTGCCTGGGGAGACATATCTAGAAAGATATCACTAAGACTGATGTCAAAGTGTGCACTGCCTATGTTTTCTTCTAGGAGTTTTATGGTATCTGGTCTTACATTCAAGTCTTTAATCCATTTTGAATTCATTTTTGTGTATGGTGTGAGACAGTGGTGTAGTTTCATTGTTTTGCACGTAGCTGTCCAGTTTTCCCAACACCATTTATTGAAGAGACTATCCTTTGTTTTAATTTTAATGTTTAAAAGTTTTTAATTTTAAAAAGTTAAAAGTAGAGTTACTGTATGACCCAGCAATTCCACTCTGAAGCATATATCTGAGAGAATTGCAAACATATGGTCACATACAAACTTGTACAGAAATGTTCACAAGAACTTTATAATCATTTGTCAAAAGGTGGAAACAACACAAATGTCTGTCAATGATAAATGGATTTAAAAATGTGGTATATCCATACAATGAAATATTATTTGGCAATAAAAAGAAATGAAGTACTGGTACATTTTATGACTTGGTTGAACCTTGAAACGTTGTGCTATGTGAAAGAAGCCAGACACAAAAGGTCACATATTGCATTATTCCATTTATATGAAATATCCAGAGTAGGCCAACTCGTAGAGAAGGGAAGTTGATTAGCGGTTTCCCAGGGCTGAGATAAAAGGAGTATGGGGAGTCACTATTTATGAGTATGGGGTTTCTTTTTGGGGTGGTGGAAATATTTTGTAAATATACTAAAGAGCAGGGAATTTTACACTTAAAAAGGGTAATTTTGTGGCATAAGCCCTATCTTAATTTAAAATATCCACTCACAGAGTTTATTACCATTAACCTACATAGGGTTTTGAAATTTTCACGTGTGCTTTGTTCTGTCTGCTCTTAATTTGATCATCAAAACTGTGTGTTGTTACAAACAGAAATGTTCAGAACATTAATCTCATTCACGTGCTGCAGAGTAGATGTAACACTCATAATTTCTTCATTTATCTTTGCTTCCTTCTGCATTAAAAATTTATCCATGGGGGGCTTGCCTGGTGGCGCAGTGGTTGAGAGTCCACCTGCCGATGCAGGGGACACGGGTTCGTGCCCCAGTCCGGGAAGATACCACATGCTGTGAAGCGGCTAGGCCGGTGAGACATGGACGCTGAGCCTGAGCGTCCGGAGCCTGTGCTCCGCAACGGGAGAGGCCACAGCAGTGAGAGGCCCGCGTACTGCAAAAAAAAAAAAAAAAAAAAAAAATTTATCCATGGGTAAAATTTTTTAAAAAACTGATTGCAGCATCACAACTCATAAGCACTTAATAATTGATAATCCTCCAGCAGTAAATGGTTCAGCAGTGAGAGTTCTCCGTTAATGAGTGCAGCACAGAAATAGACTTAGGTTATTTACCATCCTCTTCATGTTGACTGTAATGTCCTCTCCTTTTTTCCTACTCAACCAAACTTTTCTGGAAAGCCAGTGAGTGGAAATGATGTTTACATAGTGATGAACTTTAAACAGTGCATTATTGTCAAACTTTGGATCTTTGATACCATAGCAAAATTAGCAGTATAAGAGACAATGGAGTAGAGAACTTGAGGACAGCGCAAGCCTTGGGTTACTGAAACATTTACCTCTTAAAATAATTTCCTAAAAATAGTAACTCTTTATTGTATTATGGCATTGGCATTACTGCTCTCTACCATTATTCAGCTCTTCTTTCAACTTTAATCAATGTTTTCTTAAGGAGGTGTACTGTGAACCCTAGAAAGTCCTGGTATCAAAGGGCGCGTGGAAACTTTTAGCTCACTGCTCTCATTAAGGGTCAATGTCAAGAAAGTATTTTCTAAACAAAACACCAAAGGGCAGGCAGAGCTACTCAGCCACTCTGCATTCCCTAACTGTCTAGAGCATCTCCATTCCTTCCCTCTCAGTCAGGAGACTTGCTTGTAACATCACAGGAAACTGAAGACTCAGTAAGACAGCCCAGTATTTTCCTTCCCATATTTATTCTAACTTTTTCTGCATGTGTACTTATCTTTATTTCTCTTCTCCCTTGTTTTTTCTTAAAATACCATTCCTAATTGGTTACAAAGTTAATCTCTTATATCAGTGCTCTGGCTCCCATCTTCCTCTCCTACCCCTTAGGGGAAATGTGCTCCATCAGTCAGCATTTGTTGCCCTGTACATTCAAATTCCATCTCCATACTAAACATTCTCTCAGCTTGTAAATATGATGTGTTCTTCATCTTAAAATAAACAGAAACTTCCATATGTGCTTCACTGCCCTCCTTCCTTCTCTCTATCTCATCATATCTCTTCATGGCAAGCCTCTTGAAAGAATAGTTTACCCTCATTTTGTATTAATTACTTCATGTCTCATTCACTAGCCATCTTGAGCAATTTACTTTTCCTTACAACAATGGCAGAGAAACCATTCTCAGCAAAGACTTTTTTAAAAAATTAATTAAATTTTTTTGGCTGCGTCGTGTCTTAGTTGTGGCACTCGGGATCTTCATTGGGTCATGCGGGATCTTTCGTTGCTATGCAGCCTCTTTGTTGTGGTGTGCAGGCTCCAAGATGCGTGGGCTTTGCAGTTGTGGTGCGTGGGCTCTGTAGTTGCGGCACACGGGCTCTCTCGTTGAGGCGCACGAGCTCAGTAGTTGTGTCACACATGGGCTTAATTGCCCCATGGCATGTGGGATCTTAGTTCCTCAACCAGGGATCGAACCCACTGCCCCTGCACTGGAAGGCTGATTCTTTGCCACAGGACCACCAGGGACGTCTCATCAGCAAAGACTTTTTAATTGCCAATTCCACTAGGGTATTTTTCTGTCCTGATCTTACTTGAACTCTGTGACATTTGGAACTCTTGTTTCCCATATCTTCCTTTAACTATTTCCTCTTACTTTTCCTTTAGTTTATTGTGGCTGCTCTTAACTGGACTTCTCAAGGGCATAGACTATATCTTCTTTGTCTTCCCACTACCAAGCTCCTGCATCACATAGAGCAGACACACAAGTATTTGTCAAATGAATGAATAAATGATCTTTCCCAGTGTCAGGGCTCTTCTCTAATACCGGGGCACCCCAGAGCTTCATCCTTGAAGCTGGCCCTTTCTCCACTCATTCTAACCATTTAACTGGATAATTACATTCACTTTTCACCTTCAGGCACTCTGGATTTGGTGACTTTCAAATCTAAACCTCCTTTAAACTCTATAGTGATGGACCTAATTGTCTTTCAGTTAACATCTCCTGGATGGCCTGCAAGTACCACAGTTCAACATGGACGAAGCTGTCCTCATCTTTCCTTTCAAAATAACTTCTTTATATCTATATGAATATCGATCAGTTGTTAGCAGCATAGACGCTGTGACCAGATTACCTCTTTTCCCATTTAGTTTCTTCCTGAGTGGAGAGTGCTTTGATTCCTTTAGTTTTCAAAGAGAAACATTCATGAGACAAATCTTTTTCTTACTAATAGACTGCTTTTTATAGCATAACCTATATGGGTCTCTGAATCTTTTCTATGCTCTGTCAAATCCTAAAATTTCGTTTTGGATTATTCTGTTTTGGGATGGACCAGAGCCTGAAGGGATCAGTGGGATAAGAGTGTGTGTGTGTGTGTGTGTACATCATTAAGTGAAAAAATTTGAGAAGAAAGGAGAGAAAAAATTCCATTTTGCCACATATATAATAAAATGTAAAAGCATCTTTTAAAATCTTTCTATTTATCTAGATACAGATAGCTATTAAGCATCAAAAAGTTTGATCTTATCAAGCACAAATGTAATGTTTATGTTACAGTCACATTGCTAGCTCCTGACAATTGACATTTACTAAATAATTTCATTTTTAAAGCATATTCAGCTACATGTCATCAGCCCATCTGCTTGTCTACAATTGCCTCAGATACTGATTATAAATAACCACTGGTTTAATACTAATAAACCTAAAGTTTTTCCCACTTATATATTTAAGTAAAAAGCCAGTTTGTTCACAATTTGTAGATTAAATATCCTCCTGTCATTTTTCCCCTGAGGTGATCTCCTAGCAGCCACTGTTCGTATCCATGTCCTTGTGATTTGGAGCTGCTCATGTCTGCTTCTTCCCACAATGAGAGTGATCTCTCTTCTCCATTCCTAGGCCTGTTAGTGCTCTTAAATACATGTCCTGCCCCCCACACACAGAGCCAAACTACTTTGAAAGGTTATTATTTATTTTCTACCTCATTACTCTTCTAATGGCTTACTTTTCTTCTAGTTATTAATCAGCAGACACACATCCTAAGAGATGTGTGTTTTTGCCATCTTATTGAAAAAGACTCACAAATTCTCTTTAGGATTTGCCAATCCCAAACCGTATGATATTATAATTTAACTAAATCTTTAAGGCATTCAAAATCAAATCTTCACTGGTCAGGGATTGAAATGATATTCCTTTTGCAGAATCAGACAATTAAATTTACTTTATTACTTTACATTTTTCAGAAATCCAGAAAAATGCTACCTAACATTGCTTTTTAAAATCATATGAGATTCTCAGAAATCTATCATTCTTGATTTTGAGACACTAAGTTCGTAATATTGTCCAGAGTTTCCTTCCTGTGTTATCTTTAGCTTAGATAGCAATAAAAGAATCATACCTAGACAGTGAGCAGAAAAGTTATCTTGACATTTTTAATATTTTCCCACTGAAGATGTGGCATGTATTACATTTGGGAACTTATATGTAATTTTACTACTGAAAACTTTTTTCCTTAAACCATAATAATTTATTTTATATTTATCCTCAGTAAGGCCAAAGTTCAAAATAAATATAGTTCTTTAAAGTATGACCTTTGTTTTTAATAACGGATCACTTTACTATGAAGAAAGACAGCTAATGTGGTTCAGGCATCTCAAAAGAATTTTCTAGAAGTTACAAAGTAGATAAATAAAATAAACAAAGGTAAGCCAGAGGGTAATAAGACTAGAGAAAAATGGTGATTAATTTATGGAAATTAGGTGGAAATTAGATGGAAAGAATGAAATGGAAGAGAAAAAAATTCTTATGCATGATGGGCAAAGAGCAGAAGAGCAATGAAAAAGAATAGTTTCTGCTTCAATTCATCTAGAAAAAGTTTATACAGGGGCATTATGCCAATGATTTCAAGTTTTCTGCTTCAGAATAATATGAGACTTTGATGTAATTTTTTTCTCTTTCATTTTATCCTTTCCATCTAATTTCCATAAATTAATCACCATTTTTCTCTAATCTTCTTACCCTCTGGCCTACCTTCTTTTATTTATCTTAGTTTTAAACTAAATTAAAATACAAAAGTACAAGATGAACTAAAAGTTTATCCACCAAAGTGAAATTTTGTCATAACAGAAATTGGATAGACTTGAGAGGCAACCAAAAGACATGTCTTCCCTCTGTAAATTTGGACGTTAAATTCCTCCTACTTGATTATCTACATTATTCTACTAATTAATACATATTTTTTCCTAAATTGACATTGTTTAAATTGACTTCCGAAGGATATGAAATTCAATATTTATTTTAAAATAGAATTTTTTCTATTTCCTAGATTACATCAACCTCTTTAATGTTTAAGTATTAATTTTTTTAAGCTTAGAAATATACTTTCAAGGAAAGTGTAGATTGATTTTTAAAGTGGGCCCCTAAATCTCTGCTTAAATTATTTTGAATTGTTTTGGTAAACTAACATCCTCAAGTCTCAGTAATATGTTTTCTGTCTCTATTAACTTAATGTCACCTGAACTGTAGCATCTTTTATGTGGTAGCAAATAAAATCAAAGCCTTGCAAATATCTTATAAACGACATAAGGCCTTTGGAGTCAAAAAGCTTTGGGTTCAAATATTGGCTCAGCCACTTAGAATGTACTTAACCACTTGAGCTTCAGTATCTTAAACAGCAAAATGTGATCATAATTTCTAGTTAAGAAAATTAAGGAGATTTTATTAGGTGATGTAACTGAAGTTTGAAGCTTAGTGACCACCACAAGGCAGCGCCTATTAAACGGCCAATTCTATTATTATTACCAAATTATTTGAGAAAATCCAAGTATTTCTGAGGCAATTAGACTTTTCCCCAAATATTTTACTTTTTTATTCAGATATTTCACTTATCTAAGCAGTGAGATGCATTGTAGTCTGTTCCATATAAGCAAATACTAACACTGTGAAATTTCTTTTTGCCTAAAATAGTTTTGTTTTGCACATTTCTTCTTGCAGAAAAGTGTCACACTTTCAATTTCCCAGGTACAAATTGTCAAACGGGTCCTATCTATAAGAGAACTGTTTTCTGAAGCCAGTGAATACAAGGGAAGTTAGCAAAATTTCCCCCATTTTACCTTCTTTCTTACCGTTACTTAGCAACCAGCTAATACTTTTGAAAAATCTCCTTTGAATACTAAATTACCATGAGATTTGTGTCTATTACTAAATGGAAGATCAAATATGCAGTCACAATTTCCCTAAAGGGCACAGTTGAAACCTAGTTAGTATTTTTTCGTTGCTGCTAAGAGACCAATGTTTTGCCCTTGCTGTTTAGGAATACCATTATGTGCTGTTACTTAGGCATAATAAATTCACAGTAATGTCTCTGAGACTGAGATTGTAAGTGGGAATGTGTCATGTAGCCAACCCCTTCTCTTTAATACTTAATATGAGCCAGTCCTCCAGAAGCATTCCTTATTTGGTTCGAGAACACACACATAAAGTGTGATATGAATAAAGTACATTCTGGTTTGCCTAAGATGGATCTTGTTTACACTGTTGTTAGCACTGTTAATTATTTTAACACCTCTTTCCATTCTCAAAATTGACCTGCTTTGGACAATACATTTCACGGTTACCCTAGATTTGAAAATTTTGAGGGCAGTCCAGAAGAGATTAATGGAAATAATTAGAGGCATAGGAAATAGTTTCTATGAAGAAATAACTAAAGGAATTGGGTTTATTTATTTGTAAGAAAAGAGAAAACTTACGGAGATTACACTCTTCGAGGAGGAAATATAGAAGGCATAACTCTAAGAGGAAACAAAAGCCTCTGTTTTCTTTCCCACCCAGGGCTGCATAGAATTAAAATTCTCAATTCGGAGATATGCTGTGTAGAAAGCAGGGGTTAGGAAGATACTGTACGCACTGGATTGTACCCTAGTAAAGGTTATTTTTTCTTATTTTGAGTATTCATTAAAGAACAAGTAGAATACAAACATATGCTGTGGTTTAGCAATTCTACTTCTAGTTATATACCCCAGAGAAACTTGTGCATGTACATCAGGATGTATATACCAGGCTCTTAGTAGCTCCACTGTCTATAATTGGACCACACTGAAAATAATGATTCTCTCCATTAACAACAAAATGTATAAAATGTGAATATTCAAACAATGAAATATACTGAACATAAACAAAAGTAATTGAACTTCCATGCCCCAATATGAATGTATTTCAAAAACATAATGTTGAGCAAAAGACTTAAGTTACAGAAGAGTGTATGCAGTATGGTTTCATTTACACAAAATTCAAAAAATAGGTGAAACAATTTTTTAGTGTGAGTGTCCCCAAAAGCAGATCCTAAATCAAGGATTCCAGCTCGAATATTAGGTTGAAATGTATGAAACTAGTGATATTCATTTTTTGACCTGCAAAAATGGCAACTATGGGTCAATCCAATAGTTTATTTGGGAAGGAAAGAAAAATAGCAGTAGAAGTGGAGAAATAAATAGACAAGAAGTGGAAGCAGACAATATATGGTGTTTTTCAAGCCAGCTACCACTATGGATGACTAGAGCATAGTCCCATTAGGGAACTCAAGGGAGCCAGTGAAAAAACACCAGAATTAACTTATTTTAGGGGCAAAACTAAGATATTTATGCACCTTTTCCTGTTAATTTTTGTTGGGGAACTGCTCCAGGGTTTGCCGAGATGCCACACAGCATTGCTGTCTACCTCGGACATCTCTAGTTTGATGGGATCAGATGGGACCTATGTTACAAAAGGCATTGTCACTTGTACCATATGCTGGAACTGCTGCAGAGACCTTTTTTGTTCTGGCTCAACTGCAACTGGTAATCTTCCAAGTTACCCAGTGAATGGGTTGAGGCAACATTCTCGTGTGGTATGTATTCTCCAAAATTCAAAGAGGCTTACGAAAGTCTGTGCCGCCTTCTTAGTTGTAGGAGTTGCAAGGTGCAATTCTTTACTTCCAAGGGGATATGCTGGCATATCTCAGACTACTGAATCTGAAAACACTCTTTTGGCATTGCAGACCTCTGAATCTTTGAAAGAATTATTTCCAACCCTCTGGTGTGCATTTTGCCTTGCAAAGGCATCCAGAGTGTTACAACTTTTTGATCCTCAGTTCCAATTATTTTACTATCAGATACAGTGGGGTTCTGAGAAAAGTCCAGATGACTGAGGTACCCTTGAACTATGCTGTGCTCGAGATCGGGAGAGTTATCATAGTTCCGGGAAGGCTGTGATGTATTCTGCCATCATCCATCATGATCCATATGATTTTTTCAAAGGCCAGATTAGTGAATTAAATGGAGATATGATGGAGTCGTGTCCCTGCATCCTTTACATTTTTGAGGGAGACACTAATCTCTCCCATTCATCCAGGATAAGAGTCTGGCTTGGGCTTCCCTGGTGGCACAGTGGTTGAGAGTCCGCCTGCCAATGCAGGGGACGTGGGTTCGTGCCCCGGTCCGGGAGGATCCCGCATGCCGCGGAGCGGCTGGGCCCGTGAGCCATGGCAGCTGAGCCTACACGTCTGGAGCCTGTGCTCCGCAGTGGGAGAGGCCACAGCAGTGAGAGGCCCGCGTACCGCAAAAAAAAAAAAAAAAGAAAAAGAAAAATAGAAGAGTCTGTCTTGCCTGAAGTGAAGGCATTCAAGGACATACATAATTTTCTACGAACTTTTATGCAATTATGATTTTACTCCACTTATTAGTTAAGTTTCTCCAGAGAAACAGCAGCAATAGAATATATAGAGAGAGGAAGAGATTTATTATAAGGAATTGGCTCACATAATTATGGAGGTTGAGAAGTCCCACAATCTACCATCTGCAAGCTGGAGACCCAGGAATGACAGTGGTGTGATTTAGCCTGAGTTTGAAGACCTGAGAACAAGGACCACGAGGGCAGGAGGTTTATGTCTCAGCTCAAGCATCCAGGCAGGAAGGAGAGAATTCCTCCTTCCTCCACTTTTGTTCTGTTCAGGCCCTCCCTCTACGGGATGATACTGCGCATACTGGGGAGGGCAATCTACTTTACTGATTCCACTAATTCAAATGCTAATCTCATCTGGAAACACCATCACAGACACACCCAGAAATAATGTTTAATCTGGGCACCCCGTGGTTAGTCAAGTTGACACATAAAATTAACTATGGCGCTCCACAATTATGGAGCCAATTTAAGTTTAACCAGTTCTACCAGTTACTAAGTACATCCCTTCCAATTATACACTCAAGGACTGGGGAAATGACCACGGATGATTTCATGGACCCATTGGACTCATTGTGAAATGGACATGGACCAGGACTCCAATTGTCAACAGATCTCTGAATGCCACCTTTCTGATTGGATATCCATGACATTTTGGCTTCCTGA
The DNA here is from genome assembly GCF_964374135.1 of Grampus griseus. Classification (NCBI taxonomy): domain Eukaryota; kingdom Metazoa; phylum Chordata; class Mammalia; order Artiodactyla; family Delphinidae; genus Grampus; species Grampus griseus. The sequence continues at coordinate 69,486,949 of NC_139007.1, read as the reverse complement.
CAGTTTCAAGTCAGATCCAATAGCCAAGAGCTCTTGAAAGATATAGGTATTTTCTTTTCTGCAGTGTACTTGTGTATGGCCCTTTAGTGGAAGGATTTGGAAATCACTATGTAAGTACTTGCTGAGGCACTGAAAAGTCCTTCCTTGAGGGGACATGTCTCCCCTTCAACTGATGATATATCCACTTCCCTTCTGATGTCAATGGGCTGCCTGCCACCTGCCATTTTCTCTTCCAGATTCTTATTTTTCGCACTGACAATGAAAAGCTCAGTCCCAAAGCAGTGTCTTCCACCATTAGCCCTGGCTTCAAAGAAGAGCTGCCACAGAAATTCTCAAATACTGATGCTTCCCTTAGTAGTGCATTCCTTATTGCTTTAGTAAAAGGATATCCTCTGGGCACCCCCAAGGAGCGTGGTCAGCTGGTGGCTTCTCTTACCCTATATTCTAAATATTTAGTCTAGCCTGCTCACCCCGTTAAGTTCTCTGATCCCTTCCTCAATACTCTCTCTGCCAAAGCAATTTTGACATTCACATCATTCACTATGTACCATCTTTTTCCCCACATTTGAAGGAGCCATTCCAACAATGTATTGGGACTGACCTCTTGAGACCTTGCTAAATATGGTACATCCTGAATCACAGGAGAGGGCCTTCAAATTAATAAGCCAATACTATATCCAGCTTATATTCCACCCCCTCATTTTCAGGCATATCCTCTCAATTTCTGCCTGTATGTATTAGGCCATGTAGCACATTTGATAAATTGTTTCCTCTCATATAAGAATAGTTCATTTCCTATCATGAAATGATAGGACTTGAGACTTAACCCTAGTAATTGCTAGGGGATATGAGTGGGATACTAGTAACCTCTGCCACACTATATTATGGATGTGTATGTAGGAAATAAAACTATAAAGAGAAATAAGGAAATGATTATCACCAAATGAAAGTTTTCAATGTTCTTTAATAGATAGGAATTATTTAACTAGTTCTAAGACTAGTCTGGATTTGCACAGGTAGTTTTCTCCTTGGCATCTCAAACTGCTGAAACATTAATATGTTTTAAAGATTAATGGGAAGAACCTAAGGGCAGGACAGGAATAAAGACGCAGACGTAGAGAGTGGACTTGAGGACACGGGGAGGGGGAAGGGTAAGCTGGGATGAAGTGAGAGTGGCATGGACATATATACACTACCAAATGTGAAATAGATAGCTAGTGGGAAGCAGCCACATAGCACAGGGAGATCAGCTCAGTGCTTTGTGACCACCTAGAGGGCTGGGATAGGGAGGGTGGGAGGGAGACACAAGAGGGAGGAGATATGGGGATATATGTATATGTATAGCTGATTTACTTTGTTATAAAGCAGAAACTAACACACCATTATAAAGCAATTATACTCCAATAAAGATGTTAAAAAAAAAAGGTTAATGGGGACATATTATTGGATATCCAATTTACTAGTGAACATATGCCAGCTAGGTGATCTGTGTAACTTAGCTAAGAAATAAAGCAATCTGACTTTTAAGCCCTTGCATTTTAAACATAGACTTCACTTTCCTATTCTTATGGCCCATGTATTCCTGAATTCTGAAAATATCAGCCTTAAAATCCAAATTATTGACAGTTCTTTCCTTCCTCTGCCATCACAACCCTTATTACGAAGGGAAAATTAATAAGCTAGATTTGCCAAGGAGTTTTGCCTGTGTGAACTAACTGTTCTGTATTTTAATGAAAATGTAACATTCTAGATTTATGTTATATTTTTGCAAGCAACCAAATTCTTAACAATGGTAATGACGATAATGATGATAATATTTGCATAGGGTTTATTACCTGCCAAGCATTGTTCTAAGCCCTTTCCCGTATATGATATCTCATTTGATTTCCTCATCAACCCAGTGAAGCAGGTTCATTTTTATTCCCATTTTATTAATGAAGCAAGTGAGACAGAGTTTGGGAACTTAAATAAGATTGCATAGCCAGGGATCATAAGCATAAGAAAACAAGTTGAATCAGCTTATGCCTAAAAAGTGATGGCTTCCCTGGTGGCGCAGTGGTTGAGAGTCCGCCTGCCAATGCAGGGGACACGGGTTCGTGCCCCGGTCCGGGAAAATTCCACATGCCGCGGAGCGGCTGGGCCCAAGAGCCATGGCCGCTGAGCCTGCGCGTCCGGAGCCTGTGCTGCGCAGTGGGAGAGGCCACAGCAGTGAGAGGCCCGCGAACTGCAAAAAAAAAAAAAAAAAAAAAAAGTGACTAGGTAGGTACATATAACCAAAGCACAGAAGGCAGGGGAAGTGTTGACCTCAGGAAAAAGTGGATTTACAGCCTTGAATACTGAGATGATTCTGTCTCTTGTCTTTGTTTCTCTTAGTGCATTAGCTCCATTCGCTCAGACTAATTGTCCTCATGAGGCTAGAAACTTTGATACAAGTAGCTCTCAGTTTTAGTCTTAGAGTCTGATATTTAAAGAACTTTCCTTTTCCACTTGGGGAAGAAATCTTATTGGACCAGCTTAGATCATGTGCCCATTCCTTCAATCAATACCCTGCACCTGTTTTTGTAATAAAGCTTTATTGGAGCACAACCATGCTCATTATCTCTACATATTGACCACGGCTGTGTTTGTGCTACAAGTTGAATAGCTGCGGCAGAAACCATATAGCCCATGAAGCCTAAAATATTTACTATCTGGCCCTTTACAGAAAAAATCTGCTGACCTCTGCCTTGGGGCAATCACTGTGGCGAATTAATCATAGCCCTTCATATTGTTGCCACTTCATTTGAACTGTGTGCTTGGTTGTTACTACACATGTTTGAGTTTGCCCTTCAAAATATCTTCAAAAAGATTACAGTATGACCCAGTCTAGAATCTGAAAACTTCTTGTGTACAAAATAGGCAAGGAATCAGCAAAATGTACATTTTATACTATTGAAACGAGTATTTATCATTAGTGGAAAGATCACAATTCCCTATTTTCATGCAAAGCAATATCCAAGTGCTTTATGGAACCTGATGAAGATTGCCACAAGTAGGTGAAGCAGAGTTGTTTTGTTACCAAGATACATGCAAAAGGCTTGTTTATCACATGCCAGGTGATGCAACTAAAGGCAAGAGAGATGCCATACCCCTTCAAATAATTATACAATATTTAAAACAGGTACAGGCTGATGCGAACATCTATCACTAAGGTATCAAACTTCAAATTTCAAAAACTACCTACTGCTTTAAACAAAAGATGGGCATGTGATTCAGGTGAGAGAAAACAATGCAAGTATAAGTTCAGTGAAAAAAGAAAGTACGAGCATCAAAGTTTGTAGGCTGGATATCAGTGGCTTGTAAAGACATCTCAGAGGCAACAGTGGAACCCTTAAGATGATTCCAATTGTGTGAAGTTTCCAGAACAGGCAAATCCATAGAGACAGAAGTTGAATAGGAATTGCCAGAAGATGGAGGAAGAGGGAAATTGATTATGAATACGTATGGGGTTTCTTTTTGGATTGATGAAAAGTTCTGGACTTAAGATTTTGGTGATGCTCGCACAACATAATGAATACATTATTATCAATCACGGATTGGGTATGTTCCGGCGGATGTATCATTGACATGAGGTTACCACATAGTTAGTCCTTCTGGAAAGGGAGTGAGAATGAAAAGCATGGAAATAAGAGGAGGTGTGTCTCTCAGATAATCCTTCATGTTTTAGGAATCTAGATCTATAGGTGGAAACAAATGAATGGAAACTTTAAAAATTGGTTTTATAAGAACTTCAGTTTGCTCGTATATGAAACAAAGAGGCTGGAACATGGAGGTCCAGACGGCTCTTAAAAATCTGCAGTTCCAAATATAGCAGTTCTTTGAATTTTCTAACTAGGGGCAATGTGGTAAACTAACTATATTAAACTGACTGAATATTAAAGCCATTAATCTGGTGAAACAAATTATGTTTTCATTTATTCTATGGAGGAATTTCTAAATTGAATTATAGAATCAATTGCTACTCCACCTGGGACATACAAACTTAATTAAACCACAGAATTTTTTTTCTGATGAATTTAGTGGCGGGGCAGTGACTATGTCAGAGCTGGACATTTATTGAAAATAAAAGACTGGAAAATTGATCCTTCCCTCAAAGTGATAATAAATCACACTTTCTAAAAAGAATGTTACTGCATCCCAAAGATATTTACTTTAAAAAGCAATCTCATGTACCTAACCTAATACTTCAAAAACTTTGATAACTAAATGAGATTATTAAACGTATCTTAGCCTTGCCATGATTAATACTGTTAGTCTGATAAGCTTGTGGGTGATGCACTCACATACTCACTGAAGGAGGCAATGAGCAAAGTAAAACAGTTTGCAATTTACTCATTTCTGCTGTTATGAAATAGCATAAATGAACTCATCTTCATATTGAACTAAGGTACGTGAAATGCCTCACCTCTTGATTTTAATAAGTTTGATATTCTCTCTATGGACATGAAACACCCAAAATATTTTCTTTTCTCTTTTATTTTCCCTTTCTTCCTTATAGAACTACTATAACATGCTTGTCTCTTTATCCATTATTTTTTATGACAAATTGTAAAATGTGGAACATATTAGTTAAAGCGCATGATTTCTCTAAAATGTAACCAAGGCAAAATACATGTTTGTTATATAATTATCTGAGAAAAATGATTTTTGGGATCCTTATCCTTTGCTCCTCTAAAATGACTTTACCTTAAACATGTTTTGAGGTTTTCTGCCTCTGCTTTTGTGGATGCATTTCTCTGACTTGGGATATCCGTGTCCCCTCACCTTCATCTCTTGTTTATTGTCTCTCCCACGTTCTGCTTCCAGGGTCCTTTATGACCTTTATGCTTCCAAGGACCAAACCATCCAGGTCCTTCGTGCTTCAATCCTGTTCTGACCTTTATGATTCCTGTTTCTAGTTGTCAGTCATTGCTCTGTGACAAGTAATTTAGTACCTTTATATTGAAAAAAATGAACATCTGTGATGTAACTCAACTTTTCATGTGTATTTATCTCTAACAACTGCACCAGAAACTCCTTGAGGGCAAGGATCACATCTTATATTTGTGAGGTCCAAGTCACCTAATCCAATGCTGTCTACTTCAACATTATTTGTATATTGATTGTCTGATGTGAATTAGTTGCCTCTTTTGGAAGGATTTGAAAAAATCTGAAAAGGTCTTTTTTCCTATCCACCACTGCAAAGTGCAAATCAGTACCTTTGTGTATGCTGAAGGGAAAAAATTCTTCTCTTCTAGATTTTTAGGAACCAGGTTTATGTGTGTTTTCCTTTGAAAAGCAGGGGTTCAAAACTCAGATGACTTAAATGTGCAATATAAGCTGGTATAATAGTTTACTTGCTTTTTTTTTTGGTACATTCTGCAAGTTCTTTTTTGTGCAGTGGCCTAGAGACTAGAGCCTCCCTCCATCTGGTAATATTTATAAATTGAAGTGAAATGTGCTCAGTCGGGTTCAGTAAACTGTTTCCCTCATCATAGCCTTCCCTGGCCTCCTTTTAAGGAAGGAAGCAGTAGAATTTTTGTTTCCTGTTTCACTCATCTCTCAGAGTTCCCAGAGCTACAGAACGGCTGTGAAGTTTCCTGTGAAGTTCTTGCAGAACTAGGTCTTAGCAGAGGGAGCGGAAGCCGCCACATGGCAGACTCCTACAGCCAGGCAATCTCATCACAGCGCATGTGTACAAAGTCTAGGCTACTGTTCTACATTTAGTTAGATACATCTGTATTTGTCCAGGCTGTTATATATAATCTGCTTATAGCTGTAATTTTGCTAAGGATCTGTGTTAATGAGTAAAAATATTGAGATTTACTAAACTGTGTCTATACAGTTGTCATTAATTTTTTCTAATTAATTCTTATTGGGGTATGGTTGCTTTACAAGGTTGTGTTAGCCTCCACTGCACAAAAAAGTGAAACCTCCATACACATACAGATACCCCCTCCCTTTTGGACTTCCCTCATTTAGGTTACCACAGTCCATTAGGTGAGTCCCCTGTGCTACACAGCATGTTCCCATCAGTTGTCCATTTTATACATAGTATCAATAATGTATATGTGTCAGTCCCAGTCTCCCAATTCTTCCCACCCCACCCCTTTTCCCCTTGGTGTCCATACATTTGTTCTCTAGGTCTGTGTCTCTATTTCTTCTTTGCAACTAAGATCATCTAAACCATTTTTCTAGATTCCACATATATGTGTTATAGTATACGATATTTGCTTTTCTGTTTCTGACTTACATCACTCTGTATGACACTCTCTAGGTCCTTCCACGTCTCTACAAATGACACAATTTCATGCCTTTTTATGGCTGAGTAATATTCCATTGTATATATGTACCACATCTACTTTATCCATTCCACTGTCAATGGACATTTAGGTTGCTTCCATGACCCGGCTATTGTAAATAGTGCTGCTATGAATATTGAGGTGCATGTGTTTTTATGAATTATGGTTTTCTCTGGGTATATGCCCAGTAGTGGGATTGCTGGGTCACATGGTAGCTCTATTTGTAGTTTTTTAAGGAACCTCCATACTGTTCTCCATAGTGGCTGTATCAGTTTACATTCCCACCAACAGTGTATGAGGGTTCCCTTTTCTTGTCATTAATTTTTTTTACATTTTTTTTTCTTGTCCCCTTCCCCTCCCTCCTTCTTACACAAACTTTGCACTGTGGTAATGTGTCTATGACAATATTATGTGGCAGACTGTCTGGTCTGCCTTTATTTTTGTTCTTGTTTTTTTGGCTACTTTTTAAAATTGAAATTATAGTTGATATACATATTATATAAGTTACAGGTGTACAATATAGCGATTCACAATTTTTAAAGGTTATACTGCATTTATAGTTATTAGAAAATATGGCTATATTTCCCATGTGTACAATATATCCTTGTAGCTTGCTTTATACCTAATAGTTTGTACCTCTTAAACCCCTACCCCCATATTGTCCCCCACTTCCCTTTCTCCATTGGTAACCACTAATTTCCTCTCTATATCTGTGAGTCTGCTTCTTTTTTGTTATATTCACTAGTCTGTTGTATTTTTTAGATTCCACATATATGTGATATCATATGTTATTTGTATGTCTCTGTCTGACTTATTTCACTTAGCACAAGGCCCTCGTAGTCCATCCATGTTGCTACAAATGGCAAAAATCTCATTCTTTTCTATGACTGAATAGTATTCCATTGTGTGTGTGTGTGTGTGTGTGTGTGTGTGTATAAACATCTTCTTTATCCATTCATCTGTTGATGGACACTTAGGTTGCCTCTATATCTTGGCAATTATAAATAATGCCATTATGAACATTGGAGTGCATGTATCTTTTCGAATTAGTGTTTTTTTTTTCGGATATATATTCAGGAGCGGAATTGCTGGATCATATGGTAGCTCTATTTTTAGGTTTTTGAGAAACCACCATACTGTTTTCCAACTTACATTCTTACCAACAGTGTACGAGAGTTCCCTTTTCTCCATACCCTCGCCAATACAAGATACTTGTGTTCTTTTTGATGATAACCATTCTGACAGGTGTGGGATAATATCTCATTGTGGTTTCGATTTGCATTTCCCTGATGATTAGCAATGTTGAGCATCTTTTCATGTGTCTGTTGGCCATCTGCATTTCCTCTTTAGAAAAATGACTCTTCAGTTCTTCTGCCCGTTTTTTAATTGGGTTGTTTGTTTTTTTAAACTTTTGGAATCAGTGCTTTAGCTTGTATATACCTTTGTGGGAACTGGGAGTATTTCCCTCTGGGAGAAGGAAGTAGTGACATATGTCACCACTGGGCACTCTCAGCCCCCATGGCTTTCTACAGATTTACCCTGTGGCACTAGGCTTACCAAGGAGCAGGTATTTTATGGGAAGGAAAAAGCACCCAGAGGAAAAGGCTTTGCAAGCGGAGCATCTGCTATGTTTCAGCCCCCACTGATCCCTCCAGCCCAGTGCTTCCGTGCAGTATCTTAGCTGCACAACCATATGCTGAGTCCCTGGCTAGAGAGACATTCCTGGGTAGAGTTCCTGGCTCTGTCGTTTATTAGCTGTATGACCTGAGGCAAATCAGTTAATGTTTCAGAAACTTTCATCCTTCTTCTGTAAAATGGAGATCATAACTATGTCATGGAAATGTGGAGAGGGTTAAATAAGGTATGTTAGACACCGAGCGCAGTGCCTACCTCATGGTAGATAGGTGCTCAATAAATGAGAAGTTATTATTATTATTATATATTACTAATAAAAAGTATTCAAAACTTAGAGGTAAGATGCAAGATTGACTACATGTTGGGCAGTCTGGAGCAGTGTCCACCAGATGCATTCAAGAATTATTCAGCTTTTTATGAGATTCTTCATGTCTTGATTTATGTTACTGTTTACCATTGATTAGGTCCCTACTCCCAAAGTTATATATTAAATTTTGTAAATGTTTTTCTGTTAAAGACGCAAGTGATTTCTGTGTGGTAGAATAGATAAACCCAAAAGTCACATTTTTATTGCCTCGTGGGAAATTAATCAATTTTGTGTTTAACCTAGTAAACTTCTAGCAGTCTTTCAGTGTCTATATACATTGCATCTTGAATTCTTTTTGAACCATCTTTACCATCCTGCTGGTTCCCTCCTTAATTTGCAAGAGATTCACTCTGGAAAATTATACTTGGACAATGTCCATAATGCATGCTTGGACAAGTATATATCTTTTAAAAAGTGGCTTGTTCCATTGATTAAAATACGAGGACACCCCCTCCTTCTAACTTATTTCTGCATTTCCAGGGAGCTCCTGAGGTCCTAGTAAGAACTAGAGATTTGGGGAAGGCCCAGAGCACTTACTCAGATCCTGCTTTATCCTTTCTTTCCTCTTGAAGGCCGATGGGGTTTCACCTCAGGCTTCTCCTTTATAGCTCCCACCAATGCTTACTTTCCTCTCCGGGATCCTGGTCTTTGTCCAGCTGATGATGTAGTAAAGGAATGTCTTCTAAACAACTTTCTGCCTTCCTTCCTCTCCCAATCTTAGAAATAGGCACCCTAAATGGTTTCATGTTTAAAGTACTTTTATTCTTAATGCAAACACATACAATGGTGAGGAAAAATAAGCAAAGAGTCAATTACAGTGTTCTCAAATTCTTAAAAAGTACTTTCAGCTTTGCCTCCTGGCCTGCCTCCCCACTAACAATTGCCCACCTCCTCCACTTTAGTCTCCATTCGCCATTTAAGGATAAATAAGTCAGCTCTGCTTCCAGCTAACCTCCTTCCTTTTTCTCAAACTCTTTGAAAGTTCCCTTGGGAGTTTCAGATCTTCCCTTCCAGCCATGACTCTTTTATTCCCAAGGGTTGAATTACCAGGCCCTCTACCCTCCTTGAGAAAGGTGTTAATGAGCCTGCCATTCAAGTTACCCCAGACCTAGGAGGATCTTTTTACCACTGAAGGATGCTCTAAGCTGGTGTCTCTAACCTCAAGGTCTGGGCACCTGGCTTGGCCCACTACTTTCCCTAGGAAAAGTCAGCTGAGGTCATCGCCTAACAGAACCCAGGCTCGACTGACCTGTTGTGTAGAGGTTTCCAACTGAGAAGTGTAGGGAGGTGGGTTTTACAATGCGGATAGTGGGAAGGGATGTGTGAGGGAGGGATGTTTGAGGGAGGGGCAGAGTCAATGTCATTGGAAAAGGCATACATTTCATTGTAATTTTATACTTGGAGCATTTCTAACAATTAATATTTTTGATCATATAAATTACAGAGAAATATGCATGACAAAACTGGCTGTTGCTGATGCACTGAAAATGCAGTACTTCCCTGACTGTGTGGGGTGGGAAGTCGAATTATTGGAATCTCCTGGAGATAGAAGTTTTTTTTTTGCGGTACGCGGGCCTCTCAGTGTTGTGGCCTCTCCCGTTGCGGAGCACAGGCTCCGGACGCGCAGGCTCAGCGACCATGGCCCACAGGCCCAGCCGCTCCGCGGCATGTGGGATCTTCCCGGACCGGGGCATGAACCCGTGTGCCCTGCATCGGCAGGCGGACTCTCAACCACTGCGCCACCAGGGAAGCCCCAAGAAGATTTTTATATATACCAAAAAGGGACATGGATTTTTTAACTAGTTGAGAAATGTTGTGGGATTTTTGAACAAAGCCTTGGTATAGCTCAAACCCTTCTATTGCTCCAGATCCTCAAAGGGATTTCAAGTAGCCTAACCTACAATTTTCCAAGCCAGAAAAAAGTCAGTTGCAATATGCAAACATCTCTAAGCTGTATTCAAATTCTCCCTGGAATGTTTTGTCTGGTTTTGCTTTTATTATTATTTTTTAAGCTATGAAACTGGAAATAGTATATGTGACACATTTAACTCAGTATGTTCTGACAAGTAATAAACTAATACTTATAATGGTTCCTAAACTACTTGGTTGAAATATGTTTTACATCAGTGAGTGTGTGAATACATACACAATATTATAAGGAAAGACATGATAACTCACTGACTAGTGAAAGATTGCTTCAGAAATCATAAATTACCAGAGATCCAAGTAAGAGCTTTCCCGGGTTGGGGGGGGGGGGTGCTTTGAAAGAATTTGCATTTGAATTGCATCCTGAAACTCTAAATTTGAACTTATCACCCATTCTTTAAGACACATTGTAGTTATATATAAGATAGCACTATAGAAATGAAATTCAATGACAACAAATTAGTTTGGTCTTTTAAAAATTATTATCAGAGTTATGTTACTCTGCTGGGCTAATTCTTGTTCTAAATTCATCTTGTCATTATAGCATCAAGAATCTGACCCCAAATGGATTTCATAACTAATCTCTTTTAATAAATATCCCGAGTCATTGAAATGTAAAAGAAATCTTACATGGAGAACTCAACAAGAAAAACGAGTTGGGAATAACACAGCTTAATAATTGGTAAATTTTTTCACCTTGCCTTCTTAAATTTGTGTTACTACTGCCAACAAGATAGGCATATTAAGGCATAAAAATGACCATTTTCTAGAACCTGAGGTCAAATCCACTTTAGATACCAAGATATTTATGTCTTTACAGATCTCATTGATCAGTTTAGACTGCCACTTATGATCCTTCTATTCCATCATTCCTAAGCATGAATTTAGTCACAGGAAGTATTTACAGAAAGTTCATTTCTTTATTAAGAATTAATGGAGAATAACTTATTTAAATATGCTGGGATTTAAATGCATTCTGTAAATGATTTACTTATCAGAAATCAAATATTATGTTATATTATCTTATCTTTAACTATAAGATGAATGGGTGTCTTTTAGCATCTGGCTCTGCCCCTTCCTTGCTGTGGGCTGTTTACTGGACCTTGCTTGCTTGTTTTCTCGCATATAAAAATAGGGATAACAATTGCAGTTATCGAATAGGATTGGTGAGAGAATTAAATGAGATAATATGAATATGAAAACCATGTATCTGGCACATAAAAAGGGCTCCATAACTATTATAACTATCATAGTTAATAAATTAAAATGATTGACAAAGTATGATTGAGACTTTAAAATATGTATTTTTATATTTTGGTATTTCTCTCTTTCCAATTGCATTTTACTTGGGGCGCAATGTAGCCGTCACATTTGTACTATATTTAAATCCATGCATGCCATAAAATAAGCTGTTATAAATTTTATTTACGGGCTTAAAAGGGTGCTTCCAACTGTTAAAATTACGCAACTTCTTTACGAGGAGAGAGGAGAAAAGGAAATAATGTCTATTGAAAAATATATTGTTTTCTTTTTTGTCATTGTTTCATCTACAGAATGGGCAGTATTCCCTTTGGAAGAGCTGATGGGAATAATGCCATTTGGAAAGTACACAACACAGCAGCATGGCAGAACACAAGAAAGTTCTGAACTGTCAGCTTCCAGGGTCCTTGCATGGCCAAATGACTCTTATTTTCCTAAAATTAAGAATATTTTGTAGCAGCAATTTGAATAAACGGACTCACTTGTCACTGTGATTTAATGTCTGCTTTGCTACTGAATCAGCCGTATTTGGCCAGCCCTGCTGTCTTCACATTTTTCTTTGTGTTTATCCCTAAGCTTAGCAACTAACCAAACACTGAGTGGAATATCGATATTTAAAAGTGAAATGTATTAATAGTTTACTAATTGTTCCACAGAGAGACTGAGTTTGTATGGTTTACATTTTTATACTTCTTTCTGTTCTACTTATATTCTGAATGTCTGAAATTTTTTGACTTTCCCCCCACTATTCACAAGCTTTCAAATACTGGTAAAGACGTGTCTTTGTGTGTCTTTAGTTCACATAAGATTGCTATGTTAAGTGCTGATGAATATAGAAATGTTAAGACCACGAGAACAATTTTAATAAAGAATCAAAAAGTAACAGATTATGTAAACAGGACAGGTGGTTTTCTTAAGGTAGTGACCAAAATTAAAGCCCCCCTCCTCCACGCCCTACCCCTAACAGTTTTCTTTTGATCAAATAACTATAAGCCTGTGTTTCTGGACACAGAATGATGTTTTAAGTTGAAAAAATATTACTGACTTTTACTGAAAGCAAATTCAAAGCAAAAAGCTTTATTTTATGCCATTTAAAAATTGTCAGTCATATATTTACAGTCATAGAATTACCGTTTTTGGGTTTTGTTTTACCTTGGAAAGGCTTGAAAATATTTACTTTAAACCATTTTTATACGTACTAAAGTATTATAACACTCTTTCGAAAAAAGAAAGTGATCATGTGTCATTTCAGGCATCAAATTGGTCTAGGCAAGGGAAAAGTATTCAGTGTTTTTGCACGAGCTCTGGGCTCTGAATGGCGCCTCTTCCACTAATCAGAAAAACTTTAGAGCCGGCAGGGTCTTTAAAGATCATTATTTTATACCCTCAGTTTACAGGTAAGAACCTGAGGCCCAGAGAGTGTAAGTGACCTGTTGAAGGTCCGGAGCTCTCCAGACACCGCTGCAGGATCTTTCCCCAACTTCACTATTGTGGAGGCTGCTTTCTATATGCCATTCTCTTCTTCCTACGACCCTCACAAAAATAATTTCGAGGTTTTTAGAAAGATTACTGGAAAATCTCGGGGCTTATGAGATGTTTTATTTCCTTTCTTAACCCCTTTTCCTTGCTTCCGATGCGTCCCCAGACGTCCGCGGAGCCGCTGGAAGAGGCAGCGGGCAGGGGCCAAGCTCTTTCTCGGGGAGAGACGGGTGGTGGCCCCAGCTGACCACTTCCCGCGGCCAAAGGCCCCGGCCTGGATCATCCTCGGGCTCCTGGGCCGCGTGATGCAGCCCAAAAAAGGTGCAGCATCGCACGTGTCCCTGCCAGCGTCCGCGCCTCGCGCGTCCAGGCCTCGCGCGCCGCCGCCCAATCGCCGCTGCCGCCTGGCGCTCGGGTCGCGTCCGCCGGTCGCAGGGAGACTGGAGCCCGGGAGCCGCGCCGCCCGCTGCCATGCGGTTCCGCTTCGGGGTGGTGGTGCCGCCCGCGGTGGCCGGGGCCGGGCCGGAGCTGCTGGTCGTGGGGTCTCGGCCTGAGCTGGGGCGCTGGGAGCCGCGCGGGGCGGTGCGCCTGAAGCCGGCGGGCACGGCAGCGGGCGCTGGGACACTGGCGCTGCAGGAACCGGGCCTGTGGCTCGGGGAGGTGGAGCTGGCGGCCGAGGAGGTGGCGCAGGATGGGGCGGAGCCGGGCCGCGTGGACACGTTCTGGTACAAGTTCCTGAAGCGCGAGCCGGGAGGAGAGCTCTCCTGGGAAGGTACTGGGAGCTGCGCCGGCCTGCATCCCGGCCTCGGCCTTGGCCTTGGCCTCGGCCTCGGCCTGGGGCGGGCCCCACAGTCCCCGCCGCGACTTCCCGGGCGCTTTGCCCGGCGCTCGGGCTTCACAAGCTGTCTGAACTCCCCGGGCGCCCTGGGCTGACCCTTCTCTGTCCGCCCAGCTGTCGCCCCAGCCGCGCCTCCCGCACCCAACAGGTTCGCTAGATGGAGGCTGGGTTTCTGGGTTTCTGTCCTCCCGCCCCTTCGGTCTTTGCTCCTCCGACCTCTTTCCCACAAACACAGGACCCGGTTCGGGCCTCGGTCCCCCTCGCCCTCCGCGTCCTCCCTGCGCGGGTTCCCGGTCTGCCAGGTCCCCCGCCGCTCCTGGGTTCGCTCCTCAACTCTGCCTTGACTGTTTTTGTGCCCTCATTTTCTTGCCCCGATTCACTAAAAAATGACCCAACCAGTGAAGCTACCCTTTTCGCTAATCCTAAACTGCAACGTGCTATCTCTAGTGTATTATTTTTTCTTCTTTTCGATTTGAGAATGAACTACTGGAAAAACGTTGAGCGTTTCTCTTTTTGATTTTTTTTAAAGCCCCGAATATATGACAGTTGAGATATGCTCTGATTTCTTAAAATATAAAAACAATACATGCTGGCTGTAAAAAATCAAAAACAAAAGCAAAAAATGTACAAAGTAAAAACTTGTGTCCTCCACACACCCTAAGTCCACTGCACACAGACCAATATATGACATGTATCTATCTCACACATAAATTGGTTAATATATTATTCTCTATCCTGCTTTTTCTTGCTCTGTAAAGGTTGCGGATACCTTTTAGTGCCACTCGTATAAATGTATATTTCATTTTTTAAATGGCAACGAAATATTCTGCATTTACCAATGTGCATTTAGGTTGTTTTCTGTCTTCCTCTGTTATAAACAGTAATAGCTTAATTGGAAATCTGTGTATAAAGTTATCTTTGAGCATTTGGGAATGTTCCTGTATGGTAGATTCTGAGAAGTGAAACTGTTAGGTCAAAGCGTGGCCATATTTTACATTCCAGTAAGGACTACCAAATTATTCCCTGAAAACTTTATGCCAGTGTAGAATCCTGCCCGCGATGTGTGAATTTAGACAGTCCTTTCTTTAAATGAAATGTGCAAAGTTGGGGATTGGAGTATGTGTGGCTCAGTAGTTGTCTAAAGTGGATGAAATGTCTCTGTGGAAGTTTATATGACAAAAATGGGCCACTTAGCCCATAATGATGTGGAATCAAAGAATCTGCAAAGAGCATGAGTGTTCTGTAATATGTTTATATATATATTTTTTCCTTGTTCCTCTTTGTACCCCGCTGAGTTTCATGGTCTGGTGACGTTTATTGTCTTTTTGTATTACGATGCCAGAACTGAAAGGTACTCTCATCAATTATGCCCTTCTTTACAGGATATTACTATTATTAATAGTATTATATAATTATTTTTCATAATAAAGTAATATCTGATCATTTTAATAAAAATTAGGATGGTAAAAAAGAAAGATTCTTCCCTTTCCCCAGTCTCTCTCCTTTTCTATTTTTAGTTTTTCTGATATTCCTCCCAAAGTTCTGAATAATTTGCTTATATTGCTATTTTTTAATATATCAAGTTGAATTTTTCTGTTTTTAGATTTTCTGAGTTACCATACAAGTTATATATTACATTTAAATTAAAATTAGACAATATCTATTGACAGCTGCTGTATACCCATTAAATTAACCATCATACTTGCTGTGAAATATGAGGAATTTAGCTCAAGTTCATTATCTCTCTCCTCCCTGCTGGTTTTTATATTATTATTTTATACTGCATATATGTAGTTTATTGTTGACTTTCTATTATATAGAAATTTCTGTATTATGCTTCTGTTACATAGAAAGTTACTCCTATGTAAAAGGATAAGAAAAATAACTCACCTACACATTCCTCCCCTTCTCCTTACTTTGGTTAATCATCATTTCTACATTAAGTTCTATTAACATATAATTTGTATTCTGTTTTATAATTGTTGCTGTGCCTTCTTGTTTTAGGTGGATAGGTTGATTCTAAGAACTGTAAGTTAACAAAGAGCATCACGAGGCGCAGCATAGCCTATTTTGTTTGTTTGTTTGTTTTTTTGCGGTACGCGGGCCTGTCACTGCTGCGGCCTCTCCAGTTGCGGAGCACAGGCTCCGGACGCGCAGGCTCAGCGGCCATGGCTCACGGGCCCAGCCGCTCCGCGGCGTGTGGGATCTTCCCGGACTGGGGCACGAACCCGCGTCCCCTGCATCGGCAGGCGGACTCTCAACCACTGCGCCAGGGAAGCCCGCATAGCCTTTTTTTTTTTTTTTTTTTTTTCCTGCATAGCCTATTTTTAAGAGCAAGGATTCTAGAGCCAGAATGGCTTCACCAACCAGTGTGTGACCTTGGGCAAGTCACTTTACTGTGCTGTTGTTGAAAGGACTAAACTGGCTAATAAATCTAAAGAGCTTAGAATAAGACATATATTAAGTGTTAAATAAGTGTTTGTTATTGTTACTATTATTGATTAGGAAATAATTAGTGTGGAACTAAGTAGTTCAGTTGCACTCATTAAAAGTTTGGAAATATAATTCTGTGACATGAAACCTGTGTACCAGGAGGAAAAGCTCTCTTCTCTTACACTGTAAATCATACTCAGATTTTTATTTAAAGTGATACCAGAGTTCATTTTACTTTATATTTGGGTGGCCATGTTCTACACCTTGTTTCAAACTTTCTAGTTACTTTTTAAAAACAGAAACAGCACGTTGATCATCAAAATTTCCTAGCTTAAATGCAGTATTGGATGAATGCAAATTCCTCACTTTTTGAAAACATTCTTTTCCTTGAAGAATTGGGATTTTTGTTCCAATTTTCACTAATATATAGCTTTCTGAGCACAGCTGAGACTTTTATTTTTGTTGTTTTTAATTGAACTCCAATGTGTGTTGCATTGTTAAGGATTCCAAATCTTCCAGTTTCTTGAATGTCTTAATCATTTCATTGGATTGTATCCTCAAATAATTTTTTTTTGGTATTTTTTTATACTTTTTTTTTTCACACACACACCCTGTATTTTATTTTTACAAGAGATAAATAAACTGACACCAGACATTGTAAATGGATGGCCACAACAAAAGCAACAATGATTGCAATTACCAAACACGAAACACACTCACACTATGTCATAATATTGACATTCAGTCCAGTAATCCTCCACTGTAACAGCTCCTTTACTTTGCAGTGAAAATTGATTTGTATATTTTTTGCCTCTGAGTCTTTGTGAGATTTTTTTTTTATTCAAACAGAAAGTCACAAAACTTATAATCATCCTCATCAGTTCACTCAGTCCCATGTAATTAATTTTTTTTCATCTTGATCTTTTGTTAGCACTTTTATAAATTCATCAGTTTTCCATTAGGGTTCTGAAAATGCTTATTCATTCAGTTCAGCAGTATAGTCAGTTACCAGAAACCTGTACTTGTCAGAGTCTTTTCCATGAATTCCTTGAAGATGAAACCCTTTTATAGGAATATATTTGCAAAAGCATCAGAGTACACCCAGAACTGTCTGCAAATGACAAAAGACTTCAAAATGACCATGGTTAAAGATTTGATGAAAGTTCATAATAATGCAATTGACAAGGAAATTTAGTTATTTCTGAGATACATATTTTAAAGTAATAACTAGAATAATGACTTATAACATTATACCAGAACATATAAGATTTTTAGAAATTTCATGTAATGTCTGAAACATTTATATTAACATATTTCCATACAAATAACCCAAAGAAAATTTAGTATTAGTTGTTTTTGTTTGTTTGTTTGTTTATACTGCAGGTTCTTATTAGTCATCAATTTTATACACATCAGTGTATACATGTCAATCCCAATCGCCCAATTCAGCACACCACCATCCCCACCCCACCACGGTTTTCCCCCCTTGGCGTCCATATGTTTGTTCTCTACATCTGTGTCTCAACTTCTGCCCTGCAAACCAGTTCATCTGTACCATTGTTCTAGGTTTCACATACATGCGTTAATATACGACATTTGTTTTTCCCTTTCTGACTTACTTCACTCTGTATGACAGTCTCTAGATCCATCCACGTCTCAACAAATGACTCAATTTCATTCCTTTTTATGGCTGAGTAATATTCCATTGTATATATGTACCACAACTTGTTTATTCATTCATCTGCCGATGGGCATTTAGGTTGCTTCCATGACCTGGCTATTGTAAATAGTACTGCAATGAACATTGGGGTGCATGTGTCTTTTTGAATTATGGTTTTCTCTGGGTATATGCCCAGTAGTGGGATTGCTGGATCATATGGTAATTCTAGTTTTAGTTTTTTTTTTTTTTTTTGCGGTACGTGGGCCTCTCACTGCTATGGCCTCTCCCACTGCGGAGCACAGGCTCCGGGCGCACAGGCTCAGTGGCCACAGCTCACTCCGTGGCATGTGAGATCTTCCCAGACCGGGGAACGAACCCGTGTCCCCTGCATCGGCAGGCGGACTCTCAACCACTGCGCCACCAGGGAAGCCCTAGTTTTAGTTTTTTAAGGAACCTCCATACTGTTCTCCATAGTGGCTGCATCAATTTACAGTCCCACCAGCAGTGCAAGAGGGTTCCCTTTTCTCCGCACCCTCTCCAGCATTTGTTGTTTGTAGATTTTCTGATGATGCCCATTCTAACTGGTGTGAGCTGATACCTCATTGTAGTTTTGATTTGCATTTCTCTAATAATTAGTGATGTTGAGCAGCTTTTCATGTGCTTCTTGGCCATCTGTATGTCTTCTTCGGAGAAATGTCTATTTAGGTCTTCTGCCCAGTTTTGGATTGGGTTGTTTGTTTCTTTAATATTGAGCTGCATGAGTTGTTTATATATTTTTGAGATTAATCCTTTGTCCATTGATTCGTTTGCAAATATTTTCTCCCATTCTGAGGGCTGTCTTTTGGTCTCGTTTATGGTTTCCTTTGCTGTGAAAAGGCTTTGAAGTTTCATTAGGTCCCATTTGTTTATTTTTGTTTTTACTTCTATTACTATAGGAGGTGGATCAAAAAGATCTTGCTGTGATTTATGTCAAAGAGTGTTCTTCCTATGTTTTCCTGTAAGAGTTTTATAGTGTCTGGTCTTACATTTAGGTCTCAAATCCATTTTGAGTTTATTTTTGTGTATGGTGTTAGGGAGTGTTCTAATTTCATTCTTTTACATGTAGCTGTCCAGTTTTCCCAGCACCACTTATTAAAGAGACTGTCTTCTCCATTGTATATCTTTGCCTCCTTTGTCATAGATTAGTTGACCATAGGTGCGTGGGTTTATCTCTGGGATTTCTATCTTGTTCCATTGATCTATATTTCTGTTTTTGTGCCAGTACCATATTGTCTTGCTTACTGTAGCTTTGTAGTATAGTCTGAAGTCAGGGAGTCTGATTCCTCCAGCTCCGTGTTTTTCCCTCAAGACTGCTTTGGCTATTCGGGGTCTTTTGTGTCTCCATACCAATTTCAAGATGATGTTTTCTAGTTCCTTAAAAACTGCCATTGGTAAGTTGATAGGGATTGCATTGGATCTGTAGATTGCTTTGGGTAGTATAGTCATTTTCACAATATTGCTTCTTCCAATCCAAGAACACGGTATATCTCTCCATCTGTTGGTATCATCTTTAATTTCTTTCATCAGTGTCTTATAGTTTTCTGCATACAGGTCTTTTGTCTCCCTAGGTAGGTTTATTCCTAGGTATTTTATTCTTTTTGTTGCAGAGGTAAATGGGAGTGTTTCCAGAATTTCTCTTTCAGATTTTTCATTATTAGTGTATAGGAATGTAAGAGATTCTGTGCATTAATTTTGTATCCTGCTACTTTACCAAATTCATTGATTAGCTCTAGTAGTTTTCTGGTATCATCTTTAGGATTCTCTATGTATAGTATCATGTCATCTGCAAACAGTGACAATTTTACTTCTTCTTTTCCAATTTGTATTCCTTTTGTTTCTTTTTCTTCTCTTACAGCTGGCTAGGACTTCCAAAACTATGCTGAATAATTTTGGTGAGAGTGGACATCCTTGTCTTGTTCCTGATCTTAGAGGAAATGCTTTCAGTTTTTCATCACTGCGAATGATGTTTGCTGTGGGTTTGTCGTATATGGCCTTTATGATGTTGAGGTAGGTTCCCTCTATGCCCACTTTCTGGAGAGTTTTTATCATAAATGGGCGTTGAATTTTGTGAAAAGCTTTTCTGCATCTATTGAGATGATCATATGGTTTTTCTTCTTCAGTTTATTAATATGGTGTATCACATTGATTGATCACATTGATTGATTTGCATATATTGAACTTGCATATATTGCATCCCTGGGATAAATCCCACTTGATTGTGGTGTATGATCCTTTTAATGTGTTGTTGGATTCTGTTTGCTAGTTTTTGTTGAGGATTTTTGCATCTATATTCATCAGTGATATTGGTCTGTAATTTTCTTTTTTTTGTAGAAAAAAAGACAATTTCTTTTTGTCTTTATTTTTTTGTAGAAAAAAGAAAATTTCTTTTTCTTTATCTGGTTTTGGTATCAGGGTGATGGTGGCCTTGTAGAATGAGTTTGAGAGTGTTCCTTCCTCTGCAATTTTTTGGAAGAGTTTGAGAAGGATGGATGTTAGCTCTTCTCTAAATGTTTGGTAGAATTCACCTGTGAAGCCATCTGGTCCTGGACTTTTTTTGTTGGAAGATTTTTTTTTTTTTTTTTTTTTTTTGCAGTACGCGGGCCTCTCACTGCTGTGGCCTCTCCCGTTGTGGAGCACAGGCTCCAGACGCGCAGGCTCAGCGGCCATGGGTCACAGGCCCAGCCACTCCACAGCATGTGGGATCTTCCCGGGCCGAGGCACAAACCTGCGTCCCCTGCATCGGCAGGCGGACTCTCAACCACTGCACCACAAGGGAAGCCCTTGTTGGAAGATTTTTAATCACAGTTGCAATTTCATTACTTGTGCTTGGTCTGTTCATATTTTCTGTTTCTTCCTGCTTCAGTCTTGGAAGGTTATACCTTTCTAAGAATGTGTCCATTTCTTCCAGGTTGTCCATTTTATTGGCATAGAGTTGCTTGTAGTAATCTCTCATGATCCTTTATATTTCTGCTATGTCAGTTGTTACTTGTCCTTTTTCATTTCTAATTTTATTGATTTGAGTCCTCTCCCTCTTTTTCTTGATGAGTCTGGCTAATGATTTATCAATTTTGTTTATCTTCTCAAAGAACAAACTTTCAGTTTTATTGATCTTTGCTATTGTTTTCTTTGTTTCTATTTCATTTATTTCTGCTCTGATCTTTATGATTTCTTTCCTTCTGATAACTTTGGGTTTTGTTTGTTCTTCTTTCTCTAGTTCCTTTAGGTGTAAGGTTAGATTATTTACTTGAGATTTTTCTTGTTTCTTGAGGTAGGCTTGTATAGCTATAAACTTCCCTCTTAGAACTGCTTTTGCTGCATCCCATAGGTTTTGGAACGTCGTGTTTTCATTGTCATTTGTCTCTAGGTATTTTTTGATTTCCTCTTTGATTTCTTCAGTGATCTCTAGGTTATCTAGTAACGTATTGTTTAGCCTCCATGTGTTTGTGTTTTTTATGTTTTTTTCCCTGTAATTCGCTTCTAGTCTCATAGCGTTGTGGTCAGAAAAGATGCTTGATATGATTTCAATTCTCTTAAATTTACTGAGGCTTGATTGTGACCCAAGAAGCGATCTATCCTGGAGAATGTTCCATGCGCACTTGAGAAGAAAATGTAATCTGCTGCTTTTGGATGGAATGTCCTATAAATAACAATTAAATCTATCTGGTCTATTGTGTCATTTAAAGCTTCTGTTTCCTTATGTATTTTCATTTTGCATGATCTGTCCATTGGTGTAAGTGAGGTGTTAAAGTTCCCCACTATTACTGTGTTACTGTCTATTTCCTCTTTTATAGCTGTTAGCAGTTGCCTTATGTGTTGAGGTGCTCCTATGTCGTATGCATATATATTTATGATTGTTATATCTTCTTCTTGGATTGATCCCTTGATCATTTTGTAGTGTCCTTCCTTGTCTCTTGTAACATTCCTTATTTTAACATGTATTTTATCTGATATGAGTATTGCTACTCCAGCTTTCTTTTGATTTCCATTTTCATGGAATATCTTTTTCCATCCCCTCACTTTCAGTCTGTATGTGTTCCTAGGTCTGAAGTGGGTCTCTTGTAGACAGCATATATATGGGTCTTGTTTTTGTATCCATTCAGCAAACCTGTGTCTTTTGGTTGGAGCATTTAATCCATTAACATTTAAGGTAATTATCCATATGTATGTTCCTATTACCATTTTTTGTAACATCTTTATTGGAGTATAATTGCTTTACAATGGTGTGTTATTTTCTGCTTTATAACAGAGTGAATCAGGTGTACACATACATATATCCCCATATCTCCTCCCTCTTGCCTCTCCCTCCCACCCTCCCTATCCCAGCCCTCTAGGTGGTCACAAAGCACTGAGCTGATCTCCCTGTGCTATGCAGCTGCTTCCCACTAGCTATCTGTTTTACATTTGGTAGTGTACATATGTCCGTGCCACTCTCTCACTTCATCCCAGCTTACCCTTCCCACTACCTGTGCCCTCAAGTCCATTCTCTACGTCTGCATCTTTATTCCTGTTCTGCCCCTAGGTTCTTCATAACCGTTTTTTTTTTTGTTTGTTTGTTTTTTAGATTCCATGTATATGTGTTAGCATATGGTATTTGGTTTTTTCTTTCTAACTTACTTCACTCTGTATGACAGACTCTAGCTCCATCCACCTAACTACAAGTAACTCAATTTCATATCTTTTTATGGCTGAGTAATATTCCATTGTATGTGCCACATCTTCTTTATCCATTCATCTGTTGATGGAAACATATGTTGATTCCGTGTCCTGCCTATTGTAAATAGAGCTGCAATGAACATTGTGGTACATGACTCTTTCTGAAGAGTTTTCTCAGTGGGATGCCCAGTAGTGGGATTGCTGGCTCACATGGTAATTCTATTCTTAGTTTTTTAAGGAACCTCCATAGTGTTCTCCATAGTGGCTGTATCAATTTATCTTCCCACCAACAGTGCAAGAAGGTTCCCTTTTCTTGACACCCTCTCCAGCATTTATTGTTTGTAGACTTTTTGATGATGGCCATTCTGACTGGTGTAAGGTGATACCTCATTTTACTTTTGATTTGCATTTCTCTAATGATTAGTGATGTTGAGTTTCATGTGTTTGTTAGCAATCTGTATATCTTCTTTGGAGAAATGTCTATTTAGGTCTTCTACCCATTTTTGGATTGGATTGTTTGTTTTTTTGATATTGAGCTGCATGAACTGCTTGTAAATTTTGGAGATTAATCCTTTGTCATTACTTCATTTGCAAATATTTTCTCCCATTCTGAGCGTTGTCTTTCCATCTTGTTTATGTTTTGCTTTGCTGTGCAAAAGCTTTTAAGTTTCATTAGGTCCCATTTGTTTATTTTTGTTTTTATTTCCATTTCTCTAGGAGGTGGGTCAAAAAGCATCTTGCTGTGATTTATGTCATAGTGTGTTCTGGCTATGTTTACCTCTAAGAGTTTTATAGTGTCTGTCCTCAAATTTAGGTCATTAATCCATTTTGAGTTTGTTTTTCTGTATGGTATTAGGGAGTGTTCTAATTTCATTCTTTTACATGTAGCTGTCCAGTTTTCCCAGAACAATTTATTGAAGAGGCTGTCTTTTCTCCATTGTATGTTCTTGCCTCCTTTATCAAAAATAAGGTAACCATATGTGCATGGGTTTATCTCTGGGCTTTCTATCCTGTTCCACTGATCTATATTTCTGTTTTTGTGCCAGTACCATACTGTCTTGATTACTGTAGCTTTGTAGTATTGTCTGAAGTCCAGAAGCCTGATTCCTCCAGCTCCGTTTTTCTTTCTCAAGATTGCTTTAGCCTTTTGGGGTTTTTTGTGTTTCCATACAAATTGTGAAATTTTTTGTTCTAGTTCTGTGAAAAATGCCAGTGGTGGTTTGATAGGGATTGCATTGAATCTGTAGATTGCTTTGGGTAGGATAGTCATTTTCACAATGTTGATTCTTCCAATCCAAGAACATGGTATATCTCTCCATCTATTTATATCATCTTTAATTTCTTTCAGCAGTGTCCTGTACTTTTCTGCATACAGGTCTTTTGTCTCCTTAGGTAGGTTTATTCCTAGGTATTTTATTCTTTTTGTTGCAGTGGTAAATGGGAGTGTTTCCTGAATTTCTCTTTCCAATTTTTCATCATTAGTGTATAGTAATGCAAGAGATTTCTGTGCATTAATTTTGTATCCTGCTACTTTACCAAATTCATTGATTAGCTCTAGTAGTTTTCTGGTGGCATCTTTAGGATTCTCTATGTATAGTATCATGTCATCTGGAAACAGTGACAGCTTTACTTCTTCTTCTCCAATTTGGATTCCTTTTATTTCTTTTTCTTCTCTGACTGCTGTGGCTAAGACTTCCAAAACTATGTTGAGTAATAGTAGTGTAGTGGACAACCTTGTCTTGTTCCTAATCTTAGAGGAAATGGTTTCAGTTTTTTACCTTTGAAAACGATGTTGACTGTGCATTTGTCATATATGGCCTTTATTATGTTGAGGGAAATTCCCTTTATGCCTACTCCCTGTAGGCTTTTTATCATAAATGGGTTTTGAATTTTGTCGAAAGCTTTTTCTGCATCTATTGAGATCATCATATGGTTTTTCTCCTTCAATTTGTTTTTATGGTTTATCACATTGATTGATTTGTGTATATTGAAGAATCCTTGCATTCCTGGGATAAACCCCACTTGATCATGGTGTATGATCCTTTTAATGTGCTGTTGGATTCTGTTTATTTGTATTTGGTTGAGGATTTTTGCATCTATGCTCATTAGTGATATTGGCCTGTAGTTTTCTTTCTTTGTGACATCTTTGGTTTTGGTATCAGGATGATGGTGGCCTCTTAGAATGAGTTTGGGAGTCTTCCTCCCTCTGCTATATTTTGGAAGAGTTTGAGAAGGATAGGTGTTTAGCTCTTCTCTAAATATTTGATAGAATTCGCCTGTGAAGCCATCTGGTCCTGGGCTTTTGTTTGTTGGAAGATTTTTAATCGCAGTCTCAATTTCAGTGCTTGTGATTGGTCTGTTTATATTTTCTATTTCTTCCTGGTTCAGTCTTGGCAGGTTGTGCTTTTCTAAGAATGTGTCCATTTCTTCCAGGTTGTGCATTTTATTGGCATAGAGTTGCTTGTAGTAATCTCTCATGATCCTTTGTATTTCGGCTATGTCAGTTGTTATTTCTCCTTTTTCATTTCTAATTTTATTGATTTGAGTCTTCTCCCTTTTTCTTGATGAGTCTGGCTAATGGTTTATCAATTCTGTTTCTCTTCTCAGAGAACCAGCTTTTAATTTTATTGATCTTTGCTATTGTTTCCTTCATTTCTTTTTCATTTATTTCTGTTCTGATCTTTATGATTTCTTTCTCTCTGCTAACTTTGGGTATTTTTGTTCTTCTTTCTCTAATTGCTTTAGGTGTAAAGTTAGGTTGTTTATTTTAGATGTTTCTTGTTTCTTGAGGTAAGATTGTATTGCTATAAACTTTCTGCTTAGAACTGCTTTTGCTGCATCCCATAGGATTAGGGTCATCATTTTTTTGTTGTCATTTGTTTCTAGGTATTTTTTGATTTCCTCTTTGATTTCTTAAGTGAGCTCTTGGGCATTTAGTAGTGTATTGTTTAGCCTCCATGTGTTTGTATTTTTTACAGATATATTCCTGTAATTGATATCTAGTCTCATAGCATTGTGGTTGGAAAAGATATTTGATACGATTTCAATTTTCTTAAATTTATTAAGGCTTGATTTGTGACCCAAGATATGATCTATCCTGGTGAATGTTCCACAAGCACTTGAGAAGAAAGTGTATTCTGTTGTTTTTGGATGGAATGTCCTATAAGTATCAATTAAGTCCATCTTGTTTAATGTATCATTTACAGCTTGTGTTTCCTTATTTATTTTCATTTTGGATGATCTGTCCATTGGTGAAAGTGGGGTGTTAAAGTCCCCGACTATGATTGTGTTACTGTCGATTTCCTCTTTTATGGCTGTTAGCGTTTGCCTTACGTATTGAGGTGCTCCTGTGTTGGGTGTATAATATTTACAATTGTTATATCTTCTTCTTGGATTGATCCCTTGTTCCTTATGTAGTGTCCTTCTTTGCCTCTTGTAATAGTCTTTATTTTAAAATCTGTTTTGTCTGATATGAGAATTGCTACTCCAGCTTTCTTTTGATTTCCATTTGCATGGGAAAGTTTTTTCCATCCCCTTACTTTCAGTCTGTATGTGCTCCTAGGTCTGAAGTGGGTCTCTTGTAGATAGCGTATATCTGGGTCTTGTTTTTGTATCCATTCAACCAGTCTATTTCTTTTGGTGGGAGCATTTAATCCATTTACATTTAAGGTAATTATCGATATGTATGTTCCTATTACCATTTTCTTAATTGTTTTCTGTTTGTTATTGTAGGTCTTTCCCTTCTCTTGTGTCCTGCTTAGAGAAGTTCCTTTAGCATTTGTTGTAAAGCTGGTTTGGTGGTGCTGAATTCTCTTAGCTTTTGCTTGTCTGTGAAGCTTTTAATTTCTCCTCCGAAACTGAATGAGATCCTTGCTGGGTAGAGTAATCTTGGTTGTAGGTTTTTCCCTTTCTTCACTTTAAATATGTCCTGCCACTCCCTTCTGGCTTGCAGAGTTTTTGCTGAAAGATCAGCTGTTAACCTTATGGGGATTCCCTTGTATGTTATTTGTTGTTTTTCTCTTGCTGCTTTTAATATTTTTTCTTTGTATTTAATTTTTGATAGTTTGATTAATGTGTTGTGACATATTTCTTCTTGGATTTATCCTCTATGGGACTCTCTGTGCTTCCTGGCCTTGATTATCCTTTCCCATATTAGGGAAGTTTTGAACTATAATCTCTTCAGATATTTTCTCAGTCCCTTTCTTTTTCTCTTCTTCTTCTGGGACCCCTATAATTCAAATGTTGGTGTGCTTAATGTTGTCCCAGACGTCTCTGAGACTGTCCTCAATTCTTTTCATTCTTTTTTCTTTATTCTGCTCTGTGGTCGTTATTTCCACTATTTTATGTTCCAGGTCACTTATCCGTTTTTCTGCCTCAGTTATTCTGCTATTGATTCATTCTAGAGAATTTTTAATTTTATTTATTTTGTTTGTTCATCATTGTTTGTTTGCTCTTTAGTTCTTCTAGGTCCTTTTTAAACGTTTCTTGTATTTTCTTTATTCTATTTCCAAGCTGTTGGATCATCTTTATTATCATTACTCTGAATTCTTTTTCAGGTAAACTGCCTCTTTCCTCTTCATTTGTTTGTTGTGATGGGTTTTTACCTTGCTTCTTAATCTGCTGTGTGTTTCTCTGTCTTCTCATTTTGCTTCACTTACTGTGTTTGGGTTCTCCTTTTTGCAGGCTGCAGGTTCGTAGTTCCTGTTGTTTTTGGTTTCTACCCCCAGTGGCTAATGTTGCGTTGTGTAGGCTTCCTGGTGGAGGGGACTGGTGCCTGTGTTCTGGTGGATGAGGCTGGATCTTGTCTTTCTGATGGGCAGGACCACGTCCGGTGGTGTGTTTTGGGGTGCCTGTGACCTTACTATGATTTTAGGCAGCCTCTCTGCTAATGGGTGGGGTTGTGTTCCTGTCTTGCTAATTGTTCGGCATAGGGTGTCCAGCACTGTAGCTTGCTCGTTGTTGGGTGGAGCTGGGTCTTAGCATTGAGATGGAGATATCTGGGAGAGCTTTCGCCGTTTGATATTACGTGGAGCCTGGAGGTCTCTGGTGGACCAGTGTCCTGAACTCGGCTCTTCCACCTCTGAGGCACAGGCCTGGGACACCCAGCCAGAGCACCAAGACCCTGTTGACCACATGGCTAAGAAGAAAGAAAGAAAGAGTAAATAAATAAAATAAAGTTATTAAAAGAAAAAAATTATTAAATTTTAAAATTATTTTAAAAATATTAAGAAGTAATAAAAAAGAATAAAAAAGAAAGAAAGAAAGAACAACAAAACCAAAAAACATATCCACCAGTGATAACAAGCGCTAAAAAGTATACTAAAAAAAAAAGCAACAACAAAAAAACGATGGACAGACAGAACCCTAGGACAAATGGTAAAAGCAAAGGTATACAGACAAAATCACACAAAGAAGTGTACACATACACACTCACAAAAAAGCAAAAAAGGAAAAAATATATATAAAAAAAAAAAGAAGAGAGCAACCAAATCAATAAACAAATCTACCAATGGTAATAAATTCTACATGCTAAACTATGATAAATATAAAATCAGAAACAAATTAGATGCAGAAAGCAAGGTTAAGTCTACAGTCGCTCCCAAAGTCCACCACCTCAGTTTTGGGATGATTTGTTGTCTATTCAGGTATTCCACAGATGCAGGGTACATCAAGTTGACTGTGGAGGTTTAATCTGCTGCTCCTGAGGCTGCTGGGAAAGATTTCCCTTTCTCTTCTTTGTTCACACAGCTCCTGGGGTTCAGCTTTGGATTTGGCCCTGCTTCTGCGTGTAGGTCGCCTGAGGGCATCTGTTCTTTGCTCAGGCAGGACAGGGTTAAAGTAGCAGCTGATTAGGGGGCTCTGGCTCACTCAGGCTCGGGGGAGGGAGGGGTATGGAATGCGGGGCTTCCCCCTCCCCCCATCTCCACCAGTGAAGCGGCTTCCTAGTGTGTGGAAAGTTTTCCTCCTGCACAGCTCCCTCCCAGAGGTGCAGGTCCCATCCCTATTCTTTTGTCTCTGGTTTTTCTTTTTTCTTTTGCCCTTCCCAGGTACTTGGGGAGTTTTTTTGCCTTTTGGGAAGTCTGAGGTCTTCTTCCAGCGTTCAGTAGGTGTTCTGTAGGAGTTGTTCCACATATAGATATATTTCTGTTGTATTTGTGGGGAGGAAGGTGATCTCCACGTCTTACTCCTCTGCCATCTTGAACATCTCCCCTCAAATAATTTTGAAGAAACAGTAAGTGGGTGATAAAATATCTCAGTCTTTATTTATTTATTTATTTATTTATTTTGCTGTACGCAGGCCTCTCACTGTTGTGGCCTCTTCCGTTGCGGAGCACAGGCTCCGGACGTGCAGGCTCAGTGGCCATGGCTCACGGGCCCAGCCGCTCCACGGCATGTGGGATCTTCCCGGACCAGGGCACGAACACGTGTCCCCTGCATCAGCAGGCGGACTCTCAACCACTGCGCCACCAGGGAAGCCCTCTGAGTCTTTAAATGCCTGAAAAGGTCTTTCTTTTGATTTCACACTTGATTAGTCATCTGGTATTCCAGTCTCAAAATAATTTTCCCTTTGAAGGAACTGCCACAGTACCTTCTAGCACCTGTTGTAGCTGATATTTCTGATGTCAAACTAAGCCCATTTCTTTGTAGGCACTTTTTTTCCCTCTTTTGAAGTTTTAACACTTCTCCTTACACTATTTTACCAGGAGGTATCTGAGTTTGTTTTTGTTGTTGTTTTTGTGACTTGACAATTGGTTGGTTGTTTTGATTCCAGGAATTGTTTTTTTCAACTCATGGAAATTTTCTATTATTCCTTTATTTCCTCCTCTCTGTTTTCTCTCTTCTTTTGTCTGAAATGTCTGTTAGCCATATATTGTACCTTCTCCTTTTATGTGAGTATCTCTTAACTTTTCTCCTGTATTTTCCATCTTTTGTTTGAATAGATTTCCCTGGCTGTGTTTCCAGATCACTGTTTGGTTTTTAATACTAACCATTCCATCATTTACTTCCTACACTATATTTTTGAAAATTTTGGTGATTGTATTTTTAATCTCCCACCTTTTTTTCTGTTATTCTCTGATTTCTTTTTTTCCAGAGCTGATTGTTCTTCTTGTATGGATAATTTATACTTGAATCTTTCTGAGGACATCAAATAGAATTGATTAAAAGTTGTTTTTGTCTTGCATTAACTTTTTTTTTCCCTCTCTGTAGTCAATTTTTTTTTAATGCTAAGGGTTTTCCTCAAGTATCTGGTAATCCCTAGGTGACCATTCATTTTTATGAATAAAGGTTATGTTGATTTGTACAGGCAGCTGTGCTGGTTCCCTGTTGAAGTTGCTTATGTTTATCCAAAATCTTCTCTAAATGGGAGGACACTCATGGGCTACCATGTAATCTGGCAGATTTTGTGGAGGGAAGGTTTCTTCACTTAGGGTTAATGGTTGAGGATCTAGCAGGCTCCAGGTCCTTATCATTAGCAAAGTAAAGAAACAGAACAAACAAAAACTTGACTATAGGAAGAGATATTTCAGTCTGTTTTATTCCTGAATGGTGTTGCCTTTTTCTCTCATCTTCGGGTATGTCATTGGGTCCATAGATGTCTCAAGATCTGTTCTGTTCAGATATCTAGCCCCTATACCCACACTAGGGCCCTTTCCAGGAAAGCCATTCTCTACTGTGTTTACAGCACACTTATTTCATGTTAGGGGTAAGGTGGGGTGGAAGGAGGCAGGTGGGAAACCTTTCCTTCAGCTCTTTTCCAGGTTGGCATCTCTCTATTTGTTACGTCTCCTCTTATAAGTCTTCCCTAACTACCTTCTTATTCTTTCTCACAGCACC
Source organism: Grampus griseus (assembly GCF_964374135.1). Taxonomy (NCBI): domain Eukaryota; kingdom Metazoa; phylum Chordata; class Mammalia; order Artiodactyla; family Delphinidae; genus Grampus; species Grampus griseus. The sequence goes on along the minus strand of NC_139007.1, from coordinate 69,456,503 downwards.
TGTTTCTTTCCTTATATCTCTTGTTATAGTTTAAAATTGCATTAGTTATGTTGGCTTGGACTCTGATTGCAAGTAATAGAAACTGAGTATGAACATGCCTATAAATGAAATATTATTAACTCATATAACCAAATTAAAGAAGCATGGGGTCCAACCTCTTTCCTCACCTGCCCTCTAGTCTTCTCTCTCTTCCCTGTGCATTTGCCTTGCTCAGGAACTTCATTTTCTGAAGCTAACTGACTCTGTCAAGCTAGATTCCCCACACAGAGCTCCGGGCTTACATACTTAGAACCAGAGAAGAAAAATATAATCTTCCCTGCCAGCTCTAGTTAGAAGAATCTGGGGGAAAGACTGAAATTCACCTTGTTGGAACCAATCACTCTTGCCAAGGAAGTGGGAGTACAGTGATGAGCATTTCCAACAACAAACACTTCCTGGAGTTGGGAGGAGGAACTGCCCCTCCCCCCCGCTGCTCCAGAAAGCATGTACTGTTTCAGAGGCAGATTGGAATGCAGTGGGCCACAGGTTAACAGAAAACACAACAAGCCCTTGCTTTAAAAAAATAAGGGTTTGTTTTTCTGCTGTAAAAAGTTCATTGGTGGGTGGCAGTGGAAATGGGCCATAGCTCATGGATGTCAGGTGAGGTGTCATTGCATTTTCTTGGCTTTTCCCTCAAGGCAGCAGCTGCTGCTCTAATCATCACATATGCATTCAGTGGAACATGGGAGGAGTGGGAAGGATGGAAATGTCAGCCGTGGGTATCCCCATTTATCTAGAAAACATTAACTTTGCCAGGATTCTCCCCACCCCTCAACATACATACAGGTATACCTTGTTTTATTGTACTTCACTTTATTGAGTTTTGCAGATATTACAATTTTTTTTCTTAAATTGAAGGTTTGTGGCAACCTTGTGTTGAGTAAGTCTTTAGGTGCCATTTTTCAACAGCATTTGCTCACTTCATGTCTCTGTGTCACATTTTGGTAATTCTTGCAATATTTCAAACTTTTTCATTATCATTGTATTTTTTCTGGTGACCTGTAGTCAGTGATCTTTGATATTACTATTGTAATTGTTTTAGGGTGCCACTGACAGTGCCCATATAAGACAGCAAACTTAATGCTTAATGGATAAATGTTTGTGTTCTGTTCCACCGACCTGGCCATCCTCCCCTACCTTAACCCTCTCAGGCCTCCCTATTCCTTGGGACACAGCAGTATTGAAATTAAGCCAGTTACTAACCCTACAATGGCCTGGAAGCGTTCCAATAAAAGGAAGAGACACATTTCTCATTTTAAATCAAAAGCTAGAAATGATTAAACTTAATGAGGAGGCCATGTTGAAAGCCAAGACAGGCCAAAAGCTAGGCCTCTTGCATCAGTTAGTCAGGTTGTGAATGCAAAGGAAAAGTTCTTGAAGGAAATGAAAAATGCTACTCCAGTGAACACATGCATTTTAAGATAGCGAAAGAGCCTTATTGCTGAAACAAAGAAAGTTTTTGTGGTTTGGATAAATCAAACCAGCCACAATATTCCCTTAAGCCAAAGCCTAATCCAGAGAAAGGCCCTCACTCTCTTCACTTCAGTGAAGACTGAGAGAGGTGAGGAAGCTGCAGAAGAAAAGTTTGAAGTTAGCAGAAGTTGGTTCATAAGATTTGAAGAAATACGCCACCTCCATCACGTAAAAGTGCAAGGTGAGCAACAAGTGCTGATGGAGAAGATGCAGCAAGTTATCCAGAGACCTAGGAAGATAATTAATGAAGGTGGCTACACTAAATCCGATTTTCAGTGTAGCCTTCTATTGGAAGAAGATGCCATCTAGGACTTCCATAGCTAGAGAGGAGAAGTCAATGCCTGGCTTCAAATCTTCAAAAGACAGACTGACTCTTTTGCTAGGGGTTATTGCAGCAGGTGACTTGAAATTGAAGCCAATGCTCATTTACCATTCTGAAAATCCTAGGGACCTTAAGAATTATGCTAAAATGACTCTGCCTGTGCTCTATAGATGGAACAAGAAACCCTGGATGACAGCACATTTGTTTACAACATAGTTTATGGAATATATTAATCCCACTCTTGAGACATACTGCTCAGAAAAAAGGATTTCTTTCAAAATATTACTGCTCATTGACAATGCACCTTGGTTACCCAAGAGCTCCAATGGCGATGTAAAATGAGATTAATGTTTTCATGCCTGCAAACACAACATCCATTCTGTAGCCTATGGATCAAGGAGTAATTTTGACTTTCAAGTCTTATTATTTAAGAAATACAATTCATAAGGCTATAGCTACTGTAGATAGTGATTCCTCTGATGGATCTGGGCAAAGTCAATTGCAAACCTTCTGGGAAGGATTCTCCACTCTCGATGCCATTAAGAACATTTGTGATTCATGGGAAGAGGTAAAAATATCAACATTAACAGCAGTTTGGAAGAAGTTGATTCCAAACCCCGTGGATGACTTTGAAGGGTTCAAGACTTCAGTGGAGGAAGTAAATGCAAATGTGGTGGAAATAACAAGAGAACTAGAATTAGAAGTGGAACCTGAAGATGTGACTGAATTGCTGCAATCTCATGTTAAAACTTTCACGATGAGGAGTTGTTTCTTATGGATAAACAAAGAAAGTTGGTTTCCTGAGATAGAATCTACTCCTGGTGAAGATTGTTGAACTGACAACAAAAGATTTAGAATATTACATAAACTTAATTGATAAAGCAGCAGCAGGGCTTGAGAGGATTGGCTCCAATTTTGAAAGAAGTTCTGTTATGGGTAAAATGCTATCAAACAGCACTGTATGCTACAGAAAAATTGCTCATGAAAGGAAGAGTCAATTGATGTGAGGAATTTCACTGTTGTCTTATTTTAAGAAATTGCCACAGTCACCCCAGCCTTCAGCAACCACCGCCCTGATCAGTCAGCAGCCATCCTCATCGAGGCAAGACCCTCCACCAGCACAAAGATTATGACTCGCTGAAGACACAGATGATGGTCAGCACTTTTTAGCAATAAAGTATTTTTAAGTTAAGGTATTTAAATTGTTTTTTAAGATATAATACTAATTGTACACTTAGTACAATTAGTTGTAGTAGACTACAACATAGGGTAAACATAACTTTATATGCACTGGACAATAAAAAAATTCATGTGATTTGCTTTATTGTGATATTTATTTTGATAGTCTGGAACTGAATTGGCGGTGTCTCTGAGGTATGCCAATACTTCTTTTCATGTTTAGAATTGGACAGAACGGTTGTGCTGGGCTACCTCTACTGCAGAAGAGACTGGAAAAGTACATTATTTAGCCTAGCACATTGCTGCCCTGAGGAAAATTAGGATTCTATTTACCAAGAATAAGGAGAAATGATTTTAGGGAGGCAATTAACAATGTCTGCTACATTTTAAACAAAAGATATCAACTACAATATTTATTTGTTTAATGTATACCTTCCCACCAGACTGTGAGCTCTATGAGGGTAGGGACTATGTCTGCTTTATTCACTCTTTTATATCCTGCAATTGTAATTGGCACATAGTAGCTACTCAATAAATATTGGTTGAATGAGTGAAGCACAAACAGAAAGATCAAAGTTTTTCTTAAGTATCTATCATGTGCTAATTACTTCTTAGGTGCTTTCAACTAAATTACCCTTTGTTCTCCCCAACTACGCTGTGAGGAGGAAGAAATTCAATTGCCTCTTACACAGATGAAGAGACCGAGGCTTTCTGCAGGGTCTAATCTACAATCTGCTATTAACCTCATCCAGTGAAAGTTTTTTTCAGATATTGTATTTTTCTTCTCTGAAAGTTTCATTCATACTCTTTTGCATATTTTCCTTTTGTTCTTATTTAGTTTATGTTTTTCTTTAAATTCTTGGCCACATTGAAATTATAGCTAGAGTCCATATCTTCTAGTCCCCTTATATTTGTTTTATATTTGGGTCTGATTTCTACTGACTAATTTTCCTATTGGTTATTAATAATACTTCTCTGCTTCTTTTCATGCCTTTCCCCCTAATATAATGGAGCTTTATTTGTGGATTTTATTTTTACACATTTTGGACCATACTGCATGTATTTTTAAAATGTTAACTGTATTTGGAATGGTTTTAGCTTTACAGAAAAGTTGCAAAGATAGGGCAGAGTTCCCATACACTCCCCACCTACTCTTCTATTGTTAACGTTTTATATTAGTATAGTATACCTGTCAAAATTAATTAACCAGTGTTGATACATCATTATTAACTAGGGTCTATACTTCATTCAGATTTTTTTTTTTAAACATACCTTTCCTCTTCCAGGATCCTATCCACAATACCACATTATGTTTTAGTCATCATGGCTGTGTTGGTTTCTCAGATTTCAGTTGCTTTTGAGATGACCTTGACAGTTTTAAGGAACTCATCAAGTATTTTGTAGAATGCTCCTCAACTGGAATTTTTATGGTGTTTTTCTCATGATTAGACTGGGGTTGTGGGCTTTTGGGAAGAAGATCATAGAGGTAAATTGCCCTTCTTATCACATCATATCAAGGGTACATACTTTGAACATGATTTACCACTGTTGATATTCACCTTGATCACCTGGCTGAGGTAAGTTGTCTATTAATCTTCTCCCCTGTAAAGTTACTCTTTCCCCCTCTCTTTCAATACTGTACTCTTCGGAAAGAATTCATTATGCACAACCTACAGTTTAGAAGTGAGGAGTTATGCTCCACCCCCTTAAGGATGGGCTATCCTCATAAATTATTTGGGATCCATCTGCATGCAGGATTTGTCTCCTCCAATTATTTATTTATTCAATCCCTTTGATTTTGGTATGGATTCATAGATATTTATTTTATACTTTGGGTTATAATCTCAGTATTTATTTTTTTATTGAGGGATAATTGACATTTAACATTATATTAGTTTCAAGTATACAATATAATGATTCAATATTTGTATATATTGCAAAATGATCACCACAGTAAGTCTAGTTAACATTTGTCACCATACATAGTTACAAAATTTATTTATCTTATGATGAGAGCTTTTAAGATCTGCTCTCTTAGTAACTTTCAGATATGCAATATGGTATCATTAACTATAGTCACCATGCTGTACATTACATCCCCATGACTTGTTTATTTTATAACTGGAATTTTGACCCCCTTCATCCATTTTGCCCACCCTCCCATCCATCCGCTACCCCCACCTCTAGTATTTTATTTATTTTGTTGCTCAGTTTGATCCAGCTTTGGCCACTGAGAGCTGTTTCAGTGGCTCAAGTGGCTCTTTGAGCTGCTCGCATCATTGTGTATGTGGTTTGTTTCTTTGTTTGTTCAACCTGAGCACTTCCTTACTTTCTGGTACTGCCAAGTACTCCAGGCTCATCTTTTGTATTTCCTGCCCTCATGCTAAATCAGCCATTTTTCCAAAGAGCTCCGGTTTGTTTTATTGTAGAATGGTATTAGAAACCAAGATCTGGGCACTGAGTATGCTCCTTGCTTCTGGGGTATTGCTGCTTGTAGGCCCTCTTAGCCAACAGAACAAAGAAATATGTATGTGTATATATGGGGAACAGATATACAGTTTGTAATATAAAGTTTTATGGGTTTTGACAAATGCACAGTTGTATATCATCCACCATTATAATATCATATAAAATAGTTTCAAAATTCCCTTGTCTTTTGTCTATTCAAGCCTCCCCCGTCCTCAAACTTCTGGTAGCCACTGATCTGTTTACCATCTCTATAGTTTTGCTTCTTCCAGAATGTCAAATAATTAGAATCATTCAGTGTGTAGGCTTTTCAGAGTGGCTTCTTTCACTTAGTAATATGCATTTAGGATCTACCCATGTCTCTCTGTGGCTTGTTAGATGATTTGTTTTTATTGCTGCATAATATTCCATTTTGTGGATGCATCATAGTTTGTTTATCCATTGTCTTATTGAAGGATATCTTGGTTGCTTCCAGGGCTGGTGATTATGAATAAAGCTGCTATAAACATTGATGTGCAAGTTTTTTTTTTTTTGGTGTCTTTTCTTTCACATTTTTAAAAATTGAAGTATAGTTGATTTAAAATGCTGTGTTAGTTTCTGGTATACAGCAAAGTGATTCAGCTATATATATATATATATATATATATATGGATATATATATATTCTTTTTCATATTATTTTCCATTATGGTTTATTACAGGATATTGAATTATTGAATATATTGATAGTTCCCTGTTCCATAAAATAGGACCTTGTTGTTTATCCATTCTATATATAATAGTTTGCAATTGATGTGCAAGTTTTTACATAAACCTGAAGTTTTCAGATCAGTTGGATAAATACCTAGGAGTGGATTTGCTGGATCATATGATAAGACTATATTTATCGTTGTAATAAACTGCCAAACCATCATCCAAAGTGGCCATAGCATTTTTCATTCCCACCAGCAATAAATGAGAGTTCCTGTTGCTCCACATTCTCATCAGGTGGTTTTGTTCATTTTGGGGGTTTTAACTATTCTAATAGGTGTGTCGTGGTATCTCGCTGCTTTAATTTGCAATGCTCTAAAAATAAATTATGTTGAGCATCTTTGTATATACTTATTTGCCATCTGTGTAACTTCTTTAATTGTATGTCTGCTCAGTTCTTTATTTTTTAGTTGGGTTGTTTGTTTTCTTATTACTGATTTTTAAGAATTCTTTGTGTATCTCAGATACAAACTCTTAAGAGATATGTTATTTGCAAACATTTCCTCCCAGTCTATGACTTGTCTTTTTATTCTCTCAACAGTGTCTTTTATAACGTAAAACTTTTAATTTTAATAGAGTCCCATTTACCATGTTTTTCTTTCATGGATTGTGCTTGTGGTTTTGAATAAACAACTCTTCCCCAAATCCAAGGTCATCTAGATTTTCTCATATGTTATCTTCTAGAAGTTTTGTAATTTTGCATTTTATATGTCGGTCTATAATCCGTTTTGTGTTACTTTTTATGTGTGGTGTAAAGTCTGTATCTAGGTCTTTTTTTTTTCTCCACGTATAGGTGTCCAATTTTTCCAGCACCATTTGTTGAAAATACTGTTCTGTCTATTTTGAATTGCCTTAATCAAAAATAGGTTGACTAGATTTGCATAGGTCTATTTCTTGGCTCTTTATTTGGTTCCACTATTCTGTGTCTATTCTCGCACCAGTGACACACCATGTGGATTACTGTAGCTTAATACTAATCTTGAAATAGTGTAGTGTGTGTCCCCCAAGTTTGTTCCTCTTCAGTATCATGTTGGCTTTTCTTGGTCTTTTGCCTTTTCGTATACATTTTAGAATCGATTTGTTGAATCTACAAAATGGCTTGCTGTAATTTTGATTAGGGTTGCATTGAATCTATAGATCAAGCTCAGAAGAATTGACATATTAATACTATAGAGTTTTTCAATCTGTGAACATGGAATATATCTCCATTTAATTAGGTCTTTGATTTCTTTTATCAGTGTTTTGTAGTTTCCATATACAGATCCTGTACATGTTTCATTAGATTTATACGTAAGTTTTTTTAAATGGGGGGGGTTGCTATTTTTAATGGTGTATTTAAAATTTTTTCAGTTTTAAATTTCAATTGTTCATTGATGGTATATAGGAAATCAACTTTTATATATCTCTTGATTTTTGTTTGGATTGTAGACATTGTAGTTTTACATTGTTTCAAAGAAAGTTTGGGATTTTTTTTATAGCAGTTAAGTTATTGTTCCTTCTGAGGTTTATTTTGAAGGTTTATAAGAGCATAACTGCAGTAGCTTTTACTGTAGGGCTAGTTTAGCCCCACTACTAAGCAATGATCCTTCTGTGTTCTCTGCTGGATGCTTCACATATTAAACAAGATCTTCCCACTCTATCTGGTGGAAACTCAGATGTTTCCCAGTTCTGTGTGAGCTCTGCCAATTCTTTGGCTTACAATTTTCAGAAATTGTTCTTTTCTTGTCATTTGTTCTTTGTGTGGCTCTGTCAAATATCAACTTATGCATCCACAGATAGGCATGAAACCAAAGAATCTAAGAGACCTTTATGAAGATTTTAAAAAATTAATTAATTTATTTGTTTTTATTTTTGGCTGTGTTGGGTCTTTGTTGCTGCACACCGGCTTTCTCTAGTTGAGGTGAGCGGGGGCTACTCTTCGATGAGGCGCACGGGCTTCTCACTGCGGTGGCTTCTCTTGTTGCAGAGCACGGGCTCTAGGCACGCAGGCTTCAGTAGTTGTAGCACTCGGGCTCAGTAGTTGTGGCTCGTGGGCTCTAGAGCGCAGGCTCAGTAGCACGGGCTTAGTTACTCTGCGGCATGTGGGATCTTCCCGGGCCAGGGATCGAACCTGTGTCCCCTTCATTGGCAGGCAGATTCTTAACCATTGTGCCACCAGGGAAGCCCGAGACCTTTATGAAGATTTATGGACCTCTTTATATGGCTTTCTCATCTCTAGAATTTGACCCTACAAATTTTAGTTACTTCATTCTCCCAAATTTGTATTTCTAGTTCCTCGATCAGTGACACTGTTGGGTTCTCCTTGGGATTCCATCCCTGTGTCATGGTTCAGAAATTCTCTATAGGCAGAAATCTGTGGCATTCATACTGTTCACTTTGTTTTTCTTTTCTCAGAGATTTCACTCCTGCACTGCCTTTTGTTCAACATCTCAAAACCGTTGTTTCATATATTTTGCCATTTTTCTAGTTGTTGCTTTTATAGGCAGGAGAAGTCTCTGACTGATTTTTAAAAGTTTACTGTTAGATATTATTAAAAATTTTGTGAAATGGCAATTCCTGATTTTGTTATTTAATTTATTTCTAATATATTTATGTATGTGTGTATATATGTATATATGTGTATACACACACAGACACACACATATATGTATAGTCTAACCTCTATCTTTCTTGTTAAAATTAGGTTATTTTATTTGGTAATAGCTTCTTTCATGCTGAAGATTCCTAACTAATTATAAACTGGCATTAAATTCTGTTTCCACTCATTTACACTCTGGATTAGGCATCCTGGTCTTAGATTTTTAATGGCCATAAATTCAATATTCAAATTATCACTATTTCTTACTCCACTTTTATCCCTCTGCAAAAACTGTAATTTGTCTTCATTTCATATTACCTTTCATGCCACTACAAAGATTGTGTTAGAGTAGAATTGACATGTTAAAATTTCTGATCCTTAAATAATCTATTATTATAATTTAAGAAGATTAAGCAAATCAACATGCAACTTTATGTTTTTAAGATAATGCATTAGTTTGCTAGGGCTGCCATAACAAACTATCACAGACTGGATGGGTTAAACAACAGAAATTTATTATTTCACAGTTCTGGAGGTTAGAAGTCCAAAATCAAAGTGTCAGCAGGATTTGTTTCTTCTGAGGTCCATGAGGGAAAGATCTGTTCTAGATCTCTCTCCTCAGCTTGCAGGTGGTTTTCTCCTCCCTGTGTCTTCACATCACCTTCTCTCTATGTGTCTCTCTGTCCAAATTTCCTCTTTTTATGAGGATACCCATCATATTGGAATAGAGTCCACCGCAATGGCCTCATTTTAACTTTATTACCACTGTAAAGACTCTGCAAATAAGGTCACGCTGAAGAACTGGGAATTGATTAGGGCTTCAACCTGTGAATTCTGGGGACACAATTCAACTGATACCAATAGCAAATCTCTTCCAATATTTATTTAATTCATCAGATTGTTCTTTACATTCTAAATTATTAAAGAAGGTTATCATTTGCCTTTGGGTAGAAAAACTTACCCTAGAGCTACTTCACTGTTATCTGTATTCAAGATAAAAACATCTATTTGGAAGGCAATATAGAGGGACACCATAGTATAAAGAACAAATGTTTGCAATAAGGTAAACCCAGATTAGACTCCAGGTTCTGCCATAGACTTGTTGTATAACCTTACATGAATTACTTAACCTCATGAGTTTGTTTCTTTCTTTCTAAAAAGGGATGATTAACAACCACACCAGGGTTGTTGTGAGGACTAGTTTGTAAGGTGTCTAGAACAAGGTAGTAGGTATAACTTTAAGATAGCCAGCAGTTCTGGCAGCTGAATTACCTCTGCCTTTCCATTTTTACTAAGACGAAATTTCTTGATCTTAAAGACAGTTTATGTTCACAGAGGCATCAGTTTTATGTAATATTGGACTATTCCATACACTGACCCCAAACTATACCAATGTTCCAGTATATTCTAGACCATGCTGCAAACTCTTGAAAATTACTTGCATTGCCCATTTCTACTTGTGCTTCTACTCTGACTGTGCTACGCCTTGGTGAAGACTGGGTTTGACTATGCCTACTATGCTCAAACTATCAAAGGAATCATTAAAAAGGGAATATAAACTGGTACCTGGTAGAGAGTTACATGAGATAGCTTAATGAAATAGACATGAAAGACAAGTATAAATAAAACTTTGAAGAGTGACGCATTAAACGGTCAAGAGAAGTATTCATTTTGACAATAGTTTATTACTGTTGAATGAAAAATGCTACTCACTAAAAATTACAATAGGTTTAATTTTACTGTTCCTTGATCACCTGAAACCATCCAAGGAAACCTGAATCTATGTTGAACCATAACATCATCAAATTAACCCTCCTTATTTTTTTATTTTTATTTTTATTTTTTGCGGTACGCGGGCCTCTCACTGCCGTGGCCTCTCCCGCTGCGGAGCACAGGCCCCGGACGCACAGACTCAGCGGCCATGGCTCACGGGCCCAGCCACTCCGCGGCATGTGGGATCTTCCGGACCGGGGCACGAACCCATGTCCCCCAAATCAGCAGGCGGACTCCCAACCACTGCGCCACCAAGGAAGCCCCCTCCGTATTTTTTGATGGAGAAAGTGGGACCCAGAGAGGTTAAGCTCACACACTGCTAGCCTGTGAGAAACACTGGGCTAGAAGGCTGGTGTCATGATTTAGCACTTCTCCTTCCAGATTAGATTACATCACCTCTGCTAGGCAGGGCATGGAGATTTGGTGAGTGAATTTTAATATCCTGTATATAAACTCTGAGCTCTGGGACTTCATAGCTGAGAAGAAGTTCACGGTGGCTGTGTAATATCTGGGATATCTCTGCATGATCAGTGAGAAGGGAACTGATGGAGAAAAATGAGAAAAAATGGAGAAGTGAGTTGAGACTCTGTTCCAAATGGTTCTTTCTTTTAACATTCTCTTAATCCTCTTCCCACCTTCTTTTTCTTCAGAGCATTTATTTAATGTGTTGCTTCAGCTAAAACGACCCAAAGTTTCGAGAACATCAATAAGAATGGTATTTAAATCAGAATAAACAGCATTTTTTCCTCTGCTCTTGGACCAAACCACGGTCTACCATATGTCCAAAATAAGTTGTGCCAGACTAAAATAGTCCAGGAATAGATATTACTGCAGTTTCTCATTCCATCTTCCCCAGTGCCTGACCCTCCATCATTTGCCAGAGGGCTGAATGGGAGCTGAAATGAAAATCCTTGCTGCTTTTAGGTGACTTATTCATGTCCCCAGAAGCAGAATGGGGTTCTCGTTTTAGGGAAAATTAAAGAAAATGTTGTCGCGTGCTCACACAGTGGGGAGGGAGAGATGCTATGGAAAGTTTTTTTTTCAAAAAGTGGTAGAACAACTAAATGTTCCTTTGTGCTCCTATAGAGACAAAATAATAAGCTGGATAAAGCATTAGTTTAAACCAGTATAACATCTTGTGGTGGGGAGCTTAGGGTAGTGAAATGCATATGGTGCAGATTTTATACTTCATTAATTATGTTTCTTTGTGTAAAGATAATGCTCATGAGTGTTTGGGACATGAGAGTGAATGAGAAAAAGATTTATAAATTGTGATTTGTAGAAAGCCAGAGATGGATAGCTTAATGAGATGAAAGAAGCCTGAGGAGATTTCAACTTTCTGTGCAAGAGATGGGCTTGGCTGGCAGGTCAGGTCTGACTAGCTGTGTGGGTTGCTGCTGGGCGTGAGAGGTGGCTTTGTCTTGGTACCAGTGTTGGTGCCAGTGCTTCCATACTCGTAAGCTCCTTAAAGTGTTTCATTATTCCAAGATGATCAATTTGAGTTTCAGTATGTAGAACATTTTCTCAGTTTTCTGCTCTGAATGGTGGGATCATTGGCCAGTATCCAGCTAGTTGAGGTCTGTAGTACAGCCAGTATACAACAGAATGAGAAGCTTAACATTTTCAATTCTATGACCTTCATGTTTTTAAATGTTAAATCATAATGTCACATTAACATAGAGCTTTATTCCGAATTTTAGCTAATTAAACCATAGAGAATCAGAGGAATGGTTACTTTGAAATCATTTCCTTTTTCAGTGTAGTTGTAAAAGACTCTATGCTATTTCTAGGAGAAATAATAGATCATCATTTGATCTGCTATTGCCAAAATTTCTGTATGTTATATTTGTAGATTTGTACCTTTGGAAAGGTTAATATAGCATTTACATTTGTGTCTTTTGCCATAAATTACCAATTTACTACCACCTTTATTGACTGCAATCACTAAAAATCTATTTGATGAGTGTGAAAGTCATTATCCAGAACTAGAATAATTCAGGCTCCCGTATACAGAAAATTATATTTGGGAGTTAACACTGTTATTTCCATGATCTTAGATTCAGAACTATTCTATACATCACCTACTGAATTTTGAGGTTGTGCAAATTCCGAATGTGGCGCAAAAGACATCGGTTTAAAGTGTTGCTTTAAAACTTACTAGTTCAGAATAATTATGAGGAAGAATTGAGTTAATATATAGGAACATTCTTTGTAAATGGAAGTGATAAATATTTTGTATGAAAAATATTAACAAGATTTTGTCATTAGTTTATCTTTATTATTTTTTGGTGACATTTCACATTTTATTTGCAATGAAGGAGTATCCCATAAAAAATTTATTAGAAGTCCTTTACCCCTGAGGTGTGTATACTTTTTTCCACAGACTTCTGTCTTTACTTAATCTGTTTAGTAATCTGAATCTGAAATTTTCACTTGATAATGTTGTCTTTTGATTGTGGTTGAAGAGGTTTTATTATTTCTCAGAGAGATGTACTTAGAATTCATTAGTGGATCAAACTAATTAGGTGTGGGCAATGTAGAGGGACATAATCCAAGTCAAACTTAAAAAAGTAACTCTTCTAGGTAGTCTGCTATTACAAAGGAAAAAAATGCCATGAAAATACAAATATATTAATATCATTAAACCTCGAATTTTAGTATTATTTAAACCTTATTTTGGTTTTAGCCTTTGAGAAAGGATCTCTTTACTTTCCCTAACTCAATTAGGAAAAACAACCCCTAAGAAATCATAATCAGTATTGATTCATTTATTCAACTCATCTAACACAATTTTGAGGCTTAGTTATCCACCTGGAATTGCAATAAGTGCTGGGAAACAAAGATGAAAAATCACAGGTCTTGCATTTAAGAGACATATTCTAGCAGAGGAAAAAAAAAAGGCTTTCAATCAAGTAAGGACTGTAACAGAAATCTGAAGATCTATATGGAGTGTAGTGGAGCAAGTTTATCCTGGTGGGAATTCAGGAAAGGGAGGAAGATGGGAAAGTCTCTATAGAAGGCAGAGTATTTTGAACTTGGTATTTAAAGGATAGAAGCTTCCCTCGTTTATTTTCTTTCTGTAATTATGAAAATAAAAACAAAATTATGTTTAAAAACCTGCCTGATGTGAATCCAACAGGAAATTGGTGCCCTGACTTTATCCTCCACAAGTGAGAGTCATGGTTTTACAAAACTGAGAAGGAAAAAAGCCCAGATCTGAGGGCTCAGAGGCACGTAAGCCTTTCAGCCTTTTGTGGAGGGGCTCCTTGGGAGCCCTGGGATGGGGTGGGGTGAAGTGTAGGAACATCAGTTTTTGGTAAAGGAATCCTGAGGGAGGTGCTTTAGGGGCATCTGGTGAGGACGGTGGGAATGGGGTCTGCAGGGGTCTGGGGGCATCCACAGGAGGGCCTTCTTTCTCAGGACCTGGAGGACGTGGGCAGAGATAGCCTCTCTTGCTGCATTGCTCATTTTGAGCTCTGTTGGCATCTTTAACTTTCCTTAAAATGTAACTCAAGTAACTCTCTGGTGAAGCTTCTCGGTACATCAATGATTCCCCAACCTGACTGAGCATTAGGATCACCAAGGGAGCCTTTTTTTTTTTTTTTTTTTTTTTGCGGTACATGGGCCTCTCACTGTTGTGGCCTCTCCCATTGCGGAGCACAGGCTCCGGACGCGCAGGCTCAGCGGCCATGGCTCACGGGCCCAGCTGCCCCGTGGCATGTGGGATCTTCCCGGACCGGGGCACGAACCCGTGTCCCCTGCATCGGTAAACGGACTCTCAACCACTGCGCCACCAGGGAAGCCCCAACCAGGGGGGCTTTTTAAACATACAGATTCTTGGGTCAATCACAGACTACAGAATATCCAAGGATGAAGCTTGGAAATCCATATTTTTTTTGTTGTTGTTGCCACTGTATTTATTTATGTGGGTATAGTTGCTTTACAATGCTGTGTCAGTTTCTGCTGTACAATGAAGCGAATCAGCTATACGTATACATATATCCCCTCCCTCTTGGACCTCCCTCCCACCCCCATCCCACCCATCTAGGTCACCACAGAGCACCGAACTGAGCTCCCTGTGCTATACAGCAGGTTCCCACAAGCTATGTATTTTACACATGGTGGTGTATGTATGTCAATCCTAATCTCCCAATTCATCCCACCCCCCCTTCACCACCGTGTCCCGTGTCCATATGTTTCTAACAGTTTTACTGAGATATAATTCACATATCATAAATTTCACCCCTTTAAAGTGTACAGTTAAGTGATTTTCAGCCTATTCACAAAGCTGTGTAACCACCAACACCAATTCCCCGATATTTTCACCACTCCAAAAAGAAACCCTGTACTCATTACTAATCAGTTCCCATTCCTCCCTGCCCCATCCTCCGGCAAACACTAACGTACTTTCTGTCTCTATGGATTTGCCTGTTTTGGGTATTTCATATAAATGGAACCATACCGTACGTAGCCCTGTATAACCTACTTCTTTCACTTAGCATAATGTTTTCAAAGGTTCATGCATGTTGTAGCATGTCTCAGTTCTTCGTCTCCTTTTATTGCTGAGTAATATTTCATTGTGTGGACGCACCACATTTTGTTTATTCGTCAGCCCATACAGACATATAGGTTATTTGCACTTTTTGAATTATGCTGCTATGAACATTTGTGTGCAAGTTTTTGTGTGGATGGATGTTTTTACTTCTTTTAGGTGTATACCCAGAAGTGGAATTGCTGAATCATATGATAACTCCATTGTTTACCTTTTGAGGAACTGCCAAACTGTTTTCCAAAGTGACTGCAGCATTTTACTTTCCCACCAACAGTGTATGAGAGTTTCTGTTTCTCACATCCTTGACAGTGCTTGTTATTTTCTGTATTTTTTATTTTAGCCATCCCAGAGGGTGTGAAGTGGTATTTCATTGTGGTTTTGATTTGCATTTCCCGAATGATTGATGATCTTGAGCCTCTTTTCATATGCTTATTGGCCATTTGTCAATCAGAAGATACACGTGTCTGTGTATCTTCTTGGAGAAATGTCTATTCACATCTTTTTACCCTTTTTTTTTTTTTTGCGGTAGGCGGGCCTCTCACTGCCGTGGACTCTCCCATTGCGGAGCACAGGCTCCGGACGGGCAGGCTCAGCAGCCATGGCTCATGGGCCCAGCCTCTCCGCGGCATGTGGGATCTTCCCGGACCAGGGCACGAACCCGTGTCCTTTGCATCGGCAGGCGGACTCTCAACCACTGCGCCACCAGGGAAGCCCTTTTACCCATTTTTAATTAGGCTGTTTGCCTTACAGATGTTGAGTTATTGAGAGTCCATGTTTTTTTAAATTTTATTTTATTTATATTATTTTATTTTCTATTGCATTCCTTTTTTTTAACATCTCTATTGGAGTATAATTGCTTTACACTGCTGTGTTAGTTTCTGTTTTATAACAAAGTGAACCAGCTATACATATACATATATCCCCATATCTCCTCCCTCTTGCCTCCTGAGGTGGCATGGATGCAGATATTTGGATGGATAATAGAAAACTATAGGATAGGCAGCTGGTACATCTAACTTGGGCTGAACATTGAAGCTTTTACTTTGAAATGCATGAATTTGTTTTTTATAGTGCTTCACTTTGTTGTAAACAAGTGGAGCAATTTGGTTTAATGGAATTATCTGTTAAATACATTTATCCTTTCTTGGCCCACCCTAATATTAACATGTTCATCTTTCTGTGCACTACTGTTCAGTGTAAGTGCTCTTTAAGCTTCTTTCCTCGGATCACCTGTTATATTATGTTCTTCCTTTAGAAGACCTCCTCCAATCCTGTGATGCTATAGCTCTAGCTCTAATCCCTTTTTTTTTTAACATCCTTATTGGAGTATAATTGCTTTACAATGGTGTGTTAGTTTCTGCTTTATAACAGAGTGAATCAGCTATACATATACATATATCCCCATATCTCCTCCCTCTTGCATCTCCCTCCCACCCTCCCTATCCCAGCCCTCTAGGTGGTCACAAAGCACTGAGCTGATCTCCCTGTGCTACTTGGCTGCTTCCCACTAGCTCTCTATTTTACATTTGGTAGCGTATATATGTCCATGCCACACTCTCACTTCGTCCCAGCTTACCCTTCCCCCTCCCTGTGTCCTCAAGTTCATTCTCTACGTCTGCATCTTTATTCCTGTCCTGCCCCTAGGTTCTTCAGAACCATTTTTTTTTCAGATTCCATATATATGTGGTAGCATACGGTATTTGCTTTTCTCTTTCTGACTTAGTTCGCTCTGTATGACAGACTCTAGGTCCATCCAGCTCACTACAAATAACTCAATTCCATTTCTTTATATGGCTGAGTAATAGTCCATTGTATATATGTTCCACATCTTCTTTATCCATTTACCTGTCGATGGACACTTAGATTGCTTCCATGTCCTGGCTATTGTAAATAGAGCTGCAATGAACATTGTGGTACATGACTCTTTTTGAATTATGGTTTTCTCAGGGTATATGCCCAGTAGTGGGATTGCTAGCAGATATGGTAGTTCTATTTTTAGTTTTTTAAGGAACCTCTGTACTGTTCTCCATAGTGGCTGTATCAATTTACATTCCCACCAACAGTGCAAGAGGGTTCCCTTTTCTCCACACCCTCTCCAGCATTTATTGTTTGTAGATATTTTGATGATGGCCATTCTGACTGGTGTGAGATGATATCTCATTGTAGTTTTGATTTGCATTTCTCTAATGATTAGTGATGTTGAGCATCCTTTCATGTGTTCATTGGCAATCTGTATATCTTCTTTGGAGAAATGTCTATTTAAGTCTTCTGCCTATTTCTGGATTGGGTTGTTTGTTTTTTTGTTATTGAGCTGCATGAGCTGCTTATACATTTTGGAGATTAATCCTTTGTCAGTTGCTTCATTTGCAAATATTTTCTCCCATTCTGAGGGCTGTCCTTTTGTCTTATGTTTTCCTTTGCTGTGCAAAAGCTTTGAAGTTTCATTAGGTCCCATCTGTTTATTTTTGTTTTTATTTCCATTTCTGTAGGAGGTGGGTCAAAAAGGATCTTGCTGTGATATATGTCATAGAGTGGTCTGCCTATGTTTTCCTCTAAGAGTTTTATAGTGTCTGGTCTCAAATTTAGGTCTTTAATGCATTTTGAGTTTATTTTTGTGTATGGTGTTAGGGAGTGTTCTAATTTCATTCTTTTACATGTAGCTGTCCAGTTTTCACAACACCATTTATTGAAGAGGCTGTCTTTTCTCCATTGTGTGTTCTTGCCTCCTTTATCAAAAATAAGGTGACCATATGTGCGTGGGTTTATCTCTTCTAGGCTTTCTATCCTGTTCCATTGATCTATATTTCTGTTTTTGTGCCAGTACCATACTGTCTTGATCACTGTATCTTTGTAGGATAGTCTGAAGTCAGGGAGCCTCATTCCTCCAGCTCCGTTTTTCATTCTCAAGATTGCTTTGGCTATTCAGAGTCTTTTGTGTTTCCATACAAATTGTGAATTTTTTTGTTCCAGTTCTGTGAAAAATGCCATTGGTAGTTTGATAGGTATTGCATTGAATCTGTAGCTTGCTTTGGGTAGGATAGTCATTTTCACAATGTTGATTCTTCCAATCCAAGAACATGGTATATCTCTCCATCTGTTGGTATCATCTTTAATTTCTTTCATCAGTGTATTATAGTTTTCTGAATACAGGTCTTTGTCTCCTTAGGTATGCCTAGATATTTTATTCTTTTTGTTGCAATGGTAAATGGGAGTGTTTCCTGAATTTCTCTTTCAGATTTTTCATCATTAGTGAATAGGAATGCAAGAGATTTCTGTGCATTAATTTTGTATCCTGCTACTTTACCAAATTCATTGATTAGCTCTAGTAGTTTTCTGGTAGAGTCTTTAGGATTCTCTATGTACAGTATCATGTCATCTGCAAACAGTGACAGCTTTACTTCTTCTTTTCCAGTTTGGATTCCTTTTATTTCCTTTTCTTCTCTGATTGCTGTGGCTAAAACATCCAAAACCATGTTGAATAATTTTGGTGAGAGTGGACAACCTTGTCTTGTTCCTGATCTTAGAAGAAATGGTTTCAGTTTTTCACCATTGAGAACGATGTTGACTGTGGGTTTGTCATATATGGCCTTTATTATGTTGAGGTAAGTTCCCTCTCTGCCTACTTTCTGTAGGGTTTTTATCACAAATGGGTGTTGAATTTTGTCGAAAGCTTTCTCTGCATCTGTTGAGATGATCATATGGTTCTTCTCCTTCAATTTGTTAATATGGCTTATCACATTGATAGATTTGCGTATATTGAAGAATCCTTGCATTCCTGGGTTAAACCCCACTTGATCATGGTGTATGATCCTCTTAATGTGCTGTTGGATTCTGTTTGTTAGTATTTGGTTGAGGATTTTTGCATCTGTGTTCATCAGTGATATTGGCCTGTAGTTTTCTTTCTTTGTGACATCCTTGTCTGGTTTTGGTATCAGGGTGATGGTGGCCTTGTAGAATGAGTTTGGGAGTGTTCCTCCCTCTGCTATATTTGGGAGAGTCTGAGAAGGCTATGTGTTAGCTCTTCTCTAAATGTTTGATAGATTTGCCTGTGAAGCCATCTGGTCCTGGACTTCTGTTTGTTGGAAGATTTTTAATCACAGTGTCAATTTCAGTACTTGCGATTGGTCTGTTTATATTTTCTATTTCTTCCTGGTTCAGTCTTGGAAGGTTGTGCTTTTCTAAGAATGTGTCCATTTCTTCCACGTTGTCCATTTTATTTGCATAGAGTTGCTTGTAGTACTCTCTCATGATCCTTTGTATTTCGGCTATGTCAGTTGTTACTTCTTCTTTTTCATTTCTAATTCTATTGATTTGAGTCTCTTCCCTTTTTTAAAAAATTTATTTATTTTATTTATTTTTGGCTGGGTTGGGTGTTTGTTGCTGCACGCAGGCTTTCTCTAGTTGTGGAGAGCAGGGGCTACTCTTCGTTGTGGTGTGTGGGCTTCTCATTGCTGTGGCTTCTCTTGTTGCGGAACACAGGCCCTAGGCACGCAGGCTTCAGTAGTTGCAGCACGTGGTCTCAGTAGTTGTGGCTCATGGGCTCTAGAGCACAGGCTCAGCAGTTGTGGCACACAGGCTTAGTTGTTCTGTGGCATGTGGGATCTTCCCAGACCAGGGCTCGAACCCGGGTCCTCTGCATTGGCAGGCAGATTCTTAACCACTGCGCCACCAGGGAAGCCCATCTTCTCCCTTTTTTTTCTTGATGAGTCTGGCTAATTGTTTATCAATTTTGTTTATCTTCTCAAAGAACCAGCTTTTAATTTTATTGATCTTTGCTATTGTTTCATTTCTTTTTCATTTATTTCTGATATGATCTTTATGATTTCTTTCCTTCTGCTAACTTGGGGTTTTATTGTTCTTTCCCTAATTGCTTTAGGTGTAAGTTTAGGTTATTTATTTGAGATATTTCTTGTTTCTTGATGTAGGATTGTATTGCTATAAACTTCCCTCTTAGCACTGCTTTTGCTGCGTCTCATAGGTTTTGGGTCGTCGTGTTTTTGTTGTCATTTGTTTCTAGGTATTTTTTTATTTCCTCTTTGATTTCTTAAGAGATCCCTTGGGTATTTAATAGTGTATTGTTTAGCCTCCATTTGTTTGTATTTTTTACAGATTTTTTTCCTGTAATTGATATCTAGTCTCACAGCATTTGTTGTCGGAAAAGATACTTGATATGATTTCAATTTTCTTAAATTTACCAAGGCTTGATTTGTGACCCAAGATATGATGTATCCTGGAGAGTGTTCCATGAGCACTTAAGAAGTGTTGTTGTTGGATGGAATGTCCTATAAATATCAATTAAGTCCATCTTGTTTAATGTATCATTTACAGCTTGTGTTTCCTTATTTATTTTCATTTTGGATGATCTGTCCATTGGTGAAAGTGGGGTGTTAAAGTCCCCTACTATGATTGTGTTACTGTCAATTTCCCCTTTTATGGCTGTTAGCATTTGCCTTATGTATTGAGGTGCTCCTATGTTGGCTGCATAAATATTTACAATTGTTATATCTTCTTTTAGGATTGATCTCTTGATCCTTATGTAGTGTCCCTCTTTGTCTCTTGTAATAGTCTTGATTTTAAAGTCTATTTTATCTGATATGAGAATTGCTACTCCAGCTCTCTTTTGATTTCCATTTTCGTGGAATATCTTTTTCCATCCCCTCACTTTCAGTCTGTATGTGTCCCTAGGTCTGAAGTGGGTCTCTTGTAGATAGCATATATACGGGTCTTGTTTTTGTATCCATTCAGCCAGTCTATGTCTTTTGGTGGGCGCATTTAATCCATTTACATTTAAGGTAATTATCGATATGTATGTTCCTATTACCATTTTCTTAATTGTTTTCTGTTTGTTATTGTAGGTCTTTTCCTTCTCTTGTGTTTCCTGCCTAGAGAAGTTCCTTTAGCGTTTGTTGTAAAGCTCGTTTGGTGGTGCTGAATTATCTAAGCTTTTGCTTGTCTGTAAAGCTTTTAATTTCTCCGTCAAATCTGATTGAGATCCTTGCTGGGTAGAGTAATCTTGGCTGTAGGTTTTTCTCTTTCCTCACTTTAAATATGTCCTGCCACTCCCTTCTGGCTTGCAGAGTTTCTGCTGAAAGATCAGCTGTTAATTTCATGGGGATTCCCTTGTATGTTATTTGTTGTTTTTCTCTTGCTGCTTTTAATATTTTTTCTTTGTATTTAATTTTTGATAGTGTGATTAATATGTGTCTTGGCATGTTTCTACTTGGATTTATCCTGTGTGGGACTCTCTATGCTTCCTGGACTTGATCAGCTATTTCCTTTCCTATATTAGGGAAGTTTTCTACTATAATCTCTTCAAATATTTTCTCAGTCCCTTTCTTTTTCTGTTCTTATTCTGGGACCCCTATAATTTGAATGTTGGTGCATTTAATGTTGTCCCAGAGGTCTCTGATGCTGTCCTCAATTCTTTTCATTCTTTTTTCTTTATTCTGTTCTGCAGTAGTTATTTCCACTATTTTATGTTCCAGGTCACTTATCCATTCTTCTGTCTCAGTTATTCTGCTATTGATTCTTTCTAGAGAATTTTTATTTTCATTTATTGTTTTGTTCATCATTGTTTGTTTGCTCTTTAGTTCTTCTATATCCTTGTTAAACGTTTTTTGTATTTTCTCCATTCTATTTCCAAGATTTTGGATCATCTTTATTATCATTACTCTGAATTCTTTTTAGGTAGACTGCCTATTTCCTCTTCATTTGTTTGGTCTGATGGGTTTTTACCTTGCTCCGTCATCTGCTGTATGTTTCTCTGTCTTCTCATTTTGCTAGGACAAATGAAATGGTAAAAGCAAAGTTATACAGACAAAATCACACGAAGAAGCATACACATACACACTCTCAAAAAGGGAAAAAATATATATATTGTTGCTCCCAAAGTCCACCGCCTCAATTTGGGATGATTCGTTGTCTATTCAGGTATTCCACAGACATAGGTACATCAAGTTGATTGGGGAGATTTAATCCCCTGTTCCTGAGGCTGCTGGGAGAGATTTCCCTTTTCTTCTTTGTTCTCTCAGCTCCCGGGGTTCAGCTTTGGATTTGGACCCGCCTCTGCATGTAGGTCACCGGAGGGCATCTGTTCTTCGCTCAGACAGGACGAGGTTAAAGGAGCCACTGATTTGGGGGCTCTGGCTCACTCAGGCCGGGGGGAGGGAGGGGTACGGATGCGGGGCGAGCGGCGACAGAGGCCGGCATGATGTTGCACCAGCCTGAGGCGCGCCGTGCGTTCTCCTGGGGAAGTTGTTCCTGGATCCCGGGACCCTGGCAGTGGCGGGCTGCACAGGCTCCCAGGAGGGGCGGTGTGGAGAGTGACCTGTGCTCGCACACAGGCTTCGTGGTGGCGGCAGCAGCAGCCTTAGCGTCTCATGCCCGTCTCTGGGGTCCGTGCTGATAGCCACGGCTCGCGCCCGTCTCTGGAGCTCGTTTAGGTGGTGCTCTGAATCCCCTCTCCTCGAGCACCCTGAAACAATGGTCTCTTGCCTCTTCGGCAGCTCCAGACTTTCTCCCGGACTGCCTCCCGACCAGCCGTGGCGCACTAACCCCCTGCAGGCTGTGTTCATGCCGCCAACCCCAGTCCTCTCCCTGCACTCCGGCCGAAGTCCGAGCCTCAGCTCGCAGCCCTGCCCGCCCCGGCGGGTGAGCAGACAAGCCTCTCGGGCTAGTGAGTGCTGGTCGGGCCTGATCATCTGGGCGGGAATCTCTCCGCTTTGCCCCCCGCACCCCTGTTGCTGTGCTCTCCTCTGTGGCTTCGAAGCTCCCCCCTCTGCCACCCTCGTCTCCGCCCGCGAAGGGGCTTCTTAGTGTGTGTAAACCTTTCCTCCTTCACAGCTCCCTCCCACTGGTGCAGGTCCCGTCCCTATTCTTTTGTTTCTCTTTTTTCTTTTGGCCTCCCCAGGTATGAGGGGGAGTTTTTTGCCTTTTGGGAAGTCTAAGTTCTTCTGCCAGCGTTCAGTAGGTGTTCTGTAGGAGCTGTTCCACATGTAGGTGTATTTCTGATGTATTTGTGGGGAGGAAGGTGATCTCCACGTCTTACTCTTCCGCCATCTTGAAGGTGTCCTCTCTAATCCCTTTTCTACATTCCAAGCTTATATATTCTATTGTCTACAAGACTTTTTCATCTGGATGTCCTGCAAGTACTTTAAACTTAATATATTCAAACCTCAGCTTATAATCAACCTTTGCAAAGCTTGTTTTTCTTTGTTCCCAATTTAAAGACAATATAGCTTAGTCACTCAACTATATGGAAACATATGTACTTCTTAGCCTGGGCTGCCTGCATCATGAGCCCCTGGGGCATTTTCTAGGCCACATCCTTAAAGATCCTGATTTAATAATTCTGGAATTGTCCAGGGAATAAGAATTTGACAATTTCCCCAGGTGCTTTTGATAAGCAAGTGGCTTGGGAAATCACTGAAAGTGCTTCTGCAGTTGCAATATTTCAATCTGCACCCCACCCCTTTTTATGTTCATCTTCCTGCCTCTTGCCAAAGTTTGGTTCCTTTGCATTTCACTGGCCTTCTACAGATCTAATTCCTTTGCATCCCTTCTCTATTCATTCCTTCCTCCATGCTGCTGTTTTCCTAAAGCACAGATTGGATAATAGCCCATGTGTGATTAAAAACTCTTTGATGATTTCTTATTACCTATAAAATAAGTCTGAACTTCTTAGTATGACCTTTCAGGTTCCTTATAATCTGGCAATTATGTATTTAAAAAAATTACTTTTGCCTGTACTTTTCCTGCCACTTCTAAGAAAGTCTAAGTTTCAGCCACCTAGACTCTTATTTTTCTCCAATATTTTATGCAATTCTTTATGGATTTCTTTCAAAACCATGGCAGTCTTAGATCTGCAACAAACCATGCCACATTATTCCATTGGCTTTGGTGGAATAATATGAAAACCAGTTAGAGGCAACCTCTTGAAATAATTTATATTTATTATATAATTCTTAAGTACAACAAATGTTTGTATAATGTAAAATTATTGACTCTGTCTAAAAAAATCTTATGACTAATGCACAACACACACATGCATATATATACTTCTTGGGATTAGGGATATAGGGGATGAGTTTCTTACTCTCTAAGGGGTGTCTGTCACAGTCCATTGGTGGCATTTGTAGGTAAGGTTGCTTTCTTTTTCTCTGGCAGCTGTCTAGGTTATCAGTGTTGGTTAGATTCAGTATGAAGGTTTTCATTTTAGAGCTTCTGGTCAGAGACTTAACCTTCCAGCATTGGCAGAGAGAAGGAACAATATGCATCCCTCCTGCTAGAGCAAGTGTTTTGAGCTACGAAAATAACATGCAGTTTAGTGAACTCATATATGTGATTAGGGCACCTGCTGGCTCTGTTGACCCCACTTAACTGGTTGTGGGTTTCACATACATGTAAGTTAAGCATCCATTTGAGTTGACACTGGATATAATTTGCATACATCTGGCTCTGATATCCCACCCACTTGGCTATAGTTTTGTGTTTATGTAAATTAAGTAACCCTGCCATGTTGCTTCTGATGAGATATGGTATCCTTCACTGAACACAGGCAGCTTCTGTGAGTTTGTACTGATAAAGTGCTATGTCCAGAACTAAGAGTTGTAATTCATACTTAAAAATATTCTAAATCCCTTTTCTCTGTCTACTTGTTTAATACATACTCACTTATATCTCACATATCTGAAGCATCAATATTCCAAGTCCTCTAGGCTTCTGTGATAACCCTTTCTTTTGATATTTAAGTAAAGTTGCTCGAATTCCCATCCCATATACTGAGGGATCTGACCTCTTTCCTCTGTGTTACCCAGCACCACCTTTTCTCAGCATATTTGGAAAAGTTGGGGTGTGTAGATGATTATCGTTTACCAACATCCACACCATGTCCCTGTGGGAGGATTATTCTTGTTTGCCCTGTTAAAGAAGTATACCTTTGTCACGTGGCTTGCTTTGGTCAATAAAGTGTAAGAGGAAATGATGTGTGTCACTTCCTGTTGTTTTGCCTCACTTTTTTCTCTCTGACAAGAGCTTACTATTGATGTTCTAAAAATGATTGCTCTGTCTGATGGTCCCAATATGAAGATATTGGCAATGTGAAGAAGAGCCCTTACTTAGTCAGTCTACAATGAGCTCTAGCATGGGAGAGAAGTGCTTTTCTATGCCACTGCTAACTTAGAGTTGTTTGTTATCACAGTATGTCCTAGGATCTAAAACAATGCCGGGCATTTGGCAGGTGTTCATTAAGACTTGATGAATGAATGAACTTGAACAAGGCAATTTCCCGGTGTCTCGAACTAGTACAGTCATACTCTCTGTCTTCCCATCTTTGATGTGGTCCTGGACTAGTGCGTCTGTAGCACAGGATAGAAATGCACCATTGTCTTAAAGCAACGCTTTTTGTAAAAGATCTTTGAGGAAAAAACCTCATTATCTTCAGATTCAAACAGACATGCATATGATATGGAAGAGAACACAGATTCCACAGAAATTTTAAAAGGAAAAAATACAAGAATTTTTATGACAGTAGGTTTCTGCTTTAATCTATATTCCTATAGATTATATATGCCAGTCTATATATTAGAAATGTTTGAGAAACCCTGATAATCTCTGAGTCTCACTTTCCTCCTCTATGAAATACAGGGTTTGGACAAAGGAAGAGATGTCAGAGTCTCTTTAGGAGGAGCTGTGTGGTGTAAGCAGCAGTGGACTGAGAGCCAGAAGCTCTGGGCTCCAGCGCTTCCTTTGCTGCTGGTTAAGCATAGGACTCAGTCGTCATGGAATCTGCTAGAATCTCAGACTCAGGAAAAAATGTACTCACACATCTGCTATCTGTCCCACTGGATTTTTTTTTGAGGAATAATATATTTGAAAGTACTTTGAAAATCATTAAGCTCTATTATCCCAATTGAAAAGTGATATGAAATTCTTGGCAATCTTTTCATTCAAATTTGAAGATTTTATTTATATTTTAAGTCCACTGGGTGGCAGTATTTCACTTGTACTCTACTATAATTTTATAGTTTGCATTAATCTCAAAGAAAAGAATTTAATCACCATCTCATTTTCTCCCAACCTTATCTTTACCCTTTCCCATCCTGTGCACTCCCTATCTCCCAAAACAATTCTGAGAAACTGTTACCATTTGTTTAAAAGTGATTTAATGACATATATGTGAGGACAATCGCAAAGGCTTAGCAATTTATGCAGAACTTTTGTGTGTTTTGGGAAGAAGTGTTAGGTAACCTAATTTTGCTCAGATGTAGGTAAATTAGTTTGATGTAGGTAATTAAAATCAGTAAAATCACCTGCAAATTTCTTGCCACTGGCTTTTTTTGTGAATGCTTTAACAATTTTTTTCAATAAACTCATGTAGACGTTCTTGACTGGTAATACCACCGATGCTTATTGTATCCTGTGTATCCTAAGATGATAAAGTTGTTACGCTGAATCTTTTGACATCTATGACATGTTTGTGAAACATGTTGTCATGGTTCCACATCAGTTTACTTTGCGTCAGAATTTCTTAGAAAATTAATTCTACAAGATGAGTTACATAGGAAAAGTATACTTGTAAAGCTTGATAAGTTATTCCTTGCTAACTTCTGTTGATATTAAGGCTTCCATATAAGTGATGGTCTAGGTCTACTAGAGCAGTCTTTCCCTGTAGCATGAAAAAAATATAAAGATTCTTTAGCAGTATAATGGATTGCTAGTTTTTAGTTGTAAGGAGACCATCAGTGCAGTTTTAAACTGCCGTAATCACTGCATTCTGTACAAGAGAAAGTAGCTGCTTTGAAAATTAGGCTGTTGAAAAGTTGCTTATAAAATGGTGTGGATAGAGAAATCTTATTTTTAAATGGCTGACATTTGATAGAAAATTTTAATAGTTTTGTGCCAAATAAACTGTTGCTGTTTTCACGGAGGAAAAAAATGTTAAATAGATAGATGTCTAAACATGAATTGATATGTTAATGAAAATTTCATTTCTTTCTCTTATGGTCATAGTTATGAATCAAATTTCCTCTCTTCTAATATACAGGATAGTGATAAGCTGTTTGCACTGTGTGCATGAACAGTTAAAAAAATTTTTTGTGGAAGATGATTCATAGCTTTTTACTGCTTATCAAAAGGATTTACGACCCACAGTAGTTTAAAAAAAAAACAAACCTCTGGTATTTCATCATCATTACATATTTTAAAGTAGGTTTAAAAATTGTTTTAGAAGTTTTACCTCAACAAATATCAATCCTCATTTGTACAAAGGGAAAAAATGGAGGAGCAGTGTATCTTAGTTAAGGATTTTAGAAAAACCTCTCAATTTCTTTGTCTACAGATTAGGAAACGACTGGCTGGCTAATAGATTAGTTAGGTGGATTCATTGCAAGTTGGACAACTGAACCTAAAGTGCTCTGATTAATAAACCAGTAGGAACATGAGGGTGAATGCAACTGGCATTTCACAAGTCACTTTATTCTAGGTCCTTTCCTGCCAAATCTTTTTATTAGTAATTTAGGAAGCACGCTTATCAATCTTGCTGATGAGAGAAAACTGGGAGAGAGAGTTGCTGTTTCATTTGAGAGCAGCAGTCTTGAAAAATATTAAATCCCAAAGTGGGAATAAACCAGTGAGAAGAAATTAATAAAGGTCAAGTCTTGTATTTGCATTAGTAAGTTATTTTATAAAGATAGAGAACTAGAGAATTTGCTTTGAGAACAATTCAAAGTGAAAAGATTTGGGAGTTTCAATTAGTTTTGGTTTTAGGGAGAAGTTAGCATGGTTTGGAAAGAGATTGATCAGAATTTGTAAACTAGGTGAGTTGCTGGAAAAAAATGGGTGATCTTATCTTTGGAACATGTAGGTCTGGACAGAGCTGTTAAAACAATTTGAACTTATTTTAGGGGTATACCTGTTTTGCAAATCAGTAAACAGTTTTGCAAACAGACTAGGAGAGGAAGAGTTGTAAGAGAAGGCTAGTCAAAAGTTCTTATAGAGTTGTTATTGAACACCAACTGTGGTAGGTCCTGGGTTAAATCTTTAAAAGGATCATCTGATTGACCTTCCTCACAACAGCCCTATGACATAGATAGTGCTACAATCCCTTTTCCACAAACAGGAAAACAGAGGCACAGATTGCTTAAATGACTTTCTTAATACTACTTACAAACAGTAAATGGTATAACGTGGGATGGAGTCAGAGTCTGGACCTTGAGTCCATGCACTTAACTGCTATAATATACTGCCGTCCTGAGAAAGAGTATTATGCAGCCAACAGAGGAGACTTTCAACAGAGTGGCCACTATCATTACATGCTGCAGGCAGGTAAAGAAAGGTGAAAAATGAATCTGACATGAGATGACTTCATTTAAAGTTTTTTTTCCAGTGGGGTGATGAGGGCAGATGCCAAATTGTAGGCCCCTGAAGACTGAATAGGGAAATGAGGGTATTTGTTGGGGACCAGCCTAGTTAGAAGAAAAATCAGGTTGTCAGAGATGGCGGTGGGGCAGAGACTAAAGGAAAACTTGAAGAGGAAGGATGTGGAGAGAGTTAAGGCTAGGAGTAGAAGGGAGGAGAGTCTGTGTGATAGCAAAGAGGTTATACAAGACAGGCACAGTCAAGAACTAAAGAGTCTGTAGTCTCTCTCTTTTTTTTTTTTTTTTTGGGTGAGGGGATCGTGTATGGGCAATTTTTAAGGTTTTAAAACCTTTAAATGCTTTTAGTTGATTTATTTTCCTGTTGATTTATTTAAAAATAGTTTACAATTAAAAATTTAATGCATTGGGTACTATTGAATTAAATCAGGTAGAGACAAGCGCTACCTAAAGAAATGTGGTTTATCTTCCAAAATGATCTGCTGGAGAAAGATGATGTGTTCCAAACCACTACCATTACCATCAGTGGCCTAATTAGCATTTGTTTTCCCCAGCTTTCCCAGGATAGCAGAAATCCTGATTTGTTTTGGTAGCAGTGGGATGAAACATTATTACTTTAATCAGTTATGGTACTCTTATTCATCTTGGCTAACAATTGGTCTAAGGATGACCGTGTTGCCTAGTTCTAGCTAATGAGATGTGAGAAGTCTTTTGGGTGAGGCTCCCAGGAAAGCTTTCAATTTCTCATGAAAAGGAACAAGGGCGCTTCACTCTTCTTCATGGCTAGTGGAGTGTCAGACATTATGTTTAGAGGTCACCCTTTGAACATGGGTTGACAAGCATGACAACAAAGTCAATGTGTGAAGGATGGCAAAGCAGACATTTAGAAGGCACTTGGTATTTCACCAGTTCTGGACTGCCTGGCTTTGCACCTCTTGGTACATGAGAGATATATGTGTATTTGTTGAAGTCACTGTTAGTCAGTTTTTCTGTTGCTTGTAGTCAGATGAAGGACTCAGAGAAGCAAAATTCTTTATCAACGCTTTCTTATACACGTGTAGTTTATGGTTTTGGTAAATTTTAAGATAATCTACCTAATTGACACTTTTCTTTTTACAGCCTATATGTCTCATTAAAAAGGTTTTAATCTGGCTTATCAATTTCAGAAACAATTTAGTCTTTAAAACTGTTTGACCACTTTATTCAATTAGCTGTTCATTTCTAGTTTCTTTTCAGTAACTAGAGCAGTGCCTCTGTGATGTTTACATCAGCTGTATCTCTATACTATCAAAAAAATATTTTTGCCATGGAAGAAACCAAAGCATGAAGCAGAGATGGTTTTCACATCAGATCTAGATCAGCTCAAGGGAATGTCTCATTAAACCATTTAGTCCACATTCTAGAAAATCATAATTGAAGAGAGATTTCATGCCAAAGCATTTACTTACTATGAAACTACTAAAATGCCTGTCTGCTGGGTGAGCTGGGTTAGGATGGGGTTAAATGTAAAATAATCCTCAATGTTCTTCAGAGTTCCTGGGATGAATATGACTATTTTATGTTCTTTGCATCCAAATGTTGGACACTTGAGATATGGCTACTAGGGAAGGTATTGCCTTCTGCCTCAGCATTATTTGACTTAAAGTACACAAAGATAGGTGACATGAGAGCTTTTGTCGTGGGCTTCACAGTATGTCAAATGAAGTAGTGAAATTTGGTTAGAGGAATTTGCTTCATATAGTGAGTCTAATATTAATATAGATGCTTAATTTTTTTATTTTTATTTTTTTGTGGTACGTGGGCCTCTCACTGTTGTGGCCTCTCCCGTTGCGGAGCATAGGCTCCGGACGCGCAGGCTCAGCGGCCATGGCTCACGGGCCCAGCAGCTCCGCGGCATGTGGGATCTTCCCGGACTGGGGCTCAAACCCGCGTCCCCTGCATCAGCAGGCGGACTCTCAACCACTGCGCCACCAGGGAAGCCCTAGATGCTTTATTTTTATAGTGTGACTTGGATTTGTGTTCAGACAATGAAACACAATGAAATTTCTAGTCAATTCTGAGAGTGCTATGGAGAGAAAAATTGACCTGACAATTTAACAACAGAAGTCTAGACACTATTATAAAAATTATTTAAGTGACAGTAGGAAAATCAACATTAAAAATTATTAGAGAAATCAAATAAAAATACATTAAACACATGAATAAACATCTCTGCATGTGACTATAGAAAGTAAATGCAGTATGTAGAAATATATCCAATTCTGCAGAGATGGAGCATTTTAATATTCCCATCTTGTTTAATCCCTTGAGTCATGGCATTATTAGCTACCAAAAGATTTGATCACTTCAAATCAGGTGGTCAGATCTTTTGGCTTCTCTCTAGATTATCATCACATTGAATGAATTATTAATAATTCAGTCTTGATGCTTTGAGTAAGCCTGTTAAGAACAATCTAAGTTTCAGATTTTCTCTAAAAATTATATAAAAAGGAGAGCTCTGTTATTGTATTTAATTTTAAATGGAAGCATAATTACCTGGTCATGACATTTTGGGGATGTTTTTAAAGAGAATCTTCAATCTCTGAGATGCTTCCCATTTTAAGATGTGTGTATCCTCATGAATCACTAATTAATGTAAATTGTCTGCAATAAAAAAAGTCGGACTTCCTAAATAATGGTTAGAAAAGTGGTAATTCTCTTGTTTGCTTTTCCAAGTCATGAAATCCAGTTGTTTTACAGTGCTTGCTTTAGAATTTGGTAAGTGATATGAACTCCCTATGAGTCCATATTATGTTGTCACTTTACCCACTGAAGTAAACATTTGTTCTTGTTATCTGTTTTCTTCTTCGAATCATACTCATTCATACATTGTTGTGCTCTTTGTTATGTATCTAAAGCATACTCCGTTGTCATCACAGTTTGAGACCCATCCCCTTTATCACAAAACTTTTCTCAGTAGATGTAGCTCATACTGATACTCTATTTTAGTCTTCTATATCCATGTACACACCGCAAATCTATCATAGTTTCCTAGTGAGCCAATTACTCCTTAAAATAAATCTCAACATAGCATTCCAGTCATCATACACTGAAAAATGTCATTGGAGATGCAGCTTATTTGCAGTCCTTGAACAGTCTGCTCATGTATCAGTGTCCTGAGTAGTTTCAAAATTATTTTCACCATTTAGTTTAGTTTTGTTTCATTCACTAATTGCTTTGTGTAACCTTTGTCTAATCAACAATAGTCAATTCATTGTGACAATCATGTTTTAAATTTCATTTGTCTACCTCAGTTTACCACAGGACTGAATATACAACAAGCTCTCAATAATACTTGGATATTAACCGGATTAAATTCTAGAATGTTTCACATATATGAGTGCATTAGTCTGTTCAGACTGCTATAACAAAATACCATAGACTGGGTGCCTTAAATTACAGAAATTAATTTTCTCACAGTTCTGAAAGTTAGAAGTTCCAGGTCAGGGGGCCAGCAGATTTGGTTTCCGGTGAGGACTCTTTTCCTGGCTTGCAGATGGCTGCCTTCTCACTGTGTCCTTTCCTCTTTGCCTGCATGGAGAGAAAGATCTCTGGTTTCTCTTCCCCTTCTTATAAGGACACCAGTCCTATTGGTTTAGGGTCCCACCCTTATGATCTCATTTAACTTGAATTCCCTCCCTAACAGCCCTATATCCAGCTACAGGCACATTGGGGATTAGAGCTTCAACACATAAATTTTGGGGGTACATAATTTAGTTCATAACAATGAGATATTAAATTATTAGTAAATCTTTAAGAAAAGAACTATTGAATTTTGCTTTTCCCATAACCATTTTAAAATTATATTTCTTCAACCTAGCTTGATCTAAGCCTCCACTTCACCTATATCTTCTTATAATCATGGAAATTTTCCCTTCTAATGTTTTCTGCTCTGTATGGTTTGGCAGGTGTTAAGTTTTTTTTTTTAATTCTTAGCTGGAACTGATCAAGCCTCTTTGGGGAGTTTTACCTAAAAGATCCCCTCTGGAGACTTGGTAGAGAGTGAACCCAAGGCTAAGCTTTATTAATCACTCCTGCTGTTCCTGTTTTCCGCACACCTCAAGCTCACCTTTGAGAGAACCAACACATCACACCTGCCTACTAAACAACCATCTCAAGGACTTTTGTCGTCTCATAGCATTTGAAGAATATGTGAATCGTTTTAAGTCTGATTATTAATGAGAGCAAGTGAGGCCAGACCTATTATGTACAAAGCTTGGAGACCCCTGACTTGTGGTTCTATCAAGTAATTGTCTAAATTTTGACTGAAAGGGTTAGACAGTGTACAGATTTACAGAAAGGATGATGCTTATGTATCACATTTCAACTTACTATTCGCCATAAAAATAATGATCACCAATAATAATCAGTTTTTTACCTTGAAAGACAGTCACACACACATATACATATTTGCATGCATGCACGCACACACACACACACGCGCACGTGCGCGCGCACACACACACACACACACACACACACGCACCCTGAGTCAGATGTTTGATTCGTTACCGTAATCATCCTGTCACATTTGATGTTTTCCTTTCTGGTCCTCCAAACTCTAGCCTCCTTAACAATAATATTTTCTTATCTATTGTAGAAAAACCTTATTATCTCTAAATCTAGTTCCTATTTTCATCATTGCTAAGTGTCTTTGTAGTCATTATAATTATTTTAAACCAAAACTCTTGGAGCTCTTTCCTGAATTTGTTGGATTGTTTTGTATTGGATTTTTCCTAGGAGTTATTTTAGCTTTAACTCTTGGCATGGCACTCGACTATATACACCTCCTATTATTTTAATGCAATATTATTATATAGAAACTGGACTTTTGTCTACATACCTACCTGAATTAGTATAGAATTTTTTTCATACCCGCAGGTAGTCATTGATTTCCTAATTTTCATTAGCCAAATTTCATTTTTTTACCATTAGCGTGAAGTGTTGTCTACTTAACTCTTTGCATTTAAGGGTTTTGCGTTCCTATAATCAAATGAGATAAAAATCTTGTAAATCAAAATATTCTTCCTAAATCTTGTATTATTTATTATTTTCTTATTAGCTTTCCTTGTTTTCTTTCTTAAAATTTTATTTATTTATTTATTTTTTTGCGGTACACAGGCCTCTCACTGTTGTGGCCTCTCCCGTTGTGGAGCACAGGCTCCGGAAGCGCAGGCTCAGTGGCCATGGCTCACGGGCCCAGCCGCTCTGCAGCATGTAGGATCTTCCTGGACCGGGGCACGAATCTGTGTCCCCTGCATCGGCAGGTGGACTCTCAACCACTGCGCCACCAGGGAAGCCCCTTAAAATTTTGTTGTGTGTGTACAGATTCTGAAAGCTTGTAAAGACTGTATAATTACATGTTAGATTTTAACTGTGGTCTTCCTCCTTATGACATCTATATATCTAAATATCTATACATCTATATATCTATGTATATCTATCTAAGTCCCTGTTCCTATAGATTGGGGAGGATGGAACCCTCTCTAAGATGCCTGTGTAGGAGGGAAGGTTTAAATCCTCCTATAAGGATTTACATTTGCTTTCCTGCTTCTGCTCTGCTTAGCAGATAAAGCTTCTTGTTGCCCTGTTATACATCATCGACACAGGCAAGAAATTGAGTTTTTAAATAAATTTTCATTAATGGACTATCCTCTCTGTCTCTCCACGCAAGAAATTTGTGTGTGAATGCAGTAGGTTGAATTGAAGGTTGGGTGGGAGGAGTAGAGAGGAATATTACAGAAAGGCAAAAACAATTTTAAATTAAGTATTAAAATGCTTGCCTTTACCTGCTCTCTGGTGGTCTCATGACCAATATGTTTGATTACTCACTTTATGTAGTTTGCCAGCTGCATCTTGCCTTCTCTCTTCTCTTTCTCCATCTCACCTTTCCTTCTCCTTCTCAATCTTCACACCATTTTTCCCCATCTTCTCCTTTGTTGATCACACCTGTGTCCTCTATTCTATCATGCAGTTTACCTGTCTCCCATTGCTACTCCCAAACTCAGCTATTTTCTACCGTTGCATACTGCAATTTACCAAAGTGCTCAAGCGGAACAGGATCCACTCTCTTAAAGAGGCAGTTGGTTGAACAAAAAGATTTTTTGCATTTTAGTTTGTTTTGCTTTTGCCGTTGGAACAGAAAATCAAAATACCAGAGTTGGTAATGATTATACCATATTTGTACAGCTTTATGCACCAATAGTTTCTGAAGTAGTAAGTAACAGATGGGGCATGAGAGAGATCTGATTTGGGTGAATTACTAGCTAAAATTAGAGATTAATGTGTTAGGTTCAAAATTGATGTTCATGTGCTGGAAATAAAAACTGCAAGGTAATTAAACTCCAAAGAGGATAGATTCAAATAAAATAATATATGCAAAATAATTAGAATTTTAATTTTAAGTAGACTACACTATCCAATAGATTTTCCTTGTCCAATATAATTTCAAGCCTTCTGAGTTTATAAAAAAAGTCATTTTTAACTTGAACTTTCAAACTTATAGAACTATTTAAAATAATGTGTTAGTTCAGATTTTTAAATTTTCTCTGTCTTTAATTGGAGTGGCAGAAAGCAGACCTCTTACTCCTTCACATTTATTTGCTTTATTTTAACTTACCTAACTTGCTTCAGTGAACAAATAATACTATGGCCAAATCTGCTCTAAGGAAATAGGTGTTTATTGTTAATTAAACCAACCGTTTTCTACTTTTCTGCCAATAACACATGTTAGTTTATCCTGCCTTAGTGAGTTGTTTGTATGTTTATTTATTTTAAATTAATACTAATGAATGACTGGCAATGGGCGGCTCCAATGGAACAGATAATTCACCTCCTACAGGCTCCCTCCCCACCCCCATCCCCCCTCCAAAGAAGCCACAAAGTTACTCCTTTAACCTTGTTACAACACAGCCAACTGACTCCTTTATGAGGTAGAAGAGACCTGGAAAAGTCAACTGAACTTCTAGGCGTAAATGATTACTGTGGTAGTAAACAATGTGTTATACATTGTACTCTTAGGCCAGTCCTATGGAAAAGAAAGTGAGTTGGAAACTTAAAAATTCTCCAGTCTATTTGGAAAAAACAGACTAACCAAGATTTATTTATTTTTTAATTAAACTTTTTATTTTGAAGTAATTGTATATTCACATGCAATTGTAAGAAATAATACAGAAAGATCCTGTGTATCTTTTACCAGTTCCCTCAATGGTAACATTTTCATCACCACAGGGATCTCCCATGTTCCTGTTTTCTAGCCTCACCTACTTTCTTCCTTCCCCAACCTCTAACCCCGGGCAACCACTAAACTGTTCTCCATCTCTATAATTTTTTTTTTCAAGAATGTTATATAAATGGCATTATACAGTATGTGGAATTGGCATTTTTTTCACTCAGCATAAGTTTTTGGAGATTCACCTAGGTTATTGCATTATCAATAGGCCATTCCTTTTTTTGGCTAAATTATGGTATCCGATGTACCACAATTTGTTAAATCATTCAATCACTAAAGACATCTTAACACTTTTTCTGTGTTTTGTTTTGTAGATTCCACATTTAAGTGAGATCATACAGTACTTGTCTTTCTCTGTCTTATTTATTTCATTTAGCATAATGCCTTCAAGGTCCATCCATGTTGGACTGATACTTTTGGCACCATATAGTTTCCCTCCCCATCTCTGATTTTCTTTGCTCTGAGGTTCTACTTTACATGATAATAATATAACCATTTCTGCTTTCTTTTAATTAATGTTTGCATGGTACATTTTTTTCTATACTTTTACTTTCCACTTACCTGTATAATTTGAAGTGAGTTTCTTCTGGGCAGCAAATAGCTGCTTCACTAAAAATAATCTGTTCTGACAATCTCTATATTTTAATGTGTATTTATTTAGACAGTTTACATTTAACGACATTATTGGTATGTTAGGACTTAAGTTTGCTATTTTATTTTTTGTTTCTGAGGTTTTTTTTCTCTCTCTCTGTTTCCTTTCTCTGCCTTCTTATGGCAATATGGTTCATACTTAAACATTTTTTAGAATTCCGTTTTGATTTACCTACATTGTACAAATATAACTTGTCATAGTTAACTGGTTTCATCATTTTGACAGTTTAAATGAATTGGAGGAATCTTATTTCCCTCTTTATTTCTTTGCCCTTCTCCATATAACTGCCTTAAATATTTCCACTACATCCATGTAGGGCCACATCAGAGAGCATTGTAGTTTTTATTAGAAACTCACGAGGAGAAAGAAAGTCTATTGTATTTACCCATATTTTCTTACCGTGTTCTTCTTTCCTGATGTTCAACAATTTCCTTTCTGTTTATAGAGATCTTCTGTTTAGCCATTTTTTTTGAGAAGCCTACTGACATTAGAATGGTTGTTTTCCTAAATTGTTATTTTTCTCTGGCTACTTTCAAGATTTTTCTTTGCATTTAGTTTTCAGAAATTTAATTATGATGTGTTGTGGCATGGATTTCTTTTTGTTTACCCTGTTTGGAGTTTGTGCAGCTTCCTGAACCTGTAGATTTATGCTTATTGGCAAATTTGGAAAGTTTTGAGACATTATTTTTCTCAAATATTTTTCCACCATACCCTCTTTCTCATCTCTTTTTAGGACTCCAATTACTGGAATGTTACATCTTTTGTTATAGTCTCACAGGTCCCTAAGTCTCTGTTCTTTTTTTTTTTTAATCTGTTTTCTCTCTGTTGCTTAGATTGGGTAATTTCTGTTGTTCTATCTTGCAGCTTGCTAATTCTTTCCTTTGTCCCCTCCATTCTGCTCTCCCCTGAAGTTATTATTTCAATTGTTAATACTGATATTTTTCAGTTCTAAAATTCCATTTAGTTCTTATTTCCATCTTCTATTTCTTTGCTGAGACTTTGTGATTTTTCATTTGTTTCAAATGTGTTCAGTGGATTGTTGAAGCTTAAAATCTTTGTCAGATAGTTCTAACATCTCTGTCATCTTGATGTTAGCATCTTTTGAGCTTTTCTTTTTTCATTCAGTTTGAGATCATTGTGATTCTTGATATAATGAGTGACTTTGTATTGAAACCTCGACATTCTGAATATTATATAATGAGACTGTACATCTTATCAAACCCCTTTTGGTTTAACTGGGTTCCTCTGATGCTGCTCCAGCAGGAGCGTGGGGGTACCACCTCATTACCCAGGTTCCTCACCCAATCTGCATTGAGAACTGGAGGGATTGGACTCCTTATTACTACTGAATGGGTTGGGAGTTCCTGCTCTCCCCTACACCTGCACTGATACCTCCCTGGCTGAGAGAGATAGATGTGTCTTGTTACTTCTCCTAAAACATGTATGTGTAAAAATGAATAATTCAGAAAACTAATTCTAGGAATGAAGAATTCTTAGGAAGTCAATGTTACATACATACTTTTGCTTGAACAGTGTAATTTATGTATATTTGAGCTCCTTGATAATTAAATTTATTTAAGTTACAACATTTAAATTGTTGTAAGCCTCTTATACTGAACAGTAGGAGCCATAGATATTATTCTTTTATTACTAAAAAGTAATAACTTCGCTTTGTAGCAAATCCAATGGATTCAAAATAGTTGAAAGTAGTCCTTCCATCCCAATTACATTCTTCAGATGTAACTACTGTTAACAATCAGACATGCATCCATCAAGTTTTTAGTCTATGTTTACAGTTTCAATCATGCTCCCCCACCTCATTTACTCACTTCTAGTTTTCCTCTCCAGCTTCTCTTTCTGTGCCTCCTTTGTAAGCTCATCCCTCTGTCCAGCTTTTAAATGTTGAGATGCTTTTAAACTTGGTTCTAGAAGGCTTTTCTTCTCAATCAATATTGTTTTTCGGGGCTTCCCTGGTAGCGGAGAGGTTAAGAATCCGCCTGCCAATGCAGGGGACACGAGTTTAAGCCCTGGTCCGGGAAGATCCCACATGACACGGAGCAACTAAGCCCGAGCACCACAACTACTGAGCCTGCGCTGTAGAGCCCGTGAGCCAAAACTACTGAAGCCCGCACACCTAGAGCCCGTGATCCGTAACAAGAGAAGCCACCTCAGTGAGAAGCCCATGCACCGCAACGAAGAGTAGTCCTTGCTTGCCGCAACTAGAGAAAAACCCTTGCGCAGCAATGAAGACCCAACACAGCCAAAAATAAATGAATAAATAAAAATTAAAAATAAAAGAATGTATAAAGTATTGTTTTTCTTTGTGACTCACCTATATCCTTGTTTCAATTGCCATCTATACTTAGATGACTCATAAACTTATTTTTCTAGTTTAGATGTCTGGTCTGAGTGTCAAATCAATAACTCTAACTCTCTACTTGACATCTCCTTTTGTATCTAAATAGCACTTCAAGCCCCAAATGCCAAAACCAGATTGATGATCTTTCCTTGCAACTCTTCCAGATTTCACATCTCAGTGACTGGTACCACTATATATTGAGTTGTATTTGCCAGAAGCCTAGGAGTCATTATTGGTTCCCTTTTTTCTTCACCTCCCATATCAAATTAATCACCAAGTCCTGTGGCTTTTCCCTGCTGAATCTTCCCACTCCTTTCCATTTCTACATCCAAGCTTTTACCATCTCTTTCCTGGGTTAATGCAGTATTTTCCTAAATGGACTTTCTATTTCTAATCTCATTGTGCTTGAATTAATATTTTACTCTATAACCAGAGAGATATTTTCAAAATAAAAATGTGGTCATGTCACCTGTCTGCTTAAAATATTTTAATGTTTCATTGCTCTTATGGGAAATACCTAAATCTTTAACATGACTTAGTATAATGCCTGTCATATAGTGAACATTCAATAAATATTTGTGGAAAAATGTATAGATGAACTTACGTAGTTTACAGTATTGCTATTAAAATAGTATTGCCACACACACGTATGCATCTATGTATCTTTCTTTAATCTTATATTTCTGTTGGATATACTTCTAGAACTGAAATTGCTAGTATAGTTTTTCATCTATTAAATATCAAGGTTAATAGGGCAGTTACAAGGTGTAGAGCCTTGTAGCCATCAAGAGAAAAAGAGGAGTCTGAGCTGGGAAGATCAGTGATGATGTACTAAAGGAGCCATCCTGTACCTTCTATCTGATGGAGGGGAGTTACATTCTAAAGAAATGCCCAATGACTTAAGGATTTTTTAAAAGAGATTTTATGCCAAATAACCTTAGGTAAAATGTTTTGTAAGATAGAGCAAGGAACGAATGAGTCGAATTTTCATATTCATAATAAATGTGACTTTTCCCGTTTTATTTTGCTTACATGTTTTTCTTATAAATGACAATATATGGAAATTAGGTAATTTAAGGAAAAGAATTATTTGAAATGGGGTGGTCACATAAGGGCTAATAAAACTAATGTACAAATTACAATTTTCATAGAAATAAAAGGTCTGTCTACTAGTGTAGTTGATACTGGGGAGAATTGTGATATCGGCGAGTAGTGTTTTCAGAGACATGTTCTTCTGTCTCTGCCTCTTTTGCTCCACTCACTGGAAAGAGGATGTGTGTCTTGGTGCTTGTGAAGTAGGCGGAAAACAGCATGAAGGTGTCAGGTGCCTGAAAGTTGGGGTCTAGGGGTATCAGTTTACTGATAGCTCTGCACTTATTAGTTCTGTGACCCTGGACAAGCTAGTTAATCTCTGTGATACTTAGTTTTCCCATTTGAAGATAATACTAACCACTGATTTACATGCAAACTGGATTGGATGTGATATTTGTTTTATTATTTATTAATGTTTTTTAAAATTGATTGCTTAAGCTGATACTGAAACACTTTATTACTGATTTTAGTCATAAATTTGCATACCAGGAAGATAAAAGTATGCAGCGCAGGGACATTAATGGCTTTAAAAACCCTTTTCAGCAGCTTATCAGGCTACAAAATGACTCACAACAGGCTCTTAAGGCACTGAAAGGTCCCAAGAAATTCTGAGTTGATATGCTTTTGGAAATATTCATGTATTCAAAGGGAGCATAGGACTCTGTGAAATTCACAAGTAACTCTACAAATTGTTACTGTGTTCCCTATTACTCTAGTCTATTTTTGTTTATACTGAAATCTGTAGATTATGCAGCTTTGTATTTATTTTCATCTTACTATTAATTTTGCATCAGCAACTCTGTGGCTGTTTAAGCAAAACATTGATGTAATTGCTTTGTTTGTCATTTCTTCTTGTTCTAGGCAATGGGCCTCACCACGACCGTTGCTGTATTTATAATGAAAACAACTTGGTGGATGGTGTTTACTGTCTCCCAATAGGACACTGGATTGAGGCCACTGGGCACACCAATGAGATGAAGCACACAACAGACTTCTATTTTAATATTGCAGGCCACCAAGCCATGCATTATTCAAGGTAAAAATAGTGCCATGTTTATAAGCATAGAAGTAGGACAAGGGTAGCATTAGGACAATGGAAGTATTCACTGTGTGTAAAACTGCAGTATCTCCCTTTGGAGGGTTATATAGGCCTGCAGTGCTTTGAGGAGGTAAATTACAGTGAATTACTGTGTGAGATTTTCTGGTTCTAGATGTGAAGGATCCTTTTTATAGAATTCTTTTATTAAGTATACACCCTGGCATCAACATATTTTGACCAGACAGTACTTTACCAATCTTTGTACTTACATAGTGGATTAAAAATAAAAACCAGACTAAAATATCATAAATCAGCATTTGTATCTTTTATGCTACAGACCAGCTGTGAAACAGAAATTGCTGTCTCTTTATAAAATATTATCCAAATAAACATATGTGAAAATCTAGACATAAAACTAGATAGGATGTGATCATCTGCTCTATTACTGGGAGGGCTAAAAAGTGCCTTCGGTTTTTTAAGTAAAAATAAAAGAAACATTTTTCATTTTCACCAAGAACTTTATTGAACAACGTATTCACCCTTTTGTTCCACTACCTTCCGCCATTTTTCAGGCAACTTCATAATTCCATCTTCCCAAAACTTTTTATCTTTTTGAGCAAAGAACTGTTCCAGGTGCCTTTTACAGTCTTCCAGAGAATTGAAATTTTTTCCATTAAGAGAATTTTGTAAAGACCAAACTAAATGGAAATCCAAAGGTGCAATGTCTGGTGAATACAGCGGATGAATCAGAACTTCCCAGCCAAGCTGTAACAGTTTTTGCCTGGTCATCAAAGAAACACGCGGTCTTGCATTATCCTGATGGAAGATAACGCATTTTCTGTTGACTAATTCTGGACACTTTTCGTCAAGTGCCGCTTTCAGTTGGTCTAATTGGGAGCAGTACTTGTTGGAATTAATCGTTTGGTTTTCTGGAAGGAGCTCATAATAGAGGACTCCCTTCCAATCCCACCATATATACAACATCAGCTACTTTGGATGAAGACCGGCCTTTAGTGTAGTTGGTGGTGGTTCATTTCGCTTGCCCCACAATCTCTTCCATTC
Source organism: Grampus griseus (assembly GCF_964374135.1). Lineage (NCBI taxonomy): Eukaryota > Metazoa > Chordata > Mammalia > Artiodactyla > Delphinidae > Grampus > Grampus griseus. Next base: position 69,414,525 of record NC_139007.1, on the reverse strand, counting down.
CACATTCTTGTACAGTATCCACTTTTCATCGCCCGTCACAATTTGTTTTAAAAACGGAATGTTTTAATTATATTTCAGTACAGAATTGCATGAGGAAATATGGTCAAGAAGGTATTTTTGCTTAACTTTAATATGTGGAACCCAAACATCAAAGCGATTCCCATAACCAAGCTGGTGCAAATGATTTTCAATGCTTGATTTGGGTATTTTGAGTATGTTGGCTATCTGCCGCGTGGTATAGCGTTGATTGTTCTCAATTATTGTTTCAATTTGATCGCTATCAACTTCAGCTGGTCTACCCGACCGTGGAACATTGTCCAGTGAGAAATCTCCAGCACGAAACTTCGCAAACCACTTTTGACACATTCAGTCAGTCACAGCACTTTCTCCATACACTGCACAAATCTTTTTGTGCATTTCAGTTGCGTTTTTCCCTTTCTTGAAATAATAAAGCATAATATGCTGAAAATATTGCTTTTTTCTTCCATCTTCAATATTAAAATGGCTACACAAAAATTCACCAATTTTGATGTCTTTTTTAAAAATTCATGCTAATATGACAGCTGTTACGTAGAATCTAACAAAATTGTTTCGAATGAAGTTAAAGACAACTAAGCACTACTAGGGCCATCTTACGGAAAAAAACGAAGGAACCTTTTGACCCACCCAGTATTTATTAATAGATTTATTTTTATTTGTCTATTTAATTATTATACCAACAATATGTGCCAAAATACAAGTTCAAACACCAAAGAGGATGCTAAATGAAAAGTAAGGTTCAATATACTTTCCTTCATTCCCACTCACCAGAAGTGATTATTTTTAACCATTTTATGGTTAGTTTTTCTGGAGCTTAAATCCAAGTCTTAAATAATGTGCATATACTTTATTTGTTAATATGTCAATTTAAAAATAGCTTTTGATTCCCCTCTATGACATGAGAGAAATTTAGCTCACTTATCTTCTCTCCCCACTTCCAATCCCTACCAAGCTCATGAAAAAAATTCTTTTGTTATTTAGCTTCATAAAAATTCTATTTCTTGACTCTATTTCTTGTACGTTTTTGACAGTGCCCCTTGATTTCCTACTGTGTAAGATAAGAGATTTACTGCCCCTATATCTTCCTCCACATCTACTTCCACCCATTAACTCCTGTTTTTCATTACTTTTACATTTCCAAGGGTTATAGAACTTAGATTTAATTTAGCAAATATAAATGAGTCTTTCATACTCAAGGTGTACGTGTGCATGTTTGATGAATCTAGTAGATCTACAAGCTTTATTAGGAAGAGAAGTCTGCCACTCGCCCTGCCTCCGCACCTCCTCTCATTTGGTCTGTCCACAGGCAACCGTTTTCACATCTTTAAGCTGATTATTTGCTAATTACTTTCAGTTAAATGATAAATAATATGATTATATTACTGCTTCTTGATTTTAGTTTTTGGTATTATTTATTGATTTCACACCTGAAAAATGAAAATGTAGCTCTTTTTTCTTCCCCTTCCCCCACAAACTTCAGTGACATCCTTCTGTTGTTCAATCCTCCCAACATAGTTATGCCGTCATTCTGATGAGATTGGTATGCCCCATGTTTATTTGTATGCCTGTGTAAATTCCGTTTAACACCCCCTAACTGTTCACACATGTCTAAGTCTTCTTTGAAGAATGTATAGCTTTCTGGTTTGCTGCTGAGTAGTTGAAGCCTTTATGGCTCCTAACCCTTTATGTTTGAGCTGAGTTTCCCTCCCCCCACTCTGGAGAAGCTGTCAGAATCTTCATTTTCAATATTATGAAATTTCATAATGGAATGTCTTGATGTGGTTACTTTTTTTGCATTTTGCTAACCTCTCAGTGAGTAGATTTTTTAATTCTGTAAATTCTGCAAATTCTGCAATTTCAAATGTTTAAAGGTAAATTACTCGAATTATTTCTTTGATGATTTATTTCCCTTTCTGGACCTCCTATTATTTAGATATTGGAAACTTGGTCTGAGTATTTTATATGTTGCATATCTTTGGGGGTTTTTTTTCCTCTCCTTTCTAACAGATTTTCTCAACTTACTTAATCATCCATCACACTATTTAGTTTTTTTTCCCCCAATTAATTAATTTATTTATATTTGGCTGTGTTGGGTCTTCGTTGCTGTGCGAGGGCTTTCTCCAGTTGCGGTGAGCGGGGGCCACTCTTGATCGCGGTGCGCGGGCCTCTCACTGTCGTGGCCTCTTCCGTTGCGGAGCACAGGCTCCAGACGCGCAGGCTCAGTAGTTGTGGCACACGGGCTTAGTTGCTCCGCGGCATGTGGGATCTTCCCAGACCAGGGCACGAACCCGTGTCCCCTGCATTGGCAGGCAGATTCTTAACTACTGCACCACCAGGGAAGCCCTACTATTTAGTTTTTTATTGTTGCTATCATTTTTGTTTTCTGGGGAGGGAAAGTGTCCCAGCTGAGGAGAGTGGGAAGATGAATCTAAGGGTCTGGCTGCGTTCTAAACAGACTTGCCAGTTTTCCTTATTCTTTTCACCCACATCCAGAAGTACCTGGAAATCCCAGTTTCTGAGCCTGTTGGGGATTCTGTAGTGTAATTCCAGACAGTTCTCAGCTTTCTCCACTGTTGGCCTTAGGACTTAGTTTTTCTCAGTCTGCTAAATTTTTCAGTAATCAACCAATTGCTTTACAGTTTCCACAATTTTTTTTTGTTATCTTTGCTCCTGTTCTCTCTTTCTTGGGTTTTTATGTATTTAATTTTCTACAAAATCTCTTTATGCTTGTTTTAAAGGGATTTGGTGAAAGTTAGATGTGTGAAATCAAATTTTCTGCAATAAAATTAAAGTGAAATAAAGTATTAAAAGTGTCTAACATAAAACTTCGTAAAGCGTAGCTCAATAAATAGTAAATACATTCTTTATTTCTAACATTTAGTTTGTATTCTGTTACTCTGACCCAGATAAGATTCTACCATGTTAGAATGAGATTTTAAAAATCAACGTGTACTTCCATATTCAGCCTATACTTGGTATCAAACTACATCTTCCTCTTCAATCGATTTTTTTATGCAAAAGAATGAATGTTTGCATTAAAGACACAGATAACTAATTTAATTGGACTTTAGTGGAAAGGGACTGTATCTTCTGTATCTTGAAAAGGCTTATTGCCACTTAAACACATTTCAAGAGCCATAAATTAGACTTTATGAAAGGCACACTTATATTCTTATAAAAATATTACAGTTTAGAAAATGTATTATAAAAGCTCGTTTATTGTTTGCAGCCTCTTTGGCTTATAAAGAAAAGATATACAGTCATTTTCAAACCTCAAAATTATTTTATACACTGTAGGAAATACTTTCACACATTTTTGATACTGTTTTGTCTAGCACATTTTCCAAATGAATGGGATTAATTACTTTCGAGAAAGAGTGAGGAATTTGGTGCCAGCCCAGCTCTCTCATTTACTACAGGGCAACCTTGGGACAATCCTGTAACAGTTCTGAATTTCAGTTTCCTGATTTGCAAAGTGAGTTGGTTAAACTAGATGAATACTGAAGTCAGTTCCGGAAATAATCAAGGATTAAAGTTAATTTAAAAAGCTAAGCCTTATTCAACATTTTGCCAATATATTATATTGACTTAACAGTGACTATACTCCGTATCAGCTTCTTTGGTTTCAGGTTCAGCCGTCAAATGCCGGCAATCCAGTGCTGCCTCTAGGTGGCACTTTCCTTCATTTTTGCAGCCCAGGACATACATTCAGTCCAACACTACAGAAATATTTGGAAATATACATACGTTATAGTCATTTTACAATTAATCCCTAATAAGTATGTAAATACTTATTATAAAATGATATTTTACATTGCTTATATTCATAATCACATTTTGACAGGAGATCTCTTTTGGACTAAATACAGAAAAATCACAAAATTCTGTGTGCAGCAGGACCTAATTACATTGTCCTGCTTCTGTAGTTCACAATCAAGAAATTACTGGCCAAAGGACGAATCTAATTTCAGTTGTTATTTGCATCTGATTGAATGATTTGAGATTTTTCTAAACAGTAAAACCAAGATTATAATTGTTCATCCTACTAGGAAAGGAAAACAGCATAATCTTCCTTCTTACTGAGTTCTTCTGATCGGGCAATGATTTTTATTGAGTATTAACTGAGTGTGTGAGATTTCCTTGAAGAGTTCCTTTTCCCTAAATAAATAATGCTGTTCATATTTTATGAGGTCAACTTAATTGATGGATGTCCCCTTTTTCATATTATTAAAATACATTTTTTTTTTTTGCGGTACGCGGGCCTCTCACTGTTGCGGCCTCTCCCATTGCAGAGCACAGGCTCCGGACGCGCAGGCTCAGCGGCCATGGCTCACGGGCCCAGCCGCTCCGCGGCATGTGGGATCTTCCCGGACTGGGGCACGAACCCGTGTCCCCTGCATCGGCAGGCGTACTCTCAACCACTGCGCCACCAGGGAAGCCCTAAAATACATATTTTTATCTAAAACATTTAAATATATTAAAATAGATTATATATTTTATATTATGTATAGTTACATTGGGATGATTTATTTTCAGTATCATATAAAAAAATTAGTGATAGATATTAGCATCCTAATGGTAATATGAACTAATTGTAAACATACCCCTTAATTCTTGTTTCTTAGAAGTTATTTAAAACATATTTGCTAAAGTTTATGGAGAAGTCAGTTTTTGCTGATAGTGCTGTTGTGGGTTCAGTATGATTATAAAAGAAGCAGCTGGATTCTTTGCTGCCTTTATATTATCAACAGCATTGTTATTTAAATTATGATTGAAATGTCTCTGTCAGGCCAATGAGAGAGAAGCTTGATTAAAGGAGAGAACTTGGTTGTCAGATCTCAGATTGTGTCTATAGGAATGGTAGTAAGAAAAAGGGAATATTCTATCATATAAGTTAAGCAATTTGGATTCCTAAGTCATTATGTGGGGAAAACTTGGCAATTTTACTATAAAAATATGAATTTTTACTACAGAAGAGAGCAGAGAAACAAGGAAATTTAGGATAGGGGAAGGTAATTTATAAGGTGGGTGCTGTTAAAGAATGTTTGGATGTTAATGACAATGATGTCATAGAGTGGAGAAAAATTAATGATTAAGAGGAGAAAGGGGAGAGTCATAGGGGCAAAATCTTTTTGTAAACAAGAGTGATCTGAATGCAGGAGAACAAAGAGTTCATCCATGGTCCTTGAGGAAGCAGAGAATTGGCATGGGTGCAGGTATGTCAGTGAAGTAGTGAGGGCATGTGAAAGTTCAGTTTCTGATTTCTTCTCTCATTTTTTTTTTTTTACCATCTTTATTGGAGTATAATTGCTCTACAATGGTGTGTTAGTTTCTGCTTTATAACAAAGTGAATCAGCCATACATACACATATATCCCCATATCTCCTCCCTCTTGCATCTCCCTCCCACCCTCCCTATCCCACCCCTCTAGGTGGTCACAAAGCACCGAGCTGATCTCCCTGTGCTATGCAGCTGCTTCCCACTAGCTATCTATTTTACATTTGGTAGTGTATATATGTCCATGCCACTCTCTCCCTTCGTCCCAGCTTACCCTTCCCCCTCCCCGTGTCCTCAAGTCCATTCTCTACATCTGCGTCTTTCTGATTTCTTCTCTTTTCTCCATGAAATAGGAAGCAAGGTCATCAGATGAGAGTGAGAAGAGAGAAGAATTTTAGGTTTGAATGAGATATATAGACTGGGTAGCTAATGGAATGTGAATGTGCTGACTCATGAATTTTTATTTTTACAAGACTCTCCCAATTCCAATATTACAGTGACTATGACAAACAAAGAAGTTATTCTCTCATTTTAAATGAGTACAGAAGACGGACAGAATATTTTTGACAGTTTTCTGTGTGACTCTAGCCAGATCAGAAAGAAGTCTAAGTAATATGCTAAAATGGAGGCTTTGTAGATTGGGAATTATATGACATATTTTTCAGAGCTAGAATTAACTTTATTATGCTGGCCATTATGGAAGGTCCACTTCTGGAAGAACAATGGATCTATTTATATTGGAGTCAGTGAACACATTGGGGAATGCTCCTTTCTTATTTTCAAGGGGTTGGTATATTTCTATCACTTTGCCAATCCCTGTGATCATTTAAATTGACTGAAAATGATTAGTTTCTTAGAACATAGTCTCATCTTTGGTTGAACAGAATGCAAAGATTATGAAACCCGTGGAGGAGGGGTCAGTGAAGAAAGAGTAGTGAAAACGCATATGTTACATACTAAATAAGATAATCAGTTTTCCTGTTGACTATTTCTATATCGTAAAGGTCCTATCATGACTTGTACGTTCACGGACGTTTTTTGAAAAGTAAGATCTTTATTTTCATGCTTTGATACATTGTGAATTGCCTTTCTCAACCTTCTTTCTCAAAGTTAATTTTTTTCTTTGAATGTCTTGTAGACTTATCGTTCTTGATAAATGAATCAATAATTTAATTGATTAGCATATGTAAATGCTAAGTGTTTCACCACGTAGTTGATAAATACTCTGAAAAAAAGTACTGGGTGTAGCAACACACACACACACACACACACACACACACACACACACACACACACACACACACACACACACACACACACACACTGGTAACACCTACTTTGCAGGCTCTCCATTTTATAAGGAAAGGATTGTTTTCTACCCGCAGCTACATGATGTGTTTGACAGAGTGCTGGGTGGGGCACAACTCTCAGATTCAGGCTAATGAAAGCAGGGGGTAGATTTTAGGTGTTGTCTGAGGATTCTGTTGGGCAAGTAAAACCTTAATAATGCTTTATAACCCTGAGCTACTTCTGACTATGAGAGAAAAGGCATCCTACACAGTATCCCCTCCTGTTGTAGAGAAGCAAAATGGGAATCAACTCTACAAGGTCCTGCTCTGAGGTCACGACAGCTGACCCCATTCTCAGACTCTCCTCCACGTGCCTCTGTTTCCTCCTCCTGAAATGGGGGCTCTGTTTTCTTCTACCATCGTGTTCTGCCATCAACTTCTGATCCAAATACACATCTGAACACAAATAAATGACAAAAAATTCCTGCTTATTTTCACGAATCAACGTTTAAAGTTTAGATAGTCTGTATAAGTCAAAATAAATTGAATTAATTATAAGAAGTACCTAAAAACGTTTTCTCTCCCCAAAACATTTTCTGTCCCCCAGCACCTTTATGCCACTTTTTGGAAATTGCTATTTATTCAGGCATCAACTTACCTCATTATCCTTCCTCACCGTATAATCTTAAGTTGTAGTATTAATTGCTTGTCTCATTTTCCCTTTTCCTAGATTGCAGATCCTGTCCCAACACCCCTTTCTTCCAAAAGATTCATTTGTTTGGGTTGTTTTGTTTTACTCCAGCAATTATTATTAATCTTCTTAATTTAATCACTGGCATTACCATTGCTACGCCCTCTCCTCAGACATGTTTACCCCCCTGCCCCATTATGAATAGGCTCATTAATGGTAGAGGAAGACATTTTATGAGAGGATCTTCCAGTATAAACTACATCACATTGTTTTTCTGCTGCTACTCCAGCTTAGTTACAGTTGGTGTGACTCCTCATGCTAAGTTCTATGGAAACGATATATAAAATCCCAAAGCTCAAAGAGACATTTTTGCATTAAACAGGAAGTCACCAGAGAATTTACATAAATCGTGACCTCCCCAAGGATCTAAGAGTTTGTTTCCAGACTTTTATTTTTCAGTCTAGTTTTAGGAGGGAAGAGAAACAAACCTAAAGCCAACATTAATGACTAATCAGGAATGAAAATTAAGCATCTCAAAAATGATAGAGAGAAGCATGATCAATTTGTTACAAAATAATAGGTTTATACAACTTTTTAAGGACTCATTTTGTTGTGCAAAGTGAAATAGATCTATATCTATACAGCTACTTGTATGTTTGTAGTTGCTTCTTCATCATATCCTAGAAAAATTAGAAAGAAAAAAGGAGGGAGATGGAGAAGAAAGTGGGAAGAATGAAGGAACATAGACTTGGCCACTTGTCACTTAGCTATTCTATGATAACAGGGGGAACCATGGATTATTTTCTTAGTCCCATTTCCTTCCTTCACCCTGTCCCTTTAAAGTTCACCTTGATTAATCTGTTGTTTCTGACGTTACCAGAGGTTTGAAAATAGGGCCTCTTCTGTGTCTCATTGCTTTTAGCCACGACAGTGAGTTTTTATTACTTCAGATCTTTAAAAACAAAAAAAAACAAAGCTCAGGGATGCAGTGAAAGTGAAAGAACCATTCTGAGAGGGGTCAGCAATGCATTGATCAAGGATCTGCAGTCATCACCATAGCTATTTACAGTTGCTGGGGTTTTGAGAGCTGTCCTTTAATTCAGGATATTCAAATAATATATTGTTAATTAAGTCAAGATGGAGTAAAAAGGATGATAAAAATGGTATCACAGAAGTGGAAAATACATGTAAGTAATCGATTATAGAAATAGATTTGAACATCAGAACACCAACTTTCAGAATGCCCTTTTCATGAGACTAACATTCTCTACTTTAAAAAAACCCAGCAACCTCAAAAGCTGAATTTAGAAGTACCATTTTGATTGTATACCATGTGCCCAGTACTGTGTTAGGTACTGTTAAAAATTTTCAACTTAAATAATAATGAAATGATGTGGTATTTGTTTATATCACAAAAGTGTTCTTCCCTTTGTGAAAGGATTCTCTTGCTTTAGATAGTAGACAGTATCAGGATAGAGCTAATGGGAAAGGATCACTCCTTGGCCTGAACTAATAATAGGAATGTTTTTGTTTTGGCCTCTGCCACTATGACTAAGAAAAATTAATTACAGGGAAACAACCCCAAAACTGTGAATAGTAATTAACCAGCTAACTCACATTTCAAAGTTGAGTGATGAGAAGTTTAGACTCTGAAATTCATGGCCCTGGTGAGCTGCAGATTGCAGGAGGGCAGTTATAAATTTTTTGGTACAAATGCACCTTTGTCTATTAGGTTTTTCCCTTATTCTTTGCCACCTTTCCTATTTCTCTACCGTTTTCTGTATTTCCAGTCTACTCCTCTCCTACCCCCACTTCCCTTTTATTCCCCACTGTCTCTTACACTGTACCTGTTTCCCTGTTGGTCCTTTACCCTCTGTCTTTTCCTGTCCCCTTTTTTCTTATCTTAACGTCCTTGTTCCATTCCTTCATTTTTGTCTTGATACTTTATTAACTGACCAAAATATGGAATTGAAGTCCATGTCTAAACAAATATTTAAAACATTTAGTATTTTCTGTTCTTAATGTGGTAATCAGCTGACTTTGGTCTGTCTCCATTCATTTATTCAACTATTTATCGAGTGCCTACTTTTTGCCAGATGCCAGATACTGGGGGTACAAAGTTAAACACGACCTAGTGTCTCTCCTTCAGAAGCTAATAGTCCCACAGTAGAGACAAAACAAATATGTATTACTGTGAAAACCTTAATCCAATTAATTTAGTTCTTTTCTGAGATTTTTCACCCTATTTTCTTTAAGTGGCTTTGAGTGAATCAAGGTCTTGAATTTCTGCTGAAATCTCTCCACGTGTAAAATGTGACTTTGCTTACAAAACTTAGTTAATATTTAATTCTCAGGAACAGGCCTTTTTAATAAAGGGAGAGACCATGATGCTTAACATTTTATGAAGTAAGGAAATTAATAAAAGTGTTATTTACCTCACATTCTTATTCTCTCACCCTAATAAAATCTTTTAAATAATTATTCTGTTGAAGTACAGAAAAAGCCTTCCGGGTAAAGTACAGCGCTGTCTTAAAATTGGGCTTTAGATTTTTATCACTATTCAAAATAAATTTTCATAGAGGCTTGGGTCCAGGACCTTTTCTGTGCACAACTCCAGAATATATGATTCATATAGTAGTTTACATGAATCCCCTCTCCACCCACCCTGCTACCACTCACTCTCTGCAGTGCAAAGCCTGCCTTGCTACGTGTGGTGGTCCTGGTTGGGTAATAATTTTAGACAGTACACACAAATCTATGTGGTGGGCATCATAATTTTTTGGATTGACATATACTTAAAAACTTTATAGTATGTTTTGGACCCAGATGTAATAACTTCTAAGAAATTACCTATGTTAAACTATTTAGTTTGCAAGTCAATTGACTGATATTCCATCACATTTCCTAAGGGACTCTGAGTGAGTTAAGGCCTATTGTTGCCAAATCAAACTTGGGTCCACTTGCCCACACGCAGTAAAGCCAACCTACTGATAGCGGGTTGTGGTGAAAGAAAGTACAGCATTTACTGCAGGGTGTCCTATAAGGAGTCCGGGATAGCTAGTACTCAAAAAGCCTGAACTACCAGATGGGTTTTAGCAAAGCGTTTTTAAAGGCCAGGCAAGGGAAGGAAGTCCCAGGGTATGATCAGCTCCCGCACAATCCTCTGATTGGTTGATGGTGAGGTAAAGTAAAAGGCCAGATAAGTCGTTGCAAATAGTTCCTGGTTCCCACCATACTGCAGAGGGGATGTGTTAATTTCTTCCACTTGGGGGGCTTTAGCATCTGTAAAACTACCAGGGAAATGTGCATCTGATACTGTTATCTCTGTACTTCAGAGAGGAGCTAAAGCAGAGGGTGGGAGTGCGGGTGGCCTGTCCCGGGAAGGCCCATAACGTCCTGGTTGGTTACACTTCATGTTATATAATCTTCGCGTATGTCCAGTTTCACAGTGATGGGGTTTAGTATACGCTTCTCCAAATATGGCACCTTAGGATATCAAATATTTTAAGCTGAAGGAATTTGAGAAACAGCATGTATCTGAGCTTCTCCTAAAGCAGGTATCAAGACCTTTGTGTGAATTGTGCCCTCCCTATACCCCTACACCTGGAGGAAAGGAGTGTCCTTGTCTCTGAAGACTGAGAGGAATCCAAATGCACATACCTTGCTAGTTTCCTCCAGTTCCCCACCCTTAGCTCACATCCTTTTGTTCTATTACATTTTCCCACTACTCTCCACTCTTCATCAAACCTAGTATAAAAATGCTCAGGTTTAACCACTTCTTCAGGTCTTCGTGTCCCTGTGAAGGCTCCTGTGTCTTGTAAATTTTATATTAAATAAATATATATTAATATAAATAAATTTGTATGCTTTTCTCATGTTAATCTGTCTTTTGTGAGTTTGACTTATAGAGCTCCAGTCAGAGAACCTAGAAGGGTATTAGAAAAAGAATTTATTCCTCCCCTGCAACAGTCTGAAAAATCTTCCTAGAATTTGCGTAGGGAAAAGTATCTAAGCCTAGAAACAAATATTTCTAAACACTACTTGAAAATGGAGATTAAAAAATTATATGAAGGCCCCTAATGTACTGGGAAGATTAAGAGTTGACATTAATTTAATTAAAAATCAAAGCCACTTTTAGATTTTGAATTTAGAAAACCATTATGGCTTTTCACTACATTAACTTATAAAAGGCAAAGTAGATTTTTCTACATATATGGGTTTTTGAAATAGCCTTATAAGGCATGTGTCATCCCAGAGTAGATTTTTTTATTGCTTAATTATGACATGAATTTTAGTGAAAACAACATAACTTTCATCTGGAATTCAGGGAACTATGCCATTACAGAAAAAGTTGTATTTTAAATGAAAAAGAATAGGAAAGTCCTCTTCTAGGCTTAGAAGTAAAAGTAAGGAAGAACTAACTCTCTGACTGAAACTATCTCAGAGTTCTAGTAATTGTAATGAGAAGGAGAAATAATGAGTTTAGGAGCAAAATCCATCTATTGTATTGTAAATGGTGAATCCAAACTAACAGATCTTCAGTAAAAATAAGAAGCCCATAAATTTAAAAAATGCTGTGCGCTAGTACGGAACAGGTCAGTCATTTAACGGAGCATATCTGTAAATAAAATGCAAAATAAAGAGACAGTAAAGTATGACTGCATGCTTGGACAGCTGCCGACAGTATTTACTATGCAATTTTGGCTTAACGTAGTGACTAATTTCTTCAGCTTATTTAAAGATGTTTGTCTTAGGCTGCTCTCTTGCTAATTCAAATAGCTTTTTGGGGAAAATCAAGATAGCAAATATAGAGTGCACATAAAGGTCACTAGTGTACTAAGAAAAATTAAGAAAATGAAGTTTTATTCCAGACAGTCAAAGGAACAAACATAGTCTTATGATATACTAAGCTGATGGGAATTTGGTATTATCAGTTTAGGACAAAGTTGAAGGGCAGTCCCATGAGATACATCACCTGAGTGACTGTATGTCTGAGTTCAGCAGACTCTGGGAAGAGGGATTGTAAATCTTCTGCTATTTTAAGAGCGAAATGATAGTCTTTTGATTAGAGCATGAAATTGGCCCTTAAAATGAACTTGAAAATCTTAGCAAAAGGCTGCTTCGTGTTCCTAAAATTCTAATTAAAACCTGCCCTGTAGTAGCTTGAGGCCCCAACTGACCAAAAGGATTATTACAAAAATGCCACTTAAATTGAAAGTCAGATCTCTGATTATGGATCAAGTGGTTAAGAGAAGCCAGCACAGAAGGAGCATGAGCAAATGGAAGAAAAGGAATAAAGAATGTAAATGAGAAAAAGCAAGGGCCAGAAAGAAAAACCTAAATACAATTTAATGATGAGAATAGATCCCGTCCATTAGATAGGAAGCATAGCTTCCATTAAAAGAAATTACAATACATGTCTGGAAAAAAAAATTAGAAAGATGAAATTTTTCAAATAAAAAATAATGATGGAGCATATTCTTTTGTTTATTGTAATTTATCATTCTTCAAATTTTATTGTTGATTCTAAACCTATTATAAACATTCTCTAAAGTGAATCCTGCCTTGTTTTGTGAGAGGACACTGAAAAAAATTTCTAACATTTCCTGAAAATAAACTAATAAACATAAGATTCAGGAGATTATTTTACCTGTAGAAGTACGATATTGAATTGTACCCATTTTTATCTACAAGATTGGGCAAATTTCATGCTGCCACACTATCAAAGGAGTGTTAAAGAGCCTTGAAAAGCAGGGATGTTTTTGAGACTTAGAATACTATGCATGGCATTCTGCAGATAGAACATAGTCAGTCACACTGGATCAGGAAATTATCCCATCCAGCTTCATATGGCTCCTTTGGCAACAGCACTGTACCTGTGTCAACTGTTTTCCATGATGATGACATTGTGTCATCATGTTGACATATCCAGATATTGATCAGGCCCATTCTCTGATGCCACCTGCCCTTTCTCTGGTAATAAGAGTAAAGACTTTGTCTATTTCAGTCACTGTTGTATTCCCAGTTACGGTGCCTACACTTTGTAATCCATCACGTCTTATTTCATATAAAAGTTATTTAATCATGCATCCTATAAGGCTATATACTCCTTCGATGTAGGATATATGTCTGAATTCAGTGTCACATCTATTCACTGCTTTTAACACAATGCCTTGTACATAACTGATGGTTATATGTATAGATTGAATGATGAACTTCATTCAGTGGCTCACTATTACTTGCCATCTAGGAACTTATCCAAAAGTTTTGCAACTCATAGGTAGGTCGTGTGCAGTGCTGGGGTGGGGGGTGAGGGGTGGAGGAAATGAAACTGAATTGCTACAGAGTCATAGCTTGGCCACCAGCAGGCACAATGCCTTCTCCCCTCTTTGAATCTCTAGAGTGCCAGAGAGTCTGACTCTGTAATGTCAGCAATTCAGAGGGGGTGTTTTTCAGAAGTAACTAATGATGATGAGTACACATTTCAGTGGATAGAGTGAGTAAGCAGGTGGGAGTAGATAAAGGTGAAGAAATCTAAATTATAAGAAAATTAAAAATATAGAACGGTAGAATATTATAGTGTCAATTCACAAATCATAGAGGGAAACTCAGAACGAGGTAGTTGAATGCTTCATGTTCACTGTGCAGAAAAAGAATAGTGCAGGTCTGAAATTGCCTATTAGAAAAGCCTGCTTGCAAGGTTGGCCCTCTTGCTGGTCTTTGGGAATCTGGCTAGTAAACAGTCCCACACACTGATATAAAACTCTCCCTAAATACTATTTGTGGTTCACTGTGCCTAAACTGTGCAAAGAATATGTTTATACTTAACACCTGCCTTCCTTTTGGGAATCTTGAATTTTGGTACATACTGGGCAGAGGATACCTACATACCAGCCTCCAAAAAAACCATTGGTGGTGTCTCTAATGAGCTGCCCTGGTAGACAATACTTCCCATTTATTTTAACAACTTGATGCTGGAGGCATTAAGCATGTCCTATGAATTACACTGTGTGTTTGGGGGACTCTTGGAAGCGTGCACCTAGTTTCATCTAGACTTCCCCCATGCACCTTTTCCTTTTGCTGATTTTCCTTTGTATCCTTTAACTGTCATAAATCTCAGTACAAGTACGACTATATGCTGAGTCCTGTGAGATCACCTAGCAAATCACCAAACCTGGAGTGATCTTGAGGAGCCCTGACATATTCATTTTATGGGATTCAGCCTAGCTAATGTGTTGAGCCAGTCCTGGCTAGGGCTGCAGGCTCTCAGAAGGCCTTTCACCACCAATTGGTAGAGGTGCAGGTAGACTTTTAGCCTTAGACTGGTATCTGGTCATCTTGGTGCGAATCCCAAGTACATGCATCCCATTCTGTGTGAATGGGGTTTTTGGGTTTTTTTCCCACCATATTTTAATGTAGTCATTAAAAGCATGTGCTCTGAGTTGGGCTGCCAGGGATTGAATTCCAGCTTTACCACTCCCTAAGCAGTAGGACTTTGGGTATGTTACTTAAGTGCTGTGCATCATCTGTAAGAGAATGTTAATAGTAAACTTAAACCTTAATAGGCTGTTGCTAGGATTAAATGAGATAAAACGTTAACACAGTAAGTGCCAAACATGTTTAATTATTTTCATAACTGGCATTATAAACAAGCAACAAGTTTATTTTGTCTTCCAGAATTCAGTAGGGAAATTCTCCCTGGATAAAAATATAAGGAGGTCAATAATTTCTTTGGCCACTTATAGATAATAAAAGCTCTATATTCATTTAAGTCATAAAATACAATCTTAATTTTCTACTCAGAAGCTTGGCTCCTTTGAAATAATCAAATCTTTCAGTTTAATATAAAATGAAATCCTTTAATATTCTTGCCTTGAATTCAATCTTGCCTTCTATTAAAATCTTGTTCCTTGATTTATTTTTGCAAATAATAACTTAATGATAAACTAATAGTAAAAAGATAAACTTTTGTCTATCTATTTACTTTACCCATTTCCAAATTACATTGTTTTTACTTTGCCTTTTATATTTAATATGTAGTTAGATTTGTTTTTTGAATCAGTGGGAGAGTCATTTTTCTTTAATAGGTAAATATAGCCCATTGATATATAGTGTTATAAAATGCTCAGTCTTAATTATACCATCTTAAGTCTCCTGTTTTTAATGCTTTTTAAACATTTCCTGTCATTCTGTCTTTTATATATGATCATCTTTCTGATAATTAGAAGATATATAGAATGTTTCTTGTTCTACTATAGGTTATCTTTTGAATGTGAACATACTGTTACTTCAAATTCAATTTAATCAATTGAAAGCACCCAGAGAGGCCTCCTTTTGAAAGACCATAGATATTATTACATAGATAGATAAAGAACCCACTATCCCTTGGCTACAACCTCAGTTTTTAGTATTAGTGGGATTTTTCCCTGTCCCTTATAATTATTTTTATTTTTAATATTGTACAGCTTTACTTTTATAAGTGACAACACATTGTTTTGTCACTATAATCAATTCTTTAGATTTAATTACATATTTAAATAAATTGCTTGACCATCATATCTTTTATATAAGGGCATTATCTTTCCTGAGTCTTTTTAAAGTCATCACTGGGTTGGTTAGATTAAGTCACAAGGTAGTTTTTCAAGAAGGATTCATGAGAGTTTATTTCTTAAATCTTTTACATATTTAATATGTCTTCATATTGTCTTTATACATAGATGGCAACTTGATTAGATATAGAATTTTGAATTACTTTCAAATAGATTTAGATGTTGTTTTTAATCTCCTGACTTGATTATTGCTATGGAGAATTTTGAGGCCAGGCTTATGTTTGGGGGGTCAATGAGGATTTCTAAGATTTATTTTATTTTATTTTATTTATTTGTTTGTTTATTTTTGGCCGTGCCGTGCAGCTTGTGGGATCTTAGTTTCCCGACCAGGGGTTGAACCTGGGTCCTTGGCAGTGAGAGTATGGAGTCCTAACCACTGGACCACTAGGGAATTCCTGATTTGTAAGATTTAATGTGCCCACCCTTGACCCTATGGAACTGACATCTTTAGGGTTAGGAGAAGTTCAGATGGTAGTTATCTTTATGATGAGTAAGAAGGAGTGTGAGGAGAGTCTTCTAGGGCTTGGGAGAAGTTCTGTTTCTGAATCTGGGTGCTGGCTATATGAATGTATTATTTGTAAAAAAAATTATTGAGTAGTACACTTATGTGTATTTTTAATGTATATTACATTTCAATAAAAAGTTTTTAAAAGTTCATGTACCCAGTCTTGCAGATACTTAGAAAAATTGATAGGGTGCAAGCTCTTAATGTGTTACAAATATAAATAACCAAATTAACTTGTTGCAGAATTTCCCTTCAATAGTTTCCATAAACTATTCCATAAGAAAATTAGATTCCCATTAGAGGCAAACAAAAAGGGATGGTAACGTATAGGCAAAGAAAAACAAATTTCCTTGAAGTCCATTAACTGATTCTCAGTAGATCCACATAAATTGTGTCTTAGATCTTTGGTACTGTACTTATTTTACTTGTTGATGTTCATCTCAAGAATGCAGAGAGACCAAAAGATTGTATTTGTAAAAGTGCTTTTTGATGTTCATTAAAACAGGATGGAAAAGCCAAAGTAATAGCCGTGTAGCCTTTTTATAGATCATAAAAGGAATAAATAAAGCCTCTTAAAAGTATGTTTGAAGCTTCACTGGTCCTAGTCAGAAAATGGAATTATTTAGTATTTCAATAAAGCAGTGGGACCATCCTCTTTTTATGAACCGTTAGTATCGTGCCAGCTGCCTGCTTTTAACGTCAGTGAAAAGAGGATGGATGGAATTTTCACACGCACAGTTTGTGTTGGAAACAATAAAACATACACGAACCTTTTCTACAGATCCCCTTTGACCTATTTAATAAAATAACAGAATCCCAAATTGTGAATTGTTTTTAAAGCACCTGAGTAGCTGAGAGATCTCATTGCACGTGGGCGGGTCACTAGGGCAGACATCAGTGTAGCTCAGTCCTCTCAATCACTGCCACACTCCCTTTTCTCTTTTTGTTATTTTATATTCATGACCATTCTTTCTTTCCTTATGTAAATATAAAGATATACCGTTTAATTCCTGACTCTGTTTGCTAAATAGAGAAGGCAATTCATTAATGCATCACTCAGTATTTCTCCTTGTAGAAATGTTGTGCCTTGCTAAGCAGAGGAAAAGGCTCTCAGGAAGGCTTCCTTTACATTGATAGAAACAGGTGTTCTCTTTTAGTTGTCAAGTCAGCTCCCTTCTGAGAATCTCAGATAAGTGATCCAAATTACATCTAAGAGGAAAATTTGTTAAAGCA
The DNA here is from genome assembly GCF_964374135.1 of Grampus griseus. Lineage (NCBI taxonomy): Eukaryota > Metazoa > Chordata > Mammalia > Artiodactyla > Delphinidae > Grampus > Grampus griseus. The sequence goes on along the minus strand of NC_139007.1, from coordinate 69,396,882 downwards.
TAATTACTTTTCATCATAGTGCCACAAATAATGAAAAGAACAGAACACTGGAAGTATATTGTAGTCTACTTAATCACCATCGTTTTAAAAAGCTGATGTAGAATTCCTTACTTCAAGACAAAACTATATAGGTTTGGTGGTAAATTAGGCATATTTTCTAAACACTAAATTATATTTCTTCTAATTCACATTTGGCTAAGAAAAGCTGACTAGTCTTTGTAGCAGTGGAATATAAGTGATAAGATTTGCAGCTGCCATTTCAAACAGTGCATTTTTGTCTATTCTTCAGTAGCTTCCTGTGTTTCTATTCATCCTGAATGAATACCTTTCTTTATCTTTCTTGATAAATTTCAACACAGTTGCCTATCTATGCAGAATGCAGTCAGACTCCTTATATCACCTTGCGTATCCATTGCCCTCCTCCCTCACCCCCACCCAAGAGCTAAACTTGTGGAGATGGATAGATTGTTTGTATGGGTAGAAACAGTAAAGCTTTGCCCAGTGATAAACAATTATTTAGAATAGTGCATAAAAAATTCTGGTCATCAGAATTTTATCTAGCATTTATCTGCATTTAAGAGAATGTCTAAAACCAAATAACTTCAGCTGAGGCATAATGGAAAATCTGAGATCAGTGAAACTAGTTTTGACTAAGAGCTCAGCCATTGATCAGCTATGGGAAAGTTGCTTGAACTTTGCTGTTTATTCCTCTAAAATTAGGATAATAATTATATAACGAAACAAATAGCATAACATTTGACATATATACACTACTATGTATAAAATAGATAACTAATGAGAACCTACTGTATAGCACAGGGGACTCTATACTCAGTGCTCTGTGGTGATCTAAATGGGAAGGAAATCCAAAAAAAGTGGTGATATATGTATATGTATGGCTGATTCATGTTGCTGTACAGCAGAAACTAACACAGCATTGTAAAGCAACTATACTCCAATAAAAATTAATAGAAAAAGAAACAAATAGCATAACAAAAGCATTTTCTAGGATTGTACTTGTTTAATAGTAGTAATTATAAAAGAAATCTAATATTTTAGGGAGGATGAGTAGACTTTTGGAAGGTTATGGGAGAAGATGCCCATCCTATGTCAGCACCTTTAACTAGTATCAGGGTCTTTGGGTCACCTTCTGTTTTCCCAATTGCTTTCTGTTTTTTTGCCATCAGCAGTTCTTCCTCTATGATCCTTGCTGTTTATCCTTTCCAGACCATATAATCAAGAACCTCCCACCCCCATACCCAGTCTCTTTTTGCATCCCACATTGATGACTGTTTCATCTCTCCAGCCAACTGGGTCGATGGAATAGAAATGCCTATTCATAAAATAAAATTTGTCTCGATTAAGTTACCATGGAGAAGAGCTGTAGGCTTTGCAGTACATTACACGTCTAAAGCAGGGATTGGCAAAGGGTCGGACAGTGTATATTTTAGGCTGAGTGGGCCATATGGTTTCTGTTGTAGCTATTCAACTCTTTTGTTGTAGTGTGAAAGTAGATATAGAAATATGTAAACAAATGAGAATGGCAGTGTTCCCTGAAAACTTTATTTACAAAAACAGATGGTCGTCTGGATTTAGCCCATGGGCCATAATTTTCTGGGTCTCTAAGACATGGGGATGAATCATACAATACTAGTGTTTAAAGGGATATGGCAATCATGCAGTCCAGCTTTCCCTAATGTGTGATCCATAGACAGCTGTCCCCCTGCAATCGAAGGTTAACTGGTCAAATATATCTTTGAAGTGCTACATGATGTTCCCCCTTCTTAGAGGCTCACCAATACATTAGCAATACTCAAGGCCCTGACTTTCTTCAGGGGTGGAATATAAGTAATAAGAATGATAACTTATGCTTTAATAGTGCTTACTGTGTGCCCAGAACTATTCTAAATGCTTTTACATATATTTGTTCATTTAATCTCAAAGCCCTATGAAGTATGTAGTATTGTTGATACCATTTTATAGTTGATGAAAGTGAGGCACTGAAAGGTTAATTAATCTGCCCAAGGTAGCATAATTAGTGGTGCCTCGATACAGATTTACGCAGTCTGGCTCCAGGGTCTGTGCCCTCAGCTACCCTTCCACCTCTGTGTAATATCTAGACACTTCTGGGAAACAGTGTGAGCTGTGAAAGTGCTTCTTTCATCCAGTTCTCTCAGTTAACACATTGGAAAAGCAAGGTCTAGAGAGATTCAGGTGACTTTACAAAGGTCACAAGTATAATTAATAACTGAGACCAGTCTACAAATCAGTTAAATCACCACCTGGTACTTGAAGAAATGCTCGAATTAATCCTTTGTAAAGACAGAAATCCTTTTAAAAATGAGTAATCGTCTCTAATTTCCCCTTTTTAATTCAGGCTTTTATAACCAGCTTCATTTCAGTGGGGTAAATACAGTTTGATTTTTAAAAAGTAGAATTATTTTCACTTTAAAAAATCTGATAGGCAATCTTCTGTTAAGAGAAATATGACCAATATTTATCTCTAACTTGGACCTCTTTCCCCGGCTCTGAGCCATTGATTCTCAAGTCTCAGTGTACAGTAGAATCACTTGGGGTACTTGGAAAAAATGATGGTAGGCCCCACCCTGCTGCTTCAGAAATTACATTTTAATTGAGGATCTGGTGTAAGTGTTTCAAAAGCTGCCCCCAGGAGGTTCTTGTATGGAGCTGGATTGTGAATCACGTTTGTTACCGTCTGCTAAATTTGTCCACCTGCATTAACAGCTAACATTTAAAATGCTACATGGCATGAAATGAAACTTACGGCTATGGTCCATGGGTTATAATTAATAAAAATGTGACCACATTCCAAGCATGAGTGGAACTTTAGCATTGCAGATAAATTGTACTGGTGGTTATAATATGCAGTCAGTTTTATGTGAGTGGGACGTTTGGATCGACGTGCATAGCTGCAGAACCAGACTAACCAGAAAACTCAGATTCTGATAGGTTGCCAGAAGTCTGTATGGCTCAGATAGAGGCTGGTCTTGACTTTTTAAAAAATTGAAATATAGTTGATTTACGATATTGTATTAGTTTCAGGTGTACAGCAAAGTGATTGTTATTTTTTTTCTGATTATCTTCCATTATAGGTTATTACAAGATATTGAATATAATGCCCTGTGATATACAGTAAATTCTTGTTGCCTATCTACTTTATGTATAGTAGTTTGTTAACCCCATACTCCTAATTCGTCACCCTCCCACCCTAGTCTTCACTTTGATGTGGCTCTTTAATGCCTGGGACTTAAGGTGGAAGAAACACATACTTTGAAGGATTAGGTTTTGCCACCATTCTCTGCCTACTTACAAATGTTAAAATCATTTATAACAAAAGAATTTAGAGAATAAATCATGTGTAGTAAAGTAATTTAGGATAGAAATAGAACATTTATGAGACGAAATGGGATAGAAATTATCAGGGACTTGAGATGGTCTAATTACTACTATTGAACACTAAATTTGTCTTTAACTTTTTTGGTAGTTAAGGCAAAAAAAGGATATAAATATAGTTTTATATTTTGGCTAAAAACAGCTTTCACTTTGCAGAGAAAATTGTTATTTTTAAACTAATTTCAACCAGCAATTTAACATATATCCTTGGGTTAACACAATTAAAAATATCTTCACCACAGTTTTGCAAAAGTTATAGAAATGCTGTTCAATTGGTGATAGTTGTAAGAACCATCATGTAGTTGAATGAACCAAATATTTTGAGTAAGTAAAGACATTTCTACAGTTGTTCATTCACTCATTCATTTATTCAATCACCTGTTTGCTTTTCATTGCTAACGTTATGCTGGATACAATGTTAAGTTCTGGAAATAAGGTGATCAATAAGATGTCATGCTTGTTCTCAAGGGGTACACAGTACAGTAGGAGAAATGCTCAGAAAACCCCAAATTTCTAGTGAGAGAGGTCAGAGACTGAAATAAAGGTGTGTATATGTTATGGGAACACAAAGAAGGAGGACCTAAGTGGAGGACCAAGGAAGACTGAATAGGTTTAATCAGATAGATGAGCAGTGAAAATGCATTCCAAGAGGAAGAACAGCAGGATAAATGTCAGGGAAGGGAGAGTGCGTGGTGCTTCAGAAGAATTACAAGTATCTCCCCTAAATTGGACGGTGGGGTTCATATGGGGCTTCAGAATGAGAGACCTACGTCGGGGTCAGATTCCAAAGGGTCAGGCCAAAGACTTGAGACTTCATATGAAAGTGATGGGTAGTCACCTTAGTATTTTCGGCAGTAGGGTCATGTGATCAGATTTGTGTTTTAGAAAGATCACTTTAGCTACAATGTAGAAGGGAGACCGACTGGGAGATCACTTAGGAGGCTGTTAGTGTAATGCACTTCTTGAGTGTTGAGGCTCTGAAGGAAAGCAATGGGAATGGAGAACAGGGGACCGATTCTGCAGCTTTTCAGGAGTTTGACTTGTATGAATGGGTTAATGACTGTAGAGAGGGGAAGCAGAAAGAAGGAAGAAAAGTTTCCTGGCTTAGGTGACTGGGCAGCTTGTGGCACAATACATGGAAATCTAGAGCAACTGGGGAGAATCAGGTTTGTGGGTCGGGAGCAAAGATTGGAAGATGGTGAAAACGAGTTCAGGTGATACTTACGGGACTATAAGTGGAGAATTCCAATAGAGCGTTGAGATCTGAGCTGGAGGCAGTAGATTTGGAATTTACCAGCATGTAGGTGGCAGTTATAGATGGCAGCGTATATTAGTGAGATAACTTAAGAGTATATAAATCGAAGAGAGACCAGAGTTTGGAACCCTGAGAAACACTCACACTTAAGGCTTGTAGAGGACACAGAGCTTATGAGGGAAACAGAGCATAAGTATGAATAAACTAGGAGTATGTGGGATAATGGAAGTGATCAATAGGATACATGTAATTTGGGACAGAGATGTAATTTGGGATAATATAATAGGGATGTAATTTGGTAATTTGATAGATGTAATAGGGAGGTAATTTTTTTTTTTTTTTTTTTTTGCGGTACGTGGACCTCTCACTGTTGTGGCCTCTCCCGTTGCGGAGCACAGGCTCCGGACGCGCAGGCTCAGCGGCCATGGCTCACGGGCCCAGCCGCTTCGTGGCATGTGGGATCTTCCCAGACCAGGGCACAAACCCACGTACCCTTCATTGGCAGGCGGACTCTCAACCACTGCGCCACCAGGGAAGCCCATAGGGAGGTAATTTGATAGATGTAATAGGGAGGTAATTTGAGACAGAGATAGAAAGTGTACATTAAACTGTGAAATATCAACTGTGTCAGATGGGACTTGATAGGTGTTGGGTCTCTGACTGCTGGACTGAATTCTCTTAGTAGAAGCCTATGGATGATTTATATTATTTAACGGACAGATGTTTTAGATATCAGATATGTTTCAAAAGTTTGAAATCCAAACATTTCTCCACACACTTAAGCCCAGGTGTGAATGCAGAATAATGTTCCTGAAAAATCTTGAAAACATCTAAGCACAGCAGTTGGAGGTGATGATGTCCTTGACCATGAAACATGGAAGAGACAATTTTAGCTTAAAAAATGTAAGACCAGTTTTTCCCAATTAAGCACTTCAATGGATGGAAGCTAATATATGCTCAGTGGAATGGATGATCTGAAATAAATCTGTATTGTGAAGCTATTGCCAGAATGAATTAACTGCATATAAGGGCACCACATAACTGAATGCACTCTTGTGATGATTAGGGTTATTTGAAATTCACCAATTTAAATATGACAGTTTTAGTTTGGGTATTATTGGTGTTTAATTGTCTTTGTGAATTGTATTACACTACATGCCCGACTGTTTATTTAAGACCTTTCCTAGTTAGAAATAATGTAAGTAGACCAAGTATCACTGATATCTGGCATATCTGTGGATTTTCTTCCCTATCTATGGATTCTCAGAATCTGTGGGTAACATAAAGTGAACAGAGGCCTTTTTGATTTGTACCTCCTTAAGTGGGTTTATTGACTGTCATGACTTTGTTTTGGTCTTCATGAAATATATGTGCCCTGATTCCAGGCTGAATGAAAGAAGCAAAACTTCCCAGGGATTTTCTAAGTCCCAATATTATAGTATTTGTAGCTATGAATCTCTCTTCTGTACCTGTCGTCTAAACTACTTATATCTCATAGGGGAGAGGAGGTGTTTCTGTTTATCTTTCTGGAAGCTTATCTAGTTTCTGACACTCCTGACTGCAACACTGCTAATTGCATCAGAGTTCTCAACCATTTAAATTCCTTGGTGTTCCCTAAATTTCAAGTCTTGTGTGTATCATCCCCAGTTTTCAGCATCCACATGTAAAAAATCTCAAGCTTCACTTTAAAAAGATAACACAAAAGGGAATTTTCCCCCCTATCAAGAGGCCAATGAGCGCTGTAAATAAGGAGAAAAGAGGAATGTTTTAGAACCAAGGAAGGTCATTATGTAAATACAACCATTTGGCTTCCTACAGATTCTTCACTGAGAAATCAAGAAAGAGGGCTAAAGAGATTTAAAATTTTTTCTGTAATTAGTAGAATTTTTAAAAATAGCAAGCCTCTCTGCAGTTATTAGACCTCTAGTATTAGTATCAACAGTAGAGATAAAATGCTTCTCTTTTTGTTTCTACTTGCAAGAGGGACCTTATTTTGTTTACTTCTCAGTGCACCTGAGCATTATGAATTGCATTGATCTATTGTAGAATGATATCATAATAGCATATAGATTAAATATCACTATTAGAGTACTCCTTGCTACTCAAAGTGTGTTCCAAGGGCCAGCAGCATTGATATTACAGGGGAGCTTATGAAAATGCAGAATCTCAGGCTCTAACCTAGATTTACTGAATCACTATCTGCATCTATCATAATCCCCAGATGATTCCTCTGTACATTAATATACTTTTTTTTAATTTATAAATTAATTAATTAATTAATTTTTTGGCTGACTTGGATCTTTGTTGCTGTGCGTGGGCTTTCTCTAGTTGCGGCAAGTGGGGGCTACTCTTCGTTGTGGCGCGCGGGCTTCTCATTGCAGTGGCTTCTCTTGTTGCGGAGCACGGGCTCTAGGCGCGCAGGCTTCAGTAATTTTGGCATGCGGGCTCAGTAGTTGTGGTGAACGGGCTTAGTTGCTCCACAGCATGTGGGATCTTCCCCGACCACGGCTCAAACCTGTGTCCCCTGCTTTGGCAGGTGGATTCTTAACCACTGTGCCACCAGGGAAGCCCTGTACATTAATATTTAAGAAACACTAGTCTAGATGAATAATAACCATACAAATACCCCAGATGATTATTTTTGGTCAAAAAAATTATAAGGAAAGCGCCTACTGTGGCTCAAAGTACATAATAGAATTCCTTTCACAATAGAACTTCCTTGTAGTTCAGTAAATCAAATGATTAGTTGGCAATGATGAAGAATTAACATAAAAAAGAAAAAAAATCATTTTTTTCACTTTTCCAACCGTCTTGTTTTCTAAATTCATTTTTGTTCCAGAGCTGAAATAAAGACCCACAGGTGCAAAGAATAAATTTTAAAAAATAACTCTTTAGAGAACTGATTAAATAAATCAATCAGTTTCATTGTGTATCAGTTTGCCTACAATGGATATTTCCTTGATGTGAGTTAAATCTAATTGATGGGCAACATATCCTCTGTACAAAGTTCTTACATCAAAAAAACAAAACAAAACCCTACCTTATTAACATTTCCATAATAGAATTGAAAGAGTTGAGTGGAAAACTGAAAGGAAGTTTGAATAGTTTGATATTCTCAAGACTTTGGGCATATGGATGCCATTAGCATGATGTCTAGTCAAGGAAATGTTGGTTAATCTGAAACTTGTAAAAATATGCAGTAAGGAAACTTAGAGAGATAGGCTTCATTGAGGGCAGACCTGGTTAAGCAATTGTAAATTATAATATTACATTAGAAAACTTAGAGTCATTTTATAATCTTCCCTTTTCTCAATCCTTTCATCCAATTAATGTGCAAGTTCTGTTGGTTCCACTGCTAATGTACATCTTGAATTAATCCACTTCTCTATCTGTACCACTAACTATATTCCAAGCTGTCACTATCCAAAAGGTCTTCCCTCTTCCTCATAGCAGCCAGAGTCACCTTATAAAAATTATGAAATAAGTCCATGTGACTCCTATACTTAAATATCATTCATTGACATTTCATTGCTTTTATATTCTTATACAAATTCCTTAGTACATCAATGAGGCCTGGCATGGTCTTTTCAATCTGTCTCATGCCACACTTCTTCCTTATTCCCCTCACTCCTGTCTCTACGTTTCTCTTGGTTCCTAAAGTATATACCTCTCTTCCTCACCATAAAACATTGTATGTCTTGCTCCTTTTTCTACATCATGTCTCAGGGTTTTGTTTGTTTGTTTGGGGTTTTTTTGGCCATATCAAGCAGCATGTGGGATCTTAGTTCCCCGACCAGGGACAGAACCTGTGCCCCCTGCAGTGGAAGCTTGGAGTCTTAACCACTGGACCACCAGGGAAGTCCCTCTATATCATGTCTCAGTTTTAATGTCACCTTTTCAAGGGACATTAAACTGTCTGTAGGAATGTAAGTTGGTGCAGCCACTATGGAAAACGGTATGGAGGTTCCTCAAAAAACTAAAAATAGAATTACCATATGATCCAGCAATCCCACTCCTGGGCATATATCCAGACAGAACTGTAAGTCAAAAAGATACATGCATCCCTATGTTCACAGCAGCACTATTCACAATAGCCAAGACATGGAAACAACCTAAATGTCCATTGACAAATGAATGGATAAAGAAGATGTGGTACATATATGCAATGGAATACTACTCAACCATAAAAAGGAATGAAATAATGACATTTGCAGCAATACGGATGGACCTAGAGTTATCATGTTAAGTGAAATTAGTCAGAAACAGAAAGACAAATACCATATGATATCACTTATATTTGGAATCTAAAATATGAGACAAATGAACTTATCTACAAAACAGAAATGACACAGATATAGAGAACAGACTTGTGGTTGCCAAGGGGGAGGGGGAGTGGATGAGGGATGAGGGAGGAGTTTGGGGTTAGCAGATGCAAGCTAGTATATATAGAATGGATAAATAATAAGGTCCTACTGTACAGCACAGGGAGCTATATTCAATGATAAACCATAATGGAAAAGAATATAAAAAAGAATGTATGTATATGCATAACTGAATCACTTTGCTGTATGGCATAAATTAACACAACATTGTAAATCAACTATACTTCAATTAAAAGAAAAATAATGTCACCTTTTCAGGAAGGAACTACCTGATTGTTTTACTTGAATTCTGATTCCTCTGTGTTTCTCTATTTTAACTCCCTGTTTAAGTCCTCAATAGCACATGACAAATTAATTTATAAATTTTATACATTTTGGATATTTATTCATTTACTGTCTTCCTCAAAGAAAGTAGGCTCCAATAAGGGCATACCTTGACTGTCTTGCTCACCACCGATTGTTGAGTACCTGGCAAAAAGCAGGCATCATTACACTTTTCTTGAATAGAAAGGATGACTGTAGAATAAATATAAAAATTTCACATGCTTAATTTTTTATTACTTCCTTGGTCTTCTGTGGTTCCTAATTCATTATGCAAGTGATTAATTTTGAAGAAATCCTTTCAAGTTCATTATGTGAAGAAATATTAAACATGACATTTTACTCTTTCAAGGAATGCTCAGCATTGGAAACAAAATTAACATGCCAAGAGGGTATTTTAATGGAACATTTTGTTGAAATTTGTATCAAGGGAACCAATTGAGGCTGCTAGCCTAGTTATTTGTCTTAGTCTGTGGTACCTTGTGATTGACTTTAAGAAAGTGAAGTGTGCTAGTTGCCATATTTACCAGTACAATCTGTCAATATGGCATATAAACCAAATTTCAGGCCAACACATATGCAAAACTAAGAAGACCAAACTCTATGGGACTAAGAGTCTGAAGAAATCATGAGTCTGAGAGACTGTGCTCTTATACATTTCAGGTAATTCTCCAATGAGGCGCATTCCCTGAAAGCCAAGCAAAGGGGCCCAAGACTCTACTGTATTTATCAAAACTATTGATAGATACCTCAGGACTTTAGAACTGAGTTATTAGAGCAAGAAAAAAGACAAATAGCCCAGCCAGGGGCCTGATGGTCTCTTCCTCTACATTGGAGGTACTCAGGTGATGGATTGAAGGACCCGAGTAAAGGAAGGAGTGTGGGTAGTATTGTGTATAAAGAACAATTTGGCACCACAATCAAACGTTAGTTGCATTTTTAGAATTCCAAACGTCAGGATGAAAGGTGAAAAATATCTATTCAAATGCTTAACTTTAAGTGCACCTGATATATGGATATTTGAAGAGTCTGGATAATTGTATATATTTTAAGTCTGAATTTTACACCTTATATTCATTTCCTGGGGCTGCCATAAAAAAGTGCCACCAACCAGATGGCTTAAACAGCAGAAATTCATTGTCTCACAGTTCCGGATGCTAAAAGTATGGGATCGATGTGTCTGTAGGGTTGATTTGTTCTGAGGGCTGTGAGGAAAGGATCTGCCTCTTTCCTTGCATTGGAGATTGACATCTTATTCCTTTTATCTTCACATCATCTTCTCTCCATATGTGTCTGTGTCCAAATTTTCCCTTCTTATAAGGACACCATTCCTATTGAATTAGCCTACACTAGTGGCTTCATTTTAACTTGATTATCTCTGTAGAGAACCTTCTCTGAATAAAGTTACATTTTAAGGGATTAGGACTTCAACACAGGAATTTTGGGGAAATGCAATTCAACCCATAACAGACCTTCATAATTAATTTACTTAAATGGCATTTTATAATATAGAAAATAAAAGAACATGTCAAAAATATTTGCTTTATGTGGCCAAAAACTACACAGCACATCCAAAAAATCTAAGAAACTAACTGCACTTATAAAAATTCACATATGCTCTATATAGACTATAGTCTATGACCTATAAGCAAACTATAATAAAACTTTTTAATTGGGACTTCCCTGGTGGTCCAGTGGTAAAGAATCCACCTTATAATGCAGGGGACGCAGGTTTGATCCCTGGTCTGGGGACTAATATCCCACATGCCGCAGGTCAACTAAGCCCGCATGCCACAACTACTGAGCTCGCACACCTCGACTAGCGAGCCCGCGTGCTGCAAACTACGGAGCCCACGCGCTCTGGAACCCATGCATCACAATTAGAGAGAGAAAACCCAGACGCCACAGCTAGAGAGAAGCCCACACGCCACAATGAAGAGCCTGCATGCCACAATGAAAGATCCCGCATGCTGCAACTAAGACCTGATGCAGCCAAAAAAATAAATAAATCTTTAAAAAAATATACGAAAACTTTTTTATTGAGGAAGTTAATTAGCATCATTCTTTAAATTGGAATTTGTCTTTGAGCAGTTATTCAGCCTTAACTGGAGTCTGTTATAAGCACCCTTTTGGGGTAGAAATTTGGCATTAATAACTTAACACCTGACACCGGAGAACACATTTTCAGTGGAAGGAGCTATATGTGCTAATGAAGCTTGGAGCTTACTAGAGGTTGATTTTAATGTTTCTCTTGCTTTCTCCCTAATGAGATCTAAATTACGGCACTAATAGACTTATTTTCTTCACCTATTATTTAAAAGCCAGATCACATTTTAATTGCACATCGAATTGCCCATAAAATAATAAATAAGGTAAAATGCAGCACAATTATCCATCTTAAGAAATGTGCTAATCTCTTTTTGTTCCTGAATTCTTAGCTGGATTTTGTGAAGGACCTCAGCAAAATCCATTTTCTCTGTCTTTGAAATGGTGCTGTGTTTGTATGGCTAAGAAGAGGGTGCTACGATTCAAGAGTTGTGGTCTCTTGGTGTGATAAGAAATAAACAAAAGCCTATGTTCATACATTGATCCCACCATTCCTGTGGTTTTCCTAATTTTTTTCCTGTGGACAAAAAATAATGCTAATTTTCACCTTCAGGAAAAGGTTATTCTGCCATTTCTTGTGGCCATTAAGGATGGAACCTGCGATGTGGAGTCTATTCAGCTTTCTCCTTTCCTGATATCTCTTGTCTTTTCCACGCTCCCTCCTCCTGTCCGTACCCTGTGATGTTTTTGAAAAGTGCTTGGGTGCTCATTCTGCTTGATGTACTCATTACTGCCAGTGAGGCCTCCTTTGACTGACAGCTGAGATGGAGCAAGTGAGTTCTGATTCATATGCTTCAGTAGCTGTTGTACCGTAGGTCCTAGCCTGACAAATGAAGCAATTGGTGTAGTATTGCGATGTGATTACCTGGAACCACAAATCCAGATTCACTCAAATGAATGAAACTGATTTTGATTTGCAATCCAAGAAAGTAAGTTTCCAGAATGTCAGCCATCTATTTCTTTCCCCTGGTCTTTGGCCAAGTTGTGATATGACTAGGATGGATTTTATTTAAATTCAATCTTGTTGAATCATAGTGGCAATAGTCAAAACCCAAGTGAATAATTTTTTTCTACAATAATACATTCTTAGTGGATATAACTGTGTTAAGTATTTGGCATGACTCAGAAAGAGATTTAGTTTTGATGTTTTGGAAGATAATATGCATTAAACATAAGGACACATGTTCTCACAACTACTCTCTTATAACAGAGTTTCCCATTCCTCACTCTCTGTCTAGGAATCAGTTGCAGTCTTGAAACTATTTTTGGAGAAAGTAAGGGCTTCACTTTGTATGTCCATGTGTAGAGCTGAGCAAGTCCACCTCCTCTCATCTCCATATTTTTCACCGCTACTAAAAGGTATTGAGATCTATATACTCAGCTCCTTCTGGATGTTTATTGGGATCTGCTAGGCTAGTGGTTCTGGAATCTAGCTACATATGTAATATATGTAATATGGTTAATTTCTAAAAAAAATAAAGTAAGAATCAATTCACAGAATCTGAGGCCTCCCTTTAGAGCCACTTTATGAGTATCTCTGGGGTAGATCCTGGTAATAGAAGTTTTTATAAAAGCACTGCATGTGACTTGAATGCAAAGCCAGATCTGGGAACTTCTGTTCTGCATTGACTGAGTGGCAATGCCCATTTGGTACAGTGGTTTCTCTTTGACCTTTCCAAATAATCTATAGTGGAGCTGCGAGAAATCTCTGCTGTAATTCATGATTGATAGTGAGTTATTCATAAAATAGTTCTCTGGAAGTTTTATGATGTCATTTACAATATAATTTTAAGCTCTGCTTCTTTTTTTTGTTTGCGGTACACAGGCCTCTCACTGTTGTGGCCTCTCCCGTTGCGGAGCACAGGCTCCGGATGTGCAGGCTCAGTGGCCATGGCTCATGGGCCCAGCCGCTCTGCGGCATGTGGAATCTTCCCGGACCGGGGCACGAACCCATGTCCCCTGCATCGGGAGGCGGACTTTCAACCACTGCGCCACCAGGGAAGCCCTAAGCTCTGCTTTTTATTCTGTTATTGTATCTTTGAAGTTTGGTATGTCTTGCATTAAAACTACCTTTACAGAAGATTTTTTATTCCCTAAATCTTATATTTCAACAAATTTCTTCTCACCTTTACAAAAAAATCCTGATTTAAAAAATCATTTAAAGTATCATTGACACCAAAAGAAGATTAAAACTAAGATGAGATCAGTAAAAATTGATTTTTAATGGTGTCAAATCATTCTCTTTTGAATGAAGTAAAAGTTTAATTACTGTTTAGAAAGGACATCATGCATCTTATTACTGTAGTGTATCGTGTAACTAGAAATGTATCACCTACTATTAGAGACAACAAACTGAAATAGGATGCATATAAAGGGCACTTTAGCTGTCTAAGTAGAATCTATTGATCTGTGTGTTTCCAACAAGTCCAGTATTTTGTCTCTATATCCCATGTAATGGTTCAGTATAATTTACTTTACAACTTCAATTCTCTATCCTTCACTACACTGCTTGTTTTCAGAATTTATCTTTAGTTATCCACCTCCTAGTTTCAGAACATCTTACTCTAAAAAAATCAGGAATTATTTTATATTAATTTCTTGAACATGTACTCTGACTTCTAGCATTGTTAGAGGAAGAATTAATTATGTTAAGTGAAAGTTGGAAGTATCTGGTATAGAAACTGGTGTTATTTGTGTGTGAGTATGTGTGGGTGTGTATTTCAAGGGCTTATTTCCATTAGAAACTTGATGTGGGAAATATATATGTTAGGGTACCAACTCTGGGCCTATTTATCTTTGATTTGTTCTGAGTTTCTTAAGGTTACTGGCTAGTTTAAATGCATTTGAAGGCCAGGGCTGAATGAGATGATAAAATAACACCTTTTTATTTAGCAACACAATGTGATCTATATATTGAGTCTGGTTTTGGATTCTGATTTCTTATTTTATAGGGTCAAATGTCCTGATTTACCCTTTATATCTCTCTATGAGCTACTCTTTGGTATATATGCAAATCTTGCATGCCAGCCACTTTGTTTTGGCATTTATTTACTAGTTGAATACTAAGTGCTCCCACTCAAAGAGTACAGTACTCAAGAGAACTCTGGATAACATTTGGAATTTAGCTTACCTGTCATGAATATTCATTCTAATATGTAACCAGTCCACTTCAAGATTTGGACAGTAAAAGTACACTGTTGTTCAGAAGGTTGTATAACTGAGGTGTCCACTTCCTTCTTCTTCCAGCTGAGTGTTCTCAACTACGCTCAGTTAAACCCCAAAGTATAGGTAAAGCAGCCCAACACTATTACCTACTAGGCATCCAGCAGGTTGCTGCAGGAGGAATCTTTATGGAATAATGGAAGGAAGGATGGAACATCTACACAGGGGAAGGTTCCTACTCTCACTGAACAGCCAGAGTGTAGGGGCAACGACCCAGGGGATGTGAAGTTTCCATTCCTGCAAAGACCAAATACTCAGCTAACAGTGTCCTGGCCAAGCGTAGCTCTGGGAATACTCTAAATGTGTCCCTGCTGGTGGTCTTTCTCTCAGTTCACTGGGCCCAATGGGGTGTCTGAGAATTCTTTGGAGTCAGAAATAAAGTTTAAAAAAAAACTTTGGATCCTGTGCCCTTCTTCACAGCACCTGGGTTTCTCTTTGTTTGAAATTGTATCCTTTTATTGCTTCCATAATAATCCTTAATATCCACAAGGAAATTCCTAGTAACCTATTATACTTAGAACCCAAGCGGCAATAAAAATTGGTTTATCCTCTCTTGGAGAGTAAGTAGGGTTCAAGCTTTAGAAAGATGATGCTTGCTCTTGTAAGATATTTTCATTGAGGATGAATAATACCCACATTTGAGGATTAGTCAGTTGGCTTCTTAATGTTAACATCCACAGTGACAACAACAACAACCAAAGGAGAATAACTAGCTGGATTTCATATTATAAAATAGGGTGAATAGTCTATGCTGTGCCGCATTCAAATGAAGGATATATAGGACAATGAAAAATTATATAAATAGTCATTTCAATATCAAATAAATTACTAAAATAGGTAAATTATAATAACTAGACATAAACTCCACTGGTATTTATTGTGTATCCACTAGTGTCAGACTTGTTCAAATACATTACTTAATTGTATTTACTCCTTACAAAATTCCTGTGAATTAGTTATTTTGAGATCCATTTTAAAGATGAGCACACCAAAGGCTCAGAGATGATAAGTAGGTTGGCCTAAGGTCAGACAGTTATTACCAAGTGCTTTTAAAAATACTGTGCTAAAATTGGTATTTGAACCTAGTTTTTCTAGCTTGTGTTTAGTGCCCTTTCCATTATGCCACACTTAACATGTTATCCTGCTGTTCAGCTATCTAATATTAGGCTTTTGCTTCATTCTCTGTATCTCTCTTCATATACACACATACATGCATACTTACATATTTCCAAATATGACATGGAATCATATTATCATCAGAATATTGTAGCTGATGAGCCACAAACTCTGTGTCAGGTATGTTGGTCTTACTCCAGCTCCACATTCCTTTTCTTCCTACAAAAAGTAAAGAGTTCTAGTCCACTTTTATTCCCCTAAATGAAGGTTTCCTAATCTCCACTTTATTGACATTTTGGAGAAGATAATTCTTTGTTGTGGGGCTGTCCAGTGCATTGCAGGATGCTTAGCAACATCTCTGGTCTCAATCTACTAGACGTCAGTAGCACCACCCAGTGTGACAATCAAAAATGTCTCCATAATCACTGTCAGATATCCTTCGGGAAGCAAAACTGTTCCCAATTGAGAATGACTGCTCTAAACTTAAAATGAAAGTAACTAAATAAAAGCGTAGTCCCTCTGCTCTGTTTCTTCCCTGCCTATTAGAGACTTTAAGCAATTAGCTTATTTAGGCTTTATATTAGTCAGAACAAGTCAAGTTAGGCTGTGGTAACAAACAATGCCAGAATTGGCTTAACACAATGAGCTGTTAGCTCTCCGGGCTGCTGTCCTCCCTGAGTTAGGTTACCATCCAGGTGACTTCAGTTCCTAGAAGCTCAGCTCCACATGTTCCTTCATACTCATCGCAGCAGGGAAAGAGGGAGTGGAAGGTCACGCATAAGGTCTTAAGTATGTCCCTCTGAAGTCACACTGGTCACTTCAGCTTACGTTTTATCGACAAAAGCAAGTCATGTGGCCATATCTAACTTTGAGGTGGAGAGGAAGTTCAGTCCTCCATGCTTGAAAGGGGATACCTGGGAACACTGGTGAGCATCCGTGATGCCCGCCACCGTCATCTAAGGACTATTGTCTGAACGCCCTGTAATGAACCTAGTAAGGTTCTAGGTTACATGAATCAAGTAAGGTTTGAAACAGATTATTCACCTATTAGTTCTGGAGAGAATGTACTCATGTGAAATAATCAGAACAAGACAACATATACCATATGCAACAGATTATAATAACATGTGTTCAATTTATATATTAATTTGGAAAATATTTACATTTTTAAGATACTTACATTTTAGGATTTTAAGTCTTGCAACTAAAGAGCATGGTATATCTTTTGGGTTCTGGGACCTAATTCCAATGTACGGGGTAGGGAGTGTTCTCACATATCCAAGCAATTCTCCAGAGACCAGCTTGGTGTCCTGCAGTTCAATGCAATTCTGACACTACCTACCTACAGACAGCATCAGATTCCACAGGTTAAGGGTTCAGTCACACAAGACCCAGCCCCCAACCTGCCTTCAGAAGCCAGTCGCAAACCCAGGTTGTTACCCGTGTTTCTGACTGGCTACGGATTGGAGATTCCCCATACCTCTCCTTAGACTCGAGTTTCATTAATTTTCTAGAGCAGCTCACAGAACTCAGGTAAACATTTTACTTCCTAGATCACCAGTTTATTATAAAAGGATGTAACTCAGGGACAGTCAGATATAAGAGACACCTAGGTGAAGCATGGGGAAAAGGGCAGGGCCCTCTCTCAGTTCCATGTGTTCACCAACCTGGAGGCTCCGCAAACCCTGTTCTTTTGGGTTTTTATGGAGGCTTCATTTCATAGGCATGGGTAATAAAATCATTGGCCAAAGGTGACTGATTCAACCTCCAGCCCCTCTTCCCTCCCAGGAGGTCAGGGGGTGGGATGAAAATTCCAACTCTCTAATCACAAGGTTGGTACCCCCTGGCAACTAGCCTCCATGCTTGGGTGTATTCCAAAAGTTACCTCATTAACAAAAGACAACGTTACAGCTCTCATCACTTAGGAAATTTCAATGGTTTTAGGAGCTCTGTGCCGGAAATGGTTATGAAGAGCAAATATATATTTCTTATTATAAATCACAATATCACAGTATGTCTCTCTATTTATTCGTTGTTGTTTTCGTAATGTCCTCTAATAAAATTTTATAGTGCTTTCTCGTTAAAGGTATTCCTAGATGTTTTATAATTTTGTTTTTTGTTTGTTTGTTTGTTTTGTTTTTTGTTTTGTTTTTGCGGTACGCAGGCCTCTCACTGTTGTGGCCTCTCCCGTTGCGGAGCACAGGCTCCGGACGCGCAGGCTCAGCGGCCATGGCTTACGGGCCCAGCCGCTCCGCAGCATGTGGGATCCTCCAGACCGGGGCACGAACCCATGTTGCCTGCATTGGCAGGCGGACTCTCAACCACTGCCCTACCAGGGAAGCCCTTGTTGTTATTTTTGAATGAAATTTTCCCTGGTCCTCCTATTCTATTTCTACCTGGCTATGGTAGTACAGAGAATGGTTGCTTGATTTTTTATATTTTTCTTCATCCAGATATCTTAATACTTTTAATATTTTTCATAGCTTTTGTAGTTTAATCTCTTTTTCAGAGTTACATTTCCTCTTCTTACATTGTAGCATTAGGTGAATCATACAATGTTGTTACTAATGGAAATCATCTTTACTTTAATTTTATTTAAAAGAAGATTGTTGATTATTAGTTTCTGTTAATCTCATGCTATTCAAAATTTTTGTATAGAGTTTTAAACAGGAATGAATGCTGAATTTTAGCACATATTTTCCAGAATTAATCATAGGTGTTTTACATTTAATTTGTTAGTATTTGAAATATGTTGATGGATTTCCTAATATTGAACCACATATACATTCCTGGAATAGGTATAACTTGGTGGACGTACTTTAATATATTGCTAGATTTGGTTTGCTAATGCTTATTTCCTGGCGTTCTAGTTAATTGAATCATTTGTTTCCCCCAAAACACCGCCACCAGTATTTCAGTCTTTTGTTAATAATATTGGTTCTCATATTCTTAATACAGCTTTTCCTGTTCCAGCTTTAAAGGTTAATTGCCTTTTAACACTACATGTTTTATGCAGCTCCTATAACACCAACAATAGTAATAGTTGACTCCATGTGTTCTTATTAGAATTCTACCAAATATCTGGCTGGGTAGCTGCCCTCGCCAAGTGGAACATGTAACCATCAAACTGAAGCATGAACTGGGGATTACGGCTGTAATGAACTTCCAGACAGAATGGGATATTGTACAGAATTCCTCAGGCTGTAACCGCTACCCAGAACCCATGACTCCTGACACTATGATTAAGCTGTATAAGGAAGAAGGCCTGGCCTACATCTGGATGCCGACACCGGATATGAGCACTGAAGGTAAGCATGAGAAGGAGCTTTCTGGCTCCTCGTTGAATGTGTTTCAAAGAAGCCCTTGCTGGTTTTTCGCCTGTCTGTCTGTCTATCTGTCTGCCTATCTACCTACCTACCTTGCTGTCTATAATTGAATGACTTAAATGTGAGTGACAGATATGGAATAAATATAAGGTTTTTGGTTTAATATATTTAATATGTATATCTTTTGACACCTTGGCTTAGATTCTGTTTAACATGGGTCCTTCGATTTATTTATTCATTAAACATGTATTTACTGTGTATCAACTATGTGTGGGGCTCTAGGCTGGTGGTTGGGAATATAACAGTGAGGAAAAGCAGGCACAACTCCTGTCCTCATGGAACTTCTAGTTCTATAGGGCAGACAAGCGTTAATCAAATGACTACAAATAGAGTTGTAAAGCTATGATGAGTTTTTGGTTAGAAAGATACATAGATATTGCTGTGAGAGCCTAGGCAGGCAAATCAGACCTAGGAAGAAGGGCCAGAGAAGGATTTCTCGGGTGTGTTTGAGCTGAGATCTGAAGCGGGAGTTGGCACGGGTGAGGTGGGAAAGAGGCTTCCAGGCAGAGGGAGCAGCTTGGGAAGAATCCCCGTTGCAGGAGAGCACAGAGTGTTGGAGGAACTGAAAGAAGGCCAGTTTGGCTGCAGGGCTGGGAAGGAGGGAACAGAGTCTTCTTGCAGGATTTGGGGCACAATAAAAACTTTAGATGCTATCCTAAAGCAGTGAGAAGCAGTTGAAAGGGTGGGAGGCTGGGAGATGTCAAGTTAACTTTTTTTTTCCCCTCTAAAAGTGCCCTTCATTTGCAGTGTAGAGAATGTCGGAGTGGGCCCCAGCTGATCTGGGGACGCCAGTTAGGAGACGACTGCAGTAGGTAAGGCGAGAGATAACGAGGGAGAACGCAGCTCGGGGCAGGGTGGCAATAGTGACGCTTCATTTACTGCACAAACACTGGCTGAGCATGTCTTTGTGAAGAGGGAAGTAGGGTGTGACATGGCTGCTGCCAGGGAAACAGAGATAAATAGGCACACTTTTTTTTTTTTTTTTTTTGGCTGTGTTGGGTCTTCATTGCTGCACACGGGCTTTCTCTAGTTGCGGCGAGCGGTGGCTACTCTTCGTTGCGGCACGCGGGCTTCTCATTGCGGTGGCTTCTCTTGTTGCAGAGCACAGGCTCTAGGCGCCCGGGCTTCAATAGTTGTGGCACGTGGTCTCAGTAGTTGTGGCTCATGGGCTTAGCTGCTCTGCGGCATGTGGGATCTTCCCGGACCAGGGCTCAAACCCTTGTCTCCTGCAGTGGCAGGCGTATTCTTAACCACTGCGCCACCAAGGAAGCCCAAGGCACACTTTTGATCTCATGGTAAGAGGCAGTAAGGCAAGTTCAAAACTAATTATAGTAGAAAGAAGAATGTGATGAGAGAGATGAGCCCTGCGCACTAGGAGGGTTATAGCGTGGGAGGAGCTCTTTTACGGTAGAGCGCAGGGAGGCTACATGAGTATCCTGGGATTTGAGGTGGGCGTGGCAGGTCCAGTTAGAGGGAGAAAGAGCATGCCAGGTGGAAGAAACAACCAAGGCCCAGAGGCATGGTATTTTAGAGGAACGATCTGTATTTCAGCCTGGCTGTGGAGGAGAGTTCTTGTTTGTAGAAAGGAGTGGAGCCAAAAGAACAAGTTACACGAATCATATCAACCAGATGTCAGCAGGGGGCAGCAGAGAGCTATGGACTGGTGCAGGCTGAGGGAGTTTGGTGAACTGCTATTCTGGGGGAAAGAAGGAAGACAGTGATGGCCAGGGAGGAAGCGTCTCTATCATCAGCCCTCTTCCCCGCAAAGTACATTATGTATCAAACACTCTTCTCAGTAATTTCATACATTAACTCATTTAATTCTCAAGACAAGAGTCCAGGCAGATGTTGCAGTTATCTGCATTTTGCAGAGGAAGAGAATGAGGTACAAAAAAGTTAAGTAACCTGGCCTATGTCACATAGCAGAGACACAGCCTGGATTTCAACCCAGGCAGTCAGGCTCAGAATATTGCTCCTGACACCATATGATGAAGCTTCTCTACATGCTCACGTGGACTCTTCATGCACTTTCTGCAGACCACCACCCGCACTTTCAGTCTGTCACGTACATCGTCAGCTGGAGTTAGACAAAGTCACGAGTTTCCAGGGAGGTAGCTTGTCACCCCAGAGTGTCCCAGGACCTTGGCCATCTTGGCTCTTAATGAATCTTTATGGTCCTCCTGTCCGGGCTAGACCCCTTTGTGGGTCTGTCTGAACTGAACTGTCACTGGGGATGTATAATTTTTCTTCCTGAAGGAGGAGATAGTTTGGTTACTCTTCTTGGTAATTAATGCCGATCCAAAGGAGCTTGATTCAGCTGCAAGAGCTCTGTCTTTTTTCAAGGAATTAAAAAAAAA
The DNA here is from genome assembly GCF_964374135.1 of Grampus griseus. NCBI lineage: Eukaryota > Metazoa > Chordata > Mammalia > Artiodactyla > Delphinidae > Grampus > Grampus griseus. Next base: position 69,375,323 of record NC_139007.1, on the reverse strand, counting down.
AAAAAAAAACCCACCTTATTTGCACAGAAGAGCCCTGGTCGAATCTAGGTCATATTTGCCCTGTCCAGTTTGTTTCTCTGGTTTCAAAATGGAGAAGGTCGTTAGGACAGTGTGCCTGTAGCTTCTTGGGAGTGTTTTGATTTTGGCTTCTTTGGTTGTCATCTTAGAGCATTGTTATCCTGTTGGAGTAGGATGTGAGACGAGGCTCAGAGAAGCTGAGATGAATATAGCCTGCTCCACCCCGTGCACTGATTCTCCAAAACCCTGCTGACTGATAGGCAATTTGCTTGATAGTTTGGGAATATACAGAAGCCTGATGGAAAATTCTACCTCCAAAGACCCACTGTAATGGTATTAAAACCTTTGTCGGGGGTGGGGGGGGGGTGGGGGGTTACAGAGTCACCAGGACCCAGTCATACAACGGAGCGTCTTCCACCCTGAGGCGCTTTGGAAACATGAAATGGCCCCAGAATGAAAGCTCCCACTTGAAAAAGGCCAAACTCCAAGACTAAATAAAGGGTTTCTTTGGTTCAGCATAACCTGGGGGAGTCATCAAAGAGTTAACGACACTCCTGAGTACCGAGGAACTTCTGACCAATAGATCAATCTCTGTGGCTCACAGCATTAGCACCATGAACACACAGATTAATTCAGCTGAATATTTTTAGAACTCTAGAGAAAAATCCATCTGGAAGTGTTTTGAGCCGCAGCATAATGCTGTCAGATAAAGTCTGAGAAAGAAGACAGTCTGTTAGGCCTGACTGTCACCACTGGTTGTCACAGACCTGGTACAGTCAACTGTGCCATCGATTCTTTCTCTTGTAGTTTTTGTCCTGTGCAGTGGGACTGGGGCTGTTGAGGTTTTTTCTTTTCTTTTTATTTTATTTTATTTTGATTTGTGTCTTTCACCTGAGGAACAAAAAGCTCCCAAATCTAGCACTCACCTGAAAACATAAAATCTGTTCATTAAAAGTCAGCTTTCCTTCACACGGGAAGTACTCAGATTGGGTTTTGACCTCTGTAAGCGCAGTGCGGTTTATAACAAATGGTTTACCCTTGTCTCCCAAATGGGTTAACGTGCTCCCCAGAGCCACCCATCTGTGGTCACAGTCTTAGTTCTTCCTCTGACTCAGCACGCTAAATTCAGTGCTGCCACGAGGCGGAGACACTGGCCTTGGAGCCTCACCGCCCGGGCTTGAGCCTTACCACCATTGTGTGATACGGGCAGGCTTGTTCCTGCACTTGGAAAATGGGGAAGAATAATTGCAGACTTACACGGTTATAACAATAGAATAAAATAATGGATATGAACGTGCTTTCAAAATTCCAAAGTTGGGACTATAATATTAGTGCCAAGTTCTTCAGTTTCTACCAAAGGGCGTTACAGATAACATAGACCTTATCAATATTAAGGAAAAGAAGATATGCTCAAATAAAATAGTAATATATTCAGCCATAAATCTGCCTCTGGATTAAGAAAGGAAAGACGTGTGTGTGTGTGTGTCTCTGTGTGTGTGTGTGTGTGTGTGTGTGTGTGTGTGTTGGAAGGCTGAAAGTTGTGCCAGGAATGATTTCTTTCAGGGTCAGACTTAGGTCAACCTCAGATATCTTAAGGGACCCCCCACTCCCACTTATTTCAGGCCCCCCCATGCCTCAGGCTGCCCCACCATGCCCTTGTCCCCTTTCTCACCTGTGCTTGCTTGCTCATTGCATGTTTTCAGGTAGCTATTAATCATTCCAGAGTTGGATTAGCCTGGAGGAGATGTGGACCAGAAATTTAGATAAGAGGGGTCTCGGACTGTCTCAGATCAAATCGGTATTAATGGGATTTTTTACATTGTTTTAATTCATGTATTTAATGAGTGTTTATTGAGCATCTGTGGAGAGTCAAGGCCTGTTTTAAATTCCAAAGTAAGAATCACAGATGGTAGAGTGTTTTGTTGGACCTGCACAGGCTTTAAAATTTTCAACTTAGTTGCCAACGCTTAAAATTTGGAATATTTCACATTAAAAAATCAGTGGTTCTCTTTTGCCTTGGGGTGTTATTGTTTTTAAAAATGGAAACATTTTATCAAATTAAATTCTATATGGAGCCTAAATATATGAAACATAAAAATTAGGGGATCTGGTTGACGCTGGCTTTACTGTGTGAGCCCTGACCCTGGGGACCGTCTTGTGATTCCTTGGTGGGTTACGTATTAGCTCAGCCTCCCTAGGATGGGTTTTCAAGCAGAAGGACGTGCGCCTGTAGGGCACAGATGGCCCCTCTAGGGTAGGGGCAGAGGTGCTGAATCCCACGGAGGGTGTTACTGTCCCACAGGAGTGAGAGCCGCAGCATGACCAAGTAAGTGGGGGGGGCAGGGACTGACTGAAAATTCAGATTGACAGCATAGTGGCTAGCAAGTGCCACTGACCAGGTAGGTTAGGGAAGGACAGTAGTACAGAGGATAAAACCAGAGGCTTTAGAATCTGGATGGCTGGGTTGGAGGTGGCCATTAGGGAATAACCTTGGGCAAATCTCAGATATAACTGAGGATAATAATAGTACCAACCTCATAGCTGTTGAGAGGTAGCCATAAAGGAGCTATTGCACACAGAGTGCTTAGATCAGCACTTGGCAGGTAGAAAAGGCTTAGTACGTGTTAGCTGTCATCAATCAAAACAGGGTCAAAGTAAAGGAGGGCTCCAGCTGAAGCCAGGCTGAGAAGGGTGGGCCCCCTAGACTGACTGCTTCTCCGGTGCTCCTTTTTACTCTTTATTCATTCTTTATGTTATTTAAATAATTGTTTGACAGTTCTTAAGTGGGACGGCCGAGTGATTCTAGGAGAAGACCACTGGTGGGTGAGACCTGTGTTTAAACTGGGAGCCTGCTGGAGTTTCCACGTGGCAGCTGACAATTACATTCCAGGATTATGTGTCTGAGCTCACTGAACCTTAAACTAACACAAATCCCTTTTCAACTTCTAAGCTGTGTACATACCTGTTGAAGAATCTTTTACAGATAAAAAGGAGAGGGGGAGATACTAGGTCATTTCGGCCATTTGGTGCAGACCCTTCCTTGGGGAACCTCTGGCCAGAGTGAAGGTCAGCGGAAGGGATCCTGATGGGTCCATATAGACGTGGCCGGGGCAGGCTGGCTCCACGGATGCTGCAAGAGCTGAGCATTGACTCTGGGACTCTGCAGCAGCTCCTCCTGCAAATGTCCACTGTGGTTTACTTGTGTATTTGGCATTTGATGAAAACCCATATTAAAAATGTTTATGTTTATTTCCTGGCAATGAACATGGTAACTGGAGAGGCAGCCGTAACAGGGAACTTGAAAAGGGATGCCAGCTGTGGCAGAAGCAGGAGTGACCCAAGCTTCCCAGATCCGTCACTGGTAGTTCCCTTCCTGGACAACATCACTTAAAGTAAACCTCTAACATGCCCTCAGCGGAACAAAAGCTGTGCCTTGAACAGGCCTCACCCTCATCAGCAGGGCCACTCAAACAGACCTTGGAGGTTTTGCCGCCTCTGATCCCCCAACTCAAATGGTGGACCAAATAAACAGTCCTTTCCCTGAGACATACAGCGAGACACCTCTCTGGTACCTATGGTGTCTTCTGCCTTGTTACATCTCCGGAGATACTTACTGCCTCTAGGAGAGGGCCATGGGTAACTGACTGAACGGCAGGCCCACCTAGCTCTAACCTCAGATCACCCCGCAGCCAAGCGCAGAAGCATAGATCAATTAAAGTTTATGGCTCAGTTTGGACTCTGAGAAATCAGTCAAGGCTTGGAGCTGGTGTGTCTCCAATTCAGATGCCTTCAAGGACAAGGCAGGGAACATGAAAGTGTGGCAACAGGTACTGGCAAGAGATGGAGCTTCAGGAACTTCAAAGTGTGCTCTGCCTCAAGCATTCCTGTTAAAAGCATCTCTAAACTGCCGCGTGGGGCCTTCAGATCCCTTAGTCAGAGGCAGCAGCAGAGCACCAGGAGAAACTAGAATATTATCTGGCTTCCATATAGAGCTCCCGCTCTGATCCCAGAGCAGGCTGAGCCTGAAGCTAAGTGCTAGCCCCCTCCCACCCGCTGCGCCAGCAGGGAGGTGACTTCAGGCCACAGTGGGATTTTGGTAACTTTCTCCTTCTAAGGTGGTGATGCCTGATTGCAATGTGTTGTGTTGGTCCCTACAAGGCATTTTAAAAAAGGACATCTAAGGAAAGTCTAAACTTACTTGAGCAGCTCTCATGGGAGAATTCCAGGCCTCATGAAACCATTTGAGGGAGGGGTTTTTCCCACCTCTGCCGTCATCCAACGGGATGGCAATGTGAGGGCTGGACAGGGCATTCTCTGTGGCCCTCGGAAGATCACCCCAGGACTGTGGTGTCTCCATGTGGTTGAGGACTAGAGCAGCTGGAGAATGTGAGGTCATAACACAGAGTTTTCATCCAGGACTCTGTATAGTTTCCCTCTTTAATCGCTTCTTGAAGCAATTTATAATGACCATCCTCCACTCTCCAAAATAATCCACTAAATTCATTTTGCTCTGAGAATCTGTGAGCAGAAGAAACTCCAGGCATCCAGGAGTTTGCTGGTTTTAGGGGGCTCTCTGTCCCTAGGATGATGAAAAGGGCCTGAGTCCAACGAGCCTCAGCAGAGCATTGTATATCCTGTCTCAGTGTGACGAGGGGAAGACATTGGATCCTCTAATCATCAAAATAGTAGCCATAGAGCAGCAACACCTATAATCATAATTGCACAGTAAAGGAGAAATTGAATCAGTTTTTTTGTTTGTTTGGTTTGGTTTTATTTACGGTACGCGGGCCTCTCACTGTTGTGGCCTCTCCCGTTGTGGAGCACAGGCTCTGGACGCGCAGGCTCAGCGGCCATGGCTCAAGGGCCCAGCCGCTCCGCGGCATGTGGGATCCTCCCAGACCGGGGCACGAACCCGTGTCCCCTGCATCGGCAGGCGGACTCTCAACCACTGCGCCACCAGGGAAGCCCTGAATCCATTTTAATACACACTGCATCGTGAGGGAATGCATGAATGACTGGCTATCCCACATGTATCAGTTAATAAGTTAGCCATTTCATTGGACAAATTAAAATTAGCCTATGTTGAAAGAGTCAGATTGACTCCTTTAACCAATATGGACTGACTCTGTTTTGGATTTACCTGGAAGATCCTTTTGGATTAAAGGAAATTCAGGTGACAGGACCTGTGAGCTTCTCTTTGAAATCCTTTAAACCTCTGCCCAATCTGTACAGACCATTCTGATGAATGTAAAAATCCATTCTTCTGAGGATAGGCGGTAGTGAAATTATCTTTGAAGGGAGATTTGCACGGATGCAGACGTCCTTCAAAGGAAAATCAAGTGAAGATTCAGAGCTGACCTATTGCCTCTGGCTGCTCTTTCCACTTTATAACTAGCAGGTTTTGGTATTGTCTCACCTTTTCTTTCAAAACAAAGGAGTGAAGCAAGCTCCGACATCCCCGCCTCTCCCGGCAGAACACTGTGATTTCTCCGTGCGCTGGAGGAGTGACTGTTAGCGGCAACACGGGGTTCACTTCTCACTGGTCTGTGCTGTGCTCTCTCAATCCCAGGCCGCGTCCAGATGCTGCCACAGGCGGTGTGTCTCCTCCACGCGCTGCTTGAGAACGGACACACCGTGTACGTGCACTGCAACGCCGGGGTGGGCCGCTCCACCGCCGCCATCTGCGGCTGGCTCCAGTACGTGCTGGGCTGGAATCGCAGGAAGGTGCAGTACTTCCTCGTGGCCAAAAGGCCGGCTGTGTACATTGATGAAGACGCCTTGGCCCGGGCAGAGGAGGACTTTTATCAGAAATTTGGGAAGGTCCGGTCTTCTATATGCGATGTATAGGTGATGGATCTGCCTCCCCTCCCTCCTGGTTTCCTGACGAAGCCTGGAGTGATGCTTGTAAATGACCTAGAAACCAAGAATCTCCCTCAACTGCAAAGACGAGTCTCGGCTTCTCCCCTGACCTGCCTTCTTTAGTCTGGCATTGACTTTTGGTTACGCTCTGGTTGAGCTGTATCTTTTTTGGAATATTTTACAAAAGAAGCTGTAATTGACACACAAGAAAAGTCCACAAGCAGCTGGACTGTGCAGTGTGGTTCTGGCATCAGACAGAAAGTGAATGGGTGCAGTTCCGTGCCTGCAGGCGGCGCGGCCCCTGCAGCATGGTGGCTGCCTTGCGGTACTGTGAATGCACGACTGCCCTTGCTTGTTGCGTTGTGACTCGGCTTGCGGAAGAAAAGGTTGGGAGTTACGTAGATGGCATCACTGTGTGTGTCCATGCACACACACACACACACACATGCACACACACACACACGTACATACACGCTCAGCTTTTCTGCTGAACTGAGATGGAATTATAAAGTAAAAGAGTTGGTCATTTGACCAAAGAAGGGAATAAGTGTGGGCGGGAGCCTAGGCTATGATAAAGTAAGAGCCTCATATGACCCAAAGTGATGACTTTCTAGACTTTTTTTTTTTTTTGCATTCTGCTTCATGGTTGTTAACATGTGTTCCAAGGCCTCGCCTTCCTTCTCTACCCACAGCCCTGTGTGACAGCCTCAGTAGCATTATTACCTCTATTTGTTTTAGCTGAGGCTCCGGAAGCAGAGGGAGCGTGCCCAAGGTCTCATGGCTGGTGAGGGACAAGCTGGAGTTTATCACCGGGTTTATTTGACTCAGTGCTTTTTCAACACAACCTGTGGTTTTGCCAGCACAAAGGTCAGTCTCTGTCAGAGGAAGGTCGATTTTTTTGCAGCAGTTTTTACAGTAAGAAATGGAACAGCGTTCTGATCAGTTGCCATAGAATTCAGGAAAGTAGTTATCCTAATCTAAACCATGGGGGCTGTCTCAAGGCCAGAGTGGCCTGAGCCATACATAGCTCACAAGAGGAGCTGTATTCCCAAAAGAGCCCCAAGTGCCAAAGTCCACAGACAATTGTTCCACAGTTTAGGAGGGATCCACAGTTTAGGAGTGATAACATAGGCGTTATCCCTCAGTTTAATACAAAACACAGTTACTGTGCCTCCAGACTATGCAACTCACTATCCTGGGTTCTATAGGAAATATAAAGATTAATAAGATGTTGTCTTCAAAAAGCTCATAGCCTAGAAAAAGCCCTGTGTTCAACCAGGTGCACTGCAGGGTTGAACTAGTAATGACTTGCTGGAATGCGGAAGGGGAAGTAACTTTTATTGGGTACTTCTCATGTGCTAGATGCTTTAAATCTTATTTAATGTAATCTTCACGGTACCTTATGAGGGAGATTTTATTTTCTCCATTATATAGATGAGGAAACTAAGACTCAGAGAGATTAAATCAACTGTCCTCTATCACATGGTGAATAAACAGATGAAATAAGATACAAAACTAGGTTTGTCTGACTCAAAGCCGATACTTTTTCTGTTAAACTAAAATGCTTATTTATTTTTCTCCTCCTCCTTTTCTTCCATAAACATTTATTGATAGATATGAGAGACTCTGATTTAGGAAGTATGAGGAAAAGCAGGACGGAAGGTAAGTCCCAGTGGAGTTCAGAGGAGGGAGAGGCATCTTATAACTGGGACTCAAAGGCGATGGCATTTAATTTGGGCAGAGAAGGCTAGACAGTACACGTGTATCCTACAGTTTTACAAAGTCAGATTTATAAGCCAGGATTAAGTAATGTGAAGTCTAGTCCTCTTGCTAAAAATAAGTAGAAATAACTATGGTATTCGAGTAACCCATAGTCATAATGTGTTATGTAAAATTTAATCTTAAAAATGGAATATTTCTAACTAATTACATAAATGTGTGTGTGTGAGAGTTTCTTGAATGTCTACGAAGTCCAGCTACGTAAGGGGTGGATTTTCCCCTTTTTTGCTTTGATAGACAAAATCAGTTTAGGGCTATTGAAAATGTTTTGGAAAAACTTCTCATCCCCAGTGAATGGAATGTCCAATGTATTTCAAAATCACCTGGAACTTTTGCTAAATAAAAGCATTAAAAATGACATCTGTGTACAGGATTTTTTTTAAATGTTGTTAGTTTAGTCTGAAATCCAGAAGAACAAACTGTGTTTCCTTATTTGTCAAAAGAGGCATTCGGCTGAGCTAAATTGTTTTTTCCTTATCGCTCTCATTAGCTGATCAAAACTGGCAGTTACAGGACAAAAGAAAGTCAAAGGTGAGGCCACCACAGAGAAGTGAGGATGGAAAGCTCAAGGGTGTGTCAGAGAAAATCAAAGCAGATGTTGTGCCATTAGCTGCTTGTCACTGGCATTAACAAAACTTTCCAGTCACAGATTTTTCAAAGAACAACATAAGATCTCACTCAGGGTAAAGAGATATCCCAATAAGTTTACTTTCTTTGAGACTTGAAACATTATCCTTCAATTATTTTGTGTGCTAATGTTAGGAAAAATTTAAGAAAAGAAACACTCTTTTGACCAACATTAAGGTGTGGGTGAAAACCACTTGGCTTGGCCTAAGAAATAATGATGAAAAAATGTGGTTAGGACTTTGGAACCTATAAAGAAGTAATGAAAGGAAACATTGAGGACGAGCTAGCTAGGAAATGAGAACTTCCACACATGAAAGAATACTGAATAGCTAAACGTAGTCAGTTTGATCAAAAGTTAAAACTGAAAGTATCTTTGGAGATAATCTGTTTAATTCCTTTATTTTATAGAGGAGCAAACTAAGTCTCAGAGACCTCAGATGGGTCTTCCTGCCGCAAAAAGCTTTAGTTGAGGGAGGTGGAAAGGGATGAGCTAGGTAGATAGGTCAGGAGATTTATTGCGGTATTGAGGGGTCATAGGAAAGTTCATGGGAGTGAGAGCAGACAGTATTGTTAGTGGGGAAGAGTTGGTGGGAAGATTAATGGAAACTAGAGTAAGTGGAAGAAAAGTGGCTAAAATGAGAAAAAGCAAAGGGCAGCGAAATTTCCAAAAGAAGAAAAAGCAGGTGGTTCCTTTCATAACGATACTATTGGGGGGATTGAAAAGGAAGATGTGCATGTAGAAACAGGCATTTAGGGTCAAGTTTGTGTTCCCAGGATAGAGGGTCATGCTAAGTATCCATCTATAATACTTCTCTTTGGGACTAGATCACAGTAGGAAAAGGGACCAGTTTGATGTAATGTGCTGACCAAATAGAGGGGAGGGATGCACAGAGGTTTATTACCTGCTGGGAAAAAGAGAAAATCTGATAGGAGATGGGACTAAGAATAAAATGGGAAGGACTGATGAATCTACCTCTCATTACAACAATAATAATGGCAATAATAATAAAGGGAAAAAGAAGAACAACAATAACAACTTTGTTCTTTCCTTCCCCAATTACTCCAGCACTCTTTCCCAACTCGTTTAATGGAAATATGCTTCCAGAGTCTCAGGTTCAAACCTCAGAGACATTCTTAACTCCATTCTTTCTTTCAAACATCACATTTAATCCATCAGGAAAACCTATCACCTCTCCTGTTAAAATATCTATAGCCTGACTATGTTTTACCTGTTCCCCCAAACCACCCTAGGTAGAGCCACCATGATCTCTAGACTGGACCTCAGAAACAGCCTCCTACCTGGTCTGCCTGTGTCTTGCCTTCCCTCTCCCTCTGCCTCTACTATTCTCATACAGTGGCCAGGGTGATCCTCTAAAAATGTATGTCAGATCATATCATTCCCATGTTCAAAACCTCCAGAGTCTTGCCATGTCGCTCAAAATAAAAGCCAAAGACCTCTAAGAACTTACACAACCTGGTCCCCTGTTATGTCTCTGACCTTACCTCCTACTGCTTTCCACCTCCCTCTGCTCTCCCCACACTGGCCTTCTTGCTCTTTGCCTATTCCAGGAAGGCTCCTATTTCAGGGCACTCGCACTTGCTCTTCTCTCTGCCTGGAATGGTCTTTTTCCAGGCGAGCACATGCCTCACTCCCATCCCTCCTCCAGGGATGCCTCTCTGGACCACCTTACTGAAAACTGCCGCACCCAATCCCAGACCTCCCTCTCCTCATTCTCTGCTTCATTTCTCTTCATGGAACTTACTACTGGCCAGTACATCACATAATCTGCTTATTTGTTTTATTCTCTACATCCTCTCACTACAAATGTAAAAATCATAAAGGCCAAAATTTGTATTTGTTTTATTTGGTGATGTACTTACAGCGCCTGTAATGGAACTTGGCATGTAGCTCAATGAGTCAAGGCCAAGAATAACTAGTAACTATTGAGAGCATATATGGTCCATGTACTTTTCTCCAAGTGCTTTACCTATACTTGGAAGCTTATTTAATCTTCCCAGCAAATCCTACGAGGTAAATATTATTATTATCCCTATTTGACAGATAAGAAAGCACAAAGAAAATGTGACCTTATTCTAAGGCAAATAGGACAGTTTCACTCCTGGTTTGGTGGAGAAGCGCCTATATGAATTCTGGGCACACCACATGTATTAGTTTGTTAGGGCCTTCATAAAAATGTACTACAAACTGAGTAGCTTAAACAACAGAAATGTACTCTTTTCAGTTCTGGAGGCTAGAAGTCCAAGATAATGTATCAGAGGGTTGGTTCCTTCTGAGGGAGAATCTGCTCCAGGCCTCTCACCTGGTTTCTGTGATTTGCTAGCAATCTTTGGCAGTCCTTGGTTTGTGGAAGCATCACCCCAACCTCTGCCTTCACCTCCACATGGTATTCTCCCTCTGTGTGTCTGTGTCCAAATTCCCCCTTCTTATGAGGACTGGTATAGTCACATTGGATTAGGGGCCCACCCTACTCCAGTATGACCTTGTCTTAACTAGTTACACTGCAGAGACCTTATTTCTGAATAAGGTCGTATTCTGAGGTGCTGGAGGTTAGGACTTCAACATATGAATTTTGGTGAGGATGCAGTTCAAACTATAACACTACAGAAAACAGCTTCCAGTAGACTATGGTGAACGAAAAACCAGGCAGGTTGGAGAAGAGTGGAAATGAGGAAGAAGGGATCAGAATGGACTGAGTTTCCTGTTTTTACCGGTTTAGCCTGATGTCAGGCCACAGTCACAGTAAAACACTTGACAGGAAACACTCTCCTTCTTGGTTCAGGAACCCAGAGTTGAGTAAAATTAAGTATTTCCCTGGTAATAGAGATGAGTTCAGGAAAAATATGTGACTTAACACGGGCCCCTGGGGGGCAAAGCATTTCTTGGGGCTTCTGGGTAAAGTTTTCTCCCTCTTGAGAAAGAACTACAGGAAGAGATGCTCTTTCTTCCTTTGGCGGTTGTTTTGTATAGATATGTGATCCAGACTAGTGGAACCATCTTCCTACCAGCCTGAGAATAACACAAAAGGAGAGAAAAGAGAAATGGTGAAGCTGGAGCTACTAGATAGGTTAACCTGAAGTCTTCCCAACTTCTTGACTTCAGTTGTGTGTGACGACTTATTTGTGTATAAACCAGAGAGTTGGGTTTTCTATTGCTTACAGCTGAAGGCATTGTATTTGGTTCATTACCGATATATAAGTTCTAGTTTTATGAAAAAAAATATTTTTGTCATAACTCGTGGCATTAAAATGTATTCTGATTTCTGATGTCACTTAAACGGCTTATGTTTTAGATTTGCTGCTACTGGGATATTGCCCGATAGCAGTGTTTTCACTACCGGGTTTCAGACGGTAGTTCTTAAAAGGAAGATGGAAGCTCTTAAATGATGATCTGCAAATGAAAATGTTACAGAGAAAAGTCGTTTGTGATGAATTTCTTAGACTTAGAACATTTTTCTATTTGTGATTTCCAGTTATTGTCCTTTGAGTAGTGGTTCTTACCTAGCTAACCGAAAGCCAACCCAAAATGAAAGATATTGAAAACTCACCATTTTTCTTGACAATAAATAAATATACTCCACAGAATTACACCTTCAGATAGTCTCCACGCCTTATGTGAGCCAGGTAATCTTAATATCTAGCCAAGTAGATGATGAAAAATTAAACGGACTTGGGCTGACTTGAAGTTTATCACTTCTTTTACCTACCTTTAGACATAAATTATACTGAGTATAAAGTTTTTTTTTTAAAGAAGAAAAGAAACAAAAGGAAAAAGTAGCATGTAAAGGAAGAAGCAGTAAAAATAATGGACTTTCACAAATGGAATCATTAGCCCCTTAATATATGAATTGGGTTTTCACATTTTAAAAGCAGAATTTTCAAGTAGGTAATTTAGATGAGGGAAACTTTAAAATATGATTCATATGACAATGTTCAGTGTTTCTAGTTGTATACTTACACTGTAAACTTGGACCAAGTTTTTAATCTAATAAAACTTATATTCAAAACCCTAACACAAAACACATTCAAAACTTTCCTTGGTTGAATTATTAGCGATTATTATTATGTGAGATCATTTAGAGTTTGGTAAAAATGTATTTGTGTGTTTCATATTATTAGTCTTCTACTGAGCAGCTCTTTTATTACCTTCTAAAGATGTCCCATTAGTCTAGTTTGTTTTTCTTTGATTCCTTAGCATTAATTTAGTGTCAACATAAAATATGTGGTTAGTTTACATGATAGTAGGCATGGACTAGCTCTGGGCTCCTGTAGCTAGAGGATATAGAATATCTAAGAATATGTCCAATGGGGGAAAAGCTTTAAGCTCAAATATGATCTGGAAGTTATCATTTGGCCCAAAGGACAGAAACCCAAGAAGAAAATCCAGAGACAGCTGAAAGAATAGCCGGAGGCAGACAGAAAATGTTGGGCCATTCAAGTAACAGGCAGGATGAATTCCTGTACTATAGTTGTATCAGGCATTATACCAATATTACTAAAGGAGTACTACTTAGCATTCAGTGGATAAGAATGAACTATAAATAATTAGTATTAAATGATCTGGCCTAAAATCAAAGTGGTATGGATTACAAAAAAATTCAGAAGAAACTGGACAGTGAAAGAGTAAAGAGCTGGACCTAGCACAGAACAGAACAGATAATTGTCATTGTCACACCTATCAAGGCTTTCATCAATTTCTAGTGAGAGAAAACTCAGAACTCACTGAATAAAATTTAGTTTGCTGTATATAATTATTTAAGAAATTGGAATATATTTTTCATTTAATAGAGATCCTTATTGTTGCTTTCTTAAAGTTAAATGACAAATCCAAAGATGGATTTATGGTCCAGATAATTGCAGTGAAGATTTTGTACCAACTGTGGACAAACAAGATAAGTATCCTCCATTTCTTATAGAATGGTATTCAAAGTTTACGTCTGCCCAGCACCTCACGTGCTTCGGGGACTTAAGCCATTTCTGTTTATTATGATTACTGATATATTTGAACTTGTTTCTATTGTTTAGTTTTTATTTTAAAATCTTTCTGCTTTTTCTATGCCTTATTTTCACCTTTCTTGCTTTTAGTTTTGACTTTAATTATTTCCTCTTCCTTAAAGGAAAGAACATTAATGTTGACCTACAGCCACTTGTGTTTATCCCTCCTTCCTGTTGACATTATTACAATTATAATTGTTTTAGATATACTTTCTTTTTTCCTTTTTATATTCCTCTTTTTTAATTGTTAGGGAGGGCAAAGCAAATGTTGGTGAGGACGTACTCTTTATCGCCAGACTTATATTACCACCCCATCTCATTTTTGCCTTTCTATATCTCCCAACTTCCATTATATTTGAGAACTTTAAGCTCAGTGAGTCTCAAGGTTCCAATGAGCACATTATTGCCCATCTTCCTGCAGTACGACACCTCCTCATTCGGTGATGAAATGTCTTATCTGCTGGTCATCCTTCTTAACTTTTCTATTCATTGTTGCAGGTGGATTTCTATCCTCAAATTTTATGTTGTAATTTCCATTCAGATATCTGGAGGGATAGCATGTTTGCCATTTTAAATCAGAATTTTCTCAATCATCATCTATACCAGTGACACCCAAATCGCAATTCTAAAGCTCTTTCTTGAGTGCCAGGCCCATATATCACTTTTTTTTTCTGAACATTTTTATTTGGACATCTCCCAGGATAGCTTTCAAATTCAACATGCCACAAAACGAAGTTTTCTTTCTTTTGCTGAACTTCCCACATTTTCTCCTTTGGGCAAACAGTGACATCTTCCCCCAAATTGCTCAAGTCTGAAGATTGAATGTCATTTTTGCCATTTTCCTCCCATTCACCATCCCTGTAATCACTCAGCAAGTTCTTTCACTTATACCTCCTAAATATCTCGTAAGTGTGTCCACTCCCAATGATCAGCTCTGCTATAGATTATTAAAACATTCTGAGTTATCTTCCTACTGTTATTCTTACCCCTTTCCAGACCATTCTTTATGTGGCTACCGGAGAAACCCTTCTAAAATTCAAATATGATACTGTCTCTTCCTTGCTCAGCGTTTCTCAATGTCTCCTCATTGTTCTAGGGAAAAAGTTAAAAAGTTCTTATTGGGACATAGAAGGCCTCTTATGATCCAGACCATGTCTTTCTCTCCAGTCTCTCTTGTCACTCGTGTAACTATCCTCCAAGAGTACACTCCAGTCACAGTGAATTACTTCAATGTTCTATGAACTTTTTTACCCTCTGGTTTTTGCACATACTCTTTCCTCTGCCTGGAACCCTCTTGCCTCCCATCTATGTCTGGCCTGTCCTTTGTTCTCCAAGGTCACCCTCTCTGAGATGTCTTCGTGGGTCCTCAAGGTTGCTCCTCCCAGGCATCTTCATAGGACCCACGTTTGCTGCTCTTCAAGCACTTAACACACTGCACTCTAACATCTTTAGGTAGGAATTGTAAATAGTGTTTATCAACACAGGCTTTTGCACATTCTCAGATATCATTTAAGCCAAATACTTCTTTGGCTTCTGTGCTCAGATCTGATGTATATTTTAACCTAAGAGAAATATGAAGAAAACATTTCAGAATAACTCTTTTTCATGTAAGTTAATGATTGGGTAATTTATTGAAAAGTACTATCAGAGGCTTCCTTTTGTTGCATTTTGCTTAATATCCATTTCTATATATACCACTAGTGTTTAATGGTATTAAATCATAACAAATATATATCAGCAGCAGAAAGCCATGATTCTATAAAATTTTATATTGCATTTTCAACCCAATCTCTTGCTGAAAATTGCATTTATTCAATCCCCCTTTGGTTTGCCATCATAGGCTAATACTGATGGCATTCAAAAAAGAACAGCCTTGTGAAATACATCACTAAGTATACTAAGAATATTATTGATTGTATTGCACTGCACAGTATTCTCACAGTGAGTGATCTCATGGAAGAAATTTCCTTCTGGCCAAGGAATTAGGCACAGTTTTTGTTTTCTTGAGCAATAAAAAATACTTCATGCAAGTGTGAAGCTTACAAATAACTGTTTTCCTCTTCTCAGTAACAATTAGGATTATGTAGTACAAATTTCTTGAATTAAATTTACTCCATGGTGTACCTTGTTTTTCTACCCATTTTTACTCCGTTGCCTCATCTTTCTTACTTACTTAAAATTTTATTTTCATTTTGCTATATTGTTTGATTCATTATAAGTGTCATATTTAATTCCTTTTGGAGAAAGAGGTATAAATAAGTACACAAATAAAATAGTTGCCATGTTAAAACACTTGCTCAATAAAGAATGAATATGAATACTATTTGTGTAAATGTCAAAAAGTGGTGAAATGTCATGAAATGTCATATATGTTTCAGGATAAAATTCCATATTTTGGAAATGATACTCTAAAATTAGCATCATCCTTTATACTTTGCCTCATGGACACAAATATCAGATGATTGTCTCAAACCCACAGATTGTCTTCCTGCCTATGTGTTGATTTGATTGATAGATGCATTCTTATGATTAAGCAAGGATGAACTAGAATTCAGGTCATCATCATAAGTTTCCTGTATGTCTAAAACTTTACAGAGGGAGGGATGTGTTTTTGTGTTTTTCTTTTCTTTTTCTGATTAATCCAACAAATTGCCTCATCTCCATAATTTCATTTATAATCAATGGAGTAAATAATCAGATGTGAACACCTGTTTTTCCTCTATACATTCTGTTGAGCATAGAAACAGCTGCAGCAACTTGCCTTATCAGGACCGGGTGGGGTAACGCCAGGCTTTCCAGGCAGGGTGGGCTGGGAACTACTCTCAGCCTCGGCTCTGAATTAATTCCCCTACCTGGGCGGTAGCACCAGAACCCTCCATGTGGTTCGGGCTTTTCTCGGGACGCTGTCAGCCCCGCCTACCCACCTCTCAGCTCCAGCGCTGTTGGCTGCACAGCTTCCAGATGTCCGCTCCTTTGGTGAGATGGAGCCGGGAGACGCCTGCCTCAGCTCTTTGCCTGGGTGGGCAAGTCAGGCTCTAGGGTCAGCAGAAATCCTCGTTTGAGGGTCCCACCGAGTTCCCTGGTTAGAGTGCTGCAGCTGAGTGGAGTGGCTTCTTGGGAATACTGCTCAGGTGCTGCAGAAAGCCTTCTTGGAATCTAACATGTTATCACTTTGGGACCATTGGCCAGCTGCTCCTGACTTGGCTACATGAAGCCTCAGACTGTCCCAGTCTCTGAACTGAAGAGAACCAACACTATTAGCATATCTCTCACCACCATAAATGCAAGCTTTGTCCTGTGACACATGTACCTTCAGCTGACTTTTGAAAGCCTGCTATTTTGGAGGTCATAATTTTGACTGATGGGCCTATAATTAGTATTTCAGGGAAGAGTATCAGGAGGACATCTACAAATCCCAGACTGGCATGTGCAAGTTCTGAGGAATGGTGGAGTAATCCAATGTATCTGGGTGACCTTTGGAGATAGCTGAGACAGAGCTACAACAGGGCAGTGGCTAACACACAACTCAGAGCCCATCTTCTCCAGCCGTGTGACTGACAGGGTCATGTTGCTCCGGCCAGCCAGGCCTGAGCCTCTGAGATGGGAGAGCCGAATTCAGGACATTGGACCACCAGAGAACTCCCGGCCCTATGTAATATCAATTGGCGAGAGCTCTCCCAGAGATCTCCATCTCAACGCGAAGACCCAGCTCCACTCAACAACCAACAAGCTATAGTGCTGGACACCCTATGCCAAACAACTAGTGAGACAGGAACACAACACCACCCATTAGCAGAGAGGCTGCATAAAATCATACTAAGTTCATAGACACCCCAAAACACACCACCGGACATGGTCCTGCACACCAGAAAGACAAGATCTAGCCTCATCCACCAGAGCACAGGCACCAGTCCCCTCCACCAGGAAGCCTGTACAACCCACTGAACCAAACTTAGCCACTGGGGGCACACACCAAAAACAACAGGAACTATGAACCTGCAGCCTGCAAAACGAAACCCCAAACACATTAAGTTAAGCAAAATGAGAAGACAGAGAAATACACAGTAGATGAAGGAGCAAGGTAAAAACCCACCAGACCAAAACAAATGAAGAGGAAGTAGGTAGTCTCCCTGAAAAAGAATTCAGAGTAATGATAGTAAAGATGATCCAAAATCTTGAAAATAGAATGGAGAAAATACAAGAAACATTTAACAAGGACCTAGAAGAACTAAAGAGCAAACAGACAATGATGAACAACATAATAAATGAAATTAAAAATTCTCTGGAAGGAATCAGCAGGAGAATAACTGAGGCAGAAGAGGGATAAGTGACCTGGAAGATAAAATAGTGGAAATAACTGCCGCAGAGCAGAATAAAGAAAAAAGAATGAAAAGAAATGAGGACAGTCTCACAGACCTCAGGGACAACATTAAATGCACCAACATTCTAATTATAGGGGTCCCAGAAGAAGAAGAGAAAAAGAGAGTGAGAAAATATTTGAAGAGATTAGAGTTGAAAACTTCCCTAATATGGGAAAGGAAATAGTCAATCAAGTCCAGGAAGCACAGAGAGTTCCATACAGGATAAATCCAAGGAGAAACACACCAAGACACATACTAATCAAACTATCAAAAATTAAATACAAAGAAAAAATATTAAAAGCAGCAAGAGAAAAAAAAAACAAATAACATACAAGGGAATCCCCATAAGGTTAACAGCTGATCTTTCAGCAGAAACTCTGCAAGCCAGAAGGGAGTGGCAGGACATATTTAAAGTGAGGAAAGGGAAAAACCTACAACCAAGATTACTCTACCCAGCAAGGATCTCATTCAAATTTGACAGAGAAATTAAAACCTTTACAGACAAGCAAAAGCTTAGAGAATTCAGCACCACCAAACGAGCTTTACAACAAATGCTAAAGGAACTTCTCTAGGCAGGAAACACAAGAGAAGGAAAAGACCTACAATAACAATTAACGCCTACAATTAAGAAAATGTTAATAGGAACATACATATCAATAATTACCTTAAATGTAAATGGATTAAATTCTCCAACCAAAAGACATAGGCTTGCTGAATGGATACAAAAACAAGACCCATGTATATGCAGTATACAAGAGACCCACTTCAGACCAAGGGACACATACAGATGGAAAGTGAGGGGCTGGAAAAAGATATCCCATGCAAATTGAAATCAAAAGAAAGCTAGGGTAGCAATTCTCATATCAGACAAAACAGATTTTAAAATAAACACTCTTACAAGAGACAAAGAAGGGCACTACATAATGATCAAGGGCTCAATCCAAGAAGAAGATCTAACAATTATTAATATTTATGCACCCAACATAGGAGTATCTCAATGCTAAAAGCCATAAAAGGGGAAATCGACAGTAACACAATCATTGTAGGGGACTTTAACACCCCACTTTCACCAAAGGACAGATCATCCAAAATGAAAATAAATAAGGAAACACAAGCTTTAAATGACACATTAAACAAGATGGACTTAATTGATATTTACAGAACATTCCATCCATAAAGAACAGAATACGCTTTCTTTTCAAGTGCTCATGGAACATTCTCCAGGATAGATCATATCTTGGGTCACAAATCAAGCCTTGGTAAATTTAAGAAAATTGAAATTGTATCAGGTATCTTTTCCAACCACAACACTATAAGTCTAGATGTCAGTTATACGAAAAAAAACTGTAAAAAATACAAACACATGGAGGCTAAACAATACACTACTAAATAACCAAGAGATCACTAAGGAAATCAGGAAGAAATCAAAAAATACCTAGAAACATATGACAATGAAAACACAATGATCCAAAACCTATGGGATGCAGCAAAAGCAGTTCTAAGAGGGATGGTTATAGCAATACAGTCCTACCTCAAGAAACAAGAGAAATCTCAAATAAACAACCTAACCTTATACCTAAAGCAATTACAGAAAGAAGAACAGAAAAACCCCAAAGTTAGCAGAAGGAAAGAAATCATAAAGATCAGATCAGAAATAAATGAAAAAGAAATGAAGGAAACAATAGCAAAGATCAGTAAAACTAAAAGCTGGTTCCTTGAGAAGATAACTAAAATTGATAAACCATTAGCCAGACTCATCAAGAAAAAAAGGGAGAAGACTCAAATCGATAGATTTAGAAATGAAAAAGGAGAAGTAACAACTGACACTGAAGAAATACAAAGGATCATGAGAGATTATTACAAGAACTCTATGCCAGTAAAATGGACAACCTTGAAGAAATGGACGAATTCTTAGAAAAACACAACTTTCCGAGGCTGAACCAGGAGAAATAGAAAATATAAACAGACCAGTCACAAGCACTGAAATTGAAACTGTGATTAAAAATCTTCCAACTAACAAAAGCCCAGGACCAGATGGCTTCACAGGCGAATTCTTAGAAACATTTAGAGAAGAGCTAACACCTATCCTTCTCAAACTCGTCCAAAATAAAGCAGAGGGAGGAACACTCCCAAACTCATTCTACGAGGCCACCATCACCCTGATACCAAAACCAGACAAAGATGTCACAAAAAAAAAGAAAACTATAGGCCAATATCACTGATGAACATAGATGCAAAAATCCTTAACAAAATACTAGCAAACAGAATCCAACAGCACATTAAAAGGATCATACTCCCTGATCAACTGGGGTTTATCCCAGGAATGCAAGGATTCTTCAGTACATGCAAATCAATCAATGAAATAAACCATATTAACAAATTGAAGGAGAAAAACCATATGGTCATCTCAATAGATGCAGAAAAAGCTTTCAACAAAATTCAACACCAATTTATGATAGAAACCCTCCAGAAAGTAGGCATAGAGGGAACTTACCTCAACATAATAAAGGCCATATATGACAAACCCACAGCCAACATCATTCTCAGTGGTGAAAAACTGAAACCTTTTCCACTAAGATCAGGAAGAAGACAAAATTGCCCACTCTCACCACTATTATTCAACATAGTTTTGGAAGTTTTAACCACAGCAATCAGACAAGAAAAAGAAATAAAAGGAATCCAAATTGGAAAAGAAGAAGTAAAACTGTCACTGTTTGCAGATGACATGGTACTATACTTAGAGAATCCTAAAAAAGCTACCAGAAAACCTCTAGAGCTAATCAATGAATTTGGTAAAGTTGCAGGATACAAAATTAATGCAGAGAAATCTCTTGCATTCCTATACACTAATGATGAAAAATCTGAAAGAGAAATTAAGGAAACACTCCTATTTACCATTGCAACAACAAAGAATAAAATACCTAGGAATAAACCTACCTAAGGAGGCAAAAGACCTGTATGCAGAAAAGTATAAGACACTGATGAAAGAAATTAAAGATGATACAAACAGATGGAGAGATATACCATGTTCTTGAATTGGAAGAATCAACATTATGAAAATGACTCTACTACCCAAAGCAATATACAGATTCAGTGCAATACCTATCAAACTACCAATGACATTTTTCACAGAACTAGAAAAAACTAGATCTTTTTGAACTAGTAATTTGTATGCAAACACAAAAGCCCCCAAATAGCCAAAACAATCTTGAGAAAGAAAAGCAGAGCTGGAGGAATCAGGCTCCATGACTTCAGACTGTACTACAAAGCTACAGTAATCAAGACAGTATGGTACTGGCACAAAAACAGAAATATAGATCAATGGAACAGGATAGAAAGCCCAGAGATAAACCCACGCACATATGGTCACCTTATATTTGATAAAGGAGACAAGAATATACAATAGAGAAAAGATAGCCTCTTCCATAAGTGGTGCTGAGAAAACTGGACAGCTACATGTAAAAGAATGAAATTAGAATATTCCCTAACACCATACACAAAAATAAACTCAAAATGGATTAAAGACCTAAATGTAAGGCCAGACACTATAAAACTCTTAGAGGAAAACATAGGCAGAACACTCTATGACATAAATCACAGCAAGATCCTTTTTGACCCACCTCCTAGAGGAATGGAAATAAAAATAAACAAATGGGACCTAATGAAACTTAAAAGCTTTTGGAGCTTTTAAGCAAAGGAGACCATAAACAAGACGAAAAGACAACCCTCAGAGTGGGAGAAAATATTTGCAAACGAAGCAACTAAAAGGATTAATCTCCAAAATATACAAGCAGCTCATGCAGCTCAATATCAAAAAGACAAACAACCCAGTCCAAAAATGGGCAGAAGACCTAAGTACACATTTCTCCAAAGAAGACATACAGATGGCCAAGAGGCACATAAAAAGTTGCTCAACATCACCAATTGTTAGAGAAATGCAAATCAAAACTACAATGAGGTATCACCTCACACCAGTTAGAATGGGCATCATCAGAAAATCTACAAACAATAAATGCTGGAGAGGGTGTGGAGAAAAGGGAACCCTCTTGCACTGTTAGTGGGAATGTAAACTGATACAGCCACTATGGAAAACAGTATGGAGGTTCCTTAAAAAACTAAAAATAGAGCTACCACATGACCCAGCAATCCCACTACTGGGCATATACCCATAGAAAACCATAATTCAAAAAGAGTCATGTACCAAGATGTTCATTGCAGCACTATTTACAATAGCGAGGACATGGAAGCAACCTAAGTGTCCTTCGACAGATGAATGGATAAAGAAGATGCGGCACATATATACAATGGAATATTACTCAGCCATAAAAAGAAATGAAATTGAGTTATTTGTACCGAGGTGGATAGAGTCCAACTCACTAGAGTCTGTCATACAGAGTGAAGTATGTCAGAAAGAGAAAAACAAATACCGTATGCTAACATGTATATATGGAATCTAAAAAAAAAAAAAAAAGGTTCTGAAGAACCTAAGGGCAGGACAGGAGTAAAGATGCAGACATGGAGAGTGGACTTGAGGACACAGGGAGGGGGAAGGGTGAGCTGGGACCAGGTGAGAGAGTGGCATGGACATATATACCCTACCAAATATAGAATGGGTGGCTGGTGGGAGGCAGCTGCATAGCACAGGGAGATCAGCTTGGTGCTTTGTGACCACCTAGAGGAGTGGGATAGGGAGGGTGGGAAGGAAATGCAAGAGGGAGGGGATATGGGGATATATATATATGTATAGCTGACTCACTTTGTTATACAGCAGAAACTAACACACCATTGTAGAGCAATTATACTCCAGTAAAGATGTTGAAGAAAAGAAAAAAACAGCTGCAGCCCCCTGAAAGTCATAAATAAAACTCACAACTAAAAGATTAGGCTAACCTAATGCCACTCTCTCACTTTGTCCCAGCTTACCTTCCCCCTCCCCGTATCCTCAAACCCAGAGATCTTTTTGAACTAGTAAATTCATCTTTTTTTTTTTTTTGCGGTACGCGGGCCTCTCACTGATGTGGCCTCTCCCGTTGAGGAGCACAGGCTCCGGACGCGCAGGCTCAGCGGCCATGGCTCACGGGCCTATCCGCTCCGCGGCATGTGGGATCTTCCCGGACTGGGGCACGAACCCGTGTCCCCTGCATCGGCAGGTGGACTCTCAACAACTGCGCCACCAGGGAAGCCCCGTAGATTCATCTTTTTGAACAATCGTGTAAATGCTTACTATTTTCCAGGCACCATTTTGGACTTTCACTTAATACTCACGATGGCTTTGTTAAACGGATGTAATTATCAAAATATATAGAAAAGAGCTTAGGACAATTCACTTGGAGAAAAGAAGACTGTGGAAAGAAATAACACTCGAAATATTTGAAGAATTGACATATAAATAAGGCAAGTACCTTGCACTTGCTGCTCCAGAGGGCAGAAGAAAGATTCATGGCTGTGAGTTATAAGGTAGTAGGTTTTGGTTTCCTTTAAGGAAGAACTTTCTAAACAGAATTGGAAAATGGTAAAACGGATTGCTTTGTGAGATAATGAGCTTCCTGCCACTAAATGATTTTAAACCAGAAGTTGAAAAACCTCCTCTACAAATTTTTTAAAGAGGGTCGGTTCCTGGATGGAAGACTTGATCCTATGACTACTGAGGTCCTTTCCAAAGTTAACCATCTATGCTTCTAATTAGCGATTTATGTCAACTTTCAATTTCCTCTTTTCCCTTGAACATTAAAAAGCTACAAATTGGCATTTACCAAGGCAACCAAAGGATCTGAGAGGACAGTAAAAATGTTCTACAGTGCTCAGAGGGAAAACTGAACGCTCAACTGGCTCTTGCCCCTTCCTAGTGACGTTGTAGAAGATAGGGTAAAGGAATGAATGAATAATGAATGAATGAATGAATGTACAGATAAAAAATAAGTAAGTGTAAATCTTCTGAAGCTATGCAGGGGTCCACATTATGTGTGTAGGGAACCCTGGAATAACATATCTGGGGCCAAATGGAATGAGCTGTGGATAGATTCTCCAATGAGAAGAACTTTAAAGGAAAAAGAGGGTCATAGCCTGCAAGAGAGGAGAGGCCATCTTTGCCACAAGAATGAACCCCTGAAATCATTTAGAGTTCATGTAATTGTCTTGATTGAGTATACATCATTATCTTCTCCACGCATTTTCCATGTAAAATTTTTATTCGGAATTCATGAAAATTTCACTTTAAAACATCTCTGACAAAAATCCAGTCTGGTGTCAGTAAAGCAAATTTAAATTTGATCATTCCTGGACACAATTCTAGTTTATTGGCTGACAGTTCTATGTTATATTAGGTATATTCACTGGTCAAGTCCTGCTCACCTATTCATTTGGTATTTTAACTTTGAGCTAAGCAATATATCAGATCAATTAATTGACTCAGAACACTACTCAAGACAAGTGTATTAGACATGCCAGGATTTTACTAATTACCTAGTCTTGTGGCTAACCACCATCCCCTCCCTCTCCCTGGGAGAACTTGCTTCCTTTTACTGTTTCATAGGATGAGAGCTGTTTGCTGAGACGGTGTCTTAGCCAAGTAAAGTAAAGAGAAGAATACTTGTGAGTATAATCACATTTCTCAAATAATCTCCTGAGTAGTTTTCTCCCTATTTTCCCTGCTGTTTAGTTTTTTCCCTTTAATATAATTTACTGCCTATTCTGTTAAAGCAATTAGATATTTGTGTTAATTAGATATTTGTTGCCTATGCTGAAGTGGAGGTACTTAGCTCAGGATGGGAGCTGGCTCTCAGATGCTCATTCTGAGAGTAACGTTTTGTTTTGCTCTTTTCTTCGTGGCACGCTTGCATGTATTTCTTCAGCACTGCGTTATGGCTCTCTGAAAATACATCAAACTTAAATGGGCCCTCAAAGCAGCACTTCTCCTGTACTGTCTGTTGTTTAAAAACGTGTTGCTTATACTACTTTCTTTAGTACCACGGGAGAAGAGAGATGACCAACTAAGGAGGTATTGTGAACATTTCCTCTTATTTTCCACAATTCAACTGTTTATGAAGTGATACGTTTGAAACAAATGTAAGGAATAACAAAGATATTTTTATATGAGTAAGTGCAGAAAGCAGGAGTCATTTTACCAAAGAAAACGACGTGGAAAGGGCATTAATGAAATAGCTTCTTAAATTTAATTCTGATACTGTTTTCTAGCTTTGGAAGGTGTATGTATGTGCACGCGTGCTTCAGTCTGTGTGTACATAAAACTATCTTTGAGGGCTTCCCTGGTGGCGCAGTGGTTGAGAGTCCGCCTGCCGATGCAGGGGACACGGGTTCGTGCCCTGGTCCGGGAAGATCCCACATGCCGCGGAGCGGCTGGGCCCGTGAGCCACGGCCGCTGAGCCTGCGCGTCCAGAGCCTGTGCTCCGCAACGGAGAGGCCACAACAGTGAGAGGCCCGCGTAACGCAAAAAGAAAAAAAGAAAAAAAAAACTATCTTTGAATCCTAGGTTCTGTCTTCCCCCTACACAGGCCAGATGCCTAACTACTTGGTAACGGATAGAGACAAAGGGTTAAGAAAAGGAGAGAAGCAGCAGCGAGTTTAGATGGTAAGTGCTGACCTCACGTGGTATCAAGAACTTTGAAGTACAAATGTAATTTTCCTTTTGCCTGCTCACACTCTTGATTTACATTTCCCTGAACATAGGATGAGTTGCGATGGAGATTCCATGTCAGCTGAAGATTCAAGAAAAATGTTATGTTTTCCTTCAAATCCTCTGTTCCACCCTGCTGTCAATCAAAGCAGCTGTGTCATCATCTCTTTCCCATTTCAAGCCACAAACGAGTGTCATTTCACCTCCTCTGCATTCTGTTCATGCATTTTATTGCTAAACTAAACTTTATTCTGCTTCATGCTTTTCCCTCGTATCTGTCCCACATTTTTACCACCTGTCCCGAGTACTTTTCATTTTGTGTCTTGATCAATTTTAGTCTCCCTCTGGACTCTGCCTACAGCTGTCCTGCACTTCTCACTGTCATCCTGTGGTCAGCATGGTTTTCTTCATCCATCTCTTAGCCCCTGGAAGTTCTTCCTAAAATGCTCTTGCTTATCTCCCCCCAAAGCCTGATAGTGTCTTGTCACTGATTATGTTCTTGAGAACTCTAGGATCCACATACCGAGCTTCACAGCCCGTCAGGGACAAGCCTTGAACTTCATTTCCTTAGTTTCTATTCTTTGGTTCATGAGTCTTTAATCATGTTAGACAAAATTGTCTCAAACTCCCATGATACAGTCATTCCAGTCCAAATGCCAAGTCTTTAAGATAACAGCCTTGTAAGCCTAGATAATGTTCTTTTCTTTCAACTCCACCCAATTGTGTCTCTCCTCTCTTAAACTGTCACTGCTCTTCCATGAAGCCATTAACCAGAGGGGATCTGTACTTTTCTTTGTGAAATGCAGAATTCCGAGGGACTTCCACGGGCATCTCCACATCCCTTCCCATTTACCTTTAACCTGTTTCTAATGTCAGCACAGCACATCTGTAGATGATGTTCTTAATTGGTTATTTCAGAGTTTGGTACAGGCCGTTCTATTGCAGGATGTGTGTACATGTGCACATGTGTGGGTCTGCAGGTTTTGAGAGGACTCAATTGATGAACTCATGTACCTAGCAAAGCATCATGTGTCTATAAGTGCAAATTGATTCTTGGGGGTGATAGTGAAAACAATACCAAGATATCTCCTCGGCTGACACTAGACACAATAGTAACAGTAATGGCTTTAAATGAACAGGGCTCATAACAATTCTTTGAGGTAGTTGCTACGATTGTTCTCATTTGCTGATGAGGAAGCTGAGGTACAGAGAGGTTAATACCTTCTGTAAGGTAAAACAGCTTGAAATTGTTAGAGGCAGAATTAAAATCAGGCTTTTTGATACCACAAACCGCTCTCTTAATCACTATGCCACATTGCCATTATAGCTGATTAATTTTTAAATTTGTATTGAAGACAACTCAAACTGTACACATGGTTTTTTAAATAGAAAAATAACATTTAAAATCGTTAATGAAAAACTATGAAGCAAATATTTATGTCTTGGCATAGCTCAAATGGATTCTGGTTCGTAATTTAGAAATGCTTTCTGCATAAAAGTTTAATATAATATAAAAATATTTAAACATGAGAAATTAACATCAAATGTAAACACATGCTTTAAAAAGCATATATATTTTTAATTTATACCAGGGTATTGAGTATTATTTTTTCTACATATAAGAAGTGCACCAGTGGGGAAAAAGAATGGCGATGTCTAAAAAATAAAATAAATTACACAGCTAAGAAATGAAAAATTAAAGTATACATGTGTGCTGCCTCCAGAAGTTCATGCAGGGCACAGAAATAGCTGAGAAGGGGACACAAGAGCCATAAACAATTGGGTTTCTATTCATGTAGAGTCACACTTTTCTACTTTTGTTCCTGGATTTGATTTTCATTTTCTTCTTTTTCTCTTTGGTGGTTATGAAATTGAATAAGAATTTAGATGATTGCTAAAGGAATAATCAATTGGCAGAAGTAAATTTCCATAGCTAGTCACCTGGTTTGAGAAGTATCCCATGGGATAAAAAGCTGTATGATGTAAAAAAGCTGTAGGGTTATCAATGAATCTAAGGTGTGATGAAAGTTTCCTGTAGTTTTTTTTTTTCACAATTTCTTCTTAACCATATTAAATATGCTGTCATTTGATGTATCACTTTTTGAGTTATTTCTTCTGAATCTGAAAGCATATTTTTTGTTTGTTTTTGACCATGGAGTTTTTAATTTTAAATCTTTTTAATTTTAATGTACATAAATGGTAAATTACAATATACAAATTTGATGCCAAGGTTACCACTCCCTTCTTGTATCTGGAAAGCCAGCATTATTAGTAAGCAATGTGTCTTTCTCTGCCTGAGAACACTCTCTTTGGAGTGTCAGTTTTCCTGAATTACAGTGATGTTGGTTTACCTCTGAGCCATATATAGGAGCCATGTATATTCCTTTTTGACACTTGCAGTCTGCATAATCATACTCTTACCTTTCACTGTGGCTGAACTTCAAAATGAAGAATTCCTATTTAGCATCCCAGCTGCAGAGAAGAGGTTAATGGAAGAGCCTGAGCTTATGAAGCATACATGTCCTAGTACAAGGCCAGTTACTGGGGGTTGGTGATATCAAAAGTTAGAGTAGTGCCCAAACTGTTCAGAGTATGTTTTTCTATGTTTCTATAAAAGATAAAAAAAAAAATTTTTAAATACTCAAGTGAGAACATGCTAAACCAAAGAGTATTTTATTTACTATGTATGGCATTTTGGTATAATTGTTATAACTTGTGAATAACTGCTGCTGTTGTTAGAAATACTGAATGGTCTCTCAAAGGAAGGTGAACTCCAGGTTGGCAGTCAAAGCCACTTTCTGACTTTCAGAAGCAACTTTTCTGTAATAAGTAGACCACGAAACATATAATCTGTCCCTGGCAAAGTTGTAAATTTAATTTCTGCCATCATCTTGCTGTTCCTTTAAGTATCCATTACTGTTCTCTGTTCCTTCCTTCCCTCTCCCCAACCCCAGTGATAGCAATAAGCCACAATATGAATGCAGAGATGCCTCATTCTGGTCCCCTAGGCCTGCCCTACTTGCTTATAGGTCCTCTCTCCTCATCTCTCCAATCTAACTGATATTCCTTCCAGCTTGTGACTTACTTTCATGGTTGGGCTGACAGGATTCTAAGTTATAGGTGCAACACGATTGAATAGTAAAAGTTTGATATATTTAGTGATCCCCCCCCCCAAATTAGACACCAAAAAGGGACCCGCTTCCACATGGCAAAAATCCCCAAGGAATGAATCCCTAGTAGTGGAATGTCTGATACTCTGACAGTCTAGCTGAGTTCATCGTTCGAGGCCAGTGGTCCTCATTACTGTTTCTCAGACTTAGATCTTTTTCTACATACTCATATTTTAGATCCACAGTCATTTGAAAGTAGAGGTTGGAAGGAGTTGGAGGTAATATACTTTATTCATTCTTACAAAAGGAAGTAATCTTGTTGATTAAGGGATGTATTTTTTATGAGGATATGAGAAAGCAGCTACTTTCATTTACCCAGTGTTCTCAAATTGCCTTCCTTTTCTGTTTCTTTGAAACATCTTGATGAACTATTTGATTTATGAAAATTATTCTCAGGCTCTGGAGCAAATGCCACTAAATAAATTATTTATTTTGAAAATAAACAGATTTTCCAGTAGTTGCATTGTGTAGATTCAATATAGAATTTACATTTGTAAGAGCAGGGTAAAAGTTAAAACAGAATCATTCAAATATACATGTTTTATTCTTTACCAGAAATCACACTTGTTAAAAGAGAGTTATGTTATGGTCCAATGTGCCCGAATATCTACTATATTCTCCTTGAGTATAATAGTAAATTCCTAAAGGAAACTTTTAAATCTTTGTGTACAGTAATACTACCCAGCAGGCATAATCACATTTCTCAAATTCCCAAGAAGTACAAACTACTTTATTTCCTGAAATGATAAGCTTTAAAAAATGCACACACATTTTAGGGATTTTTCTGCATGGCGCCAGAAGAGCATAAACTCTTAAACTCTTTGTGGTTATCCAACTTGGCTTCTGTGAATAAACATTTTATTGTTTATACTTCTGTTGAGTAAAAATCAAATAATTGACAAAATTCTATCCTATATATTTTTATGGAATTTCTCCCCACATCTTCAAATTTACCCTGAATGCCTTTTTTTCTCATTTAAATTGCTTAAGATATTGCTAGTGATTTGAGATATGAGAATGTATTTTATATTTAGAATCACATAACTTTAAGCTTTTTTAATTGGAAGGGATCCTAAGAGATTATTTCTATTCTAACTTCTTCACTCTACAGATAAAAAAAAAAATTGAATCTCAAAGAGGCTATGTAAGCCATCTGATATACATGGCAGAAATACTAATTCCCAGTTCAGGGCACAGATCAGTTCAACAAACATTTATTGAGTAGTTATTGGGGATTTTTAAATAATTGAGAAATAATGTTGAACTTCTAGGGGTTTATACTCTAATAGGGTGTGCAGACCAGTAAATAGATAATATCAACAGAATGTGTTAAATATGGTAAAAAAAAAAAAAAAAGGCAAGTGCAGGATGAAAGCATAAAAGCAGAAGAATGAATTCATTTGATAAGTGATTTTATTTCTCTTCAAATGAACATTTATTGGGCACCTACAGGTGATAAGTACTGGTGAAGTAAAATAGACATAGTCTCTGATCTCAGGATTCTTAGTCTTTTGGGGGACAGATGTCAATAAACTAATTGCATAAAATGTATAATGAAAACTAAAATTAGTGCCTTGAATGCAGCTCTAGAAGGACACATAACAAAATAATCTGACTAGCTTGGGGGTTCAGGAAAGGCTTCCCTCTCATCTAGTCCTTGGGATAACCCACAAATTGAAGGGGTCAGGCTCACTGACTTTTAACAGTTAAGTTAAAATTTTTCTTTTATTTAGAAATAACGGATTCTCTTCTAGACAGTTTCATTGTACATTAAAGGTGCTCACTAAGGCGTATTTGGCGGCTTCACAGGCTTGGGGGAGTCACAGCCAGAAATGATGTCCCAGTTGCACCACTGGGCAGCTTTGGCAGAGATGCTGTTGTTTTCATGGCCAAGTATGGATACCGCAGAGTGCACTGCCAACATGGCGCATGTATGCCATCAGGAAGACTTCTGTTGGTCTGTCCCTGGACCCAGGACGTCTCTGGCCACTCTACTGAACAGAAATCCAGGAGGAGCTTACGTCTTCATGTTGCAACCTTCCAAAATTGAAGTCTTAAGAGTAGAGGCAGAATTGTCATGAAGCTACTGAAGCTTAAGCTCAAGCCTGCTCACTTGCCACCCCCTGGGTACGACAATGTATTCATTTGGGTCACATATTTTTGTAAAATTTGGAAAAGTAAACTACTTCAATTTCAACAAATTAAGACAGTTGTTTTCTTTTACTCCAACTTCCCCTCCATCACACTTCTGTGTCAGATGGTTTTGAAGTGGCCCCAGAGATTCAGTGGAGTTGGGGTATTTAATTTACATTTAATGAGGTGTGTTTATATAGTTTTCAGGCACTTCTAGGCAAAGTTATACTATTAATAACCATCCTGGTATAGGAATGGCTTCCTGAAAGAAAAGTCTAAGGAGTATAAGAGTAATGGACATGGGAGCAATACCTACCTCTGGGGCTGAGCTAGAGCACACAAGGAAGAAACAAATATGGAAGATTCCACCTTCCTCTCCTCTTCCCTACCATGAGATTCAGACCTCATTGGAGAGGGTGCAGCCATGCCCCACTGCATGGTGGGGACCTTCCTGAAATCAATGTAAAACGTTCTGAGAATTTATTACATGATTTTACACTCAATCTGAAAGAATAAACTAATCTGAGTAGCTATAAAAATTAAA
This sequence comes from Grampus griseus, assembly GCF_964374135.1. NCBI lineage: Eukaryota > Metazoa > Chordata > Mammalia > Artiodactyla > Delphinidae > Grampus > Grampus griseus. The sequence continues at coordinate 69,344,186 of NC_139007.1, read as the reverse complement.
GAAATTTAAAGGTAATATATCATTTCCATAACTAAAACAAGATGGTTCTGATGTCAGAGAAGAAAGGTATATCAAAAGAATGTAATAGAAAATACAAAACAGATCCCTAAACTTATAATTGAGTAACAATAAATTTAAAGATGAAGGTCAGTGGGGGAAACAGATGAATTGTTATTCCAGAACATACCATGCATTAAATACTCAGATTTTAAATTACATACATATTAAAAAAAAAACTTCCTATGGCAAAAACACCAAAAATAGAGCTGAAAGGCAAATGACAAAGCAGGAAAAATCAGGTACAAAATATGAAAAATTCTTATAAATCCTTACTGTATAAATCATTATTTTAAAACTTGGGAGAAAACCTAACAGAAATAAAACAAAATCACCAGAGAGGATACATACAAGCTCAAACAGGTGTCTTAGATTATTGTGGTGGAAATAAAAATTAGGTCAGCTCTCTTGAAGGTAATTTTAATAATAAATTAAAATTAAAATTCTTCAGGATATGCACACCCTGTAATCTAGCAATTCTATTTCTAGGAATTTATCCTAAGGAAATAATCAAATAAGTACACAAAAATATACATACAAAGATGTTTATCCAACTTGGTCATGGTGTATAATCTTTTTTATGCATTTATGGATTCAATTTGCTAATATCTTGTTAAAGTTTCTTCATGTATGTTCATGAGCAATGTTGGCCTGTAGTTTTCCTTTCTTATGATGTTTGTCTGATTGTAGTATTAAGGTAATGCTGCCATCATAGATCAAGTTAGCAAGTGTTTCCTCTGCTACTATTTTCTGGAAGAAATTATGGAAAACTTGTGGTTTTCTGTATTCTCTTATGTCTCCAGTCTTCAGTGCAGCAGTTTGCCGTATGACCTCAAGTTTTTGATGGAGGTCATCGGTTTTGAGTTTTTTGTTGTTTTTTTCTTAATATTAAGGATGGGAGTGACAATTTCTAAGCTCTTTACATGTCAGAATGGAAACTGGAAGTTGGGGTTGCTTTTTGAAAGTTTTGTTTTACTTTTGTCATGCTTCTTTCTTTTAAAAATTTGAATTGTACGGTGACCACGCATTGCTTGAGTAACCCAGATATTAGCAGTCTTCTCACCCATTCAAGTTGATCCTCTTTTGGCCTAACATCAATCAGTACATGAAATTCGACCCTTCACTTAGTTTCAGATGAAATCCAATTGCACGTACCATTCATCATCATTTTTTTCTTCTTATTTTTGTAAGCTCTACTTAAGAGTTATAGAGGCTCTGAAAAGGATGACAGTCACAACACTACACATCCTGCTCCTAGACAAATCTCCATTGAACACAGCTCTTATAAAATCTGTTTTGTTGCTACGTCAGATAGCCTATTTCCAGGTCCCCTGGATACCCTTCATACCCTCCATACCCTCCCCAGCAATGAGACTCAGCTTCCATTTCTCTAGTAAAATTTGGATTCTACACATAAAATATATTATTTTGTGGAACTAAGCGCATTTGTAAATGAGAAGTGAAATAATGAAATACTCTGTGCAGTTGCATTTCTGACCATCCTTTCCTCACCAGTAGCCACTTCCAAGTAGGTCTAATCCATCCGCAGTCTCTCACAGTGATGGGCTGCTTCTGTAAACCAACTCCAGGCTGCCCTCATACTCCAAAACATGGGCTGTTTCTACAGAACGGCACTGTCCCTTTCCCTCTGGCAAGTTTCTTTGTCAGCAGCAGATTTTGTGTTCCTGTCATAGACATGCCCTTTTCGAAGAGGGCTAGATCTCGGCCTTGGTTGGGGGCAAGGTCCTCTCCTAGTCATTAGTTTCCATATTTTCTACTCTTCCTTAGCCTGGGGGTAGTAGCTTTTGCATCTGCTACCTGTGGACCCCTTAGAGTTCTCTTTATCTCCTAATTAATAATTCCTTGTAGTACAATTTCCTTGTTCAAATAACAGTGTGGTTTCTGTATCCTGATGGACCCAATCCATTTGTCACAATGCATTGTTTCTGAGTCTTTACCTGTTGCTTTATGATACTAAAAGTTTAAGTTTAAAGACTATAAAACATAAGTCATAGACTGTATTTTGGTCATCTTTTAATGTTTAACATCTTGCACTATTTCTGGCATGCAATAAGTGTTCAAAAATCGTTTGGTGAATAAATAAATGAATAATGGTGATGATTTTTTTTAGCAGTAACCTGGGGATGTTTATATACATTTATGATACAAAAGGAAAACCAACTTAGAGCAATGAGTGATAGTTAACATGATTATTTTAAAACTTTCATACTTCAAAATTTTCCCAAATTTGAATTACTTTCAAATTGAATAAAGTTTCCTGAAGGCACTTTCTCAAAAATAACTCAATTCTCCAAGTTAAGCATGTCCGACGTGAGGAATTTAACTTCTGTTCTCTAGGAATAAATTCATGAATTGCATGATTTGTCCATTCTTGTTAAATGAAGAATCTATAGGCCTCCAAAGTAAAACTAATGTATTTCACTACAGCACTTATGCTTTTTATTAGGTTCTTTCCAATATTAAAGAATGTTAAACTGTGAGATTATATTTTTTTCCCAGAAGATAAACATGTCAATACTATACTCAATGAAGTCTAAAAAATCCTGTATTAGGCAATGAAGACACATTATTAAGGCATTCCAGTCATCTGTGTAGTTCATCAGAGAAACTTACCCTGAGGTTTTTGGTGTTCATTGTTAGCAGTTGATAAGCATGCCCTCAATACATTTTGCAACAGAGTGAATGACAGCTAAACCTGTAAGCAGTTTTCCAAACAGGCTACTATCTGATTTGTGCGTATATAATTTATATTTAATTCAGAAGCTTTGAGATTTCACTAACATTTTCAAATCTCTTGATAAATTGAATTATAGAGAGTAAGATGGATTTGTTTAAGAAAAATGGCATACCCCTCAAGGTTTTAGATATTTTGTTATGTTTTATACCTCATCAAAAGTTCCTTTACTCAAATTCTTGGTTTTTTCTCCTCTTGGGAATGATATGAGTTGTGTAAATTGAGATTTATGCTCAGTAATGACAATTAGAATATATTAATTGGGTACTCATTTTGTGTGATACGTTATAAGGAATTACAAATATGTTTTGGGCCTAGCTTCACCAGTTTGAAAAAAAAAAACTCCCTTCTCTCCCCAACTTGCTGTACTGAGAGAATTCTTATCTAGAAGTCAAGGAACAGATCTTTGCTAATGGATCACAGCAGGCGAATAAACACAGCAGCCTGTGCAGAGGATATTTTTCACTCTTGCGCAACTTGTTTCTCAATATTTTGTCCTCTGTTGTGGATTATAAAGTGTGTATGTGAGAGTAAACATCAGGCAATCACTCTTCCTCTCCCTGCGTGAGGAATAACACTTTGAGGCGTATGAGTAATTCATATATTCTGAGCCATGTGCAATACAGTTCTTTATTGAATAAAATGGGGACAAAATAGAAACATGGATTGAGTTTACTTTTCTCATTAATCATAAGAACATCACGTTAAGGTGGGAATATTTCTTTCAAAATGGGACATCCCTGATTTGGCTGTTTCTATATTCTACTATATTATGTTGTTACCAATTACTTCATGCCTTTCATAATTACATGGCTATTGTAATAGTCTAGGTGAGATATTATGAGAGTGAACCAGAAGAAAAGTGATTGGAATAAGAAAATTTCAAGAAGATAAAAGTTTTCAAGGGTTTCAAATACTTCAAAGAAGTCATATATAAAAGAAAAAAAAAACCTAACCTAAGAACTCTAATTAAATTTGGCAATTAGGAAGGTTTTGGTAATGTTTCAGTACACTTGGGAGCCATACTACAAAGGATAGAGATTTATTACTGATTAGTCTTTCAAAGAGGTTGGCATTAAAAACCATCAGATTTCATTTGGAGTTTTGTTTCAGATAGAGTAGGCAGTATGCATTTCTTTGGATTGGGAATAATCTGGAAATATTCCTATCATATTAATTTTTAAATTATCATATTAATTTCTAAAATTTTCTGTTTGGAAGTTGGGTTAGGGCTATGGAGGATGCTTAGAAATTACTACTAAATAAATAGGAAAGATCATTTTGGGGGGCAAGGGATTGTCTCCACATCATACAAAAATCTAAAGGAATAGATCTTTGAGTGTGTATCTTGTACATAATTTACCATGCCACTTTATCTTCAAATATAGTGGCATTCACTGCTGTTCAAAAAGTAGATGCTTGGGTTATAGGCTTAATGACACAGAGAGTTAAGATATTTTCAAAGCATAAATAGTTCTGAAGGGATGTTATGGTATTTGATAACCCCTTGCTATTACACCTAAATTCTTTTGTTCCTTCCCTGAGGGCAAGCCCCCATTCTGAGTGCCAAAGTTTAGCTCATAAAAATATAGAAAGAATAAGCTCTCTATAAAAAAACACTAAAGTTTTTTTTAAAAAAAGACTGTGAATATGGTATAACAGGAAAAAGATTTATCATCCCACATTAAAGAAGCAAAACACTAGATAAAATACATGAAAAAATAGTCAAGACACTATACATCAGGTAATGAAGGTAAATGACCCTGAGTGATGAGAAACAAGTGGCTTGAGCCCAGTGACTGCCCCAGAATAATGCCTTAAAAGTGTTTCAAGGCTGCAGCCCAGGGAGGGGGAATCTAGGAAGCCGAGCAGATGCCCTGAGTTGAGGAGATGGACTGAGGATTTAGGCTGATTAAAGAAGCTAGAGTTTGCAGGACAGAGTACTGAAGAGGTAAGAACTAGATCGAGAGAAAAAGAAGAGATGTGAAAGTTTCAAGCATTCATGCAAAGTTGGGAATTGTGCCTGTTCCTACTAACCAGAATGGAAAACCTGATAATTCGTGGGAAATTGGATAAGTACATAGAAGAGATTTGCAATCAGTAATGAGGCAAAATTAGCCTTAGACTAAAGGTTGTTCTTATCCTCCTTGAAATATTTTAAACACAAGACCCCAAAAGATCAAACTGTTTCCTAGTAACTTAATTTTATACCAAAAAAATCCTTGAAAAGATTTACAGATACCTATATTATAGTCATGTAGCAGACTTACACTATGTGAAGTAATGAATAAAGTTCATTAGATGGACAATAATACCAGATGGAAATACGCATCTAACCAGAGAAATAAAGAGCACTGAAAATAGTAAATACACGGGGTAAATTTATAAGAACTTTTTATTATTATTTAAATAGTTTTGAAAAAAATTGACTCTAAAAAATAATAAAAATGTAGTCTAGGATTTATAACCTATGTAAAAGTCTTAAAGACCAAGATAAGAGATAAGTGGAAGTATTCTACTGTAAGGTTATTATATTTTACCTGAAGTAGTATACTATCACTAAAATATAGACTATTATATGTTAGAGATGTCTACTGTAAAACTAAAGCAACCACAAAAATAAATATACAGAGAATAATAGCTAATAAGCCAACAAAAAAGATAAATTGAAAATAAAATTCATTTAATCCAAAAGACAGAAGAAAAAGAGAGACAAGGGAAACAAATGTGGCAATTAAAAAACAAACAGCAAGATGCTTGGTTTAAACTTAACCATATCAGTAAGCACAATAAATGTAAATGACCTAAATATCCCATTAAAAGGCAAAAGTTGTCAGACCCAATTATATGCTGCATACAAGAAAGGCTTTTAAATAGAAAGACACTACTAGGTAAAAAGTTAAAATACAGATAAATACACACTATGCTAACACTATCAAAAGAAAGCTGTAGTAGCTGTATTTCTGTCAGACAAAGTATATTTCAGAGCCAGGAATAGTACAAGGGGTAAACAAGATCATTTCATAGTAATAATGGGGTAAATTGGTCAAGAAGACATTACTGAAGAAGACAATACAATCCTAAGTGTTTATGGGTCTAGAAATAAAGGTTCAAATACCTTAGGAGAAGGCTGATAGAACTGCAAGGAGAAAGACAAACAATGATAGCTGGTGATTTCAGTCTCTCAATAGTTGATAGAATAAGTAGTCAGAAAATCAACAAGGATGTAGAAAACACAAACAACACTACCAACTTGAGCTAACATTTATAGATCATGTCATCCAACAATAGCAGAACATTCGTTTTCAAGTGCACATGAATCATTTACCAAGGCAGACTGTGTTCTGGGCCATAAAACAAATCTCAATAAGTTAAACAAGATTCGGGTCATGCAAAATTTTGATATATTCTCTGATCACAATGGAATTAAATTAGAACTCAATAAGAAATCCTTGAGAAATTACCAGATATTTGGAAACTAAACACCACACTTTTAAGTAACCTATTGGTCAAAGAAGAAATCAAAAGAGAGATGTGAAGTATTTTGAACTCAATACCAGTACACCAGAATGTGTGGAATGACTCTAAAATCATACTTAGGGGAAAATGAATAGCACCAAATGCCAATATTAGAAAAGCAGATCTTAAATCAATGACCTCTGCTTCCACTATAAGAAACTAAAAACATGAGTGAAAATTAAACCTAAAGTAAACAGAAAAAAAGAAGTAACAGAATTAGATTGGAAATCAATTAAATAGAAAGCAGAAATACCACAGACAAAAATCAATTAAACCAAAATTGTTTCTTTGAGAAGATCAGTGAAACTGATAAACTTCTAGCCTGAGTGATCAGAAAAAACAAAGAAACAAATGAATCAGATCAGGAATGAAAGTGGTAACATCACTATAAATTCTTACAGATATTAAAAGCATTAAAGGAAATGTATGAACAACTCTATCCCATAAATTTGACAATTTAAATAAAATGGACAATTTACTTAAAAGACACAAACTACCAATTAAATATATTATAATTAATTAAATAGAATAATTTAATTTATTAATTTACAACCAATAATCTTATTAATTAAAATATTAATTAATTATTAATTAATTGAATTATTAATTTTGTAAGTAAAATTTTTTCCACAAAGAAACTCCAGGGCCAGATGTCTTCATAGTTATTTTCTACAAAACATTTTAAAGACATATTCCTAATTTTACAGGGACACTTTGAGAAAATTGAAGAGGAGGGAATAACTTCCTAACTCATTCTATGAAGCCAGCATTACTCCAATAACAAACCAAAGATCTAACAGGAAAAATTAGACTATAAACCAATATCCCCCATGAGCATAGATGCAAAATTTCTAACCAAAATTTTAGCAAATTGAATTAATCATATATAAAAGGAGTATAACATCATGACTAAGTAAGGTTTATTCCAGGAATTTCAGGTTGGTTCAACATTCAAAAATCAGTGAAGGTAATTCACATACTACAAAGCAAAAAGTAAATCTATATGATTATCTCAATAGATGCAAAAAATATATCTAACAAAATCCAAAATCGATTTCTGATAAAAAACTGTCAGAAAAATAGGAATAAAAGCTTCAATATGAAAAAAAGGGCATTTACCAAAACTTGGGCTACCATCATAACTTAATGATGAAAGACTGAATGCATTCCCCTCAGGGTCAGGGACAAGACAAGTATATTCACTTTCATTATTTTTATTTAACATTGTACTGGAGGATTTAGCCAGTGCAATAAGGATAGTATTTAAAAAAAAATACTTGATCAAAATACTGCAGATTGGAAAGGGAAAAGTAAAACTGTTGCTATCTGTAGACAACGTGGTCATCTATGTTGAATGTCTGATGATATCTACGAAAAATCTTCAAGAACTAATTAATAATTTAGTAATATTGTAGAAAGCAAAATCAAAATACAAAAATCAATTGTGTTTCTTTGTACAAGCAATGAACAATCGAAAACTAAAATTTTAAAAGTGTTTCATTTACAATAGTATTAAAAATGAAGTACTTATGGATAAATCTTACAAAATACATATAAAACTAGTATTCTGAAAACTACAAAATTATTGAGAAAAATTAAAACAGACCTTAACAAATGGAGTGATATACAGGGTTTGTGACCTGGAAAAGTCAATATTATTAAAATGTTGATTCTCCATGTAAGAGCTCTATAGATTCAAGGAATTCTATTCAAAAGCCAACATGCCTTTTTTTTTTTTTTTTGGTAGAAATAGATAAGTTGATTCTAAAATTCATAAGGAAATGCAAAATAATTTTGGAAAATAAGAACAAATTTTGAAGACTAAGACTACTTGACATGAATGCTTACTATAAAGACAGTGTAGTATTGGCGTAGAAAAGGACAAACAAATCAGTGAACCAGAATAGTGAGTCCAGAAATAGACGCACATATATGTATGACAACTGATTTTCAACAAGGTACAAAGGGGATTCAGGGGAGAAAGTACAGTCTTTGCAACAAATGGTGCTAGAACAATTGGGTGTATATAGGCAAAAAAAAAAAAAAAAAAATCACAGAATAACAACAAAAGCATTGATCTATATCTCACACCATATAAGAAATTAACTCAAAATGGACAATAGACCAAAGAAATACTAAATATCTAAAACTCCTGGGAGAAAATATTGGGGAAAATATTTGTGACATTGGGCTAGACAGAGATCCCTTAGATAGGAAGCAAATTCACTATCCATAAAAAAGAGAAAAGGGAAATTGGACTTCATGAAATTTAAAACTTCTGCTTTTTGAAAGACACTATTAAGAGCATGAAAAGAAAAGTCACAAAACTGGAGGAAATATTTTTAAATGATATATGTGATAAAGAACTTCTACTTAGACTATACAAAGAATCCAAAACTTATCAATAAGAAAACAAACAACTGAAAAACGGGCAAAATTTGGGGTCAGACATTTCACCAAAGAAGGTCATCCAAAGATAGTGGCAAATTAGCACATGAAAAGATACTAAATACAATTGGCCATTAAGGAAATGCAAATCAAAACTATGATAAAGTACTGCTACACACCTATTAGAATGCCTAAAATGAAAATGATTTAACCATACCAACGTTGGAGAGGATGTGAAAGATCTGGAACTTTATATACGGCTGCTGGGAATATAAATGGTGCAAACACTTTAGAAAACAATTTGGCACTTCCTTAAAATTGTAAACATACGCCCACCATACGATCCCGTCATTCCACTCCCAATTATTTATCCAAGCGAAATGAAAGCCATACAAAGACTTCTACAGGAACATTGCCAGCAGCTTTGTTTGTAATAGCCCCCAATCAAGATAACCCAAATATCCATCAATAGGTAAATGGATAAACAAACTCTGGCATATCCATACAGTGGAATACTACTCAACACTAGAAAGCATAAACTGTTGATATAGCCAACAACTCCAACTAAATCATGCTCAGCAAATGAGGCCAGACCAAAAAAAGAGCACATAGTGTATGACTGATTCCATTTATACAAAACTCTAGAAAATCTAAATAAAAAACAGATGAGTGAGTGCCTGAGGCTACGAAGGAACAGGAGGGAGAGATTACAAAGGGGGATGAAGAGACTCTGGGGGATAAAGGATTATGTTCACTATCTTGATTGTGGTGATGGTTTCATGGAGTTTACATATATCAAAACTTATCAAATTGTACACTTTAAATATGTACAGTTCATTACACGTCAGTACCTCAATAAAGTTGTTTTTAAAAAAAAGAACTGCTATTTATTCCTGTGCATTAGCTTTTAAACTGCTACATTTTTGCTTTGACTACTTCATAAATTAGGGTAAACTGTTGCTATGTTGTCTTGATGAGGATATTTCTTGCCGCCTAAATCTGACCCCCTAGTCTCTCCCCAGCTAATCTCTCCTTAATCGGACAACAAAAGACAAGAAAGTGCAGCCAGAAGAGGGCAGCATTCCGCAGAAATCCATAATTACTAATTCTTTCCATTCCCCATCTAGTGTTGCTTCTAAATTTGAGGACAGTAGTTTTAATCAATCTGAGGAGACCTTATTCCAGGGCAGGAATTGTGGGGTGGGAGAGATGGGGAGAGGATGGAGAGCAAGAAAATATTAACATCTTTGGAGGGTAAGATGATGCATGTAGTTTAAAAACAAAGCAGATCTATGTCCTATTTATGAATTTTCTTTATTATGCTTCTTAATTTATTTTGATTCATGAAAGAGAGGAAGGTTTATAAAGATTGGGAAATAGTGTTTTAGGATATTCCTATTACTTTTGAAGTATTGGCTCTTAACTTTTTGAAGAGTTTGGAAAGTCAGAGGCCCTTTCCTCAGGAAAATGAGCAAGACTTAGTGTTTTGTAAACGTGTAAGGGTTCTACAGAAGCAGCCCCCAGTGCTCATGGATTCCAGGCTCAGGTCCTGTATCTTCAATCACCTTGTTTTCAGATGCCCTCCCGTTGCGGAGCACAGGCTCCGGACGCACAGGCTCAGCGGCCATGGCTCACGGGCCCAGCCGCTCCGCGGCATGTGGGATCTTCCCCGACCGGGGCACGAACCCGCGTGCCCCGCATCGGCAGGCGGACTCCAACCACTGCGCCACTAGGGAAGTCCCACTCCCTGGAGAATTTTTTAAAATGAGTCTGACTGGTAAACATTGGAACAATGAGGCTATGTAGTCTTGTATCCTTTTGAAAGGAAGCAGGAAGTGAGTCTTGTCTAGGAATATTGGTTTTATTTCCTGCTAGCTGTGTAATCATGGGCAAAGTACCTAAATTCTCCGAGTCTCACATTTCCTCATATTTAAATAGGGGGATAATAATATCCGTCCAATCTACTTTGAAAGCACCGTATGAGGCTCGAAAAAGACATTATTAAAATCTGGCTGTGTACGTGCAAAAACTATCAAATGTAAATAACTATTACTCTGCATAGCAGGATAGGGACTACAAAAGTCAAAGGGGTATTTTAAATAATGCATTTGCATATATGCTTTTGAACTGGGACAAATGAAACTACTTTGCCTTCCAGAATGATCAAGAGCTATTTTAGATTGCAAGGGTACTATGAAAATGCCAGAGATGAAAATCAATTCATTTGTTTTCTATAATGCATTTGCCATTGCCACTAAGGTTGTGCGAATTTTCATCAAAAGCTTCTGTAATCTGCTGCTGCAGGATGACCTGCTGGAGGTTTACGAGGTCCCGTGTTGTCATGAATGTTCTGTCCCTTCAGTAGTCGTGCGCCACAGCATCATACACTTCCCAGATGCTATCATGGAATAATTCTAGTACCAGTGAAGAATAAAACATGTTTGCAAAACTTACGGCTGCTTAACAGCAGCTTTTTAAAACTACCTGTCTAGGCTATTATTACAAAAGTGAACGTTGACTACACCATCCTGGCAGGAGTCAGGGCAGAGTCAGTGTTGACGTGCCGTTTTGCCTTTTCTTCCTCCAAGTGTAAAGCTTTTAAAGAGGTGTAAATTCTCCTGAACAGCATTTCAGCAATTCATATATCATTTGGTTTCGAAAACACCATGCCTGTGGCTGCCCCCTCCCCCTTCATATTCCATTGTATTGGCGGCGGTGACACCTCCAGTGCAGACTCATTTATAGTCTGGGCACTGGCAAACTCGAGCTGCTTGAATACCCCATGGGGAAGCAGTTATTCCATCAGAGGCCTCTTGCCTTCATCATGCCACTCATTTGTGCATGACTTAAATGGGCATTTGCCACTGCCTATTATTTCCCTGGCGCTGACACCACGGGTGCCATTATCGGAGAGGGCCTGGCTATCTCTCTTTTTCTTCCCTGCAGTGTCAGCTTGGTATTCTGACATTTGAAAAGAGAAAGCTTGGAGGTGATTGTAATCTAGTTCTTGGCGTGCCCTTAACATAGCACTTGGCGCTGGATTAGAAGTCACAGATCCCGGGCTCCTATTCTGGCTTTGCCATTTACAGGTCATGTAAACACAGATAATTTACTCAGTCTTTCTGAGTGTCAGTTCCCCGTTTCAGAGTGGGATGACAAAATAAGAGTTTCAGCCTGCTGGAGAAATCTTATGTGTATTTCCTAGATATCTTCTCACTTTCAGCCCCTTGGAAGTATCTGAAATGCAGAACGGATAACATAATTTTAATTAACATAAAATGACGTCGTTACCTGACATTCTTCCTTCATGCTGGCAAATTCTTAATCTCTGAGTCTGGAGATACAAGTTCAAATGTTCCAGAGTCAACAACAAATGTGAACGGCTGGGATCCCTCTAAACGCCCAGCCTATTATGGGAGAAAGTCACATGTTGTGGACAGAGACAGAGGAAGGCCAGATGTTAGACTCTGAAGGAATGACCGCTGGGCCATCGCTGCCTGATCAAAGAAGCACCCGCTGTGCGTTGTACAATCTGGTTTCAGGATTCAATATCACTGTGATGGATCAAATCGTGGTACACGCCTCATCCTTCCATCAGCGTGCTTGGTTGGGGATACAGGATGTGGCAGACACAGTTGGCACCCACTGAATTCCTACATTTAGTGCTTTCCTTCATTTCTCAGTTTTTAAGGCATCCAGATTTGGGGGTTGTCAGTTGCAGTTCTGAGCAATGAATTTGGAGCAGATGTGTTGGCACTGACAGACTGAAGCACTAAGAGCTAGTCTGCTCCCACCAAATTTCTGTTATCCGGCCTTGGCAACACGTTCCAGATGGTAGAGCTCTAAGATGGAGCTGGCTCTCCAACCTGAATTGGACTTGAGCAAGAAATAAACCTTTCTTGTTTTAAGTCATCCAAATTCGGGGGCTTGGCTGTTGCAGTAGCTAGTGTTTAACTGTCCCATTTAAAACAGGGTAAAATCTATGGGAGAGTGAGAACCAGTATTTGAAAGTTACCTAGAAACAATTTCAGTTCTTAAGGAAGAGTGTTCTAAGAGAACTTTTCCAAAATAGGCTGGTCAAGAAAAAAAATATTGACCCATCCAATGAGACAGTAAGCTCTGGGTCAGGACAGTGTTTAAGAAGAGCTTGCGTGCAAGGATGCTGTTAAGTAGCTGCCCCAGTCCCCTGACCATCAGGATGCTGGATAAGATGATGCCTGTGAAAGGCTACGTGAGTCTAGGACAGCATTAACTCATTAATGAGGGTTTATGGAAAGTGTACCCAGCATGTCTCCCTTCACCAAAGTCAACTCACTCTTCTGTGATTTCTAGGGAAGAAAAGACTCCAGACTCGGCTTATTGGATTTTCACTGTCCTTTTAGGACTCTACTAAAGCAGAATGACTTTGACATGGGCAGCAGGCACTTTTCTTTCTTAATTTACTAGATCCCTTCAGGCCTTAGGCTACTCTTGCCTTTAGGATTGTTTCCAGGCAACAGCCTAAAGCCCTTGTTCTAAAACACCTCAGAGAAGCTCATCTGTTAAAAGAGTCAAACTTTAGTAGTTACTTTTGACCCCAGTGAAAAGCAAAAGATTGACTAGCGTTTTGAAAGGTGGCCTGAGGTACCTTCAGAATGTTCTTTGCTGTTTAGGGTGTTGGTAATGGCTCTTTGCTTTCTTACTCTCAGGCCATATAAAGGCAACTCACCTTCAATAACCTTCACTGGTTTATGCTTAGGAAAGGAGGTAACATGGCGGCCAAGGTGATCACCGCTCAGCAGACAAGTGAGACTGTGGTTCTCACCTTGAAAAAGGTGTTAGGGGCAGTAGGAGAGTGAGAGATTGGACTGGGACCTGTACAATGAGGTAGAGAAAATTCAAGATAACAAGTTGACTAGTCGGGTGCAAACATAACACACCTAAATAAGAGAATTGGCCACCAACAATCCAGGAACTGTCCAATGTGTTGTTTAGCATTTCTATGTTAAACCAAAAAAATTTTTCAGAAAGGAATAAAATGTAATGAGCTTCGAGCTCTTCTAGTTCAAATTCCCCAATTTTCAGGAGTTTGAATATCAGCAGACAGATAAAAAGTGGTTCATGGTGATCCAGGACTAACACTCGAGCCCCCCCAGTTTCCAATCATTGCCTTTTGTCTTATACCCACTGATACATTCCTTGGAGATGTACTATGCAGATAACTTTTGGTAAAACTCACCCACCTAAGAAAAGATGGCCTCAGATTGTGGAGTTTCTATGGCATTCATTCATTCTTTCATTGTTTCTGACTTCAAGGAGCTTTCATGCTTACATGGAAATGGTATTCACTGACACTGACTTAAAGGACAGATGTGCATATTCCTCTCCTTATTAAGCACGTCAGTGTTTTCCAGGGTTCGAGTCTTAAGCAGCAGTGATCCACAGTGTGTCCCCCTTTCCTGATTTCTGCAGGTTAATGCCTGTCTCTCTGCCTCGTGAGCAGAGAGGATTCAGCTCACCTGTTCTGCTTTTCCAGAGCTTGTCAGGGACAAGAAGGATGGAAAGTCCTTCCAGGACCATTCAGACAGGTTGACACCCATCCTTTCAGGGCTATGTGGTTTCCACGGGGCCAACCTCTTTCCAGGAAAAGCAGTGCTCTCCTGCCCACCCTTGGACTTTCTTTCCTGGGTCCCTGGGCTTTGGTCAGGCTCAGAGAGCAAATATGCAGCCTCTCTTGATCTAGGCTCTGACAGCCGCCCTGCTTGGGAAGGGGGTTGAAACTGTGAGGGCAGGGGGGGCAGGTACATGTTTTAGGATCATATTTTTCCAGGAGTCCCAATTTGAATCTATAGTTTAGTTCATGTTGTTTTTTTTCTTACCTAGGCATCTCCTCCCCACTGCTTCATAGATAGCCACCTCCTCTGAGCTCACAAAGAGGTTACAGCTGCTTGGGGGCCCTGCTGTGACCTCTCGTTTGCATCTAGTCACCACATAAAGCCATGTTGCCATGAACACCACATGTTAGTGCCATGTGTTGGGGATAAGACACTTTGGGAGCAGAATCAAGCAGCAGGTGAGTCAAAAAACCATGGGCTTTACCCTATGTGTGTGCATATATACATGTGTGTATACGCATGCATGTATGTGTATGTACCGTATAGTTTATATATTACACATGAGTAATATACATAAAATACTATAGATATATACTTACACACACACAAAACTGAGTTTTGCAGGACTCTCGTGTCCTTTTCAGAGATCGACTGTCTTCCTCTTTCTCAGGCTGCCTCCTGACCCCCACCCCATCCATTGTGATTTCTCGGTCATGGTCACTTCCTGTGCCTTGGGCAGTGCCCTAGGCTTCAAACCTTTTCAGATTCTTTCTGTTCCTCAGAACTGACCTGTTCAGTGCCCCATTTCCTAAGAACCCTTTTGGTGGGGTTGGTTCTAATCTACTAAGCTAGTTCCATCAGGTGGTTGTTAATGGCTTACCATGTTATACTCTTTGCATGTTAACTGGATTCTTCTGGGCTCTATCCCAAATGACTGCTGCCAGGGCCTGGATCAGGGCGAGGTAAGTGGGTGCCTTGGATGCAAACTTCAAGGAGATGCTCGCACAACACTGAGAGTGAGTGTCTCTTAGATGTAGTGCCCTAGGAGCTTTTCTTGCCTCCCCTGAATTCAGGCCCTGACTGCCAGAGCCTGGAAATGTAAAGCTTTGTGATCAGCAAGAAGAGAGAAACTTCTTGTCTCCAGAATCACATTCTATTAGTATCTGCTCACTCTAAGTCTTAACCTGGGGACACCCTAGGTTCTTAAATTCATTTGCTAAGTCAAAATGTAAAATATCACATAAGACATGTTTACTTGTCAAGATATTTCTTAATGCATGACAGTTTTGAAACAGCAAAAAAAAAAAAAAAGATTCTGGGTAATAGCAACAGAAGAGAGCTGGGCATATACAATAATGCTGATTTGGCCTGACTTCATCTTTTTTTTGTAGAATAGAAATTCTGAAATAGTATGGTATTAAGGATAAATTTAAGATATAAAATTAGACAACCAAGAACATAAAGCTTGTGAGGTCAAAACACAAGTATATTTCTCAAATAGACTAATTGCTTTAAAGGCAAAATTTACAAGATTCCCAGGGACACACATCTCCATGGGTGTGTTTCACCACTGAGGTGGAATCTGCATATTTCCAGGTCCTAATGGATGAATGAATGCTGATGTTTGGTGACTTACTGTCACCTTGCCTAAGTCAGGAGTGCAAAGGCAACGTTCTGATCGTAAGGAATGTGTGGCGCTATCATTTTGGAGGTTCTAGAAATCATTTTGGTCATAAACATTTTATCCAAATAGGAAATTAAATGAACAGGAAACCATTACATTATATTCTTATTAAAGGGATAGTGGTTTTGAACAATTGCTTTTGAAAACAGATGGGCAATTATTTCACATCTATCACTAAAGGCTAACGGTCTTAGCTGAAAGTAAGTGACGTGAGCTTTGTTGCAGAGATTCCTATTAAAGAAAAAACAGGACATGATTTCCTCCAGCAGGCGCATAAGGATGATTTTCCGGCTTCAGAATTTCCCTTTTGACTTCCAATCATGCTTCTCCAAGGGATGCTTGCTAGACTGGAGCTACGGAATGTGACCATGGAGGGGGAAAGAAACTGATGAAGCCGTACTGAAACGTGATGTGCATCTTTTCAGCAACACTAAGGAAGGGATGATTGTTTGTTACTTTTCTATATCATCTATTTTTTTCTTATTTTTGGATTCATGTTTAATTATTTATTCAGTACCCATAGAGTACTTTCCTGGAAGTGGTTTTCTTTATTGACACTAATGATGTTGAAGATAACTGTAATAATTATTATAAATCATTTAACGTTCTTACAATTTAATCTCCATCCATTATTTATTAGCTGTATATAGGCTTATGCTACCTTTAATTTTCACAATTCTATTATCTTTATAATAGAAACTGAGGCTAAGAAAGCTAAGAGACATGGTCTAGATCACGTAGTCAAGAAATAGAAACTGGGATGAATCCTGGCTTTACTTTTTTTTCCAAATCCTCTGCCTCTGATGTCTATTGGCTTTCCAGGACCATCCACTCAATCCCGGTCTTTTTGGATATTTCCCTAGGCTCTAGGCATTTCCTGTTTACCCTTCCTCTCTGTTTCTCACCAAACTAGCCCCCAGATAGGTTGTTGATTGTCAGAAATAAGATAAATTAATTCACACTGGGACTGATTGGGACTAATTCATTTCTGTATTCTACAAAGAGTTAAGGATGACCTCCTTTCACCACACATTCTGCCTGCTTCTAGATTCTACAAATGAAGACAGCATATCCCTGTCCTCAGGGAGCCCTCTGCTCACAGACATGTCTACTGGACAAATCATGACCATATATTATTATCTATTTTAAGAGGGATAGAGTTGTAACGATGAAACTTTAGGCACCAGCCTGCCAGCCTCATAAAACCGTAATGGAGGGGTGGGGTGAGGGGTCTAAGGTGCCCCAGGACTTGTAGGAGCAGGACTTTGCTTCTGCCTGAGGCTGATCCTGTTAGAAAACAGTCCATTTTAGACTGTTACCATGCCTACAATATTAATAATTTGGAACTTTCTCAAGTTTTATCTCTTAAATCTAAATTCTGTAAGGTAGCCTAATAAGTTATTTTTCTCCAACAATATTTAGAATCATAATTTTGGCAAAGCAGGAGGTCAGGTGCCCCTTCAATCGTGAGATTTAAATCTGTTTCCTGTTATCTTCTTTCTACTTCTTTCTGCAGCCCTATCTGTAGTTCAGCTGGTGGCTCTGACGGGGTTCAGGACATGCTATCCCAAATTTGATACCTTGGTATATGGACTGTCTTAAGCTGAAGAAGTTTGAGAAAATGTTAGAAGCAGGAAAGTTACTCTGACTTCCCCACCCCATCCTCCTCCTTCCGTGAAAACAGGGGTAAATTTGCCTATGTGAAAGGTACCCTCCCAGTATCCAGAGGAGAGAAGACATGGTTTTCACCAGCGATGGGGAAGCCATTCAAACAAACTTCATTAAACTAACCCTTAGTATCTTCCTCACCACTCACTACCCCCAGCCCAAACCCCTTTGCCTTGTCAAATCATCACAAATGTATTGTTTTGGTGTCTAAAAGGTATAAAAGCTTCCTGCTCTGGTCACTTCTTAGGTCTTTATTCTCTTGTGAAGATTTCCACATATATGTCAAAATGCAATATATCTTGTATACTTTTCTTCTGTTAACCTATCTTTGTCTGTTTAATTTTCAGACCCAGGCAGGACCCCTAAGAGGGTTGAGGAAAATGTTTTCCTCCCCTACAGCTCTATGGAACTCCTGCCAGAAAATGGATGGAAAATTACCTTCGAAATATATCATTTCTGAATTTAAAGATTCAGTGAAACACTGTTGTAATGATATGTAGAGAAATATTCACAGATAATCTATTAAGCTTGCTAAACTTTTATTTTGTTTTCATGTGAATGTATCATATCACTGGAAATAGACTAGAACCAAGATATAACATGATTTTCTATGAGTGAAAGGCCATCTGTCTTGCTTTTTTACATGACTATGTACAATATTTGCTAATATGTACCACCAGACTTTCTTAAATGATTGCTATGAACAAATTTAAATACAAACACTAAAAGTCTCCATAAAAATCACTGTAAATATTTCAAACATATTCAACTAAGGAATGGAAATCAGAGACATAAGTAGTTCTATGATATGGTTGCATATAGTTTTAAGGAGGGGAAGGTCAGTTTTCTTCAGCAAATAGGTGACCATCATTCTAGGAAGATGATGATACTACCTGAGAAGGTGAACTGAGAACTTCAAGTTCTCAAGAGTTTTCCAGGAATCCTTCACATAGCCTGATGCCAAAGCCTGCTCTCCGGTAATGAAATGGGCTGAATCTCCTTTCCCGTACAGCAGGGGTCCCCAAACCCCAGGCCTGTTAGGAACCGGGCGGCCCAGCAGGAGGTGAGCGGCGTTGGGCTGGGGAGCGACTGAAGCTTTATGTGCGCTCACTATCGTTCCCCATCGCTCTCATTACTACCTGAACCATCCCCCCTCACCCCTCCTCACTCCGTGGAAAAATGGTCTTCCACGAAACCAGTCCCTGGTGCCAAAAATTTGGGGGACCACGGCTACCTTACATTTATAAGTGCTTCTCCTCGACCTCTTGCCACCTCACTTCCCAGAGCTCAAAATACTTTCTGCCTCCTAAATACTCCCTTATTAACCCTAAAGCCATGGGGAGGCCAGTAGGGGAATTTGGAAGGGCTACTCATTTTCTGAGCTCAGAAAATTCTATCACGTCAGGGTCAAGCTCGTCAGAAACGAATTTGAACCTTCTGGCTTTGCATGAGGAAATACGAAAATAGTTGGTGGTCACCCCTCCCCACCCGCCAGAAGAATTGAAGAGAATATTCTCCAGTTTGTCCGGTTGAAGATATTTCTGCAAGCGTAGAGTTTGAGGCCTGGGGAATCCTGGTATGCTCTTGTACGTTTTATTTACAAGCATTATTTGTTAAAAATATAGTGCTGGGACAAACAAACTAATTTGTAAAAATTTAAGTTAAAAAAAAGTTGTATTTGACAGAGTGGCTTTAGCTGTGGAACACAAAGTGTAAGCAAATAAAAAAGTAATGGGGGCTTCCCTGGTGGCGCAGTGGTTGAGAATCTGCCTGCTAATGCAGGGGACACGGGTTCGAGCCCTGGTCTGGGAAGATCCCACATGCCGCGGAGCAACTGGGCCTGTGAGCCACAACTACTGAGCCTGCGCGTCTGGAGCCTGTGCTCCGCAACAAGAGAGGCCCGCGCACCGCGATGAAGAGTGGCCCCCGCTTGCACAACTAGAGAAAGCCCTCGCACAGAAACGAAGACCCAACACAGCCCTAAATAAATAAGTTAATTAATTAATTAAAAAAAAAGTAATGGAATCCAGAAATAGATTATGTATGCATAGCATGCTGTGACTGCAAAAAAAGATTAATGTGTAACTTAATTAATTTCCTCCTTTACAGAAACTTTGTCTTTGCTAGGCAGCACCTTTATTAGGTAAGCACAACAAACTTGAGTTGTTTACATAAGAAAGCTCAGGGAACTACTTGTGGGGAAGCAAAAGAATAAATCCAGAAGGTGAGAGGGTGAGAGGGGAGAAACAAGAAAGATGAGAGTGCCGAGCCCAGGTCAGGCCAGAGGAACAGATTGAGCTATTGGCCTAGGGGGCCAATGTGATACAGAAATACATAACATGTATGTATGCATTCCCTATATAGAAATACACACACACACACAACTTTCTATCTGTGTGTGTGTGTGTGTGTGTGTGTGTGTGTGTGTTTTGAGAGACGAAGAAGAAAAGGAATTTTAGAGATTTGATTTTTGGATTAAAAATTTAATGCCTTCATTTACTTTGGATTATTTTTTAATATTGGCCTGGGGTTTCTTTTTAAACTGCATTGATAGTGCTACAAAGTAGCTTAGTTTTATTAAGCTAAGCTGTATGAAATTGCTGATTTTTGTATGTCAAAGATGGTCAAATACTGTTGTTTTTCCTGGTTCATCCTATTTTATGGTCCACCTCACATATAGAGTTAGCTAGTTCGCGCACAAAGACTGAGATTTAAATGCTCCAGGCAGAGGAAGCCTCATGCACGTAGGCTGAGAGGAGAGGAAAACGGGGCACCACCAGGGCCTCTGTCCTGTGGCTGGTAAGAGGTTACCCAGAAGGGCGAGCAGCAGATGAACAAATGCCAATGATGCCAACATGGTGGCACTGTGCCAAGCCCAGACAGAACAGATCTCAGTACAATCTCACAAGGATCCTGTGAAGCAGGTATTATTAGTTTTCAGTATTCTCATTATTATTATTTTACTGATGAAGAACTGAGCCTGTGATGGTTAATTTTACGTGTCAACTGACTAGGCTATAGTGTTAAGTTGATGGGATTACCATATAAACTATTAGACTTTGAGTGAAGCATATTACCCTCCATCAGGTGGGTGGGCCTCATCAAATCAGTTGTAGGCCTTAAGAGAAAAGACTGAAATCTCCTGATGAGGAAGGATTCTGCCTCCAGACTGCCTTTAGACTTAAGGCTGCAACATTAACGCCTGCCAGAATTTCAATTTCAGACTTGCCAACCCTCACCATCACACGAGACATTTCCTTAAAATATCTCGTTCTCTCTGTCTTTCTATATATGATGTATATGTACACATCCTATTGTTTCTTTTTCTCTGGAGAACCCTAACTAGTATAGAGCTGATAAATTATAGAGCAGAGACAAGAACGCAGGATTTCCTGGTTCCAAAATCCATATTTTTAATCACTACTTCATGCTGCCCCCTTCTGTTTCATTATAGAAGGTGTCATCCTTTGTTCGCATCATTTATTAATGTGTTTGCCTCCCCATCTAAGCTATAAGCTCAAGAGGGCAAGAACTTTTTTATTCCCAGCATTCAGCACAATACCTGTCACATGGCATTGCTCAATACATATTTGTTTTAGATTGGGGACAAAATATTTATGGTTCTGTGCTACAATAACTGTAAAGCACAATAAAAATATGAGATGTTTCTGTTATGAGGCAAACACATAATTCTTGTACAGTTATTTAGAAGCAAATATAGAATGTATGTATCTAAAAGTCTGACTATGTGCATAAGCCAGTGTGAAAATGTAAGATGGTATTATTACTTGATAAGCTTTTTTCAGCCTTTGCCAGCAGCCAGGGGTGAAGGAATATTTCCAGGATAAAAAAAAATATATTGTATTTCTCTCCCTAACAGCTGAAGGAAGAAGTAGGAATCACAGGCCCTTTTCCATGCAGGGTAAAGTCAGCAGCCTTAAGCTCAGAAAGGCAACTAGGTTTGATGTTTGTTAGTTTGATGTTAGTTCTGATTGATTGGTGGTGGCTGCCTGCTGCACTTGAGAAGATTGTGAGACCACAGTCAGGTCCTCAGCAAAGAGTGCCTTGATTAACAAGCAAGCTCCCATCTGGCCAAAGGATTGGGTGTGTGCAGCACAAGTGCCATTTTGTTTCCTGCCCTGATTTAAGCAATCCAAGGCTAGCCCTTCTGGTGCTTTTGTGAATTAGCAAGGCTTGCTGTTGAGAAGGAGAAGAGGAATAAAGGTTCAGTTTAAAAGGGAACCAAAACAAATTTCTTGAATGGCAGGTAAAAGGTTCTCAGTGTCTAAGTGAAGATTAATCTCTTTAGCGCTATCTTTAACATAGAGCATATTCCATAATTTTTTTCCCTTTAATCACCAAAATCAGATAAGATCAAATTAACCAACACTTTTAAGAACATGTTTGCTGGACCAGAAGAATTAGTCATCAGGGCCCATGTCCAAAGCCTATATACCAGGATAGAAATATATACTATTGTTAGGGAGTATTTCAGTTTTCTCCTGTATTTCACCATAAACTGGACATTAATTTCATGGTGTTAAGCAGTTAATGGTTGCTTACTTTTACTCACATATTTATTAATGTCTTTGCACATTGTTCTTTTTTGCACATCAAACCTTCCATCTGGAATGGCTTTTCTTCTGTTTGAAATACATAGATTCTTTAGAATTCACTTTAGTAGGGATATTTTGGTGGTAAACTCACTTAACTTTTTCTTTTGTCTGAAAATGTCTTTGTTTCCTGTTTGTTCACTTTTATAAATTTCCTTATATATTTGTTTTTATTTTTGGCTGTGTTGGGTCTTCGTTGCTGTGTGCGGGCTTTCTCTAGTTGCGGCGAACAGGGGCTACACTTCGTTACGGTGCACAGGCTTCTCATTGCAGTGGCTTCTCTTGTTGCGGAGCACGGGTTCTAGGTGCGTGGGCTTCAGTAGTTGTGGCATGTGGGCTCAGTAGTTGTGGCTCGCGGGCTCTAGAGCACAGGCTCAGTAGTTGTGGCTCACAGGCTTAGTTGCTCTGCAGCATGTGGGATCTTGCCGGGCCAGGGATTGAACCCGTGTCCCCTGCAGTAGCAGGCGGATTCTTAACCACTGCACCACCAGGGAAGCCCTCTATTTATTCTTGAAAGACAGTTTTTCATGGTTTGGAAGTCCAGGTTGACAGTGATTTTCTGCTGTCTATTTTCTGCAGTCTGCTGGTGTCTGCTCTTTAAGATGTGAGGTCAGCAATCCATCCAGTCGTCATTCCTTTGCAGGTAATCTGCTCTTTCTTCTTGGAATCTTTTAAATATATTTTGCTTTTCTTTATCATTCTTCAGTCTCAGTATTGTGTCTAAAATTGAATTTTAGCCTCTTGGATCTGAAGATCTTTTAATACTTCTTGAAAATTCTCAGTCTTTTTACCTTCAAATATTGTCTATTCTCAATTCGTTACCTTTTCCTGAATCTTTTTTTTTTTTTTACGCGGGCCTCTCACTGTTGTGGCTTCTCCCATTGCGGAGCACAGGCTCCGGACGCACAGGCTTAGCGGCCATGGCTCACGGGCCCAGCCGCTCTGCGGCATGTGGGATCATCCCGGACCAGGGCACGAACCCGTGTGCCCTGCATCGGCAGGCGGACTCTCAACCACTGCGCCACCAGGGAAGACCCTGAATTTTTTTTTTTTTTTTTTTTTTTTTTGCGGTACACGGGCCTCTCACTGCTGTGGCCTCTCCCGTTGTGGAGCACAGGCTCTGGACGCACAGGCCCAGCGGCCATGACCCACGGGCCCAGCCGCTCCGCGGCATGTGGGATCCTCCCAGACCGGGGCACTATCCCGCGTCCCCTGCATCGGCAGGTGGACCCTCAACCACTGCGCCACCAGGGAAGCCCGACCCCTGAATCTTTGAATAGGCATTATTAAAACCCTTGTCACTCTTTTCTCTCGATTTTTCATATTCTACACCTAATTTTTTCATAGTTACGTTCCAGTCCTCTGATTCTCTGTGAAAGCTACAAATGCACATACCACTTCATGAACTTTCTGTTGTACTGGACTTTGCAATGAATGAAAATAGGAGAATTCACATTAATTCTAGTTAACAGGCTCCTGGAATCAGATTGGCTACCATTAGCTCTTACCTGTATATGACAGATCATGTCAGGGCAGGTGAAGGAGAATATTGAAGTGGATGGTAAATGAGGTAGCAGCAGGGAAACAGGGCCATATGGCTTTACAAAGCTTCCTAGCATTATTATGCCACACATACACTCTCCCTCTGGAATGGAGGACCTGTGACCATAATTTTGTACTAGGAAGGGGAGGCTGCGCATCATAAGACACCATCTGGGAAAACTTATCCAGATGTAATTTTCCTTAGCAATTTTCCTATGCTTGGCTCTGTTACCATAATGGATAGGTTTCTGTCATCTGTTCCTTGGGAATATTTTGTAATGTCAGTGTGAATAGTGTTAGGATTTATTTATTTGGCAACGAATTAAGAAGTGTGACAGTTTATTGTCAGTGAATTTGAAGAGGAAAATATTCCCTTGCTCTAAGCTCTTAGCTCACTTCTACTTATGAATACCCTGTTCCAGTTACTTGAGTCTGGAGCCAACATACGTAAGTAAAATTCTGACATGGAATTATATCACTGCAGATAAAATACCTTGTTTAAACCATAAAAATAATTTTAGGATTCTAATTCTTCAAAACAATGTCATATTGCTTTGTACTATTTTGCAATGACAAGCAGGCTTGTACATTTTAAAGTGAAAATAAGGATGGCCTTTGAAATAAAATTGCCTTTTGTCTTCTTTAAATTTAACAGATAATAACATCTAAAGAACTGAGTAGGGGAGGAAGAATCTTAGTGTCTATGGCTCATACACACGCACTTTCATCATTTCTTAGGGCCGTGACCTCTTGCTGTGTAATTTTGCCCAGAAGTTTTAAATGTTATCTTTGGAGCATTTTTGTATACAATGGCAAGAGAGAATTAAAAGCAATATTTAGGGAGGTGCCAAATCAGGTACAGGTGTCTCCAGTCCTCAGTGTAGTTTATACAGTAAAAATTCTTAATATAATCTTACAGGGTATATTATTCAACCCACCATACAGGGGTTTGGATGAGAGATATTCTATCAGTTTAGATGAATCAGGGAAGGCTTCCTGAAGGGCATGCCATTGAATCAATCTTCGAAGGATAAACACTAATGTGGATAAAACATATTTTCTTAGCCAATAGAATTTTCCCCTAGGAAGAGCCTTGTTTTGTCTGATGGATACTCTGATAATCCTTTTTGGAGTGGGGACCAGAGACCACCAAGGTGCAGGCATAAGTTATGTATCATGCTTTTGATTTACTGAGCACAGCAAGCAAAGTGAGTGTGAGCTGAATTTAGCTCTTAGGAAAATAAAGATTTTAAAGGTAGTAGAGGGCAAGAAGCGGAAGACTTCTTGATGAGGTGTCTTAGGGGAGGAAGAAGAAAGTCAATGGTCAATCACATTGGGTTTTGTGTAGGTGTTGCTACTATGTGAATCTTTCTCCTATTTCCACAATATATCTGGTTAGATATCTGCTTATTATTAACATATTTTAGAGTTAGACCTATCAGTGC
Organism: Grampus griseus; assembly: GCF_964374135.1. Classification (NCBI taxonomy): domain Eukaryota; kingdom Metazoa; phylum Chordata; class Mammalia; order Artiodactyla; family Delphinidae; genus Grampus; species Grampus griseus. Next base: position 69,318,921 of record NC_139007.1, on the reverse strand, counting down.
CCTGCTTCAAGGCTGTTATGAATTAAGTAGAAAGGCTGTTGTTCGCAGGTTCCTAATGGATAGGACTGTGAAGACAGTGAAGGGTAATACTTTTCTTATTTGGGCTCTTAATAGAGGTTAGAGAGCAGATGCATGAGGCTGTATTTCCTCCTGAGTGCTTAAAGTACAAATAAACTGGTTTCTTTTTTTTTTTTTTGCGGTACGCGGGCCTCTCACTGCTGCGGCCTCCCCCGCCGCGGAGCGCAGGCTCAGTGGCCATGGCCCGTGGGACCAGCCGCTCCGCGGCATGCGGGATCCCCCCGGGCCTGGGCACGAACCCGCGCCCCCCGCATCGTCAGGAGGACTCCCAAACACTGCGCCACCAGGGAAGCCCAAATAAACTGGTTTCTTGATTGAGAGTTCATTAAAATATTATAGACGGCACATAACAGAGTAAAGCTGGTGTGCCTTTGTGGAAATTGAGGAGTCTTGTGAAAGAGTTACGGGAATGGAGGACCATTTCAGCTCTATGTGGAGAGAGAAATAGAGTATGGTTTGATTGTAATATGGCGGAGTATAAGGAAAGTGGTAAGAGACAAGGCTGGAAAAATAATCTGGAGCCAAAGCATGAATGACCTTTCATGCATGAAAGACCTCAATGCCAGGATTAAGTAATTGGATCTCATTTGTTAGGAAAACAAAAAAAGGAGAGTCATAGAATATTTCTTTTGGGGTGGTAATTTAGATTTATAAAGTAAGTTTTTTAAATTCTGAAAATAATGCATTTTTGTCATATAAGCCAAGAAATATAGAAAAAGCATAAAAAAGAAAATAGATGCTTTGGTAATCCGACCACCTATATTTTGTTGTATTCTTTCTGGAATTTTTGTGTGTGCACAGACACAGGTTTTAAAAGGTAAAAATGTCATTATGATGCACATACTGCTTTGTCAGCTGCTGCATTTTACTTATCATTGAAGACTGGATTAGAAAACCTACCCTAAGTGAATAAATGTGGTTGCAATGAAGTGCTGGACTGTAGTGACCAGAGCCTGGATACTGGCAAAGCCCAGAAGAGGTCTCAAGAGAGGTAATGTCAGGGTCAGCACAGAGAAACTGGGAAAGACCAAGCAGAGCTGGTGGGCATGCTGGAGGCCAAGACTGGGGCAGAGGAAGGCTTCGTGAATGATGATTTCCAGGCTCTCAATCTGAACCTATTGAAAAATTAACCAAAGTAGGGAATTAGGATGAGTTGTCAGTTTTGATAGAAAGTTGATAGGTTTGATTGGCGGAGTGTATGGCTGTCAGCAAATCCAGGTGAAAATGTCCGGTAGAAACTGGAACAGTCAGGCGTGGTGACTAGGCCAGGGGACTGGAATAGAGGAGGGAACAGCAGCCTGAGTGCTTGCTCATGCGTGGCTCATTTAAGTCCCCCAACCTTGCAAAGTAAAAATTATCATCGCCATTTCATAGAGAAGCCTCAGCAAGATTAAATCATTAACCCACACGGCTACTAAATGGCAGAACTGAGAGTAAACACTGTCCAAACTCTTTCTGTTTTGCTAAGCAAAGAAGTGTTGAAGGGGCAGAATGAGTAGGGGAGATCATTAAAGGAAAAAGTGTACAACTATTAATATGAGTACCTTTAAATACATATATATATAACCCCCCCACACACACACACGTCTTCCTATGTGTGCATGTGTGTGTGTGTTGAATGTTTATTATGATAGAACACAGAGGCTAAGAACATAACATATCCCTACACTAAACAATGTTTGTACAATCATGGAGCTTACATTTTAGCTATGGAAACAATCATTAGACTACTAAGTATCCATTAATTACAATTGTGACGTGTGATGAAGAAGCATCAGAAGGAATTAATAATCAATAAGGGGATCTGACCCAATCTTTTCAGCCAAGGAAGATTTCTCTAAAGAAGTGACATCCTTCAAATATAAGTTTAAATGAAAGAAAAGGGAGAGGAAGTTATACCAGGCAGAGTGCATATCTTGAGGAAATCTCCGAGGTGGGAGAGGCTGGCACAGCAGAACTTCAGGATGATAAAGTGTAGAAATGGGGGAGGAAAACGGTGAGAGACTGGGTTGGAGCACCTAGCAGAGTCCAGTTCTGCAGGGCACGTTTGTTGTTTATTGTAATGGTAAGGAAGCCGTTAAAGAGTGTGGGAAGGGGAGCGACAAGTTTGTTTAAATTTGTTTACTTAGAAGACCTCTCTGGCTTGATGCAGAGAATAGATAATAATAATGTGAACTGCATTCACGCTTCTAATTCCGCATTCCCTCCACAGTCGTAGAATAATAGGTCCTTGATTTTTACCACATGACTACACCCCCTCCCACTAGACTGGGGGGAGGATATTTCCTCACCTGCTTGATCTGAGGCTGGCCGTGTAACTTGGTTTGGCCAATGGAAGGTTAGCGTGTGTGCCTGGAGCAGAAGCTTTAGATGCGCAGGCATGGTTTATCTTGGCCTCTTGCCTCCACATCAGTCATAAGAAGAACGTGCTCATGCAACCACGGGTCCCATAAAGAGGCACAGACAGAGCTGAACTAAGCCAGCCCATATCCCTCAAGTGAGAAAAACAAATGACTTGTGCTGTAAGCCACTGAGAATTCACTGCAGCTTTTGCTACCTCAGGAAGGTGTAAGAATGAAAGCAAAGAGACAAATTAGTGTTCTAGGTAATAGATAATGGTGCATTGGACTAAAATAATGGCAGTGTGGAGATGATAGAAGGAATAGATTCCAGGGATATTTAGGCTTTAGAATTGGTAATATGGATGACTGATTGAACGCAAAAGTAATGGAAAAGGAAACATCAAGATGGTATTTCAACTAGAGGTTCTTGCAATATTGTTCAACTTTATGATCCTAAAGACAATTGAATATGCCCAGAGTCTTCAAGTGATGTATGTCATTTTATTTGTGACTATAGAGATTATTATTTTGGTGACAAAATTAAATAGTGAAGGTCCCTTCCCCCGGGAGTCCACGGGGAGGATCCAGGCTGCTGCATATTTACTACCATTCCTTGCTGAGAAAGCAGTACCAGCCCAGGTTTCAGAGGACCTGCTGCCAACGGTCTAAAAGCCTTCACTTTGACGTGATTGATATCTAATGTCCTGTTAAGGTTTTGGGGTTGTTACAGGCATGCCAGCTTCTGCCATTCAGAAGCACTAAATCGGGCTTCCCTGGTGGCACAGGGGTTGGGAGTCCGCCTGCCGATGCAGGGGACACGGGTTCGTGCCCCGGTCCAGGAAGATCGCACATGTCGCGGAGCGGCTGGGCCCGTGAGCCATGGCCGCTGAGCCTGCGCGTCCGGAGCCTGTGCTCCGCAACGGGAGAGGCCACAGCAGTGAGAGGACTGCGTACCACAAAAAAAAAAAAAAAAAAAAAAAAAAAGAAGCACTAAATCTATCACTTTTACAAGGAAGCAAAAAAACTCGCAATTTATTATATTTTAGTGCAGGATGCTTGTCAGGCTTTCTGCCTAAGGCACACTTTGTGCCCAAACTTGGATCCACAGCTTTATAGCCTGTCCTTTCGCCACACAATTTCCTGATCAGTTCTGGACGATCCTAATGGTTGCTCATTTTGTTTTTCCCAAGGAAGCAATGAGACATTTTCTGTCCAATGTGAGTAAGCTGCAAACAGCATGATTTTTATTAAATTAGTGAGTAAATAAACGTTTGGCAGCCCAGTTGTTGAGAAAACGGGGCTGTGAACTCCAGAAAAGTCACTAATCCAGGCAAAGACTGACTCATTCTTTCACTGTCCTCTCCCAGCAGCCAGAGCGGTTTAGGTGTCTGTAAGGGTCTGTAAGCACCACGCTTGCTGTGGCCTTTCTGATGGAGGTTAGCGAATCAGAAGCACTGTGACTCATTTATCAGCCAATTTGGACTGCTGGGTCTGATTTTCTGGGTTCTGCCCGCTGAATTTGCCTCTGTTAAATTTAACTCCAGCTTAATGGTTTGTTGATCTTCTTTCAACAGAGCCCAGCCACTGTGGGATTACCAAAAACTTCACTTTTTGACATCAGAATTAGATTAATTAGAAGTTAATTCTTAAATGTGTCATAATAACTTGGAAAAGATGAGATATACAATATCCCATTTTGGCTCCTCATGTTCAATTTTCCTTTAATCACTGCAGCAGCTAACAGATACTAAAATATACTGACTGATGTGTATTTCTGTCTTTTTCATTTCGTAGTTCTTGGAAGTCTAGGGGAAATATGGCTGCCTATGGAGGAGGGACAGGAAAAAGATCAATGTAGAAAGTGGTCTAGAAAATCCACAAGCCATGTAATCAATATAATCAACATCTCGCTGTTTAAGAGTTACCTGGGATATGTTTTTAGCATCCTCACTTGCCCCATGTCCTGGAAAAAAAAAAGCTCCTTCTTTTATGTAAAACCAAATACAAAACAAATACTTTTTTTCTGCTTTTCACTTAACAAAGATACCATTTCAGCAGAAAGCGCAGGAGATTTGGAACCAATAAACTTTGTGTTTGTCTAGTTCCAGCTTTGCCAAAAATTCATTGTATGGCCTTGGGCAAGTCACTTAACATTTCTGAGCTGCAGAGTCTTCATCTGGTAAATGAGAAGGTTTTCTTGGGTGACCTCCTTGAAGATCATTTTAGGCAAAAGGCTATGTTCTTCATTCCATGGGTTGCAATTTACACGAGCCTGGATCTATTGTTTTCATATTAATATTTTTGCTTGTGTAAACAGCTCTCAGAATTCACTAATCACTCTTTGACCTGATGGTAATTTGTTTTGATAATATTGATTACAATAAGTGCCATTCATTTTTCATGATTAAGAAGAAAGTGTGTCCTTTGCCTCCATTCTATTCATATTTTTTGAGGCTATATTTCTCATCCTTTTAATCTCATAAATCTAGGAATGAAAATTGCTAAGAAGTGCAAACACAACAAACAGAACAAAGACAAAATCAAACACACAAACCAACAAAAAATAAAGGTTAATATCAGAGGCTAAAAAATCCAAAGCAAGATTTAGAGGAATCTAGCAAGGAACTGTGATTTAAATTACCCACAAAATGACATCAGGTGAAGATGATCTCACTGGTTTTGTGAAAAGTGTTTCATTTCCTGGCGATTTTGACCTTTCAGTGAAATCTCTTTGCCTTATCTTCTTCACATATTGCTCACCTGTGCGTTTCTTAAGATGCCCTTTATCTGGGTGTCCTGAAGGACATTTTAGACAGAACTGAAGATGACTTTCAGCAGCCTCCGTCCAGTATATGTTCGCCCAATTCTGTGAAGGAGTCCAGATGTACTACCCCAATTTATGCTACTTTGGCATATTCATTTTTCAGCTAAAGGCAACTGAGAAATAACAGACACAAGAAGAATTCATTGCCCTCTTCCTGTCTGCCTGAAAGTAGGTCATAAATTCCTTCCCGCCAGCTATCTAGGATGAAGAAGAAACCCTTATCACTGGAGATGGAGAGTCACACCAAGATTAGTCTGTGTAAACAAACCTTACTAAAATAATTATATTCCATTCACTTCCGCCATATATTTCCTAGTCACTTTCTCACAATTTATCATCCCTAGAAGCCCAAACCCCCTTCCTTTATCTAGTCATGTCTCCACAATTTATTGCCCTTTGTTAAAATAGTATATAAGCTCCCGAGTCTGTTTCTTTGGGTTTCCACTTTTCTGTGATACCCCTATGCACATAAAATTAAAAACGTTAATAAAATTTGTATGCCTTTCCTACTGTTAATATGTATTTTGTCAGTTCAATTCACAGGCCCCAGCCACTGAACTTGAAAATAGAGGAAAAGGTTTTTTCCTCCCCTCCACCTGAAATCCATTTACTTTCTGGGAGAAGGCCAAGAGACCCTCTGCCAACAAGCCCTAACTGTGGCCTTTTAAAGAGGAAGAAGAAGTGAATCTGTATAGCTGTAACGGCCAAGGGACATCAGGAAGGTGAAATGCAGTGATGCCAGATGGAATTTGGCTAGCAGAGAACCTTCGTGGTTGGTAAGAGGTCAGAACCTTTGGTAACTACATCCTTGTTACAATGTAGACTTTGACTTTCTGACTGTTATCCTTTAGGTTATGTTTTATGTTTGTAGTCTGATAATGTTTTCCACTAATTGCAAATTTTCTTTTTAACATCTTTAGTGGAGTATAATTGCTTTACAATGGTGTGTTAGTTTCTGCTTTATAACAAAGTAAATCAGCTATATATATACATATATTCCCATATCTCCTCCCTCTTGCATCTCCCTCCCACCCTCTGTATCCCACCCCTCTAGGTGGTCACAAAGCACCGAGCTGATCTCCCTGTGCTATGCGGCTGCTTCCCACTAGCTATCTGTTTTACAGTTGGTAGTGTATACATGTCAGTGCTACTCTCTCACTTCGTCCTAGCTTCCCCTTCCCACTCCCCATGTCCTCAAGTCCATTCTGTGTGTCTGCATCTTTATTCCTGCCCTGCCCCTAAGTTCATCAGAACCATTTTTGCCTCAGATTTCTTTGCAACAACCCTTGTTTTATTCAAGAAGCCTTAGTTTATTTATCACCATCTTTTTATATATAAAACTAAGTTATCAAAGAAAAGTAAAGGTGTTTAAAAAGAGTCCAAAACATGGTACAAATTACTCGTAAATGTACAGTATTTTGCCATGTAATTTTCTATGACGTTCAAGGGACAGAAACCAAGCAGAACGTGGTCTGAGTAGATTTTTGTGCACAATAATCTCCTCTAATATATCACACTTAGAGACATTCATGTTAATTTGACCATTGCTTACCTTTGGAGGAGCTTTAGCATTTAATAGCCATCATTACAGCTGTATCCTTAATTCTGCTTCATTCATTTATTTAAAACATCTCTTTAATACTTAAAATATGACAGACACTGTGCCAGTGCTGAGAATACAAAGATGAAAATCCTGAGTTCTTTACTCACTTTGACTCCTTCAATTGGCAAATGTGGAGGCATTTGCTGAAAATTAGGTCAAGTGCCTATAAAATCTCTAATTTTTACTACATGAATTACATAGCTTGTTTTCATGCAAACATGGTCCTAGAAAATTTTGGCTTAATGAATAAAAATAGCCTAAAGTATTTTCATTTATTGGAATAGCTTACCATTAAAGACTGATTCCAATAAAGAAGAGCAAATACATATTTATGAATATATATATTCAACATTTCAATATCTAGGCATATATTAATTCCTAAATATAGTTTTAAATTATTTTTAGTTCTTCACAAAACTGTTTTCATACATGCTTAATTTCTTGGTCACAAGAAACTGGTCATGTACCTTTAAATTAGAAAAAAATTGAGCGTGCGTGTGTGCACGCGTGCATACGTGTGTTTACGAGTGTTGCATCCTCACATATAGTCAAAGTGGCTTCCAGTTCTGTCTTTTATAGACCAAAATTTATATTTGGCTTTGAATTGCTTATTTTTATTTTGTGATAGATCAGAAATAAGAACAGACTCAGCATAATTATAGTTATTCTAAAATTTAATACATTTTTAAAGTGGAAATTGAAAATAATTTCTAAGATATATGCCTGCTTTTAAAATTATCCAAATTTCTAAGGGATTTTAGGATTCTGGATTCACCATACACTTACTTTTTAATATTAATTTGTACATTTTTTAAAGCCTCAGGATGTGTGTATAGGGGATTTCTAACAACCTAAACATTTAGCTAGATGTTAAGAGATCTTATGAAAGGGTGAATGTTTTCATACTATTTTTTTTTCATGTTTCTTTCCTTCCTCTCTTGTATAAAGTTTGGGTTATACAATGTGTGCTTATTACCTAAAAGACAAATTTTCTTAAAAAGAAAAACGTTTTATTCTTCACTCACCATTCAGTTCAGATCAAACTTGACCAGGGATGTAGGATTGGAGATCCTTGCTTTGGTTCAGAGCTGAAAACATGCACTTTTATGATCTCTCCCTACTATATGATTCTCACATGGGTATGAGAATCCCTGGTGTCATGAAAGAAAATCTCTGCGGGTCAATTTTTTTGAATTACAAATTCATTCCAGGTAAAAGGAGAAGGGAGATAGGTAGCGCTGAGAATAAAGCAAAGACATATCCTTCTGAAACAAGTGTGGGGCTTTTCTGACCCTCAGAGACTTAAGTAAGTTTGGCTGAACCCCAGCTTGAGTGTCTGAGAATTTAGAGCCCTTCTCACCATGTCAGTAACTTCTGACATATTTTTTTCCCTTGTTGTTTCCTCTGGACTTTTTTCCACTAGTGTTTTAAAATATAGTGTATTAATAGAAAAGTTGAGCTACAGTAAGGTCAACAGGTCAGGAGATAGTTGCCATGGCAAAGATATTTACTCCCATTTCCCAAGAGGAGGAGTCATGCCAAGCCATGGAGACCGCTTGGGGAATTATCGAGGTCAACATGAAGCAGAGGGAAGGCGGGGAGTTGGGATGTGAGCAGGGGCCTTTACTGGAGTTTCTACAGGAAACAACAGGCGAGGGAAGGTAAGCAGGCTTAAAGCTCTAGGAGTTAGGAACTGTTCCTAGTTGTGTGGTAACTGGCACTGGGGTGAGAGAGCAGATAGACAGTGGCCCAGAGTACGAGAGCCCGACAAAGGAGGTGGCTGGTGGTAAGGACTGTGGACTGGTTGGTTTGTGTTTGAAAAGCCTGCTCCTAGGTGAGTTGTTGACGATGTCCAGGAACTGGCTAACTCTGGGAGGGTCCACAAGACCTCAGATGTCAAAGCATCAGAATACCGAAAACAAAAGGACAAACACCTAGGTCCAACTCCCTATCTTGGTTCTTGACCCTAAAGGCCTGAACCAAAAGTACAGCCCTTTTATCAGTTCCCACAAAAGTTCTCATCACACCAAGAATTTTGTTAGTTTAGGCCTTAAAGCGTGAAAGGAAAGTTACAAGGAGTTATAAACAACTGTTTTTTCTAGCTCCTTCTTTCCTGTCCAGTGCAAACAACAATTTCCCCCTTCTTCCCTCCGGTAGGGCAAATCCCTACAGTTAGGCCCTCCAAGGTCTTAGTTTCTACTACAACCAGGGGTTTCAAATAATTTTCTGAGCATTGGTAGATCACTTCTCCTTATGATAAATGCTTCTGTAGACTGCTAAGTAAATAAAAATTCCCTATCTCATACTGATAACATCAAAACATATAGAAACATCACACTGATAAGATGGTTGGAGGAGAACCGAAAGTAACAAAAGCAAGAAGTAACTTTAACCATGAAACTGAAGTGAAGGTGCAGAATGTGGCACTGTTGACTTCTAAGTGACAGTTTTGGCAGCAGTGTTGATAAACATGCCATGACTTTGCTCCCAGAGGCAGGATGTGGTCTGTGAGCTTATGTAGAAGGAATTTATTGTATGTGCTTATACTATTATAATGCAATTTGTGTTACCATTTTGGAGGAATCAAGGACGGTTTGCTAGACAGCATGGGAAAGGGCTCCTGGGCATACAAACCCTGCCTGGTGTGTAGCTGTTTCTGTAACTGCATACAACTTGTGCACTTGGTTATTCTGGGCCAAGTGAAAACCAGGAAACAACCTGTGAGTATCTTTATGAGTATAAATATCTGCCCACATAAGGCATATGTGATGGTTAATTTTATGTGTAAACTTGACTGGGCTGTAGGATATCCAGATAGCTGGTAAAACATTATTTCTGGGTGTGTCTGTGAAGGTGTTTCTAGAAGAGATTTAGCGTTTGACTTGGTAGACTGAATAAAGGTCACACTCACATGTGAGTTGGCATCATCCATTCCCTTGTTTTTTGTTTTTTTGCGGTACGCGGGCCTCTCACTGCTGTGGCCTCTCCCGTTGCGGAGCACAGGCTCCGGACGCGCAGGCTCAGCGGCCATGGCTCACGGGCCCAGCCTCTCCGCAGCATGTGGAATCTTCCCGGACCGGGGCACGAACCCGTGTCCCCTGCATCGGCAGGCGGACTCTCAACCACTGCTCCACCAGGGAAGCCCCATCCATTCCTTTGAGGGCCTGGAGAAAACAAAAAGGCAGAGGGGCAAATTTGCTCTCCGAGCTGGGACAACCAGTGCTCCTGGGGTTCTCAGACTTTTGGACTCAAACTGACTTACATCCCCAGCTTTCCTAGTTCCCTGTTGGTTATGTTTCTCTGGAGAACCCTGAGTAATACATGAGTAACTGGGAGCAAGTGGTGCTGATCCGTGGACTAAAAGCTGTGCGGCTTGTTTGCTGTGTTCCCTGGGACCTGACTGAGGCTCACAATCTCCTCATTTGTGAAATGGAAATAACATCTGGGTCACATGACTGCATGAATTCCTCCGAAGAATGTATTTAAAAGTGTTTAGCCTCAAGTTTAGTGCTGTTGGTGGTTACCATTCTCTGGCTAAATTAATCTCAACTACAATTACAACCTAAATCTCAGCATAATCAACACTTTCATGTGTCTGAAACTGATTGATGGGGCACAATATTTGTTACAACGTTCAGACATTCTAAGGACAAAAGAAATTGGACAGAGATTTACTTTTGAAATACATGTTGGCTCGTCTTGCCAGCTGCAAATGTTTTGAGCTGAACTGGAGGGGTAATCAAGCCTGACGGTACGAGATGCTCCTCTTGATGGAGCCAGGGCTGCTGATTGTGGTTCAGGCTTCATCATCGTCAGATAACTGGTGCTTCGAGGAGCTGGAGAGGGAGAGGATGCAGAGTGGGCCACAAAGAGCTCTTGATGAAGAGCTGTGAGTACTCTCTGATTTGCATTCAAAGAAATCAAGAATTTACTGCCAAGGCATCTTGATTTTGCCATAGCTGCTTCCTTCTTATTTCCAAGTGATTATTATACATGTATTAAGCTCTCACGGTGCGTGGCACAAAGCAAGTAAAGAAAGCCCTGTCATAGGGCAGCTTCCGCTTTATCTTTTAAACCAAAGTTTAGGACTACCCACCGATAGAATAGCATGGTAAATGAAGCAGCTAATAGGATACTTCTGGACCTTTTCCTACTTATTCTGCGATATGAAGACAAGTTATATTTAATGGCTAAAATTATCAGTATATTTGAGGCTAACCAAATCAGTATATTTGTGGCTACAGTCAGAATGTGGGACAGACTGGAAAGCAGAGGATTAAATAACCCCCATAATCCACTTTCTGTTGGTTCTGAGAGCTGAATATACAAACAGACAATGGCCAGACCACAGACAAAAACAGAACTTCGACCCACAACCTGAAGCAACCTGCCCAGGAAACCAACCCCTTATCAACAATAAGCAGTGCAGGGACTTCCCTCGTGGCACAGTGGTTAAGAATCCGCCTGCCAATGCAGGGGACACAGGTTTGATCCCTGGTCTGGAAGATCCCACATGCCATGGAGCAACTAAGCCCATGCGCCACAACTACTGAGCCTGCTCTCTAGAGCCCGCGAGCCACAACTACTGAGCCCGCACGCCACAACTACTGAAGCCCCTGCTCCTAGAGCCTGTGCTCCGCAACGAAGAGTAGCCCCCACTTGCTGCAGCTAGAGAAAGCCCGCGTGCAGTAATGAAGACCAACGCAGCCATTAATTAATTAATTAAAAAATAAGCAGTGCAGGAAGAACACAGCCTACAGTAAGTCACACTTGAAGGAAGCCAGATTTCTAGCTCTAGTGACAAGACACAAAGCTAAACAATAACTTCTGTAACAATCAGCCCTAAATGGCCAGGACATGATTAATAATTGACAGCTTCCCGGGCTTCCCTGGTGGTGCAGTGGTTGGGAATCCACCTGCCGGTGCAGGGGACATGGGTTCGAGCCTTGGTCCGGGAGGATCCCACGTGCCGCGGAGCAACTGGGCCCCTGGGCCACAGCTACTGAGCCTGTGCTCTAGAGCCCACAAGCCACAACTACTGAGGCTATGCTCTGGAGCTGGCAAGCCGCAACTACTGAAGCCTGCGCACCTAGAGCCCATGCTCCGCAGCGGGAGAAGGCACCGCAATGAGAAGCCCACACACCACAACGAATAGTAGCCCCCGCTCACCACAAGGAGACCCGCACAGCAACGAGGACCCAACACAGCCAAAAATAAATAAATAAAATAAATATATTTTAAAAAAATAAAATAAAATAATTGACAGCTTCCCTAATTTTTGCCCCCACGTTCAACTTAGGACCAACCAGAGAAAGCCAAATATGTACCTCTAACCAATCAGAGAGCACTTCTGCTTATCCCACCCACGGCTTCTCTGTGCCAACATCCTCCAATCTGGGTACACTTGAAGTCTTCCCCTTTTTTCACTCTGAAGTTTTCCCACTCCTGTGCCTGCCTTTGAGTGTCTACCAAGTGATGATGGCTGATACCCTTGCTGTAGCAAGTTCAGAATTGCCTTTGCTTTCCTCATTTGGTTGGTCTTCATTCACTTTCATAGCTCTAAGGGCAAGAGGGCTGAGTATGGATGGTTCCATACAAATACTTCTCCTCCCCCACCCCCGGGGAGAACTCAGTGACCTCCAAGGCTGGCCAATGGCGTCTGCATCCTAAGTGGACTGCCCAGTGCGTTTGTGTGCAAGTGGGTGAACACAGAGACCTGAATGTGTGCGGGCAACCAAACCTCATATCTTAGCAATGAACCTGAGAGACTGGGTATAGAAATGGCAAAAAAAAACAAACAAAACAGCACAGCCCCTCCAGGACTCTGAGAGAATTAAGTTGGAAAGTCAATAACTTGCAACGAACCACAAAATACAAACTGAGCAGTACTTTCAAGTGTTCAGTGTACTGCTGTGACATCTCAAAACACTACTGACTACAGCAATTTTATGACAATATTTTTCTAACTTTTAAACTCTTTTTGACATAGCCTTGAAATTCATTTAAAAAGATTTTCCGCCTACCTTAAACACATCAAAGCAGGGCTTCAGGCAGAGGGATAACTCGGAGTTTCAGTACTATGAAAGTCAATTTGGAAAAGGTAAACTCACAAAGTAAAAGTGCAGTTACAAAAGCATCACTGGAAGAAACAAAACCCGATAGAAGTTACTAACAACACAGCATTTTCACTCAGTTTCACTTACCAAAAATAACTGTAGACATAACACAATTGTGATTAAGACCTTTTACATGTAGAATGGATCTTCCTTACCTCACTAATTTTCAGTGCTAATTGAGCTGTATTTCTTCAGTTACTTGATTGCTTTTTATTTGTGTGTTATTAGCTACAAGGGTCATTGCTGCAGTGCTGGGAACCCCCAATGGGGCTTTAGAAATCTGGAGGCTCCTACTTACCCCCTTAGGTTGGTAGTTCTTAACCATGGCAGTTCATTATAACCAGCCCACCTCAGACCAATTAAATCATAACCTCTCAGTATATTTTCAAAAAGAGCTCTCCAGTGATTCTAATGGGAACAGAGTTGAAAAAACACTCTCCTTGAAGAAGCAAGATTTCCTTGACAGTAAGTGTCACCTTGAATTGTATTCACTTTGTTTGAGGGTTGTCAAAATTTAATAAAGCAACTTTTACCTTGTCCGTTTTAAAGTGATAGTATCACAGAGTTACAAACCGGACTCTCTGGAACCTTGCCTGGCTTTTTCAATACCGTGTGTCCCTGGACCCAAGCTGGTGGTGGTGGGGTCACCTGACTTGGAATTATAGGATGTGGAAGGCAGATTCACAGATTACTTCTCTGTTGCTTCAGTTTTCAATATGAAAATGATCAGCCTCATATAGGAGGCAAAGAGTTGAAGAGTGATCATATGCCAAGTTGGTCGTCTAAATGGCCAGTGAGGACACAGTATCTCATGCTGGCTATGTAAGACAGTCCAGTGTTCTTTCACCATTGCCAGAGACTGCCCAAAGGACACGGGACCTACAGATGTGGTGGCACGTTTGCATTGATGAATTAGAGAAAGCCTTAGGAAATTGATTTAGAGACCTAGGTTCTGCACTTATTGGGCCTCCGAGGTCTCAGATTTGGACGCAGAGATATCACCAAATGACTCTTCATGAGGGACTTAGTTTTTTAGAATTCATGAGATCACAAATGAGTAAAGATCACCTTCAGAATAGAATAAATCAGAACAGTGTGACTAGACTGTCAAAAACCTTCAGTACCTGGGCAATTAGGGGAGGAAAGCTAGAGTGCCAGCTCCTTCACCAATCCTCTCCTACGGTGGCAGGGGATCTGGCCTTCAAGCTCCCATTGCCTGGAACTTTCCTTGAACAGACACGTCTGGTGACAGCATTTGAAGCCTCCTGAGAAGTGAATATTTAGAAAGGGCTCTGCATTCCTGATTTACTTAGAAAATATTTTTGTAGAAATGACTGCTTTAGATCGTCTCTTAATTTCTCCCACCCCCTTTAATCCCCTATTAAATGGGTATGGTTTACCTTAGCATTTGGAAAGATATAAAATATTCTCATTGTTCTTAAACTTCCCATTAGTCTAGGAAAAAAGAGTTTCGACAACTAGCTGCTGGACAATCATCGACAGGAAGACACAGGAACTCACCAAAAACGATACCCCACATCCAAAGACAAAGGAGAAACCACAGTGAGATTGCAGGATGGGCGCAATCACAATAAAATCAAATCCCATAACTGTTGGGTGGGTGACTCACAAACTGCAGAACAATTATACCACAGAAGTCCACCCAATGGAGTGGAGGTTCTGAGCCCCACATCAGGCTTCTCAACCTGGGGGTCCGGCAACAGGAGGAGGAATTCCTAGAGAATCAGACTTTGAAGGCTAGTGGGATTTGATTGCAGGACTTCAACAGGACTGGGGGAAACAGAGACTCAAATCTTGGAGAGCACACACAAAGTAGTGTGTGCATCGGGACCCAGGGGAAGGAGCAGTGACACCATAGGATTCTGAACCAGACCTACCTGCTAGTGTTGGAGGGACTCCTGCAGGGACAGGGGGTGGCTGTGGCTCACTGTGAGGACAAGGACACTGGCAGCAGAAGTTCTCAGAAGTACTCGTCAGCGTGAACCCCACCAAAGAGCCCGGGTAGGCTCCAGTGTTGGGTCGCCTCAGGCCAAACAACCAACAGGGAGGGAACCCAGTCCCACCCAACAGCAGACACATGGATTAAAGTTTTACTGAGCTCTTCCCACCAAAGCAACAGCCAGCTCTACCCATCACCAGTGGCTCCCATCAGGAAACACGCACAAGCCTCTTAGATAGCCTCACCCACCAGAGGGCAGACAGCAGAAGCAAGAAGAACTACAATCCTGCAGCCTGTGGAACAAAAACCACATTCACAAAAAGATAGACAAGATGAAAAGGCAGAGGCCTATGTGCCAGATGAAGGAACAAGATAAAACCCCAGAAAAACAACTAAATGAAGTGGAGATAGGCAACTTTCCAGAAAAAGAATTCAGAATAATGATAGTGAAGATGATCCAGGACCTCGGGGGAAAAGATGGAGGCAAAGATTGAGAAGATGCAAGAAATGTTTAACAAAGATCTAGAAGAATTAAAAAACAAAAAACAGAGACGAACAACACAATAACTGAAATGAAAACTACACTAGAAGGAATAAATAGCAGAATAACTGAGGCAGAGGAACGGATAAGTGACCTGGAAGACAGAATGGTGGAATTCACTGCTGTGGAACAGAATAAAGAAAAAAGAATGAAAAGAAATGAAGACAGCCTAAGAGACCTCTGGGACAACACTAAAAGCAAAAACATTTGCATTATAACACTAAAAGCAACAACATTCGTGATCCAGAAGGAGAAGAGAGAGAGAAAAGACCCAAGAAAATATTTGAAGAGATTATAGTCGAAAACTTCCTTAACATGGGAAAGGAAGTAGCCACCCAAGTCCAAGAAGTGCAGAGAGTCCCATACAGGATAAACCCAAGGAGAAACATGCCAAGACACATAGTAATTAAACTGGCAAAAATTAAAGACAAAGAAAAGTTATTGAAAGCAGCAAGGGAAAAATGACAAATAACATACAAGGGAACTCCCATAAGGTTAACAGCTGATTTCTCAGCAGAAACTCTACAAGCCAGAAGGGAGTGGCATGATATACTTAAAGTGATGAAAGGGAAGAACCTACAACCAAGAGTACTCTACCCGGCAATGATCTCACTCAGATTTGATGGAGAAATCAAAAACTTTACAGACAAGCAAAAGCTAAGAGAATTCATCACAAAAAACCCCAGCTCTACAACAAATGCTAAAGGAACTTCTCTAAGTGGGAAACACAAGAGAAGAAAAGGACCTACAAAAACAAACCCAAAACAATTAAGAAAATGGTCATAAGAATATACATATCTATAATTACCTTAAACGTGAATGGGTTAAATGTTCCAAACAAAAGACACAGGCTTGCTGAATGGATACAACAACAACACCCATATATATGCTGTCTACAAAAGACCCACTTCAGACCTAGGGACACATACAAACTGAAAATGGGGGGATGGAAAAAGATATTCCATGCAAATGGAAATCAAAAGAAAGCTGGAGTAGCAATACTCATATCAGATAAAATAGACTTTAAAATAAAAAATGTTACAAGAGACAAGGAAGGACACTACATAATGATCAAGGGATCAATCCAAGAAGAAGATATAACAATGATAAATATATATTCACCAGACATAGGAGCACCTCAATACATAAGGCAACTGCTAAGAGCTGTAAAAGAGGAAATCGACAGTAACACAATAATAGTGGGGGACTTTTAACACCTCACTTACACCAATGAACAGATCATCCAAACAGAAAATTAATAAGGAAACACAAGCTTTAAATGGCACAATAGACCAGATAGATTTAATTGATATTTATAGGACATTCCATCCAAAAATAGAAGATTACACTTTCTTCTCAAGTGTGCACGGAACATTCTCCAGGATAGATCACATCTTGGGTCACAAATCAACCCTCAGTAAATTTAAGAAAATTGAAATCATATCAAGCATCTTTTCTGACCAAAATGCTATGAGATTAGAAAGAAATTACAAGAAAAAAACGTAAAAAACACAAACACATGGAGGCTAAACAATACATTAGTAAATAACCAAGAGATCACTGAAGAAATCAGAGGAAATCAAAAAATACCTAGAGACACATGATAATGAAAACACGACAATCCAAAACCTATAAGATGCAGCAAAAGCAGTTCTAACAGGGAAGTTTATAGCTGTACAAGCCTACCTCAAGAAACAAGAAAAATCTCAAATAAACAATCTAACCTTAACCTAAAGGAACTAGAGAAAGAAGAACAAACAAAACCCAAAGTTAGCAGAAGGAAAGAAATCATAAAGATCAGAGCAGAAAAAAATGAAATAGAAACAAAGAAAACAATAGCAAAGATCAATAAGACTAAAAGCTGGTTCATTGTGAAGATAAACAAAATTGATATACCATTAGCCAGACTCATCAAGAAAA
This sequence comes from Grampus griseus, assembly GCF_964374135.1. NCBI lineage: Eukaryota > Metazoa > Chordata > Mammalia > Artiodactyla > Delphinidae > Grampus > Grampus griseus. The sequence continues at coordinate 69,301,537 of NC_139007.1, read as the reverse complement.
AGAGGGAGGGGACTCAAATCAATAAAATTAGAAATGAAAAAGGAGAAGTTACAACAGACACTGCAGAAATACAAAGCATCCTAAGAGACTACTATAAGCGACTCTATGCCAATAAAATGGACAACCTGGAAAAAATGGACAAATTCTTAGAAAGGTATAACCTTCCAAGATTGAACCAGGAAGAAATAGAAAATATGAACAGACCAATCACAAGTCATGAAATTGAAACTGTGATTAAAAATCTTCCAACAAACAAAAGTCCAGGACCAGAAGGCTTCACAGGTGAATTCTATCAAACATTTAGAGAAGAGCTAACACCCATCCTTCTCAAACTCTTCCAAAAACTTGCAGAGGAAGGAACACTCCCAAACTCATTCTATGAGACCACCATCACCCTGATACCAAAACCAGACAAAGATACTACAAAAAAAAAAAATTACAGACTAATATCACTCATGAATATAGCTGCAAAAATCCTCAACAAAATACTAGCAAACAGAATCGAACCACACGTTAAAAGGATCATACACCATGATCAAGTGGGATATATCCCAGGGATGCAAGGATTCTTCAGTATACACAAATCAATCAATGTGATACACCATATTAATAAATTGAAGAAGAAAAACCATATGATCATCCCAATAGATGCAGAAAAACTTTTGACAAAATTCAACGCCCATTTATGATAAAAACTCTCCAGAAAGTGGGCATAGAGGGAACCTACCTCAACATAATAAAGGCCATATACGACAAACCCACAGCAAACATCATTCTCAATGGCGAAAAACTGAAATCATTTCCTCTAAGATCAGGAACAAGACAAGGATGTCCACTCTCACCACTATTATTCAACATAGCTTTGGAAGTCCTAGCCATGGCAATCAAAGAATAAAAGGAATACAACTTGGAAAAGAAGAAGTAAAACTGTCACTGTTTGCAGATGACATTGTACTATACTTAGAGAATCCTAAAGATGCCACCAGAAAACTACTAGAGCTAATCAATGCATTTGGTAAAGTAGCAGGATACAAAATTAATGCAGAGAAATCTCTTGCATTCCTATACACTAATGGTGAAAAATCTGAAAGAGAAATTAACGAAACACTCCCATTTACCATTGCAACAGAAAGAATAAAATACCTAAGAATAAACCTACCTAGGGAGACAAAAGACCTGTATGCAGAAAACTATAAGACACTGATGAAAGAAATTAAAGATGATACCAACAGATGGAGAGATATACCATGTTCTTGGACTGGAAGAATCAATATTGTGAAAATGACTATACTACCCAAAGCAATCTACAGATTCAATGCAATCTGTATCAAATTACCAATGGCATTTTTTACAGAACTAGAACAAGAAATCTTAAAATTTGTATGGAGACACAAAAGACCTCGAATAGCCAAAGCGGTCTTCAGGGAAAAAAACGGAGCTGGAGGAATCAGACTCCCTGACTTCAGACTATGCTACAAAGCTACAGTAATCAAGACAATATGCTACTGGCACAAAAACAGAAATATAGATCAATGGAACAGGATAGAAAGCCCAGAAATAAACCCACACACTTATGGTCAACTAATCTATGACAAAGGAGGCAAGGATATACAATGGAGAAAGCACAGTCTCTTCAATAAGTGGTGCTGGGAAAACTGGACAGCTACCTGTAAAAGAATGAAATTAGAGCACTCCCTAACAGCATACACAAAAATAAACTCAAAATGGATCAGAGACCTAAATGTAATACCAGACACTATAAAACTCTTAGAGGGAAACATAGGAAGAACACTCTTTGACATAAATCACAGCAAGATCCTTTTTGACTCACCTCCTAGAGTAATGGAAATAAAAACAAAAATAAACAAATGGGACCTAATGAAACGTAAAAGCTTTTGCAAAGCAAAGGAAACTACAAAAAAGACGAAAAGACAACCCTCAGAATGGGAAAGAATATTTGCAAATAAATCAACAAAGGATTAATCTCCAAAATATATAAACAGCTCATGCAGCTCAATATTGAAAAAACAAACAACCCAATCCAAAAATGGGCAGAAGACCTAAATAGACATTTCTCCAAAGAGGACTTGCAGATGGCCCAGAAGCACATGAAAAGCTGCTCAACATCACTAATTATTAGAGAAATGCAAATCAAAACTACAGTGAGGTATCACCTCACACCAGTTAGAATGGGTATCTTCAGAAAATCTGCAAACAACAAATGCTGGAGAGGGTGTGGGGAAAAGAGAACCCTCTTGCATTGCTGGTGGGAATGTAAATTGATGCAGCCACTATGGAGAACAGTATGGAGGTTCCTTAAAACACTAAAAACAGAGCTACCACATGACCCAGCAACCCCACTACTGGGCATATACCCTTAGAAAACCATAATTCAAAAATACACATGCACCCCAATGTTCATTGCAGCACAATTTATAGTAACCAGGTCATGGAAGCAACCTAAATGCCTATCAACAGATGAATGGTTAAAGATGTGGCACATATATACAATGGAATATTACTCAGCCATAAAAAGAAACGACATTGGCTCATTTGTAGAGACGTGGATGAATCTAGAGACTGTCATACAGAGTGAAGTAAGTCATAAAGAAAAAAATATCGCATATTAACGCATATATGTGGAACCTAGAAAAATGGTACGATGAACCGGTTTGCAGGGCAGAAATAGAGACACAGATGTAGAGAACAAACATATGGACACCAAGGGGGAAAGCAGCGGGGAGTGGGGGGTGTAGTGGTGTGATGAATTGGGAGATTGGGAATGACATGTTTACACTTACGTGTATAAAATTGATGACTAATAAGAACCTGCTGTATAAAAAAATAAATAGGGCTTCCCTGGTGGCGCAGCGGTTGAGAGTCCGCCTGTCGATGCAGGGGACACGGGTTCGTGCCCTGGTCCAGGAAGATCCCACATGCTGCGGAGCAGCTGGGCCCGTGAGCCATGGCCACTGAGTCTGTGCGTCCAGAGCCTGTGCTCCGCAACCTGAGAGGCCACAACAGTGAGAGGCCCGCGTACCGCAAAAATAAAAAAATAAATAAATAAATAAAGAGTTTCAGGATAATATGCACCCTCACCCTCACTCAGGGTAGAGAAGTGCCTCAAGGATATTGTTTTGTGTATGATCCCTCTGAGATGGGTGAGGTACCCTGGCACCCCTAATTGTGCCTTTATTGCTTACCAGTTACTGAGCACTACTCTTGCAGAAGCACAAAGATGGTCTATGAGTAAAATCATTTTAACATAAGCGATGGTTTTACCATTCAGCAGATTCTCAATTACATTTGCAAGTGGAATAAGGGGGCATAAGTAAGTGAAATCATAAAGAATATTTATTATAGTTAAAAATTTTTTTAAATGTTCTTAGTAGGCTTTATCTTTTTTTTTTTTGGTGGGGGGGGCCTCACTGTTGTGGCCTCTCCCGTTGTGGAGCACAGGCTCCGGACGTGCAGGCTCAGTGGCCATGGCTCACAGGCCCAGCCGCTCCGTGGTATGTGGAATCCTCCTGGACCAGGGGCACGAACCCACGTTCCTTGCATCGGCAGGCGGACTCTCAACCACTGCGCCACCAGGGAAGCCCAAGTAGGCTTTATTTCTTAGACCAGTTTTAGCTTCACAGCAAAACTGAGTGGAAGTTACAGAGATTTCCCATATACTCTCTGCCCCCATACACGCATAGCCTCTTCCATTATCAGCATACCCTACCGGAGTGGTACATTTATTACAACTGGTGAACCTACATTGACACATCATTATCATCCGAAGTTCATAGTTTACATTAGGATTCATTCTTGATGTTGTATATTCTATGGGTTTGGAGAAATGTATAATGACATATGTCCACCCTTACAGTATCATACAGAGTAGTTTCAGTGCCCTAAGAGTCCTTTGTGCTCTATCTATTCACCCCTCCCCTGCCTTAAGATTTAATGAGTCAATCCAATAACTCCTCTTACCACACTCTTCCAAAACTGTGTTAATTTATTCAACAAATATTGTGTGAATGCTTGTCAAGTGCCACACACTGATCCAGGCACTGGACATACAGCAATAAGCAAAGCAGCTCAAGATCCAGTCTCTCCAATAAAAATTAATTAAAAATTAATTTTAAAAAATCCGTTCTCTCTCAAATTTTAGAGGGAGAGAGAAAAACAATAAACCAGCGCACGAGTAACATAATTTGAAAAGGAATTAGTGTTGTGAAGAAGACAGAACGGGTAACATTCTAGACAGTGATGGGGGTGGTGCAAGGCTTCTCTATAATGGGCAGTTGAGGAGTCACCTTTCTGAGGGGGGTGCATTTGAGCTGATACCTGGACCATGAGATAGACTCAGCCATTCAGAGATTGGGAGGAGAGTGCAGCATAGAGCAAAAAACAAATTTAATTTTCCCCCTAAACAGGAATAAACGGGTGCATTTGAGAAATGGAAAGAAGCCCTTTGTGCCTGGGGCACAGTGAGGGAACTGGAGAAAGGCAGGAGGGGAAGAGAGGTTCATGGGGCCAGACAGTGCAAGGCTTCCGAGGTCACGGTAAGGCACTGAGGCTTTTTCCCAAGTGAAATGGGAAGGCATGGTAGGCTGTGAAAAAGGGGAGTGCGTTTTATGAAACAGGGGAGCTGGTGCTGGAGGGCAGCTGAGCTCCTGGCGGCAGCTGCTGCCTGCTTGCGACTGGCTTGCTGAGGGAGGAGCAGCTGGAAGCCGGAGAACCGTTGGCTAAGTAAGTGAAGGTGATTTGCTGCAATTAGGCAATGGCACAAAGTCAGAGAATTTAATTCTTTTTTTTAACATCAAAGTGATGATTATTTCCTTTTGTTTGGAAGTTTTCCGTCTCTGGAGACTTTTGCCAATTTTATCACATAGTTAAGATAACCTCATGCAATTTGCTTGCAAAAAAATCGAAGATTTCATTTTAGGAGCTTTGGTATTTTATTTCAGTCATCAAATACACGTGCTTCTTTCTTTCGTGTAAATTTAATGTAGAAAAACAATTTTGTCCAGTTGCCAGAAAGGTAGATACTGAGCCTAGAGCCAAATATTTGCTGTAGCTGAATGAAACCAATCCAGTGTACCTTATCTATGCCAACAGTTTTCTATATACTTTGGGGACTACAAAATAATTGCTATTCTTAGGAATTTTCATGTAATTGGGATCCCAGGATGTGAACATATACTTCAACCACCATAACAGTAGGATTCAATTAAGTGCCAGTCATTCATTCAGAAAGCCCATACTATTTACCTGTTGTGTACTCAGATGTTATGTATGTTAAGAAGTATGGGAAGTTTGACTAGGATTCAATTAATGCCAATCATTCATTCAGAAAGCCCATACTGTTTACCTGTTGTGTACTCAGATGTTATGTATGTTAAGAAGTATGGGAAGTTTGACTAAAAAAACAATGTTCTGCCCTCAACGAGTTCACAGTTCAGAGGGGAGAAAGACAAATTAAAAATAACTAATTTACAATATGAGAAAGTCTTTTGTTTTTATAGATCTTTATTGGAGTATAATTGCTTCACAATGCTGTGCTAGTTTCTGCTGTATAACAAAGTGAATCAGCCATATGCATACATATAGCCCCATATTCCCTCCCTCTTGTGTCTCCCTCCCACCCTCCCTACCCCACCCTTCTAAGTCATCGCAAAGCACCGAGCTGATCTCCCTGTGCTATGCAGCTGCTTCCCACTAGCTATCTTTTTTACATTTGGTAGCATATATATGTCAATACTAGTCTTACTTCGCCCCAGCTTCCCCTTCCACCCAGACCCTGTGTCCTCAAGTCCGTTCTCTATGTCTGCGTCTTTATTCCTGCCCTGCCACTAGGTTCATGAGTACCATTTATTTTAGATTTCATATACATGCGTTAGCATACGGTATTTGTTTTTCTCTTTCTGGCTTACTTCACTCTGTATGACAGGCTCTAGGTCCATCCAGCTCACTACAAATAACTCAATTTTGTTGCTTTTTATGGCTGAGTAATATTCCATTGTATATATGTGCCAGATCTTCTTTATCCATTCATCAACAGGAGGCTTTGGGGACATCTAATGAGATCCTAAACGCACTAAGAACCTCTGAGAAGGCTTTTGGAAGAGGACCTGCTTGAGTTCACTATGAAGGATGAGCCATAGTTAAGGAGCTGAAGAAGGTGGTGGAATGGGGATGGGCATTTCTGGGAGACAGAAAAGTACTTGCAAAGGTAAAGATTTATGAATAAGGAGAGTGTCTTGGAGAAATTGGTTGTAATTCGATGTGGCTGGAGTGCCAGCTGAATGTGGGGTGGGGCAGGTAGAGGAATTCAAGGCTGGAGTTAGGCAGCACGAGATAATACGCAGCTGCCAGCTTTGCTAAAGGAGGGTGGATTTGGTCCTGAAATCCTCCTCCAGTGAAACACTTTAAGGAGGTTTGCAGTTTAGAAATAATACTCCCAAAGGAATATGGAAGATGGGTTTGAAAATGGACAAAACCAGAGCAAAGAGTCTGGGAAGTTACTGCAGTAATCCAGTTTTGACATGGTAAGGGTATGCATTCCAGACGGTGGAAGTGGGACTGGAGAAAGAAGACAGTTTAAAATATAGATTCACTATAGATAGCTAGTGGGAAGCAGCCGCATAGCACAGGGAGATCAGCTTGGTGCTTTGTGACCACCTAGAGGGCTGGGATAGGGAGGGTGGGAGGGAGACGCAAGAGGGAGGAGACATGGGGATATATGTATATGTACAACTGATTCACTTTGTTATACAGCAAAAACTAACACACCATTGTAAAGCAATTATATTCCAATAAAGATGTTAAAAAATTATAGATTCATGAGATTAAACCAACAAAGGTTGTTAATTATTTTAATGTTGCTGATTGGGAAAGGAGTCTAGTAAGTCCTTGTTTCTGCCTTAGGTAGATTCAATAAATGACATCATTTTCTGGTTCTGCTGGTGGAGGGGCAGGGGAAGGGTAAAATGATGAGTTCACCCCAGGACGTGTTCTATTTGAGGTACTTGTTCCACATCTAAGTGGGGACAGCCAACAGGTAGAGAGTATCTAAGCTGATTGTACAAACAGAAAATCATCTCAAAACATGCAATATTTAGAACCAGGGTAGTTATTGTGGAAACGATGTGGAAACGTGGGTCTTCACCAGTTTGTAGGTATTAAATTCTTTGACAACCTGATCACTCACATGATCATACTCTAGACATTGTCACTCTCAATACATCCAACCCCTCCAGAATCTTAATTTCATTCATTCCACTCTCTGACCACTACTTCCTATATTGACAGCTTACTTCCTCTAGTATATTAATTCCAATGATGTGTCTACCCCACCAGGTCCAACAGTTCCATGTTTACATATTTTTCATTAAGTCGTGTTTCACCATTTTTTCACTATAACTTATTCCTTCATTGCTCATGATCCCTGCTTGTACACCTTAAATTTGTGGTCAGTCCTTCTAATCACTTTCCTACTCCCTCTTGCTTCATTGCACTTAGTTGATAAACAATAGCACTGGTTACATCCAACCCTTTGCCCGCTATACGTGCCTGAACCTGTGCAACTGACTGTGATTGGAAAGAACACACAACTTTATTGACTGGTCTCATTTTAACATTCTTGACTTTTGATTGCAAGTGGGTCCTTCAAGAGCTGCCTGGCAACCAGGTAAGATTTCCTTCTCTCTTATTACACTAGATGGCCTCACCCCAATCCCTTCCTCACTTTTAGGAGATGAATTTGCTTTCTATTTCAGTGAGAAAATTAGATAATTGGATAATTTACATGAAAACATCTACAGAATCCTCTACAACATCTATCAGATCCAGCACACATACTCTGCTTCCTTGTCCATTATCATAAATAAAGTCTTCATGCTCCTATTGCAAACCAGACATTCCAAATGTGTGTGCATTAGGTCCTTTATCATCTTGCCTACACAAAGACATCACTGCAGCAGTTTTCTCTCTTATCTCATCAATTTTTCACTCTTTGCTCAATCATTCCCACCAACACACCAACTGAAATATTCTCCATTTTAAAAATAACCTTTTTCACCATCATTTTTGCTCCTCTTTGCTGCAGAATTCTAATTCTCCTTTTGTTCATTCTTAATCCTCCTCCAGTGAGGCCCTCATCTTTTCCATTCCACCAAAACTGCTCTTGTCAAAGTGACCATCAGCCTCCATGTGGTCAAATCCATTTCAGGTCTCATTGTCCCTCTATGTAGCACTTGACATAGTTGATGACTCCCTCCTTCCGGATACTTCCTTTGGCATCCAGCCTTCTTTGTTTTTCTCCAACATTGCTGTTGCTCCTTCTAAATTGTCTTTTCTCATGTCTTACCTCTTAATATTTGAGTACCCTAGATCTCAATTTTTGGTTCTGTTCTATTTTCCATCAAAACTCATTTCCTTAGTCATATCATCCTGTTACTTAGTTTTAAATACTGGTTATATGCTAATGTCTCCCAAATTTATGACTTCTGTCTAGACCATTCTCCTGAATACAGATTTGTATATTCAAATACTTGCTCAATATGTCCACCTAGATGTGTAATAGATATTTCACACTTTACAAGCCCAGAACTGACCTCCTGACACTTCCTCCCCTCTCAACATTATCTACCCACAGACTTCCTCATCTCAGTTAATGGCAGCTCTGTTCTACCAGATGCTAGAGCCAAAAATCTTGAGTTGTGCTTAACTCTTTTATTTCTCATATCCTATATCTGGTTTATTAGAAAATACTGTTGGATATAACTTCCAAACATAATAGGGAAGTGAACACTTCTCACACATCATCATTCCCATCCTTGTCCAAGCCACCAACATCTCGTGTGGATAACTGCAATAGCCTCTTGACTGGTCTCCCTGACTTTACCTCTGCCTCTTTACGTCCATGCTGAATATACTAGCCAGAGTGATCATTTTAAAACATAAGCTTGATTGCAAACCTTCTAAGCTCAGAACACTATAATGGCTCCTTATTTCACTCAGCATAAAAGTGCTATAACGATCTAAAAATCCCTGCATGACCTGAGTCATCATCACCTTTCTGAGTTCATCCTTTACTATGTATGCTCCCTTTGCTCCTTTGCTGTTCCTTGGGCATCTCAAACATGCACATGCCTTAGGACCTTTGTACTTGCTGTTCCTTCTGCCTTACTTGTTATATACATGGCTAACTCTTCACATCTTTGAAGTCTTTGATTAATCATTATCTTCTCAATGAAATCTACCCTAACTACCCTATTTAGGATTACCAGCTGCCTGCCCCCCACTCCCCTGGTCCTTGTGATCACTTTTACCTTGTTCTATGTTTTTTTCTGTAGCTTTTGACATCTTCAAACATTATATGATTTATTTATTTATTTTGTTCATAGCTTATCGCCTATTATAAGTTCACAGGTATCTTTGTGGGTTTTTTTTAAATTGCTTTATTTCAAGGACCTAGAAGAATGCCTAGCACAATGCAGATTCTCCATAAATATTTATGGAAATAAATAATATTGAATGAGAGAAAATGTACATATGCAAAATAATTTGTGTCAGTTTCAGGAGGCTCCCTTACCACCATATGAGGCTGATCTATAGACTCTGGGATAAGTACCCCAGGTAGAGGTTGGGAGTAGCAGAAACCAATGAACACATTACCATTTTAAGAATGACTAGAAATAGAGGAATATAGGAAGGAGACAGACAGAGGGTCAGAGATGCAAGTATAAAATCAAATCTAAGAGGTGCCACAGAGATAGAGGTGGGGCTTTGGGAAGAGTGTCAGATGCTGCAGAGAAAGAAAATAAAGTGAAGGCTGCTGGTGTCTACTGAGTGTTGGGATTAGGAGGCCATCACCCACCTAGGTAGAGAAAACAGGCAGATGCAGCAGGAGAAACGTGAATGAAAAAAGAGAGAGCAGAGAAAAAATACAGACAGCATTTCAAGACATTTGAATATGAGAAAAAAGAATTAGGAAAACATAGTCGAAGAAGCTTCTTTGTTACAAAGATGGGCAAGATCGGATCATGTTTAAGTGCTGAAGAGAAGGGGCTGTAGAGTGAGTGAAGAATGCGGAATCGGAGTGAGAGAGATCAGTGTAGTTTGGGGGAGGAAAACTAAACTTAAAGGGTGGGGAGGATTTGGCTATGCAAGTATTCAATCTCAAAATATGAGGCAAAGTTTACGTTATACTGGTTGAGATTGTACCAACGGTTGGAATGCGTAATGTAGTCCTGCCCTGCAGTTTATTACTAGATATGTGACCTTGGGAATGATTCTGGGTCTAAAGTTCCTCATCTTCAGAATGCAGCTGACAATAGAATCTTCCCCGTGGAGGTATTACGAGAATTGAGTGAGATGGCTTTTTTTATCTAGATGCCAACCTGAGACCTACCTGCCCCTCAAGGTCTAGGGCAGGTTGGCTTAAACCTTTGCCAGTTTAACAGTATGCGGAAGTCTGAAGGCTTTCTCCAGAGCTGTTTGATCCCCTGGGATCTTACATCCTGGGGTCACTTGGCTCCCTTCTGTGTGTTCTTTAGCTGCGCTACACTGTATAAGCTCCAGTGAGGACCTCTCTTCTTTCTGTGGCTTCTTCAAGAAAACTTTTCTTAATTTTAAAGTATAACTTAAAAGCCATTATTAAAAAAATCATTCAGTGATTTTTACAGAAAACCAGTAGGGAGAAGAGTGAAGTGGAGGGGGGATTGTATTAGCAATTTCTTCCTGGAGGGAAGAGTCAATGGCACTCCTGTACTATTTCTTTGCCGTATTGCATTTTTTCCGTCTTGAGTCTGTCTCCATGCTGCTACTCTTCACTCCCTCCCATTCTCCTTGGCTCTTCTATTCCCTTTCAGGAGTTAAATCTCCATAGTAGATTATACAGGGACACTTTCTCTCTCCTCTGAAGTCCAGAAGGCACTTCAAAATAGAGCCCTAATAAGGGCTTTTCCCCCTAATCCCTCATCAAGATACTCCTCCAAAGGAAGACAATTCTTCTAAGAGAAATTCAGGAGCCAACTATTTAAATAATAAAAGTTTCTTCATCCTATGACACTTATAAAGTACCTGAGTTAGCAAATCTCGCTATTATTATTAGAAGGAAAGGGAGCATTCAGTTCTCATCCTAACCTGGCCTCTGGCAGCAGAGTGTGGGATACTTACAGCACTTCTTGATTCCGTTTTTGCCATATTTGGGCACTCAAACCTTTCTTCCGTGTTCCAGCCCTGCCTTTCCAGCTGCCAACTCAGTCTCTACTTCCGGACGTCTGGTTGGCGTCTCACAGTTACGCCGCTTATGTTTCAATAGAATGGGCCCTTCCCTGTGCTATGCTATGTTGGAGTTCTGGATTGCGATTCTGGGGTCATAGCATAGGCTCACATGGTAGTTGATGGCAGGGGGCAAAGTGAGTAAAGGAATGATTCATTTCTCTTACCTCAGGATAAATATGTGACATCCTTAATCTCTTCTACTCAAAGATAACTGTTAGTCAATTCCAAACACGAAAAGTGATTAGTAGACTTACTATGTCATAACCTTTATTTTTGTGAGTTTCACACAAACCTGGAGCTGATCCCTGGGTAAATGCCATTCTGATTCCATTAAAGTTAAATTTCAAACAGACAATAAAGGGCAAAGCAAGAGCTGAAAGTAATTACAGAGAAGAGTACACATCTGCTCCACCGGAGTGTCCATCGTGCTGCTGATGCTGACACAGATTAATCCTTTCTCAGAATTGGCCGAGCAGCTTGAATGGTAGGATGCTATTAAATGACGAGACGAGTCCATTTGGGAATGAAGGCTAAAAATTAAGTTGCCCCAAATAAATCACCCCAATAACAAAGGACATTCCTCTACTTCTCTGGAATCAGCTAAAGTTCTCTTGCTGAGAACACTAGACACTGACCTTTATCTTGACCAAAAACTTGTAATGTGTGTAACTGGGATATTGGAAAATTGATAAATGGTTCATTCTATATAGAACATTAACCACATTCACCTTCGTGCTTAGCTCACTCTCTAGAAAGAAGTTGTGATTTTAAGACACTTTACAAAGTCCTTCAATCCTTTGGAGAAACATTGGTTAGTGTTACGATAATAATGGGGGCAAATCTTTTAAGTGGTTTATCAACTGGCGTGGCCTTAGGGATCTTCCCTTTGGAGGCTAAAATGATGTTTTTCTCCAAATCTAGTGTCCCGAGCTTTATTTTTGTGTCCTTTAGATCCAGAAGTGGAAGTCTAATCATGGTAGTGTCGCACATAGTACTATTGTGTCATGACTTGAGTTTATGATAATCCACCATAATCCTAGAAGACCCGTATTTCTGTCCGAATAGGACCTGGACTTTTTTAATGTGTATCTTTAAGTGCCTGCCTGGCTCCGGGGGGATAATGCACTATCTACTTAGTGCTTCAATTGTCTCCCTTCCACAGACACTGCTGAACTGAACATGCTAAAGATACTGCCTACCAATCATATAAATTAGGTAGTTTTTTCACAGTGACCAAAATAATTTATGTCTATTGCCATTAAAATAGATCTTACATTATGCCTTTTGAAACTCTTCTATCTGTGATAATGGGTTATATGAAAATAATGAAGTTTTTGAGAATGTCATATCTAGGCAACTCTTATTTGTAGTCACGGGAGATGGTCCTTGGGGACCCTCAAGCACGGAGTTCCTTTAGGAAGATTTACATTGCTACTTGGCTCAGGCAACCCTTTTATGCCTCTGCCTGAGAGACTGAGGCCAGTGAAGTTCAGGTCCTTAGATCCAAGGGCTATTGCCTATTTTCTTTGGTTACACTCTTCCCTAATAGAGTCCCATACACAGGAGGCTCTATACATACACAGTTTGTATTTGCAGGTGAGAAAATCTCTGGGCACATGTGATACAGTTAAGCCAGCCCTGTGGTATCACAGTGCTGGCACAAATTTAAAATGCTATTTGTCTCCTTGATGCTTTCTGTTCTTCTGTCCTTACCATGATTTTAGGGATCACTCTTGTTTTCTGGCCACTCTTCATGCCCCCTAACTTTTGTTGTTGTTGTTTTGGCTGCATTGCGCAACCTGTGGGATCTTAGTTCCCCAACCAGGGATCGAACCCAGGCCCTGGGCAGTGAAAGCTCAGAGTCCTAACCACAGGACCACCAGGGAATTCCCATGCCCCCTCCCTAATTTTATCACTAGGCATCAACTGGGCTCTTAGTTTCTCTTGGCTGCCAGGTTCACAGACAGGCAAGGGCAGCTTCTACTTAGCTCTCTGAAATATTCCACTTGGTCACAGGTTCAGTTCCTCTCCTGGAAGTTCTTTCACCTTCCCTACGACTCTGCTTAAGTAACAGTAGCTACAGTTGCAGTTGCCACCTGAATGGGTTTATGGTACTTCTCTCCCCATCTCATATGAACATTCATATGTTCAGATTGGTGCGTTAACGAGGCTGAGGTAGAAATCTCCACCCTTACACCTCGTAAGCCAGGGAAGGAGGCAGTGATCCCTGCAGTTCTCCCAGGAATGTGGTAATTGTGGTTGGCGGTCCTGTTAGGGAAAAACAGTTATCATTGGCCTCTGTAAGCCTTCACTCTGACTAGCTCCTAGTAGCACTGGATCCTTAGGTGTCTGTGTCATCTCAGGGCCAATGACGAGTCATCCTCAAAAAGCACTAATTTGTCCCCTTCCCCCTATGTATAGTCACTGTGGTAAATGAATGCACGTTCCCTTGCGAAGGCTTGGAGGAGAAGCTGCTGTATAAACATGTGGCAGTGTCTTACGGTCCTTCCTCAAGGGAACCTGGCTTCCCCTCTAAGGGCTCCAACACTGTCTATTAAGTTTCTGTATCTTTAAACAAGCTCAGCAACTTCACCCACCAGCCACTCAGTAGCTGCTTAAGAATGGCCCGGACAATCTTTGCAGTGTGTGCAGAGAGCATTCCGGACCCCACTCGCTTGTTTGTGACCTGCTTGCTCTCATTATGTTTCACAAAATAAGGAACTGGAGAGTCGCCCAGTTTGAAACAGGATCAGAAATGGGCCAGTTGGTGAGGCCACGTTGGCCTAATCATTGCTAATCGGACCATGGACTCCAGCTGGAGCTTGAGCCAAGCCTGCAAGGCCTGCTCACTGCCTGTGGAGGTTTGTATAACCAGGTAAAACCCTCGTTTTGGTTTCTGTGTTAACTCTTCTTAGTCATGACGTTATGAACACTTTTGTGTCTAAGATTTTGTTTTAGTTAAGACTGTTTTGTGGGGGGAGAAATGCTGAATGGAATCCATGGATCAAAGGAAAAGGCTGCTGTATAAACATTGCAAATTCTTTCCAGAAGCGATCTGATAACTGCTATGCCAAAATCAGAGATTAGATTCCTCTCTTCATACCACAAGGAGCCCAATAAAGAGGGAAAAATAACATTACATACCACACTCCCCTGTAACGCAAGTCAAGCCGTGTTGCCTGTGCTGAAAGGAGCTTCACTATTTATGGCGATGTCCTCTAACCTGGGACCGTCTCCTTCTCCATCACTCTTCTTGATGGTAGACTGCATGTTGTAAGTGATAATACCGCTTGTAGGAAGTTCATTTCACAGCAGAGATCAAAGCCAGCCTACTCCTCTTGCGATGCCCTTTCTAGTGGCCCTTTGTTCATGTAATTCTTTCTCACTGACCTTCGACCAACTAGGGATTCATACTAGATTTTTCTTTTTAATTTTACAGTAGGTCCTTGTTGGTTATCTATTTTAAATATAGCAGTGTGTACATGTCAAGCCCAAACTCCCAATCTATCCCTCCCCCCTCCCTTCCCCCCAGTTACCATAAATTCATTCTCTAAGTCTGTGAGTCTGTTTCTGTTTTGTAAATAAGTTCATTTGTATCATTTTTTTAAGGTTCTGCATATAAGCGATATCATATGATATTTGTCTTTCTCTGACTTACTTCACTTAGTATGATAATCTCCATCTCCATCCATGTTGCTGCAAATGGCATTATTTCATTCTTTTTAACAGCTGAGTAATATTCCATTGTATATATGTACCACATTTTCTTTATCCTTTCATCTGTCGATGGACATTTAGGTTGCTTCCATGCCTTGGCTATTGTAAACAGCACTGCAATGAGCATTGGAGTGCATGTATCCTTTCAAACCATGTTTTTCTCTGGATATATGCCCAGGAGTGGGATTGAAGGATCATACGGTAGTTCTATTTTTAGTTTTTTAAGAAAACTGCATACTAGTTTTTTGAAAAGAATTTTGTCTTTAGAGGTAAATGACAACTTTAAATGTCTAAAAAAAAGTAGTGCCATCAACTTTTAATTGCTTTTTTGCTCATTCATTTGTTACAACTACACATATTAATAGAGGAAGGGACTCAATCATGATGTTTTGTGATTTTTATTAAAGAAATAATCACATTACTTAATCTTTCAGTCACATATACCTGGTTGAATCCATGTTAGTGATACCTGGTTGAATCCCATTTTATATTAATCCAAACATTAGTTTTAGACAGAGATATAATATGCAACTAAGACTTTGGTTTTTTAATTGAAGTTGGGGATTAACTTTTTCTGCTTTACAGGAGGTTATTGGGACAACTGGTGAAATATAAAAAGGTCTGAAGATTTGATAATAGTATTGAATAATATTCTGTTAATATCCTGATTTTGGTAATTATAGTAGTTATATAAGGGGTAAAGGTGCATCATGACTGCAAATTACTCCTACATGGCTCAGAAAACTAATTTGTGTATATATATATGCATATATATTCTTATATATTTGTATGTGTATGTGTGTGTATATATATACACACACACACACACACACACACACACACATATATATATATATATATATATATATATATATATATATATACAGAGAAAGAGAGAGAGCGAAATAAAAAGAAAGAGAGAGAGATGAAGCCCATATGGTAAAATGTTAACAGTTGGGGAATCTGGGTGCAGGATATACAGGAATTTTTTGTCCTATTCTTGCAAATTCTCTGTAAATCTGAAATTATTTTAAAATAAAAATTACAAGAGCAAATAATAAATGGATCAGAAGAAAGACTCTCCCACACTAAAGTTTTCCTCTACCCATTGTGTAATTTTAGTACTAGCATTTCTTTAATAATTTTAACAGAAGGACAGATGATAATCTGCAGATTAGGGTTTTTATCTATAAATCATGTGGTATCATGGTTATAGGAGCATCACTAGAAAACATTTAAATGGGATGTGGCAAACATAAGCTAAAATTAATTGTCCTTTCATTTAGAATCAGTGCTTTGCAAACTAATTATGCATTCAAAATTATTTGAATGCATATTTGTAATGAATAGTCCCATGAATCTGCATTAAAATCATTGTTCAATTCAATGTAATGATTATTCAGTGAAAGCCTGAAGATCCCAAGATGTTAATTTTCTTATTGATTTGCACATGCAATTTTTATCAAACATATATATTAATAGTCATGGTTTATGTAGGGTTCATTGACTTTAATGAAGCACTTCCAGTTTGCTAAGTGGTACATACATGATAGGAGACAGTCCCTGTTTATTTTCAAGGTGCTTTCCTAAGATTGAAAAATAAAGACAGTTAGAGCAAGGCTGGCACTGCACCAGGTTTTAATAAGGCTGCTACCCCTCTCCTCCTTCTTCCAGGTGGGGAGGAGTAGGCCCATGACATGTGCTCCTTGGGGATGTAGAAGAGAGAGCAGGTGACCTTGACTACCTCCTCCCTGTAAGCAGCTTCCTCAGCTGTCATCTCTCCTTCAAGAAAGACATTTATTTGGAGCTGTGCAGTCATTTAGAGGACGCTTTTCTGTGGCTCACCTCGGGATGACTTTGCAAAATTAGGGAACTCTGGAAAAGATGCAGGCTGAGATTGGCCCTGGCCAGAGTTCACAGAAGATGGCAGCTATGGGAGGCAAGAGCTGGGCTGCGCTCAGTTTGGCTGGCAACCCTGGACGGCAAGAAGATGCTCAGACATCAGAGGAATTCCGTTCCTCTCTCATAGCCCCTCGAATCCAGCCTGACGCTTTCCTACTCCAAAGAGTTTTCCCTGATTAACCTCAATTCACAACATCTTTCTTTTCATCGACTCCCAAAGGTTTAGCTGTGTGCTTTATGCCAAAGTGTTCCCTTTACCTCTCTATTCATGCCTTTGTTGCCTTGCTTAGGACAATTCCTTCAGTGCTCAATCAGGTAAAAAGTCGCCTTCTTCCTCCTGGCGTTCAAGGGCAAGAGTTTTAGAGTTCAGTGGTTCAGGGTTCAATTCTGGACTCTTCCATTTATTCCAGCTCTAAGACCTTGAACAATTATTTACACTCTTGCAGCCTGAGCCTCTATGTCTACAAAATGAGAATAATAATAACAACTGTTACTCGTACCTGTCCTTTTTAAGATCTTTCTCTGGACATTCTGGATTACATAGACGTAAACAAGACACAAACACTTAAGAGATTTCGCTAACCTTATTATATCTCTCAGAAGATAGGAGATAGGTAAGGATTGGTCTAGGCTCATACAGAAAAGAAAACTTTCCTAAGCATTGTATAGATGTGCCCCTACCTAACAGAACAAATATTCTTGACACTCTTTCCTCCCCGACTCTTTCCCACGAAGTAATAATATTAGGTATTCCCTATATAATTGCAGCCACATGGGAAATTACTCCTCCAGAGTTTCTGGAGTGAAATACAGTTTGTGCTTTGGGACAGATGGGCTTACCAGTTACCTCAATTTTATATACCAGTACAACTAGAGGCAATGGCATTGAGTTCCACCAGATGGCCACAAAATACTACGACAGGCAAGATTCAGGAACTAATATAATTAGTTGGGACAACAAAAAGACAAGAGTAAAAAAATGTGTGGCCATTCACAGCTATTCTACCTTGCAATCCAGGGCCACACAAGTTGGGTATTGCACAATCTTCTTAGGTGCCCCTGGGATTATTTCCAGATCCATAATTGGGACACACAGAAAAAATTTCAAAGTTTTTTTCTGTCTACCAGGTTTGTTCCAAATTCATTTGAATATTAAGACTTTTGTGATTTTCATTATTACTCAGTAGTAACAAGAGTCTGACTCTTTATATCACTAAAGTCTTCAACATCTGCTTATAAAAGTTAAATGACAAATACCACAGTGCCTGATACATTGTGAGTGTCCAGAAAATGTTAGTTTTTATTATTATGACAAATGTCATATCATCATTGAATACTACCGCACGTGAAATAAATGCTTGACGAACCTAGTCAGATTACTCCAGCACCCTTCCTTATACAGTTATCAATAAGTTGAATCTACACATCTAACCTACTTTGCATTCCCCACAAACCACACCTGCACCAGCCCCAATCATCAATGCTGGCCCACCAACCTTGGTCACATAGAAATCTGGTAGAACCATGTGATAATTCTATATTCTGAGTTCTTTCAATAAAGCCAGCACACTCTGATTCTCCTTTCTATTTCCCTTCTGTTGAGTTTTACAAAGGGGTGGAGAAGTGGGTATGGGTTCTTTAAGTGTTTCTTAATTAGACTTGAGGACATTTGCTAGAGGGGAGAGAGAAAGTCAAGATGAAATGTGTGAGCAAGTACTTTTGAAGACAAATTTCCACATCAACACTTGATTCAATTATAGTTTAAGGTCATTTTCTCCCATGCCAGATTGAAATGTATAAACGCTGTTCATCCTTGGAAGGTAGGAATCTGAGCCTGTAGGAGCCAGGGGAGGGCTTCAGAAATATGTATAATGTAAGGTCTGCAAATCTCAGGACCCAGATGTTTACATGAGCAAATCTGAGGTAACATCCATAGGAACAAAACAGCCTCACTCTTCTCATTTCACTTTTGTCCACTGACTAACCTGGTAAATACTACCGCACCATGTGGTGGTAGACCAATGGGACAAGGGTGGTCAGTAGCTCTCTGTGTCCCTGCTGGTGGTTCCACAGGTCTTTGTACAGTTATCAGATATTCATATAGATAATTAGCTGCCTTCACTGCTTAGGTTGTGTAATTGGAGACATAACTTCTAAGCAATTTCCTTTTTGCAGTTTTTTCAACCTTACTGGGGCTTTAACCTCAAAATGCAAGCTGTAGAACATCAAACAGAGCAGGATTTACATGTTCTGGAATCAAGACTATTGCTCCTGTTTTATTTACTTCAGTCAAGAGAATTTGATGAGGGATGTTTTGATGAGTATATCTCTGAAAAGTTGGAACATTCACGTAAATGATTGTTCTACAACTTAAAATTCTTTCATACCAGCTCACGAATTTTTTTACCCAGCTCTAATTACATAAATGGTTATATAAACATATGTCTGTTACACCAAAGTCTACTTCACTTGGGAACTCATATGCCAGTGGGCTCAAAGAATCATCTTTTGATGTTACCAAGGAACATTTTATGCCATCAGGATGAAGCAGAAAGGCAGTCATCAGTCAGGCTCCTTTGCCTTCATGCTCCAAGGCACAGAGAGAAAAGACCCAGAAGAGAGCGCGCTACAAGTCTCAGCTTGATCCCTAACAGAACTCTTTATCTTGGTTAAATTAATTCCTTTTCGCAAACTACATACTTTTGTCAACGTCTCCTCTATAACTGTGATAAAGACAATGGTATATAAAAGGCTTTCCTCTGGAGAGTTTTATTTGATCTTCATAAGACAGTTGTGAAATAAGTAAAAAGGAAGCTATGGACTTCCATTAGCAAAAACTCATATCTAAAAGCCACTGAGCTAAAAATAATTCATTCAACCATTCATGCATGCAGGAAACAATATTTCTGATTGCCTTCTATGTGCCAGGCACAGTGTTTATGCTTCTATAGAATGATGATTAAAAGCAGACCTGAACATTGCCCTTAAAAATCTTATAGCTGGGGAGACCTTCAAGATGGTGGAGGAGTAAGACGTGGAGATCACCTTCCTTCCCACAAATACATCAAAAATACATCTACATGTGAAACGACTCCTACAGAACACTTACTGAACGCTGGCAGAAGACCTCAGACTTCCCAAAAGGCAAGAAAATTCCCATGTACCTGGGTAGGGAAAAAGAAAAAACAGAGACAAAAGAATAGGGACGGGACCTACACCTCTGGGAGGGAGCTGTGAAGGAGGAAAGGTTTCCACACACTACGGAGCCCCTTCACTGGTGGGGATGTGGGATGGGTTGGGGGGAAGCTTCAAAGCCACGGAGGAGAGCACAACAACAGGGGTGCAGAGGGCAAAACGGAGAGATTCCTACACAGAGGATCGGTGCTGACCGGCACTCACCAGCCCGAGAGGCTTGTCTGCTCACCTGCTGGGGTGGGTGGGGGCTGGGAGCTAAGGATTGGGCTTCAGAGGTCAGATCCCAGGGAGAGGACAGGGGTTGGCTGCGTGAACACAGCCTGAAGGGGGCTAGTGCACCACAGCTAGCTGGGAGGGAGTCCAGAAAAATTTATGGACTTGCTGAAGAGGCAAGAGACCATTGTTTTGGGGTGCATGGGGAGAAGAGATTCCTTTCCCATCTGCCCACAGAAGGCAGAGCACTGCTTAAGTGAGCTCCAGAGACAGGCGTGAGCCATGGCTATCAGCTTGGACCCCAGAGATGGGCATGAAACGCACCCTGATACCAAAACCAGACAAAGATGTCACAAAAAAACAAAACTACAGAACACTATCACTGATGAACATAGATGCAAAAATCCTCAACAAAATACTAGCAAACAGAATCCAACAGCACATTAAAAGGATCTACACCATGATCAACTGGGGTTTATCCCAGGAATGCAAGGATTCTTCAATATATGCAAATCAATCAATGTGATAAACCATATTAACAAATTGAATAAGAAAAACCATATGATCATCTCAATAGATGCAGAAAAATCTTCCAACAAAATTCAACATCCATTTATGATAAGAATTCTACAGAAAGTAGGCATAGAGGGAACCTACCTCAACACAATAAAGGCCATATATGACAAACCCATAGCCAACATTATTCTCAATGGTGAAAAACTGAAAGCATTTCCTCTAAGATCAGGAACAAGACAAGATTGCCCACTCTCAAAACTATTATTCAACATAGTTTTGGAAGTTTTAGCCACAGCAATCAGAGAAGAAAAAGAAATAAAAGGAATCCAAATCAGAACAGAAGTAGTAAAACTGTCACTGTTTGCAGATGACATGATATTATACATAGAGAATACTAAAGATGCTACCAGAAAACCACCAGAGCTAGTCAATGAATTTGGTAAAGTAGTAAGATACAAAATTAGTACACAGAAATCTATTGCATTCTTATACACTAATGACGAAAAATCTGAAAGAGAAATTAAGGAAACACTCCCATTTACCACTGCAACAAAAAGAATAATATACTTACGAATAAACCTACCTAAGGAGACAAAAGACCTGTATGCAGAAAACTATAAGACTCTGATGAAAGAAAGAGATAAAAACAGACGTAGAGGGGCTTCCCTGGTGGTGCAGTGGTTAAGAGTCTGCCTGCCGATGCAGGGGATGTGGGTTCGTGCCCTGGTCCAGGAAGATCCCATATGCCGCAGAGTAGCTGGGCCCGTGAGCCATGGCTGCTGAGTCTGAGTGTCTGTAGCCTGTGCTCCACAACGGGAAAAGCCACAACAGTGAGCGGCCCGTGTACCACAAAACAAACAAACAAACAAACAAAACAGATGGAGAGATATATCATGTTCATGGATGGAAGAATCAACATTGTGCAAATGACTATACTACACAATGCAAGCTACAGATTCACTGCAATCCCTATCAAACTACCAATGGCATTTTTCACAGAGCTAGAACAAAAAATTTTAGTTTGTATGGAAACACAAAAGACCCCGAATAGCCAAAGCAATCTTCAGAAAGAAACATGGAACTGGAGTAATCAGGCTTCCTGACTTGAGAGTATACTACAAAGCTACAGTAATCAAGACAGTATGGTATTGGCAGAAAATCAGAAATAAAGATCAATGGAACAGGATAGAAAGCCCAGAGATAAACCCACACAACTATGGTCAACTAATCTTTGACAAAGGAGGCAAGGATATACAATGGAGAAAAGAGAGCCTCTTCAATAAGTGGTGCTGGGAAAACTGGACAGCTACATGTCAAAGAATGAAATTAGAATACTCCTTAACACCATACCCAAAAATAAACTCAAAATGAACTAAAGACCTAAATGTAAGGCCAGACACTATCAAACTCTTAAAGGAAAACATAGGCAGAATACACTATGATGTAAATCACAGCAAGATCCTTTTTGACCACCTCTTAGTGAAATGGAAATAAAAACAGAAATTAACAAATGGGACCTAATGAAACTTAAAAGCTTTTGCACAGCAAAGGAAACCATAAACAAGTCAAAAAGACAACCCTCAGAATGGGAGAAAATATTTGCAAACAAAGCAACTGACAAAGGATTAATCTCCAAAATATACAAGCAGTTCATGCAACTCAATATCAAAAAAACAAACAACCCAACCCAAAAGTGGGTGGAAGATCTAAATAGACATTTCTCCAAAGAAGACATATAGGTGACAAACACATGAAAAGATGCTCAACATCACTCATCTTTAGAGAAATGCAAATCAAAACTACAATGAGGTATCACCTCACACCAGTCAGAATGGCCATCATCAAAAAATCTTCAAACAATAAATGCTGGAGAGGGTGTGGAGAAAAGGGAACTCTCTTGCACTGTTTGTGGGAATGTAAATTGATACAGCCACTATGGAGAACAGTATGGAAGTGCCTTAAAAAACTAAAAATAGAAATACCATATGACCCAGCAATCCCACTACTAGGCATATACCCTGAGAAAACCATAATTCAAAAAGGGACGTGTACCACAATGTTCATTCCAGCACTATTTACAGTAGCCAGCATAGGGAAGCAACCTAAGTGTCCATTGACAGATGAATGGATAAAGAAGATGTGGCACATATATACAATGGAATACTACTCAGCCATAAAAAGAAACGAAATTGAGTTATTTGTAGTGAGGTAGGTGGACCTAGAGTCTGTCATAGAGAATGAAGTAAGTCAGAAAGAGAAAAACAAATACTGTATGCTAACACATATATATGGAATATTTTTTAAAAAATGGTTCTGAAGAACCTAGGGGCAGGACAGGAATAAAGACGCAGATGTAGAGAATGGCCTTGAGGATACCGGGAATGGGAAGGGTAAGCTGGGCCAAAGTGAGAGAGTGGCATGGACATATATACACTACCAAACGTAAAATAGATAGCTAGTGGGAAGAAGCTGCATAGCACAGGGAGATCAGCTTGGTGCTTTGTGACCACCTAGAGGGGTGGGATAGGGAGGGTGCGAGGGAGGGAGATGCAAGAGGGAAGAGATATGAGGACATATGTATATGTATAACTGATGCACTTTGTTATAAAGCAGAAAATAACACACCATTGTAAAGCAATTGTACTCCAATAAAGATGTTAAAAAATAAAATTAAAATAAAAATTAAAAAAGAAAGATATGTCTGTTACTGTAATTTCTTAATGCTCCTTATCCATCTCAGACAGACTTTTAGAAACCCAAGTAGAACTATTGTTGCCGTTAAGATCGTTTCCACGAGGCAAGCCTCTAATGAGCAGAGGTCATCACTGGATGTGAGTGATACCTTGAAAACAAAGTAGAGTTGAGGGGTTTGATCATGGTGTTAGTCAGAAGGGCATGCAAGATAAACTAGGCTCAAAGCAAAGAAATTATTAAGAAGCTAGCATTTTCAAAACCATTATGCGCTCAGGCACCCTTATTTACCATTACAACTTGTTCTCAGCTAATATAGAATTGCTTACTTTTCTCTGGCGTTCTGATCCAAAGTCACCCTGAAACATAGCAACAAATATTATGCCTGGATGATTCACTTCCTTAACAGCGTGAGGTCCTTTTTGTCATTACTTTTGGGTAAGAGAATGAATGAAATAATACCACCGGTTGTATTTCAAGTCTTCAGGGAAATGGTGGATTGATGATTCTCTTGCCTACTTAAATTCCAACCTCAAAAATAAGAGGCTAAAAAAATCTTACTTAATTTTCCATCCTTGTTTTAAGGGGGAAGCAAACCAAATTAACTTTCTTTGCTCAAGAAAGATGTAGAAACATTCTTCCAGTTATAGCCGACTAAAGACTGAGATGTGTTGAGACTGACTGACACTGGAAGAATTCCAACATGGATAGCTAGATATTTGGCTTACATGGTACAGCAAGTGTTCAAACGCCAGAGAGCAGGTTTAACTGGGTTATCTTAGAAGCTACTTTCAACTTTAGAAGGCAAGTTTAAATAAAAGGGATTATTTCATGCTAAGTGACAATACTTTGATTTGAAAAAAAAGGAAAGAAAGAAATCTGATGAGCTTTTGTTTTTCCATTTGCTCTTCTAATTGACATTTACTATTGTGCCAGTACTACAACATATAGCAAATAAACTGATGACGATTATGTTAGCTAACAAAATGATAGATCCTAAAGCATGTGTCAAGATGACACCCACAGTTTCATTTCTTATAGAGCAGTCTATGCATTGCCAAGTAGCCCATTCAGACATTACGTTTTACACTTGCCCTTGAAGCTACTCTTTAAGTCATAGAAAAAAGAAGAAAGAAGAGCTATAATTTAAGACATAAATAATCAATGCAATGAAACAAAGAGTATGGATGACAAATGGAGACAAGAAAGCTGACTTTAGATATTAAAGCTGACCTAAAAGAAAGAGATTCATGGATCAAAATGGGTTCTTCTTGTATTTTATGTCATCCGGCTTGAGGACATTTTTGCATTCAATAGCTGAATGTCGCTGTTTATCTGCGCAAAACCTTTCTTCCAAGTTCATGTGAGGTTTTCATGTAATATGATTACTAATGGGCCAGAGTTTCTCATTTTGCCCAAGAAAAGATTATATGAAGTAATTTTTTCGATTTACACTAGCAACAATTACTTTATTTAAATAAATTTTAAAAAAAAAGATAAGAAGAGGCTCTCTTCATTGGTACTGTGGACCAGAATCAAACATAGTACCTTTTAACAGCCTTTATTATCTCCTGCACACTGTAATGAAAAGTAGATCAAGCAAAGAAAGAGAGCCCCATTTTCAAAAATTGTCATATATTCCAAGCATTAACAGTGATCATTATATTCAATTTGTAGACGACCTATTTAACCTCATTGCAAACTACTATATTTTTCCAACATTATTTCTTTTAAGCCTCAAAGTTAAAGCTGGAAAAATTGCTGAATAATATTCTGTTAACAAAGGATATTATTTCTAGTTATTACGTCAGCTAATAGTGCTACTTGAAATCACAGTGAATCTGAAATTATTTGCAAATTCTGTATTGCTCTGTTTTCCATGAGAAAATGTAAATGTGAACACATAAAACACAGGAACTCTGTCAGTTGGATGCTCATAATTCCCCAGAGAAAAAGAAGATGAGAAACATGTCTGTCAGTTTCATATAGTGCCTCTCTTCACAGGGAGAGTTAGGCACCAGATTTGCTATTGTGCATTTGTTTGATTGTCTTAGTGAATGTCCATAGTTTGGTCTTATTATTTATTTTTCCAAATATGTTGCTTATCATCTGATTATATTATCCATGAAGAAACTAAAGCATCAGACTGATTTTAATTTAGAGATCATATACATACATTTTCTGTCAGAACAAATAACGGATCTTAGTTTTTTAACAGAGATATTGTGTATCAGTTATAATTGCTGTATAATAAGTTATCCCCAAACTCAGCAGCTTAAAATAGCAGCAAGCAATTATTATCTCATAGTTCTGTGTGTCATGAATTCCAGAGTAGTGTGGCTGAGCAGTTTCGGCTCGGGGTTTCTCATGAGATTGTCCTCAGATCTTGGTTTTGGCTGCAATCACCTGAAGGCTTGACTGTGGCTGGAGGATCCATTACTAGGGTGGTTAATTACAGTGAACTGTAACAATCAGGTTACTGATTGAATATCCCTGATGGGCAGAACCTAGCGTTTGGCAAGCCTATCAAAGTTAGCTATCTGGTATGCTCTTCCGGAAACAGCAATCTGCTTTATCCTTGAATTAGTGTGATATTCAGCAGTAAATCATTTTGGACCTTCTCTTCTTGGCAGTATGACAGAATACATTTTCTAAAGATTCTCCAGCTTAAAAAACCAACAAACAAATGAAAAAATAGCTTCTGTCTGGATAAAATAAGTCTTTTAATTTATTTCTGGCCTCAAAGTAAGAAGTTAAGGAAATCTTTGAGGGCATTCCTGACCACTACCAAATGGATATAAAGAATGAACAAGAAGCAATCACAGACAGCCAAGGTTGCTCTGAGGGCAAATGGTTATACTAGTGCTACCATCTATTGGGAGACCAAATCTTTGAAAGTTACAAGGCAGGAAAGCTGATACTGAGATTCTTCATTAGTACACGTAAATTTAAGGGGTGAGGTTTGTCCCAGAACACAAATACTTTTAATTTTCAGTACAAGAAAATGCAAATTTTCTCTGGCCTATGCTCAGTATTAGAAAAGAAAAGAATAAAAGAAGGACATATAGCTACAAATACAGACACTTAAAACACAGTAATTGAATACTGTGAGCAACTGGAGGCTGAAATTTTTGAAAATTTATGCAATGCATAAATTCCAACTATAATAGAATTCATCAGAACTGACTCAAGAAGAATGCCTAAATTGTCCTATTACCAATAAATAAATAGAGTCAATAGATAAAATATTCCAACAAAGAAAATACTAGTTCCCAACAGTGTTGTAGGTGAATATTACCTTGAATTTTCACATTATGATTGCATGTTCTGTCTATGAGGTCACTATAACTTTGACATCAAACTTGGCTCTTATCTTTCTGTCATTGTCCCCAAAGAAGCTTCACCAGTTAGCCTGGTAGTTCAGGGAGCAGACCAGACTCTACCTGTAGCTTGGAGTCGAGTATACCTAGGCCTTATCTAGATCAGCTTGACCACAGCCCACCCACAGATACATGAATGAGTATAAGTATTGTTTTAAGTCACTGAGTTTTGGGGTGGTTTGATATGCAGCATTATTTTGACAATAGCTAACTCACTGTAGAAAAAGCATTTAATACAATTTAACAACTATTCATGCAAGACTATTAGTAAACTAGGAATAAAAGAGAATTTCATTTTCTGTGTAAAGTGTATCTCCAATAAAACTATACTAAGTATTGTGGAAATTTGTGCATTCATAATCCCTATACCTTACAAATTTTATTTCTAAGCACTGTCCTAGAGAAACTCTTGCACATATGCACCAAAATATGTGTGCAGCTATATCTATAACATTATTAACATTGCAAAAAACTAGAAACAACACAGTGTCTTAAAAGTGAAAATGAATTGTTGAATATTCACACAATGGAATATTAAACAGCAGTACACACGAATGAACCACAATAATATATGACATAACACTGAGAATGGCAAAATGTTCAGGACTACACACATCATGAATTCATTTGTATAAATCTCAAAAACATGGAAGCTCTTAAGTTGAATATGGTTTCATAGTAGTTACTTTGCTATTATGATTTTAATTTCTATATCTATTATGTATATCTTTGTATCTATAAATACTGTATAAATACGATAATATGGAATAAAATATAACAAGTTTGTTCAGAATTACTTTATTATAATAATTTCAGTTGATAAGTCAATGAAAATTTATTAAAGACACGATATTTTAGCCTTGGTGGCTTTTACAAAGAACTTACAATGGGCAGCAATGGAAGAGATTTGAAGTATTGCTTATTATGCACAGTATTATATTTCATGGTTATTTTTGCAGCTATAGAAATGCAAATGTCCCCTGAATAAAACAGGTGACAGGAAATTTGAAGCTTTGGAATATTATGTCTTATTTATTTGTGAATGGCCATTATGCAATCACAAGGAATATATAGAATCTATTCTCAACATAACTATTCAAAATTTTATAAAGACTGAATTTAAACAGGACACACACACGCATATGTATGTACTAATTAGGGAAGGATAAAACTATCATTTGTACACAATGTAATCATCTACCTAGAAAATCCAAGAGCATCAATCGGAAAAAACTATTAAAATTAATAAGGTGCTTGTATACAAAATAGTACATAATAGCTTTTCTACAAAGGTCAGTAACCAATTAGAACACATCATGGAAAAAATCCTAATCACAATAGCAAATGAAACCAAAAAACAGTGAGAATGAAACCTAACAAAAGATCTGAAAGACCACTGAAAAAAACAACATAACACTTTCTGAGGGATATATAACCCAACCTAAATAATTGCAGGGGGAGAGCATGTTCTTGGAAGAGAACATTTAACATGTAAAAGATGTTAGTTCTTCCCAAATTAATCTATAAATTTAATGCAATCCCATATAAAATCCTAAAAGAGCTATTTATGGGGCTTGGAATGTTGAAAGTTCAATTGAAGATGAAAATACAATAGCCAGGAATATTTTTCAAAAAATCAAAAACTGGTATTTCTTCAATCATGTTAAAAATATCTAGTGTAAAACTATATCAGTAATTGTTCAGGAATAGACAGCTTGATAGCACAGAAAAGTAGAGCGTGAGAGCAGATCCAGATAATTAGGGAAATTTAACACGTGACAAAGGCAATGTCAGATGTTACCTTGTGAGGAAATTAGTGAGGAAGTCATGGACGATTTAATAAGAAGTCATGGGACAATTAGATGACAATTTGAAAAAAATAACTTTTGTCCTACCTCACATCCTCACAAAATTGTTTTGAAACATATCAAGCAATTATACATAAAAACAAATATAAAATTATGCTGAGAAAATAGAGTATTCATTTATAATTTAGAGTCTTAAAGGATTTCCTGAGAATGGCTCTAAATTCAGAAATCATAAAGGAGAATGTTGTCATATTTTCCTATGGAAAAATTACAAACTTTAAAATGACAAGAGTCACAGTAATTAAAAGACAAGTCACAAATGTCTTTTTTAGAGAAATAACTCCCATTTGCCCAAAGATGCAAAATCAACCTACACATCCATTGGTCATGGACTAGTTGAACTGTAGCACTTGTGTCCTGGGGCATAATCACATAGTTCTATATATATAAACATGGAAAGATATCCAGTACATATTAGGAAGTGGAAAAAATAAATTGCTGATATTCAGTGTATAATTATGTAATTTAGAGAACTGTTTAAAAACAAAATTAATGTATGTATACATGTACATATAAATTTACATATATATATATATATATATACACCTTACATATTGCATTGAAAGTGATCTGGGGGAATTCACAATCCACTGTTAACCCTGGTTACCTAGGGAGAGGGGAGTGAGATTCAGGTTTGTAGACAAGTCAAACCGGACTCTTCATTCTTACATTGTAATGTCTCTGTGGTTGAATTGTTTTCATAAAATACATTTTCTTACATAATTAAGAACAAACCAAAAACAGATGTAAAAAGAGAGTGACTGAAAATGTGAGTAAAAGAGTATGATAGTTTAATACCTGGAGAGAAATTTTAGTATTAAAAGTCAACTGTAGCATAACACAATTTATCATACTACTTGCATTTACCTACTTGATTCGCATTTGAAGCAAAAGCAGGAGTCCTCTGTACTGAAGTAAAAAAATTAACAAGTTATTGATGGTGATAAATTGAGGGGCCTAGAAATTTCTTGCCCTGGGTTTTAGGGCAATGGGTCACCACTGTGTCATACTTGTCAGGGAGAGAAAGCAAGATGGCCTTTCCATGCACAGACTTCTGAGTTCTGGCTGTATTGTCATTCCGACCTCAATGAAAACTCCAACAGACATCTGTGGGGTCATAGCTGAGTTGCATACCAAGCTATATTTTAGGTTATGAGCAACATAAATTTTAATTAGTTGCTAAAGGTAGGTGTGTGATAAAAAATTCTTTATAAAAATGTTTATGGATGAGTAAGCTAGAAATATCTAATCTTTTGAGAATTGATGAAAGGACCTTCTCCTTGGAAAAATATACTTAAGTATACAATTTGCATACACTATCTCTTCAGTTAACTTCCTACTTGATGCAAAGAGGAATGACATATGTGTCAGACAGGGGTTAGTCCCCCAGCCCCTGTCCTCATCCAACCACACACAATCTCATAAATTCCCTTGGGTAGTTTCAAGTACCATAGACAGCTTGCCATATTTTCCTTTCTCCTGTTGGACATTGCTGGAAATATTCAGAATACAAGACAAGAACTCTTCAGCATGGCTATATTATATTGGTAAAATAAATATGTATGAAATGATAAAATAACATGTTTGCTCATTGGTGTTTAAATAATAGTTAATATGTCCTCAGCACACACCAGCGCTAAGCACTCTTCTAAGAGGAAATGGGAAATGAAGGAACTTGCCCAAGGTCTCGCAGCTGGTAAGTAGCAGACATGGGATTTGAACCCAGGCACTCTGGCTCCTGAGCCTATGCTTCTGAGTACTGTGATAGATGGACTGTTAAGCCCTAGTTCATTTATACACCCACAGCCCAGCTTCAAGGTGAGAGAGGGTCTTCACATAGTTTTGCTATGGTTGAGCTTCTGGTTGCCCTTGAAGTTTCTCCCCTTTCAAGGCTCCCCTGAAATGCCTGCCCCAGCTCCTCAAGGACGTGATGTGCTGACTTGTAGCTGGGGCTCACACCATCGCCCAAACTCAAATATTTTGTTGGGAATAAAAGAAACCAATTTATTTTTTACTTGCACTCACCATCTTTTCCGTGTTCTCTGTTTCAGAGACCTTATTTATCTCTCCCTTCTCTCCGCCAGAAAGTTACCTCATTCCTCAGGAGACCTCTTCTCTTCAGACAATTAACAGACACTTTCCTGTGACACCTCACACAACATATGGCACTGGATTTTCTAGTTATTGCTCAATCATTCAACTTTACTGTAAAGGTACATATACGTGGAGCTTAATCCAGTGCAGAAGGAAAACAGGTTGTGTCTCTTTTTTAATCTCTTCATCTCTATTTTATGCACTGCTTTTCTCAGAGGCTGCTTGTACTTTGTTATACATAACATTGACATTGCCTTTTAAAATTGCTCCCTGAATATGAAAACCTCCCTAGCTGCCTCATATTCACATGCATCCTCCAGTCCTGACTGTATTGACTGTAGTGCATTGAAAACAAAGCCCATCACCTGCTTCAATCAAACCCAAATGACAGATTTCTACACAAAACCGAAGTCATTGCCTATGATTTTTGTTCAACTTCTCAAATTAGGCAGGAGTATTTCTTTGGGATAAAAATATTATTCAGTCTTCTAAGTGGACTTAGATCCCACTTTAAAAGAAAGAGCATAACTGATAAGAATTGGAACAGGAATGGGATTTAACTGCACTCTCTCTGAGCTGATGAATGAAGGGTTTGTTGAGAAAGAGGGCATATTGCAGTCATAGCGTTTGATCTTTGGTTAGAAAGGCCACTGAATGGGGAATAAAAAACACTAATTACCAGTTGTACATTAATATTTTATGTTGATATG
Organism: Grampus griseus; assembly: GCF_964374135.1. Taxonomy (NCBI): domain Eukaryota; kingdom Metazoa; phylum Chordata; class Mammalia; order Artiodactyla; family Delphinidae; genus Grampus; species Grampus griseus. The sequence goes on along the minus strand of NC_139007.1, from coordinate 69,269,971 downwards.
TTCATGTTGGATATTTGATGTGTCAAATCGGGTACATTTTAGAGAATACATCTGGATTTGACTCTTAAAAGTTAAAGCTACAAAAGTAATTACATTGGTGACTTGCTAAAGAGAATATTCCTTTTGTTAGATGGTTAAGAATTTTTTAAAACTTATTTTGTACAGTTTTCCCTTAGGATCAAAGTAGCATATTCTAAAATTCCAATCAAGTAAGTAGTCTATGGTCTACTGCAGTCTACTATCTAATGCTCACCTGCCCACCCATCCTTCCCATCATCCTCCAGTGCTTATCTTCCAGTTCACACCTGAAGAAAAGAAGGAGGGAAGGAAAGACGGTAGAAAGGAAGAAAGAGAGTAAGGAGGGAAAAGAGAAAGTGGGTTAATTTTATTTTGAGGATTTACTGTGCACCAGCTGAGTGGGAGCTGCTTTCTTTATATATGTTAATTTTATCCACCCCACCCAGTTTAATCCAAGATAAAACTAGGATTTTTAAACTGTAAGGGACATAGGTAATGATCTCTTCCCTCTTATTTTATAGATGAAGAGAGGGCGATCAGGAAAGTTAAGACATCGCCCAAGATCATACAACTGGTTAGTGACAGAGCCCCAACTGAGCTCAGCATAGAGGGAGGGGCCATTCCCCCACCCGCCACCTCCCCAGAGCATTTATCCTTGCAGTGGGAGAATTGACAGGGACTGGCACTGAGCAGTGGTGGCTGACTACCCCTAATAAGTGACTAATGATAGACTGGCTCATGGACACATACTTAAATGGAACACTGGAAATTCCCAGAAATACTTTCAGGACGGGAACACCAGAAGTGTCTGGACTTCCCGCATGGGTTAGTGGAACATCGGAACTCTCTGGATTTGAGTATTAGTATTAATGCAATTGTCATTGGATTCAGAGGCTCGGAATTTTAAGCATTTGTATTAAAGGCATCACTGTTTCAAGTTACACAGATTTCATAAGTATTGTCTAATGAGTTTTTTGTTTTAGTTATTCTACTCAGTATTACATTTGTATTTGAATAGACCTTAATAATTCTCTACATTCAGACAAATCTGTCTTGACAAATATCACAAAGAAGTAGGACTCATTGTGAGAATCACACTTCAACCTCTGGCTGCTCAGAAGAAAAATCAGCCCAAATTTGAGAGTCAGGAAAGGGGAGTTTCATTCCCAGCCCCATACCCATCTGACTGCACCTCCTTGAATCACCTCATTTCTCTGGCCTCAGGTTCTGATTGGCCTCTTAGGCTGATCATTACTGTCCTATGTATGCAATAAAAAATTAAGTGAATAAATGGAGAAGGGAGACACATGCAGTACAGGCAAAATTGCCTGGTTTGAATCCTAACTCTACTGCTTACTAGCAACAAAACTTTGCACACATTATTTAAATTTTTGCCTCTATTATCTGTAACATAGGAATAATGATTATGGTCATTTGTTTATTGTGAGCATTAAATGAGCAAATGTATTTTAAGTTCTAATAAACCTCACTTAGTGCATAATAAACAATCAAATATATTTATTCAACTTTAAAACATCTGTTTTCTCATAGAGTCTATTTGAATATTTCCATTTTATAATGTTGTCTTATGATCTTTTGATATCACCTACAATGTCTAAAATATATACATTTAAAATTTCAGGGTAATCTTTATTTGGAGAGAAATATGAATAACCATAAATTAGAATGCTACCTGACGGTAGCATGTAACTTAACGGGAAAATAAGAATCTACATATCTGTTCTTATTTCCTTATTACCTCTTTTGTTCATATAATTGTGAAATATATTTGTTCATATATTTTTGTAAATAAAAATAAGTCCTCTTCAATCTTCCTCCCCATTTTCTCTACCTATGTCTTAATTTTTTCCTTTGTTTGGCACACAGTAATCCCCCAATAAGTTGTACATTTTGTCACGATTAGTTAAGAGAAGAAAAAATGTAATTGAAATGATCAAGGCTTTGGGGCAGTAGGAACACACTATGGATTTCTGATAAAATGGAAAGGTGATGCTTTCCTATTCTCTCTCTCTCCTTCTCTCTCTGTCTCTCATTCTTTTCCCTTATAAAGATTTGGAGGGGTTGCAAATGGCCCAATTATAGATTAGTTCCTTTGCATGCAGGCACACATTTGTTCATTCACCCAAAAGATTTATTTAGCTCATGGTGGTTGGGTACTGAGTATAGTATTTTGAGGTTTGTGTAACCACCATGAGCTGGCAATGGCTAATTTCTGTCACGCTTTACATTATTTTCTACATTTATTTGCAATAAGCAGGTCACTGCTATCTTAACAGCAAATTTGCCTTTGGTCTTTTACCTCCCCAATCACCTTCTGACAGTGAAATGTCACAGGTAACTTATTTCAGTATCTCCCTTCTAGTGAAAACTTATTGTCTCCTCAATCCACTTTGGTGTGCACATTTGCATATTACTAGAATAACACTCTACAGAGGATTTTCATTGAAAAAAAACCCCACAACAATTTACTGAATAATACCAATATCCTACAGTAATTACAAAAGTAAACGGCTTACATTCTCCAAAGAGTATCTAGAGAAATTTTAAAGTTCATTCTACAATAAATTTTACAGGCATTTTGTTTATTAGAAATGAATATTCAGATGGTCCCAAGGAATCATTCATAGAATTTATAAATGCACATTCTCAGACATAAACGTTTTAATACATAAAATTTTCAAAAACCAATATTGAAATATTTGGAAGGCTCTTTGAAGGAGAAAGTAAAATAAGGTGATCATATGCAGTGAAAAATTTTTAATTGTATCTTTAAAAGTAAATTGTCTAAATCATGTAACTTTATAGTTCTTCATCCTTTTACCTTTACATTTGAAGCCACTATTTATTCATTTATAAGTACATGCATACACATACATATATTTAGTATCAAAATATGATACAAAATTATTTGAAGAGGAATACATCTAAATGATATTTCTATATTTTCCATTTTACTTGTTATCACTACACAATTTTAAACAATCTCATATGCCCATGTATTTAGACACAATGTTCCTATATATCATCATACTCTCTTCAACCACTGAAAAACATAAATAAATGTATGTATGTATATATATTCACACATTCACAAATGTATGTTTATATACACACATACATACACATATACACATACACATATGCATATATGAAATTTTTGCACAAACTTGTGAAATTGCCAAACATAATCAGTTTTTCCAGTTTTTCTTTGTTATTTCCAACTTAATATCACTGAGGTCAAAGGAGGTGAGTTATATATTGATCCTTTGGAATTTGTTGAGATTATACTTATGAGTATAGTATGGAATCAATTTTCATGAATATTCTATATGTTTTTTTCCTTAAAAAAGTATGTTTTTTTCATTAATGGGTATAAAGTTTTATACATCTCTGTTACATCAATATTGTTCATTGTCCTTTTAAAATCTTCTACAGCCTTATTTGAATTATCTCTACATTAACGAAAGAGACCTGTTGAAATTTTCCATCATGATAGTATTCTTCCTAAGATGTCTTAGTTTTTCTATATAGTTTGGGGCTATTATATCTTACTGGTGAGTTGAAACTTTTAATCATAATAAAGTAACCAACACTTCTAAAATCATTTTTATCCTCTTTTGTCTGCTTGTTTTCATTTTAGAGCCCTTTCTTTGCCTTATATCAGCTTTCCTATGGTTAGTATTTGCTTGGTGTATATTTTTCATCATTTGCTTTAATTATTTTGGTGTCCTTACATTTTGCGTGCTTCCCTTATAGACAATACACAGCTGAAATTTTTTCTTTGCATACCACTCCCCTCATGCAGGCCACCTCATCACTCTCATTTGGGTCTTTCATACTCTCTCTCTCTCTGTCTCTCTGTCTGTCTGCTACATTTTCCTTTTGTGAAGGTATTCAGTATTTAACTCTCAGTTTTTGTTTATCTGAAAATTACTTTACCCTCATTCTTGAGAGATAGTTTCACTAGGTTTACAATTCTAAATTCATAACTATTTTCTCTCAACTCACTGAATATTTGTTTTCCTTCACTTCTGACTTCTATTATTGCTGTTGAGAGTTCAGTTGTCAGTCTTATTGTCATTCTTTTAGGAACATGTCATTTTGACTGTTTTTAAGATCTCTTCTTTTTCTTTGTTGTCCTGCAGTTTATGGTGAGGCTAGAAATGAATTTGTATTTATTTATGTTCTTGGGATTTTTAAAAAATTTGTGGATTTGATGATTATTTCTTTTTAATATTGTGTATGTCCTATTATCTCCATTATTTTCCTCTAGAATACTAAATGTGTGTTATATTTTTTATGTCTTATAATCTATTTATCTGCTTGTCTTTTTCTAGACTATATTCTAGATATTTTACTCATATCTGTCTTTCAGTTCACAAATTCTCTCTTCAATTGTATTTAATTTGCTGTTTAATTTTCTATATATTATTTCTAGAAGCTTTATTTGGCTCCTTCTCAAATCTGCTTATTCCCTGATCATATTTTCAAGTTTTTCTTTTATTAAACATTGCTTTACAAGCTGTGTGTCAGATATTTTCAATATCTAAATTAATTAAAAAAATTTTAAATCTGTTGACTTGTTTCTGCTAGCTCCCACCCATATTTCTTTATTTTCTTTTATGTTTCATGAGGTTTGACTTTGAGCTGCTCATTTTTCTTTGAGACCTGGGCTGAAACTAAATCCCTACAGAGATTTGCATTTGATTCTGCCAGTTGCCTGATACAACTTTAAATTCTCTCTAAGAGGAATTTTTGAATCACCCAGGTAGTATGAATTCAGATCTCAAATGCACTGCCAGGTCCAGTATGGGATTACAAAAATTCAGAGGAGAATTTTTCCCTCAACTTAGTCCTGGACCTGAGATAGGAAAAATTTCCCCGTATCTCCTTTGCATGGCAAAGTTTATTTCTTGCCTAATTCTAATTCTTACTCTTACTGTGCATGTAGCCCATAGAGAGGGGTCCAAGGTCTATGGAGTCCAATCTCTTATTAGATTCCCTACCCTGGAAACATCCTGAGTTTTATGTCTTCTTTCCCATACCTCATACCACCATGGAAGCTCAAAACAAAATAACTAGATATGAGTGATCATCCTCAAGACAAAAATTAGCTTTGGGGCTTACTGACCTGGTAAGATTTCATTGTTTCATTTATTTGGGAGCTTTGAGGATTTACTGATTTCCTGAAAGTTCTAAAATTTCCTAAAAATGCATTTAGGAAGGTGCTTTATATATTTTAACAAAAATTTTTTTCAGCAATTTAGTTTCTTCAGGCACAACCAGCACTTTGGAGGATTATTTTGTGTGACTAATCTGCCATATTATTGGAAACAGGAGTACCCGAACATATTCTTAAGGAAGTGACATACTGAATTATGAGAGTTTTTCACAGAATACAAATTTGATTTAATAGTCTAAGCATATTATTAGATACCCACGGAGGCTATCAACATCACAAATGTGTCAAAAACAGATGCATGTCATTCTTTTCAAACTGGAATAATTGGTCAATATACTTATAGGATGTGCTTAAGGGTTTATTTTTTTCCTTTTTTTTATTTTAAATGGAGACAATAGTAGACAGAGTAAAAACGAGAATAAATTTATTGAAGGAAACACCAACTAAAGATTAAAAAATAATCTTTAAAGTTAAGGGAGCACAACTACTAGTTCCAAGCAATTATTGTGAGAGCCTCTTACTGAAAATTAGCCCCAGTAACAGGAACACATGATGATGAACCTGGTTTGTGAGTATTTTACGTTGTGTTGTTAGCTAATAACCATGGAGCCATATGCCAAGGGAAAACTACTCATTAATGAAATACCTTTTGATCTGCTATCCCGAGATTGCCAGACTCTCAAACAATGAGGGAAACACTAACAGTGATGAAGTTAGAAAGGAAATCACTTCCTCAGGAAATCCTACTCTTCTTAATCCACTCTTTGCACAGGTACAACACAGTCAAGGAGCACCAGGGGCAAGTTATAGCAAGAGAGTTAAAAAAAATTTTTTTATGTTTACTCTCATGACATTGCATCTATTTGGGGGAAAAAGCAGACAATTTCCCCTTTCAAAAACCTGAGAAATTTTTTTCTTTTAGGACAACATAGAATGGGATATCTATCTGGATGGAAAACTCTAAATGAAAAGGATTTTTTTCTTCCCTACCTCCTCTCCCTCAACCAACCCCAAGAACTGATTTTATGTAATATTTTTTCTAAATGATAGGATAGAAAGTAACTTCAGAGAAATAACATTGTGTTCTTCTGGGTAATAAATTTTATCAGTGTTGGGATAAATTGCAGGGAGAGATTGTGAGCCTGTCGGACAAGAAGATGGCATGGAAAGTTTTAGAGACAACACTTCAAAAGCAAGGGACTTGGGCAAACAATTTAAACAAGAAATACAAGATTATGGTCTTTCAGCTATTTGTTACAATATACAAAAGGCTGGGGAGTCCTGAGCATCTACTACTTGAAGTCCAACATAAGTTCTGTATCATTGCAATTGAACAGGCAAGGAGAAGTTTCACATAGGCAGAGTACACAAGTGTTTGGTTTATAAAGCACCAGGAAACTTCCCACATCCCCAGACAGCTTTCTATTCCCATTATGTACATGCCCAGCACTACTGGAAGGTATATTTCACTACTAGAGATCCACTAAAGATGTAAAAGTCTTCTGTGGAAATACTTTTAAATCCAAACATTTCATGGAAGTATGCAAATATTTTTATTTATCAAAATTAGGAGTTCATCTCTATTGACAAAGTAGGGAACAACACCTGAAATTCAGAAAAAGGCACACAGGTACATAGCAAGCAGTAGGAACACAGAACCAAAACGGCCCTTGGAGATGTCTGGTTAATGCAAGTCACACAAGTAAAGAGAAGGAACACAATGCTGTGGAGTCAGACATGTACCTATTAGGGGGCCAATGGACAGAGATCAGGTGAGCGCACAATTGCATGCAGTAGTTTGAGCAACAGTGGCTGATGCCTGGATTTGGAGAGTGGGATATGGAAATAAATTCTCAACCTTGAGGGGCATCAGGGCAGGACCCTGTTAAGAGAGCCAGGGTGTTAATGAGAGTAGCAGACTACAGAAAAACCAAGGGCTGGACTGACACAGAAAGCAGAAGATTGGGAAGAGAATTTTAAATGAAGAAACAATAAGAAAAAAAGTTGTAGAGAAGTCTTCTAACCTGTGGTTTTCCACACCTTGGGTTCACAAACCTTTTGTTCTCCAAAACCCTTTACACACCTAAAGATTTTGGAGCTCCCAAAAGGCTTTAATTTACATGGTGGTATGACTTGATATTTACCATAATAGGAATTAAAATTTAAGAAAATTAAAACTTCTTAATTCATTTTAAAAATTATAATAATATATCCAATTCAAGTTAACAGAAATAACTTATTTTTATGAAAAATTAGCACATTTTCTAAAACAAGAATATATAGTGAGAAGACTGACTTTGATTTACATTTTGAAAGTCTGTTTAATGTCTGGCTTAATAGAAAGTAAATGGATTTGCATATCTGTTTCCGAATTCAGTCTGTTACAGCATATTTTTTATTGAAGAATATGAAGAAAATCTGGTCACAAATTTGGAAAAGAATATTATAATAGTCTTTTGAAATAACTGTGAATATTCATCTTTAATATTATACCAAAACTCAAGAAGTAGTAGTTCCTTAAAACTTAAGTGTAGAATTTGCAACCATATCAGTGATGTTACATTAAAATCCATTTGTCCATCCTGTGCTTAAAATAGATGTTGTACCCATGCAAGATTTTGTAATATCATGCATTGGTCATTTGGAAAATATTAGTGCAGTGAGTAATGCAGCCTTTCCCAAATTGACACTTTTCATTATACAATATTCAAAAATCACATATGATAAGATCACTGATTTCATTAGGGAAGTATTCATGTGGCTAGGTGCTGTCAGACTACAGGTGGCAGATACACATTTTCTAAAATTCTAAATTTTGCTTGAAAGCTCAAATGTTATCATTGACAACAGATGCTATCAGTTGCTTTTCTTGAAGTTACAGGCTCATTTGGTTGATTCTATAGAAAATATTTGCCAAACACTCAATCCCAAAGAACCATAGGTTGACCCTCACTTGTTTCTTTCAGGTAAAAATGGTATTCCTAAGGATGTCAGCTCCTGGACAAGATGGAGTAACAGGAACTGTATTTACCCAACTACCTGATTTTTAAAATGGGCAAAGTATATGAAAAAAAACAGTTTTCAAGACATTGGAACAGAACCCTGAAAGACGGAAAGCAAGTGATATGCCTCTGTAATTGCTCCAGCTTACAAGGTTAGAGAGTTTCTAGCTCATGGTGCAGATAGAGGAAACCGAGAAAGAGCCTGTGAGATGACCCCCATTGAGGACATGGAGCTGAGAGTTCAGGCAGAACGAGGTGGCTCCAGTTAGTAGGACAGAGTATAGGAAAGGAGAATTGTACAAAGAAGCCTGGAGATCTGTAGAGAACTTCTCCAAGAACATTCAGCTTCTTACTGATGAGCATTCGCATGTAAAAACACCTACCCAAGGTCAGGGAAAGAATCACCCCAAAATATTAGAGGTTGACAGTGCTGTGATCACTGTTGTATGTGTCCTTTAGGGTGGGCAGTACACATATACTTTTCTGCTGGGTGAATGCGTAGGAGTGGAATTGAGAGGCTACAGAATGTTCATCTTTAGTAGTTGCACCAATTTAACACTCCCACTGATGGTTTCCGTTTTTCTACATCCTCTTGAACACTTGTGTCGTCTATCGTTTTTATTTTAGTCATTCTGGTGTATATAACCTCATTCAGTTTTAATTTGCATTTCCCTGATTACAATGGAATCGAGTTCCTTTTTATATGTTCATTGGCTTTGTTCACATCATCATTATGGCATAACTAATCATTAAAATAACTTTGTAATGAAAAACAATTTCTTGTTTTATTGACTTAGAACTTCCTTCTCCTTAGAAATAATAGACTCAAAAATCAAAGCTTAGAGGAAATTTTCCATCAGAGTTGTTTGACTATCTTGGGCAAAGTCCACTGCAAATCTGAAATTGTAGGATAAACACTATTTAGTAAGTAGCTTTGGAAAATCTTCATTGATTGCACTAGCTGGAAATACTTTACCAAACTGAGTAATTTGGCTCATGATTTATTTGGCCAGTGGGTGATGATCAGATCTCAAAATGAGTTGAACAGCAAAGCCTTCCCCTTATGAGCTTGTGGGAGAGGTCTGCTATTTCCAGCTTTGATGTTAGACCAACTTACTTCAGCAAGTGAGACCTTCGGATACATGGGGCAGAAGAGGCTGTCACATGACACTGGTAAATTTTCTCTCAACAAAATTAGAACGAATTGACAGACCTCTGCTAAATTTAGAAGTAACTTCACTATGTAAATAAAAATAAGACTGCACTGAAGGGGGCATCTGGTGGTACAAAAATAGACTGCACATGGCCCAGTGAAAATTAGCTGTCATGAAAGGGTTTGCTAATTATTTTTCCTTTGGTGCTGTCATTTCTGAAATACTTCTACCACCTGAAGCCTTATGTTTGGCTTGATTTAAATATTTAAAAAATTGTAGTGGGTGTCTAAATATGCCATCAGCAAAATCTCAATTAACATAAAGTGCCCATAAGTCAGAAAAGCCCTGAAAAGGGTGCTTATCGGTATCATTAGACATTCTACCTCCCCTCTCAGGTAAAGGCAAAACCTGTGAGACCTCTCAGATAAAACAAAATATCACAAAGTAAATAGATCTGAAATAGCTCCCTGGCCCTGATGCTTCTGCCTCCTACATTTTGTATTATTCATTTTGATGAGACCTATAATTTTTCATTGCGATTCTCATGCCACTCATTTTCAGAGAACATCACAATAACTCATGAGTTAAATGACCAAGGGAATGTTTTGAAAAGCGGAGGAGACTCTTTGGATTGTGTCTCTTAGGTAAAAGTACGTTGAAACAAATCAGCTGTTAAATTTCAAATTTTAAACGTATATATCATCTGTGTTTTCATTTTTCTATTTAAGTAAATAAGATGAGCAATGATTCAAGGAATAGGTATCTCAGGCATCACTGGTGATAAGTAAGTTAGCTTATGGTTTAGCTATAGATTTAGTTCCTTAAGCACCAAATTATTGTTTTATATCAAACAAAAACAACAGAATTTATGAGTGTTTACTAAACACTGAGTGTCACACTAACAGGTCTGCTTGCATCTTCTTTTCTTCTCAATGATTATACAAGTTAAATATATTATTTCTCTACTTCAGATAACAAAACCGAGGCTTAAAAAGTTTACATCCCTTTCCTTTTCCTCTTTAATACTCATTCAACGTCCCTTTTGCTTGTGCCTTTCAAAGCAGTTGTTTCCCAAATTCTATTGTCTTTTGCTCTTACAGTCTCCATGGAAAATTTGACTTACGTTATGGTTTCCTATAAGTTTGGGTAATCAGATAGAAAGTGCTAAATCCACCATTACATGTAGAAGCTGAAGACTGATGAAAGAACACTTCATTAAGGATCTTAAATATTTTGCTCACATTTTAAATTAAAAAATGGAAAATAATCACAACACAGTATTTATTTTAACTAATCAATTATGTGGAGTCACTACTCCTTGTGCCCTTTGAGAGAGAAAATGATCTAATATATATTTGTGTCCTAAGGAATGAGAGCAATTAACATAGAGCAGGCATCTCAGTAAATATTCAAGAAATAAAATAATACTAATAGTTTATTAGTATAAGAAGCCCTAATAGTTTAATGTAAGTCTTCAAAAATTCCAAAAACTAGATATGAATATAAACTTTGTTTGCTACCAACAAAAGCATATATTTACATATTGTGCTTATATCTTGCTTTCTTCTTCAATCTCATCCTTAATATCTACAGTCTAATAGTCATACCTCTGAATCATTTTTTGCCATCAAGAGTTATGCATAAAATCATGGTGACATGCTTAGTTCTCGGACTTTTAGACACTTTAAGATGAACATTATGATGATTTCAATGTTTATTGAAGATATCTAGTTGTCACGGTAAGACGTGTTTGAAGTTCCTTGTATTCCATGAAAATAGAAGTTTTGTATTTGTCCTTGTATCCTTTTGTTGAGCCAACGACATTTTAAAATATTTTTAAACTCCTGAAATATAATATTTGTGTTTGAGAAAAACACCAAAAACTGTCAGGGAAAGACAGAATGATCAGAAGGAAAAGTAGAAGTATGGCATTAATGAACAGACTTAGTAACCAGGCAAGAGATGATGAGACAGCATCCTTCATCCTTGAGACAGCAAGGATGAAGAGGGAAGAGCATATTGGAAAGATATTAAAAATATAGAATTAGCAGAACTTGGTAGCTAATTGGATGTGCAGAGTTGGGGAGTAGGAGAAGTTTAAAAATATTGATCAAGGGCTTCCCTGGTGGCGCAGTGGTTGGGGGTCCGCCTGCCGATGGAGGGGATGCGGGCTCGTGCCCCGGTCCAGGAAGATCCCACATGCCGCGGAGCGGCTGGGCCCGTGAGCCGTGGCCGCTGAGCCTGCGCGTCCGGGGCCTGTGCTCCGCAGCGGGAGAGGCCACGACGGTGAGAGGCTCGCGTACCGCAAAAACAACAACAACAACAACAAAAATATATATATATATCTCAAAGAAGATAAATAGAAGTCCTTAAATCAAGTTTCCCAGGTGTGTACCTGGATGAAAGAATCGTTAGGAGAACTACAAGCTGGTTTCTTCCTTTTTTCCCTCCTTTGAAAATATTTATTGCATGCCTTTTTTATTCCAGCCATTTTTCTAAGCTTTGGGACTACACAGTGAACAAAACTGAGTTCCTACCTTCAAGGCACTATATTAAGGAGACATAGAATGAATAAACAAGTAAATACAGAGTATGTAGCGTGTTATGGAGAAAATAAATGCAGTAGGATAAACTTCCACTTTGACTTGTGATGGAGTAACTGCTATCAAACCAGTTCTCCCATCATGAACACCTGTTAAAGCAGGTGTTCTTATACTAATTCTTCTTATACTAATTAAAAAAGCATAAAAAGACAACGATTTGAAGACATCACAGAATATCCAAGGTAACTGTGACTTCAGGAAAAAGATTCTAAGATTCTAGAGGAAAAAGATACCACACAGATGTTACCATGACATACTGTGCACAATTTCCACTTTGAGGCATCCTTTTGAGGCATTTACCGACTCCAAAGTTATGTACATTTGGAACGATTTTCTAAGAAACCATGCTGGAGCAGTGATAAGGGGCTAAAAAGCTAAGAGGAGATTTTTGCACTATCAAAAAAAAGAAAAACTGTGAATCCGCCAAGGAAGTGAGACTCTGGTGGACAACCCAGGACTAGGCGGTAAGAATAAGGATAAACGGTTGAATTAGTGAATTGTGCGTGACAGTGTCGCATTACAGTTTTTCTTCTCTTTCCAACTATTTTTTGGTGTCTTTTACATACCCCAAACTTTTCATTCTCATTTTCCCTCTTTTTTTTTTTTTTACAGTCATTTTGTATAGATGATGGGAATTTTGTTTGTTTATTTGTTTATTTTTAGCTGCATTGGATTTTCTTGCATAAGGAATAAAAGGTCATTCTACAGACTGAGAAAGATGGGTTTGAACTGAAAAGATGCGGCTTACTTGGCTTCGTAATTCAAGAGCACTATTGTATGCGAAGTGCAAATTCTTTAGCAAAGGGTACCTTTTGGAAAGAGTCTTTCTTCCTCTATTCTTGGAAAATATTTTGTTTTTATACAGCCATTATCTCTAGATGTTTGCTTCTTCCTCTTCAGCACTAAGCCTCTAGCAGTGCCTTCCTAAGAGTGCCTTTGCGGTCTTCATTTTACTCCCCTATTGTCAGTGCTCTCATCTACCAGACTTCAGATATTTTCTCAGTATTCACCCACTCAAGATACAGCCCTCCTTTACTGGGGATAAATCACAGCAATATTATCTCTACTTTACTCCTACTAGGATCCTATTGTATTCTGCTCTCTTCTGCACAATCCTTGTCTGACCTTCTGCCCTGGTTTGTAATCTAGAGAATGTTTACTTAAATGTGAATCAAAATTTTCAAAAATTTCTGCCTCCCTGCTATTGTCATATGTTAGGGGTGATTGCCTTTGTTCTTTTTGTTCATATAAATGTTTTTGGGAGAAGTGTATGTGGGAGAATTTGAAGTTAGGTGGCCATAATTAGCCTACGGGAAACCAGAGCTCTATTTTTCTTTAGGTACTGCTGTTTGAAGGTCAGAAGACTGGAAACATACCTGGAAAGTCCTCAAATTGCATAAATCACGATTTTGGCATTCATGTTTTATAATTCTGTATTTTGCTAAAAAACATTCTGTCTAAGGTTGAAACAGAATATTTTTTCCCTCATTCTTCTGCACCTAGATTTAGTTCCTCAGCATCAGTTAATTTGGCAGTAATTTTCATAGTTCGTTTTTGATACTCATTTTTAATTGAAGACAAATGAATTCACTGCTTTTAAAAAATCTAATCTCAGATATCAGACAGATGGAGATGGAGAAAGAAGAAATTTCATTCCACTTATCTTCTGTTGTATCTAAGTTTTGCCTTGTATGCTATCAATGGTTTATTTTTAACTTCCAGTTTCTCCCCTGAGAGCTGTTGATACAAATGCCATTTCTGACCTTTGGGGGTTATTTGTTTTTTGTTTTCCCTCAAATATCTTTTTTAACCTGTGTAGCAGAATTCTACTAGTCACACGGGGGCATTTGACTTTCACCTGAGCCATCAAAATATCACAGTCATATATGCTTTTTACTTAAAAAATAAATCTTCTGATTAATTCTCTTATAAGAAAAGGTTAAAAACATTTTTCTATCTTACAAAAAAATCATCAATAATTTCTATAGGACTCACTTATTCATTCCACAATGGTGTACATATATTGTTCCTTATAATATATTAAAATCTTACATATTTTCCATCTTAAAGATGATTAAAATGAATGAATAATTCTAAGTTCTGCAAATGTTTAATAAAATGTTACAAAATATGGGCTATTTAATCTGATGATTTTATTTTTTCTAGGTTTATAATGATAAAGTTTATTCATTATTTCAGACTTGTAATAATCTCTCTCTTTTGAGAAATATATATATTAAGCACATACTATTTATGCCAGGCCTTGTTCTAGGTACATGGAGTATGGAAGCAAATAATGTGGAGAACAGGGAAACAGAGATTAGATAAACAAACAAGTAAATTAACAGATAAAATAAAATATACCAGACTGTGGTAAATGTTTTGTTTAAGAATTAAAATAAGATGCAATGTGATAACTAATGGCTAGTTCAGATTGGATGGATTAGGTGAAGAACATTCTGGGAACAGGAAACAGCTTAATAGAAACAGCAAGATGGCCAGTATTGCCACAAAAAAAAAAGGCTGGAAATGAAGAGTCTTTTTTTGTTTGTTTGTTTTGCTTTATAAATTTTGATCTTTTAAAAAGTACTGACACCATCAAATTAGAGTGAATTAGTTTTTGTGGAGATAATATTTGAAAATAATTTGAGAATCTAATCATCTAAAATACTTTGTGGACTCGATCATTTGTCAATGGAAGATTGAGTTGGTTCTTTTGATTCTTTTGATTCTTAGCTCTCTTGTACTGAATAGAAATCTGCGAATGTGGTTTCAAGAAAACCCTGCTCCCTTTGAAAGAAATACCTCCCTAAGGATAACTTTTCAGCACTAGCAGCTGGAAAACTTTCTAGTTTAATGAAAGGAAGTGCTGAGGCAAGGGAAATCTGGTGTCTGCCTTTGCAGTCTTCCAAATGGTTCTTGGAGGCTCTTAATGTGCAATGAAGAAGACCAGGAATCTGTGTTGAATGCAGATGTTAAAGTCTTCTGAATTACCCTGTCTTCCTCACCATGTTTACAAAGCAACATGTAAAACCATCTGTCACAACAAAGAAAGAAAAACCCTTTTCCTCAAATACAGCCCAAATACACATGATAAACTATGTGTGTGAGAGTGTGTATACACTATAAATTCTAATAAAAAAACAATTGTATAATTCTGTATGATGACAGATAATTGTATCCTTGCCACTAGCTGTTCCCTCTGCCTCTACACCCTGTTCCCAGACATCTAGATGACTAACTCCTTTGCCTTCTTCAGAATTTACTACTCTATTTAAAATGATCTGTCATCCCCCTTAAAACTCTACATGCTTGATTCCCTTTTCATTATGTCTTATTCATTGGTCTTATAAAAAACTATATATATTAGATACAGGAGGGAATGCAGTGGTGTGGACATGATGCTGGCTATCTGAGGCTGTCAGAGTTAGCGCAAGATGAAATTCATTTGAAGGATGCTATGTCAAGAACTCTTCCATGCTCTGTTGAAGAAAATTTCTTAGAACTCCACAAAGGACAATACTAAGCAAAAATTCCCCCAAGTAGAAAGGAAAAAAGTTCCTTCTCTTTTCTAAGCTTGATATTATTCAAAGTGAAATGTATATCTATGCACTTAAACTGAAGAAGAGAAAGAAATCTTTTTGATCATTAAGGTAATCCTTTGAGTGCATTTTGAAGATGATTCAGGAATTTTTGAAAGATGTAAACAGATATTGAATAAAATACAGTCTCTTTGAAGCCAATTAAGAAAATGGATGAAAGTAAGGAAATACAAATGGCATTAAATATTGAAATGTCACATGTAAAATATTTTTTAAAAATTAAGTTGCTTTTTGATTTTGGCCCTTCTAATTTTTGCAATTTTATGCTTAAGAAAAGTTTAGAGTAAAAGAACTTGCTCTTAAAACTTTTATATAGTATACTAGCAAAACCAAAAAGACAACCTGAGAAAACTTTGTATATACATGTATGTATAGTTTCCTTCTTTGTGATTTCATGAATGCATAGTTGTATTTGTTTCTGCATTATACATTAAGCTCGTCACTCTACTATCACATCTTTTAAAATGAGACAAATCCACTTAAATATTTAGAATAATGTGTGCTACAATGTTAATTGTAGAAATTAAGACATTTCAACATGAATCTGGTTTTGAGAGATTGTACAGCCAACAGAGAAAACTGTACATAAACCTACCAGCTCATAGTATGGACTATATATGCAAAGGGAAGAGTGTGAAGGCAGCCGTGACTCTAATGGAAAGAACAGAGTGAAACAAGGAAGAACAAACAATGGTTCCAAATTTGTCCTATCTTGGCCTTCTGTGAACTTTAGCCAATAGTGAGTTGATTCTTTCCTGATAGGGTGAGGATTGCTGCTTGATGCCTGGAATATCAACCATAGAATAATTCAGTGGAAACTCCTAGAGGTAGAATATAGTAAATATTGCTACATTCTTTACAGAGGTCATTAACAATATTTTTCATTTTATTATTTAAAAAAATTTTCAAAGTCTTACATAAGTTTTTATATAGAGAATTTTAAATGTCTAACTTAATGGATTTTGGTTGAATAGAAAGCATTAATCTTCATGAGCCTCATGCAATCAATAGCATTTGAGACTTGGTGGGAAAAGTACTTAATAATGATACCTAGACAAATTATAGTCTATTTAAGTGGAAAGACATACCTTTGAGCTAGACAGACATGACAACATAAGGCAAATACACAGTGCTACCTTCCAGCAATTGGCTGTGTGTCTTCAATTAGGAGCAAATGCCTCAGAAGAATCAATCCCCTGAAATCTGGCCTTCATAACAATGAAAGTAAAAATGGCAACAAATGCCATACTTAATTGATATGGTTTCTTATTCTGTATTGTATCATTCCCAAATATCTGGCTTTTTTATGGGAATGGGTTGGTTTAGATAAAGAAAATATAACTATTTGGCAAACTATCTCAATAATTTTTAAAATGCTCATTCTTACTGCCTAGTAATTTTACTTCCATACAATAATAGAAAATTCAGACAATGACTTATACAGAGAGATACTCATTGACATGCTAGGGAGGAAAAAAACAAATAAACAAAACAGCAAGTCTGATAATCAAGCTGAGAAATTACTTCTATTTCTAGATGGAAATATCTTCTCTCCCAGAGCAATAAAAACAAAATTTTGATAGAGATTAGAGAGGCTTAAATCAAGTGGTTAAAAAATGATTTTCTGTTGAAAATCATTGTGGGACACAGAGAAGGTGTGGAGAAGAGATTTTAAAAGGAGATAGGAGTAAGGATAAAAAGAAACAATAATGAAAATCTGGGAGTATGGAAAGACCCCATACATTTTACTTTTCTGAATCCCTGTTTCAGTTTAGTAAAATGGGCTCTAACTAATAGTAACTACTAAGTGACTGTAATTTATTATGTGTGAATATATGGGACCAGTATTCATTCTTATAAAATATAACCAGGGTTAAACATTTTAGGGTAAAAATGAGTTAGTCTTTGGGTGAAATGCATAGGACAAAGTCTTTGGTGATGAAGTGTTAAAAACAACGGCACCCTTGTGGGTACCACCTTGTTCATCATTGGTGACCACATAATTTCAGTTTAGGAAGGGAAGGGGGAAGGCAATTTAGTTGGAAAGGGAAGGGAAAGTAGAATAAAAATAACAAAACTGTTTTCTTATTTTACTGCATATGAACTGAGAAAACATCAATCACACACGTCAAAGAATGATGGTAATAGAGTTGGTGATGGTGACCGAAGACATTTTGACCCTTCCCTGGAGTCGGCAATTTTCCTGATGGTCAGTAGCTTCCTGAAGAAGGCGAAATGGCCCAAGTTTAAGTGACATGGAATACAATTCAGTTTGAGTAACATTTATGGTTTCCAGTGACATAAAGATAAATAATTTTTCAGATCTTTTTCACAAAAGATGACATATACGGTATGTCTTCATGTCATATCTACAAGGAGAAATCCTTTGATTGACTCATAAAGAAGAGAATTAGAAAATAGAAAAAAAAAGTGTCCCAATTATGAAAGGTACAAAGCTAGTACTTTCAGGTATTTTAAAATAATTGCATGTATATACATATGATATATAGATATGATTAGATATACATATCCTATTTAATCTACTATATATATTCTATTTAATCTACTATTTTTACCAGGTGAGTTAAAATCTATACTTTTTAAGATATAGATTTTAAATTTTTAACATTTTAAAAATCTTTGTAATTCTATCAGTTTCACTCGACAAACAATATTTTGAAGATATGGTTGAGTGGCTTTTTAAAAATCATGGTGTAATATCTCCTTTTGTTTCTTTTAGTAACTTTTTTCCTTAAATTACTACTTTATCTGATAGTAATGTTATTTTGTTTAGTGTTTGTCAGTTGTATCTTTCACAGTTATCTTGTTTTAAACCTAACTTTTTGCTTTAGATATATTTCTCATAAATAGAATTTAACTCTTATTTTTAATCCAAATTGATATTACCTACATTTAAAACCCAACTCATCCATATTTATTGTTACTACTGGCATATTTGAACTTATTTATGTTAACTTATTTTAGTTTTCTGTTTATTTTTTCTTTACTTTCTTTTTTCTTCTTTTCTTGTTATTCAATGTCAAGCAAGTAGCAAGACCCAAAATTTGAGTGTCTCATGGGTGAAAGTAAGTAATATAATGTTCTCACAAAGTATCATGCTTCTCGTTTGGTCCTTCACTGTCCATTTCCAGCACGTTATATACTGTATTTTATCTCCTCTTGATGAAACAGTGAATGAAACTTGCAAAACAAACTGAGTGATACAACTGTGAAATAAGCCAGAGTGTTACCAAAGCATCAGTTCTCACAAAGATTTTCTTAGGTAAGATACAGTTTAATGGTATAATTCTTATCATAAATTTCATACTCCATTGTCCTCCTGCCAATGTAATTATTGTTGAAATAATTAGAAGTTTCCCAAGTGGATGTTCACTGCCAAGGTAAGGAACTAATTAGATTCATGATCGACTTTTAAATTTTAATTACCTCATTTCTTTCAACAAATGTTTCTTACCTGTTTATATAAAAAGAACCTATAAAAGGTATACAAAAAGCAATGAAGAGGATGAAGTTATAATGTACATAATTATATGCATGCAAGAGCCTCCAAAATTATTGATGCAGCAAGGATAAAATGTAATTTTAAAATTTCCAGTAGGAACTTACCATATGGTAAGCAGTTTGCAGAAATTGCATATGGTTTTATTCCATATGATCTGAAGCAATTTTAGGGGCAGAGAATATCATATCAAAGAGTATGCTCTTTTAAGTGTCAAAATAGAGCAATGTTAAATATTGTTGGCCTGAATGCTATGGTGGTGGTGGTGTAAGTGTGTGTGAGTGTGTTAAAGAGAAAGAGACTATAAATGTAACTGACAACTTAATTAAAGTATATTCATTATAAATATTTAATTGGACTCTTAGGAGTTGATCATGTCAAAGCTCATTGGCAATTAGAGACCATGGTTTTGATTTCAGTATTCTTAATATTTCTCCATCGAAAGAAGCCAGTAATGCAGAGTAGAAACATTGACTCATAAAATATATTTTTAAAATTTTTATTTAGATATTTTTTAACAACTAATGTTTAATTCAGGTTTCATTTTAGCTCAGGAGTGTATATTTTATTTATTTGGACTATTTCTCTGTTTTGTATCATTCACATTTGTTATATATTTCATTAATGAATAACAAATTATTCAGAAAGTTTTGATATCAAGTTCTTTTAGATTAGTAGCATTTGGTTAAACTTCTCAGAAACCTATTCTTTTGGACACTGAATTCTAGTTGTTATATGACCACATTGATGGCCTTAATATTTAGTGCAATGGAAAATTTCTAAACTCAGAGTGTGTTAACAAAAATCAAGTTTTTTTTTCAAATTAAGTGGGTTTTTTTTTCAAAAAATTGAAGCCCTCTGTGCTGGTGAATTAAAATATGAGTCTCATGAGTCTTAATGAATATATTTGCTACAAGTTTATCATTGTACTTAAGGCAACTCACATCAAAATCTTTCACAACTATTCCTCCAATTTTTGAGATTTGATTCTTGTTTCTATTCATAGATCTCCATCTGCTTTCACTTTAAATTTTCTTTCATAACCTGTCTAAAACAGTTATATATCTTAAAAAGCATCTCATCAACTTAAAGGATATTAGCCCTAGAAGAACGTTTAGAAATATCCTAGTCCAGTAGAATATTTTTTGATCCAACACATCTGAGGGCTATAACTTCTGTTAGGAATGGAGGCTCACTGGACTGTAATTTTCAATGGTAAGGTGATGCATGGTAAGGGTGAGGAGAAGGGCAAGACTTTTAACAGAATTTGCATGGAGAATGAGTGTGTATGGTTTTAAAAAGATACCCAAGAGATCTGAATATGTCCCCTCAGCTGAGAATCTTCATTCTTTAGGTAAAACAGCATGGGAGCAAATAAATCCCAGTTGTCTAGAACAGAAATAGAACTACAGCCAAAGTGTTCTGACCCTAATCTAATGCCCTTTCTTCAATACCATGTTACCTTCACTTATTCAAGTCCCATAAAATTTAGATTTCTTTCTTTGCATCAATATAAACTGACTTTGGGTAATTTAATTCAAAAAGAAAAAAATTTTAAGTACATAGGATTGCTCACGGAATTGAAAGGAAAATGCAAGAAGCAGGCTTCAGAGTAGCTCTGGGCACCTGCCCTCAGGAACAAAGAGATGTTCTCTCACTGGCCAGCATGAGTCAGGTCAACAGTTCATATGTCATTCGCTCATGAATTAAATTCAGCCAACAGTCTGGGGTCTCCTGCCCATTTTTGGCAGGAGTGGAGTGCGGTATCTTGATCAGGAATCCCAAAACTGAAGATGGGCTGATTTCCTAAATAAAAATTAGGCTGTTAATATCCAAGGAAGGATGGACTGAAAGCAGACAGCCAGAGCAACACCTGTCCACTCCAGCACCCATCTTGTGAGAAGTCTCATTTGAGCAGAGTCTTCAAACCCTGCTTTTTGGTGACAGTCATTCCTGGCATGCTTTCTAGATGCCTGTGCTGTGGTCACGAGCAGAGATTCTCTTCCCCAACTCATGCCATTCTCCCACTTAAATCCTCCTTCCCCTTAGCCCCCACTCAACAGATGGGGCAAAGCACACAGTGGAGGAGGTATTCCTGGAAAGAAGCTTTATGGAAAGGAATAAAATGAGAATGAACAAAAACTGAACAGAAAACATTTAGCATTGGAGAGGAAGAATTTGTGGGAATTCATGCCAGCTCTTTTCTGTTTTCTCACTTAGAGCATTGACTGAGTGTTACTGAGCCCAAGCTCATACTGCTCGCTGCACGACAGGCCAATAAATAGAGAGACGAGTTGTTGAGGCAAGGAATAGAGACTCAATTCAGAAAGCCAGCAGACGGAGAAGATGGTGGACTAGTGTCCCAAAGAAACTTCTTGCCCGGGTCCTTTTATAGAACAAAGAGGGGGAGGTGAGGAAGTAAAGTAAAAGAGGGAATAAATTGTTGCAAACATTTCCTGATTCTGGCCATACTCTGGAGGGAAAGTGTTAATTACTTCTTTCCTACAGCCATTCACAGGTGGGCCTGGTCAGGATGTTTCCTGTGAACTAAACAAAGGTAATTTAGCTTAATGCTCAGGCATGAGAGGCAGGGTTCCCTGAGATGGGCCATTCTGTCTACTTTAAGCTACAGGCAACATCTCTTTAGTGATTAACTTGTAGCAAAAGCAATAGAATACAAAGGTTAAAGTAAAAAAAAAAAACAAAAGAAAAACAGATCCAATATGGAGTCAGACTTGTTCTTCCCTATTACATAAGGAGAAATTGTAGGAGTGTTGGAGTCAGCATGCAGCCAACTAGAGGTGATGTAAAGGTTCCGAGTAGCCTGTCCCAGAAGAAAGTCAGAAATGTGCAAGGACTAGGCCAGGGGACTGGACCATTGTCTCCTAGTTCTGCTTTTCTTCCCATGAGGCTGAGTGAAGGGAAGAGGAACTGGAATTGAGTGGTGAAGGACCAAGTGGGAATAGTGAATTCTCCGGGATTGTGGTGTGAATGCAGTTTACATTTTGATTATGGGGTCCATATGGAAGGTAGCGGAAAGAGGCTGGGGCATGGAACAGCTCAGCAACTGGAAGCTGTCATGTCAAAGAGCTGCTTTCTTGGTGTGCGGGATGTAGCTATGAGCAGTCACAGGACTTGTGATCACAGGGAGGACTTTTACCATTGAGGGTTCAGGCATGGAGTCTGGATGCAGCTGATTCATGTGTGTGGCTGAGGTGAGATGGGCATAATGTTGATAGGACAGGAGCAAAGTCTAAATTGAGAAAAAATCACTCCCTCAGGTTAAGAAAATACCAAAAATATGAATATTAAAATGAGTGATAAGAATTGATAAGTTATTGCCTTGAGTTGCACTTAGAGTCAAATTGTACTGGAGTCCCATCTACCACATCCATCTTACAGTTCTTTTCTGGGAGAGTTATTCTTTTACCAGCATTTATGAATGCACTATGCTATGAAAAAAACACACTTACTGAAGAGAATTTTAGCCTCCAAGACTGACTAACTCAGAATTCCATTTTTAAAAAGCTATAAAGTGAAACAAAAGTGACAGACCAACTGCGTGGAATGCTAAAGGGTCAAAGCATTTGTGAGATTGCCAATTTTAGAACCATACTCCATGGCAGGAGATGAAAAAGTATGTTTTTCCATGTGAATCATAGCAGTACAGTTTTATAGACTACCTTGGGATTTGCTACTACTGAAAACCAGGATAGTAACACGAGCTTGAAACTCTAAGTAGGAGCCAGCTAAGGAGAAAGCCAAATTGAAATAAGTGAAGAGGAACTAAAACCCCTGGGAAATCTCATCTAAACTCCAGGCTGCACACCCACCCTGACACGCTCCCTAAGCTTTGTAGGCAACACCAACCTGGTCTTAACATTGCCTCAGCCAATGCACAGCCTGCTTGGCCAGGAGAGTGATTTCAGCCATTAGAAGATGAAGTTCAATTCTTCAACAGAGAGAATTTCTCTGTCCTCCAGACATCCTGTAGGAACTCTTTTTATAGATTTTTTTGTTTTGCTTTACCATTCTTTTCACAAAATACACTTATTCTGGGAATAGAGTGACAGTAAAAAAAGAAAAAAAAGGAAGAAAATCAATTTATATTTCCTACAACCTCTAAACATAAATCACCTTCATAGTGTTGTTGGTTTGCCTATTTTATAACAAATCACCTATAGTTTAATAACAAAAATAAAAGTACATCCTGTAATGCTCTAAACTTATAAGTAAAAGCATTCCGAACAGTTCTCCCTCAGGAAATATGGGATGACTTACTCTAAAATAGAAATACCCTTGTCTAGACTAAAGGCATGCCGTGTGCAAATTATTCCTGTAGCGGCAACACTCAGCTATCTGATCTCTCATCATTGTCCCCATCCTTTGGGCTTTCTGCCATCCCTGTATTTATCTGCTTGGTTTTTAATTCCTTCAAGTCCTCGGCACTACTGCGGTTCAAAGTGAGCTGTTTTTATAATCCTTTATGAAACAAAAGCTGGGCTAGTAGTGGTCAAGTTTCATAAGAAAAACCATTGAGGAAATGCCAGTGGGAAACTGGACATCACCTAACATAGTCCCAATGGTCCTGCTTTAATATCATCATAAATGTTGGAAAATTGACTTCATTTTGTGCCAACAACAAATCTACACTAAAAACAGCAATGACCATAGGCATTCAGAATGATGGGCTGACTTCACTGAGGGTATTGTGTCCTAGACTCATGCTTCCATGTGGGAAGAAAGTGGTAACTCCTGTAGGGCCTCTGAACTGGGGGTTTTCGATTACTCCTGTTGGCAATTACTGACGACCTCCCTCCCTAAGTAAGCAGGGTCAAGACTGATTTCAAGCTCTGCAACTGAGAGTGGGTCATGATGGCGCTTGGTTAGGGGGCACAGAGCAAAGTGGCACCAAATTTTGTGTTATGGAGTAAGGCAGGCCCAAGAAGCCAGAGACCTGGTCAGGTCTAGAAAACGGGTGAAGAGCAAAAATGGGAACCAAATCAACAGCTTTGCAGTTTGGGTCAGAGGAGCATGAACAACTGGGCTTGGGAGCCTGGAGATTTACCTGAGCAGAAGAACTCAGGGCTGTAGCTCTCTATGGAGTGTCTGTGGCAGAGCAACTGGGAAGCAGAGGAGCCATTATGGGCTGTAAGAGGTTCAGTCATGAACAAACTAGTCACAATCATCTCGGTGCATTTTTAGAATGAAATAAGATAATGTACGTGACAGTACTTTGGAAAGTGTAATGCAAATGGGAGGTGTCATTATTATTGTCATTAACGTCATTATCGTCATCACGAAGCCCAGAATATCTAATAAGTCTACACACTGGAAAAGAATGAAGAAAAAAAAATAAGAATCTGATTCTTTAGTCAACAATTTAGATGCTAAATATCCAGCACAGATGTAATTAGAAGTAAAATGATTTCATTAATGTGTACAAAACCTAAATTAAAAATGTATCTCATGTACAAGTTTAGGGAAAATTTATATTAGTGGTGGAAGGCTAAGGCAGGGACATCTGTGGACCTAACGTGTTAAACAATGTCCAAGTACAATAGATAGTGCTTCTGTGAAAAATGTGGGAAGACTTCACGTATCAGGAGAGATTTCAGAATCTTTTTAAACTTTATGAAAGCCAACTTTATGGTCCAAGTGAAAGCCCGCACATTGTCAGATTACATATTTTTACACACAGAATGCTCTCCATTTCTTTTGACGTGTTCTGTCCTGGCTAATGAAAGTGAAACTCTTTAAGGGCAGACCCTAATCTTCCCTGATCTTGCATGCTGCCAGAAAAGTGCTAAGTACTCTGTAGGTATCTAATGAGTACTTGTTTGATTACAGCTGAAGTAACAGTGTACTCAGAGCAAGGCCAAGTATTGACCAAGGACAGATCCTAAGTGCAGTGAATGAGCAGAGTAAATAGGAAACAGGAGACAAAGTAGGATACAGGAAAAAAAGAAGTGAACCAAACGAGGCCTTTGAAAAAAGAGGCCTTTAAAAAAATAATCTTTTAGATCTGTACAAAGCCACCCTGAACTTTCTAGAATGAAAGAATAAAACAACAGGCTGAAAAAAACAGATACAGGGGCTATTAAGTGGACTGGGGGAAGGGTAGGATATTTTCAAAGGTATGAAGTCCAGCAAGAAGAAATTATAGGATGGACAACGGATTGAGGAGGAAAGTGCTACGCAGAGGAATCTGACATCCAGGTGAACTTGCAGATCAAAGGATAGAGAAGACAAGAGAATGAAGTGTGCTATTTGTGTAATAGGCTGTTAAAGCAAAATTCTCTCTGCCTCAGTTTTGGTTGCAACCCCAAAGAAGGCAGGCAAAACTGAGGTGCTAAGTATCCCTTTCCTATTTCAAAGTATGATGATACATCCTCTATGCAGGAATTATATGGGGAATAAAAGACAAGCCAAAAAAATCTAGTGGTAGATAAGAGGTTGATGTCACAAAGAGGCAGGCCTGGTTTGGGAGATAATTTCTTCAGAAGTAGCTACTTGAGTGTTGTGGCATTCTTTCCCACCCCATCCCTACCAGAGGTCAGGAAAGGGGTGTACTTGTGCTTATTCCTCACATCAAGCAGAGACAGGTGAGCTTCAAGAAAGCCACTTGGAAAGCTTAACTTGGAAGTCTAGAGTTTGTGAGCTTCAGAGACTGGTACCAGACCCACATCTAAAAAAGCAAAAAGGTGAGATGGTGGCTGGCCAGCTCTCCAGGACAGCAGAGCAGAAAGGGCTGCACTGGGAGTGGCTGGACTTGTGCTGAAGGTGGACATGTGGAGAGAGCTGGCCTGGAGTTATTTTGATCCTGCCCAAGAGGCTCACCTGAAGGAGTAACAGGACTCCAGCAGCATCCAGCCCAGACAGCATCAGTGCCATATCATGGTCTTATCCAGCAAGTAAACCTGCCCTGGTTTCACCAGTCCTCTCTCCTACTCACTCCATTTCTAGGGAGAAGGGAAAGGCTACCTAGAGAAAGGTGGTGGTGGAAAAGCATAAGGAAGGGAAGTGGAGAGAGGGCTACCTAAGCAACCTACCACCCAGTCCCTTTCCCCACCATAGACCCAGGAGAAGAAAATAAGTGAGTCAGTCTAGTAGTGAGAAGTTTTTCATGTGAAAAACTTGCAGGAGTCAGCAGCAGGAGCGGCTTCGGCCTTGGCGGGAGACCAAGGTGAAGGCAACGGCGACGCGGGGCACGTGAGGCAGCGGCCGCGGAGGAGGCGGCCCCGGGGTACCCCGCCTACCAAAGGAATTTGGAAAACTTGTAAGCAAAACATTTCTCTAAGAAAATTTTGGGTTTCAGAAATTCTGGATCACAGGGCAAACCAATCCAGTCACCATGAGTAGGAGCTTCGTCACTTGCCTGCCGGAGGAGATCCACAACCACTCCACGTTTGTGAGGAAGATCTGGCTCACGGTATTGATCTTCTTCCGGATTGTCCTTACAGCCGTAGAAGGAGAACCTATCTATTACGACGAGCAAAGCAAATTTGTGTGCAACACAGAGCAGCCAGGCTGCGAGAACGTCTGCGATGATGCCTTAGCACCCCTCTCCCACATGCGCTTCTGTGTGTTCCAGATCATCCCGGTGGCGACCCCCTCTGTCATGTACCCGGGCTATGTCATTCATAAGGTTGCCAAAATGGAGCACGGTGCAGCAGACAAGAAGGCCCATCGGAGCAAACCTTATGCAATGCATTGGAAACAGCACCAGGCCCTGGAATAAATGGAAGAGGACCATGAAAAGGATCCCACGATGTATCCAGAAATGGAATTAGAAAGTGAAAAAGAAAATAAAGATCAGAACCAATCTAAACCTAAGCATGATGGGCAGTGGCGGATTCGGGAGGATGGGCTCATGAAAATCTACCTGCTGCAGCTGCTGGCAAGGACCATGTTTAAGGTGGGTTTTCTGATCGGGCAGTACTTTCTGTATGGCTTCCAAGTCCACCCATTTTATGTGTGCAGCAGACTTCCTTGCCCTCATAAGATAGACTGCTTTATTTCTAGACCCACTGAAAAGAGCATCTTTCTTCTGTATGTATGGTGTTACAGGCCTTTGCCTGTTGCTTAACATTTGGGAAATGCTTCATTTAGGATGTGGGACAATTCGAGACTCACTAAACAATAAAAGGAGGGAACTGGAAGATCCAGCTGCTTATAATTATCCTTTCACTTGGGATACACCATCTGCTCCCCCTGACTATAACATTGCCATCAAACCAGATCAAATCCAGTACACCGAACTGTCCAGCAACACTAAGATTGCCCACAAGCAAAATAAGGCCAACATCACCCAGGAACAACAGTACGGCAGCCATGAAGACAACTTCCCAGCTGACCTGGAGACTCTGCAGAGGTAAATCAAAATGGCTCAGGAATGCCTGGATCTGGCAATCCAGGCCTACAATCACCAAAATAACCCCCATGGTCCCCGGGAAAAAAAAGCTGGGTCCAACAAAAGCAGTTCCAGTAGCAAATCAGGGAATGGGAAGACCTCTGTCTGAATTTAATCTTGGCTGGGCTTAAAACTTGTGCTTTTCATAGTTCATGGTAAGCAGCGGCTCACTGAATAATGACTTCCACTGAGTAAACATTTGGCTGTGGTTATTTTCAGGGACACTGTTAGCTCATGATCCAAGCTCAGGGGACTCTGAAGGTGGGGCTGGGACAGGGGGAAGAGAAAGGGGAACACAGTGTTCCTGGACACATGTTCCAGCAATACACTTGCAGAATTTTACATTTGTGTCTTCCAGATCTGGAAAAGAACAGATATATTTAAATCATTCTCGTTGAACAGTTTTTGTATGTACAGTATTATGGTACTTTTTTTTTTTAGTATGAGAACTTTTTTTTATATTATTACATTGGACCACTGTACTTATACTTTTATATTAAAGGGGAAAAAAATCCTTAAGATAAAAAAAAAACCTCGCTTTTCTGTGGCCCTAAAGCTTTGTAACTATGGCCAAAGGATAAAAGTTGCAGGGGCAATATTTATATATCAATATAAGGAAGGACATGCTTTTTAAAATTGAATAGATTTGACATACAACATTGTACAAATTTAAGGTATATGATATGCTAATTTGATACATTTATATATTGTAATATGATTGCCATTGTAGCAATATTTAGCACCTCTATCATGTTACATAATTATTCCTTCTTTTAAGTGGATGGGATAGTTAAGTTTTAGTCTCTTAGCAAGTTTGATGATTATAGTACACCATTGTTGTCTCTATTCATTATACTGTGCTTTAGATCTCTACAGCTTATTTTCTAGTTTGTTTTCTTGAGAAACATCAGTCTTATCCCCCTGTCCCCCACCCCCTGGTATCCAACATATTACTGTTTTTTTACGAGTTTGACTTTTTTAGATTCCATACTTAAGTGATATCATAGAGTACTTGCCTTTCTCTATCTGACTTAATCTCACTTAGCATAATGTGCTCAAAGTTCGTCTGTCACAAATGGCAGCAGGATACCCTCTTTCCTCATGTCTAAATAATATTCCATTGTGTGTGTGTTTATAACACACACACACATACATACACACACACATACATACACACACACACATACATACACACACATACATAAATACACACACACACATATATATATATCACAACTTTTTCTTAACAAAATACCAAACTTCAATATCAGAATTTGCTGAATTTCATCTCATGAGGAGTTCCTAGCATCATGGGAAGAGGAAATTTCCAGAATGGTTGCAGGATCTTCCTAATTTGTTTACTGTTAAGACTCTATGAGTAAAATTCATAAGACTTTGTTCCGGCCTTTCTTCAAGTACTGGATTTAACTTTACAGGACATGGTGGTGATTTCAAACTGCATAATAAAAATTTAGGTCTTCATTATATAAAGTTGTCATAAACATTTAATGGCCCCCAGAAATACTTAGGAAAATAATTTGGCCTGCTCTTGGGTAGAAATCATGCTCTGAAGTACAGCCGGGTGGCTAAGTATTTACAAAGTTTTCTCCTTGACCTCCAAGTTCTCCCTCCAGAAATTCTCTGTATTTAACAGCATCATTTCATTGAAACTGATCCAGGGTGGTGACCTTCAAAATGAGGATCATTTATCCCCCATGCGCTGCACTGTTCTTATGCTCTTCCCTCTTCACAGTCACTGTTGATTTCACCTACCTTAGTAAAATAGAAAATTGATAAGACATAAAGAAAACACCCTGGCATTTGTCACCATATTTAAATTACCATAGGATCCTATATGTCTGCCAAGGTGGAAGCAACCGATAGAGTAATGGTAGGGTTCAAAAACCACCCCAAGGGGAGCCAGGCAGCAGAGGACCCCAGATGCCTTCCCTTCCTTCTGTTGCCTCAGCAGCAGTGCCAGGCAAATCTCAAGGCCTGTTGTGAAAACACATTTCCCTGCATCCTATAACCATGACAAGTAAAACAGGACGCTCATTTATGTAAAATGACAGTTCCGACAGAAGTTATACGTTTCTCACTATTGATATAGGCAATGGAGTGGATGAGAAACAAACAAGAATTTTAGCCTCAGTCAACTTGTTGAATTTTTCCGTAAATATATTCTGAGTTCTGATTATGCGTTGAGCACAGTTCTGGGCTCTATGAGAGAGGCAAAATAGAAATCAGACATGATCCCCTATACTTTAAATTAATCTAAATAAGGGGCCAAAATCAAAGTCAGTGTTCGAGAAGAATGCTAAGCATTACCGGAATTCAGTAAAGAAGAAATATTAATTTAGTTTTTATCTGCAGAATCAGTTGGCGTGATAGGTATGTAATTTACCCGCTCTTTTTTTACTCCCATGAATGATCTTGCATTTGATTCAACAAGCTTTTGTAAGATGCCTATGATATTTCATCTACAAGATATTTGTCAGGAATGTGTATATATTATGGGTACTTTGATTTTCAAATATGCATTGATTCAAAATTGTTTATTTTATATATAATTTAAATAATGTATGTGTGCCAGCATTGTCAACATAAGGATAAAGTCTTTTATCAAGCCAACACTCTATCTGTGAAGGTGTTTTTGGAGGTTATATCTTCTCCTTTTTCTACTTTTACTATTGTAGAAAGAGTCAGAGTGTTTAAGCCATAAAGACATGAATTCAAATCACAACTTTACTACCTACTGATTGTATATTCTTGGGCAAATTTTTTTATCCTCTTTGCATATTAATATAAAGTAACATAAATAAAATGCTTGGCATATGTGCGTCAATGATTTTTGTAGCTGGATGATGTACATGGGCTTCATTGTACCATTGTGTATGTTTGAAATTTTCTTAGTAAAATACCTTCTCTGGTTCTCACTACGGGCACCCTCATTCTCTGGGTTATTTGGATTTGAAGACATGAAGTCAATGTGGGTATTGTCCACAGCTAACCCTTGTTAATTCTTCCCCTAAAATGTCCCTGACATCCTCTCCTTTTTTCCATGACTTCCAACAGTTCCAAAGGATTCCTTACTATCCTACTCCAATAAGTTCTTTACCACCAGCTTCATCTTACAGTATTAAGGTCATTATGTCGGTTACATGCTTTTCTACTGCCCCAAGGATTAGATTCCAATCCTAATTTGGCTCCTATTTACTCTCAAGCCTCCCATTGCTCATCTTTAGGAGTACTCAGGCACACTATACTTGCCCATCCCTGCTTTGTTACATTGTCCAGGAAAGCTTTTGTTCGCCATGTTTTCTACCCCTCTCCAAATCCTACCATTCCAAATCCAGTGCCACCTCACCCCCTGAGCCTTCTTTATAATTCCAAGCCTCACTGATTTCCCCTCTGTTGACTCTCCACAGAATTGTCTCTCAATACCATCATTTGGATACTGGATCCCATTATTGTGTTATCTTCTAAGTGGATATGGTAGCAAGCGTCCAAGATAACTCCCAACATCTACACCCTTGTGTGTTCAACTTCCATATTGGAACAGGGTTGGCCTTTGTGACCCATAGAGTATGGCAGACATGACAGTGTGGGAGTCCCAGACGAGGTCATAAGAGGTATTGCATCTTAGCCTTACTCTCTTGAATCACTCACTTGGGAGACATGTCATAAGGACACTCATGCAGCCCTGTGGAGAGGTCCACGTGGATAGGAACCAATTTACCAGCATCAACTTGCCAGCCATGTGAGTGAGCTACCTGAGAAATGGATCCTTTCTCCAGAATCTAGTCAAGACAAACAGCCACATGAGAGGACTGGGGCAAAACTATCTATCTAAGCCACTTCCAAACTCCTGACTTACAGGAACTGGGAAAGATAATACATGATTATTATTTTTTAAGCCACTAAGTTCTGAGGTGGTGATTTAAATAATAAGTAGAAAAATAATAGTCTATAACTCACCTCCCAACTGCACTGTAATCTCCTTCAGCATAGCATATTTGTTTAAATTTTTAAAATCCAGGCAATTATTCAGATACCATTCAACACTGTAGCAAAATTAGATAATGCATATGGGATTAGAGAAAGGAACCATCATTTATTGAATGTTTACTAAGGGACTTCACATATGCATGAGTTTTATATGCATCAAAATGGCTACATACATAGATATAGAACAAGATGCTCCCTAAATACATAAAACATTGTACTTGAGCTGTAAAGTTATAAAGTCAGTTTTTCTCTCTTTTATCATCATTTCCCAGACATGGTTTTTTACGGGGGATTACGTGAGTGAGAGCATCTAATAAGCTATAAAGTGTTCTATAGACATAAGGCATCGTGGCTTGCATCAATTTATTTTTCTATCAAGTTAAAGTGCCTTAATACTTCTACTCTGGTACTTATTTTGCTTTGCTAAACTAGAATTAGACATGTCACTGTGATACAAACATCTCTGACTTTCTGAAAACCAGTGAAACGGCAAAAGAAAGAAGTGTCGTGGCTTTGGTACTGTACTGTCTCTTTGGTTGTTATGTGCCCAGCAGATGTCTGTTAACAATTGCAGTTGTCAAGGTCTCTGAAGGAAAGAGATGGCCCACTCACATGGGTAACTGAGGACAGTTTAAAAGGGTTAAGAGAAATGAGAGGAAAGGAGGGAATGGTTAATGGAATCCAGAGAAAGTAACTTCAGGAGAAGTCCCTCCAGCAGCTGTGGCCTTTGGTAGAGAATGTAGCCAACTGGTCGCAGCCTAACAGGGAGGGGCCAGAGGGAATCAATTCTTGGACTTCACCCTCCTTGTACATCTTCCTCTCCTGCCCATGCTCCACACTGGCTGAATGCAAACCAAGCCAGAGAGTAAGGCAGTTAGCTGGGATGATGCAGTTTGTACTGATCAGCTTCCTGGGGCACAGAGCAGGATGGAGAAGAGTAGAGAATTAATTGAGGATGGGCAGTGGGAAATTTCCAACACAAAACATAATGTTTTTTATATAATGGCAGAATAGCCCCTTTGATGTATGGTAGGCACAGAAACCAGAGATACATCCCAAGGGACAGCTAGACACTAGGGTTCATACCAGGCAGGGTCTCAGATTCAAGATAAAAGGAGAAGTGAGGGATTATTCTCTCAAATAGCATGAGCGCGAGGAAGCAA
Source organism: Grampus griseus (assembly GCF_964374135.1). Lineage (NCBI taxonomy): Eukaryota > Metazoa > Chordata > Mammalia > Artiodactyla > Delphinidae > Grampus > Grampus griseus. Next base: position 69,237,285 of record NC_139007.1, on the reverse strand, counting down.
GTGTCATTTTTGTTAATCGTGAAAAAGTGCTTTAAGTTCCAAAAGGAATATTAAATACTTAACTATCTCAAAGGTCACTGCCATTTAAACTGGTTAGATACAACTCCTTAGCTACTTAGTTGTATAAATATCCGACCTACACAGAAGGTGTATTGAAAAATCACCTACAAGCTTCAGTCAAACTGACAGCATTCTCTATATATTCATTTATAGCTTCTTGACTCGATGACAACTTTTTAGAATAATTTTAATAGTATTAGTCCATGTCTCACACGAATAAAGGTTCACGTTTTAGTAACAAACACAACTAAAACATCTTTCCTATTTAAACTATAAAATTTATGTAATGCTAGTAAAGGGAAATATTTTTAGACACATAACTTGGAAAAATCTGCTAAATGGCATTTTAGTTTAATTCATGTGGTACTTTTACAATTTTAAGTTGTGATAATCCTCCACAACTATAGGAAAGTTAGTAATTTTCTCATATTTTGCATAGGTGTGCAGAACTTACAGTAAATATGCATTTATGCTGTAGCCTTTTAAAATTTTTTTGATTTGCTCTCATTATGTCAGTGTGACATGATAAGCCTAGAAAATATTCCTTATTACGTGGCTGATTTTAGAGACTCTTCCAGGGTTATGTAGTCTCTGATAGGTTGCATGCTCAGTGATTGTAGTTTGCCTAAGACAGGTACTTTGGTTTAGTGTAAATGCCTGAGATTGCCCAAATCAGAGCAAATGTTTTAAATGATTTTAGTGCATGTCAATTGTCTCAATGTACCTCGGCCAGATTTATGAATATAATTTCATTGGAAACAAATCTCAAATGTTCCTTATCATCTGTAGAGCAGTTTTCTATTTTCCGATCTGGGGAACTTTACTGTTTAAGACAATGGCTAGTGAAATATAACCCTGGGTTCAGCCACAGATCATGGTGTCAGTATCTGCACACTTCCCATCGCCACCGGGCATGATTCTGATTTTCCCAACGCTGTCCCAGCTCCTTCCTAGTTGAGCTTCCAGGCAAGTCTCCATTCCTTTCTTTTGGAAAATCATTGCTTCTTCTAGACCAGTGGTTTTCAAACTTGAGTCTGGGAGAATCACCTGAAGGACTTGTTAAAACACATCTGTACTCCAGAGTTTCAGATTCAGTAAGTCCGGAATGTGCATTTATGATAACTTCCCATGTGAGGTTAATGCTGTTGGTGAGGGGTTCTCACTTTGAGAACCATCAATCTCATTTATCCCTGGGAAGGTTTCTTCCCTAAACCAATACTGGCCAAAACATTTGTTACTCCTCCTATTCCTGAGACATTCTATTTCCCTAGAAAATCCACTGTCTCTGACTCAACGCCATTACTTATGCTGCATTCACACCGCCTGCCCAGCTATTGCATTTTATCTGACATTTTCGTAGCTGCCATTAGAGGAAGGAATTCCAGTCCGGTAACAGGCAATTCTCGTTTATGTATATGCATTTGCTAGAGCATTTATCAGATATTATTCCTATTATCACTTTCACATGTCATGGTTGCCTCCTTAACAGTGGAAATTAAATGGCAATGATAGATGCAATTTCAGTAGCAGCACCCTTATTCTGAAGCACCACCATTAGAACCCTAGATCTAGCATTGTATTAAATCTTTTATATGAAAAGAAAAAAGTTATCTGAGGCTTCCTATGTATTAGCTTAGACCATTTAGGAAATTACATGTTCACCTTGCCACGGCCACCTTCTTGTTCCGGAAGAAGATAAAAAACAGTGTCTTTAGTTCATTTTCATACTAATCAAATTTTTAAAAAATCCTTTGGTTGTACAAAAAGACATTTGTATGTCCTTTTTCCAAGAAGACATACAAATGCCCAACGGATATATGAAAAAATGCTTAACAACACTAATCATCAGGGAAATGCAAATCAAAACCACAAGGAGATATCTCCTCACACTTGTCAGAATGGCATCAACAGAAAGACATAGCAAATGTTGGAAAGGATGTGGAGAAAAGAGAATTCTTGGGCACTGTTAGTAGGAATGTAAATTGGTACAAGTACTATGGAAAACAGTATGGAGGTTCCTCAAAAAATTAAAAATAGAACTACCATATGATCTAGCAATCCCATTTCTGAGTACATATCCAAAGGAAATAAAATCACTATCGTGAAGAGATAACTACACTTTTACGTTCATTGCAGCCTTATTCACAATAGCCAAGACATGAAAACAACCTAAATGTCCATCAGTGGATGAATGGATAAAGATAAAGATATGGTATATACATGCACAATAGAATATTATTCAGCCTTAAAAAGGAAGGAAATCCTACAATTTTTGCAAATGCAAGGACCTTGAGAGCATTATGCTAAATGAAATGTCAGAGAAAGACAGATACTGTTTGTTCTCATTTATATATGGAATCTAAAGTATCCAAACTTACAGAAATAAGGAGTGGAATAGTGGTAGCCAAGGGCTGGAGGGAGGATGGGAAATGGGGAGATGTTGGTCAAAGGTACAACCTCCTGCTATAAGGTGAATGAGTTCAGGGGATGAACAGCATGGTGTTAATATACAGCATGGTGACTACAGTTAACAATACTGTATCATATACTTGAAAGTTGCTGAGAGAGTAAATATTCTCATCAAAAGAAAAAAAAAAGTAATTATGTGAGGTAATGGATCTGTTAACTAACTTTATTGTGGTAATCATTTTACAATATATATGTGTATATACCTTAAACTTCTGCAATGTTATACATCAGTTATATCTCGATAAAACTGAAAAATAATTTTTAACAAAATTTTTAAAAGAAAAGAAAGAATGATCTACATAGGACAGCGTTTTATCAGGAAAAGCTTAATACAGTCATTTCTGCTCTGGCATGAACTTCATCTTTTTTCAATTTTGTGTTTAACTCTGGTCTCATTTAATACTCATAGTCAACAATAGAGAGCCTCACCTTAGGATGAAATGACTGTCTGGTAATTATGTGATGTAACCAGAAGCCACAGCAGGCAAGCAGATATGAAGTTTGGTTCAGGAAAAGGACTTTTGTTATCAGAATGTAAGCCACAGAATTGACGATGAGCTGCTGTGTTTTTGGCAGACCACTGAATCAAATTGCACTTCTGAAAGAGGGATACGATGAGTGAATTTGACTGATTATACATGCAAATTCAAATCCAACATCTTCATAGGTGGTACTATAGTGTAAGCCCAGTTTTTCTAACATTGTCAGCAGCTTTTCTATTCACAGCAGCAGCAATCCAATTAAAATGACCATCAGAGCAGAGCTGAACTGCATTAAATGGTTCCCATTAATGTCATATTTAATTTAGAAGTACAGTGTTGAAGGTGTTCATTACTGCCCTCTGTAAATCTTCATTCAGCTTGTGGACATCAAGCTTTATAAATTATATTTACATCTTTTAGGAAAAATGAAGATCGGTTGGCTTGTATTCCAAAACGACTGTGTTGGGTTTTTACGTCCCTTTAAATCCATAACAAACAAATCACCACGTTTAAAACCAGTTTTCTGTACTAACCTTTCATGAAGGTGTGAGGAGGGGGACATATACTTTAAAACAGAATCACAAACTGCTAGGAGTGTTATTTAAACATGTCTTCCAGGAGGCAATGGGTTGAATTAGAAATGAATTATTCTGTTGGATTTTCAGAATTGATAATGTTGAGACATTTTTACCACAAAATTTAGAATCAGGGAATAGGAAGCTTTGAAGATAATTAAAAAAAAAAAAATCTACTGAGGAGTGCTACTATTGAAATGAGCTGCAGAGTAACCATGGCAATACCTCAGCTTCCCCCAAGCATCCATACAGCACATGACTCATGAATGGTGAGCTTTAATTGATATTTTCAGCCTATACACCCTTATTCTGACAAAGGTAAAAATGTTTAGACAAACATGTATATATTTTTAAAAAACAGTTTACATATGAAATAAAGATAGTATAGAAAGAAACAGGCATCAATAAGAAGACAGTGAAAACATTAAGAATGGGCAAAAGATATTAATAGACAATCCATGGAAGTAAAAATTCAAATGTCTAAAAACACATGAAAATATGTTGAAACAAGACTAATCAGAGAAGTGTAAATCAAAATAATTTCATAATTATCAGAGTGGCAAACATTTAAGTGTAATAGTATCAGGTTTGGGGAAAGTTATAGAATTTTAGGAACTCTATACACTGCTGGAAATATAAATTGATGAAACAACTCTGGAGAGTAATTTGGCATTAAAATAGAAAATCTACATGTTTTTTAAACAGAACTCTCAAATTTAGGTTTATACCATAGAAAATAACTCAGATATGTATGTGGGTATAAAGTAGATTTACTTCTCTATAGAGAACTTTTTTCCTTTTAATTTTATATTTTAATATAAGTTCAAACTAACACAGAATTTTCAAGAATAATTCAAATAATTCACCCAGATATTCCAAATGGTAACTCATTTGCCTGTTCTCTCACACTGTTTATCTATACTAAATTGTTTTTCTGAACAACTTGAGAAAAAGTACCTAATATAATGTTTCATTACCTTTAGGTATATGTCAGTGTATGTTTCCTAAAAAAAAGAACATTCTCTCACTTAATCAGAATATAATTATTTAAATCAGGAAATTAATATTTATTCCGTATTATTACTTAATTTACAGACCTATTGAAATTTCATCAATTGTCCCAAACTTATTCTTTATAGTATAAGAAAATTCCAGCTCAAATATTCCATTCAAAAGTCAAGTCTCTGTAGTTTCCTTTAATCTGGAGGATTTCCTGAGGATTTTCTCAGTCTTACTCTTTCATGACATTTGACACTTTGCAAGGGTAACAAGCCAGTTATTTTGTGGAAATTCCCTCAATTTAAATGTATCCAAATTTCCTCATGATTAGATTCAGTTTGTGTGTTTTTGGCAGTAACACCACAGGAGTGATGCTCTGTTCTCTGTGCATCTATCAATAGTTGCATGGTGCCAGTTTGTTCCATTACAGTGTCATTTATCTCAAACATTTGGATAAAAATGTATTTGCCAGTTTTCTCCATTTCCAAGTTACCGTCTTTCTCTTTCTAATTAAGAAGTAATTTGGAGGGAGATATTTTGAGACTGTGTAAATATCCTATTATTCCCTGAAATTTCTCCTACTAGTTTTTATATCTATTGATAATTGTTGCCTAAATGTATAATTTTTCTGATGACTGTCAAATGGTGCTTTTCTAATTTTGCCATTCTTTCCACATGTATTATTTGGCTTTCTAATCTCGGGAGAGTTTTCCCTTCTCTCTCTCTTATTTATTCATTACCTATATTACCATTGACTCACTAATTCTTATTTTATTCAAAAGTTTATAATCTTTACTATCATTATTTTATGTTCAAAATTTTCCAGATTTGACCACTAAAAAACCAGCTCCTGTGTCCTTTTGAATGGACTCTACTGTAGTTTAAGCACTGCCTTACTTTCTGGCACAAGAAAAATGTTTAGTAGTAAACTGACAGACCTTAGGCATTTAAAGCAATGCCGATTAACAAAGTACTTGAGAGGCAATAGAGTTTCTTAATGGAGACCTCAGCCCATGAAGTCAAAAGACTTGGGTTTAACTTTTACCTTAATCCTTTCTAACTGTATAATGTCAGACCAGTTATTAAACTTCTTTATTCCTCATATTGGCTCACAGTTTTTTGAGGTAGAATTTAATAAGACCATTCATGTAAAGGCCTTCACATTGTGCCTGACACATGGTAGACCCAAAAGTCAGATACATTCTAGGCATCAACAAAAGAAGTGGCTAGAAATAAGATATAAATTATTATTCTTCCTTAAAATGATACATTTATATGCAAGGGATGTTCTTTGCCCTTCTGGTCACCAGACCTTAAAACAGACATCAAAGATCTTGATAAGGTTAGAGCACATTCAGTTGAAAAGATCAGGAAAATAGGATACTTTTAATAAAAAACATATATAAAGATGGGCACAAGTATGCACATGCCAAATGCTCCATAAATAACAGAAGTTTTCATTTTCCCATCAATGTGTTACTTAAAATTGTTTATGTCATGTTGGACCTTAGGCTTTTTTTCCCAATACCTATTCTCATAGACTTGATTACAATCAAAAGAGACAAATGAAACAATAATAATAGAAATGTCTTTGTTCGATTAAGATGCCGGTACACTATTATAATATTGTATTAAGTACTATATTAAGTGCTGTATTAAATTATTAAACCCTTTAGCAAAGTCAAAAGTACTTTATTTGATATTTCTTACTTTAATGGTTTTTCTTACTGCAGAAACACTTTTTCTTAGCAATCTGCCCCAGGCCTGTCTCAGACTACTTCCAAAGCTCCATTAAGCAGACAGTAACCCACACATCACCAATCCTTCTGGCCAAAGACAAACAGACAATTTGACCAAGTACAGTTGCACAGCATGACCAAGTTGAACCAATCTGAGTGCTTCCTAGGAATTGTGTATTCAGATACAAAAAATGTAGAAAGTTAGCTATAGGTGAGGATACTTAAGGCCGAGGCTGGTCAGACACAATACACCTTGTGTATTTGAGGGGCAAGCAGAGAAATCTGGTCTGGAGAAGAGAATGCAGAATGCAAATGCATTTTATATGCAAATGCAGCACATATGGACAAAAGCAAGTCAGCAATAGAGTAAAAACCAGACAGAGCAAAATGCAAGAATAGACTGATACCACGGAAAAGAGAGAGAAGGAAAAAGAACATCGGGGATAAATAAACATGGGAAAAGAATGCATCCTTTTGCTTCTCTGAGGAAAAGTAGTGCCACAGTTGACAGGGCCATAGTCACAGTGGAATATTTAGTGAAGTCTGTATTACATGACTGAAATTCTCAGTTTCAAAGGTTTGAGAACTGTGTAAAATGGTTGGCAAGTTTCCTACATATAGAAAAACTTTAATAATTCAAATTACTTACAGCATCATTTTGTGTTATCCAAAGGCCTTCTATTTGTTTTCAATACAATTTTTGTTACAAAATAGTGAAGACTAAAATCAATAGTGTTCAAGAAGTAGTTGCAGGACCTGTTTAATGAATTCATTTATTTGTTCAACATAGCGTTTGAGGGCACAAAATGCTGAGCTAGGCTCTGTGATTATATTAAGATAATTATAATAACCTTGGATTTTACGCTATTTAGTAATTGAATATAGTTTGCTATAGATTATACCTTTCCCTTAAACCTTATTTATATTTTCAAGAATACAGTATTGAATGTAAGTACTAAAGTACTCCTGGGCCATTTTGTTCATTAATTTAGTAACCAATAAAGTAATAGAAATTGAAGAGCATTAGCGATCTAAATGAAGTCTCCCTGGGGTGTAGTTCTGTTTACAAAAGTCTGAAATTCACAGTGAATTTTATATTCCTGATTTCAAGCTAAAAGGAGATTGAGAGAATATGAAGAAATACTGAGTGAGAAAAACCGATAGACAAGAAATGTATGACATGGAATAATAAAAATTTAAAAATTAGATTCATATGTAGCAAACAATGGATTATTACAAAAATGCCACTGTCCTAAATATTGTGAAGGTTTATAAGATGGGGGTGTTGGCGACAGGGGCTTTCACCAACTGATATTTTTTATTATGACCAATTCTTACCTGGAAAAAATTTTGAAGTATGAAAACACTGCATCCAATATCATGTAAATACAATGCAATCTTCTATGAGGTTGCCACTATTTGCAATGTAGCAAAAAACAAAATCAATCCCACCCAGATTCAGTAACTTTGAATGTTTGTATGAAACAAAAACTCAGTAAACAGCTTCAGTTTACTATGTAATCACCAGAATATTCAAAGCTTTTCTCATTCACAGTTAGCTTTATTTTTAAGGTAGGACTAAATACAAGATCCCAAACCAAATACATGGTTTGAGTTTATGCAGTCAAAAAAAAAAAGTGATCATCTTATCACACCGGAAGCTATTCAAAGGCAAGCTTTTCTCTATCCTTAGTAACTCTCTGAAAAAAGGTGTCACTTGTTCTTGAAGCCATACACTACTTCCTAATCATCTCCACATGATTTTCTAGATGGGTAAAAATGAGTTTAATCCATTCTGAAATTCTTAAAAACAAACAAACAAACAAAAAACACTTACCGTTTTGTAGGTTTCTAAATCCATTTTTTATTTCATTAAAAATGTGAAAAACATTTATTCATATCATTTATATTTTTCTTGATATTTAAAATATTATTGATAGTGGTCCATTATTCCTGTGTCTGTATTCTTAGTTCCTCCAAATAAGATTTATGTTTCTAGGGAGACTTACTTGTTCCCTTAATCTCTTCACTTATCTCTTCAACTTTTTCCTCAAGAAGTTTATCTGAACTTTCTGTTATGGACTGAATGTTTGTGTCCCCCCAGAATTCATATATTGAAATCCCAGCCCACGACGTGATGGTGTGAGAAGGTCATGCTTTGGGAGGTGATTAGGTCATGAATGAACAGGATTTGTGCTTTTATAAAAGGGAACCCCGAGAGCTCTCCCAGTCTCTCCACCATGTGAGGATACAAGGAGAACTGCTTTTTTGGCTTCTGTTAATTATGGGGGGTGCTCAGGTGCACCATCTAGAGCCCCCTTCAGGACTGAAAGACTTACCCCCCAACTTCTCAGCGTGCTGTTTACTGACAACGCTCCTTCGTGATTGCTCTCTGCTGGAGAGCCACTCTCTCTGTCGCCAGCTCCCCTGAGGCAGCCTGCAGCCAACGCCAGGTCAGTGAGGGGGGATGAAGCCCAGCCTCCTTGTTGCACCTGACCACTCGGTAGGCTGACCCAGCTTTCAAGCTTCCTGTGACGTCAGCTCATGCCTTTAGTGACATGGAATCCTAACCCCAATTTTCCCTCCGTCCAATCCTGCTCACTTCTGCTCTCCAGCACGTGTTGATATCAAGATTACTTGCTAATGACAAACTGCCGTCTAGAGACTGCTTTCCCAGGAATCCAAACTACCACAGCGATCTTTCTGAAGCAGAGTACACCTCTTCCTTGAAATGCTCCTAACATAGCTTTTAAGTGCCTTCCGTGTTAGCATTTACATTTTTCCAAGATGCACTTAAGTGAAAGAAGAAAATTCAGGGTTTGTCGTCTTCCATCATGAATTGGATGCTTAGAAGTCATTATTGACTATTTACTTAATGTCTCCTACAGATATATAGAAAAATAGTCCCAAGACTCTTTTTTTTTTCAGACTAGATCCTAAAAGGAGGAAGATAGCAGGCAAGGACAGACATACCAAGAGGACCAGTGCTATGGATATTATGAACAACAACCTCAATTCCTGTCAGCACTTCAGAATCAGGACATTTTGGATGCCTGAGATAGGAAGTGTTTGAGCTATCTAACCATTGAAGAAAGAAATATGGTACTATCTGAAAATTATAAAGGCGTATACATACTATTATTTTTACTGATGCAGGAATAGGCAAACCAATGTAAGATGTGAGAAAGACCAGAAATTAATATGAATACTTAAGACTTCAATAAATTACAAGTTTGTATTTTGTTTCAATGGAAAAATGTTAAAAAATATCGGTGCTAGAATAACTCGTCATCCTTATGATAGAAAATAAATCTGGTAGAAAATAAACTTCATACTTTATACAAAAACATACACCAAGAGATTGTAAATACAAAAATTAAAAATACATGGATATTTTTAATAGAATATTTTTATAACCTTACAATTAGGAGAAACCCCAGAAGTCATAAAGAAAACAGATCTTTTTGAATCTTTTTGATTTGCAAAGATCGATTGAAAGATTTGAAATCTTTCAATATTTTGAATTTTAAATTAAAGTTAAGGCTTGGTGGGTTTTTAAAATTTATTTAATGACACACTGGAGTAAATATTCACAGGACACATGAAAGAGAAGAGCTTCATGAATCTAATTTATAAAACACCTGCAAATTTATCAGAAAATTAATCCCAATAGAAAAATGAGCCAAGTATAAGAACAAGTAATTCAAGAAAGAAGTTCAAATGGCCTGTAAAATGGAGGAAAATATGATCAATCTCTAGGGTCAGGGAAATGAAAATCAAAGCAACAATGTGCTGCCATTCCCATCTGTTGTATTGGCCACATTTAAAAGAGTTTTGCCATACTGCTGGTGAGGGTGCAGGGAAGCATGCATTCGCACTCATGATTGCCAGGCAGGTAAGTTGCTCTAACCATTCGGAAAAGAAATATGGCACTATCTGCAAATTATAAAGGCACACACATAGCTTTGATTTAGCAGTCCCACTTTTGAAATGGCAGCCTGTAGAAACAAGGTTTTTTGTTTTTTTTTATGTTTCAATTCTTCGTGGTGGCAAGAACAGCAAAACTAAATGTCCATTAGTTGGGGAAAGGTTAGATTAATTATAGCCCATCTAAATTATGGAATATTATGTAGCTATTAATAAACAAGTTAGTGCTATATCTATTGAACTGGACAAATACATCTGTTCTTATGAATTAGCTAGTGAGTAAAGCAGGTTGAGGAATAGTGAAAAATATATTTCATTTCTTAGCAAAAGCACAAGTGTGTGTGTTTGTATATACACACAAATATTTAAAAAACACATATACATATATACATATATTTGGAAGTATATGTGTGTATATTTGTATGTGCAAATATATAAGTTTATATATACTCATATGGAGGAAGGTGTGGAAGACAATATCCATTCCCCACCTAGATGCCCTTGTCTTTGCGCCAGTTCTGTGCACGCATCCCAGCTTTGGCATGTTCTGCTGCTAAGACTTACCTATGACATTGAAAAGATTGCTTTGGACACAGGGGTTAACTCATTCCTAAGAGAGCTAGAAATACTTGGGAGTTAGAACCGCTGTCTCACCCCCATCCCTCCATGGGCTTCTGTACTGGGCTGAGTACAAAGGTTTTGTCTCCAGGCAGACAGACTCTCAAGGCATAATTTACACTCCAGAGCTTTCTGAGAGAGCAGGTGGAGCTTGGCACTTCTGAACTTCCACCCTTGCCTGGCTCCTTCCTTATTTCTATCCTATATCTTCCATTTCCTTACTGGTTTCTCCTGGGAGTAAATCCTTGGTAAATCACTTCCACCCAAATTGTTGTCTCAGCATTTGCTTCTGGGAGAATTCGACCTAGGACACTAGGCTAACTTTGGTTACCTCAGGGGGATAAGGAGTGCATCATTGGTTATTTAGACATTTTTGCATGGTTACACTAATTACAATAAATATGTCATTTAACTAAAACAATAAAACATCTAAAAAGAAAAAACAAATAGCTTCCAGTATCCTTTACTTCATATGTAGTGTTCGGGATAGCTAAGAGAGAATTTCTCAGTTGTACCTTCTTATTCACCACAGAGGTAAATGCATATAACCTTATTTCTGAAGCAGCACCTGATGTTATATTGCTGTATTTTTGCTTACGATTTTATGCCAGAGTACATCAGAATAAAGCAAGATGCTTTTTACCTGCTTCATTTGTTCCTGCTTTTAACCATACAGAAGTATCAGAATGAAGTTCCAAGGTTCACTTCAACTTCTTTTATCACTTTCAAGACAGCAATTCGAAAACACTTGTATTTTATTATCCTACCCAGTCTTCAACCTCCAAGTCCACTTTTTCCCTACAAAATAGAAATATTTTGTAAGTGGGAATGTCTAGAGACAGCTTTGTTTTTAACTAAAACTAAAAATCTCATACGTGCACGTCTATTTCTCAATGGTTCTCCTCTGAAAGGTTTTCTCAGATACTCTTCCTTGCCAAAGAAAACTAGTCCTCTTGGCAGATGGCATCTAAATTCAAGCTCAAGTCAAATATTTATGCTAAAAAAAAAGTATTTTAGGTGAATTGCTATCTAGAAAAGTTAACCTCCTAAATTGTACTGAAGAAAATCTAAGAAAATTGTATTTCTCGGAGTTTCCATTCTCTCTTAGGTTCAAACTTGAACAGTTCTTAATCTAAAATATGTAACCACTGGAGCAGGCACAAAGCAAGAGACATAACTGATTTATTTTGTTAACTATCTTTTGTAATGTGTATTTGTAATTAATTATGTCCCACATCATTGCACTGTATTTTGTAATAAAACAATTTTAACTAAAAGGAAAAAAAAACCCTACTTTGGATTATTTTGCAGGAAAGGGAGTTCTCTTTTTGAATAAATATTTACATGGTATTTTCATCCAATTTAATAAACTATTCTTATCTGGGATAAATTATTTTATAACTGAAAAAGAATACCAAACAGATATGATGTACATAGATAAAATCTCTCCAGGTGAGATGAAAACCAATAGGTAGAGCAACTTGCTAGCACATTTGTAAGCTATTTTGTGAATGAAGGAAAATGTCCTTTAAAATTTGGGGGATCCAAATATATGTATGGCACTCTATCATGATGTACTCTATTGAACTGATGTGTGCTATTTATTTGGGTAAAATTCCAATAAACATGATTCAGTAGAACATAAAGTATTGAGGAAGTGTAACAATTGCAGATATTTGTGGATGGATTCAGTGTTAACCAAAAAAATTTCTCTTTGAATAAATTGATTTGGTATCTCTATTAATTTTTTAAATTGGGATGTAAGATTTATACAGTAAAATACACTTAAACTTTTTTTTAACATCTTTATTGGAGTATAATTGCTTTACATTGTTGTGTCAGTTTCTGCTGTATAACAAAGTGAATCAGCTATACGTATACATATATCCCCATATCCCTTCCCTCTTGATTCTCCCTCCCACCCTCCCTATCCCACCCCTCTAGGTGGTCACAAAGCACCGAGCTGATCTCCCTGTGCTACACGGCTGCTTCCCACTCGCTATCTATTTTACATTTGGTAGTGTATATATGTCCATGCCACTCTCTCACTTCGTCCCAGCTTACCCTTCCCCCTCCCCGTGTCCTCAAGTCCATTCTCTACATCTGTGTCTTTATTCCTGTCCTGCCCCTAGGTTCTTCAGAACCTTTTTTTTTTTTTTTAGATTCCATAAATATATATATGTTAGCATACAGTATTTGTTTTTCTCTTTCTGACTTACTTCACTCTGTATGACAGACTCTAGGTCCATCCATCTCACTACAAATAACTCAATTTCATTTCTTTTTATGGCTGAGTAGTATTCCATTGTATATATATGCCACATCTTCTTTATCCATTCATCTGTCGATGGACACTTAGGTTGCTTCCATGTCCTGGCTATTGTAAATAGTGCTGCAGTGAACATATTGGTACATGTCTCTTTTTGAATTATGGTTTTCTCAGGGTATATGCCCAGTAGTGGGATTGCTGTGTCATATGGTAGTTCTATTTTTAGTTTTTTAAGGAACCTCCATATTGTTCTCCATAGTGGCTGTATCAATTTACATTCCCACCAACAGTGCAAGAGGGTTCCCTTTTCTTCACACCCTCTCCAGCATTTATTGTTTGTAGATTTTTTGATGATGGCCATTCTGACCGGTGTGAGGTGACACCTCATTGCAGTTTTGATTTGCATTTCTCTAATGATTAGTGATGTTGAGCATTCTTTCATGTGTTTGTTGGCAATCTGTATATCTTCTTTGGAGAAATGTCTATTTAGGTCTTCAGCCCATTTTTGGATTGGGTTGTTTGTTTTTTTAATATTGAGCTGCATGAGCTGTTTATATATTTTGGAGATTAATCCTTTGTCCGTTGATTTGTTTGCAAATATTTTCTCCCATTCTGAGGGTTGTCTTTTCATATTGTTTATGGTTTCCTTTGCTATGCAAACATTTGAAGTTTCATTAGGTCCCATTTGTTTACTTTTGTTTTTATTTCCATTACTCTAGGAGGTGGATCAACAAAGATCTTGCTGTGATTTATGTCAAAGAGTGTTCTTCCTATGTTTTCCTCTAAGAGTTTTATAGTGTCTGGTATTACATTTAGGTCTCTGATCCATTTTGAGTTTATTTTTGTGTATGGTGTTAGGGAGTGTTCTAATTTCATTCTTTTCCATGTAGCTGCCCAGTTTTCCCAGCACCACTTATTGAAGAGACTGTCTTTTCTCCATTATATATTGTTGCCTCCTTTGTCATAGATTAGTTGACCGTCGGTGCATGGGTGTATTTCTGGGCTTTCTATCTTGTTCCATTGATCTATGTTTCTGTTTTGGTGCCAGTACCATATTGTCTTGATTACTGTAGCTTTGTAGTATAGTCTGAAGTCGGGGAGTCTGATTCCTCCAGCTCCATTTTTTTCCCCTCAAGACTGCTTTGGCTATTCGAGGTCTTTTGTGTCTCCATACAAATTTTAGGATTTTTTTGTTCTAGTTCCATTAAAAAATGCCATTGGCAATTTGATACAGATTGCATTGAATCTGTAGATTGCTTTGGGTAGTATAGTCATTTTCACAATATTGATTCTTCCAATCCAAGAACATGGTATATCTCTCCATCTGTTGGTATCATCTTTAATTTCTTTCAACAGTGTCTTATAGTTTTCTGCATACAGGTCTTTTGTCTCCCTAGGTAGGTTATTCCTAGGTATTTTATTCTTTTTGTTGCAGTGGTAAATGGGAGCGTTTTCTTAATTTCTCTTTCAGATTTTTCATCATTAGTGTATAGGAATGCAAGAAATTTCTCTGCATTAATTTTGTATCCTGCAACTTTACCAAATTCATTGATTAGCTCTAGTTGTTTTCTGGTGGTATCTTTAGGATTCTCTATGTATAGTATCATGTTATCTGCAAACAGTGACAGTTTTACTTCTTCTTTTCCAAGTTGTATTTCTTTTTCTTCTCTGATTGCCGTGGCTAGGACTTCCAAAACTATGTTGAATAATAGTGGTGAAAGTGGACATCCTTGTCTTGTTCCTGATCTTAGAGGAAATGCTTTCAGTTTTTCACCACTGAGAATGATGTTTGCTGTGGGTTTGTCGTATATGGCCTTTATTATGTTGAGGTAGGTTCCCTCTATGCCCACTCTCTGGAGAGTTTTTATCATAAATGGGTGTTGAATTTTGTCAAAAGCTTTTTATGCATCTGTTGAGATGATCATATGGTTTTTATTCTTCAATTTGTTAATATGATGTATCACACTGATTGATTTGCATATATTGAAGAATCCTTGCATCCCTGGGATAAATCCCACTTGATCATGGTTATGATCCTTTTAATGTGTTGTTGGATTCTGTTTGCTAGTATTTTGTTGAGGATTTTTGCAGCTATATTCATCAGTGACATTGGTCTGTAATTTTCTTTTTTTGTAGTATCTTTGTCTGGTTTTGGTATCAGGGTAATGGTGGTCTCATAGAATGAGTTTGGGAGTGTTGCTTCCTCTGCAATTTTTTGGAAGAGTTTGAGAAGGATGGGTGTTAGCTCTTCTCTAAATGTTTGATAGAATTCACCTGTGAAGTCACCTGGTCCTGGACTTTTGTTTGTTGGAAGATTTTTAATCACAGTTTCAACTTGATTATTTGTGATTAGTCTGTTCATATTTTCTATTTCTTCCTGGTTCAGTCTTGGAAGGTTATACATTTCTAAGAATTTGTCCATTTTTTCCAGGTTTTCCAGGTTTTTTCCAGGTTTTCCAGGTTTCCAAATAAAAATTGTCCATTTTACTGGCATAGAATTGCTTGTAGTAGTCTCTTAGGATGCTTTGTATTTCTGCAGTGTCTGTTGTAACTTCTCATTTTTCATTTCTAATTTTATTGATTTAAGTCCTCTCCCTCTTTTTCTTGATGAGTCTGGCTAATGGTTTATCAATTTTGTTTATCTTCTCAAAGAACCAGCTTTCAGTTTTATTGATATTTGCTATTGTTTTCTTAGTTTCTATTTCATTTACTTCTGTTCTGATCTTTATGATTTCTTTCCTTCTGCTAACTTTGGGTTTTGTTTGTTCTTCTTTCTCTAGTTCCTTCAGATGTAAGGTTAGATTGTTTATTTGAGATTTTTCTCGTTTCTTGAGGTAGGCTTGTATAGCTATAAACTTCCCTCTTAGAACTGCTTTTGCTGCATCCCATAGGTATTGGATCGTCGTGTTTTCATTGTCATTTGTCTCTAGGTAATTTTTGATTTTCTCTTTGATTTCGTCAGTGATCTCTTGGTTATTTAGTAACGTATTGTTTAGCCTCCATGTGTTTGTGTTTTTTATGTTATTTTCCTTGTAATTGATTTCTAATCTCATAGCGTTGTGGTCAGAAAAGATGATTGATATGATTTCCATTTTCTTAAATTTACTGAGGCTTGATTTGTGACCCAAGATGTGATCTACCCTGGAGAATGTTCCATGCGCACTTGAGAAGAAAGTGTAATCTGCTGTTTTTGGATGGAATGTCCTATAAATATCAGTTAAATCTATCCGGTCTATTGTGTCATTTAAAGCTTCTGTTTCCTTATTTATTTTCATTTTTGATGATCTGTTCATTGGTGTAAGTGAGGTATTAAAGCCCCCCACTATTATTGTGTTACTGTCGATTTCCTCTTTTATAGCTGTTAGCAGTTGCCTTATGTAATGAGGTGCTCCTATGTTGGGTGCATAAATATTTACAATTGTTATATCTTCTTCTTGGATTGATCCCTTGATCATTATGTAGTGTCCTTCCTTGTCTCTTGTAACATTCCTTATTTTAACGTGTATTTTATCTGATATGAGTATTGCTACTCCAGCTTTCTTTTGATTTCCATTTGCATGGAATATCTTTTTCCACCCCTTCACTTTCAGTCTGAATGTGTCCCTTGGTCTGAAGTGGGTCTCTTGTAGACAGCATATATATGGGTCTTGTTTTTGTATCCATTCAGCAAGCCTGTGTCTTTTGGTTGGAGCATTTAATCCATGCATGTTTAAGGTAATTATCGATATGTATGTTTGTATGACCATTTTCTTAATTGTTTTGGGTTTGTTTTCGTAGGTTCTTTTCTTCTCTTGTGTTTCCCACTTAGAGAAGTTCCTTTAGCATTTGTTGTAGAGCTGGGTTTTTTGTGATGAATTCTCTTAGCTTTTGCTTGTCTGTAAAGCATTTGATTTCTCCATTGAATTTGAATGAGATCCTTGCCAGGTAGAGTAATCTTGGTTGTAGGTTCTCCTCTTTCATCATTTTAATTATATCATGCCACTCCCTTCTGGCTTGTAGAGTTTCTGCCGAGAAATCAGTTGTTAACCTTATGGGAGTTTCCTTGTATGTTATTCGTCGTTTTTCTCTTGCTGCTTTCAATAATTTTTCTTTGTCTTTAATTTTTGCCAGTTTGCTTACTATGCATCTCGGCATGTTTCTCCTTGGGTTTATCCTCTGTGGGACTCTCTGCACTTCCTGCACTTGGGTGGCTATTTCCTTTCCTGTGTTAGGGAAGATTTTGACTATAATCTCTTCAAATATTTTCTCAGGTCCTTTCTCTCTCTCTTCTCCTTCTGGTATAATGTGAATGTTGTTCCGTTTAATGTTGTCCCAGAGGTCTCTTAGGCTGTCTTCATTTCTTTTCATTCTTTTTTCTTTATTCTGTTCCACAGCAATGAATTCCACCATTCTGTCTTCCAGGTCACTTATCCATTCTTCTGCCTCAGTTATTCTGCTATTGATTCCTTCTAGTGTAGTTTTCATTTCAGTTATTGTATTGTTCATCTCTGTTTATTTCTTCTTTAATTCTTCCAGGCCTTTGTTAAACGCTTCCTGCATCTTCTCGATCTTTGCCTCCATTCTTTTTCCAAGGTCTTGGATCATCTTCACTATCATTATTCTCAATCCTTTTTCTGGAAGGTTGCCTATCTCCACTTCATTTAGTTGTTTTTCTGGGGTTTTATCTTGTCAGTGAATCATGGAAGCAGGAGGTTGGATTGTGCATCCTTCTCCATTGCATGCAGGCTGCCTGACTCTCTCTTCACATGATATCTTGCCTGTGTGATCTGCCTATAGGATGGCTAAGGGGGCTTTTGTGGGTAGAGAGCTAGTTATTCTTTAACTACTTAATTCTTCATTCTACTTCTTTTAACATCGGAAAAGAATCAACAGGTTAGGCAAGACATTGTGTGCATTCAGGAGAGCACAAGTCAGGAGTTAGTTTAAACTGCCTAGTGATCTCATCCCTATAATTAGGTTCTTTCAAGGTTAGAGGTGGACAAAAATGGGCAAACAGGAAAGGGACAAAAGAGCTGCTTTCATCAAGGGTTAATGTAGCACTGTGTCTTCTAGAATACTGGTCTGCAAACATACAAACAGAACCCCCACTTCTCTGCCTATGTAAATGAGAGTTGTGTGACTTAGTACTCAAAAAATTTTTGAAGGGGAGAGGGAGTCCATCCAGTTAATAGAGTTGTTTTGTTGTTTATCTAATAATTCACACTTTGAGAAATACTGAGAGCTCTCTAAAATGGAGCTGGTAGTCCATTAAGGAAGTGTGACTTATGCACATCTCAGCCTGGATGGAATATGACCTTTTGACTACTTATTGTCCCAATGAAGGTATCCAGAATATTTGCCAGAAGCCCAAGATACCTATTGGACCACCTATCCTAAAATAACTCATGATTCCTTAAGGGCAAATATCCTGGTTGGAGTCAGAGTGAATCACAGTTCTCACCAGGCAACTTTTAACAACCTCCTGGCTTTTTGTCTTTATAAACCTCTGACTCTCTCTTCCCCAGAACACTTTAGGCTTTATCCAAATCTGTGTCTCCCAAATTGCAGTTCTTAAGACTTCAAACACTTTTCTTATTTGCAGCCTCCTATACTGCTTTTTGGTTGACAGGTGTTGTCCCCAGTGTCTAATGGGTGAAAAGACCGCACTTCCATAATTCTGACCTCTCACTAAAGCCTCACTGAAAGTCAGTGCCTTATCTCAGCTGTGCAGTTAGGAACAAAGGGAGGCTTGGTCTACACATAGGGGAGGAGAAGAATGGTAGAGAAGGTAAAGATGACATTAAGATTTGGGTCATGCAACTGGTACTACTGACAGTAATAATGTAATGATAAGAAATTAGGGAGACAGTAAAGAAGAAATGATTGAAGATAAAAGAAAGAACAATTAATTGATGGTGTAAAATCCTAAAGGAGAAGAGAGGGAAAAATAAAGTTTAAGGGGAGAGGGTGGGGATAAGTATTGGAAAGGAAGTTGGATTTCAAGAACTTGTTATGCTAGGGTATTATATTTTTTTCTCATCCTTTGGTGTGTGTGTGTGTGTGTGTGTGTGTGTGTGTGCGTGTATAAGAATGTAAAAGTATAAGGCCCACTTGCTCACCCAGTTGAGGAGTTCGATATATACTCAACATATACCAAATTGAGCAGGGGTCCTTACCTTTTGATGTCAGGAGTTGATGGAGGTACAGAAATGCAGTTAGTCTAGCCTTTGGTTGCCAAGAAAGAGCAAAGAGAAAACTAGGCACACCATCCGGAGGCAGAGCAGGAGTATGGAATGAAGCAAGTAGTCCAAAAGACTCATCCAATTCAAAGGGCACAGGCAGAGGGCAAAAACTGGGTCTCTGGGTAAAAGTCTGTCAGGCTCAGAAGAGAGTAAACATATTCTGGAATGGATATGGGGTACCAAGCCTGGAGCAAGACCTCCAAAGAGTTTATATGCAGAGTCAGGCCCCTTCTACAGGGCATGGGCAGTCCTGCCCATGGTCAGGCCAACAAGTGAAATGGAAGTATTAAGTTCGGTCCTTAAGGTTTGGAGACATACAAATACGTAGCAAAAACCATTTGCTTCTAGAGAGTATCCAGTTGAATAAGTGGTTGAATTTTCAAGGCAAGTCAGTGTGTTTATTTTTAGTTAAATGGAAAATGATAATTAGGGTCCATTTATTTACCTTTTTATTTAGTACAAGCATACATAGCAAATAGAGTGGTTTATAATTCCTTTAAAATTTATTTTCCAAGTCAAATGTTTAATTTTATAAGGCAGCCAAGTCTATGTTTCATTGAGATAGAGAACCTGTCTTTGAATTCCCATCTACAAATCTGCTTGACCGGCTGAGGTTTAATTTTTATGGTTCTGATTAGCAAATGGCGGAAGTCAAAACTGTCGCTTATGTAGAAGAGTGAAACTGATTTAAGAGATGAAACCAATGCTTATTCATTGCATATCCTAAAAAATAATTGAGCTCTTGGTGAAAGATTTGATGGAAAAATTGCTTTCATTAGTAGGAGTCTTAGGAAGGCTGATTTAACATAAACAGGTCAAGCAGTTTCCAGCTTGATTTCTCTTCACATAGGCAGGCCATTTTGCAGAGTAAGGAAGTCTGACAGATATTAAACTCTAACTTTTTACCTCTTTGTAAATTACCTTACTACTTTGTCAATGTATATGGACTTCATTCTACATATTAATAATCAGTGTACATATGTTAAACTGAACCCTTTGCCATGTATTGCAATATTGCAACATACATATTTTGTAGGTATCAGAATACTTGCCATTTTAAACGTACTTTTAGTGTGTCAAAACTAAGGTTTTTGCTTTTTGTTTCTGTTTTACTTTGTTTTTAGTTATTTCCTTAACATTAGTCATCTGGGCTGTTGTCAATTTTACATCTTGGGAAATGGTACTTTCTAGACACATCTCGGCTTGATCACTATTGCTATCTGTGTGTGGGGAACCTCAGCTGCCCTGATTGGCTCAGGGAGCAAAGGGAAGCCTGTATCCATGCCTTGGAAGGCAGAGGAAAGTGCAAATGCCAGGTTTGAGGAAACAAAATGCAACGTAAAGGAAGGACCTGCTACAGGGAAGAGGCAAGACTGGAAGTGGACTGGGGGCTCTGGATAGAGTTGAGATCCAGTGCTAATACCTGCCTTGCCTGCACTGCTTCTCAGGACTTGGTCTGCTCTTCTATGGGGGAAACATCTTGGCTCTGAGCTCTAAGGAGAAAAAAATTTGAGGGGTGATTATACAACGTTATAATGATGTACTTGATAGCAGATGTACAAAAAAAGCACAAGTCTTATACATGTAACCATTTTAAAATAAAGGTTCATTGTGAAAATGGAGGGCACAATGTTAAATGTTTTAATACAGTCATTTCATTTATGAGTTCTTAATAAAAATGAGGACAATATTAAAGTATGTGAAGGGCTTTCTACCAGACAGTAAAGTTACAGAGTCCAAGTCTGTAGTTTTCTGGAGATCTAAATGATTATAGAAATAGAGCTCAGAATAAATTTTGGATTTCCTCCCTATCACTGTACCCAAATTGCTCTCGATGAGATTACCATGACTTTCATGTTGCTAATTTCATTGAAAATCTTTAGGACTAATATCATTGCATCCTCCAGCAACACTTAATACTTCCTTCTGCTTAAAATACTTTCTAATACTAATAGCTCACATTTAACATACGTGATGCTAAGAACTTTACAGCCACATAATCAACTTCATTTACAGGTGAGGAAGCTGAGGCTCAGAGAGATTAAGTAGCCTGATGATTGTCTCATTACTGGTGAAGCCCAAGCCCTGTGCACCTGATTCCAAAGCTGGTGCTCTTAACCAGGATGCCATCCTGCCTGTTTCTATATGTCCATCTCCTCTCCCCCACCTTTCTGCCAGTACATCTTATCTGGTGCAACAGTAGAGTTGAGACTCAGCAGTAGTTCTTAGCAGGACTGCACACTAGTGTCACCTGGGAATTTTTTGTTAAATGCAGATGGCTGGCCTCGCTGGGATCAATGAACCAGAACCTTTGATGATGGACCTGCCTGGACATCTATAGGTTTAAGAAGTTCTCCAGGTGATTCTAATGGCAGAAAGGGTTGAAAATAACAGAACATCTAGAATAATAGTTCCCAAACAGGATTTATTATTAGAATTAACTGAGAATTTAAATATCTTGTCTGGGGTGGGCAGGGAATCTGTGTGTTTTCAAGAACTCACAGTGATTCTGATTATCAGTCAGGTTCAGAAACAACTTAGAGTTTCTCTCTCAATTATCTGCTACATAAAGAAGACTTTATACAGGAGCTTTGTGGTGTAGTTATTCTGTGATGTTTTAAATACCAGACCACTACAAAAAGCAAAATGAGATTTAATGAGATTTTGAAACAAAAGTAGAGAAATGTGTTTGCAACCTCCTTCTTTTTATTTTTTAATTTTTACTGGAGTATAGCTGATTTATAGTTTTGTGTTAGTTTCAGGTATACAGTAAAGTGAATCAGTTATATGTATGTATGTATATATATGTATACATATATATATGTATACATATATATATGCATATATATGTATATATATGCATATATATATATATGCACTCTGTTTTAGATTCTTTTCCCACATAGGCCATTACAGAGTATTGAGTAGAATTCCCTGTGCTATACAGAGGAATGGATAAAGAAGATGTGGTACATATATACAATGGAATATTACTCAGCCATAAAAAAGAAAAAATAATACCATTTGCAGCAACATGGATGGACCTTGAGATTGCCATACTGAGTGAAGTAAGTCAGACAGAAAAGACAAATATCATATGATATTGCTCATATGTGGAATCTAAAAAAGAGTACAAATGAAATTATCTACAAAGCAGAAACAGAGTTACAGATGTAGAAAACAAATTTATGGTTACCAGGGGGTAACGGCAGGGGGAGGGATTAATTGGGAGATTGGGATTGACATATACGCACTACTATATATAAAATAGATAACTAATATGCAACCTCCTTCTTATGACGGCCAGCATTCTCTGGTGGCCGACACCCATTTGCTTTTCTGCCTCATCGCTCACTGCTTCCTCCCCAAAACCCAAATGAATAGAAGCATCCCCAGAGCTGGAATGCTGCTTCTTGCCTCTATCCCTTTCACACTTTCCTTTACCTGGAATTCCTATTCTTTACTTCTAGAGCTGATTAACTCCTATTTGTCCTTGGAACCCCTCAAGTCCTCTGCATCCATGAAGCCTCCACCAGGGGGGCCAGGAAGAGGTGGCACAGCCAGGTGATTCCTAGCACCCTGTGCCTTTCTCTGTTGCTGTGTTTAACACATAATTAGATTAACTAAAAAAACAAAAAAAAACCCACTTTTCATATGATTGTAAAAATAAAATGTTTCTTATTGAAGAAAACTTTGGAAAAAATATAAAATCAGAACTAGAAAAACAAAAGCCCCCATAGTTCTAGAGATAACCACTGTTGAGGCTGGGCATATTTCTCTCCTTTTATGCAGACTGAATACGTAATTGAAGTTATTTTCACCACCATTGTGTATGCGTATGTTTCCCACTTTCCTGGACAATAGACAATGTCAACTTTTTACAGAAGTTCTAGCTCTGCCAAATGCCTTGCCCCCGTCCACCGCCTGAGAATTCGACTGCTTCTGTACCCCTTCCCCGGCACCCGTTTTAGCTCTGCCACACTCTCTACCAGGCCAGGCTCCATCCCATTTTGGTATTCTATTCAATTCCAGAGAAACTGATTGATCACTCATCTTGAAGCACTCACTATAATAAGCATTATGGAGACTATAAAAATGGGAAGACAGATTCTGTCCTCAGGGATCTATGAGCAGGGAGAGCACAAAAGACATTAAATAAAAGACCAAAGATGCTATATATTCGGGTCTTGTAGTCAGAAGGGTGGTCAAACAGTTGATGGTGAATCTGAGCTGAGCCTTAAGAGTCTGACAGGTGGAGCAGGGCATACCTGGGTTGACAACAGCAGGACCAAAATCAGCCTGAGGAATAAGTAACAAGACTTTCTCCAGGCTCACCTCAGTTGCTTGTTAGAAAGGTGGATGCCTACACCCACTGAGTTGAGGAAGGGTGGCAGCAGCAATGGGAAACTGCCATTTTAACAAGCGCTCCAGGTCATCTCATGCCATTGATTTGGAGATGGGCGTTTGGAAAGATTGGAGTATGTTCAGTTTGTGCCCTTGGGTTTCTGTCACAAGGCTATGGGATATGAGGCAGGGAAACAGAGCTTTCTAGATGATATTGTGGAAGGCAAATGGCAACCTAAACAGTCGGTACCTAATTCCTGGGCAACAGGGAGCTGTTAAAGATTTTTGAGCAAGGAAATGATATCATCAGAGCTGTGATTTAGAAAGAAGGAAAGTTAGCGCTTAGTTCCTAAACTTGGTATCTATCAGAATCTAAATCAAACTCTTAAAATACAGAGGCCTGGGGGGCTTCCCTGGTGGCGCAGTGGTTGAGAGTCCACCTGCCGATGCAGGGGACGCGGGTTCGTGCCCCAGTCCGGGAAGATCCCACATGCCACAGAGCGGCTGGGCCCGTGAGCCACGGCCGCTGAGCCTGCGTGTCCGGAGCCTGTGCTGCGCAACGGGAGAGGCCACCGCAGTGAGAGGCCCGCGTACTGCAAAAAAAATAAATAAATAAAAAAATTAAAAAAATACAGAGGCCTGGGGTTTTCACCTGAAATATGGAATCAGTTGGTCATTGTAGACCCAAGGCCTCCACATTTTTAAGTTCCACGAGAGAGGTCGGGTACGGACTACAAGTCCTCAGGCAGAGATGCTTTCACAGAGGTTGACCTGAGAATTCTGTGAGATCTTGCCTGCCAGTTTGTGGCTTCTATTCCTCAGAATGAGACAGAAATTAGCTTCCAGCTTCAACCCTGCAGGAGCATTACAGGGTCCTCTCTTCTGTGGAATAGCTTCCCTAACTAAATCTCTTGGGTTTTGGAAAATAAGCTGAGAAACTAGGCTGCTGGTCCTGCTGAACCCCCTTAGAACCATTACCTGCCCCATGTGCATAGTGCTTACCAGTCAGCCTCACATAGAAGGTGTTGAATCAAGCAAAACAGACATCCAAGAACAACTGAAATGTTAGAGGCCAGATTAATCATAATGCTCATTTCAGAAATGGAGACGAGAAAAAAATAAAGTTGCTTGATGTCAGGGGGTAATCAGATAATTATGACTAAAATTCAATAAACTACTGTCCTAGAATATTTGTGAAGTATTCTACTCACATTCACAAACGGCTATTTCAAACTCTCTAGTGTATCTCAAAGTAGCATTTATGTAAAAATATAACTTAAGGCATGAATCCCTTTAAGAAACAGATGAGCACAGTATCATTTTATATCATTTTATGTTTGAAATATGGCAGCAAGTTTCTCAGAGCCAGTTGTTCATAGAAAGGCTATTATCTGGTAAGCAATGAGCATTCTTTACTCAGATGTAATAGTTCATAAAGTTTTACAAATTCTACAAACTTGGAAATAAGAACCATTAACCAATTAATTCTTTTTTTGTTGTTGCAGATACGAAAACTGAAGCTCTGCTAGGTAAATTGTGGAGAAAAGACTCAAGCCCCCCCATATCTGTCTGAATCTGTGACATTCTGCTGTCAGGAGACCTTGGTTAGAATCCTAGTTTGACATCAACTAATTGTAGAAGATTTTATAAGAAACTTTTCTCACCCTTAATTTTCCTTATCGGGTAAAACAGAATTAAATTTATTATTTAAAATCCCCAAGCAGTACTAAGATTCTACAACTTTGACTTTCACTATTTGTCTACCTTCTAAAATTATAAATGTCACTAAAATCAAGTTATTTAGATGCTCCTGATTCCTAACCTGCATGGATCATGGTTCAATCGTTTTTGTTATAATACTTCAGATGATAATGCAGCTTATATTTTGCATAGTACAAAGTAGAAATTCCGATGTTCTTATTTACTTAAAATAATTTGCCATTGGGCTTCCCTGGTGGCGCAGTGGTTGAGAGTCCACCTGCCGATGCAGGGGACGCGGCTTTCTGGCCGATGCAAGAAATCTTCTTTCATATCCTTTGTTGGTTATTTTAGTTTTCACTCTGATTTCCTTTTGAGTACTTAATCTTTAGTGTTCTACCGCTATTAATATAATGTTTCTTGGCAGACTTTTTGGGTTCATCCTGCTTTGGATACATTGGAGTTTCTGAACCGCAGTGATGCTGTAAAATATTGACATGGAACAGCTGAATCTTTCCAATTTCTTCTCTGTTCACAGTTTCAAGCTCTGGATTCAGCTCATTTTTTTCTTTTTTTTCAGAGAGAGAGGAAATCTTCAGAATTTTTAAAAATTTTCTAAGAATCCAAAATGCAATTAGAAGTTTATTATATTCAGTATCTAGTTATGTCTTAGTGGGAGAGGCCTTCAAGGTGCTTCCCATTGAAAATATTCAGTCCAGATCATCTACCATAAATTCCATGTCTGAAATATTCATATTGTTAAAATAATGAGATGGTGTAAAATAATTTTAAAGCTTATAAAAACACTTGGTTTTTTTAAAAATAGAAGCTCTCTAGCTATGTCCAAAAATTAGAGTTTATAGATATTAAAAGTGTTTTCTTCCTTTAGTCACTATCCTGGAGTCTCCTTCTTAGTCTTTCTGATCAGCTTCCTCATGCTGGAAACATTCTGAAGGATTTACTTTTGCTTAATTTTTATATATTCTAGATTTCATGCTCTTTTTCTGAAGGCAATATATATATATATATATATAGAGAGAGTGAATTATTTACCATCAGTCATTTACCATCATCAGGGTAACCTTGATGTTGCTTCTTTTAATCTTTTGAATCAAGAAATGATATTCCTATAGGTATACAATGAAACATGGTTTTGAGAGTCTTTTAAAGGACAGTTTATTAATATCTTTTGAAAATCTAAGTGAAATGGTTTGTTTCCCACCATTAACAGTAATGTAATGAGATCTTTATTTCTGGAGTGGCCAATATCTACAGTAATAGAAGTTTCAGAAAAGATTCACCCTTCAATTCTCTTTGCCAATTTTCTCAAACATTATGAAAAAGACAGTGTATTGAGGTTTTCTTTTTGAGAGTAACAGAGACAACCATCTCTCTTGTTTCTAAAAAAATAGGGGGGAACTCATTTTTTGTAAAATTTTGTAAAATGTATTATTAATAAATGATACACAATCTAGAATTCTTACTACACATTCTGTCTCAGGTGCTAGATGTTTCATGTGTCACCTTTACCCACACATCATCTTCATGGAGAAAGCAGATGCAGCTATTATTAATTCCCATTTTCCAGATGGCAAACGTGGAGCACAGAGTGATCAACTGTTCTATTCAAGGAAGTTAGCTGCAAAGCCAGAGTAAAAACCTAAGACTCTATTTTCACCCAAGGGTTTGTTTTCTAAAGTTCCTTAAAATAAAACAAAGCCTGAGAAGTCAAAGTAGTTTAAAGGCTATGTTATATTTCCTGCCTCCAAGAAATTAAGGATCCATGTCACAATCTATGTTTTATAAACTCACTGTCATAATTTCACGCTGTAATTTTTCTAGACCTTTGAAGGAGATTTTTGCCAGTTTCATACCAAGGGAAATGACCAGTGAAAATAAAAATAGACACAATTGCTTCTTTACCACAAGGATCTAGGAATGGCTGCAAACTCATACAGGGAGCTGTCATTCCACCAAGTCCTTCTTTTGTGCTTTCGCTCCCGTCTCCATTCTCCACTGGCCCAGGCCCTGCTATTACTTGGGCTTCATGTCAGTGCCACACTGGACTGCTTGCCTTCAGCTGCCCCTTTGGCCCTGCCTCTGCCTCACTTTTCCAGACTGCAGACGGCTGCTTCACTGCAGTGCACGCTCTGCCACACTTCTCCATTCCTTCTCTACTCCAGTGGTTTTAGTCATATCCTTACAAAAGGATCCTACTCCAGAGGTTTTAATCACGTGCTTACAAAATTTCATGTGGTACACATTGCTATTTTTATTATTTCCATTTTATAGATGAGGAAACTGAAGCTTAGGGATAGGAAGTTACTTGGCCAAAGCCACTCAGCTTGTAAATAACAGAGCCAGAATCTGAACCAGATTTGTTTGATTTCAAAGGCTCATTTCTTAACTGCAAGGCCATACACATAAATGTTGAGAATCCTCGCCTGTCCTCCATGCATGGCATTGGAACACTGTTGAGGGGCGTCACCAAACGTCCCCCTGTGGTGCTTCGCTGCCCGGCTCCTCTCATCCTGAGGCAGGGCTGGTTTTCCTCTGACTCTGTTAAACTATTACTTCTTCTAGGCTATGTTCCCCTAGAGTGCCAGTGTTTTCTCTTCCCAAGGATGGTTTGACCCTGGTGAATATATGCGTGTGTGTGGGGTGCAGACCCTGACTGTTATTTTGCCTGTTCGTGATAGAATGAAACTAGGCCAAGTCTTTTTCATGAACGTTTCTCTGAAAGACTTAGATAGTCTTTGCAGAAGGTACATCCACAAAAGGTACTTAAAAGGCTCTATCTGGACGACATGGGGAATATAGCCAATATTTTATAATAACTGTAAATTAAGTATACACTTTAAAAATTGTGAATCACTATCTTGTACACCTGTAGCTTGTATAATATTGTACAGCAACTATACTTCAATAAAAAAATAGAAATATTAAAAATTAAATAAATAAAAAAATGTAAAAAGAGTCTATCTAGGACTTTCAAGTACTCAGTAAATCAAACACTGGAAGTGCCCCTGGCTTTCACGTGACGTTACCCATAGACTGAAAGCTTCTTTAGGACAGGATCCAAGTCTAATCGTTGCACGTTTGCCACGTATTTCATGCACCATAAAAAGCTTTTCTCTGCCATGTGCCTGCAGTGTAGATGTTTCATCCATTTGTTTACTGTTCCCATGTTGACCTTTAACCCCCCTTAGGTACCTATCTCTTCTCTACTCCAGGCAGTTTCAGACATAACAAATTCAGGGCCCAGGGTCTGAGAAATCTGTACATCGTATTTGGTTTTTTCTTGAGTAAATGGTCAATAAATAAAATTAGGAGCTTTCACCAAAAATTCCAGATTTCAAACACGTCTTACAAGGTCAGGAGACCTGACAGCACTGAGCTGGACTGAGAGACAATCATCCCTGAGGGAAGACGTGAGCTTCCTCTGCTTCTACCCTCTCCCTGTGAAATCCCAATCGCTGAGGCCGAGAGGCACTGCCTGCAGCTGTCCCACGGCACTGTTTTTCTTATGGCAGAGTTAAAAGGCAAATAAAACCATTCATACTGTGTTTTCTCTATCCTAAGTGGGGAAATGAAAGAGTCTGTTTCAAGAGAAAATTATGTGAACATATTTTGTTGCTAAAGTGAAGACTAGAGCTATGTTTTATATAAAGAATGTTTGTGATAAAAGAAAATAACCTGAGATACCATGAACAATAATCTTAAAAACTATAAAAACATGGGAAAGATGCATGATTAAAAAAATGAAAAAAGGGCAAATTTAAAATATTTTGCTTTTCAAAACGATCTTGCTATGAAATGCAACTATGATTTAAGACAGCTAGTTTGTTTTTCAGTTTGAGATCACTGGTCTGGAAGGCTGGACTTTGTTAGCCTTGGGAAATTTATTACTAATTACTTAACTTTATTATGATAATTATGTCTTTTATAGGAGAAAAATTCTTTTAGGAGATACAGTTTGTGATACAAAGATGTATAGGATAGAGACCCTGACTTCAAAGAAGTATCTAAATGTTGTCATTCATTATTTCAACATTTGTTGAGTTCCCTTGAGGGTCAAGCACTGTGCTGGACCGGTGATGCCAAGATGAATAATGGTCTCATCCTATTAGAAGTTTATAGTCAAATGGAAGACGCACATAACTGAGCAAGCGGGTACAATGCAGAGTGATCCGTGGGGTGAGGGAGTGGGTACAGGGCACAGTGGGAACTTAATGTGGCAGACAGTGAAGAGGGGGCAGGGCGCATGAGGATGGTAGTGAGAAACAGAGCTGAGTAATCTGTAGGGAGATGCTTCTCCATGGAGTTTCATGTGTCTCTTGCAAGTAGAGGCACTGGGTATCTTTATTCTAGACATTTTTTCCAGGATGTCTGTATAATAAACAGCCTTGGAAGACAGAGATATCTCCCTCCAGAACGACAGGCAAGCATGCTTACAGTCCTGTATAATAAAGATAAGGTTTCCCTCTGAAGACTTCCCATTATAAAACGTCGGGGTTCCTTAAGCTCAGGGTTCCTCTGCAGTAACGCATCCACCAAGTAGGCAGGTGTCAAATGGGCCCATCCACATTGTCCCCCACCCTCTAGGACTTGAGAACAAGGGGAACTAATGCAAATATGCCAATCTTCCTGCTGCTTGCTGTGCCATGAGAAATAACATCCTGTCTATGCTTCTGCCTGCATCCATGAAACTAGCAAACTAACTTGTCAGCTTATAAATACAGTAAGATCTCAGACGCCTCACATTTCTTGGTATAGCCTTCTGGCAGAATTTTGTGCTCTCCCTCGTTCCTCTGAAAGCTCACGCTTTGTTGGCATCTATTTTGGAAGAGGGATGTGTTTGTTTAGTGGAATTAAACAAAATAGAATAGGGGGAAAATGCTTTGAGAAAATAGAGTCAAAGGCTTTGCTTATCGCTGTTCACATTTTTGTGCAGGTGAAATGCAGATAAAGTAGACATCAACAATAATATTTAGGGAGATAGAAGTAGGGGAAGGGGGTTCCCTAAAACAGCAGCATGTAGCCTGTGTGGAACATTGGAGATGTGATTATGACTACTCACCATCTAGGACCTGGGTCATTAAATATAAACTTCAAATTCCTATCACAATCTATGTATGTATGTATGTATCTAGTTGTATCAGTTGGTGAAGGTACATTAGCTGTCTGGTTCCCACAGTCTTTTCTCTCCCTCCTCACATCTGCATTCGTCTTCCAGCCAGATTGAACAGCAGCTCCTGTTCTGCTGTTTCCTCTAAATGGTTCTCTACAAGGTCACTTACCCATCATGCTTACTTTGGGGCCTGGATGTGCTCCTTGCCACATTATATGGTCATGTCCAGGTGTTTCCCAATCTGTTAGCCTCTTTAGGACCGGACATGTTAGCATCCTTGAAAATGTAAACGAACCAAAAATGGCCACATCTCTTGAGAAGTTACATTCTGAAGCTGGTTTAGATTTCTTGTAGCTCTCCTCTTTCCTCCTTAAAGTCCTAAGCCCTTAAATGTGTCTCTTTCTGTCTCAAACTTTTCCTGTTCATAAAAAAGTAGTTATTTTGATTGGATTTACATGTGTTCTTTCTGTCACACAGAGGCACATCACCATCCCTGGGGTGTGATGCTGGATTCCTGGTCGGACGAACACACACTTCTCCGTCTCCCTAGAGGTTCATCTCTGTACGTAAATGACCAGGCAGTAGAATATTAGCATAGTTAGGCTAGCCATACACATCACACAAGTGTTTTAAAATAGGCAAACTGAAATAAATCAGGGGACGGTTGTGATCAAGTTGATTAGGAAAAGGTCACTTCCCACAGAACAAGGGAGAAAGTCAGAATCTCACCGTGGGGCTTGGCATAGATGAGCACCACAGAGAAGGTGACAGTGACAACTGAAACCTGGGGGGATATTCCACAACTTTCTTGTTTCTGCTCAAATATGCATCGCTCAGTCAACTGTCCATAAAACAGGCTGTGTTTTTTCTGTTTGTGCTTTCTGGGGTGTGTGTGGATGTGGTAGTGGAAGTGGGGGAGTGGATTTGTTACGGAAAGGAGACCAGAGGGGTGAGAGGGTGAAATTTATTGAATATAGCAAAAGCAAACAAAGTCCAACGTGAAGAGTGTTTTTTAACTGAAACTACCAGTGAAAGAGGGAAAGGCAATTTGTCCCTCAGACACCACGCTGAGTCTGGAAGCCCAGTCCAGGCAGGGTGATGTTGGATGCCAGCCGTTCCACAAGAGCCCCTTTTAAATGTCTTTTTCTCTCTATTTATGCAGGACCAGGTATTGTTCTACCATGGCAAGGCTTTAAAACCCCCCTCAGCTGCAGGTCCTTTTCTATTTTTCTCCTCTCTGGTTGCTAAATTAATACCAAGCTCACAGGCACAGATTATCTTTGCCTAAAGGAAGGCGGCACTTGTGTGCTCTGTAGGATGACAGTTTATCAGCCCAGCTGAAATGCAGGCTTTTAGGATTTGTGCTGTTTCTCTCCAGCTCCGTGCTAATCCTCCTGTTATCATCTCCGTCAGATTTGTTGACTACCATCAGTGTGTCACCTGAGGTAGGCATATCTGAAGACAAATAACTAAGCCTGGGGCTTCCCTGGTGGCGCAGTGGTTGAGAGTCTGCCTGCCAATGCGGGGGACGCGGGTTCGTGCCCCGATCTGGGAAGATCCCACATGCCGCGGAGCGGCTGGGCCCGTGAGCCACGGCCGCTGGGCCTGCGCGTCCGGAGCCTGTGCTCCGCAGCGGGAGACGCCAAAACGGTGAGAGGCCCGCGTACCGCAAAAAAAAATAAAATAGAATAACTAAGCCTGCATCTCACAGTGAGTTCTTCTGTTTGCAAAGGGCTAAACCTAATAAAGTTTTAAACTGTGAGTCCCCTTTTATTCAATAAAGACAAAAGCCATCTATGTATTTGCCAATTCGTATGCATGATCAATTGATATACTCCATTAGTTTCATGAAAAAGAAAATGCAAGTCAAGAATTCCTTGTGATTTGTTTATTCTGTCAGTGATGCAGCCAGGATGAGACTCAAGTACTCAGTGAAATGTCTACAGGCAGAGAGGCTAAGCAATGAGATGTCTCTTCCCCTCAAAGCTTACCCATAGGTACGTGCCTACACACACACACACACACACACACACACACACACACACACTTTTATTCCACTAATCTTTAATTTGTGACAGGAGTAATCTAGATGAGGAAGATTTTAGGCAGTAATGTAACAAATTTAATTACTTCTATGGAGAGCTGTTTGGAAGAAACACTTTCATAGATAAATGAAGGTAAAGAATGGGATTCTGAAGTCTGCTCAGGCTTCAGATGTTGAATTATAAACGTTGTGCATTTAAAAAACAGAGGACTTTATACTGCTTGGAAACGGAAAAGAGAGGAAAGGGGGAAAAAAGGGGGAGATTTTAGCCAGTGACATGTAGATGGTCACTAGAAGTGACTCTTTCCTCTGACTTTCAGCTGTTTGGTAATTTTAGCCAAACGCAAAATTCTCTGTGTGGAAAGAATTTGGTTGAAACCAGCGAGAGTTTAATTTTTTTTTGTCCAGGCTGATCTGTAGTGAAGGTTGTTGCTCTTACTGAGCTTATATACAAGAGGGGATAGAGACAAATTAACACATATGTAAAAAAATATAATTTAATAGAGAGATACGTGTTATAAAGAAAATAAACCATGATAACAAAAAACAGTTGACTGGGGTTGGCCTGGCTACAGATGATGAGGAAAGGGCTTAAAAATGAGGTGACATTTATGTTGAGAGTGCATAGCAAAAGGATGCCACTTTTTCTTCTGAAATAATTCATATTCAAATTTTTGCTAGTTGATGGTAGGGAATACAAGATGAAAATAGCAGTTTTGATCTACAAGGAGCTTACTATCTGAGGATTCAACAAAAGTACAAGGCATTTAATAAAGTTCTATACATTCATTCAGAAACACCTTCTTGACTTACATCAGCTGGAATTAATCTCTCTGTGAAACAAGAGAATGACCGGCTAGCTCCACATCAAAGAAGTCTTCCTGGACAAGGAAGAGGATACCAGTCAAGTCTCTTGGTTGCAAACTTCAGAATCTAACTCAGGCTGATTTAATAAAAATGGGTAATTATAGAGTGTGCATAGAGAGGATCATAGAAGTGGTGGAAAAATGGAAGAACAGTCTTGGAAAACAGGAAACAAGATGGTGCCTAAAACTATACAGCAGCAAAAATCTGACCATGATGCCACCGTGTCATCGGTTCTATAAGCCCCAGTTGGGTTCCATGACGGAACCCAAGCCTGGCAGAACCACTCATAGACTGCAACACATTAAATGAATTCTGATTGTTCTGTGCTCTCGAATCATTCCCACAAGGTTCAAAATCCCAGGCAAATATATTCAGTCTTCTGAGCCAATATACTATTCCCTTTCCAGGCTCAGGGAGCAGAGAAAGAGTACATCTGGCTGAACAGTGTTCAGGCCCTACATCAGACAGTATGGAAGTGGGATTGTGACAGATCCCACTTTGGCTCCCAAAATGAGAGATAAAGCTTTGCATTTTAGTAAGATTCACACAATGGGGATTTCCCTGGAAACGAAACAAGGATTAGATTCTGAGCAGGAAAAATGACAAATATCCAATATCCTTCACCATGTTTGGCTGCCCAACATCCATGTACATATTTATCCTCACACTAATATTCCAAAATAAAAAGCTCTTGCCTGATGTAACTAATAACTGTTTTGTCAGAAACTGCACTCACTCTACTCCAAGACCAGAATCTCTTCCCTTTAAATTAAATTATTCCATCTTCAGATCTGTCACAATCCCACTTCCATAGTGTCTAATGTAGAGCCTGAACACTATTCTCCCTGTACCCAAAGCATCATCATCACCTAGGAACTTGTCAGAAATGCAAATTATTTGGTCACAACCCATACCTATTAAATAAGAACCTTTGGGCATAGTCCTCAGCAATCTGAATTTTAACAAGCTCTCCAGGTGATTCTAAGAGCCATTGGTTCATAGAACTTTCTGTGATGATGGAACTATTCTATATCTTCACCATCCAATACAGTAGCCAATACTTATATGTGGCTATTGAGCAAATGCTAGTATACCTGAGGAACTGAATTTTAAATTATATTAAATTTAATTTAAACTTAAATAGCCACAGATAGCTAGTGGTTATCATATTGGACAGTGCAGGGTTATACTGTTAGCCACTGCTGACATGCAATAGTAGGAAAAAAGGAGAGAAATGATGTAAGGAGTTAAAATATATACATATTATACATGACATGACAAGGAGGAAAATATTGATAGGAGGTTTAGTCCCATTTAAGAGGAGCTTTAGCCTAGTAACTAATCTGTTACTTGTTTCAAGCATGGGGACTGGTTATAAAAGTGTAGCTTGTATCAATATTTATAAGTCTAACACATTTTATTGGGTTGGCCAAAAAGTTCTTTTGGGTTTTGCCTAAAACCCGAAAGAACTTTTTGGCCAGCCCAATATATTGCCTTTGTTTTCAGCCATTACCTCCACTCCTCAGAGCCCTTTAAGTGGTTTGATGACCCAAAGTTTTATTCTGGAGGGATCTTGGTCCTTGTTGGTCCTGGCAGTTTTGTGTAACTAGTAGTCTCCCATTAGCTTTTACGACTGGACATAATAGTAGAAGGAAGTGCCTCAGGAGCTTCCTCAGTTCCATTAATCCTCCTTCCTCCCCTCTTGGTGAAATAGCTATCTTTGACCACCTTAATAGGTTAATTCTTAGCCTATCCAACATTATAACTTTATTTTTCCCAGTAGCATGAACAAGTGGGAAGCAAACTGCCTGTGGTGGACTCTTTGATGCACCACACTGATCTCTCTATTCCCCTTCTGGAATGAAGGACCTAATCCTCTAAATGCTAAGAGGGCTGCTGGCAGACAGCCCTCAGCTGTCATCCCCCTTTGGGGTTGCCTCAGCTGAAGAGAGCCATTTCACTGACGTTCACACCCTCTTTTGGGGTAACCCATTTCCAATGACTGATAGGCTCAGGAGTGTAAAGGCTTGGGCCTCTTACCCAATTCAGAAGAGTTCTAAAGGATCAACCCACATTAGCTACCCATAGGGTCGGCTGAAATTCCTTGAGATCACAACACAGCTTGACTTCATCCTCTACCAAGTCCTGCTTCCGCATCTCTTTCCTTCCACAGGTGCTGAACACTAGAGCGCTCTGATAAATCTGTATGCTAATCTACATCTCAGAGTCCACTTCCTGAGGAAAGCCCCTGCAAAACTTTCTCATTTCAATTCTGAGGAACAATTGTATCCACTGTGAGAAGCTGTCCTTCCTTGGGCATTTAAAACCCCAACACCCCAGACTTGCAAATTGAGGCTTACAGGAATGGGAAGCAAACGTTTTGTGAGTAGATCTTTTTTTATCTGAATGCATGTGTTCTGACATGAAAGTAACTAGCCATAATTGTTTGCTGGTTCAGAGCATCTATCATATCCTACAGTTCTGCCCCACAATCTTTCCTGGCATTGCCGTCAACCTGGCAGGCACCATAACTAAGTTGTCAGTCATCCTTTCTCTCATTTTTCTAAGGCCAGCTGCTTCTGGGCACAGGATAAAACCACTGACTCTCTTTGGCATCATGTTGGGAAGCAGGACATTTCTTTCCACCAAGATCCACATCAAGAAGGATTCCCCTCACATAGGAAGGTGGTTTGAATACACACAACTAATTGTTGACATATTGCTGTGGTGACTTTAAACTGGATGGCAAGGAATTATGTAGGATGGGATATCTGGTTTTTCACAAAATTGAAGGCAAATATTCATACTTTAAACTTTATAAATACTGTCAATAATTAGACATGTCCATTAATATACAAATAAATATTTGATATCCCAGTTAACTATTCTCATATATTTTTTAATGGAGCCTTGGGCATTAAATCTCTGATGAGTATAATCTGAATTGATTTACATGTCCTAAAATAAAAGAAAATAATTTCGTTTGAAATATTAGATAAGTCTGACTTTTGTAACTGAGATGAATCTTCTCGCTATTCAGTCTGACAAATGAATTTTCTGTACATGTTTCATTCCATAGGATATGAATGACCATCTGGACTTTATCCAGTGTAAGATGTTCAGGGTCATTCAAAATTACTCTGTCAACTGAATTTTTAAAATGTGCATAAGAATGCAAATGTCAACTTACATCTGGCAGCTTAATAGAATCATTTGAACTATTTGAATAGTTGTGAAAAATTCATTTTGAAAATTTTGAAAGTTAGCAATAGTTGGATAAAATAATTGCCAATATAGACAGAATGTACTTGGTTTGGCTTGTTGAGCTGGCTTAAATACGAACTAAAAGTATTCTTAAAGTTTTTTTCATATATATGTGAATTTTATATATTTATACATATACACACATACAATCATAAAAGTAAATGAGGGACGCCTTCCCAGAGTACCTGATAATTAAGCTTTGTTATGAAGGTAAGATTTCTCCATGTGGAGAACACCATATTAATCAGTTGAAACACTGTATTATTTACAGCATATGGAGGTAAGAAAAAGCAGCATGTATTATAAAACTACAAGAGATTTAATGTGGCTGGAAAATGGTATATATATGAGAAAGACAAGAAATAGGGTTAGAAATAAGTGAGAATCAAGTCAACTGGTATTGTATGTCATCCCAACAAGCTTGGATTGTATTCTGTACTTCAACACCATAAGCTCACAGACATTATTTCCAAGCTGGCACCATATCTAAATATTCAATCATCATTCCTCTAATTCTCCTAGGGCCAACTGCTTCTGGGTACAAGATAAAAATCTAATACCTAGATTTAGCAAAAATAAGTAGGCATTTCACAGAAAAGTACACTATATGGAAATTATACATTGTGAAATAATTTTATATACATCTGTCCCTGGTTCCTGGCATGGAGCTCCTAAGACCCATGTAATTTCTGAAGTGATAAGAGCACTAGGAACATCTTTTGTTTTAACATTTGTTCCTTGACTCTAGTTCCTGACACAAGAACTCCTAAGTCCCTTGGAATTTCCTGGGTGATAGGAGTGTCTTCTGTTCTAAAAGACAACTCTTGGTGGGCTCCTAGATGGGAACTGGTCACCAGAAAGACCAACCCATGACTAGAAGTTGGAATTTTCAGCTCCACCACCATCCTCCAGAAAAGGAAGAGGGGATAAAAGATTGAGTTAATAATCAATCATGCCTATGTGATGAAGACTTTAAAGAATCCCCAAAATAGGAGGTTTGAAGAGCTTCAGAGTTTGTGAACACATCTTCATGCTGGGAGGGTGGTGCCCCTCAACTCCAAGGGACTATAAGCTCTTGCACTCAAGACCTGGACAGACTCCACCTTACGTATCTGGTTGTTCATTTGCACCCTTTAGCATATCCTTTATTATATAATAAACTGGTAAATGTGTTTCCTTAGTTCTGTGAGCTGTTCTAGCAAATAATTGAATCCAAAAAAGGGGGTCAGGGGAACCTGAGTTGTAATCAAATAGGATAGAAGTTGTGGGTAACTTGGGGGACCCGTCACTTGTGAGTGATGTCTGAAGTGGGAGAGTCTTGGGAGACTGAGCCCTTAACCTGTGGAGTCTGCCGCTAACTCCAGGCAGTTAGTTTCAGAATTGCTTGGTGTGAAAAATCCAAAACCTTGTGTCAAAAACATTGTGAATATGGTAATACTGTGAGAGTAAAGGAAAACACAGTACATTTTTCCTATGGACAGGTTGATGAAATATCACAAGTAGAACACACCTATGTAACCATTACTCAGAATGAGAAATAGAACAATAGAACTTTAAGGCATTTCAGAAATCCTCCTCTGCTTCCCCAAAGGTAACCATCCACTCAACTGATTTCTAACAGTATAGGCTAATTACACTTGTTTTTGAACTTTATAGAAATGGGGTTGGTTTGTGTCATTTCTTTTGTTCAACAGCATATGTGTATGCTTGTGTGTGTGTGAGAGAGAGAGCGATCCAATCATGTTGTTGCGTAAAGAAGCATTTTGTCTATTTTCATCACTGAATTGCATCCATTTTGTGATACATACCATAATTTATTTATTCGTTCTACTGTTGATAGACATCTGGGCTGCTCCCATTTTGCAGTGATGATGACTAGTGCTGCTATCAGCATTTTTGTATGTGACTTTTGTTGCATGTATGTACCCATGTCTATTGTATATATACCTAAGAGTGGAATTGCTGATTCATTGCAGAGGTATGCTTAGCTTTAGTAAAATTCTGTCAAACATTTTCCAAATTGATTATATCATTTTACATGTCTACCAATAGTGTATATAAATTCCAGTTGCCAACACTTAATATTATTAGATTTTTGGAATTTTAACCATTTTAGTGGGTGTGGATACGGAAACTTTAAAATGTTCCATTCAGTTCTACGTTGAGTATCTAGTATGCGCTGGAATTTCCTAAAATGCAAAAATGAATGAGACACAATCCACAGTACTCCAAGACATTCTTGCCATTCATTTGAAATAATCCCATAACATAATTACTCCTCTTCCTCAAAATCAACTATGCTTATACAGGAAATTGTCTGAGAAAAACAATTCCAGGTCTCTTTAAAGCTTGTAGAAAGTTACTATAGAATACTATATCCATATACAGGTGAGAAATTTGTTCTAAAATTTTTGTATAATTAACTTAATTACCCTGAGGAGAAGCCTACAAGTAGTTCACATGTTAAGAAGACTCATTAGCAATGCACCTGTAAACTTCTGCAACCATAAAACATTAAAAATTTTAACCTATATCAATCAAGAAGGAATATCACTATATATAGAAGTAAACACACAAAAAAACGACATTATTACTTGCAAAAGCATCTCAGATTGGATGCTTATTGGAGTCTATATTGAAGTGAAATTGCAAAGTAATTGTAATGGAATATCTTTTAAGAGATAAGATAGATATCTAAATAATGACCTATTTCAATCCGCTTATCAGTATGAATAACTTCTTCAATAAGAAAGGGAAGAAGTGAGCAATATTTTACAAAGTAGAGCATTTATACTCAACTTGGGGAATGAGGTGTTTTTCATTCTCAGGACTTAGCAAATATATTGGAAACACCTAAGAGCCTCCTTCTGGGGGAAGTACAAAGAAAGAAGATGAGAAGAAAGAAAAGTGAAGATAATTTTCAGATGGCCAAAGAGTCACTGGAATGACTCAAACCTGCCTCAGAAGTTAGTGGATGAAACAATAGTGGGAATGGACCTCAACTCCCAATCATTTCTATCTGTGCCCTGGGTCATACGTTGCTTCTCCATGGTAGACTTCTGGAACACCTACTGAGGGGCACTTTTATATCCATGACTGAAGAGAGCACAGCCAGAGGTGGAATCCTTTAAAAATAGACCTACCAAAAAAAAAAAAAAAAAGACTTACCACCTGGCTGAATGTGTCCACCTTACATTCGTTCACACAAGCTTTGATTGAGGGTGCACGTGTTGTGCAAGTGGACGGGTATATCATGGTGAAAGACAGACATAGACCTGGGTCTAATATGTCATCACTGAGCCCTGGACATTGTCTGTCTCCCAACTTCCCAAGTCAGCTCCTGAAAAGCCATCATTTCCCCAGAAATGTTCTCCTAACTCCTTATCAATAAGGTCTGAAATTCTACATGCATTATTTCCTTTATGGAAAACACTTTCTCCCTGTGGTCCTTTCAGAGTCTGCAATATGCTTGGAAGAGTAACTGTTTTCTCCTAGAACAAAAGGAATTATCAGGGAGGAATAAAGAGAGATACATCTTTAAGGGGGAAAAGTCACGGAAAGGAAACATTTTTGAGATATCGGAGAAAAGGTTGCTTAATTTCACAATGTTGCTTATGACTGACACATGATTATTTCATGAGTATAGACCCCCTGCTGATGAAAAACAAAGAAAAAGAGGAGAAAAGAGCCAAGTACGTTAAATCTACCCTAGGCGCGTGGATTGTCAGGCATTAAATGGCTTTTTTAGAACCTGGGGCTGTTGGACAAGTGGTTATTTTCACAACTACTATATTTCAACAATTACATTCTTCCTCCATGAATTTTGCTTTTGTTTTCAAATAATACTCTCAGGAATCTGAAATGCATATTAAAATATACTAGGGTAACATGATTACTACATCTGGTGCTACAATTTGATTACCCTAGTTCTTCTCACAGAGAACATAGTATTCTTGACAATGATCAAAATAATAGAAGAGGAAAATAGTACAAAAAATCTCTACTTACCAATATAGTTTGTTCCCAAGGCATGTGTTTCAAGTGGGTATGAACATATAGCTACACACTTGCCAAGACTGTTCCATTAGATGTGTCGTGTGGTGCAAATTAAGAAAGTGACATCTCTAATGCGATAAACTCTTGTGAAAATATTTCCTAACCTTAGAGTTTTCATAGGGAAGTTTTTGCTAGTAACACTTTCACTGATGGAGCTTATATGACTTAACCAGGGCAGATTTGATGATATTTATATCCTTAAAAGTTCAGAGTGATTGCTCTGTCACTGGCCTCGAGTTATTATTAGAGAATGATGGAAAACGCAGAGAAGACTTGATGTAATCATAAATTTTCAATGTCCCTCTTCTCTCTGTTGAGGTATGGAATTGAAAACCATTTTCCTTGCATAATTTAATTAACCTGTCACTTTATTTTGGAGACTTGTTAATTTATGATCCAAAAGGACTGACTGACGGAGCATTACAAGGACAAAAGCTAGATGCTGAATAGAATTCAGCAGTATAAGCATGATGTAAGAGTAGAATTATTTTTAAATTAACATCAATTATAAAATGAGTTTAAAAGATTATTTACTGCTTAAGCTGGAAAGTCTGTGCTTTATTGACCTGAATTTTAAAAATCTGACTAGAGTTTCCTGACATTCATTACTGAAGAGTTAAAATAATATTGAAAAATAGTAATAGCAATCCTTTAATTGTGCCAATTACTTGACACATATTATGTTAGTTTCTGTTTACATATATATTTTATAGTCTCACAAAAAGTTGCAAAATAAAAAATTATTATTAATGATTATCAATCCATGCTCAGGGAATGTTTTATTCCAACTTAGTTTACAAAACTTATTATGGTGCCAAAAGAAAATTAAAGGGTGTATGGAAAATGGGAGAACAGTCACATTTGCATTGGGGAGACTATTCTTCAAAAAAATTTTACGTGGGCTTCCCTGGTGGCGCAGTGGTTGAGAGTCCGCCTGCCAATGCGGGGGACACGGGTTCGTGCCCCGGTCCGGGAAGATCCCAGATGCCGCGGAGCAGCTGGGCCCGTGAGCCATGGCCGCTGAGCCTGCGCGTCCGGAAGCCTGTGCTCCGCAACGGGAGAGGCCACAGCAGTGAGAGGCCCGCGTACCGCAAAAAAAAAAAAAAAAAAATTTACATGTTAAGAATAAATTGGAAAAGGTCTTCCAACCATCCATTTCCTAAACAATATCAAAGAGATATTCTCTTTTAGAACATCAGGAAGTTATCTTGTAAAATATACAAACACATATCCTTTAGGAGTTGGGAGCATTTATAAATAAAAGAAGGAGACGGAGTGACACAGGAGTAGAAATATTAGTTACAAGGGAAACAAAGCTATATAACTTGGCCTTTGAACATTAGTCTTTTCCTTGTTTGGGGGGTTGGAGTGTATGTGCATACCTAGCACTTGCAGAGTAGGTAAGTGAGGGTCTTAAGTGAAGAATATGAGTTGAGTGGGTCTTTTGCCTACTCTAGAAAATTCTAGTTATTCTCTCATGATTTTGCAGGTCATTGTGGGTGGAGCCAGGGAGTGAGCTCCAGCTGGACGGACCACGCAGCTTGTGAGCGGCGCTGCTCCATGGTTAACCTCTCTTTGCTTGCAGCAGTTTCCACCCTTAGACCTAGATAACAGGCCTCCCTACCCTTGCCTTCTTCCCACTCCCACAGTATAGAGGACACCCTCTTGGCCCTCTTCTGGTTGTGCCTCACCCCTCAGAGTCGGGGTTCATGGTATTAACACAACACAGATGCTGGGATTCCAAGCCTCTCCTTATAGGTCATGCTTGGGTACCAGGGATCTCAGAATTCCCTGCCCAATAGCCCCAAGTCTGCTTCCAGGACTCTATGAAACTCAGAGTCTGTTCCACTGAGGATGGACCACACTACACATGTGATCACCTTTATGCCTAAGGGACAGTCACGGGGAGGCTGTGTGCAGATGTGTGAACGCGCATGTGTGCACGTGAGGCACCTCTTGATGTGGGATGAACCAGAAATGGGAAGAGAGGTACCGCAGCTAGGCGCTAAGCACCTCAGCTAGGCGCTAAGTCACAAGCATGACTTTTCCTCAACTCTATGTTCCAGCACCGAATTCCAAGGAGCCCAAGAATTCTAATGAAGATCCTATCCTTCCAGAGCATTAGGAAAGTATCTATGTCAAAGTAGGAGAATAGACCATATTTTATTTAAGAGATTATGAGCTTTACTTACAACAGCTAAATATTCAAACAACTGCAGGTGGGTTTCCCCTGGTACTCCACTCAGGCCCTGCTGATAATTAGAGCTGGACACGTCAAATATTTTAGATGAAACAATTTAAGTTTACATTTGCTAAGAGCATAGACTCTTGCATCCTTAACAGCTGGCACAATGCCTCATGTATAGGAAGTACTCAATAAATATTTGTGGAACAAGGACTAAATTTGACTTGTTCTTGTAAGTGGTGAAAACTCACATTCTGGAGCAGAAGTTCCCGTAGTGGGAGATTTAGAGCTAACAGTTTCTACAACAACAGAGAGTAGATTGCTTGTGTAAATCACTTAGCACTATTTCTGTCACTTAGTAAATCCACAGTAAATGTTACCTACCATTATTAATTATACAGTCTATGGATTATGAATTCTAGAGATTTCATCAGTTGAGACTCAGTAAGTACAGTTTGTGTAGTCACTTTATGTGAGCAATTTCTTAGCATCGTTCAAGTTCCCATGAAAAGATTTCTTGCCACCTGAATAATTTAGCTTCTATCCCAGTGAGTGGTTCCAGCACTTGTCAAACTAGTTACTTGATTAGCTCTACATCTATGACATCCTTGGAGTAGACATAAATTTTATTTGAACTATCTTTTAAATGGAAGAGTTTTCTTGCCTTCAAGTTCTAATCTGCCTGTTAGATTTTTGTTTTCCATATTTGATGTTATTTGCAGGATTCGTCAGCACACACTCAGTCTTTGATTCCCAAAACGCCTGTGTAGGGATCTTAAATACACTGCATGCTGGAACCAGCAAAGGCTCTGATTAAGTTACAAAAGGAAATACTATATTATACATAATTGGCCCTTGAATAACATGGGTTTGAAGTGCCTGGGTTCACTTACACCCAGATTTTTTTCAGTAGTAGATACTAGAGTACTACATGATCTGTGGTTGGTTGAATCCACAGACACTGAGGAACCATGGAGGGCTGGCTATAAATTATACTCAAATTTTCAACTGTGCAGAGGGTTGACACTCTTAACTCCGATGTTGTTCAAGGGTCAATTGTATATTTGATAAATGAAAGAGGGAATGAATCTCATTTGTTAAGAGAATCTGTCCAAACAGTGCAGCATTTATGCATTAATTTGTCTAGATTTAACCTTAGTTTATCCCTAAGAAGTAGCTGAGCTATAATTATTTCAGGCCTCTACAAAAAACAAACAAAAACACCTTGACTGGGTTAGATTCATATATACCCTTCTCCTTGTAAAAAGTTCAGTACCACATTTGCCTATTTGAACAATGTTTCTGTAATAAAACAAGGATTACAATGGCCTAAGTTTAATCAGAGAAACACTTGCCTTTCCAGAAAAACGTGTACGGCAGTGGTAGGGCAGAGTAGTTCATTGGAGTATTTGACTATGTAGCATGAAGTGTATCTTTTTTTCTTTAGGAGCTGACGTATTTCAGCCCAATCCATTTCTAAAGAATAGTGATTAGCTCACTGTCGGGGGCAGGTAAAGTTTACTGCTGCGTTTTTCTTATACAGGCCCTCTTTCATTTTTATTTTTAATTCTGTTTCTTTTCTTGGCTTTAGTTTTAATTGTATACACTACTCAAAATTCTTTTGGGAATAGGCAGGATACAAGTACTATACTCCATAGTATAAACTCACAGAGAGCAGGGTTTTTGTACATTTTCAATACCTGCCCCAATGCCTGCATCCAGTATACTTGCTATATGTATATAGTCAATGAATGAATGAGGGTGGGCA
This sequence comes from Grampus griseus, assembly GCF_964374135.1. NCBI lineage: Eukaryota > Metazoa > Chordata > Mammalia > Artiodactyla > Delphinidae > Grampus > Grampus griseus. The sequence goes on along the minus strand of NC_139007.1, from coordinate 69,192,569 downwards.
GAACATTTGACTATTTCAGAGAGATCTAAAATTCTACTAAGAGATTGCAAAATTCACATAAGCTCTAATTTTACAGGCAGAAATTATATCTTGGGCAAGAGAAACCAAATTTCAGAGTCTCCTAAGCTCATGCTGTCTAATGGCCTTCCTGACTGAACCAACCCTGCACAGTCTGTTGCCTGGGCACAGGCATAGGAGGTAGCCGTAAAGAGGCCAATTTTCTGGAAGGTTTTTTGTTCTGTATCCTCTCTGCCACTCCAAGAGAGCGAGATAGTCACCAAAGAGATAGTTAAATATTTAAGAGAATCCAGTTTTGGTTTATCACGATAAAAATTTAAGCTCAGTGGGAAAAGCACATTTGTCATCATTTTTCCAGATGTTGTTCCCTTACATTCCTAGAAAAACACCCATTTTCTCCATATATGCTTTCCTGTGGTTCACACTGAAGAGCTGCATTCTTGCTGCTCTGCTGAGTAGCACTGCTCACTGAGTGTCACTTTGGCATCAGTAGACTGGAAGAGCTGATCACGGGCAACTGTACCATGGTTGACAAGGGCAATAAACCAGTCTGTTCATTAGTCACTGTAGCCCTGTGAGACTATGTTGATAAACCGATGGTCCTTCTAGAATTACAAATGCATGTAGAAGAAGGATGGGAATTGTAACAATGTTGCTATAAATATATATTGGTATAATACTGTATTTTTAGCTTTCACATTATCTCATGTGGTCCTCACAATACCTCTGTAATTTAGAGAGAATAATTATTAGCCTGCTCAATTCAGAGTTGAGAAAACTGATGCTCAGAAAGATCGAGGAGCTGGTTCAAGCTCACACTATTGTAAAACAAAAATGTGGCTCTGGGTCATGCTGTCTGTCTGGCTCTGTCTTATTGGACACAAGTAAAATGCAAGTTAGTCACAAAGGAAGAAGGAAAGAATGGTGCCTCCTTTTAGTTTGCTAAAAAAGGATGTTTTCCTGAAGATTCTGCAAGGATGAAAAAGGAGGGCCAATTTAACTAAAGTCCTTAGGAAAATAATATAAAGAGTATGCAAGGCTTTCCCCAATTGCATACTGCTTCGATTTGAAAACAATCCACAATGGATTCAGTCCATGTACCGTATTGAGCCAGCACTGCCATAGATTAGATGAGTATTTTCATGTTCAGAAAGTGACTTCAAATTAAGCCAGTAACAAAGGTAAAATTAATTTATTCTTTCTCTCCCAAAATGTGATGTTCTCATTTCAGTAATAAATAGCTATGTTAAGCATATTTACTACATGTCAGTAATCGTCTAAGTAAGTTTATATATTTTAACTCACTGAATCTTCACAGTAGCCCTAGGAATTTAGTCCCATAATTACGTGCATTTTGCAGATGAAGAAACTGAAGCATATACTGGCTAGAAACTAGCAGAGGCAGAATCTGAACCTGTCCCATAACCTTTACTTTGAACACTAGGCTCTAATGTCTCTGGTAGGAAATTTATAAGTGATAAAATTTCTTAGTAAAGAGCTTCCTCTCACAAAATTTACTGCCAAATATAAAATACAACATTTTATTTTGTATACTTCTTACTCCAGCAAAGCAAATACAATAGTGTGGTCATTGTGATTTCAGGATCAAATGAAATAGAGCAACACGAAAGGGTCCATTCTCACTTGACCTCCCGGGCACTCCAGATATTAACGCCTATTGTTCTCTCATATATTTTTCGATGGAAATCTCTAGGAGGAGATAAAACAATGATGAGACCATAGTGACCGCCTGTGGATCAGGTGAAGTCTGCCACAGTTTGCTAAAACCTCTTGAAAATAGAGATTAAATTTCTTATATAAGTCACCACTTTCATTCAGAGACTGTCCCCTCAAAATTGTCCTTGTAAACACACAGAAGAGTATGATCTTAACTGTAAAAATAAAAGGTCTAAAAGGAAATATAAGAACACGAAATAGAGGTTACCTCTAAATGGTAGAGAGATAACGATTTTTTTTTTTTTTTTTTTTTTTGCGGTACGCGGGCCTCTCACCGTTTTGGCCTCTCCCGCTGCGGAGCACAGGCTCCGGACGCGCAGGCTCAGCGGCCATGGCTCACGGGCCCAGCCGCTCCACGGCATGTGGGATCTTCCCGGACCCGGGCACAAACCCGTGTCCCCTGCATCGGCAGGCGGACTCTCAACCACTGTGCCACCAGGGAAGCCCATAACGATGTTTTTATAGTTATGTTGTTTAAAAATTTTCTAGAGTAAGTGTGTTGCTTTTAAAATTATATGTAAATTAATATATATTGCTTTAAAAATTATGGAAAATATACAGGAAAGTTAATTACTAAGAGAGTTGATCTTAGACGTTCTCACCACAAAAATAAATGGTAATAATGTGATACGGGTGTTAGCTAATGCTATGGTGGTAATCATTTTGCATTATGTAAGTGTATCAAATCAACACATTGTCCACCTAAACTTACACAATGGTGTCAATTATATCTCAATGAAGCTGGAAAATAAATAAATAAAATTAATCAATATCCCGAAACTTGTCACCAAGTAGTTTTAAAAATGTGTTTTCTTTAAAGTACTATACTATCATTTGAATTCACTTATGAATCAAGGGCATATAGAGATGACAATTATAAACTTCTATAAGAGGAGTAAGGAAACTTTTTCTGAAAAGGGCCAGATAATAAATATTTTAGGCTCTGTAGACCAAAAATTTCTATCACAGCTACTCAACTCAGCCATTGTAGTATGAAAGTAGCCATAGACAATATGGGAAGAAATGAGCATAACTGTGTCCCAGAAAACTTAATTTACAAAAACAGGAAGCAGGATGGATTTAGCCTGCAGGTTGTAGTTTGTTGACCCCTGTACAAATATTATGTTCCAAGTACAGAGTTACAGAATATTCAAGCTAAAGGAAAGTAGACGATCGTCTAAGCAAAACTCCCTCAATTTGCAGATGTTTCCTGAAGAGACAGAAGCAATATTTCTTTTTAAATATTTTTCTTGTAGGCACCATATTAGTTCTCACAGTTTGACAAACTCTGCCTTTTAATTACAGTGCTTATTTATTTCTTTTTAACAAATTTACTTATTTATTTATTTATTTTTGGCTGTGTTGGGTCTTCGTTGCTGTGCGTGGGCTTTCTCTAGTTGCAGCGAGCAGGGGCTACTCTTTGATGTGGTGCGCGGGCTTCTCACTGCAGTGGCCTCTCTTGTTGCGGAGCACGGGGTCTTGGTGCCTGGGCTTCCGTAGTTGTTGCACATGGGCTCAGTAGTTGTGGCGCACGGGCTTAGTTGCTCCGCGGCATGTGGGATTTTCCCAGACCAGGGCTCAAACCCGTGTCTCCTGCATTGGCAGGCAGATTCTTAACCACTGCACCACCAGGGAAGTCAGAGACAGAAGCAACATTGCAAAGTGGTAATAAATTAAAACTTAAGTTTCAAGTAGACCTTGGTTTGGGTTTCAAATTTCTGAACCTCTTTAAATTTTAATTTCCTCATCTGTAAAGTAGAGATAACACTTCATAGATTTATTACATACTTAGGTAACAATTTAAGTTCATTGCTTAGCTCAAAATCTGACATGTAGAAAGTAGTCATTAAATGTTAGCCAGTAGTAATATCTGTGGTCACATGTTGGTTGGTGGCAAAGTGAAATATCCACTTCAGTGTTGCTGGAGCCTCCCAACATGACTTCAGCAGTAATTGTGAGTCCTAAATTCAGCACTGGGAAAACTGGTGAATAAAACAGATGAGGTCCCTGCTCTCATGGCTCTTACTTCATAGCAAGTAAGAGGGAGATAGAAAATACACGTGAACAATGAATAAATAAGATAACTTCAGATAGTGAAGAGTGCTAAGAAATACAATTTTAAAAGGCAATGAGATATATAGTTACTATGTGGAGTAAGGATGGGAGCGAGGTTTGCTCTAGATTTGTGCTGACTAATAAGAGAGCCACAGCCATACGTAGCTCTTTGAATTTAAAATGATTAAAATTAAATTTTAAAAATATCAGTTCCTCAGTCATACTATATACTTCAAGTGCTATAGCCACATAGAGCTAGTGCTGTTATATCAAACAGCACAGAACAACACTTCCATTATCACAGGAGGTTCTATTTGATAAGCTTAGCTCTAGATAGAATGATGAGTGTGGACAGATAGAAAGAAGGAAGGAAGGAGGGAAGGAAGGAAGGGTGGGAGGGAGGGAAGGAGAAAGGAAGGAAGAGAGAGAGAGAAAAAGAAAGAAAGAAAGAAGAAAGAAAGAGAAAGAAAGGAAGGAAGAAGGAAAGAAAGAAAATAAAGCAAGCAAGAAAGCAAAAAAGAAAAAGAGAGAGAAAGAAAATAAGTAAATAGGGAGATGGAAATTATAGAGATAGAGGAAAAGATAGAAATAGATACAGATAAAGATATAGACATAGATATAGCGAGTGGTGGCCTCTCTGAGGATGTGATGTTTAATCTGGATAATGAGAAGACACTAACATGAAACATCTCAAAGCAGAGTGTTCCAGGGAGAGGGAAGAACAATGCAAAGGCTGAGACTGTGCTGGAAGGACAGACATAGTGAGGGAGGGGACCCGTTGGGGAGATAGTCGGGGAGTAGGTCATACTAGTTCTTATAAGGAATTTGGATTTTAAGCTAATGGCAAAGGAAGTCATGAGGGCATTTTAAGTAAGGGAGATATAGATCCGATGTACATTTTTTAGAGATCAGTTTGGCGTCTATGAAGTTTGGCATCTATTAGTAAAATGGGAGTTTGGAGATCGTATAGGAAGGAGACTGCTGTCGGTGAGAGGTAGTGATGGCTTGCAGTGGAGGCGGAAAAGATGAGAAAACATCTAGATTATATTTTGAAGGTATTGTCGACTGAGTATGTTGTCGAACTGGATGAGGAAAGGGAGAAAAAAGAAATATCATGGATCAGTTTTAGTTTATATGTTGAAAATGGAAATGATCGTCATGAAGAGAAGTCAGAGCAGAGTTGGGGGAGAAAATAAGGAGTTCAGCTTTAGGTCAGAAGTTGCCTATTAGACACGAGCATTAGTTTCCCAAATTACCACCAACTTGGTGGTTTAAAACAACAGAAACTTATTCTCTCACAGTTCTGGAGGCCAGAAGTCCGAATTCAGTTTTACTGGGCCAAATCCCTCGTGTCAGCAGGCCCACACTTTTTTTGGAGGCTCAGGTACCACTATTCCTCGCCACTTCCTGCCTTTAGTGGCTGCCGGCATCACTTAGCAGCACGGTCACTGCGCCTTCTCCTCGCCTATGTGTTTTCTCTTCTATGCGTCATTTTTTTTCTCACTCTTATAAGAATATGTATTATTACATTTAGGTTCTACCTGGATAATCCAGAATCATTTCCCCACCTCAAGATCCTTAACTTAATCACATCTGCAAAGGCTCTTTTTCTAAATAAGGTCACATTCAGAGGTTCCAGGAATTAGGATATAGATATTTGGCGGGGCGGGTGGATTTTTCAGCCTATCACACCTGAAGTGAAATATTGAGCTGAATAAGTGCATCTTAACATGAAAAGGTATTGGGAACTAAAGATACACACTCAGGAGTAAGTCATTGCGCAAAGGGCATGTGAAGCCGTAGGAGAGAGGGCTGAGGACCAGCCCCTGGGACATTCCCAAACTTGGAAGCCCGACCTAGGAGGTGGTTCCTGCAGAAAGACAGAAGAAGGAAATCAGTGAGATGGAGAGAAAAACAGGGAGATGTGGAGCCTCAGAGTCCAAGGTAGAAAAATATTTTAAGGGCTATGTCACCAAATGCATCAAATGCAGATAAGAGGTCAATTAAGATGGCATAGAGAATTAACCATTGTTTTTGTTAAAGAGGAGTTAGTAAGTGGAAGTAGCGAAGAGGAAATGGGAGTTCTATTTCTAGTTCTATTTCTAGTCTGGTGTTCTCTATACTCTGAAATCCTCAGTTTAAAAAAAGAACTTGGAAATGTTTGATGAAATATAGCAAACATCCTCTCAACTACATGGCAGAACTCACCAAATATTAACAGAAATCCTCAGAGCTTCAAAGCAAAATGGAAACTGAAAAACTAGGGTGAAGCAGCTGCAGAAGTTCTGCTGATCTAGACTTATTTCTCCATCTGATATGCAGGTTTTAATGGACACAAGGTTTGGGTATTAGATACACACCCAAACCTGCCTCAAATTGTGACTTACAAAAATAGTAGTTTTCCAGAAAGATTACAATAAAATTTATCAAACTTGATCTGGCATCTGGATTAAAAAAATAATCTCCTGGACAATTTTAATCACAGTTCTGTTCACAAGGGTTGGGATTTGAATTTACAATATTTGTCCAGGGTAGTAAATGTTAAGCCATGAATTTAATAAAAGTGGTCCTGGGCCACAACAACTCAGGATGCTGGAACAGGACAAAGAAAGTCTCCTCTGGACAATACCCATGTGCCATCAACCCAGACAGCATAGAATTTCTAAGCAAACAAGACCCTAAAAATACAAGATTATAAACACAAGCGGAAACAAGACACCACAGCTGAGCTACAGAAGGAAAATCAAAGAACAGAGTTGGGCTCCTAGGACTTTCAGATAATGAAAGCCGATTTCATATTTTATTTCTTTTGATGTTTTAAAGAAATTATATTAAAAGGTTTAAAAAATAAAATGCAGAATCAAAACCATGAGAAAGAAACCCAGTGCTAAGCAAAAACCCAGTCAGATTTGAAAAAAGATACTTAGAAATTAAGTATATAATAATAGAAATTTAAAACTCTGTTGATGAGGTAAAGAGCAGTTAAACCCAGTAGAAGGAAAAAACTAAGTAAATTAGAAAATAGAACTGAAGAAAGTCACTCCTAAAGAAACAGAGGGACAATAGAATGGAAACTATGAATGAAGTTAGGAGACATGGAAGATTAAATGATATATCAGTTATATGTTACTTTCTGTGTCTGGTTCCACCTGGACTTACCTCACGTACCTGCATTTAACTCAAGTGTTGATTAGACTTGGCTGGGACAGCTGGGATAGCTGGATATCTCTCTTCATAAGATCTTCACCCTCAAGGAGGCTAGATCAGCTTCCTCACATGGTAGTGGTAGTGTTTTAGGAGAGCCAGATCTAAAGTGCAAGTGTGTTATCAAGCCTTCTCGTGTCACATTTGCTAATATCTCACTAAGCAAAGGAAGTCGCACAGCCAAGCCCAGAGCCAATGTGGGAGGGACCATCCTGGGATACCAAGAAGCACTAGGGTAACATCTATGACAAACGAGAAAGCCTAACGTTTGTGTAACTGGAGCTTCAGAAAGAAAGGAAAGCATTAGTGATTAAGAAAAATAAGAAGAGGCAATATCCAAAGAGTTAGTGGCTAAGACTTTTCCAGAATTGATTTATAGATATATGCATGTATATATTTCTGTATATATATTTTCAGACTTGGAATATTCAATTAATCCAAAGTGGGCTCCACCTTAACCTACAGTATAATATCTCAGAGAACCAAAGTGAATATCTTAAAAGCAGCCAGAGAAAAAAGACAGATTATCCCCAAAAGAATGACAATTAGACTAATAACAAACCTCTCAACGCTAATGATGGATGTCAGAAAGCAAAACAATATTTTCAAAAGCTGAGTAAAAGTAACTGTCAACACAGAATTCTATATAGCCAGTAAACCATATTTTAGAATAAAACTAATATAGAGACATTTTCAGAAAAACTGAAAGCTTGTTGCAAACAAGTGAACACCACAAAATGAAAATTTAAATAATGTATTTTAGTGAAAAGGAAGTGACTCCAAAGAAGTCTGAGATGCAGAAGTAAATGACAAGAAAAGAAACTGAGAAACAGAGGTGCATCTAAACTAACATCAGATGTATAAAAGAATAATGATATCAATATACTATAATAATATTAATATAATATAATAATATTACATTAATAATAACAATGTCTAATGTGGAGGGTACAAATAGTGAATCTAAAATACTGGGAAATATAACAGTAAGTTGAGACATGATATATTAAAGAATATGGATGTTCTTATGTTGGTCAGATGTTGATATATTTTAGGATTTATTAGCTATGAGGATTAAAAGTTTAGAAATAAGCACTAGTAAAATAGAAATAGAATCTGAGTATAGATAACATTTCAAATTAAAAAGGAAAAGATCAATTCAAAAGAAGGTGGGAGAAGAAAAAAAAATCATAGAAGAGATACAAAATGTGTATATGTCAGTAATTTAAAGAACTATGAAAGGAGTAAACTCCCATTTAAGTACAGTGATGAAGGGAGAAGAAAGGGAGGGAGGAAAAAAGGAAGGAAAGAAGGCAGGCAGGCTCTACTTGCATCCTTTAGCATAGGCACTCCTAAAATATAAGGATGCAGAATAACTAAAAATGAAGTATAAAAACTATAAACCAGAAAACATTAACAAAAATAAAGACGATACAGCAATATTAATATCAGATTGAATAGGCTTGTTGTTTAAAGGCCTTTATCCTTCTATACAGAGAGGGAACTGTCATAGTGATAAGTGACACAAAGGACACATTATGGGAGCTTCCGAGTTGGTGGACGTGTGGAGGTGCCAGGAGAGTGGGCACAGAGAGGGCCTGGAAGCTCTGCCCCTGTCCACGAACCTTGCCCCACGTGGCTCTCATCCACTTGAAACCTTTCCATCACTAATAGGAATGGATCCGAAGCTCCACAGCATCACATACAAGGAAGTCTCTTCATAAGCTTTCCAGCCTTTCAGCTTTTTATTTTGGATAAACATTATATAGCCAGAGAGGAAAATGAAGGTATAGGGAATGATGTCAGAAAAATGATGATATAGGAATTTCTGGTGCCTGTCCCCTCCCAGAAACATAAATTTGAACATGTATCCATGTACGAAAATACCTTCACACAAGCTAAGGATTCCAGGTGAGGAATCGCAGCACCTGGGTGAGGCACAAAAATAAGAAAAGAGACATTGAGGAGGATAGAAAAGATAGACTCAGTTACCCCCTACACCCCTCCCCCATGCAGCCCTCCCCATGGGAGGAGAGTGAAGGTCTCTCTTCCTCTGACTTCACCACAGACCCCAGTGCTGGCCTGTCCAGCACTCGGCTGATTCCCACAGCCCCAGGTGGCTCCTGCAGGGCCTGGCTCCCATAAACCCAGGCTCCTGGCGTGCCCTAGTGCCAGATTGGCCCCTTTACAGACCCAACCTCCAGGCCAGTCCCCAAGGCCCCAGCTTATAGGCCAACTCCCATGGCTCAAGGGCCAGTCTCACCCTAGCATCAGGCCAGCTGGCTCCTGTGACCTAAGCCTCCAGGAAAACCAGGCTCCCAGTAGGTCACAGTACTGCTCCGGCTCCCTTAGAACCAGATGCTGGGCACAGCCCTGTGGTCCTTAGCACCTGGTTGGCCCCCGTGAACCCTGGTGCCCCAGGCACCAGGCTGATCCCCATGTACCCAAGCACCAGCCCTGCCCATCTGTTGACCCAGGAAACAGGTCTGCCTGCCCAAGGGCTCTAACAGCAAGTCTGCCTGCAAACACCATCAGATGATCCACTGAGAATCTGGATAGGCTGAATAGTGCAAAGGACTCGAATACGGTCATACAAGTACATGACCAACGGGTACCTGAAAAGACACTCAACATCACTAATCATGAGGGAAATGCAAATCAAAACCACAATGAGATATCACCTCACACCTGTTAGAATGGCCATCATCAAAAAGACAAGAGGGGCTTCCCTGGTGGCGCAGTGGTTGAGAGTCCGCCTGCTGATGCAGGAGACACGGGTTCATGCCCCGGTCCGGGAAGATCCCACATGCCGCGGAGCGGCTGGTCTCGTGAGCCACGGCCGCTGAACCTGCGTGTCCGGAGCCTGTGCTCTGCAACGGGAGAGGCCACAACGGTGAGAGGCCCACGTACCGCAAAAAAAAAAAAAAAAGACAAGAGATAGCAAGCGTTGGTGAGGATGTGGCGAAAAAAAGAATACTTATGTGCTGTTGGTGGGGGTGTAAACTGGTACAGCCACTGTGAAATCTAAAAAGTCAAACTTACAGAGAGTAGGAACAGTGGTTGCCAGGGGCTGGGGAATGTGGGAAACAGGGAGATGTTTTTTTAAAGGGCATAAACTTTCAGCTATAAGGTGAATAAGTTGTGGGGATCTAATGTACAGTATGGTGGTTCTAATTAACAATACTGTATTATATACCGGAAAGTTGTGAAGAGAGTAATAGATCTTAAATCTTATCACTACACACACAAAAAAGATAATTATGTGAGGGAATACTGGTGTTAATAACTTTATCGTGGCAATCATTTCCCAATATGTATGTGTATCAAATCATCACACTGTACACCTTAAACTTACGTATGTTATATGCCAGTAATATCTCAGTAAAGCTGGAAAAAGGGAACATGATTTGAAATGTATAAGCATCAATTAACACAACTTCAAAATTTATATTATATTAATATTTATACAATTACAAGGAAAAATTAATATTACATAATTTGGGAAATTTTTATATTCTTCTCAGTAATGAACAAATCAAACAGACTTAGACTCAGTAATGCTGAGATTTAATAAGTTTGTGCTATGGATATATAAAACACTGCACCCCATTAGAGGACATGCATTCTTTGCAACCACATGTGGAACATTTAGAAAAAAAATGACTATAGAGTATACCATAAAATAAGTTTAAAAAATTTTGTATAATTAATATCATAGCATTCATACACAATACAATTGAGGCAGACATCTGTTACAAAACTACTGAAACAATAAGTAGATCTGGAAATTAAAAACACTTCTAAATAATTCATGGCTCAAAGAATCATAAGCGAAATGCTTAGAACTCATCAATGACAAAAATACAATCTAGCAAAACTTCTGAGTAACAGCTATGATAGTACTTAGAAGAATGTTTCAAAATGAATGAGGTATTACAACAGAGAAAAGGTAAATAAATACTAAGAACATAGAACGGATAAAGCCATAAAGGTGAGTGAAAGTAAATGAAATTGGAAACAGTCATAGAGAAGATCAATAAAACCAAAAGCATGTTCTTTGGAAAAGTTGAAAAAATTCTAAACCTTTGAGAAGGGTTAAGGTGAGAAAAAAAAGAGAGAAGCCATAAATACATACCTATTTGGAATAAAAAGAGCTATATAACTACAGATAAATCAGAGACTGATAAAATAATAAAGAATGCTAAAACAACCTCAGGATAGTAATTTTGAAAACTAAGAGGAAGTACGTTATTTTCTAGGAAAACATAACTTGTAAAAGCTAACTCCAAATAAAAATTGAAAATCTAAAAAGGCCTACAATACCAAATAGTCTGAATAAGCAATTAAAAATCTATGTATAAAAACATACCATACCAAGACTTTTTACTGGCAATATCTAGCAAACATTCAAGTTATAGGGAATTCCAATCTGTACAAACTCTTCCAGCGAATGAAAAAGAAACACTCCTAACTCACTCTATCAGGATGGTAAGTCTAATTTCTCATATATGATAAAAGGACATATGTGAGGAAAAGGAAAATCCATAGGTGATCTCATTTATGAACATGGATAAAAACATTTTAGCAAATAAGATATACTTTTTAAAAAAGAATTCAATATATCTGTTATTGACTAGATGTTTGTGTCCTCTGCAAAATTCATATATTGAAACCTAATCCCCAATGTGATGGCATTTGGAGATGGGACTTTGGGAGGTGATTAGGTTATAAGGGCAAAGCCCTCGTGAATGAGATTAGTGTCTGTAACAGCGACTGCAGAGAGCTCCCTTGCCCCTTCCACCATATGAGGACAGAGTGAGAAGATGGCCATCTAAGAACCAGAGTCCTCACCACACACTGAATCTGCCAGCACCTTTATCTTGGATTTCCAACTTCTAGAACTGTAAGAAATAAATGTTTGTTGTTTATCAGCCACCCAGTCTATGGTATTCTGTGATAGCAGCCCAAATGGGCTAAGGACAGTAGCCAAATTGGGTTTATTCTGAGAGTTCCATAATAGTTAAACAGGAGATTAAATAGTGTACCACAATACGGAAAAAAGAGAACCTATATGATCAGCATTGTTTGTAATACAAAAGAACGACCTTCATAATATCAACAGACAACATAACGTCCATTAATAGAAGAATAAATGAATAAATTGTGGCATATTTATTCCATAAGATAATATGGAACAACAAATGAAAATGGCAGAATTGGATTCCATGTACCAACACAAGTGAATGTAGCAAACATAATTTTAAGCAACAAACGCAATTGATAAAATATATATAGTATAATACAATTCTTATAAAATCTAAAAACATGCTAGACAATTCTACATATCTTTAGGGATGCATGCATATGTATTAAAAGTGAAAATATATTCATGAAATGATTTAAATATTAAAAAACAGCATTATGGTTACTTCAGGGGTGATAGAGGTAGTAGGAATGAGATCAAAGAAGAGTTTCATATTTTAAATAGGATAGAGGATAAATATTAAAATAATAGAAAATAGAGACCAGATTTGAAGATTCCCCAGGCAGACAAAACCAGTAAGCAAAACTGAGTTTATTTCATGAACATAAGCAAAAATTATTTCTTGTACACACTCTGATAATCATAAATGAAACTTGTCACCTTTTTAAATAACATGAGATAATCAATTTAAACGAATCCCCTGCCATCTGGAAATTCCCACTGTAATAACCAATCATTTTAAATGTTAAACAGCTTCCTCATTTTCACTTTATAAGCCATCCTGTAGCGTCATGCCTCTGAGTTTCCTACCAGTTTCAGGTTTGAAATATCCCTGCTCATGAACCGTTTCTTTCTCGCTCAATAAAATATTCATATCAAGTAAAGCTCTCTGAATTTTCTTTTAACATTAGTGTACAAATTTTTTATGAGCGAGGAAAGGTAAGGAAGAGTAAGGAGAATAAATTCAATAGTCAACAGACTGTATGTCCTCGTAAGTTTGAAAGTTTGCTGGAGTGGAAATACTTCAGAAAGGAAGCTAGAAGTATAAGAGATGGAAGTTAGAAGTCAGATGCCTAACACTGAGTTCAGAAATGCAAGATTCAGGGTGGTAACAAAATCTGGAATAGATCCACAGAGTAGATGATTGTGATGTGGAGGGAAAGATCACTGCCCTTGAGGAGGTTGCAAAGCTACAAGGTCATTGTGTAGGGGAATCCTCTCCCTGGAATTTGAAATTGACCAGAATGATAACAGAAGTCACAGAGGAGAAGAGGACAGTGGTCCAGTTTTAATGCATTCGTAGGTATAGTCTGTAAATCTGTGCTCACAGCAAAACGGAGGGGCAATATGGTAGGGTCTGATTTTCAAAAGACCTGTGGTTTTGGTTTAATTGTTTTTGTTTTGTCCTAATAAGCAGAGAAGATAAAAAAAACTTTAAAAAGTAAATGAAGAGCGAGGAGGGCATAAACACCTGCTGGTCCAGGCACATGGTGTGAGGGCGTGTGGGGGAACTTTACTTGACGACACTCCACGGAAAACAATGTCCTCAGGGGGGCACTTAATTTCAGTTCTAGTTACATCAGGAAGGCAATGTCCAGGAAAGAGGCTGAGGCTTGTCAGCGGCGATTGCTGCTGACTTACTCTGTTCACAGAAGGCGCAACAACCCAAGTGTGTGGCAAGGTGTGGGATGTTGGTGTGGGATGGAAATCAAGTGGTTCGGTCATATACTCAGCAGTATTTAGACTGGGATGGTGGAGAACGATCTAAGAAACTTGGGCTTCTAACAATCACTGTGAAGCATGATGGCAATAGCCCTGGTCGTGTCTAAAGAAGGGGAGGCAACTGGTTTAAGTTAAACACCCTGGTATGTAGAAGCAGAAGATAAGCTTTATCAGCTTAGAATTCAAATTTCTCTGCTTTCCTCAGCTCCCCAACATCATCCCTCAACACGCAGCTCCACTCTGATCAACACACTCTCCTTTTTGTACTGATTCAACTATTGCATATCAACTACTGTGGTATCTCTTTTATTTCCCCATGAAATTGTGATGGTCTTTTAGAGCTTGGTTTTTCTTTTGAATCCCTGACAGTACCTAGAAAAGTGCTGGATGCACAGTAGATATTCAATAAATATTTTATTGATTGAGCTATAAATTTCATTTGTCTAGGTTATAACCAGCACTCTGGCACTGAAGGTATGGCTATAAATCAGAAAGCAAAGGATCTCAGCTTTTATTACAAACTTTTTCATGTTTAAAAGAAAACCTTGGCTTGTAAAGATTTTGCCATTACCCTTGCTTCCTTCCCACCTCTTCACATCTAAGATTTATAAAACAGAAGTAGTTGCTGTGGAGACGATTGCTGGGCACTAGAGGAGCCATTTGAGAATAAAAGCAAGAACTGCTATAATATTCAACAGCAAGATTCTACATTAATCTTTTTGCTTTTAATAATAAAACTGAAAATAAAATACCGAAAAAGAAATGTCGGATACTGTGAACTCACTCTCTTTGTTACAGAGCTGATAATCATCTGATACACACCAGTAGACACTACCCTTTGTTAAGATACTGAAATAATTCCGCACTGGTTACAAAATAGCCATTGCCGCTGGAACCCCCCCTGATAACCACCCGATGGCCCCAGCTACTCAGCCCCTGTCCCTATATCCCCCCCAACTCTCCATAATCCAGCAACTAAAGGTTAACATCCGCTCAAACAAACATGGGCTTAGCACTGTGGCCGTAGTGGACACACCAGCTGTTAAACATGGTGAATCTACCAGCTGCTGAATATAGTGAATATCATTTCTGACTGTATTTGTCAGAGGTTACAAACTAGGCTCTTACAGACATGATTTGTGTGGAGGATTTTACATTCTTCTAAAATTGCCAATTAGCATTTGAAACTTTAGTGACTTCATGTAATAATCCAAATTTTTAGCTCCTCTTGAAAAATTGGAGATCCTGGCAACACTGGACTTTCATTCCAAAAAATTAACAGAGCAGAGTGCAACTGTCCCCTTGAAACGCTGCACATGCTTTCTACTCACCAGGCTTCACCACTTCTCATTGTTCACCCGATGGATTGTCCCTTTTCATGTAAATAGTTCCCTCTATGGATGTTTAAGTGTCTGTGCCCTGCTCTACAATAAGCCCAAATCAAATCCTGGGGAGCTGTGTTTGGTTCTAGACTTAGGGGTCATTGGGTGGGACACCAGCTCAGTGCAGGTCCACTCCTGCTTGGCCGCCTCCCTCTTCCAGGTGCCTTTTGCGTCTACCAGTTATAACAGCAATTCACCTCCCTTCTCTTCTAATTCACGATGGCATGTCCAGACTTTGCAGACAAGAAAACCTTGTCTATGGTGCCTATATTCCTGAACATTCACAGAAACGATCTAGAATTGAGGAGAATCATGCACACTAGTCTTGATATTTACCACCAATAAAAGATAGGAATGAAATTTTGTGATCTCTGCTCTCTCTATATTTGCTCAGTAAGTGAAAAATTAAATGTACAGGAAAACTGCTACTGGCAATCATCCTGCTATTTCTGGGAAGAAAGAGCTCCAGCAGGTATAGGCCCAGGGTTCCTACCTGCTCACCTGCTATTTCCTCCCTTAATTGTGACTGCTTCTGCCAGTGTGTGAATTCACAGCTACAGCTGATGATAAACAAGAGGGAATGTCCTAACACTACATTTAATCAGAATCCTTGCCTCAGTTTTCTATTCTGCACAACATACCACCCAAAACTTAGTTGCTTAAAATAAACGCTGTTGATTTGTTCGTGCTTCTGGGTTTCAGCAATGTGGGCTGGGCTGGCCAGGGTCATTCATGCTGTTTTGGACACCCAGCAGCTCATCCCTCATCTAAGATGGCCCCTACCACATGTCTGGCAGGTGGGGCATCTGGGTTCTCTTCCACATGGTGCGCTCAGAGCAGCATTCCAAGAGGGGTTGAGCAGAAGCTTCAGGGGTCTCACAAGGTCACTTCTGCCACATTCCATTGGCCAAAGCAAGTCACAAGGCCAGCCCAGACTCGAAGCATCAGGAAATAGACTCCAGTACCTCATGGGAAGAGCTGGAAAGTCATGGGGTGTGGATTCAGGAATGAGAGGAGGTAGTACCACCTTCTGTGCAAACAACCTACCGAATTCCTGAGGCTAGAAGGGGCAAAGGGTTGGGCTCCACTATAACAGAAAAGAGGAATTATGACCAAAAAATTATTATGACCCTTTCATATGTACTGTAATCATACAACATACATTGGAAAGTCTCTGTTGAGATGGAGAATGTAAAGAATTATGGCCCAGAAAACCCTTCAAATATATTGGAATCATAGAACATACACTGGCAAGTCTCTAGTGAAATGGAGAATGTAAAGATCAGGAAGCTTCTGAAGTTCAGAAGTTCTGCTTTGGAATTTATCAAAGAAGTTATGAAGGTGGGTGGAAAGTGGAAAGGGCGGGGGAATAAAGGGCACACAGTGAGGGCAGGCGAATCTGGGAGGGAGAAGCCCGATGGGAAGACCTGCTTCCTGAAACAGATGTCAACCAGCTGCCACAGCGAAACCCAGGCTCAGTCCTCAGAGTCTGGGCTGTGTTTTCCGATCAACCCATCCACTCTCCTCTCACTCTCAAGTGTAGGATCTCATCATCTCAAACCTCATTACTATGATATGATCCAAACAATTCCTCCAGGTGTTCCTCTGTTGGTATGTCCTGTGTGTCACACCTGTTTGGCTTCATTGTTTTTTTTTTTTAAGATTTTTATTTCTTTCTGAATAAGTAAGGTATGCTCACGTTACAAAATTCAAAAAGTACAACAGTTACACAAACAAAAACCAGAGACTGAGTGAAGTTAAGCAAATTGCCTCCTAAAAAGTGGCAGAGCCTGGATTTGAAGGCAGGCTGACAGGGAGCCCATGCTTTCGACCATGGCACTGCTGAGTTGTAAACCTGGGGCTCTTCATCAGCCCTGCTCACAGCGAAGTTAGAAATTACATTTTCCTCCTCAAAACTAATAAAAAACAAGAAAGAAGGACATACCTGCACATTTCTTGGCTGAAAGAATAAAGAAGCAGGACAGGCTTACAGGTAGTCAACATTGTCCCTGTCGCAGAAATACGAAGTTATGGGAAACAGACACCAACACTGCTAGTTGTATTAATTTTGGCAACACTTGTATACCATGTCATGCCAATAAAGACAACGGAATTGAAAGCAGAAATTGAAAGCTGGATGTGGTCTGCTTCTATCAGCCTCCCCAGAGTCAGTGTGGAAGATGGAGGAGGAGAGGGGGCCTTTGGGAGGTGGGTGATTAGCGTCAGGGAGGAAAGAAGGTCCTCTGGCTTCTCTCCCTGTGTCTAACCTCCTTCTGTGAGAAGTCACCTTGGAGGAGAGACCTCTGCCATTTTTGCTCCCTTATCCCAATTGAGAAAAGAGACACAGGAAGGAGCGTGATCATTTAGGTGCTAGCACACAGACTAATGGTCTTTGGGTGATGCATCCAGATATATTTATGCTACAAATGGTGCACGGGTGTGTGCGTTTGTGTGTAATCATGCAGTATTTGCAAGTGCAGACACTGGCCAAAGAATATTTACTGATAGCACTTTCCACATGGTACACCTGCGAAGGCCCATTGAGTTTTGAATACTGGTGTTACAGCAGCATGAGAAGAGGCAAAGTCATCCCACCTGCTGGACTGTGCATGGGTCCATCCCACAGTCAGGCAGATTTATCCGAAGCTGGGCTTGCTATCATTCTTACGCTGCTAAACCTCTGGTAACTCCTTTCTATTTATTACACAAATCGTCTTGCTAAAAGGCCTTTCTATATTTCTGGTCTTTTGGACCTATTTTGTAGTAAGAGATATTTGTGTCCAAAGGATACATTTTTTTTTTTTTTTTTTTTTTTGAGGTACCCGGGCCTCTCACCGCTGAGGCCTCTCCCGTTGCAGAGCACAGGCTCCGGACGCGCAGGCTCAGTGGCCATGGTTCACGGGCCTAGCCACTCTGCGGCATGTGGGATCTTCCCGGACCGGGGCACGAACCCGTGTCCCCTGCATCAGCAGGCGGACCCTCAACCACTGCGCCACCAGGGAAGCCCCCCAAAGGATACATTTTATCCATTTGGGGCAGTTTCTGACACTAGCTTTTAATCAGCCACCTAAGTCACTCAGACTAGGGAAAGGTAGATGCATCTTCCTGCGGCTTAATGAACTAAATTTTCCTCTATCCACTATGCCCATGCTGGCCTGGACTTTAGAATTTGTAAATTAAAATATTTTCCCCAATATAACATTAATTCTCAAAGCTGAAGTTTGAGCCCAATTCCTCTTGTCAGTAGACAATCCTTTTTTTATTTTCTCCCTTCCCTTGAATTTATACATTTAGGGGAGGTGAATAGGTCAAAGAAGAAAAGTGAGAATGTTTTTTCTATACATTATGCAAAATTTCTAAGAGTCAAGCACAAAAGAAACTTACCTGAACACCTTGAGTTCTTCCCCATTAAGGTGGGTAAAAGGAAGGATATAAAGGTCTATGAGATTGCTTCTTACACGTAAGAGGCTGCCTGGATTCTCAAAAATACCAGACCATGCATCTTCATAAATCGTTATTCTACTTCATATGTTATAATTTTCTAGAGAAGATGTATGCACAATATTTATAAAATTTAATTTGAATGTATTCAGTGTTATGTAAATTAACTATATTTAAAATAATAAAAATTATATCTGTTGTTTGATGTATTGTTCCTGAGAGGTAAAATTTTACACTGGCTTCCTTAACTGTGTGTGTACGTGCACGTATGTATGTGTGTGTGTGAGTGTGTGAAAGTGCAAGGGAATAAGGGTGAAGGGTTCAGTTTCCTGTGTGCATTCTGGAGACAGAAATATACCTTCTGTGCCTTTAGCAATTACAGGCTAACCATGGAATTCGAGAACGTGACTGCCAGGGTTCCTGCTCCAGTAACAGGACCACCAAGGCAAAGGCAGGCAGGGCCCAGAGCCAGGTTCCTCATAATCATGGGCTCAAATCAAATCTCTACAGGGGGATATAAATCATGCCTTTCTTTATTCTACGCTGTGACGTAACAGTGGCCTCTGCTTTATAACATGTTTGGCGCATAGTGACTCAACAGTAAGCAAGTTTCTCAAATAAAATCTCATTTGAATGAGGGTAGGGATGAGAAAGACACCTCCTTCCAGACTCTCGCATTCCTCTTTCCCACCCTGCATCTGAGGCAGGTGGTAGAGAAGAAGGCATTCCTGAGGGGCCATTCTCAGTCTGCAGCACCGCAGACAGTGGACCCATTTATAACCAAATCACTGAACTCACTGGGGACCACATGCAGCCTCCTCCAGACTGGCCAGACACTAAAGGGGAGGCAGCACTACTAACCCCTTCTCTGTTCATTCCAGTGAGGACTCTGTGATGACTTTAAAGAAGGGCTTGGGGTCTTCCCTGGTGGTGCAGTGGTTGGGAGTCCACCTGCTGATGCAGGGGACACGGGTTTGTGCCCCAGTCTGGGAAGATCCCACATGCCGTGGAGCGGCTGGGCCCGTGAGCCATGGCCGCCGAGCCTGCGCGTCCGGAGCCTGTGCTCTGCAACGGGAGAGGCCACAGCAGTGAGAGGCCCGCGTACCGGTAAAAAAAAAAAGAAGGGCTTGGTGTCTGCCAGAGGAGGGACAGGAATACATACAAGGGGACTGTTCTGAACAGGTCGTTAGTCGGTATCAATACCTGCCACTCAAATCCACCAGATAACTCCTACCTGATTTTATATATACATAAATATATGTAAGTATACATATTTATATATAAAATCTCTGGCATCTTCACCTCCTGCATCAGGCCTGAAAACACTGAAGTCTTCAGACAAGCAGAAAAATGAAGCTGTGCTGAAACTCTGGAAGCAGCAGCAGTCCCGTTTGTCTTCATGACTTCAACATGCAAAATCGCCTCTCACAAATCATCCATTCACTGCTCCTTTCTGGAGCAGTAGCCTGGAATCATTGTCAAAAGTCAATCTCCGGGCTTCTCTGGTGGCGCTGTGGTTGAGAGTCCGCCTGCCGATGCAGGGGACGCGGGTTCGTGCCCCGGTCCGGGAAGATCCCACATGCCGCGGAGCGGCTGGGCCTGTGAGCCATGGTCGCTGAGCCTGTGCGTCCGGAGCCTGTGCTCCGCAACGGGAGAGGCCCGCGTACAGCAAAAAAAAAAAAAAAAAAAAAAAGTCAATCTCCACTTGACTTGAAGGATATAGTTTAAAGATCTGTTTTGGAAACCAAGATTCCCAGCACACATTTAAAATAAGACTCGTTATTTACGCAGCACATTTTTCAAAGGGGGCTTCTAGTTTGTTTGGTTTTTTTTTTTAAGTAGGAATGCTAAACTGAACACATGCTGGTGTCACTTCTGTGGCTGGTTTATTATGGGGAAAATTGGTTGCTTGACCCGGTCAACAATGCTGATATCCATCCAGAGAACTTTATGGGTTATCTACTATATGCAGGGTAGTAAAAAGGCTGAATTTGTATCCAAGCTTCACTTGTACTTCGAGTAAAAACAGAGCACTTGAAAATGAAACTGTCTCAAAAAATCTGGATGATATAATCTTTGCATATACACACTATATGCCAGAAAATGCTATTAAAACCTGTTGTCGTAAGTAAAGGAGTGAAGAAAGAAAATTAGTGTAAAATGCATGTAATACCACTGTCACTGAAATAAGTGTTTGCTTTAAAAAAGAAATGATATGAAATAAGTGCTAGATTAAGAGTCAGTGCTGAGTACAACCCCCTGCTTGGCCATCAAGACTCTGGATAACGGGGGCAAATTCCTCTTCATCTCTGAGTTTTAGTTTCCTCATCTGTAAAGCCAGGCAGCTGGAAAAGGATGATTTATTATGTCTATTTCACTATTGAAATTCTATGATATTCTGATTCTATCTGAGTCACTCTTCCGTAACACTGAATTTCTTCTAACAGAAAACACAAATAAGCATCAAAATAGCAAAACACACATGTTGCCTTTCATCATGAATACACATTTCCAAACTCCCAAATCTGCAGTGTACCAAATTATATTTCATAATTACCATGCAGTGTCTACTGGTATTATTTCCAAATGCTGTATTTTGTCAAGAGTCAGTATCTAAAACAATTAAAAATTTGGAATGTTGAATTCTTTACAGAGCGCATTCATCAACCACTAATGGTCATTCGTTTTTGTTTTGCTGTGATTCCCGTACCTCTTGTTTTATTATTGTAAAGGTTCTAGTGCCCTCATTGTTCCCTAGCAGAAAAATCTTCCAGGAAGAGTCAGGGAAACATTAAAGAAAGTGGTATTCTTATAATATCTGGCTGAGATACAGTTAATAATTACACTTTGGAATATGAAGTCACAGATGCCAATCAGCTATTTTTCATTTCCACAAAGGACAAAGAAAAGACTAAAGCAAGAACAAGAAAGTCTGTGATTACCCGAAGAAGTTCTGATCGTCGTTACTTTCTAGAATTTGATACCAAGAAATATCAGTCAACCTATTGTTCTGGATACATTTGAGAATATGGCTGATATATTTGGGGTGCCTGAATTGAAGGCTTCATGAAAATGACACAGAAAATTACATTTCCTCCCAGTCCCTCTCAAGAAATAGTAGAGAGAACACCCATCCCTCATCTGTTCTGTTTTAGGTCTTCCAGTATCACTACTCCCTATTCCAAAAGGTCTTGGTATATTTAATAAGCAACCGAGAACGCCTTTCTATTTACTTCTACACAAGTTGGAACTCTATTCCTGAGCTTGTGTCCTAAGTAAGAGTGTGAAAATAGTTTCTACAAAGCTGTATCTAAGCTCAGCCCTGTGAATCATGGAAATATGCCCCAAGGTAACCTGGACAGACCTATCTCTGCCCCAGCATTTCTGTGGAAAAGGTTTCTGAAGCATTTGGGTGGTTCCTTTGGGGTTTCATAAGCACAAGAGGATGGTGGCATTGCTATCCATGGTCAGAGTCATTAATATTAATATAAAACACCTCACAATAGGATGTTGATAATGGGAGAAACTATGTAAGTATGGGAATAGAGAGTTTATGGAAACCTCTGTGCCTTCTACTCAGTTTTACTGTGAAGCTAAAACTGTTCTAAAAAAAACAGTCTATTAAAAAAAAAAAATCCATGACCATACAATAGAAAAATGGATAGGATGTCAAGAGACAGTTCACGTGCAAAAATGAAAATAGCTATTAAATGTAAGAAAAGATATTTAATCTTACTCATAATAAGAGAAAATAAATTATAACATTATAAAGATACCACATTTTGGGTATAATACTGGCAAAGATTAAAAGGTCTTATTAATATACCTTGTTGAAAAGATGTGGAAAAACAGGCCCTTTCACACATTTCTGAGGGCATTGCTATACCCTCCACATAGGGCAACTTCACAATATCTCACAAAATTTTAAATGCACATATTCTTTTCACCCAGCAATTTCACCTCCAGGAATTCATCATTCTGATATAATTCCATATGTGTGAAAGTTTATATGTACAATGTTATTCATTTTTGAATATTCATATCCATGACATTTTTTGTAATAGCAAAAGATTGAAAATTTGTATTCATTACATTTTGTAATAGAAAAAGATTGGAAGCATCTTTGGTGTCTATCAATAAGAGACTAGTTTACTAAATCACTGCTTAGTCACAACGCTGGGGTTGTTCAGGGATGTTACTGCCATATTCTTTTGGGTTTCAACAGAAAGAGTTTTTCCTAAACATTCTTAATTTCTTGCCCCACTGTTTTCTAAAGTAAGTTGCCTAATTAGTGAGTTTGAGTGAGAAACTACCAGCATACCTGATCCATTTGTCCATCTTTCCTTTGGGATCTGCCTGCTCCATATTTACATCTATTTCATCAGGTCATGAGCCTTTCAGGGAAGCCATCCACGTAGGGAGGCCCGTGGCTCTCTGAGCTACCTTTCACTAAGTTGTTAAGTCTGTCTGATTTGAGGGTTCAGTATTAGAAAATCATTGTCATTGTACATCTGAGCTGCATTCTCCAGTATCAGCTTTACCAGTAATATATATGTCTTTTAATCTTTATTTGCTTTGCACTGTGTTCTCTCTCAGTGAATTCAAAACTCAGGTGGGAAAAGTACAGGTGTCATATACTGTGCCTCTCCTATCCAACACACACATTGGAATCCTATCCACTCACAGAAATGAGAAATCGTAACTGGTACAGAGAGCAGATGATCTCCAAGTTAAACTGATGGCAGAAAAGAGCAAGGTGCAGAACAGCCTGTGTAGAACGCTACCATTTGGGTAAAAAGAGGTGGAGGAAAGAACATATGTTCATTTGTATCTGCCTAACATATCTCTAAAAGGATAACACTCGAAACTGACAGCACTGGTTGCCTCTACAAAGGGGAAGACTGTGGCTGGGATCAGAGATGGGAGCGTTTTCAGTGTCCACTTTTGTACCTTCTGAATTTTGAACACATGAGGCTGTTCAAGCACGTGAGTTCGTTTCCTCTGCAGCACATGTTGCTAAAATTATCTCCTTCTCTTCCCTCTCTTTCTTGCTCCCCAAAGTCTGTTCCACTAGTGCTGGTGTTCATAAAACAATATAACTGTGTAACATGAGAGGGGACAAGATTAACATATGACAATTTTGGGGATTTCTCTCCCCTGACACCTAAGAAGGCCTCTCTCTCTGATCTTGGCCCTCCTCCTCCATGAAGGGCTCTTTCCACGGGGTGACTGGGGCTTTGATGATGCAAAATCAGGAGACAGGGATACAGATGGTAACAAGTTCAACAGGAAGGAGGCTGGAGGGGAAGTTCAGGTTGTTTGACAGAGATTGGCACAAGATTAACTCAGACGTACATGGAAAGTAGGTGTAAGTATGAGAGAAGTAAGGACTTTTAGGAAGGATTTCTGAGAACTTGCATACATTTCATGGTTCTGAGATAGGAGTGTGTGGGTCACAGTTTCAATGGACTTCACAAGTATCATGACTTGTAGCTGAAAACTGTCATGATTGTGTCTTGCTGCTTTGGATGGCCCCCAATATCAGCATTCAATAGACACATAAAACAAATTACAAGGATTAAAACCTTCCCATTGATAGACTTCTACTGATTCATTTATTACAGAGAAGCATGGTGTAGTATCTAAGCCACTAATGAATTGTCAAACCAGATTCCTGTTTTCTTTTCTTCCTAAAAATATAATAGGGGTACTGATAACCTGTGTGTCCTGGGAGCTCCCAGCAAACAGTTTTGTTCACTGCTGGGTATCAGATACAAGCACTGGGGGCAGTCACGCTGGACGCAGAACCGACCTAACCAGCACCTCTGTGCCATGAAGTCCTGCTGGAGGAGACCGAGGCAAAGGCAAAGCCCCTCTGGTGGTGGGAAGAGCTCACCCCAGACTGTTTTCCCAAATCTACTGACCCTACAGTTCTCATGTCTCCCAGCCCCGACTATTGTTCCTTCCTCCAGCTGATCTCCAAAATGCTTGGTTTGGCTATTCATAGAAGACATATTTCCACGGATAAGACTGACTCCATTTATATGTAAAACACAAAACCACCATTTTATGCAGATCATTAAAGAAGTATCAGATTGTCTTCATTATAAATTTTCTTTCACCCCAACATGAAATTCTGTTCACATATTTTCAGTTTTCACAGTTTGTTGCTCACATAGCTCATTACTTGGAAATACACACACTCAGGGAACCTTAGGCTTAAGCAAGATTTAGTAACGCTGCCCCTCTCTGCTGAGATCTGCTGGGGAGTTTGTTAAGAGTCCTTGAGTTCTGGAATTATCATGTGTTTCTATGATGATGGGAGAGATGTGAAATAATCACTAGTAAGAACTTGTTCTCTAGTCAGAGATGTTTGCGGTATGGGGAGAGAGCAGCTTAGAAATTTGATTTAAAACTCCAGGAAAAAAAATTTTCCACAACAATAAATGTCGACTGTCATTCAGACACCTAAGCAGAAGCAGAATTCCCTCCAGAACAGAAACTCTTCTGAAATACACAGCAAAAAGAGTTCCTTTCTTAGACTTTTTATAATTATCTATGAAAGCAGGAAGAGCAAAGACAGCTAAAAAATGATATGTTCTGGATGCCTTTCAAAGCTCTGATTTTATTTTCAGCTGCATCCGCCCCCCCACCCCCATCGTGAAAGTCAAATCATCCTAGCCAGATATTGTTTTCATTTGGGAATGCTGCTTCCAATAGGAAGGTAACATTGAATTTATATTATGTATGGACTTTCAAAACCTTGTAGCAGGTTTCCTGCATTTCTAAATCCACGAGTATTTCTTCTCAGTGGAATCACTAATTCCTTGAATCACTTGTGGATTAACAAAGTCTATTCGTTCGCTTACACAGAACTGTGTTTCGTTTAGTAAAACATCGCCAGCGGACAATCCCCTATTTCCCTAAAATTTGGTGAATTAGAGTGAATGACAAATGAACACCTCTCCCCTTTTTTCAAGGCAAGCCCCCAACATCAGGATACACATTGGATGATGCACATCAGTCGTACCTCCTCTGATGCAACGGAGAGTAGGGAGGCTTTTCTTGGCGAGATCCCTGCAACCAGAGTCACTGCCCATGGAGGAACTAAAACCCAGAAAAACAAGAATAACGTTCTAGTCTCGTGGCCAGAAAGGCAATTTGGGCAAGGAATTCTGCAGCTCTGTATTTGTTCTTTCTGGGGATGACTCCTGCCTTTCTACTGAGATTTGAAGGCATCTTCATTGATTATCACAGCTCTCACTTTTCAGATATGACTTCAATGTGAAACCCTGCTAAGCCTAGCCTTTACAGGGCTAGGCAACAAGTAGTTTGATTGCAAGTATGACATAGAAAAGGGGAGGGAGTGTTAGTGGTAGATATTATAAAGAAGTGATAGTCATAATCTCTTTTGTTCTATTTTCTATTGTGATGAAAAAGAAGATCAACTAAAATCATGACTCATCTTCTCAATCTATCCATCTGATTATAGAATGTTCAGTGGTTCTCTCATATTTCCCGTCATTATGAATTTTGTTTTGCTCTTGGGATCTGGCCATTATATTGGGTGGAAAGGCCACAGGCACCTTCTCTTGACACTCGTGCATCGTGAGTTTCACGATGCTCAAGTGCTATGCTGTTGCTATAAAATGGCCTGCGTGAATAATCAGGCGACGATATTCTAAATTTAAAGGATAAATAACCTGCTATGCCTTGGTTACAAGGCTGCGACCATAATCAGTCTTCATTCAATTGGGCTGCAAATGACTCATGATTAGAACAAGGTTGTATTCCTCCAAGAGCAGGTTACTTCTTAAAGTTAAGGCCTTGAGTAATAGAAAACTGCCTTGCCACAGTACTTTAAAGAACAAGATTACAGTCCTACTAATTAAGGTAGAAATGCTCTGTGATTTGTCAATTCAGCTTGTAAGCAACATGAGGTATCCGTACATTAAGGGAATCCACACAGTGTCTTGGGCTGGTCTGCCTCTACTTGAGTGAGTATATTAGGGCACCATTACGTGCCACCTGAGAATCTGGAAATACATATGTCCCTGATAATTTAACAAGTAAAATCCACATATGATGTTGACTACCTGTGGGAGTAAATCCGAAGAGATTACCACAGGTGATTGCAAAACCTCAATAAACGTGATTAGGTAGCAATTTCAGATTATTAATCAGACTCTTTCAAGATGGCAGGAAGCAAAGACATACTCAGGTTACCTCAAATAATGGACAATTATTGTAAAGAATAACAAGGAAAGAAAAGAGACAAGAAACATTCTCAGGAGCCTCATAACCAGGGATTGTAGCCCCTGAAAGGCTGCTCTGGAGTCAACAGGAGCCAAGAAAATCTGTCTCATCAGAAGTGGGCATCATAAATAGAGCTGCAGTGAACACTGTAGTACGTGTCTCTTTTTGAATTATGGTTTTCTCAGGGTACGTGTCCAGTAGTGGGATTGCTGGGTTATATGGTAGTTACTTTTTTAGTTTTTTAAGGAACCTCCATACTGTTCTCCATAGTGGCTTTACTAATTTACATTCCCAGCAACAGTACAAGAGAGTTCCCTTTTCTCCACGCCCTCTCCAGCATTTATTGTCTGTAGATTTTTTGATGATGGCCATTCTGACCAGTGTGAGGTGATACCTCATTGTGGTTTTGATTTGCATTTCTCTACTGATTAATGATGTTGAGCATCCTTTCATGTGTTTGTTGGCAATCTGTATATCTTCTTTGGAGAAATGTCTGTTTATACAAAGGAATATTACTCAGCCATAAGAAGAGATGAAATTGAGTTATTTGTAGTGAGGTGGATGGACCCAGAGCCTCTCATACAGAGTGAAGTAAGTCAGAAAAACAAATACCGTATGCTAACACATATATATGGAATCTAAGGAAAAAAAATAAAAGTGGTTCTGAAGAACCTAGGGGCAGGACAGGAATAAAGATGCAGATGTAGAGAATGGACTTGAGGACACAGGGGTGGGGAAGGGTAAGCTGGGACGAAGTGAGAGTGGCATGGACATATATACACTACCAAATGTAAAATAGATAGCTAGTGGGAAGCAGCCGCATAGCACAGGGAGATCAGCTCGGTGCTTTGTGTCCACCTAGAGGGGTGGGATAGGGAGGGTGGGAGGGAGAATCAAGAGGGAAGGGATATGGGGATATATGTATACGTATAGCTGATTCACTTTGTTATAAAGCAGAAACTAACACAACATTGTAAAGCAATTATACTCCAGTAAAGATGTTAAAAAAAAGAAAAGAAAGAACTTGGCAACCATTGCTCCATCTCCAAGTTTTGCCGTCGCGATGAATCTACAATTCCTCATTTCTGCTGCTTCTGACCCTACCACTGCTGACTCAGTGCATGCTCCTTATCGGGGTGCTTTCTTCTTATTTAAGGCTTTACTGCCTCATGGCTTTCTGCCCCTCATGATTCCTTTCGCTTTCTTTTAAAGTATGTTTTACTTCTACTGACCTAACTGGCAGACTCCTTCTCTGCGAGTCTCCTTCAAGTGTGTCATAGGAGAGGATCGAAATAGGCTGGCCAAGTCACCAGTGCACAGCATCCTCTTGAACAGGAGTTTCATATCAAGCCCTTTTCAGGCCTCTGGCAAGCACAGAAACCTCTGCCCTAGACTCACAGGCCCATTCAGCCTTCTCCTAAATCAGCTGTGGCCAAGGGAGCAGGAATGTGCAGTACAAAGTTGACCTACTAAAAACATATGACTACTATGTGTAAGGAACACCTCAGAAGGGTGTGGCAGGCATTCTGAGAATAGTAGAGGACCTCCTTTCGTGCCTGACCTGGTACAACAGGAGATCAGGGCAGAATTGTGACTTAGGAAGTGGAACCCTAGTTTATTGTATTGTGCTGTATGAATAGAGGTATTTCTTGATGGTAAACAATGAAATTCCAAAAAGCAATAGCAGCCCAGTCACTGCCCTACAGAGAACAAGCTGAAGGGTCAGTCCATCTGAAAACTGCATTTATTGTAGAGATGTGTTACTCCCATGGAAGCCATATATTAACCCTCCTTCTTCTGAGCTCACACGTGCCAAACAGCCTTCACATAAAGTCAACTTTATGTAATTTGACTACAGGGCAAGTATGTATGGCTCTGTCAACATGACTATATGTATATATACAAGCAAAATAAATATACAAACAAATATATTTGTATAATACAAACAGTCTCTGACTTAAGATGGTTCAACTTATGATTTTTTTACTTTATGATGGCATGAAAACAATACACATTCAGTAGAACCCATATTTTGAATTTTGAGTTTTGATCTTTTCCCGGGATATGCATCACAATACCCCTGTGATGCTGGGCAGCGCAGAGAGTGGCAGCTCCCAGTCAGCCACGAGATCGTGAGGGTAAACAACTGATACACTTACAACCATTCTGTACCTGTACAATCATTCTGTTTTTCACTTTCAGTACTGTATTCAAAATTACATGAGACATTCAACACTTTATTATAAAATAGGCTTTGTGTTAGATGATTTGCCCAACTGTGGGCTAATGTAAGTGTTCTGAGCATGTTTAAGATAGGCTAGGCTAAGCTGTGATGTTCAGTACATTAGGTGTATGAAATGCATTTTTGACTCACTATATTTTTGAGTTACAGTGTCAGGACGTAACCCCATTGTAAGCGGAGAAAAAATTGTGTATCTGTGTATGTTTCTAGACAATGTACATAGATACAGATAGATTTATATAACATATATAGTAATGCATAATACATATGTATTCTATCATATCATATGTATTCTATTATACATGAATGAAATATATAATATGTAATATATATTTCTAGATAAAAAATACAGGTAGATTTCAATAATATATATTATATATTTCTATAATAGATCATATAAGATATATATGTATATCATATACATATATACTTCGACAGTATTTGCTAATGTAAATTTATCCCTCAGAGATAGAAGAACTCATAAAAATTAAGATTCTGGGCCTCAAAAGTTGAAGATCAGCTCCTGACATGATAAGTGTCTCCGAGGTAAATTACCAGCTGAGTTTCAACAAGCCTTCCCCATATTCTACGCCTCCGCCTCACCATGAACAATAAACCTTCTATTTGAAACTTCAATACAAAATACTGCATTCTCAAGGGAATCCTTTATGTATTCACTTAATAATTGATAAGAATCATTTTCATTTAGCCAAGCTGCTGGCTATTACATTGCACACTGGGTTCACAAAACAAGGTTTTCCAAACTGAGTCACGGAAGATGGTTAAAAGGAAGAAAAAAAATGTTTCCAAGATATCCTTAAGAACAACCTGTAATTGAGATAAATATACTATTACTTGAGGATTATAGGCTCAAACTTGGCTACTCAACATCATCAGTTCTCCACCTTCATTTCCGCTTCCCTCCTGTTCTCGGGTGCAGTACACTTCCACTACTGACAACTGTCACACACAGAGCGGGTTTCAGCAAGGTGGCACGCAGAGAGCAAAGGACCACTCTTCCACTCTTCTACCTTATTAAGAATTTCAAGGTAGTGATCCCTCTGCAGTCTAGGTAAATGGCGTCTGGAGTTGCACAGTGTACAGCCTGCACGACTGTGTGCCTCGGTTGCAAATGATAACATGACCTACTAATGTATTTGATTTGTATACAGTCTAGGTTTAAACTACTGCTGTCTATTCACTTTGTCTTTTGAATTCTTAGAAAGGATGAAAGAACTATAATTACAGACAATTAGGGGACAAAAGACTCCAGGGTACACACATTTACTAAAAGCAATCAGTGATGAAGTAGTTAATGTTCAGGCTCAGTAAAAACCACAGCGCTGGGGGAGTTGTTTACATCCTTCTTTAAGGTTCTGAAAGAAATAAACTGCATCAGGAGGAAATAGTGCTTTATGTCTGGGGCCAAGGCTTGAGAGATGAAGCTTAAATACAAGAAATTGCCTGGGTTGGGTTTAACTGTGGTCGATAAATCCAGAAATCACATTGTACTTTCATTCTCTGGAGATTAGCTTCTGTAAGGTTCCTGTGTGTGTGTGTGTGTGTGTGTGTGTGTGTGTGAGAGAGAGAGAGAGAGAGAGAGAGAGAGAGAGAGAGAGAGAGAAAGAGAGAGGCTACATATATGCAAGAATGTCTCAATTCCTTCAATCAGAAAAATCATTTTGAATAGAAATTGATTGCTGGGGAGGTTATGAGCTCCTTTCAGCTTAAAAGTAGCAATTCTTCGCCCCATTAATTCTTTATTCAAAGTTTGTCATTATTTAAACACCACTGTTTGTCTCTTTCTCAGCGTTGCTGATTTGAAAAGAATCCTGCCACATTCATTAACCATTAAAGCAGGCAGGGCCACTGCGGCATTATCTTATTAAATGACTGGTTGCTTTTTAAATGACTTATAAAAAAAAAAAAAAAGCACAAGATCTACTTCCTGTCATGAAATAACCACATTGATTAAAAAACAAATCCAGCAAGATGGTCTCAAAGTTTGTTTTTGTCAAATTGGCAATGACTGTGAAAACTCTTAAGATTGCTGTAGAACAGCTTTAAGATGAAATCCCACCAACAACTATTATTGTGAGGTAGGAACAGCACTAAAATAAACAGCATGATGAGAAGAATCTGGCAAGGCAGGATGGTCTGAGCCATATGTGAAAAATGCTTCGAAGCATTTAAGGTGAGTGTGAATTAGAGAACTGAGGA
Source organism: Grampus griseus (assembly GCF_964374135.1). Classification (NCBI taxonomy): domain Eukaryota; kingdom Metazoa; phylum Chordata; class Mammalia; order Artiodactyla; family Delphinidae; genus Grampus; species Grampus griseus. Next base: position 69,161,308 of record NC_139007.1, on the reverse strand, counting down.
ACTTGATACCAACAAATTGGGCATGTCTCTTACTGACCTTGATCTGTCCCCCTTCCTCTAATGTTTCTCCTTCAGGCCCATCTCCACACTCCCACCAGAACATTCTTTCTTAGATATTAGTTAATGAAAACTGCTAGATGTTTCCCTCCTACTTACAGATCAAGTCCAAGTTTTTGACATTGTGTGCAGTGCCCTCTGTGTTCCGACGTCTTTATCTCTCCAGACGATGACCCTCTCCTACCCACCCTGAAGACCCACACCCTGCAAATTCTCTCTCCATCTCTGTGTTGTACTCTAAAGCACAGGTGGTCCTTTCTGCCTGGTATGCACTTCCTTCTTGGTCCTTCAAAATCAAGTTCAGAGATAATCTCCACGGGATTCCTTCTCAGACTCCTTTCCCTCCTGTGAATGTTTTCTTGCATCTATCATGCTGGCAGGATGGGAAGCTGGGGGAGTCATCTGCTGGAAGTGGGTATTTGGGACTGGGGTAATTGCCTTTAAGTTGTGGTTGCTTAGCAAACACACTGACTTACTTAGAACTTAGGTTGGATGTTCATTTAGGGGATTTAGGGATGTTGATGGAGATTATGTGGTAGAGGCACTGAAGCCCTCTTAGCCAGTCTTGGCAGCCACAAGATACACAGTGTATGTCTGCATCTTCCATCCGTGCCTGTATTCGAGCCCTCCTGGGGCAGAAGCTTTTTCATTTCTGCACCCCTCTGACTCACAGGACCAGACATTCTGAAGTACTAAAGAAATGCTTTTGCTGAACTGAATGTTTCAGTCGATCAGAATACGCATATTTTGAATATTTAAGTCCTAATGAACAAAAACAACTTTCCTGACAAAATGCAATAGTTCACTAGGAAATGAACCAGTCTTTAGGATTCATAAGGAACCTGACACAAATCTCATTTAATCCTCACAAATAACTCTGTGAACATAAACCACGGCACAACAGAAGGCAGCATCAGACAAACATGGGAGATCATTCGTTTCTGCCTTACCTCCTCTCCCTGAGTCTGGCTTCATTTCTCATTCCTCTCATGCCATGCTGTCACCAGGCAAATGTTGTGTCACAACCAAGACAAGCTCTATGGCTGGCAGTCAAAGAAATCTCACAAAGTGACTTTTACTACAGTGAATCTGCCATGGACAAAGGCTTAGCCCTGAGTCCTGAAGGTTCAGAAATTCAGTTACAAAGACTTTGTCAGGATCTTAATATCTCCCCTCAAGGAAGTTTTCCCTGAATTAAAGAACATGGAGTCTTTCTAAATGGTCCCACAGGATTCTGCACTTACCTCTGTTCAAGCTCTTAACTCTCTATATTGTTAATATTGATGTCTGTCTTATCAGATTACTGACTTCTTGAAGACACGATTGGTCCTATTTATCTATATCTCCTCTATAAGTAGGATGTCAGTACAGGTTTGGTAAATAATGAATGAATGCACGTATTCAGTTTTTGGAGATGTTTAATCTTTTGAACAAATGCCATAAGATTCTGAAATCTAAAACTATATTGTCAATTTCATAGTTTCACATTTGGAAATATAGCTGTCAAGCTATAGCAACTTCACTTTTTTAGTCACAAGGTATGTGGTGTCTGATGTGCCCATCTTCAAGGTGACTTTGTCACAGCCACATTTAGCCCTGTGACTCTTCAGCTCTGTGCTTTCACAGCAGACCAAACTTCTGTTCTCCTGGACACGTTTTTTCTAGGTACACATATAACTCCAGTCATATTTCTGTTGATTCTTATGGAGCTAGGAGTCATCCTAGCTCCTCAAGATGGTGTTGCATACATCTTCCTGATCCATTGTATGCTGATTTATAATTCAACTCTCAAGAGGGAATTCTCAAGGAGCAAACTGGCTTTAATTACTCGTTGTCACCGCATATAGTAGTTACTGTTATTGCCCCTATTTTAATATTAAATAAATAAAACAATACCTAGAAAGATCAAATTAATTGAACAAGATCATACAACTCCTAAGGGACAGAATTTGGACTAAAATTGATAGTTTTTGCTTCCTAGTCCATGCTTCTTCTCTCATTAAAAAAAAAAACAAACTGTTGTGGAGCTATAATGCACACAGAGAAAGCTGTACACCTCAGTGAATTTATGTAAATTGAACAAAATCATATAAGCACCAACCAGACCAAGCATCATCATATTCCAAGTAGCCCAGAGGTTCCATTCTCTTCTAGTCACTACACCACCCATGCAATGGGCATCCACTATCCCAAGTTCTAAGATCATAGATTGATTTTCTCTAATTTTACACTTTACATAAATGGGATTATACGATATGCGTATTTTGCACCTGTCTTCTTTTACTGAACATTATGTTTATGACATTTATCCATACAGTCATAGTCATTCATTTTCATGGCTGTATAGTATTCAATTTTATGAAAAGATCACTATTTATCCACCTGCTCATGATGGGTATTTGGGTTGTTTTAAATTTGGGACTGTTATGAATAGGGCTGCTGAATGTTCCTTCCCTCCAAATTCTGACCATACATATCAAATAATTTTAGAGATGGAAGCACAAATTCATGGCAGAATGAATCAAGCCTTTTATTTTGAAAATGCTGTTTTTACCCTAAAATGTCAAGGGTGGCATAATATTCATAAAATGATTAATTAGCAACAGTAAGAGATTAAAGGAGAAAAAGCATGCAATCATCTAAAGAGATACAAAATTTTTTCAATAAAATTTACTGTTGAGTCCCAATGAAAACTTCTAGCAAACTAAGAGCAAAAGGAAAGTTTCTTCATATGTTAAGGGGCTAGAAAAAAATGGAAAATCCTTCCCTGCAACAAGACAAGGGTGCTACAACAAGACAAGGTTGTTGTGTCTCACTACTATTCATTATGCTGAAGGTACCAGTAAGCACAATAAGATGTGAAAAACAAAAGTTATAAGGATAACAAAGGAAAATAGTTTTATTCACAGGTGATACGATAAAAGCATGGAAAATCAAAAATTATACACATAAAGGGCTTCCCTGGTGGCACAGTGGTTAAGAATCTGCCTGTCAATGCAGGGGACACAGGTTCGATCCCTGGTCCAGGAAGATCCCACATGCCACAGAGCAGCTAAGCCCGTGCACCACAACCACTGAGCGTGTGCTCTAGAGCCCACGAGCCACAGCTACCGAAGCCCACACACCTAGAGCCCGTGCTCTGAAACGAGAGAAGCCACTGCAATGAGAAGCCTGCACATAGCAACGAAGACCCAATGCGGCCAAAAATAAATAAATAAATTTATTTTTAAAAAAATTATACACATAAAATATTAGAAATAATAAGAATCTAGCAAGTTTCCTCAGTGTAAAAATACATTTTAAAAAGATCATTGCATTTCATTATATGAGCAAAACCAGGGAGAATATATAATTTAGTTAAAAAGATAGACTTTAAATAACATTTTAAAAATAAAGTATCTTAAAATGTAAGAAAATTTAAGAAAAGAACTCTTCAAAATCATTAAGATGACATGAAAAGATTGACAAAAGACTTAAAGAGACGTTTCACTGAGGAAGGCTCTGTAGTATAGAGACAAATACATGAAAAGAGGCTCAGTCTCATTAGTAGGCAGCGAAATGCAGCGAAATTAACCACAATACATTCTATTCCTACCAGATTTGCAAAAATTAAGTGTCATCAAGGATATGGAATAACCAGTACACTTATGCACAGCTGGTAGTGTATAATCACTTGAAAAAACAATTTATCATTGACTGATAAAGTTGATTTCATTCAGTGAATGCAACTCAGCTATTCTACTGGTGGAATACCTAGGAATTACCCTAGAGAAACACTTCGAAATATACAAATGTCTATCCACAGTAGAATGGGAAAAAATACAGAATAAGCATATGATAGATTACTATCTATCAGGGGAATTGAATGCATTTCAGCAGCCTGTAAAAACATAGATAAATATCAAGAACACTATTGAACAAAATAAAGCAAAGTTGAAGATGGATATACATCGTGTGATTCCATTCATATAAAGTTTAAAAACAGGAACAACTAAACACTATACTATTTAGGCACAGACACATATTTGGTACGTCTATAAGGTAAAGCAAACCAAAAAATCAGAATAATCATTACCAATTAGAAAGAAAAGAATGGAATATGATTTTAGAAGGGTACAGAGAGAACCTGAAAGGTAACGGCAACAATCTTTACTTTCTTCATCTACATGGTGAATACTAGGCAGGCAGATATTCAGCTGGTACAAACTGGTAAAGCTGGAGTGATGCGTCCTTACTGGTTGTAAAGAGCTGTTTCCAGAGACCTCCAAGTCTCCCCACTCCAAGCACCTGCGTTGCCCCAACCTTGAGATATGAATTCATTTACATATAATTTAATTACTGATATTTGGGGTTTAGAGCAACTAAACGATTACTATTTGTTTTCTATGTGTCTCACCTATTTTTATATTGCTTTGTTCCTCTTTTCCTGACTTGGTTTGGTATTTTTTTTATTCTATTTTGTACTTTCTTTTATCCTTTAGGTATACAATTCTTGTCTTTTTTTATTAGTGGTTACTCTAGAGATAAAAACATGCATATTTAACTCACTACAGTCTCCCTTATGTTAATACTTTATGACCCTTGAAACAATGCTAAGAACCTTACGGCAGTTTCACTCTATTTACTTCACTCCCAACTTTGTATTATTGCTGTTGTAGATTTTGCTTCTCCATAGATTGTATACTCCACAAGGCACTGTTGTCATGTTGTTTTAAAGTTAGTATTTTTAAATCACCCACACTTTAACCCATTCTGCTGTTCTTCATTCCTCCTATAGTCTTGTATGTCTATCTGAGATCCCTTTTCCTTTAGCCTGAAAAAATTCCTTTAGCCTGAAAAAATTCCTTTAGTGTTTCTTGTAGTGCAGATCTTCTGGTAATAAACTATGTCAGATTTTGTCTGCTGAAAAGTATTTCTTTTACCTTCATTTTTAAAGGTGACTTTCATTTGTCATAGAATTCTCAGTTAGAAGTTTTTTCTTTCAGTATCTATGATGTCATTCCATTTCCTACTGCTTTCCGTATTATCTGCTCAATTGTCAGTGATAAGACCTATTGTTGATCCTCTGAACTTAAAGTGTCCTTTTTAAAATTCCTTTTAATATTTTATCCGTTATTATATTTTTCAGTTATATAATTTATTTGATTTTTTTATAGACTTCAACTCTCTGGTGAAATTCTCCCAACTTCAATAATTTTTTCTCTCAACTGCAATCTTTTTCTCCAACATACTACTTGCAGTTTATGTGCTATAATGCCTCTGATTAAAACACTTAAGTGTATGGTTTTTGAGAAACTAGCAATCTTTTATAAATTATAGAGGTAAAATTTCTCATGGCTTCTTTCCCACTCACTCTAAATCAGAACTTAAAGAATCTAAGAATTCTTTAAGTTCTAAATTACCTGGAGGAGGGGGAGGTTTCTTCACATAAAGAAAACCAGTTATACTTTAATTGCTTAGATGGGTGTTATTATTTTATATCATACGTGTCTGGCAGACACAACCAATTCCCTTTCCAACTCCTTTCCTGCCTGACTTCTTTAACTTCAAATTTATCTGACTGCTGAGAGTATAACTGAATGGCAAACTATAGAGTTAAACACATTATGATTGACCAAAACACAGCAAAGGCAACTTGATGCTTTGCAAAAGGTGTGTTCCCCACTTAAATGTGAAAAGTGTTGTAGATCAAATGCTTCATACGGGCATGTGTCATTGGTCTGGCAAGCTGGCTGATTCCTTGAAAGCAAGGGCAGGGCCTTAAATTCTCTTCCATTCTCTTGACACTTCCCAATACAGCTCTTTGTATATATAATAGATGTTCAGATTTTGGATGTCTCTTGTAACTATCCAAAATTTGCTACAACATGCAGAAGAAATTCTATGTCACTTCAGAACTTAAGATTAAAAAAAAACACCTCTAATTATCTACTAATTCAATTAGTAATAAAATCCCAGAAATGAGATTGTACCACAAGTACTTTTAAAGAAGAGTTTTTCCAACAGCATCTGGTAAAGTTGTTGAAAGTGAGTAAGCAGCCTCTTAGTATACCACACTGGCCACAGTTCCCTTCTATAAGAAAACTCCAAGAGAATGTGGTTTGGACAAACCACTTACTGAATATATCAATAGTTTCAAGGGCAGTCAGCACAAAAGAGTTGAAGTTTTCAAAAAACATTGTAATGTAGTACTTGGTGGGGGAAGGAGCACATATAAGATAATTAAAATTCGCTCATGTCATAGGCAAATTCTGAAATTGCAGAGGCTTAGTACAGTAAGAATTTTTTTCCAAATTAAAACCAGTTGTAGGACCGATGACCCATTCCATTATGAGGCTATGCTATCCAGAACACATGACCTCAAGGTCACCAGGGCACAGCAGACAGGGCTAGAGGAACCAGGAGATAAATTTTTAAGAACTGGAATCACTTTGCACATTTTCCATTGGCCAGAACCCAGTCACAAAGCACAGGCAACTACAAATGAAGCCCAGAAATGTAGAGGACAAATGGGTATCTGGTGACTTAACAGTCTCTGCTACAGAAATGATGTCAAAATGAATCTTTGGCCTGTATTTTTAACTCTTCTATTATTAGATGGGTATAGAAACAGAAATCTGACAGTGATGATAACAGGGGTTATTGTGATTTTATAAAGCAAACATTTTCCTTTATTCACCTAATAAGCATTTATTACTGAATTACTATAGGCATACAACGCTGTGTAATACAATGAAGTAGGAATAAAGATAAATCAGTCTTAAACATTTTTCCTCAAGGTGTATGGAGTCTAAGAGCAAAGATAAAGACATGGTGCAGAATGTTCACTAAACTTTCATTTCTTTCATCTCCACAAACTGCTGGGGTTTTGCCTTTGTTAACAAAAGTAACAAAAACACTTAAACATTATTCCAAGTGCTTCATTTTCTATTTAAAGTAGGAATTATACTCTTATCTACTTCTATAGGCTAAAGATTCAGCTGTCAAAGTAATATAAAAAACATGAATATAGAAAGCTGTCCTATTTTTGTTTTAATGTGATGGGAAGAGCAGTCAATGCCTCAGGGCATTTTCCTCCTGCCACTGACTGAAGCTGAGACCTTCGGGAAGTCAGTTCAACCCTAAGGTCTTTGGTTTCCCCTCATTCGGACATGTTCCTGAAGGTCTCTCCCCAGTGTAGATTCCAAGTTTTGGGTTGCTTTTCAGGTTTGTCTTCATTGTTTCTCCCTGTCTTTCTGTTAAAATACCTTCTTCCAATTCTGCCCAGGAAGGCATCCTGGTGCCCCAAATGAGTCTGACACCCCAAACAGAGGTCCAGCCTCTGGAATCTGGACTTTCCCAAATCTCTTCTTGCTCTGCTTTCATGTGTTCCTGTCCTGTGGCCCCTTCTCTCAATCCTTATTTCCTACTTCCAAGGACTTAGCTACTCAGATAAAGTAACATGTACCCATGTGTTCATGAACCCATTGCTTCGTTCCCATCTCAACTAACACAAATTCAGGACTAGTTTTCTGGAGGAAATTTCTTCCCACAAAGAGCACTACTAAGAGGGCAAACATGAGGTTCCTTGGGTGGTGGGAGAACAAGAGAAGCCCTGAATCTCTAGCTAATCAATTGTCTGTTCCTGTAACAGAAAGTGGACATGTCACTAGATGATTCTGCTGTAGATCATCTCAAGAGAGAACACTTGCTACAATATCCCCGTCCTTCAATAGCACCTCTCCATTTAGCCAAATTTCATAACCTCTTGAGCTTACATTGCTTATGTAACAGTGCATAATGAAATGGTGTTGAAATTTTATCAAACACTTTTTCACATGTAACAGATCATATGGTCCCCTCCTTTCTTTCATAACCTTACTGAATTATGTCAACTGATTTTTGAATGTTAAGCCAAACTTGCATTCTGGGAATAAACCCAACTTTTTATGATATGTTACCATTTTTACATATTCCTAAATTTGATTTGCTAATATTCTGTTTAGGATTTTTGCATTTGTAATTTTCCTTTTCTGCAGTGTCTCTGTAAATTTTGGGTATCAAGGTTATGCTGTACTCATAAGGAGAATTGGGAAATATTTCTTCCTTTTTTACTTCTCTAGAAGACTTCATGCATATTTAGTGTTATTTCTTACTGAAAATTTTGTAGAATTCATTATTAAAGCCATCTAAGCCTGGAGCTTTTTTTATTGAATGTTTTTAAATTATATATTTATTTTTATTTATATTTGACTATTAAGATTTTTGGGGGGGGGATTTTTTTTTTTTTTTTTTGCCGTACGCGGGCCTCTCACTGCTGTGGCCTCTCCCATTGCGGAGCACAGGCTCCGGACGCGCAGGCTCAGCGGCCATGGCTCACGGGCCCAGCCGCTCCGCGGCATGTGGGACCTTCCCGGACCGGGGCATGAACCCGTTTCCCCTGCAACGGCAGGCGGACTCTCAACCACTGCGCCACCAGGAAAGCCCACTATTAAGATTTTATATTTCTTTGTATCAGTGTTTTTTTGCTGTATTTTTGCAAGGAATGTTTCCTTTTCACTTAAGTTTTCAAATTGATTAGTATAAAATTTGTTATTATATAATTTAATTATTCTTTTAATGGATAAAATATCTATAATGTTTCCTTTTTCATCCATGGTGTTTGCAATTCACAACCATCTCTCTTTTTCTCTTGATCAATCTTCCCAGGAGTTTTTCATTTTTATTAAACTTTCCAAAGAAGTAATTTTGGGCTATGTTGATTTTCCCTATTGCATGTTTTTTTCTATTTTATTCCTTGAGTTTACTTTGTTATTATTTTTCTAACATATTTATATGGATACTCAGGTCACTGATTTTCAGCCTTTCTTGTTTCTAACACATGCATTTGGAGACAGAAATTTCTCTCTAAGCATGGTTTTAGTGGCATCACAGGTGAATGATACTATCATTTAATGAAATATATGTTCTAATCCCCCCTGTAATTTCTTCTTTGATCCATGGTGTGCATAAAAGAGTTGACAAAGCAAGCCTGACTGCCATCCTTTGAAAGGTCTGTGAACAAAGGTGGCCCTTGGCTGGCATCTGGGAACTTAGATCTGGGGAGTTTCCACCATTCCCAGAACTGTTAAGAGTCACTCACGAAGCCTAAACTACACAAACAATATGGTTGATGTTGATCACCTGCTGTCCTTCTGGGAGTCTGGCCTTTTGGTACATACCAGGCAGAGGCTGGTCTGACCAGACCCCAGTAAAATCCCTGGGCACTGAGTCTCTATGAGTGTCCCTGGTTGGCGGTAGTTCACATATGTTGTCACAACTTGTTGGAGAAATTAAGTTCATCCTGTGTTACTCCACTGAGAGAGGATTCTGGCAGCTTGTGGCTGATTGATTTCCCCCAGATTTTGCCCCATGTGCCTTTTCCTTTGCTGATTTTGTTCTGTATGCTTTCATTGTAATAAATCATAGCCTTTAGTATGACTATATGCTGAGTCCTGTGAGTCCTCATAGTAAATATTGAAGCAGAGAATGGCCCTGGGAGCTTTCAACACACATGGGTTCAAACATTTGGGGATTTTCTCCCTTTTATGTGCATCTGTTTCACTTAATTGCACTGTTGTCAGAGAACATATGATGAATGATTCTAATCTTCTGAAATTTGTTGAAACTGCCTGTATGATAAGTCAATATGAATAAATTTTCCATATGTAGCTGTAAGGAATATTTACTTTGAAGTTGTGGTCAGTGTTTATTATGTCTATTAAGTTTGTTAATTTTAGTTTTCAAATATTTTAAATATTTGCTTTTTTTCTGCACGTTCTATCAGTTACTTAAAGAAATGCATTAAAATGACCTACTGCAATTGTAAATTTGTGTATTTTTCTTTCTAGCTGTATCCATTTTTGCTTTGTATATTTTGAGGCTATATTATTACTTGCATCAAATTTAGAATTGATAACATCTTCCTGATAGATTCACCATTTTTCTATAATGAAACTTCTTATTACTAATAATGTTTCTTGTCCTAAAATCTTTGATTGATAATAGCAGTGAAACATTATTTTCATGTGTGTGTGTGTGTGTGTGTGTGTGTGTGTGTGTGTGTGTGTTTTGCTTAGGTTTGCAGGGTATATATCTTGTCTATTCGGTGACAATGTATCTTTCTATATCTTTAAATTTAAGAATGTCCTTTGTAAAAAGCATATACTTAGGTTTTGTCTTCTTTATCCAGTCTGACAATTACATTCAGTATAATTGCTAATATTTTTAAACTTAAGCCTACTATCTTGCTCTTTGTATTCTACTTGTCCCACTTCTTTTGGGGAAATAACTAAAGCCCATTATATAAAAATATGGATATTCAAAACTACACTGCCTAAAGATTAGTTGGACCCTCAAGGGATGATTTGGCAAACTCTTTCTTAAATATTTTAGCCTTGCGGTTCATGTGGTCTCTGGTACAAGTAGTTAACTGATGGTGTGGCCCAAAACATGTAAATAAATAGCCATGGCTGTCTTCCAATAAACTGTTTTTACAAAAACAGGCAACAAATTTATAGCCAATCTTTCCAACTCTTGTTCTAGAATCAATTACTTTTTTCTTTATTGGAGTCCCATGCAGTTCTTCCATTCCTTCAAATAATTTTGCTTTTTATTCTCTCTGTATTTCTGTCTTAATATGTTTTACTGACTTGCTTTCTAATTCACTGATCTCTTCTGTGTGTCTAATCTGCAGTTAAACCATCCATTGTTTTTTTTTTTTTTTTTTTTTTTGAGGTACTCGGGCCTCTCACTGTTGTGGTCTCTCCCGTTGCGGAGCACAGGCTCCGGACGCGCAGGCTCAGCGGCCATGGCTCACGGGCCCAGCCACTCCACGGCACGTGGGATCCTCCCGGACCGGGGCACGAACCCGCATCCCCTGCATCGGCAGGCGGACTCCCAACCACTGCGCCACCAGGGAAGCCCCATTGTATTTTTAATTTCAACTATTGTATTTTTTACTTATACATTTTTCCATTTGATGTTTGTATAGATTCCAATTCTCTGGTAAATTTACCCATCCTCTCATCTTTTTCCTTTGACACATTAATCATATTTGTGTTAAAGTCTATAGCCATTAACATCAATATCTGAATGTCCTATTGTTCTATTTTATTATCCTTTTCTCTGGGTTTTCAGTCATTTATTAAAGTCTTCTAGTCTGCCTGGTAAAGTAATATTGTGTATGAAAAGTTATACAGATAATTTGAGGCTCTAGCCAGTGCTATCTTTTTCCAGATAGAATTAACTTTTGCTTTCTTGCAAGCATTCAGAATAGGGTATGTCATCTAAATCCAGGCTGGGATACAGTTATTTTGAAGGTGTATCAATCTTTTCTGTATACTGGTTATTTTCTTCTTTAATCTTAATCCTAGAGCACAGATCCTGTGGGGACCTAACTGGAAGTCTAGAGGCCCCTTCCCCTCATAGACTTTGATTCAAAGTTTAGTGTCCCCACCTTTGTGAGACTGTTGGAAACTGAGCTCAGTCTCCCAACCTCTTAGGGAAATCTTTCTGCTCTGATCTGTAGCATTCAGCTCTGCACTGTTTATGAATTGGTAACTACCTCAAAGGGAAAAGCAGTGCATGACTGGGCTCACCTCATATGTTGTTCCTTTTTCCAAGATCTTCTCTCAAGTCTTGACTCTGGTCATAGTTTTGCTTTAGAGCCTTAAGTAAGACCATTTAAAGCTTAGCTCAGGATCCCAGCCCTTACCTTCCACAGATTCTTAGCTTCTTAGACTTTTGTTAAAACACCTCAACTGGTCATTGGATTATTTTTTTCCTGAACTTGTATAAATATGTTTATCTAAGCTTTAGTTCACATGTCTGTCTAGGCTAAGCATTCCCTTTCTCAGATACTGAAACTCTAAGATGGTACGAGTACTTTCTTCTGGGTCTTGACTTTCCTTGAAAGCACCAAACAGACATCCTTGTTGGTTAGAACTAAGTACAAAAGAGGGAATTCCTGGTGGTCCAGTGGTTAAGACTCAGGCTCTCACTGCTGTGGACCCGGATTCAATCCCTGTTCAGGGAACTAAGACCCCACAAGCCATGCAGTGCGCCCCCGACACACACCAAAAAAACAATTAAGTACAAAATAGTAGTTCTGGTTGTTTCCTCTTTTTGAGGAGGGAGTAAACTATCAATAAATTAAGTCAAGAATTTATCAGATGTGCTGCTTTTAGCAAAAAGAGATTTTCAGCACATGTACAGCCTGTTGAATTACACACAATACTTACTAAATCTTGCCTTTCTGATAGTTTTGTGATTTGTATTAGATCAGCCAGCCAACTTATTCCGAAAGGTGGACCAAATGCTGGTACATAACCGCTTTCTCCAGACCAGGGGTGTGTGTGCCTGCAGGAGCTAACCGCAAGGAACAAAGGGATCAAACCACTGTGGAGCTGTTACATCAGGAATTGGCAAGCTAACTTCAAGACGTGTTCAGACGGAACTTGAATGTTATTGGTGTAAGTTAGTGTAGAATTTTCAAATGGATATTTCAGTTTTAGCTTGATCTCCAAGGGCCAGATCTCCCTCTAAAGTGGCTGCAAGCTGTGCTGCCTTCCATTCACCTCAGGATACAATTGAACAAGCCATCCTGGAGTTGGTCAAATCCTCCTCTCTGGCTCCCTACAGACTGACTCTCTTTTTTTTTGCTCTTAAGCAGGCCAAGAACCAGGCTGGAATTCGAAAACAAAGATGATTGAATTTTCTGATTTAGTCAACGTATTTTACATAAGGTTCTATGTGGCAGTGATAGCTGGCCCCCAACGTTTGTGTTCTTCTTCTACAGCACAGTTCTACCTGGGAAGAGGCTGCCCCATCCGTGATCCCATTTCCCAGCACTACCACTTCCTTCTAGTTCTCACCAATAGAATATAAGCAAGTGCTGAGTGTTGCTTCTAACCTGAGGCGGCTGGGAAGTGGATATGCATGTTCTGCTCTTTTCTCCCATCTGTTGGCTGAATTTTGTTACCCAAAAAGACCTCAGAAGGCACTTCTTGAAGGTAGTAAAATCTCGTCAGTCTGGGTTTCTAAATAGGTACAAAAAAAGAATATGTTCATTCTCTACCAAGCAGGAATACACACACGAGACTTTCATAGAGCAAGAAGATATCTATTGTGTTACATTGCTGAGAGTTTTGTCTTATGGATATGTTAGTTCCAATAGCTAGCATTATCCTAACCAATAGTGCCTTTATGGACACCTACACACACACACACACACACACACACACACATGCACAGACAGATAAGCATTCTTAGGCAATTGACTTCCATAGTCTCATAGACTAGCTGTCTCAATCAGCATTCAACTGGGGAAGCACACACTTCTATAGGAGGTATATACATATACACACACACACATAGGTGTGGTGTGTGTGTGTGTGTAAAGGTATTTGTTACAAGGATTTGACTTTACACAGTTGCGGGAGTTACGCAGTCTCAGTGAAGCTATTGTCTCTGCATCTGATCCAGGAGCCTGAAGTCCACAGACATGAGGACCTGCCTTGTCTGAAGGCAAGATGCTGTGGAGTGAGGGAAGGCAGGGATAATGTGGAACCCACAAGGACAGACTGGAATCAACATCAGTTCTTAATTTCTCAGTGCTTCCAGACTTGAATATGTGAGTATTCTATGGGTCACACTATCATCCTTCATCAGGGAGCTAAACACAATACGACATACAAGTGGGAGAAACTCAAGGAGGATCTGAGGACAGGTGAGGTTTCAAGTCTGGATGCTTTCCAATGCCAAGGAGGTGAGCCAGCAGGTAAGCAACAATGAGCTACAAAAATATCTGACAGCCTTGCTTCAACCTTTGGGCATTAAAAGACAAGACGGTTGCTGCTTCACTTCCACTCTCCAAATCTCGTGTAAACAAATGTCTCTTATGGATCATTCTAAAAGAAAACATGTAGAAAAAGAATCTCACCTGAACACAGTTGAGTCTAGTGAAGTTGACACATTACAGAGCCCCCCATCCAGTTTGCTGATTAAATTACAGGCCAATTGTTGTTCCTTAAAGGATTACCACTCACTTATTCAACAAATGTGCATTGAATGCCATATATTTTCCAGTATTTGGGAAGTACTGAAGATAAAGATACGAGTAAGATGTATTCCCAAACTTTAGCAACTCATCATCCAGGGGAAGAAACAAAACTATAAACAAATTATGATACCATCATTGCAATGATATCACTATTCATAGGGCATTGTACAAACACAGAGGAGAAGCAGTGTAGCGTATTGACATTAACGAGCATACGAGACCACCTTGTTCACACCTACATTTCCAAATATCCTGGGAAACATCACACGGCTCCAATACCAGCAACTTCCAATCTGCTTTTCTGCAGTCAGCAACATCCCCTACTGTCTTCCAAAGGTGTTAGCTTGAGAGTCATAAGTGTAGAAAGAAACGGTGAACCTCGTCTTAACTTTAGAAACCAGAGATGAGGCTAAAAGTAATTACTAGAAGAAAATGACATCAATTGCTTTACTTTAAATTGAAAGCAGTATATAGGAGAGACTAACAAGAGTGAACAAAGATCTATAGACTTTGTGTAGAGTCATTTTTCATATATATTCAATTCAGCAGTAGTATGACTTAGTAAATAACAAGCATAGAAATGACAGGAAGTGGGGATTCGTTTTTCCTTCTAACACTGAGGAATAAGTTCTATGTAGGTCCATCATCAAGGCATGGAACATACAAAATGCTTTTCAGATTGTTGAAGGCATTTCACCAGCTTCCCCTAATTAGCCAACAAACATTAACAAAATTAAAAATCAATTATAATGGCCCTCAGTTCCCAAGTGGGAAAACTGAGGCCAAAGACTTTTTTTTTTTTTAACATCTTTATTAGAGTATAATTGCTTTACAATGGTGTGTTAGTTTCTGCTTTATAACAAAGTGAATCAGTTATACATATACATATGTTCCCATATCTCTTCCCTCTTGCGTCTCCCTCCCTCCCACCCTCCCTATCCCACCCCTCCAGGCAGTCACAAAGCACGGAGTTGATCTCCCTGTGCTATGCGGCTGCTTCCCACTAGCTATCTCTTTTATGTTTGGTACTGTATATATGTCCATGCCATTCTCTCACTTTGTCACAGCTTACCCTTCCCCCTCCCCATATCCTCAAGTCCATTCTCTAGTAGGTCTGTGTCTTTATTCCTGTCTTACCCCTAGGTTCTTCATGACATTTTTTTTTCTTAAATTCCATATATATGTGTTAGCATATGGTATTTGTCTTTCTCTTTCTGACTTACTTCACTCTGTATGACAGACTCTAGGTCTATCCACCTCATTACAAATAGCTCAATTTCGTTTCTTTTTATGGCTGAGTAATATTCCATTGTATATATGTGCCACATCTTCTGAGGCCAAAGACATTTATTCAAGGTTAGGAAGGATTTATGACAAAGTGAGGAACAGAGGCTGTATCTCTGACTCTTTTTCGGTGTCCACACCGCTGGCCTCAATCACCGTGCGATAACCGAAATGAATTGTAGGTTCAAATATTCCTCCTGCCACACTTGAATTTACTTGCTATTCTCTTCCTTTCTTCCTCTCCCCTCGACAACCTGGGGGTATGACGAGTTGTATTTATTCTGACTGGTTTAAACAATTTGAAATATTATTTCCTGAGGAAAGTGACCCAGGTAAGAGCGCTGTAAATTTGTGGGTCCCAAAGTAAATTAAGGCTGAAGTGATCCAGACTCTTGGAATTTGGAACTTCAATTTGCTCCCGTTTTGGAGGGATTTTGACTCTGACACTAGAAATCACTTTTTTTAAATCAAAAACACTGAACATAAGTGGTGAAATTTTATTTTTTTTGCTAAGTGCTTAATAGTGTACACATAGGTAGAGTGATATAATTTATCATCCAAACCGGGGTATTTTGAAAATGAAAGGAGGCCTATTATTTATTATGCCTAGAAAGTAAATGGAAACAGGGCTTCCTGGACAAACTGAGACCAACCTGATCAACCTACATTGCAACATGCTTTTTTATTAATGGATGTGTAGAAACATTTGTACCCTTGGTGAATATCCATATCGTGCATAATTAATTTATCTTGGTACACTGGCTAGCTCGTTGCCCCTCACCCCGAGTATCTAAATTTAGATAGCATATTAGCTTCCTAGAACTACTGTAACAAAGTACCGCAAACTGAGTGGTTTAGAAAACAGAAATTTATTCCTTCACAGTTCTGGAGGCAAGAAATCTGAAATCAAGGTATTAGCAGAAACATTCTGTCTCTGAAGTGTCTATGGGAGAATCTGTTCCATGCTTTTCTCTTAGCTTCTGGTGTTGCTGGCAATTTCGGCTATTCCTTGGCTTGTAGAGCATCACTTCAATCCTGCCTCCATCATCACACGGCATTCTCCCTGTGTCTGAGTCTGGGTCTCTTTTCCTTTTTTCATAAGGACACTAGTCATACTGGATTAGGGTCCGCCCTAATGACCTTATCTTAACTTGATTACATCTGCAAAGACTATTTCCAAATAAGGTCACATTCACAGATCCCTGGGGTTAGGATTTCAATGTATCTTTTTAGGGAACACAACCTCCAACAGATAGCAATGATATCAAAGAGCATATTTCATTTAGAATGAAAAAGTAGCAATGGCCTTGTGGCCTCTAGAGCATGCTTTTCAATCCTTGCTGTAATTGTCGTTTCTTGAACCAATGGACCTTAGAGAGGCCGGGGACAGGTTACTGAAAGAGGGCACTGGAGAGCTGCCAAGCACAGAGGCGGTTATTTCAATGCAAGGTTCAAATCTATCTGGAGCAAATAGTCTTTAGGAATATAATGTACCTTCTTTATGGCATATCCTTTTATTGAAGCATTTTCCCCCTTGAGATAAAGCCCATGAATTCAGGCAACACAAACTTTTGATTATTTTTTAGTTACTACGTTAGGTAAAAAATTACCACATCTGTTTTAAAATAGCTCTTGGGAAGGCTAGTGATCGAATGCTGGTGGCTGTGAGCTCCAGTGATGCAAGAGGAACACGTGGCTGAGCACTCACCTTCACAGCACACAGCTAAATATATCTGCTGATGCAGTCAATAAATTATTCATGCTATTTCTGCCTAAAAGCAACACTGCCATTCAATGCCTATGAGATCCGCTTCCTCCTTACTATATTCTTTTTTCCGCAAACACCTGGGAGAAATCATTATCATGTCTTCCTGAGGTATTGTTAGCAGCTCCATGCTGTCATTTCTCAGGTTACATGACCCAGAAATAAGTTAATTATTAGCTGGAGTGATATAAAATCAGAGATGAATTGTTATCTAGAAAAGCAAAAGTAAACAAGGGAGAAATATATTCATGCCTCCAAGCTTTGGTTTATGTTCATAGAGTATTTCACATTTTATTGTTCAAGCTTATTCCACTAAAGATGCTTTAGGTTTTTATTCCTATAACTCACGGAATAATGCATTTTGAGACTCTTTGTTTATTCACTAACAGTGAGACACAGACCCCTTTCTCTCAAATGCCAGAATCAAAATATCAGAGTATGAAATCACTGCAGACTTATCACACTCTATTGGGAGAAGCCAGTTATTGTTATAAGTTTCATGGTATATCACTATTATTCCATAGACTTTTTCAGACCTCATTAAAGTGAATCCTCTTTCTTTTGTCCAGAAAACACACATGCATTTCTAAAGGACTGGTTTACTTAATGTACATGAACATTGCATACTATACGGTAAAGTTTCAGTCATGCATGCCTTCAACATTAATAGTCACTTTGTGTTCTGTGCATTGGGGAGATTATTTTATCTTGTATTTTCATGTGTCTCTGCGTAGACATCCAAGAGATAGATTAAGAATGTTTTCAATTAAGGAGTAGAGGGAGACATTTTAATCATGTTGAGTTTGAAAAAGGGGGAATAGAGGGGAATCTAATCAATAATAGAGACAATGATACAGTTTCTGGTACTGCCATGACAGGTAAAGATGACAGCATTGACCTTATTCTAGAAAGAAATGCCCAACAGACCTCAATTTTTAGACACCATCAAATGTCATATACTGTACTTAACCCATATTACAACTCCTAAATATCTTGGGAATTGTGGTAAAGCATATTTTCTTTTACATTTTACGTCACTTTCCTCTCACAACCTTTTTGTTTTAATATAAACTAATGTGTGAAGAACTGGCTAATTGGTCAGAGTGTCTAGTTAATGTAGTATCAGTGCTTTTCCTTTCTATTGATTTATATTCATATACTTATTCCCCCAAAAGTCTCTTTAACTCCTAGAAACCTTTATGCCAAATAAAATCACCTTAGAAGAACTCTTTGAGAACACCTGTATTGTTCATTTGCCAGCGTAGCAAGTCAGTAATGCCCTTGGAAATTTGTTCCAAATGAAGTCACTAAAAAGTAACCTTTTGTGCATTCTGCCAATTCTCTTTAATACTTTATTATGCCCTCTACTAAGGGCTCAATCCCTTGAGCTCTTATTGTATTGACGTCTACTGATAGAGAAGATGAGGGAAGGAATGGGAGGTCTGCATCAGATTACAAAATCATGGGACTTGGTAAGGTGGTGTGATGGATTGAATGTGTCCTCCCAAATTCATATGCTGAAACACTATCCCCAATGTATTTTTCCACCCTCCTTAACCTTATGGAAGAGATTTCATTTGGACATGCTTCATAATGCTACACAGATAACCTTAAGCTTTGTCATCTCTTTATTTTGGTTAAAGTTCTCCTTGCCTGAACCAGAGAAAAATTTTTTCTTTTAAAGCTCAGCTTTTTTTTTTTTTGAGATTTTTTTTTTGATGTGGACCATTTTTAAAGTCTGTATTGAGTTTGTCACAACATCGCTTCTGCTTTATGTTTTGGTTTTTTGGCCACGAGGCATGTGGGATCCTAGCTCTCCAATCAGGGATCAAACCTGCACCCCCCATGCTGGAAGGCGAAGTCCCAACTACTGGACCATCAGGGAGGTCCCCCTGAAGCAGAGGACGACTGCTCCATAAGCTGGTGACCCATAAGAGGCCAGATCTCCGCGGAACCTGGTTAGGATACCTATCGTGTGAGTAATAACAATAATAATAATAATAATAATAAATATTAGCAGCCAACATTTTTCCAGGCATTATCCTAAGTAGGTTACACTTATTCTCTCACCTGACCCTTATAACCCCCTGAGTCAGGTATTATAATTGCCCTATTTTAGAGATGAGTAAACTGAGCCATAAGAGGTTAAAACCTAATAAGTAGCAAAACCAGAATTTGAATGTAGACAGTCTGATTCTAGAACATGTTATCTTAAAGCTATTCTGAACTGAGATAACATTCACAGAGGGGCAAAGAAGAGAGGCAGTGAATACAGAAGTACTAGTCCATTTAGTGATGAGGGCCTCAGAGTGTGATGGCCGAACCACTAGGACCACGTAACAGTCCTTGAAGCTG
This sequence comes from Grampus griseus, assembly GCF_964374135.1. Taxonomy (NCBI): domain Eukaryota; kingdom Metazoa; phylum Chordata; class Mammalia; order Artiodactyla; family Delphinidae; genus Grampus; species Grampus griseus. The sequence continues at coordinate 69,141,767 of NC_139007.1, read as the reverse complement.
GTGTCTACAGCTGACACGTTTGTCTAACCCATTTCCAGCCACAAGTATCACAAGTATTTACTCCACAGTCATTAATATGTCTACCTTACTTTAACTCAAAAGTACACAAAGCAAGAACAGGTGCCAAGGATGGGAAATTTGGAGAATTGCAAAAATACAGATAAAAATCTAGGAGAGGCAGTAAAAAGAACTAATGTTGGTCCCAACCCAAATTTAGGCTAGAGAATGGTTCTACAGTTTAAGAAATAATTGGACTTTCTTTAGTATAAAACCCACAGAGTAGTGGCTCCTTCCAAGGTGGAGCTAACATCTCCCAAGGCAGGTGGAGGTTCCTTCATGTCTAGGGCTTCACATCATGGCCTTTGGGAACTTAAAGGGCACCTTGCCAATTGTGCAGAAACCAAAGCTATTGCCAAGAAACATAATTTGGTCCAACATTAACCCTTCAGAGTGGTGTCATCATTTGGAAGTCACTGTGAACCAGCATAGCCCAAACCCTTCGCCCCCACTCTGCGAGCTACTCATACCACAGAACTCCCCATCAATAAAAAACAGGAGTATAAGAGACTACGCTGTCCCAGCTTACCCTTCCCCCTCCCCATGACATATGCACGCTACCAAATGTGAAATAGATAGCTAGTGGGAAGGAGCTGCATAGCACAAGGAGATCAGCCTGGTGCTTTGTGACCACCTAGAGGGGTGGGATAGGGAGGGTGGGAGGGAGGGAGACGCAAGAGGGAGGGGATATGGGGATATATGCATACATATAGCTGATTCACTTTGTTATAAAGCAGAAACTAACACAACAATGTAGAGCAATTATACTACAATAAAGATGTTAAAAAAAAAAGAAAGAGACTACACTGGGAATGACAAAGGTGTGACTTTCACAAAGGAAAAAGAGTCAAAGCCAGTAAGTGTCAAAACATGAAATGCATTTAAGAGAAAAATGAGTCTTCTCTTGAACATTGCTAGAGTGAAAGGTAAGAGATGACCAGGATGATGTCGATGTCACGTGCCATTTGTTGAATATTTAGTGTACTAAACACTACAATAGACACTGATACCTATTGTTAGGGATTATTATCCTCATTCTTAAGATAAGAAAATTAAATTTTAGAGACGCAAAGCAATTTGCCTAAAGTTCCACAGCCATTCTTTCAGTAGCAAGATTTAAACCCATTTTTCTGTTACAACAAGAATTGTACTCTTTGCTGCTGAACTCCACTACCTTTGAGTAGAAAATAAGGATCTAATTCCATGTTTCAGATGATTGTAGACAGAATTCGTCCACAATGCTGCATTTCCTGCTTAACTAGAATGATTTCACAATGCACTAAGGCGCTATCACAGAGAACCACAGGGGCCGTGGTCCTCCTGCAAATGGTCCGGAGTCTAACGGTCTCCCGTCCACCACTCATGAGGCTCCACAGCAGTCCACTCTCCTGGCCAAAGGGATCTGGAAAACATTTACCCAAATTTACTGAAAATCCTTTTTGGTGTATCTTTCCTCAGGGATTAATGAAGTCCCTACTGAGCTCAGACTAAAGAATGAAGACAAGAAGCCCGGCACCTGAGAAATTTCAACAGTTATTAGGACTGGGACAACCATTTTAAGTAAACTGAATTTGAGTCACTTTATAAAATAAACATCAAATCAATGATTAGCTTTCTCTTCTAAAATGTCTTGCAGGCTATTGAAACTAGGCCTTTTATAAATTATGAAGTGGTCGCCTGAGCGGTTTTGGAAAGTGGATTCCCAGGAGCTCTGTGCACAAATGCTGTTGTTGGCTGGCAGGTTGTTAGCAGAATCTCCAGGTACTGCCTCACACAAAGGCCTGACGATTGACACACATTTAAAATTACTCCTTTCCCACTTTATTTGTACTTTCTTTATTTCTCTCTTCTCGTTTGTGATAATAAAACCTCGACTTTAACCTAGGAATCTAAGAACCTGAAATTATGCATGCAGCAGGCTTCCAGAATGCCCTGTTTGTGCACAGATTTGTTGATAAGGAATCTCAGAGAGTACATTATTTCTAAATATAGGCAATGTGAGGAATAACCACCTCACGTCAGCTAGGTACATGTCAGACCTGTGCACTTGACCCCTGCAAACCAGAGGAGTGACACAGAAACAAAAACTGTGGTAGGTACAGAGAGGACTGCCCAGATGCCCCATCATGACAGAACTTGCCACACAGAACAGCTTAGGAGTGTGGTCAGTGACCAGCTGCCAGCCGCTGGCTTCTTCACAGTGGCCTCCTACTGTGTACACAGCCACTGCACCCAACGCCACGAGCTTTCCGAGGCAGCCCACGGCTGGTGACTGACAGGCGAAGGTCACACAGAACAAGTCTGTCACGCAGTTATTCACTTGAAAACTCATCAAGGCCAACGTCTCAGTTGAACTACTTCCTCTGCCAAACCCTGTTCCCTGCTTCCTTTCATAGGTCTTGAACCCCAATAAATGCATTTGAGCCAAATTCCAACTCAGCTTATGTGGCAAACACCCAACAGTTTCTGAGCACTTATGTGCCAGAAAATCCTCTAAGATTCATATGCATTACCTTGTTTTCTTCTGCCAACAATCTTACAAGTTAGATATTATTATTACTCCATTTGCAGGTGAAGAAACAAACTTGGAAGGTACAGATTGAGGATTTAGGCCTGAGCTGCCCAACTCCAAAGCTGGGTATTTAGCCACATTTTATTACCTATACTTGGGGCATATTTCGCGTTTTCTGGTAAGTTGGTATACAGGGTATAGCTAGAGGGCTGAGAATACGAAGGGAAATGATGAGGAAGAAGGTTTGAAATTCAAAAAAGAAATTAATCTGGGGGGTAAAGATTAAATCAGCAAAAGGATCAGAATGAAAAAGTAATCTACTGGAGATGTGTAGAGGGAGAGCAGAGTTGTTGTTAGGACTTCCGAGTGGAAAGTCAGAGGAGAGAGCCACCAGCTCTGTCTCAAGAGCCTACTTGGGAGAGAAGGTTCACAAGGTGCTGTTGGAGACCAAAGGAGAATCTAACTGACTTGGAGTTGAAATTAGATGGAACTAAGAACTGAACGCTTCCCGAACATGGAACTCTACTTATCCTATGCAGAGTCAAGTCGCCTCCCTGTGTCCACTTCGTTAGTCCCAGGATTTCCCCATACTTTTTGGTTGTCAGCGGGATGAGTTGGCGTTCTACTGAGAATCAGAGAAAGGAACTCAGCTTTTGCTGCTGAACTGCTAGAGCAGGTTAATTAAAATATGCAGTCGAGGACTTCCCTGGTGGCGCAGTGGTTGACAGTCCACCTGCCGATGCAGGGGACATGGGTTCGTGCCCCGGTCCGGGAAGATCCCACATGCAGTGGAGCGGCTGGGCCCGTGAGCCATGGCCGCTGAGCCTGCGCGTCCGGAGCCTGTGCTCCACAACAGGAGAGGCCACAACAGTGAGAGGCCCGCATACCGAAAAAAAAAAAAAAAAAAATGCAGTCGAGGCTCAAGGAAACCAAAATGGAACTCAGAGAACAGTCTCAACTGAAGCCAGGTTACCACCTGGGAACAGAAGGACAGAGATCCTTAGAGACAGAAATTGAAATCAGGAATAGAATCAGATAAAAGAAAACAGAGACAGAGCACAGAAGACAGGGTTAGGTCAGAGAGCCTATCAGCCAGAGCAGTAGTTCTGCAACCCTAACTGCACATTAGGGTCACTTGGAGAACTTTTAAGTGAAAACATGGAGGCCTGGGTCCCACCTCCGATCAACATAGGACACGGCATCAGTATTTTTCAGGCGATCCTGCTGCATGGTGAGTATTAGGATCTAATGAGCTGGAGCCATGACATGTCAAAAAATAACAGGGTTCATACTTAGGCTAAAAGAAAATTGCCAGGAGAGGCAAATCCCAAGTTGTACCTAATCAAGGGGGAGTCTCAGCTTAACTTTGATTCTATGAATCACCCAATCAGCCTGCTTCATGACAAAGAGCATGAGAGTAGAAAATGGAGCATGGAAGCATTCTCCTCGTTATAGCCCCGAGGCAACTAAGCAGAAGAAAATCACCGCCCCTGGATCCTTTTGTTGATAATGAGGAAAGTAGTGATCCTTGAACATAGGGTACAAGAATTTTATCATAATCGCCATACTCACATATTTCAAAAACAATTTGATAGATCACATAAATTCATACAACTAATTTTTTTTTTTTTTTTTTTTTTTTTTTTTTCGATAAGCAGGCCTCTCACTGTTGTGGCCTCTCCCGTCGCGGAGCACAGGCTCCGGACGTGCAGGCTCAGAGGCCATGGCTCACGGGCCCAGCCACTCCGCGGCATGTGGGATCTTCCCCGACCGCGGCACGAACCCGCGTCCCCTGCATTGAGAGGCAGGCGGACTCTCAACCACTGCGCCATCAGGAAAGCCCCATACAACTAATTTTTAAAAGAAAAATCAGAGAGGCATAGGAAAGCAAAACTAATTCAGAATAAAGTTACCAAATAAAGGCATATAAAATAAGTTCCTGTATAATAACTAGCAATTCTGTCCCCAAACTACTGTCCTTTGCCCATCCAACAACTTGCTTCTTCCTTAACACCAAATTTTGGGTTTGGTAGCAGACAGAGCTCTCTGATCTCTGAAAAGTTATGTCCTTCCCCAGTTTTCCTTAGAGGAGGAAGAAGAGGAGGTAAGCTGGATTGACTCTGAAACTTTTTTTTTTTCTAGCTAAGAAGACAGAGCCTGTGAAAGGAGTGAATTTTGCCTGTTTCTCCCTTCCGCTAGAGCAGTGGTTCTCAAGCTTTGGTCAATATTAGAATCACCTGAGGAATTTAGTGACCACATAAAAGGCCTAGGCTCCATTCTTCAAGGAGCCTGGGCCTCTGTCTGCTTTATCAGCCCTTTAGATGATTCCAATGCACAGCAACGTTTGAGAACTACAGCTAGAGATGTAGTTCATCCAGTGTCTGAAGGAAATTCAGAGACACTGGTTCCCAGATGAGATGCTGAGCCAATCCCAGCGGTTACTTATTTTCAGGCTTCTTGCTATGTAAAAAGAAAAAGAAAAACCTGTTTAAGCTATTGTAAGTAATTGTGGCTAAAAACATTCTAAGTTGATTCACAGCCAAAGCAAAAAAGGAATCACAACCCATTATAAAATCTCCAATAGGCCATAGAATCAAAATGTTCCAGGTGCTCAGAAAAAATTCAACTTAGGCCCTGAAGCCAAAGAAAAATTACTCCCCTAGGCCTGCATGAAGGAGACACTGCTTGCTGTGGTAAATAATACCTTCAGCAATATTCCTCCTAGAGATAAAAAGAGAACATTTTATACAATCTCACCATGGTGTCTCATTGCAAAACACCAAATCATATTCCAGTAACACTGATTCTGGAATAAGATATAGATTGCAGGGGATCTGAGTTAATCCAAGAGTGAAATTTAAAATATTTGGATGATTAACTGTTGCATAATATGAAAAGGTAAAAATCAAGAAGCAAACCTAAGAATTGGTTGGTTTATTAGCATGGGCCTGTAATTTAGTTTGACAATCTTTTCTGACTTCTGATACAAACACAAGCTTCTAGTTTACTCACAGATACCCAATATTTACCAAATAGAACATAGTAGCTCTACCTTCCTCAACTTTATCATTAAAGCACAAATTAATTTCAACTCAGCTTGTTCCAGTTGTATTTTATTTTTTCTTTACATTTCTAGGTATGTTCTCAAGCTAAATACTTACCTATCCCTGCAGCCTCTAAAAAGTGTTCAAATACTGCTGCCTTTAAAGAAAAGCAATAGTTGCCTTAGAAGACCATGGTCAGAACTACTCACAGAAAGTCAAAGGAGGACAGGCATAAATGGAGAATGCTGAGCCCGGCCATGCAAGTGCAGGTCAGGGTGGACTTCCCCAGTGCTATCCCAGAAGTACTTCCCAGCTGGTCATTAGGTCTCAGTAGCAAAACTACTGCCTTATGTAGTAATAGAAATTACAGCCTCATGCTGACATGACTTAATTATAATTCACAACAAACTCACAGTTCTACAAGCCAATAATATCTCCTTCTGCCTAGACTGGAGACAACCAAACCCTGAGTGCATTTCCATGAGATTCAGGGGAACGGCCACTTTAATTATCTTCCTCTTTGCCTCTGATTTTCTCTGGGTCAGTACCTATACTTTCCTCCTTTAGTCCTGTCTCAGAGGAGGAATTACTTTGTCTTTTTAAAAAATAATTGTTCCACTTGTTATCTTGATGCCTTTCATCCTTCCGTCCTCTGGGACTTCACTCCATCAATCATCCCTGTTCCTTCATCTTCAATCCTTCACTTTCCTCTTGTTTCTTCCCTTCTAATTACAAACATGTTTCTATATCTCCTACTCTAAAATAAATCCCTCCCTTGATCCTGCTTCTGCATTAAACTACTATCTAATCTCTTCCCTTTAAGAGGGAACTTCTAAAAATAATAGGCTATGCTCAGAGACTTCACTTATAACACTCTCCACCCCCCACTTGAGTTTATTTTCCAGCGCTTTGAAAATAGGACCTTCCCCTAACACTCTACTACATTTTGTTTTTCAGAATGATTTCAACAAGCTAATTATCCAAGTCATTTGCTTTTTTACATTCTTATTTTTCTCTCGATACCATCTGACATGACTGATCACTCTCTGCTTTTGAAATTTTCTTCACCCTTGGTGTCAATAACGACACTGTACTTTTCTGGTTCTTACTGTATAACTTCTACTTTCCTGACAAATTTGAACAGTTTTCTTCTTAGGAAAACTTACCGCTTTCCCATCTACTAATATGCACACACACACACACACACACACACACACACACACACACACATACATTCATATACACGTGTGCACAAAGGCTGCCGGGGAAGAATGATGCCACATCCACTCTCATCCTCAACCAAAAATGACTAGTCACCAGTGTCAGGCTAAGTTAGGGGAGCAGAGTGGGGTAAGCAGGACTTGGAGATTTAGCTCCCCTTAGAATATGGATTCTATATTGAGGCAACCTCAATACCCTAACTCTGTTCCTGGACCCTTTTCCATCTCATTGTAACGATTACATTAATCATAACTTCTACCTAAATGACATCCACATTTATTCACATTCAGCCCCAATCCTTCTATTCCAATTCAGGTCAGAATATCTAATTGCCTGCTATTATCATGACTATCCTGACAACACCTCAAATGCTTTGCATTCAAAGCTAAGCCAAAACACCCAGCACTTAGCACAACACCTTGTTAAATAATAGAACAAACGTCTGTTTAATTGTTTATCTATATTTTAGAAAGTTTACACAATTATATACTATTTTAATAATACTAATTTTTAAAGCATATTGCACATGAAAGTTATGTCCAATGACCAGTGCAATTTTTAAAGCCATGGGGAGGTTTTACCATTGAGACACCTTAAATGACAAAGACTTAGTGTCTTCATGGTTCCTTCCATTATTTTTCAAATACATAATTTTCAGACCCTTTAACAGCAGGGTTAAAGGTTAGAGGTTGTTCCTCTGTGGTCAAAGTCTGTCTTATTAATATGCTTTTTAAAAATATGACTTCTGGAATTGTCAAAATGAATTCAAGACTACTGTATAACTACGTAAGTTTTGGAGACACAGCTAAACCTAATAACCACTTCGGCTCGCTATGGGCCTGCTTGCTTCACTTTTAAGTAGTAACTAGGGAGCATGGACTTTGTGTGTGTAAGTATATGGATGAAAGAGAAAGTGATGGTGAACAAGGGTTGGGATTTGCTACTTGTATGTAGCTTATCCCACAGTGCCCTTCCATCAGCAAACATAACATTTAAAAATGGATCCATTGTGGGCTCCCCTGGTGGCGCAGTGGTTGAGAGTTCGCCTGCCAATGCAGGGGACACGGGTTCGTGCCCCGGTCTGGGAAGATCCCACATGCCGCGGAGCGGCTGGGCCCGTGAGCCATGGCCGCTGAGCCTGCGCGTCCGGAGCCTGTGCTCCGCAAGGGAGAGGCCACAACAGTGAGAGGCCCGCGTACCGCAAAAAAAAAAAAAAAAAAAAAAAAAAAAAAAAATGGATCCATTGTTTTGTGAAACAGATCTGGAATAGAAATAAGTCTTTCTTTTAGCTGTATGGATGCTCCACTATGATCCAATGATTATACTACAGATGGACAAGCACATAAACACTAAGAAATACACGCCAAATTCATGCCCCAGGATTTATTCATGAGCTTATGCAAACTTGAAGACTTATGTGCAGCTATGCATATTTATGAAGCTGAAAAACAAGGTATATTATTATTTCCTAACCTACAGGGCTCTTGATTTTATGTGTGCATAAAATGACTATAATTTTGAGATGAAACATTTTTCACCTGCATCTGTCTTCTTATATGATGTGTGAAAAAGAAGGGCCCCGATATCGTATCGATTCATCTAGAGTCATAAAGTTAAAATTGAATTCAAGACCTAGTCTGACTATTAGATACACTCAATTCTTTGCTGTTTGCTTTATTAAATAGTTTAATGACTTTGAGTGGTCCGTTAAGTTCCCACTAAAGGCAGTCAAAGCCAGCATTAGCCATATAAAGAGCCGAGTCCAAGTTTATGCTGCAAAAATTGGGTCTTGTATTATTCGTTACTCGGTGGGGTGAGATAAAAGTGGAACTGATTTCTCATGCTGAACATCTGAAAAAAAAAGCAAGAGTAATTAACAGTTTTGAGTGTTCCTATGCGCCAGGCATGGTGAAAAGCAATTTACCTGTATATTAATTCATTTTAATCTCATCATTAACTGGGTAATGCTATTGTTCCATTATACGAATAGTAAACATGAGCAGAGGAGCGATTTCATTGCTCGTAAATAATGCAGTCAGACTTCAAATTAGGCAAAAAATTTCTAGAGTCAACATTTCACTTTTCTGTTATGTTAGCTGTTTCCCAAATAAATTCAAGTAACATTTTAATTTAGTGGTAATGCTATGCATATTTAATTCTCCCATTATTCACTCAATTATCTATAGAACTCTGTTGAAAACTTCAACAACTAGGCATTCGCTATCCGAAAGTTGAAAGTACAAGATGCCAGTATTTTGGGTTTGCCTGAGACTCCTCTGCCTTATAAAATTTTTCAAGGAAAATACCTCGGAGTTTTTGGGAGCTGCCTCAGTCATCTCAATCTGTAGATCTGAAACTTTGTAGCACGACTCAGTCATCTCAGCCACAGTTTATCCATGGGATGGGTACATGACTTACACTGAGCAAAATGACCCCTGCCTTGGGAATCTGGGGAGGGTCCCTGGGTGCCTCAGTTACGACATATAAAAAATGAACACTTTTTGAAAGTAACACTCCCCTATGTGGACTTGGGAGCAGTAAAAGGTTAAAAAAAAGTACATTCATGGGGAAAAGCCAGGACAAAAGACACAAAATGAAGGTTTCCCAAGTTTCCCACAAGAGCTCCAATCCTGTGGCCCATTTCTAAAGCCTGGTGGACTTCATGCTTTCCAGTGCCATCACATTCTTGGGTTTCCATATAAACTTTGGGATATCTTTCTGGTATCCTTTCTCTTTTGGCTTTAGCTGGTTCTAATGATGTTTCTATTACTTGCAACCAAAAGAATTCTAACTAGTTTACAGAGAGACACCATTACATTTAGAAAAGTTGTACATATTTTATATATATTTATTATATTTAATTAAATACATTTAGAAAGCACTTCTTAAATTTTTGCTGAAACATTTGCCAAATATTTTTACCAGCTACCTCAATCTGAAGGTTAACCCTTTGACGGGAAAGATGAGAAAGGATAGTTGAATTTTGCTAGGCAAGACTCATCAATAAAACTGAGCCATTTACAGCTCTGCTTCCTCAAGGGCATACAGTTTTCTTCATGTCTATTATGTAGGGTCATGAAATAAAGCCTCCAGCATGTCAAAAGAATGCTAAATGCACCACATTTCTTTTGACCTCTATTTCAAGGTCCTGAGTCAAAATGTTGCCTGACTTGGGCATCTTTCCAGCCAGGATGTGGGCCTCTCAAGAGCCAGAGGCTCTGGGACATTGGATATGAGCCAGGTGTTCATGTGGGCAGAGTAATGGAACTTGAAGAATAATGAAAGGCCCTGCCCACTTCCAAGTATTTTCTTCAGATGGCTTTCCCAGTGAGAGTGCTTTAGTGAGGAAAAGGAAAAGAATAAAACCTCAAAACCATTCCACCACTGTCGAATTATCTTGGTCAAATGCCAAGTCAGGAGTAGAGATAGTCATAGAATGAAAGTGCTGTCAATCAAATGAGCAGTGACCAAGACGGTCCATTGACTGGGTAGTAAAAAACTAAGTCAGAGCCAGCTCTGTGGCATTAGTACAGCCTGTATTTTATTTAGCTGAAGAATTCTCAAGTCAGACGGTACAGGAATTATTATTATTATTATTATTATTATCAGGAATCAGGTGGCTGGGATGTAATACTGGTGTTTCATTTAGTGAGAGTATTTACTCTGTAATAGTTAATGAGTGCTCAGTATTTGAGACAGAAAAAGAATAGGAAAAAATTATCACAGGTAATCTGAGTTAATGTTCAAAAGAAATCACTGCAGTTATAGTTTGGCTGAACAGTAAATGGTTCTCTCAAATATTTGGGAAAAGTCATTGCTGCTTAATTTAATAGGTCCTTCTTATTTTGCTCAGGGCTCCTGGTAGCCATGTCCATACTTGGCTGTACATACAGATTCAGCATATGTAGTCAAAACGACGGCATAAAGGGCAGAGGAATAAAAGTAGCCAGAACCTGGAGGCAAAGGACAAATTCCTGGAGCTGAGGAGTGGTAAGTATTTGCCAAAACAGAGTCACCTAGGTCGAGAGAGCTGTAGGTCAGGGTACCCAGCCGATTCTCTAAAAGCCCAGGAGAGTACTCCCAAGAGAATCAGCTGTCCACTGGCCCCAAGAGCCCCAGGTCTGTCTAAACCAAGTTCAAGCAAGACCTTTTCTATGTACTTACCACTTCTTTCTCCTCAGTTCCCAACAGAGAAGCAACAGAAACTGGGTGGCAGGCCAGGGGAAGGAGGACAATAGCAAAATTAAAAAATAGAAAAGGTATCATTAGAACTACATTTTCCACTGAAGCTTTCAGCCTAAAGCAAGGGCTGGGGAGAAAGTGACATCATGTCAAGTTAAGAACTGTGATTACAATCTGAGACAAGCAATCTAGTTTCTGAATGAGAATACACTCATTTGCAACTTAAAGTGACCCAGGACTCAGTTACCTAAAAAACGAACAGAAAAGCCAAGGAGTCTTTGAGAAATTTTAGGCAGGGACCAATGACAAATACATTTTATGAGGCGGCAATGGGAGACAAAAACAAAAAGTTCACTTTAATTATATTTTGAGTTTATCTTGTTCATTAATTTGGTAGAATAACTAAGCCATTATTATTTTCCAGGCAGTGTGCTAAGTGCTTTTCATGTATTATCTCATTTCATTTTAATTCTCACATCAAATATACAAATTAGATATAATTATCTCTATTATGAGGAAAATGTGCCCAAGGTCACACATCTAGTAAATGGAAGAGCTAGGATAATAAATAGGTCTGTCTGATTAATAAGTTCATGTTCTTAACTACTGTACTTTCAACCACTACCATGTACTATTGGCACAAAGAAATCATTCATAATTCAGTAAAAAGGTTTGAGGGAAAGATCTTTTATGAAACAGCAAGTAAAACATCCCAGTTTTATAAGTTAGAAAGTATTCTTCACATGTATTTTTCTGTGCGTATGACTGTGTGAAATATTTTTAAAGTCTGGATAAATACTATGATTTTTCTTTAGTTTGTTGGGGGATTTTCCTTCTATTTGCTTACCTTTGTTTCTAAATTTTTTTTTTACTACTATTGCTTTTGTAAAAGGAAAAAAATCACTTTTTTAAAATTAATTAAAGTATGTCTCTTCTCTGTCTTGTGTTTTATTTCCTTGAGTTTAATTGTGTGACTGGTGTTCATTTATTTTTTAAATTTTATTGGAGTATAGTTGATTTACAATGTTGTGTTAGTTTCAGGTGTACAACAAAATGAATCTGTTATGCATATACATATATCCACTCTTTTTTAGATTCTTTTCCCATATAGGTTATTACAGACTATTGAGTAGAGTTCCCTGTGCTATACAGTAGGTTCTTATTAGTTATCTATTTTATATATAGTAGTGTGTATATGTCAATCCCAGTCTTCCAATTTATCCCTCCCCCCCACTCACCCCCTGGTAACCGTAAGTTTGTTTTCTACATCTGTAACTCTATTTCTATTTTATAGATAAGTTCATTCGTACCCTTTCTTTAGATTCCACATATAAGTGATATCATATATGTCTTTCTCTGTCTGACTTACTTCACTCTGACTGTTTCTTTAAATTGATTTCTATCACTGTTTTAAATTGGTCAATTCTGCCCTCCCGAGTGGCTCAGCTTCTCCTGGTCCCTGTGTTGATTGACAGTGCCTGAAGCTCCCCAAAAGTGCTTCACAGTTAGGGAGACAGCTCGCTTCCTCCTTCAGTCAAAAAGGATTGATCATTTCAGAGCTTATTGCACAAAATCCACACAATAATTATTTTTTATCAAAATATAACTATAAAAAATACGATGAAACTGTAAAGCACCATTTATATAACATTCAGAAAAGGAAAAATGAGAGGAATAGAAAACACATCAGTGGTTTCCAGAGTCTGGGGGAAGAAGGAGGGGTGGACTACACATAGGCAGAGGGTAATTTGGGGGGGTAATAAAACTGTTCTATAAAGTGGTTACACAACTGTATATACCTGTCAAAACTTGTAGAACTGTACACTAAAAATAGTGAGTTTTCAGTAGGTATAGTCTATATTAATTTTTTAAAGTGAGAAGAAATACAGCATAAATCCTGATGTTCCATTGTCGATTTTGCTTTTTAGTCATATGAGAAAAATAATATTCAATAAAAGAGCTTATTGCTCAAGCTCCCTTCTTTTTGCCAACACCACTATGCTTAATTTTTCTTCTCCTCCGGGTCTCTCTTCTCTTCTCATGGTTAACAAGTTCACTAAAGAAAACCCTTACAGCTACACATCATAAAGATATTGTCTCCCACCCTAGCCTCCATATATCCTAGATCAAAGATTAATTTATTTTAATTCTATGTTTTAAATAATTAACTCAATCTTTAAATTCCATTATGAGGAAAAGCCTTTTTCTTTAAGAACAAATGCTTAAGATCATTATTTTATTCATTCTGGAAAGCACCTAGAGCAGTGGCTTTTGATTATGGCCGCACAATGGAATCATTCAGGGAGCTTTGTAAAAATCCCTGGACCTGGGGTCCTACCTCCAGGGATTCAGACATATTGCTGGGATACAGATCAAACACAAGGATTTTAAAATCTTCCCAGATTATTCTAATGTGCAGCCAAAGTTCAGAGGCACAATCTAAAGTTTTCAAAACAGACTTTTTTCTTACAGAAACTACTTCTTTCATAGCTATTCCTAAAGGAGGAAATGCTTAGTTTTAGTAAGAAAAGTGTGTGTATATACAGAAAGCCATCACACTGTGATTTCCTCACCTGATGAACTGATTTGAGATTGTGTTAATGACTAATGATGAGTCATTACATTTCCTTTCCAGGTGACAACTGCAGCTGCACAAAGGTCACAGTAGCACCTCACCTTGGCATTCTGGCTGGTCAATGGAGGCGACAGGGGTGGGGCAGTAGGAGAATCATATCACCTAGTTTCTCAAATTGTACTTGGGTGGCAGCTATCTGCTCCACCTGGGCATAAGAAGTAACATTACGTCACATGAAGATAATTACAACATTGATCATAAAAGGAAAAAACAGAATCAATTCACAAGTGGGAATAAAAATGAAATGTGAACAGCCAAGTCAGCTCAGATTCACAAGAAAAGGGGAAAAGATAGATGATTTCATATGTTTTGTTGATGGTGTCCAGTCCAGAATCATGGCTGGCTTTCCCTGACCAAACCTCCTGAGGGTACAGCAAGCACCCAATCAAAATAGACAAAGATTCTTCTGGAGAAGTAAAGCTGGTAAGAACATGTATACTTTTGATACTTATTGTAAGACCCTACTAGAGATGGTAAAATTCTGTGCTGGCCATCAAAAGGCCTATGTAATCCTTCCACTACAGCTTTCTGGGTGAATTCAATGAGTAGACCATCTTTACCCTCAGTTTTCACATTTAGTAAATGACTATAAGAAGTACAACCCATGTAGGTGAAAGGATTGATTAGATAATAGAACATTATACAAGTACCATAAGTCAAGGCATTGTCACCTAAATAATAACCTCTTATTTCAATTCACAGAGAGGCTAATAAAGCCTAGGGTCTTCTACATGACTGTATAACCTTCCTGTCTCCTTGCCCCGAAGCCCTCTTGTTCATCACTGGAGCTACTTAGCTTGGTCGATTCTTATCAGACAAGGCTTAAGGAGACTTGGACCAGTGATCCACTATAGAATTAGACTTATTTTAGGTTCTGCACACTGCCCCCAGAACCTCAGCTCTCTAACTGAGCTCTGGCCTTTTCTTCCCATTCCTTAGTCCTTGTTCTCATGTTTTGAACTCTCACCTGGTTCCTTTCAAATGTCTCTACTATCTTGCTCTGTCCAGTTCTCCTGGGTTCTAAAGTCTTGGCCCTAAAAATGTGTGACCAGATTGCCTTGATTTTTGTCTGTCCTACAACTGGAGGTTCCCAGGCTTCCAAGCCAAGTCTTCCTTCACTCTGGGCTGACCTACTTAAGATTTCCCATCTTACCGCCTAGACACTAAGGACAGCTATAGCTCATTAAGATTTTCTGTCAGCCAAGACCTATGCTAAGCACTTTTGAAGGGAGATATTATCATTGGATAGAAGGAAACTGAGGCTTGGAGACCAGTGTTTGTATATCACAATGGCTTGTTGGATGACAATGGCTTGTTGGATGAATATAACTCAAAGGAGCCCAAGAGTTTTATGATATTCCTAACTTACTCCAGTATAATGTCAAATAAAGCATTAAATATGGAATCCAGAATTCAGGTCCCTCCATCAAAGTGAAATCAGCTCTTTCTATTAGTCACACAAAATTATGAGGCAGAATTAAAGAAAACTTTGGGTTATCACAGGATAGTCATCCAACCTCTCTGAATTATTACTGAAGAAGAAATAGTCAAACAAAGCTCAAGAACTCCTGAAACTGACCTCAATATTTTTTAAAGTGTCTTTTATGGAAGACTTTGATGGTATTTAATTATTTTCCATCGTAAAATGGTCTTTCATTTTGACTGAGTTACGGTTGTATTTAGGATGAATGAACTAGCCTTAGTCATTCCTGTGATCCCATGACCCATTCAATTATTCATGTATTTCGTATATATTTATGGAGTGCCTACAATGTGCCATGAATGGTGTTAGGGCTGGATATGCAATAGTGAAGAAAACAGACATGGCTATAACCCTCTTGGCACTTAAATCTAGTAGAGGAGGGAGATAATAAATAAAATAATTTTAGATAATGAAAAATCACTATTAAATAAACAAGGTTCTTTAACAGAGAGAATGTATTGGAGTGTTGCTACACTAGATATGATTAGCAAGGGAGGCATCTCCAAGGAAGAGGCATTTAAACTGAGACCAGAAAAATGGGAATACCCAGTCATGACATGTGAAATGTAGGGGGTGGAGGAAGAGTGATCCCAGCCTGAAGCTCAACAAGTGTAAGAATAATACAGCAGCAAAAAGATCGGTGTGTTTCAGCAACAGTCAGCGCTATGTTTAGAATAGAACAAACAAGTGGGAATTTGGCCCGAGATGAGGCTGGGAAAGTGGAAAGTTCCAGCACCTGTGGAACCTTGTAGGTCATGGAGAGGAGCTGGGGTTTCATTTTAAGCCTGTTGGGAATCTGAAAATGTATTTGTGATGGCTAATTTTATATGTCAGCTTAACTGGGACATGGAGTGTCCAGATATTTGGTTAAACATTATTCTGAGCATTTCTATGTGAGTGTCTTTGGATGATGTTAATATTTAAATCAGTACACTGAGTAAAGTAGATTGCTCTCCCCAATGTGGGTGGGCCTCATCCAATCAGTTGAAGGTCTGCATAGAACTAAAAGGCTGACACTTCCCAAAGTAAGAGAGGATTCTTCCTGCCTGATTGCCTTTGAACTGGGACATCAGCTTTCTTCCCCTGAAACATCAGCTCTTCCTGGGGCTCAAGCCCACTGGCCTCTGATGGGAGCTTCATCATCTGCTCTCCTGGGTCTCCAGCTTGCTGACTCATCCTGCAGATCCTGGGACTTGCCAGCTTCCGTAATCATGTGAGACAGTGCCTTATAGTAAATCTCTTTTACACACACACACACACACACACACAGACACACACATAGTTGGTTCTGTTTTCCTGGAGAAACATCTCAGTGTTCCTGGAGAACCCTGACCAGTACAGCACTAAAGGTTTTTTGTAAAGCAAATGATTGATACAATCCAATTTTATTTCAAGAACATCTCTGATTAAAGCATGGAGAATAGTGGATTCAAGGGAGGTTGTAGTCAGTCTATTATTGCTTCTAAATATTCTTTGGCCCTCCCTGTGAAAGGATATACCACCTGCCCCTTTGGAATCAGCCTTGGCCCTGTTACTTGTTTTGGCCAATAAAGTATGAGAAGAACTTATGCCACATCAGAGCAGAAGTTCTAAGAGCCACTGTGAAATTTTGTGTTTATTCTTTTTCTCTCAGCCAGGAGGGCAGCATGTCCCATATAAGGGCTTCTCCTTCAGCCTAGATCCTTGAGTAAAGAAGACCCATGAAGCAGAGGCACAATCAATACATAATGTGAGCCAAAAACAAACACCAATGTAGACCACTGAGATTTGAGGATTGCTTGTTACCACAGCATTAGGTGGAGTAAGCTGACTGATACAGAGAAGTCACAAGACTGCTGCATTTGTCCACGGAAGGGAAGCTCGTGACTTAAAAAGAATAGGAGCAATAAAGATAAAGATGAGCAGAGAGGCTTGAGATACACTGCATATTGTGATGATTAATTTTATGTGTCAAATGACTTGGCTGTGGTGGCCAGTTGTTTGGTCCAATACTTGTCTAGCTGTTGCTGTGAAGGTATTGATATCTGTGAATGAGATTAACATCTATAGTCAGCTGACTTTAAGTAAAGCAGGTAAACCTCCAAAGTGTGGGTGAGCCTCATGCAGCTGAAGGTCTGAAGAGCAAATATCTGAGTTTCCCGGAGAAGAAGGAATTCTGCTTTGAGACTTTAAAGTAGAAATTCTGCCTGAGTTTTCAGCCTGCTGATTTAGCCTATGGATTTTGGACTTGCCAGGCTCCATAGTCATGGAAGCCAATTCCTTAAAATAAATCTTAATCTCCCTTTCTTTTTATATATATATAATATTCTCTGTGACTCCATATATATAAATATATATTCCATCTCTTTCGATATATACATATATTTTATATATTATATAATCTCTTTCCACATATATAGAAAATGTTATTACAATAATATATTTATTATATATTTAATATATTATAATAATACATTATTAAATAATAATATACTTCTTGCCTGTGCACCTTGGTGGATGTCTATGAATGGTGGTTGTGTTGGGTAGAAAAAAATTAACCGCTAATCCAAAAAACTCTTGAACATTTTTGTTGCTTAAACTCTTAAACCATGGTTAAGAAAAGTTCAGACAGCCATTGGAATGTCATTGATAAAAATTTAAAAGGCAGCAAAGTATTATTGGTTTATCTGGGCTTTATGGAGAATAAAAAAATCTCTACTGGAACTATGCGCAGCCGTCAAGAAAGCCTAGTGAAATAAAATACTCCCTGAAGCGGGATATTGATCGTCCACATGACTTAGTAATGCACAAGGAGAGATATTCACTAGCATCCTAGTCACCTTAAAATGCTACTTTGAAAATCATCAAGGTGGAAGCAAGCTCCCAAGATGTACTGAGTTTCAAAAATCTCATGAAAAACAGTTACGTCCTTCCTTCTTGAGCTCCCCCTCCCCTCACACCATCAGCCAGGCGGGGCCACAGATAGAGAAAGCCAAGACCTGTAATGATGACTTACAGCCAGTGGTGGCTGCAGGAATAAAACATTAAGAATTCCTCCCAGCTCTCCCACTGGGGTGATCCTTCATCACAAACAGAGAGGGTGTAAACCGGCAGCATCTGGGCCACCAGAGTGCACAACGCCACAGGTCTGGTCAGGAGGCCAGACTAAGAGAACCCCTGGGGGTTCCTAACAGAAAATGATGGGGCTCAAGAATTGCATCTACCCATGCGCTCCTAGCTAGGAATCTCATTTCTTCTACAATGGAAGACAGAAATTCACATGCACCACCAAGTTGGGTAGTTAGTTCCTTACAGTCTAATGATCACAGGCAAAGGGACCAACACAAATGTTTTCTTGAAAGGTCTACCTATGTTTACAACTCTAATGATAATTAGAGTCTAATTTTCAACTTCACTCCAGGGTTTCCTGCTAATTTCTCCTTTTTGCTTATTGCCTTAAATCTTTTTAAAAGGTAAAGTCCCTTTAGCATCCACCTGAATTTTTTTTTTTAATTGAGCTTCAGTTATGTGTTCTTGTTTAGACTCTTCAGCAGCTACTGGAAACCTTCTCAGTAGAAGAGTGCTAGGATCCTTTTCTTAGAAGTGTATTTGTTTCTGCCAGTGAAAAATGTTATTTATGATTTTAATGAGCAGAGATTTTCATTTTTGACTTCTTTAAAAAATGGAATGTCCAAGGATACAAGGCTTGTTGAAAAAAAAGATAATGTTTCTAGTGGGGACTAGCTGTAGGTTACCGTGGCCTCTCCTTGATCCCCATCTTTCCTCTTTTTTCCCCCATTTTAATTTTGCAGGCACTTTTTTCCCTTCCCCTTGACCTTCATAGTTGGTTCAATAGGACCAGAACTGTGTGCTGACCAATCTCAAAATACTAAAGTCTAAACAGAACAACGATGGCAAGGACAAACCCAAACAGCACCAATTTATCTTTTCCTTCCCCACAGCTTTAAGATTCAATGGAGAACATATATTTAAATCAGCACTTAAACTCCCTACCGTCACCCTAACTGCTGAAAATAACTACGAAAGTTCAAAAGCAGAAGCTGTGAATCACTAAGAAAGGACCACATCGGGGACTTTATATTGTGAGGATACAACTTTCCTTGCCTCTGCTGCACCCAGATCCTTCCAGCAATCTCTCTTAGATTCCTGCAAGACTGGACTCAGGCAAATCACCAGCCAAAGGGACACATTTAAGCTACGCTCGTGCCACTCCACAAAAATCTTCCAGTGTTTTTAGCAGAAAAGCAGAATCCTCAAAACTCTCTATTCTCCAGTGCTTCACCCCCTCCCATGTACCACAGGCACCAGACCCCCAATGCTTACTAAGCTAAGGAGCCCCTTTCCCCTCAGGGGCAGGAACCCCACTGAGAAAGAAGAGGCATAGGTGGAAAGAGAAGGCAACTCCACTGCTCTCATGACCTCCCCTCACCCAGCTGAAGAGTATTCTTACGTTTTCCCTGATCGTTCCCCCACTGAAGGGGTCATGTATGGGGGAAAATTGTCTTCCAACAGTCCCTATGCCTAACATCATAGGATTAAAGCCCAGCCAAGTAGTTTGGGGTGGGTCAGTTTATATTCCCGTCACGTGACAATCATCTATCTATATTGCCACAGAGACGGTGCTGGCAGGAATAGGTCCTTTCTTTATCTTGCCTCTTTGTCTTGATGTAGGCATGAATTTTGAGAATAAATTTTAAGCAGGAAGCTCAGCCTTCATGAACTTAGAGGTTTCAATCCATTTCCTCTGTTCTAGGGGAAATATTAAATGGATACTATTCTAACCCAGGGCGAGCAGGAAAATAAAATGAGGGTGGGAAGAAAATTACTGAGCATAGATTTACTTTCAATTTTGCCATTCACCTTCCAATATGGTATCTCATTAATCGCAAAACTATCCTGTAAATCAGGTACTATTCCTCCCATTTTTAAAAAATTTGAGTAAATAAGCTAAATGGTTAAGTAACTGTCTAAATGTAACTCAGAGCCATGTAAGTTAGAGAATTTACACACAGATATCCATTTTTTCCTAATCAAACACACTATCTTTCAAAAACAAGACAAAACGAAGAAGGGTGGGAAATTCACAAAAGAAGGGGAAATTAACAGAATCATTTTCTTGGTAAGTAGGCAACTCTGCAAGCGCTTTCGCTGGCTCTGCCAACGTCCAGATCACAGCCACTGACAAAATCCCTCCATTTTGATATAATCTCTTTAGCTCAAAAATGATTCCTGTTAAAGAAATAACACAGAAAATAGTACATTTTTAACAATTCTTTATCATTTATACTTTTAGCAAAGGAGCTCTCAATCCTTTGGGGAAGAAGAGCCACTTTTAATTTCCCCCACAGCATTGAAAACCCTGAGCATTTGGAACTCCTCTGCCGGAACTGTGTTCAGGGCCAGTTTATCAACCACATAAGGATAACTGTTACATTGCACACATTCACATTTTTTTAACCCAGCTTGTTTATCTGCTTTTTTTGGGGGGGCTCTAAATAACTTACTTATCTCCAAAATGAAATTCAGTATTAAAGGATAAAGTTTGCTACTGCCGAAGACTGTCCAAAAAAATGTACGTTGGATTCTGAAAAGAATTCCAAGGACATTTTGAGCAAAAGCAGAAAAACAAGGGTAAATATATGAATTCCAAGGAGTTAATTTTGCTGGGGCTCAAACTCCTCTGAATGCAAAACTTAGGGTATGTTTGTCATCATTTTCATTACCTTCAGAGCAGCATTTCTACTTACAGCATAAAAATTAAAAAATTTAAACCCCTCCTATTTCCTAGATTTAGGAATCCAGGCAGAGCATTTGACATGAACCTGTATGATTCACCGAGGTTCTCAGAGCATTGCTTTTTGGCAGTATGATTTTCTGTTGGTGTGAAACTGTTGTAATATAAAGGAATATATATACTCAGGAATCTTGAAGGAGTAGGAGGGAGCAATGCATAATGTGTAAAAAGTCCAAGCATAAAGCACTCAGATGCTGCTAGAATCCCCAATTCCTGAGATCTTCTCAAAAGCACGAGAGTTTGACTCATCAGTTGCAATGGACATTGGCAACAAATAAAAACCGGAGCTAGAATGTTCAGCCAAGTAGTATAGGACTAAGAAAGAAAAAAAGATAGAAAGAGAAAAAGATAGAAAGATTGTCCAGATGTGGCACATGTTGGAAAACCTGTTCATGATGTTAAGGACAAAACACAGAAGCACAAGATTGAGGCCTCTTTGCCAGGACTGATAAGGAAGGAAGGAAGGAAGGAAGGAAGGAAGGAAGGAAGGAAGGAAGGTAGGAAGGGAGGGAGGGAGGGAGGGAGGAAGGAAAGAAGGAAGGAAGGGAGGGAGGCAGGGAGGAAGGAAGGAAAGAAGGAAGGAAGGAAGGGAGGAAGGGAGGAAGGAAGGAAGGAAGGGAGGAAGGAAGGGAGGGAGGGAGGGAGAGAGGGAGGGAGGGAAAGAAAGAGAGAAAAGAGAAAGAAAAATAGAGCTTATTGTCTGACAAGAGAACTTTGTGGAAACTGACAGGCAAACAATCTCTTGGGCCAATAATAATCTGAACATTAGAAGCATGTGTACTCAGAACTATTGAAGCAAGTCTCTACTGGGAGACGATTCTCAATAGGTCTCTCATGTTTCCGCTGAAGGCACTGACAGCCTTTTCTTCTGGACTATCTTTTCAAGGGTCTTTGTTAAGCAAATAACTCTGGAAGATAGAAGGAGTGTCTCCCTCGGGGGCAGGGCAGATTTTTAAATTTTTTTTGTTTTTTTTGTCTACGACAATAAAGATAATCTCTCTCTCTGGGGCAAATGTTGAACATTATTTGCTGACAGTCCCTTTAAAAGAATGTTTCCTCAGCTTTGATTCATTACCTGGGACACAAGACCCCTGTGTGTGTAACATCTACCTGGGCTGCCCTGTAATGTCCCACTTGGGACTAGGGGGCAAGGGAGATAAATGTGAACATGACACCTATAAGGCCCGCTGTGCCAGAAGTAATAAAGTCCTTTGTCTCAGACGCAAGCATCTTGTGTCTTCTGCTAGCATCGTCCAGGAAATTGTGTCAGGCTACCTTTTTTTAATTGCAAGAAGGGTAATACTTTGGATCTTTCACAGTTCTTAGCATTCTGCAAATTCCAGAGAGAGAATCACATATGATGATTTTTATAATATCTCTCAAAGCAACAACTTTTTATCCTCTAGGAGACAATTAAAGTGACATAGATGTCAATGAGAAAAATACAGGTACAAGTATGAGGAGACAAAAAAAAAACAACCCACCATCAAGCACAGGATGAAAACAATATTTTAAGTGACTTATAAATAAAGATAATGGATAGATATAGATAGATGGATAGATATATAGAGAGATAGGTATAGAGATAGATGATAGATATATAGATAGATAATAGATAGATAGATGATAGATGACAGAGGCAGACAAAGACAGGGACACAGAGACAGAGAATAAAGTGCATATTTGGGGGTGTGAGTGTACATGTGTATCTGTGTTTTCATGTGTGTATACGGATACTTAGCATTAATATGCAAGCTAAGAACACATGCACATAAGAATAAAATGTTTTCAGATTTTGCAGTTTAGAATTTGTATTTTAAAAAATATTTCTCAGACAAGATTTTGAGCCCCCCCCATCAATGAGATGAGTAGAGGATGAAGTCAGTTGGTTTTCTCTTTATTTTTCTCTTTGATTTCTATCTCTGGTGAACCTTCAGGAGAAATGATGCTGTATGAAAATTAGGTCTAAAATTGGATCATTCATTTCAATTCTATTGCTTGTTCCCTGAAAGAAAAGTGGAAGAGCAATAAATGATCTCTCACCTCAGTGTTATCAATTTGTATTCACTGTGCTTTATATCTCCCATTCAGACATGGCTGTGTCCTGACCTTCCTTTTCATTTCGTTCCAGCGTATCTTTAGCATTTCTTCTCATGGTCAGCCTCAAAAACTTCTGGAGCATTTCGCAGCTTTCTGAGGTTACATTTCGAAAAGATCTCGACCTGTTACCTTATTTTTTACAATCGTTACTTAAACACAATGAACTCTTTTGTTTCAGAGACCTCAGATAGCCTTGGACTTTGTTTCTTCAGGAAAGTTGGTATATCAGCACTAATCTGGGCAAGAAACATAACTTGAGGCAAAATGTAGGTTTTCTCTAACCCCTGGAAGCCATTTCGGCAGCACGCACTAAGTAAGAAAACCTTTAATCTCCCCTAAACCAGAGAACGTGAAAAAGACTTCACTTCATGGAGCAGCTGACATGAGGTCAGAGCCTCAGAGGTGAGCCTCCCAAGTTATAGTCCCCCAAACCTCCAAAATCTATGTTGTGCTCACTTAGGTTTCTGATGCAACTCCTTTTGCTTGCCGTTATTCATTTTTTTCCTGTGAACACTAAGTCTAACAACTAGTAAGGGGATTGGGAATCTCTTTATCCTCAAGGTAGTGAGACTCATCCAGTGAGGACCTAATAGCTCCCATCACTTCCTGTCTCACTCTTCCTGCTTAAGGAACACCAAGCTATTTACATTTATTGTTATACCTCCCCTTCCTGACTATAATTTACCTGCACAATAGAGGTTTAATTTCTAAATTATTATTATTATTAATTTTTTTTTTTTTTTTTTTTGCAGTACGTGAGCCTCTCACTGTTGTGGTCTCTCCCGTTGTGGAGCACAGGCTCTGGACATGCAGGCTCAGCGGCCATGGCTCACAGGCCCAGCCGCTCTGCGGCACGTGGGATCCTCCCGGACCGGGGCACGAACCCGTGTCCCCTGCATCGGCAGGCGGACTCTCAACCACTGCGCCACCAGGGAAGCCCCTCTAAAGTACTTTTTAACCTTGCTTCCATTTCAAATGGATACTTCATCATTCTTAATGTGAGGTCTCTTCAAAGGTTTTTGTCTCTCACTTTTGACCTCATTACTTTTGCTGTAACAGTGGGTATAGTTCTGTTTTCCAGAAGAATATATTTCTATGAAAGTTACTGAAAGAAGAACTCTTTTTGCTGACTTGCTTAATAAGAAATGAAGTTAAAATAAAAACTGTGCACAACAAAGACTCAGCTGGGAGGTTTATTACCCCTGCTGGTCCTGACTCTCTCCCAAGAGTTTGTTATTTCTGTTCCTTAGAGTTGTCAGCTTTGGATGCAAAACAAAACCACGGAGTATCTTTTCCAGACCTCGTTAAGGTCTAGCCAACTGTCACCAGCATCACATCTCCATTTAGAAAGTTTCTAGTCCTCTGCAGCCTTTCTTTGCTTTTAACCCAAACTTTTCTCACTTTGGAATCTCTACTTCTTTTCCCAAGTCCTCGGGGTTTGTTTCTGTTCACAGAACATTTGTGGAGCAGTTACACCTAAAGATCCCTGATATTCCTAAAAGATAAAAACTTTCCTTGATCCAGCTGCCAGCTCTGTCACCCTCCTGAGCCCCTCTTAGATGACTTGTCCCTACGTCAGTTTCTTGGGATCTTGTCATTGCAATTCTATGTAGCAGAACTATTTTAAACATACATTAAGAACATGCTTTTGATTCACCACCAAACTGTCTTCTTTAGTTATTCAACAAACGTATCGAGTGTCTATTATGTGCTGGATAAGTTGCTAGGCACATGAGATTCATTAGATATGGTTCCTGCTTTCTTTGAGGTTACAACCTCTCAGAAATATTAACAGGTGTTTTCTTTTGTTGTACATAATCGATCACTAACACTCCAGCTTGGAAATATCAAAGGTATTCATCTCTTTGAATCCCTTTTCAACGCTGTACCAGAACTTTCACTGGGTAATTTACATAAATAAGCAACTCTCCATGGGTAAAACTTTTTTTAAAAGCCTAGATAGAAGGACACAGCCTTTTTACATAGATTTTTACACTATAAGCTATTTAAGGAAGAATTATCTTAAAGTGAAAATGAAAAAGCTCTGAACCAACATTGAGAATGTCTGGGCTCTGTCACAAAAAAAGCTAGATGGCTACAGAAAAGCCACTTAACCTTTTGAATTTCAGTGTCTGCATGTGTTAAATGATGGGTAGGAGTAAATGTTCCCTTAGCTCTCAGATCTAAAATTCAATGAATCTAAATGTAAAAGTATTTCAGTTACGAAACACTGTTCTAAACACATTTCTCATGGAAATTCAGTGAAATGTAAAAATTCAGCCAGCAGACATAGGAGAATTCACTGGATAAACAGATGAGAAGTTGCACTGAAATTCTCTACCACGAGCAGTCTAGGACGATGGTCAGGCCTGCCCAGGGGTCTGAGAGATATTCGGCTCTCAGCCTGCTCCATAGCTCAACTTCCTCTCTCAGCAAAGTCAGGTCCAGCGCCATCAGAAGATTTGGGGTTGGCTATGACTTTTCTTCTATACCTGGTGATGATCTTTCCAAATTTATCAGCACAATTAGATTGAAAAAAAAAGCTATTTGTTATTGGATATGCAGGATGATCAGGTCTTGGTAATCAGATCAAGACAGAGAGAAACCCATATAATAATTATGTATATGTGTTGAAAATGGATCTTTTCTGTGCTGTAGGGATCTGCCAATTCCAATACTGGAGTCTGAAGAGAACCAGAAGATTAAATGTAGTATTGCCTTTCCCGAGGACAACAAAACAGTGGAAACAGCAGACGTTTTCTTCATGCAATTTTAAATATATATGGAGTTAAAGAAAAAAATGTTCATAAAATTTTTATGCAAAATAGTCTCAGAGACGAATACCCACTACTCACTTAATGATTAATTGAAACTCATTTATTGGTTCTGAGGAAAAAGTGTGATTTCTTTTTCCCTTTAAATAATCATTTTTGTTTCTGCTATGGTTTTTGTTAGAGATGTATTTTTCAGACTAGCTCTTCTTAGCCTTTTGTACTGTGTCTACATACTATGAAATTGTTATTTGGCGTTTTCCTTATTCTATAATGGATGTCATAACTGATATAAGCCCTAGTCTCTACTGGCTTAAGGGACATAAAGTCAATGATGGATCTCCAGTTTTCTGTTTTCATTGACAACAAAAGCCATTCTAAATCAATAAGTTTACCTTCATTAGACCTTGGCCAAATGTGAAATTACATAGCAAATTATCCATAGACATATAAATACTATTATAAAACAATGTCAGTGCAAGAATTACATTCATTTTCTACATTTCCCATGTTATAGTTTGGAAACATACACTATTCATCATTAGAGAAACATGCTTTAGCTCACAGCATCCCAAAACCTGTGCTACCAGAAGGAGATTTCCAACGGCTTTACTATAGATGTATATATAAACACTACTTGTATTTAATATGTGTGTTATCACCCTTTATTGTTGATCAGCCTCTCAGGGGCTGATCGTAATACTTTAAAATGTCTAGAGATGTACAGATTCTATACAATCTGAACAGTAACAGCAATTTTCCTTGATGCTATATAAACTAAGTTAGAGAGTATATTGGATAGAAACAAATTATTTTGTTTTCTTTTTAGTGTTCAAATTTAAAGAGTAGTATCATATATATGTGCAACTGAATCACTTTACTGTACACTTGAAACTAACATAACATAAATTAACTACACTTCAATTAAAAAAAAAAGAATTGTAAAAAAAAAAAGTAGTATCAGGCCATAGTTATTAGGTGTCTAGAAACCTAGTGTGCCACAGTAAAGCAATCTTAAAAGGTGATAAATGTTTACTGGTGTGTGGGTTAATGGATACGTTTGCATGTTTCCAAATTTTATGTGTTATGCAAACTAACTACAATATTAATTTAGAGTCACTAAAAGTTATCTCAAAATTTTGTTATCTATGATTCTTTTTTCCAAAGCTATCATTTTTCACTCCAAATCTCACCTTCTCATAAACATTCTACCAGAAATTGCTGTGTGCTCACATAACTCATTTTATGGATTGAGGCCGTAAGTATTAACAAATTAACTGCAAGAGAATGTGGCAATTTAAAATTGTATCTATCCTCTTCAGAGCTTGCTGAGTCAGAGTCTATCAAGTGATAAAGATCAGTTCAGTGGATATAAACTAAACTGTAATTCTCATTAAGGGAGAAGCATGTATGAATGTGCAATGTATGTTTGAAGCCAGCGGCTTCTGACAACGTATACTTTTCATTCCCACCCATCTCCTCCATCAAAAATGGGGGTACCACTAGCATGTACCTCTCTTTTATAAGCCAACCAAAATGGGAACTCATTTGGAACTTTGAGTGATTTTCTGATAGTGCTGACAAAGTGTCAAAGCACAAAGCATATTTTGTGGTATCAAGTATGCTATAACATAATATGTCCTATAACGTCATATATGTATGTTGTAACGTATAATATGTCAATAACATCTTTTCCAAGAATGTTATTGAATTATTCTGGAGCACACTGGCAGGATAAACCTGGAAGAAGAGTCCATCTTTCTCCATTAGAAAGGAAGATCACTGGAGTAACTTGTTGGCGGGCTTTGTCAGAAATTTGTCTAGATGGTCCTGTTTGAAGACATTCTCTTACTAATCTTTGTCCTTCTATAACTTCAAAAATGCACTGTAGGGCTTCCCTCGTGGCGCAGTGGTCGAGAGTCATCCTGCCGATGCAGGGGACACGGGTTCGTGCCCCGGTCCGGGAGGATCCCACGTGCCGCAGAGCAGCTGGGCCCATGAGCCATGGCCGCTGAGCCTGTGCATCCGGAGCCTGTGCTCCGCAACGGGAGAAGCCACAGCAGTGAGAGGCCCGCGTACGGCAAAAAAAAAAAAAAAAAAAAAAAAATGCACTGTAATTTTCCCCCTCAGCAAGGCTGGTGAATTTAAGATTTTTTGATTTGGTTACGTGTGTCAAATGAAATAATACATTTTTTAAAAATACAAACAAACACAAGATGTTAATCTAAATTTACTAAATCATTTGATTGAAAGAAAAATTTTATTTAAGTGGAGAAGTCAGAATACCTGAGTTGTTATAAGCTACCTATGAATTACATAAAGTCTATAGATGGAGAAAATTCAAGAAATTATAGGAGTATTATTATTAAACTGAAAAATGGAATTATAGGGGATTAAAGCATGAGATAAAGAGAATCCACAAATGGCACTTTGCATATATTTTAGTGATTCTTCCCCAAGTACCCAACTTCAAATAATTTGACCTATATCAGTAATCTACTTAAATTAAGCTTTCCACTGAAAAGTATCATACCAATTATAAAAGTTCTCTGGGAATTTCTATATATAAAGTATATTAAAATGTGAGCAACATAAATTCAAGCATAATGCTGAAATGACATGTTTTAAAACAGTTTCAATCATTTTTATCCATTCTTCTTTGTGCTTAAAACTTTGATGGGCATTACATTTGTTTTCACATTCTCAGGAACTAAGCTTGACATGTACATTTTCCCTATGCTTTCACATTTCTCAAGCAAGGAACTATGCTTGACATGTACATTATGAAGAAGTGAGTTCTTCATAAACATAGCTGTACTGAAGTTATTTTCCATTGGAGTAATGAGCAACAAGGGAAGTAAGAAGGCAGGTGGGAATGAACTTCTGCTTCACTCTCAAGGGAGATATCTACATATAAATGTATAACATACAATTGTGTCCTTTGTTGAGGGATTCAGACTTATCTTTGGAATTAATATTCATTCTGATTATAAAGATAAGGATGGCAGAGAATTAGCTCTGAAAAAACTGTGAACTTGATTATGCTTTTTTTGTAGGACTCACACTTGTTATTGCATGTATACAATATTTTTCCTTTCAAAGACATAAAAGACTTCAGATCACACCCATTTGGGGTAAATTAAACTAGGAATTTTGAACTTATATAATCAATAGGGCAGACTAGAGCTTTTGAATAAAACCTTGTACTTGAAGGATTTTCAACCCAATTGTAGTTGGTGCCTACAGACATGTCTTTTAGATTCTCTGTTAAGCAAGAAGAAGTGCAAAATTATGAATGACAGAAACTTAGAGTAAGTGGGTTCCTAGGCAGGGGACAAATTTCTCTGATTGAGAGAGATAGTTGAGATGTCCAGAACCAAAGGAAAGAATTGAAATGCTCTATAAAAAAGGAACTCCTTGGGTTTTAATTCAAACATCCAACAGGTGTGTTCAGGTGGGTGCACAGTCACTTTTCTATGGAGTTGATCAGCATCTTAAGCCCTTAGTGGTTGAAGTGTTCATTTCACTCAGAGTGATTTTCTGTCATGGGCATCTCTCCAATGGGACAATGAAAAGTTTGTGGAAAACAGACTTCTCTTTTAAAAAATTGCTTCTTGTGTCTATTTTGCAATTCAAGTGATATGGAAATTAATACCAGTGTCGAGGGTTTTCATCAGGCTTGAGTGGACGCAGGACAGAGTGTCTTCCTACAGCACTGCTTTCTTGGAAACTGCAGTGTTAAGATAAATGTGGAATGTTGTATTGGCTTCGTTGTGTTTATGCCTGATCTGCAGAACCACACTTGGGCTGTGGAGCTGAAAGCAGGCCTTGGACCTGTGTGACTAGAAGGGTACAAAAGAGTTGTGGGAAATTTGGCTACTGTCTGCAGCAGCTGCATTGGCTCTGAAGGGGAAGGAGGCAAGAGGATCTGTGTACTTGAGTAGTTGCTGGGTCCCCATGAGGTGATGCTGAAACACCTGCCCTGTAACCTTCTATAAAGCTAAGAAAACGTGGCCCCCAAGCTTACTTACACCTTGTGAGTCTCATTGCCAATTTGCCCCTCCAGCTATGACTATGCTGCTACAATGTCACACGAGGCTTTCCTTCCTGTCTTCATCGCCCCTTCCACTCTGCTTCCCAATCCTGCAGATGTGGGCAATACCAACATATAACACAAAATAAGAATGTGACTCAATGAATATTCATTGAGCACCTGCTATTTGGGAGGAGGAATGGGATTTTCAACAAAATCTCTGGAGAAAGTTATTTTTCTTCATCAAAAGATGCACACACAGCTGCATTCTCACAGACATACACACAGTCTGCGTGTCATCTCTCTGCACCCAGGCATAGTAACATATGGGAGGAAAAGTCATCTATTACTACAGGCTGTGACAATCACTGAGAAAATTTACTGCAGAAAATTAGTCAACAGTATTTCAGCAGAAGGTCCAGAAATGATCTATCAAAGATTCAGAGACTTGAGGCAACCTTTCACCTCATTTATTCAAATGCTTTGGGCAAATAAAATTATGATAAAGCACCTAAGAACCTGTGTGTCCTGTGCATTTTGACAAGCTTACTGTTAACTGATTATTTGGGTCCAGTTCCCACTCCAAGAGAAATCGATTACTATTAATTTTAGTTGATATTTCATATAAAGGCATGTATTTATTTTTATTTTTATGAAACTGAAATTCAATTCTGTAAATCCTCAGGAGGAAACGGAGGGATCACGATTTGGCTCCATCCTGTGGCCTTTAAAAATGCAGCTCAATAACAAAAAACAAACAACCCAATCCAAAAATGGGCAGAAGACCTAAATAGACATTTCTCTAAAGAAGATATACAGACTGCCAACAAACACATGAAAGAATGCTCAACATCATTAATCATTAGAGAAATGCAATCAAAACTACAATGAGATATCATCTCACACCAGTCAGAATGGCCATCATCAAAAAATCTAGAAACAATAAATGCTGGAGAGGGTGTGGAGAAAAGGGAACACTCTTGCACTGCTGGTGGGAATATGAATTGGTACAGCCACTATGGAGAACAGTATGGAGATTCCTTAAAAAACTACAAATAGAACTACCATATGACCCAGCAATCCTACTACTGGGCATATACCCTGAGAAAACCATAATTCAAAAAGAGTCATGTACCAAAATGTTCATTGCAGCTCTATTTACAATAGCCCGGAGATGGAAACAACCTAAGTACCCATCATCGGATGAATGGATAAAGAAGATGTGGCACATATATACAATGGAATATTACTCAGCCATCAAAAGAAAGGAAATTGAGCTATTTGTAATGAGGTGGATAGACCTAGAGTCTGTCATACAGCGTGAAGTAAATCAGAAAGAGAAAGACAAATACCGTATGCTAACACATATATATGCTAACACATATATATGGAAAAAAAATGTCATGAAGAACCTAGGGGTAAGACAGGAATAAAGACACAGACCTACTAGAGAATGGACTTGAGGATATGGGGAGGGGGAAGGGTGAGCTGTGACAAAGCGAGAGAGAGGCATGGACACATATACACTACCAAACATAAAAGAGATCGCTAGTGGGAAGCAGCCGCATAGCACAGGGAGATCAGCTCGGTGCTTTGTGACTGCCTGGAGGGCTGGGATAGGGAGGGTGGGAGGGAGGGAGACGCAAGAGGGAAGAGATATGGGAACATATGTATATGTATAACTGATTCACTTTGTTATAAAGCAGAAACTAACACACCACTGTAAAGCAATTATACCCCAATAAAGATGTTAAAAAAAAAAAAAAAAAGCAAGCGACAAAGTAGCCAGCCAATTAACAACACTGGAGAAACGATTGGTCAAGCATTTGTAAAGCACGGATGTTAATACTACACCACTTAAGCAAGCCAATCTAACTTGGCATGGGAGCATGTTATACAAATAAGAACACAAACCAATTTCCAAATGTGTTCCTCAAGCTTAGTCACTTTCAATTAACCCCCCTTCAGCATCTTAACCCTTCTTGGTCCTAGTAAAACTTGAATACATTTTAGGAGATGTGACAGCCATATGAGCAAAGGGTTTAAAAACCTTCCTACTTGGGATCTGCTTTTAATGCATTGATAAAGCTGTAATTTGGACAACATAAGTACATCAGCTTTAGTCACTAACCAACTGTTGGATTCACCAAACATGTGTTGAAGGTCCTTTGTTAACCCCTGTGCTAGGCTATGTGCAAACAACTCTAAATAAGAAACAGACTCATCCTCAAGAAATTCAAGTCTACTGAAGGATGCCACATGGCTGAAGAGCTAAGAGCAGTAAAATGTGGTGAGGGCACAACAGAAGTGTGCATAGGCTATGTGGCAGCTCCTAAAACATATGGTAAGCCAGCCTGGTCAGACCAGGTTTCCT
This sequence comes from Grampus griseus, assembly GCF_964374135.1. Lineage (NCBI taxonomy): Eukaryota > Metazoa > Chordata > Mammalia > Artiodactyla > Delphinidae > Grampus > Grampus griseus. The sequence goes on along the minus strand of NC_139007.1, from coordinate 69,109,561 downwards.
AAGCATGGTGACTAGACAGCAGTGTCACTGAACTGCTGAGAATCAGCAAGGAAAGTGAATTTGGAGGTCTTCTAGTTCTAGTACCATGAGTCTCAGTGACAAACTAGGAGTGGGCAGGAACTGTATGAGGAGGCATGTGTACTTTTAGAAAGTGTATAACGGGCTTTCTTAGGCTAGAGAACAGGGGTGGAATTGCACTAGAACTAGAAAAGGCAAAGTACTCCTGATCAGAAGGCCTGCTATCTTTGCAGCCACTTGTGAGCTAAGAAGCTGAGAAACACTGATCTAGTTGGTTGGTTTGGAGGAGAATTAAGGCCTTGTCAGAAGGCATTGTCAGTGAAAATTTATTAAGAGCCTACTATGCACAAAGTGGTGTTTTAAGATTGAAATTAAAATATGTGGTAAAATCGATTCTGTCCAAGGTCAGGAAAAGAAAAAAAAAAGAGCCTTCCTTTTTAAAGGAGGTTAGTGTGGGTGATAATACGAGAAATTAGACAGAGGGAAAGGAAGTTAGGACAGAAAAGTTGATCGGGTCATTTTGTGCAAAGGAGGGAGTCAAAGAAGAGGGAATGTGAAATGATGTCTAAACTGCACCACAGAGAATGTGTGTTCCAGCCATGTGTTTTTGTGCAAGATGGGCTTGGGGACAAACACTGCAAAACTCAACAGACATAAACAGCTGAGACCCAAAGAAGAGAAGTGCTCGTGTTCACATCCTCTACCCAGTCAAGGCCTTCCACCCACCAACTGATTTTTTGTGTCATCAGTTACCTTTGCATATTTTAAGTTTACTTTCAACTGAAGAGTTTTCACCTCATTTAGCATTTATTCCAATAAGAATTTTTTACCTAGCTTCTTGAAAAAAAGGCAAACACTTTAACATCATGAAACACATCACATTTTCCTTGTAAATGTTTTGTAATAAATGGGAAACTGTACTGCAGTTAGTCCAGTATTACCCAAGCAAGATGAAGCCTCTGAGCAATTACCTTTTTTCCATGGCAACAGCATATCTGCCCATCCTTCAGTGTGATATGGGAAAGCCACTAAATTGGGTCTGTTCAGTAAAACTAAGGAAAGTTCACTGAACTAGGGCAGGCGGAAGGGGGGTTGTAAATCTGATAATAACTGGGTTAACAAACAAATTGCTATTGATATTATTTATCAAGTGGTTCATTTAAGCAGCTCAAAATAATCTGCAAGGAAATTTCCAACTGCAATGTTAGAAAATGGAAATAAAAAGCAAATTTGTTAAAAAAAAAAAAAGAGAAGAGGAAAATGACAACTAGACTTTCTAGTACACTTGCCCACACCTAATCCCTTAGGAGGAGGCCTCTGAAGAATTCCAGGACGTTGAGTGCAGAATGGAAACAAATTTTCATGGACAGTCACCTCAGGACATCTGCCTGGACCTCACTCCACCCAGAGTCTGCCTGGGCCAGAGAGTAAACCTTTTATTTTCAAGCATATTCTGGAAAAGGAGGCCAGCAAGTGCACCTCTGACATTCATGAGAAACCATACTATTATTCTGGCTGTTACAATCCAAGGAACTGCAAGAAAAGAACAAATCAGAAAAATTGTATCGGACACTGAGTTATAACGCAAATAAAAAACAGAGGAAGCTCCTTCAGAACAAGACTCTGCAGTCGACGGCAGCTACCTTTCCTGAGGGGGTTTTATTTTATTTACTTATTTATTTTTAAATTTTATTTATTTATTTTTGGCTGTTTTGGGTCTTCGTTGCTGCGTGTGGGCTCTCTGTAGTTGCGGCGAGCGGGGTCTACTCTTTGTTGCGGTTCATGGGCTTCTCATTGTGGTGGTTTCTCTTGTTGCGGAGCACGGGCTCTAGGCGCGTGGGCTCAGTAGTTGTGGCTCGCAGGCTCTAGAGCACAGGCTCAGTAGTTGTGGCACATGGGCTTAGTTGCTCTGAGGCATGTGGGATCTTCCCGGCCCAGGGCTCGAACCCGTGTCCCCTGCGTTGGCAGGCTGATTCTTAACCACTGAGCCACCAGGGAAGCCCTTGAGGGGGCTTTAAATAGAGATCTAAGGTTGGAAATTAAAGACATGTTCCTCAGGGGAAAATGGACATTATAACAATGTTGTGTCCCTGTTATCACACTTGATTACAGGTTCTCAAGGGAGCTGCTTCCCAGACAGTTTTAGAAATAAGATGTAATTTAGAGACATTTTCTTGGTGGGGATGATAAGGGAGGCTCTAAGTGGGAGGTGGGAAGAGAATGTGGAAGAGGTACAGGGAGGATGGTAGCAGAACTGTAACCTGATATGCCACACAGTTTGATCAATATGACATGTAATTATATCTAATTACAGACATCTCCTGGAACTTGGACCACAGGGTTGCAGATAAATTTAAATACCTTGGAGAAATACCCTGGCTAATATACTAAAGGACTTTCTTCTATTTAGATGAACAAACCTATTAATGCAGAATCTCTAAATCAAATGATTATACATCTGGGAACTTTGCTTATGGTAAGGAATAAAGAAATATTTTTCTGGGAGACTAAGGGCATAGAGAAACCAAAAAGTGGACCGTAAGAATGTTCAAGGGGGCTTCCCTGGTGGCGCAGTGGTTGAGAGTCCGCCTGCCGATGCAGGGGACACGGGTTTGTGCCCCGGTCCGGGAGGATTCCACGTGCCGCGGAGCAGCTGGGCCCGTGGGCCATGGCCACTGAGCCTGCGCGTCCGAAGCCTGTGCTCCGCAATGGGAGAGACCGCGACAGTGAGAGGCCCACGTACAACAAAAAAAAAAAAAAAAGAAAAGAAAAAGAATTTTGAAATAACAACTCTGCTGATCTCTTTTCTACATAGGGACTTGGGAACACATTATTTGTATTTTAGGAATTATATGTTTGCATTGCCATATCAAAATTCCTCAAGACTGTCAGCAAAAGTATCCCGGAAGGTAATGTTCAAAGGAAATGTTTTGACAATACCATTTTTTTTTTACTTTTAAAAGCATATATATTGTCATGTTTGGTAATTGAAAATTTTATTGCTTAACTTAATGATACAAGATTTAATTTAATATGTACAATTTAATGTGTACAAAAAACAAATATATTAGCCTATGTTAATTAAATATTTAACGTGTTAAATATTTAATATAGAAAAATAAAATTTAAGATCTTTGCCTCAACTCACTACATTAAAATCACCCACAGATATAGCTGGACCAAACCTCAATATTCAGTCTTTCCAAAATTAAGATACTCAGTCCAGATATTTTACCAATATCTAGTACTAGCCTAAGACATAATATCAGCAATAGTAAACGGTAAATAAATGTTTGTTGAATGCATTAGTTAATGGGGAGTCCAAAGAGTCAGTTTTAATTCACCACTGTGTTCATGACATAGTTTGGGATTATAGGCATAACCACAGGTATCTCTAAATTATCCATCATTATTTAAAGTACTCTTTCTCCATCTTATAATGGCATTTTCTCCTCTTCACCCCAAGTTCCTTCTGCAGGTTTCCTTAACTTCCTTGTAATCGTGGAATCCATTTTCATTGTCCTTTTTGTTACCTGCAACCTCCATCGTTTTGCCAGTCAAGATAATTACACAAACACAACAGACTTGCTGGACATCACCTCTGTATCCATTGCTACTTGTCACTATGAGGTTTGAGCATGGTCTCTACCCTAATCTATTGGGAGAGGTAAGACATAACACACATAAAGAACAAACCTACAGTGAATTATTAGATTAGGAAACATGGGTGGTACAGAAACAAAATTCTTTAGTGACTTAAAAAGAGCAATGGAATAGAATGGTAGAAACTCAATAGATGGAAAGATACAGGAAAACTAACTATTGAGCAGCTGGTTTCCATCAGGCCCCATGCGAGGGGATTTTACATATAGTATTTCATTTATTTCTCACATTGAAAGTTTGAGATGTACCTTTTCATAATTTTATAAGATATGAAGTGCAGCAGGGTTTCAAACCTTGCCCAGGATTGTATTGCTTGCAGGTCTCTGAGCAGACATTCTAATTCAAGTTGATACTATTTCCATTCCTGGCAGGAGGAACATGAGTTTGCACTAAGGCACCACGGTAACATTATGCACAGGTGTGTTGGACAGATAATGATGGCAGCCATCATCTAGAGCAGAGCATCTAGCGGGGAAGGCACAAGCTTGGAAATAGGTCTGGAGACACTCAGACTTCTATCTCTAGCATTTCTTTCTATTTTTGTTTTCCTTAGGATTTCCATTAGATAACTATTGAAGTAATTAAAGAATGAATGAATGAATGTCTTTTTTTTTATTCCTACATCATCCATCTGTTCTTGTATGTTGTCTACTTTATCCATTAGAGTCCTTAGTATCAATATATTAATCATAGTTGTTTTAAATTCTTGGTCTGCTAATTCCAACATCCCTGCCATATCTGGTTCTGATGCTTGCTCCTTCTTCAAATAGGGTTCATGGTGGAAGTTGGTTGTGGGTTTTTTTGTTTGTTTGTTCTTTGTCTTTTTTTGTAAATTTTTCTTGATAGCCAGATATGATGTACTGAGTAAAAGCAACTGCTATAAATAGACCTTTAGTAATATAGTGGTGAGTTTGGAGGGAGAGGAAGCATTCTATAGTCCTATGATTAAGTCTTAGTCTTCTAGTAAGCCTGTGCCTCTGAACTGTGAACTTCACAAGTGCTTCTCGTTTTTTTCCTCTCCCCATAAGTGGGACAGGATGGTTAAAACTGGCTGGAGGGTTTCCTTTCCCCAGGCCAGTTAGACTCTGTTAATACCCCAGCAGGTTAGGATCCAGTTACACTCAAACTCTTCAACACAGCCTACAAGGCCCTGTGTGACCAGGCCTGGCCTGTCTGTCCTCGTCTGGGCTTCTCACTTCTTTGCTCACATCCCACTCCAGCCACACTGGTCTTCTTTCAGTGCCCCAGGAAGCAAGGAAGCAAGCTCTTCCTAGCTACCAGGCCAGAAGGCCCTTGTCCTCATTTGCTGCCTGGTTGGCCCTTATATCCCGTTTGGTCTCAACTAAAATATTGCCTCCTCAGGGAGGTTCTTCCCTTACTACTAGAAAGTAACCCCCCACCCCATTCTCTCCAACCCTAATATTCAGTTTCAGTGATGCGTACTCTTCCTTTCAATGCGCTTATCATAATCCTAAATTTTATATTTATTTGATTGTCTCCTTGTTTACTATCACTACCTTGCTTGTGCCAGAGCACCTTAAAGACATTAAACATGTCAGTTGCGTTTATCTCAGCTTAACTACAGCCAAGGACTATGCCTGGAATATAAAAGTCAGGCAATAGATAACTGTTGAATTAATTGAAGACTGAATAAATGAATGACTTTTTTTTTCAATTTTAGTCTTAGCATGAATCAATAAAATAACATCTATCACTATTGTTTAATATCTGCTGTTAAATAAATGGTGACTTTTGACAAGTCTATTTAAGGTGATATGTGTTCACTGCCAGAGGGAAACAATAAATGGCTGTTGATAAAACAATAACTGTAATGTGGTGAGAAATCATAATATAAGGAAACAAAGTATTTTGCACGTTAGATGTTGCTGAAATCCTTATTAGCTGAGCAAGTACAGTAGTCCCGGCTTAACCATAGTTTCATTTTCCAATGTTTCAGTTACCTGCAGTCAACTGTGGTCTGAAAATACTAAATGGAAAGTTTCAGAAATTAACAATTCCTAAGTTTTAAACTGAGCACCATTCTGAGTAGTGTGATAAAATCTCTCACCATCCTGCTCCATCCAGCCTGGGAGGTGAATCATCCCTTTGTCCAGCTTATCCCTCCAGTTAGTCACTTAGTAGCAGCCCAGTTATCTGATCCACTGTGGTGGTATCACAGTGCCTGTGTTCAAGTAACCCTTATTTTACTTAATAATGGCCCCAAAATGCAAAAGCGATGATGCTGGCAATAAAGTGCTTCATTTAAGTGAAAAGGTGAAAGTTCTCCGAAGTGAGGGAGTGACATTGACATATATACACTACCAAATGTAAAACAGATAGCTAGGGCTTCCCTGGTGGCACAGTGGTTGAGAGTCCGCCTGCCGATGCAGGGGACACGGGTTCGTGCCCCGCTCCGGGAAGATCCCACATGCCGCGGAGCGGCTGGGCCTGTGAGCCATGGCCGCTGAGCCTGCGCGTCTGGAGCCTGTGCTCCGCAACGGGAGAGACCACAACAGTGAGAGACCCCAGTACTGAAAAAAAACAAAACAAAACAAAACAAAACAGATAGCTAGTGGGAAGCAGCCGCATAGCACAGGGAGATCAGCTCCGTGTTTTGTGACCACCTAGAGGAAGGGGTGGGATAGGGAGGGTGGGAGGGAGACGCAAGAGGGAGGGGATATGAGGATATATGTATACATATAGCAGATTCACTTTGTTATACAGCAGCAACTAACACAGCATTGTAAAGCAATTATACTCCAATAAAGATGTAAAAAATAAATAATAATAAAATAAAATTAGTGAAAGAAAAAAATAAGGAAAGAAAAAACTCCGATGCTGAGGTTGCTAAGATTTATGGTAAGAACGAATCTTCTATCCATGAAATTGTGAAGAAGGAAAAGAAATCTGTACTAGTTTTGCTGTCGCACCTCACACTGCAAAAGTTATGGTCACGGTTCATGATAATTGCTTAGTTAAGATGGAAAAGGCATTACATTTTTACAATAAGATATTTTGAGACAGAGGACCACATTCACATAACTTTTACTACATGATATTTTATTATTGTTGTTGTTAATCTCCTACTGTGCCTAATATGTAAATTAAACTTTACTATAGGTATGTATATATAGGAAAAACATGGTACGTATATAATAGGAAAAACATAGTATGCATAGGGTTTGGTACTATCCATGGTTTCAGGCATCCACTGGGGGTCTTGGAACATACCGCCTCAGATCAGGGGAGTCAACAAAGTTATCATTTGCATTTATAGGCATCATCAACCCTAAGTCTTGGAGTTTTTCAATAGATAAAAAAATGTTTCTGTGTCCCCTTCAGGATTTGACACTAATAGAGGGTCTTACTTTTGTCTTCATCTGGGGCTTTTGTTCAGCCCCAGACTCAGGTTAAACCTTGCAGAACTTTTACATCTGCACTTCTTTCGCACCTATGCTCCTTGCAGACCTAGCGTCAGGGACGCCTCCATTGCTAACAACAACCCTCAACCGTGTGTGCCCAGGAAAGGCTCTCAGGAGAACACTACATACGTCCACAGCGGTTGTAGTTGGATAGTGGGGCTAACAAGCCATTTTTAGATGTTCCTTGCATTTTGTTTTCCAATTGGAAAATAAAGTAAAATAGCTTTGTAATTAAAAAATAGTAATAAATCCAGCATGACCCTTGAGCTCATTTATTGAGAAAATGAGCCACCGTAAGGTCAATTTCTTCACTGTTAAAGCTAATAATAGTGGTGGTGTAAAGGACAGATTTCACACAGTGCTCTCCTGATGATGTTTAAACAACAGTAATAGTAGAAATAATAGAGCTGATTGTCAGTATTATATTGAAACATTTAGTGAGCAATTACTATGTCAGGCACTATGCCAAGTGCTTTACAAAATATTATCTCATTTAATCCTCACAAAAATCATATAAGATACTATTATTAGCCCCATTCTACATTAAGGAGAATAAGGAAGTGAAAAGATTATACTGGCCCAGTGTTCAGTTCAACTCTGAGATATCCATTTCATGTTTTATTTTAAACCATTCTTTCATATTTGTTCAACTACGTGATTAAGGGTAAACTATGTGCCAAGGCCTGTCCTAGTCATTAGAAATACACAGGTATGTAAAGAAGTTTCTGCCCTCAAGTACTCAAATCTAGTGGGAGAGATGGCTGTGTAAACAGACAACCGTAATAAAGTGTGCTAAGAGGCAAGTTCAGGGTTCCAGGAGGATACAGGAATGGAGTGCCTAAACTAGACATGGGTAGAAAGGATATATCAGACAGAGTGTCTTGGAGATGGTGACACCAGATCTGAATTTTAAAAAACAGGAAGCACTTAAAAAAAAAAAAAATCAGAAAGAAGTGATGTGACTTTTCCTGGGTGGCTCGCTAACCGGGAAATGATGGGTGAGAAAGCATTTAATATCAGCAAGCCTGAGGCAAGAGACATCACGGCATAGAAGAGGAGGTGCTGTGAGGAAAGGGGTGATAAGACATGAGATGGAGAGACAGCGAGGATTAAAAGGTAAATTAAATGTCATGCTTATATTATAGAAACATGACTTCAGCACGTACTGAATAATTTGAGAAAGAAAGACTGGAAAGGCTAGAAATCTTGTTGAGAAACTGCTGAAATATAATAGGCAAGTGAGAAAAAGGGCCTTACTTAACTGGGGGTGGTGGTGGCAGAGATGCCGGGAAAAGAGAACATTTATGATTTGTGAAATGTTTAGGAAATAAAACTTGCAACGTTGATTTGCAATGAAGAGGTACAGAAAAAATTTAAAAGTAACTCTCAGAATATTAGCATGAAATATTAGGGGAATGGATCCTTGTTCCCTGTGGAGACAGAAAAAGCAAGAGTAGAAGCAGATCCGGGAAGAACTGAATGCAGTTTCAGACAGGCCAAATGGAAGTGACAGTGGGACTCTGGCATGAAATATCCAATATGTTGCTATCCTTAAGATTTTGGAGCTTGTAGAGAGATTTGAGCTGGACAGAGATGTGAGGGTCTTCAGCATATTAGTAGTAGGTGAAAACCAAACGTTTGGGGAGATATCTCTGGGAGAGTAGGAAAGAGAGAATCTTGTACATAAAATATAGGGTTGGACTTTTGAAGGGTAGAAGTAGCAGGATTACGAGGGCAGTGGGCAATGACAGAGCCTTTCCCCAGGGAAAGGGTCAAGGCAGAGGAGCACACCAAACCCATACAGGTCAGGATTGATATTGGAAGTTCACAGAAAACTAAAAGAGGGTGGTCATATGGAAGCCAAGATGAAAGAGATTTAATTAGGTAGGGATCAGCAACAACAGAGGCAGATGAATGGCCCAATTAGATAAAATTATAAAAAACACTCCATCGCATTTGTTAATTGTGTCATCGTTGGCAACTCGGTGAAGTTAGTAGATTGGTGGGGACAGAATGCAAGTTGCAATTGTTAGCTGAGTGAACGGAAGGGAAAGAAGTGAAATCATCAGATGGAGTTACTTTCTAAAAATTTGATAAGAAATGGACAAAAAGATTGGCAAATTGCTAGATGTGGTTCAAAGTCAAGAGTTTTGGAAGGAGATTGTGGTTTTGGTTGGGAAAAGATTACCTGGATCTGAGCAGGTTTATGGTTTAATGCATAGAATCAAGTTGAAAGGAAATGAGGTATAACTGGAGTAGTGAAGCATCAGAAGGAGATGCTTGTGGGTGGAGTTAAGGATGCAGAGGAATGGGTTGACCTTGAAAAGGAAGAGGAGAATCTAATCCACTAAGACTGTTGGAAATGAGGGACGAATGAATGGGTGTAGATAGATTTGTTAATAGAATCAGTAAGTTGAATAAGATACATTATGCCCAATGACTTCAATTTTCTCAGGAAGGTAGAAAGAAAGGTCATCTACTCAATGGCTCATAAACATATCAGGGAATAACAGCCCAGTGGGAACTCTGATAAAAGTTAAAAAAAAAAAAAAAAAGAGTTGCTAGTGCCAGGACTTCTTTTCCAAAGGATGTGGATCTTTAAAGAAACTTGAACAGAATCTGAGGGTTGATATGCCATACAGAATCTTATATTGATATCATGAGTGTGTAGCACCATCAGAATTGGGGCATGAATGCCTATAAATGACCATTCCAAACAAATTCAGGTAAGAGAAAGGAAAGCATCATGTGACATTTAATTCAACATCAAAGCACTTACATCCATCCCTTTATGTCAAACATTAGTAGATGAGATACATATCAAAGTCACAGAGATTTCCATATATACATGTATGAAAGGAACTTTGTTCACCACAATTCCTCTTAGTAGAAGTACTGCAGAGAAATAAGAACTGAAGAAGGAGAAATAAAAGATCAATGGGCAGGTTTAATGATCCACTCAAGTTGAGGGACCACAAATTTGGAGGGGTATTCCTTGGCATGGTTAGGTGTGCTGTTCTGTTTTCCAGAAAAACAGGAATTCTGCTATACAGAATGAGGAAGGTGGATTTACAGCATTTAACACAGGATTGGAATTTCGAAGGATAGAGACAGCAGAAGGATGGAGTGCCAATAAACTGAGAATGGAAATACGAAAAGAACTGAGATGATCGCGTTTGGGTCTGGCCTGAACAGAACTTAAACACATTCCAGAGGAACAGCTGGAATGAGAGAAAGTGGCAGCACCAGCAGCTTGGAGGTCTGTAAGATACCGAAGACAGCTCTGGTAGAGATGAGGCTAGAAAGGTGGCATACTGGACAGGAAGAATGCCTAATGAGGCAGTTTCCCAGTGACGATATGGTCCAGGTTGAGAGTAGCTGATTGGAGAAGAGGTAAAGATCACCTGGGGCAAGTGGACCAGGAATTGTGTTGCTGCATCATTGGATGTTTTGTCTACCTGGGTGTTGAAAACATCTAGAACTAATGTTCAAAAGGTGGGGAGGAGATGCAGACTATGAACTGGGCCCCAAAGGTTTTATTCTTGATGGAGAGGAAGACTGATGTTGAGGGTAGCCTGTGATGGGGTGAGGATGGGGGAGAGAGTCATACAGTCAAACAGCATGAACCCCACAGGTTCTATAAGCTCCAGCTCCAGTCACCTCTGACCTGACCCCTACCACTCCTGCCTGGGGTCACACTTTTCCAGCCATATGGGTCTCATTCTGGGTCCATAAACTCCCCAGGCAAGCTTCACCTCATAGCCTTGGCACTGTCCCTTCCCTCTGCCTCGGAAGCTCTTCCCCTGGTGCTGCAAGTTTCTCTCGGGTCTTTGCTCAAATGTCACCCTCTCAATAAAGTCTACCTGGACCACCCACATGTAAAATAACAATCCTTCATCTATCTTTCTTCTCTGCTTTCTTTTTACCCATAGCACTTACCATCTTCTTAATCTTGTTTCTTAACTGTTTCCATCCACTAGAATAGAAGCCCCTTGAGGACAGGAATATTTTAAATTGTTTTTTAAACTAGTTTTTAAATTGCTGTCTCCCCAGTGCCTAGAACAGTGACTGGTCATAGTAAATACTCAATAAATATTTGTCAAATGGATGATATTAGTTTTTACATACGGTAAATAAGTAGTAGTCTCAAATCAGATGATTTTCCTGGATGTGTACACTCAGACATAAAGTACTTTGAATGTCTCACAGATAAGTGTCTTCTGTTTTGCCAGCTGTTTAATGAGCATCTTCCAGATGTTAAGCACTCTGCTGGCACAGCGGATGGGAAGATGTTCATAAAAGGTTCATGCTCTCAAGGATTTCATCATCTGGTGGGAATACGAAGATAGCAAAACACCTCACTGCAACTCAAGGCACAAGAAAGTAAGGACAACCAAAGTGCTGCAGGAATCCAGAAAAATCATCGGTTCTTGTTGTTGGTTTCCAAAGTGGTAAGTAAAGAAACAGCTGGCAGCAGGGTGAGTGTGATCCCAGTGGGAACCGAGAGATCACCAGCAACAACATGAAAGTTGACAATGGTGACCAACATGCTCTGTTCTAAGCACATCACACGTGTCCTCCCATGTTAAACTCTCGATGACTGTGCAAGGCAGGTTCTATCATTACTTGTTTCACAGATGAGGAAACTGAGACCCAGAGAAGTAAGATGTAATTTACTCAAGGTCACCAAGTTCATGGCAGAGCTGGCTTTTGAACCCAGGCAGTGTGCCTCCAGAGCTCCTGGAGTTTTTTTGGTGGTTGTTGTTATAGTAACATTTATTCTTTAAATTAATTATTTTTATTGAGGTGTAGTTGACGTACAACACTGTAGAAGTTTTAGGTGTACAACATAGTGATTCACAATTTTTAAAGGTATATTCCATTTATTAGAGCTCCTGTTCCTAACAGCTGCATGTTACTATCTTTCTTGTTTATCATCTGAAGAGGGACCTTGGGTAGCTGAGCATGGCTGCAGCTGGAACAGGGCTGGAACAGGGTTTGCGTGGAGGTAGGTAGTGAGAGATGAGTCTGGATGGAATAGTTCAGAACAAGGCTGTAGAGGACCCCAAACACTTTGCTCTCAGGTTAGGACGTTACTCTGTACAGTCGAGAGCTATTTTAGGGTTTGGGGAAAGGACATAACCTGTCTTGTGTTGCAAAATGAGAGCTAACAGTAGTGTGAAAGAGAGGAAGGGAGATGGTGAGCATGTAAATTTGGCCAAAGGAAATGGAAAAGAGGAACAGAGTTGGGAGACATTTCAGAGGTGTAACCGATAGAACTAGATGATGCCCTGAGAGCTTGAGGCCTGAGTGGTCTGTAAATAGAGAGACAGCACGTAGGAGATAAACACAGAGAATTATTAGAACTACACCCATTTTTATATTCACTAGTGTCAAACAATCCTTATTATCCAGCCATAAGGATAAACATTCTAAGTTTAAATAGTTTCCAGAGCAAATATGGAAATTATTCCTCCTTCCAGTCTAACAGATTTTACCACCTATGGATGAATTCAATGTAACAAGTTAATTAAACCATCTGTAGTAAAAGGTGTACATGTGTTTCCCTGAAACACCTTTAATGGGGTTTGGAGTCTTTATGAGAATCTTTACCTGAGTGTAGGATTATAAATTAACTTTTCTATCAACTTTTCCCCTTACATTTGTCCCTCAGACGGGGGAAAAATGACCTTCCAAATAAATTATTTTTAATTTCAACTTATATTAAAACATTTACTGTTCTGAATAGGGCTCACTTTTCCTTGAACTCATCAAATCTCAACTTCAGTAACGAGAGCAAGCGTCTGTATATACTTATCAATAAAGGTCAGCAGGGTTCTGACATGGGGGAGTATGGTGAAGACCGCCCTGCAAGGCAAGACAGGTTCTCACATGCTTGTGTAGCAAGAAAACCTCAAAGACATCCCCACACTCCCCTGAGCCTGCTTCCTTGATACTCTGTAATACTCATTCATGCTTTCATTCTATCATGCACATATTCAACAAATATACATCCGGGGTCCACCTAGTGCGAGTCCTGGAGAGAGAGGGAGAGAGCTGGATTAGCCACTTCCTGTTCTCAAGGAGTTTTCAGTTTAAGTATGGCAAACTAAACACTTGTGATTTGAAAGATTAATATAATATTAAAATCCACAATGCTATCTCAAGGAAATGATCTATATTTTGGAGCCAAAGTGACCAATCCAGTTAAACACATTCAACACTTTTGATATTTGTTCCCTGGATAATAATTGGACTTTCTAGGTTTTGTAAAAATGACTAGACTCAAAAAAACTAAGGAGAAAATAAAATGGGCTAGATCAAGAGTGCCCTTCTGCCGTCAGTATCATTGCACCACATTTGTACAAAGAGGTCTGACTCCCAAGAACGCCAACAGGGTGCTACCAGGAGATTACCAATTCTCCTCCTGCCCTGGCTTTTACACTTAAAAAATGAGTTATTTGTCTTCAGGTGTAATATGGGGCAGCCTCTATAACTTTAGAAATATTTGTGCTTCTGACCCCTCATGCCCTCTATTACCCACTGTCTGCAGACACAGAGAAGGCCAGGCCTCCTGTGGGGCGGCCGGCATGTTTTCTAGGAAACAGTGCAGGAAGGTGGCACGGGGACAGCTCTTGACAGCCTGTCTCGCATGCCTTTTATCTCCACTGGCCACGCACCATTTCTAGAAAAAGTGTGTCGGGGTCCTGCTGCCAAGCACAGGGGTGACCCTGGGAAGCCTTGCTGCTTGTGACAGGAAAGTGTTCACTGGGCCCTCTGGGCCAGCAGGACCACAGCCGTCAGCACTGTTCAGAGAAAAGCCTCCCTCTCCGAGCTTCAGGCATCCGAGCAGAACATCATTCCCGCAAGATAACACACAAACCAGCTCTGCTGTGCTCTGTTTTGCTTACCCAGAAAGAACCAGCATTTTCTCAGCCCTCTTCAGAGGATGAAGGACAGCAGAGAAGCCTGAGCACTCTGGGCTCCTGATTCATTGGAAGCTGAGACCTATCTCTTATTAGCAGCTAGCCCACGGCCTGGATAATGGTAGATGCCCCCCAAAACATGTGTTGAATTAATTAATTACTGATTTAATAATCTAATTAATTTATAGTCCTGTGGCTGGCATGGTATCTGGCACATGGCAAATATCAAATAATAAATATTTGATAAATATTTGATGAGTGAATGAACCAGCTGCACAGTCTGCAACTCAGGTAAGCTCCGGCTCAAGTACCAGGTCCAAGGCCATGACATTATGAGGCAGACGAAGTTGTTCCAGCCTCTCGCATCCTCACTTCCTGCTCCTGTGTACTCTTTCTAGGGCCTCCCTGGCTCACTCCAGACAACCTGTCTGCGTGCAGTGTGGTCCCGGGACCAGCAGCAACAGCATCACCTGGGAATAGGCTAGAAATGCACATCCTCAGGCTCCACCCAGACCTACTAAATCAGAAGCTCTGGGGGTGCGGTGTTGTAACAAGTCCTCCACGCGATTCTGTTGCATACTAACGTTTGAGAACTACTGCTTAGGTTTTTGGTTTTGTTTAGTTCTTAGAAAAAAAAAAAAAAACCCACATGAGGCTCACCCAGGAGTGTTTGCTGGACAGGTGGTTTGGCCTCTCCCCCAGATCCTAAGAATTTGAATCTCTAGGGCTGCAGCCAGGTGGATCTGCATTTTGAACAAACGATTTTTTTATACAGTAGAACCACTTCCCCAAAGCTTTGCTTTCTTCCCTTCATCTATTAGTTAATCAGTTTCAGCAAAATATTCTAGTCAATTAGATCTATTATATTACCTCAGTAAGGTGATAACCAGAGATATTTTAATACTTAACAGGGAACTAAAGGTCCCTCTGTCCTAAAAGAATAATGTGCCACTAACAATGGAAATTCAGATCCTGTTATAGGCAGTAAAGGATGCTCTGGGTAGGGTGGGAGTTTTCCCCTCAAATTAAAAGGCATCATTGGATTCCTATCTGACACAACGACAGGGGCAAGGGACACATTGGATTATATTGAAGGGTCCTTGACATATTGACTTTCTTTCTAGAATTCTACTTAGCATTTTAATGCGTTTTGTCAAGTTGTAATATTTTTTTCCAAAAAAATTAAATAAGTATTTTATTAGAAACATTTTTCATGTGTTATAATTGAATCACAACATTCACTTCATCTGGTATTCATTCGATTATGAGAATGGCCATTTTTAACCAAGCATATAATAAGACAATACAAATGATAGCTGGTCCACTTAATAGCATTTCCCCACATACCTATCAGAAATATCATACTGTTTACACTATTATTGTATTGTGCATAATGCATTAATAACTAACCTTATAAATTTACGTTATCTATTCCCACTGCAAATAATTTCCCCACCATATATTTCTGGAAGTCCCTAAGCACATGAATTAAATAAGTAAATGTAGCCTCTGCCATTTCCCCCTCTTTTCCTGCTCTGGTGTCTATTTATTGCTTTATATTTATTTCATTAGAAACCTTGGAGTGAGAGGGTTTAAATTTATGGCTCCAATAGCCACTCTGAAGTAGAGGTTAAGGAATAAGGCTTGCTCATGATAGAGTAGGTCGGTTGAAAGATATCATAGCCCTTTCCCACTGCTGACTTCCACAATTCTGTGCTAAGGTAACCATTATTTCCCCAGTGCTCCTATGACGGATCTCCTTTTGCTAAAACAGAAGAAGGCTGTAAAGCAAGAAGAGCACAGAGCCCTGAAACCATCCCCATCCAGGCAGGTCACCATCCACTTTTAACAGGACCTAACTATTCCACTGTCTTCATCACCAGAACTTTACCATTCCAGGAAATCCCTGCCCAGGAACATAAAAGTTGCAGATAACTTCATTGTTTACTTTGGAAACTTCTCCAAAGTCCCATTTCACCTAATATCAGACTGTCCGGCTTTTCGAGAGGTAGCATCAAATGACCGTTTACTCTCCAAGGCTCTTGGAAGCCTCTCCATAAAGCCCTTGCCTTGCTGTACCCACCAATTTTATTTTATTTTCATTTTTAACTTTACTTAGGTACAATTGACAAATAAACTAGTGAGCTACTTAGTGTACAATGTGATGATCTGATATGCATATACGTTTTGAAATGATTCCTTCATCGAGTTGATTAACACATCCATCACCTCACATACTTACCCGCCACTTTTTTTGGTGAGAATATATTTCAGGTCTACTCTCTTAGTAAATTTCAGCTATAGAATACAGTGTTATCAACTACAGTCACCATGTTGTAAGTTAGATCCTCAGAGCTTATTCATCCTATAACTGAAAGCTTGTATCCTTGTATCAACCGTTCCTATCTTTCCCTCTCCCTAGTTCCATCCTGGCAACTAATTTTCTACTCTGTTTCTATCAGTTCAGCTTTTCAAAAAAATTCCATACATCTGATTCCCTGCAGTATTTGTCTTTCTCTGTCTGGCTTGTTTCACTTAGTATAATGCCCTCAAGGTTCCTCCCTATTGTCACAAATGGCAAGATTTTCTTCTTTTTAAGGGCTGAATAATAATCCATTATATATATATACACACATATATATAATAACCCATTTTATACACCCACACACGCACACACACACACACACACACACCACATCTTCTTGATCCATTCATCCACTGACAGACAATTAGATTGTTTCCATACCTTGGATATCTGTACTTTCATGTTCATTACAGCATTATTCACCATCATGTCATGGTTCTTACCCAATCTGAACCCTTACACCAGATGCCAAAGCCTCAAAAATGTCCTGAGTTTTGCCCTCCCTTCTCCTTGACTTTGTGAATAGTAAACTTAGATTTGCCTGATCCTCCAGGCTTTTCAGTGGCATTTTAAGAGAGCCAGCATTCAACACTCCAAAAGACCAGACTCATCAGCCACTCAGTTGGTATGTTTACCAACAATCTGTTTTCCAAACACCCTTCACGAAAGTTTCTGACTCTATTTTAATTCATGAGGTTCTGCCTAGCTGAGACTGGAAATGATCAGTATTGGATTCCAGCTCTGGAGCTGCCTGTGCTGCTCAGCTCCTGGTGAGTTCCATCTCCCGCTCTCATCTGCATGTGAGACAGCATTTTATTTTCCTCGGCTTTGAACTTCTGCTAGAAAAAAGAATTAGCTTAGTCACGGAGTAAGCCAAATTGTGGCCTCATCACACAAATACTTTATCTACACATTACTCACTGTTTTTATTTCCAGAATATAATTGCAAATACAAAGGAACACATCCCTGGGCCCTTGACAGAATCCAATGCTGTGATGTACTGAGCCAGCTTGGTACATTTACCCCAAAGCCAGTTCCCTTCAGAGGGAGCAATCCCTTTATCCTTATGCAAATGTTAAGTGCTTTAAATACATTAAAGATGATTGTAAAAATCATAACTCATTAATTCAAAGTGTTTTTTCAACAAGTACTGTATACATAGCAGAGTATATGTTCAGCCCTGGGTGTACAGTGGGGAAGAGAACCAATGCAGTGTCTCCATCATGGAGATTAGTCTAATTTTGAGCAGTCATGAAACAAATATTTGCAAAATAATTACCTACATTGCAATTGTACAGAGTTCTATGAGGGAAATAAAGAGGGCTGCAAAAGTACATGTCAGGGGAACCTAGCCCAACCTGGGAACTTGTCCTAAGAAAGTGATCTTTAAACTGAGACTTAAAACTATGTGATCTGATCTGCCTTCACTGGGAGATCCTGAATATTATGACACTAATTATAAGAACAAATCTTAAAAAGATGAATATTATTTTTTGCTTAAGATATATTTTATGGTAAAATTTTACAGGATATCTAAGAAAAAAGAAAAGATTTGGCACATTGTAAGTTCACAGGGGAGTTCTTGACACAGATTTCTCTAGTTGAATGTGCCCAGTTATTACTGATGGGTGTCTTTTGGTTTTTGTTTGTTGTTTATCAATATAGGTATTCCCTTGCGCATGAAAGACATATTGTGATAATTCTCAAATTTCAGGTCAAAATTTTGTTCCATCTTTTCGGTATATAAAGTTAAATTAGGAACTAAAACCTCGGTTAGTAATTTCTTCTAATTTTCATTATTTGAAAAATATTTGATTCAATTTTATTTGTAATATTTTTACCCTTCATATACTATTTTTTCTCCTGCTTATATGGGACTGAAAATGTCACAAAATGACAGAGCTATACAAAGTCCTGGAGAGGTTAGACGGATTGTATTATATCTGTTTAGAAAGCATAAATGAGAACTTCATGAATATAAATTAGTGTTTTATTTTTTCTAGTGTCACATACGATAAATCAGTTCTCTGGAAAGTGACAGTGATATGAACAGTAAAACATCTTCTCATCTCTATGCAAAATAGAGGACTTACTAAGATAAATAAAAGGAGAAACTGGGAATGAAAAGAAAAGCATTCTTGTCTTAAAGAGATAAAAATGAGAGATGGGTAACAGAGAAGGAGGAGGGTTTCATAACCAGGTGATTCCCACCTCACCATGGAAATCAGGCAACAATCCTATTCAAGCCTGGCTTAAAGATTTCACAAATATTTTGAAAACCAATATATTAAAATAGTGCATTTTTACAGTCAATCCTCCTATAATTTCCACATACATCCAGAAAGCAATATGATAAGAAGGAAGAAGAGAAGGAAGGGAAAAGGAAGGGAGGGAAGGAGGAAGGAGAAAGTGGACTTCTTTCCTTTGCTACATAGACACACAGACTCGGTGTTTTGTTTTAATAAAGAAAATTGCCCCAAATTAACATTTTAGAGGAGCTAATTCATATCTAATGAAAATGAGGATTTTATTTACAAGTATCCTAAAGAAATTGGGGAAATAATAGAAAAGTCGCTATGTAAATACATAGACATGCAACATCATACATGCTGGAGATTACTGGTTCTTTGAGGGAGAATTCAGAAAGAAAAGACTGAGGCTTTTGTGCTTATATAAGTGTATTTTCAATTGCATTAAGGTACTGGAGTCTTAATGTTATTAAATTATTTCTCAGCTCATCCATTTCCTTCCTCCTGTCGGCTCCGTACATCTATAGCTCTAGAGCCATCCCATGAGATAGGAAGGTAAATTACACTAATTCCAGATTGAGCTATCTTTAATTAAAATTTTTCTGTGCAAGGATTTCCTGATGACGACAGAAACATATGGAACTCAGAAGCCCTAACACCTTAAAGTTGAATCAAATTGATTAAATTCTCCATAAAGTTGTTCATCTTTGTGCAGCATAAGAAAATACTGTTCCCCAGGCCTTATGATGGAAGCACTTCCTAGAGTCAATAGCATGTCTCTCTGCTTAGCCGCTCTCCTTTTCTTTGCTTTCTTTCGATTTCCAGCTCAGGAGCAAGATAATCTCCCCATCAGATACATTACTTCAACTTTGACATCTTCTAGTTTTAATGTCTGAATAACATTTTGCACGTGAATGCTAATAAGGTAATTTATCTGAAGAAAACACTAAATTGGACTCAGAAACTAAAGCGACAATTTCAAAACGCCAAGATAATTCCTTAATCTATCTCTTAAGCTGCAATAGCTTAAAATGAGAGTCAAGCAATTCGATCAAGTGGCAGAGATACTCAACAGGAAAGGTTGAGATACTCAGCTTCTCCAGGATCTCATCAGGCTTCTGGAAAACTTAGCTGAGTATGCTTCAAAATTTTTCACCCTTTGTCAGATTTTCCATAGCTCTTAACGTATGCTTGGAGCTAGAAAGATGGGCATATCAATCTCCTACACTACATAAATGATAATGAACCCCAGCCATATTGCCCTGGAGTTATTTGGTTAGACTCTGATATCCAAGTTCATCACCATTTTTTTTTCTTTTTGCTTTTCTCCTTAAGATCCTACAAAGTTTTTACCATAACAAATGAATTCAATTCGATCATTTGCTCCTGAATGTTTAACTGTGGCTCTGCCACAGAATATAAAGGAATAGAGTTGATCTGTGCTGTCCAATCCAGTAATCACTATCCACATATTGCTATTTAAATTTAAATGCACATTAATTGAAATTAAATACAATTAGAAACTTGGCTCTTCAGCCCATACCTACATTTCAAGTACTCCATAATCATATGTGGCTAGTAGCTATTGAATTGGCCAGTACAGAAATAGAAGTCCCATCTTCACAGAAAGTTATATTGGACAGTGCTGAACTAAATGATTAAGGAAATTAATTAATTCCTTAATTCAACTGGGTTAAGATTTTTTCAGCATGTTTTTTCACTCTCAGCTCCTTCAGAATATAGACATGCTTCTCACAAGCCTATAGTTAGGCTAGTATCCAACTTGATAGGTTAATTCAGGATCCACAGAAGAGTTTATCAGGCTGCATGAGCAGGTACAGAAGGTGCCATGCCAAAAAGAGCCATTTGAACTGGGCTGTCTGTCTGGAGGATGCAGGACTTCAGGAGGTCAATGAAATTCTTTTTTGTGGAGCTGAAGTCATGGAGCAAATCAGAGGACAGAGCATTAGAGCAGGATGCAGATGAGAAGGAAAGCTAAAGCCCAAATGCAGTTGCTGGCAGAAGAGCACAGAAGGGCAAGGGGTTCCCAAGTGGGAGTCAAAGCTTGACGTCAGAGGGAGGTAGGTCCTGTTTAAACAGTGGCAGGTT
Source organism: Grampus griseus (assembly GCF_964374135.1). Classification (NCBI taxonomy): domain Eukaryota; kingdom Metazoa; phylum Chordata; class Mammalia; order Artiodactyla; family Delphinidae; genus Grampus; species Grampus griseus. The sequence continues at coordinate 69,088,808 of NC_139007.1, read as the reverse complement.
GTGGTGTCCAGACCATATCAGAGGGCTTACCTCCCTTTGAAATAGCCACTAGGATTGCCAGGTGTGCCACTTCTTGGTTCAAACAGTTGTGCTCATGCAAACCTGCGAATAGCCTACACTTAGTGTGTATATATATATACACACACACATATATATCCCACTCTTCATGAAGAGAAGGGCTCTCTTTCACTTTATCTCTCCTTTAGCTTCTTCCCACTCTCTCCTCACAGACTCTGCTTCTAATCACTAGTTGTGATATTCAGTGTTTCAATTTGTACCTGAGAAAAGCATCAGGGGGAACAAAAAGTGTGTGTGTGTGTGTGTGTGTGTGTGTGTATAGATTCAATGACCCAGGTAACTGGAGAGTGAGCCTGAACCCACACCATTGGTGAGTGTAGTACTCCACATAGAGAGGAAAAAAACCCAAATTATCCAGTGCTAGAAGGGTTAAGATTTTGGAGATGTTGGGATGGGATGAACGTATTTTTGCTTGTGGGAAGGACATGAATTTGGGGGGACCAGAGGTTAGACTGTTATGGATTGAATTGTGTCTCCCCAAAAGATGTGTTGAGTCCTAATACCTGGTACCTGTAAATTTGATCTAATTTGGAAAAAGGGTCTTTGCAGATATAATCAAGTTAATGCGAATGAATTTGGATTACAGTGGGCCCTAATTCAAATACCAATGTTCCTATAAGATAAAGGAAATCTGAACACAGATACACCGACAGGAGAACACCATGTGATGACTGAGGCAGAGATTGGAGTGATGCGTCTACAAGCCCAAAAATGCCAAGGACTGTCAGCAGCACCAGAAGCTAAGAAAAGACAAGGAATGGTGCTTCCCTAGAGGCTTCAGAGGGCATGGCTCTGCCAGTACAGTAAGTCCCCGACATACGAACCTTCAAGGTGCGAACTTACAAAGATGCGAACGTGCATTCACATGTCCAATCATGTAAGTTAGTTCACGTGTCTGGCGTACATTGTCACATGTGTGCATCCTCTACAAGTGGTTGTGCTTTTTGTGCACTTTACTGTACAGTACTGTATAGAGTACAGTAGTACAGTATCTTTATTTCAAGCCCAGGATGTCCAGAAGCAAGAGTAAAAGCAGCAGTGATGTAGTTGGTACTGCTAAGAGGCTCCAAGTGATAACGATGGAAACAATAGTGAAAATAATTGAGAGAGTGGAGCGAGGCGAAAAGATGGTAGACATCACTTGTTTTTATAACGTGAATCATTCAACCATAGCACGATTCTAAAGAACAAGGACAAGACTGTGGAACATGTGAGGTCTGCTGCGCTGATGATGTCGACAATAATATCAAAGAAGCGTGGAAAAGTGATGGAGGAGATGGAGAAACTTCTCGGTGTACAGATGCAGGATCAACGTCAGCGCTGAGTCCTGCTCAGCTTAATGCTGATTCAAGAGAAAGCTAAAAGGCTTTGTGAAGACTTGAAGAAGAAACACAGCGAAGAATCAGAGGGCACATCTTTTAATGCCAGCCATGGCTGGTTTCATTAGTTCAAGGTTAGAGCCAACCTTCACAACGTAAAAGTAAGTAGTGAAACAGCAAGTGAAAACACTCCTGGGGATTCAGAAAGGAATTTTATTCTATGGGCATCAGTCTACACCTCCCCATCTACCCACTTCATATACAGAACCAACCTCAATGGTCCTTCTACTGAGATACTTTGTTTTCTCTGACTATCTAGCTCTCTGCAAGATTAGAGACCAGCCCTGAGGGTTCACCTCGCTGGCTTGAAGAGCTGAGGCCTTTAGGTCTTTCTTCTTCCTGCCCATCTCTATCAGAACTCTTCTCACAGTTCTCAGTATCAGCTTGTACCATCCTTACTTATTAAGAACCCGGCAGGCTCCATGTGACCCTGAGAAGACCTCTTCCCCAAAGGATTGGGGACTGTGCAACACCTATGGTCATGATGCCCGAGCAGGGATTCCAGATTGTCACACACTCATTGACTTAGGCTTCTGGTCTTCCCTCTTGGCAATGGAGGAAGCAAGTAGCCTTGCTCTCTACTAGTCGGGTTTCTCCTATCCTGCCCCAACCCACAATTTGGTCCTGTTGTGCTCAGTTCTTCTCTAGAGAATAGTCCATAATGCAGCCCAGGTGGGGCCCCATCATTAGCATAAATAGCAGGGGATCTATTTTATACATGGAAACTATTGTTTATATTAAGCTACAAATTTTGAAGCTATTTTATTACTACAGATATTTCTTTATTGTTTTAGGAAATGAAGTGGCAAAGGCATGCATGATGAAGCATGTTAATCTTCCAGTAGAATAATGTACCACCAAGTAATTAATAGCTTCTTCTATTTAATGTGCTGGAATCTTTAAAAAAAAAAATAGAGCCACAGTTTTGGCCAGTGAATGTGCCATTCAAACTACAGTGATGACAAAAAAGGATTGCTTGTGCCCTGGTTCACTGGCAGCAGCAAATTATTGGGACATGCTTGAGCAGTTTTTAGTTTTATATTTATTTTTTCTTTTGTGATGTTGTATTAACTTTCTCTATACAAGTCTCCCAACTTCAGGGAGTACTAGTGTAAAACTAGATGCAAATTATTTGAGACATTTGAAATTACCAAAAAGATCTCTGGGTAGGTACCAGAAGAGAACTTCTACAGAAATTCAGTCTTATGCTTAAACTTTGAAGTACAATACACTTTACTTTTGTTCTAACCTACTAGCCAGTTTACTTAACTCCTTACCTTTTTTTCCTTAGTTTCCAATACCCAGATACTAATTAAGTTATAAAATATTTCTGTTGTTAGTGTGGTCAAATAGGTAACTTTTATCCTAACAAATACACGTGGTCACCATCACAATAGGGCATATCAAAACTGAACTTATCTGTTGCACAGAGACAGACTATTTATGGCAGAGTCACACCAGAAATTTTGGTTAAACTTAACCACTGTTTCCTGCACAAAAAAATCGTAAGTAACACTTCTGAATTCCTATCAACTGTGCTTCCATTTAGACTGACAACAATAATTAATTTGTTCAAAAGTTATTGTCAAAACACTTCCTGGAAGCAATGGCCAGGGAATAGGGAATCACCAATTTTATGTAAGGACCATCTTCAGAATCACGGGAGAAGGTTAAAAGGTTATGCTCAGAAATTGAATCCAACAAAGAACAAGATGAAAGATATGCTATAAATTTCTTCTTAAAAAAATCTTATTTTAACAGGTATTTTATTAAAAGTATTGCTTATGAGAGAGCAGGATGTCATCTAAAATCTACATGCTAGGGGCTTCCCTGGTGGGGCAGTGGTTCAGAGTCCACCTGCCGATGCAGGGGACACGGGTTCGTGCCCCAGTCCAGGAAGATCCCACATGCCGCGGAGCGGCTGGGCCCGTGAGCCATGGCCGCTGAGCCTGTGCGTCCGGAGCCTGTGCTCCACAACAGGAGAGGCCACAACAGTGAGAGGCCCCCGTACCAAAAATAAATAAATAAATAAATAAGTAAAATCTACATGCTAGGACTTTCATCTAAAATGCAATGGATATAAGGAAAACTAAACTTGACTAGTATTTGAAAGTTGACTGTCATTAGGTAACATTAGACTAGAAAAGTCTTTTGCTAGAATGATGAAAAGAAGGGAAATGGCTTTTTACAAAATTAGTAAATATTTGCTTAGCATCATTCAGTAAAGACTATGAATCATTTAAGCACCAGTAACATGGTGCCCAGTACATAAGGTCAAATTAATTTTACTATCTTTAATGGTCACATAAGAATTCCTCTTAGGGAGGAAATGATCCTCAAAACACTACCTTATATTCTGTTAAGAAAGATGAGAACTTAGCAGAGGGCATAAATCTCAGCAAAGGACATTATAATTGATGTGGCAGAGAGCTATTTTGCCTGAGAAAAGAGTAATTTGTGGGGTTTGTGCCTAAAAGGAAATGGGAAAGACAAATAAAGAGGAATGAGAAGGAAACAGGAAGAGAGGAGTAATGAAATCTCCAGAAATGGGGTAAGTTTACATTATCCTTATTTTCCCCAGTGTTATTATGTGAACCTCTTTTCTCATTCATTTCCAAAAACCACTAGTAAAATCTCCCAGGATCATGATCGTGCTCACTTTGTTTGAGAGTATGTGTGTGTGCACGTGCACCCGTGTACAACCTGAAGAGAATGAATGTCATATCTTGGCTGTCACGATGCATAACCAAGGTTACTGATGCAAAGGAAAGAGACAGAGAAACAGAGAGAGGGAGAAGGAGGAAGTGAGGAAGGGAAGGAGGGAAGAAAGAAGAAAGAAAGAAAGAAAGGAAGGAAGGAAGGAAGGAAGGATGGAAGGAAGGAAAGAAAGAAAGAAAGAAAGAAAGAAAGAAAAGGGAGAGAGAGAGAGAGGGAGGGAGGAGACATGGAAGGAGGGAGGGAGGAAGAGAGGAAAGAAGGAGGGAAGAAAGAAGAAAGAAAGAAAGAAAGAAAGAAAGAAAGAAAGAAAGAAAGAAAGAAAGAAAGAAAGAAAGAAAGAAAGAAAAAGAAGGAAGGAAGGAAGGAAAGAAAGAAAGAAAGAAAGAAAGAGAAAGAAAGAAAGAAGGAAAGAAAGAAAGAAGGAAAGAAAGAAAGAGAAAAAAAGGGAGAGAGAGAGAGAGGGAGGGAGGAGACACGGAAGGAGGGAGGGAGGAAGAGAGGAAAGAAGGAGGAAGTATTCCCTTGAAAGTAGAGAAAGGAATTCAGGAAAATCTTGGCGTGCAACTTCCATAGGCCGAGAAATTGGGGAGGGTTCTGGACTAATGTTATTTAGATCTCAACATATAGGTGGCTCCAGCTGATTCCTTACTGGCACTAGGAAGAGATGCTCTTTGTGAGGTTGAGGTACTTTCTAAAACTCCTCTAGGGCCTTATTACTATTCAATCTTTTTATTCTGATAGACCCTACGCTGCCTCCCTGAGTTGATCTTTGACAACTGTGCAAAGTTAGCCATACCAATAGCAGGAAGGATAACAACCGTGTTTCCATTACACAGCAGGAATTGGGATGCAATGTTAGGACTTGGATGGGATGCACCAGGGACTCTCCTCCCCTAATAAGGGATGGCTCAGTGCACAGAATTCCACCTGAAAGTGCCCTGGCTATCCTGTATCATGTTGCCACTCTTCTTCTTTAGTGGGGTCAGACCCTAAAACCAATGCCATTTGATCAGAGCCATGATTTAGTATCTTGACAATTCCATACTCCAGGGTTTTCTACAATGGAGAGGTCCTTCAAAACTGTTTTGGTCCAACCTCCAGATTAAGACTCTTGGTAATGCACCAACCTAACCCACACCTGGACAGCTTTTTTTTGCGGGGGGACCCTGTGTGTTGGATCATCCAGCTGTGATTGCTGGGGTCAGCCTTAGCAGCCTGCTGTGTTTCTCCCCACCAGTGCCCTTTGCCTTTGAGCTGAGTATTCCAGAGCCCAACTAACCATACGATGTAACATCTTTTCTATTATATTTCTGGGAGGAAACTGCAACTCAGAGCTGTTAAGATGTTGCTCAAGGTCATATAACTAAACTAGGTTCTCAGAAACAGTTTTGTCTAAATCTAGACCATCTGTTCTCTCCACGTTACCACCCAGCCTCCCATTATTTATATTCTGAATCACTCCAAGAATGATTTAAAGCTTTAAAATTAATAACTGAATTCTGGTTTATAAATCAGCCTCCTGTGCATTTGGGTAGCACGAATAAATTCCAGTGAAATTTAACCTAATGATAAACTGGTCCTCGGTATTGTAGATCCAGAAACTGGACCGACGGTGAGTTTAGCAAAGTGAAGACCCCCCATAAGGTGACCTGAAACAAATGCTCTGATCTTCTGCAAGTATTAGAACTACAATGGGAATAGTTTGGCTTCCATGAGTCTCCATGTAACCATAGACACTCTGGATAATGCCACTTAAGAGACTATTATACACTGAGACTAGAGATCAGTTGCAATTATCCTCACCTCTCAATAAGTAGCCTTAACAGCAAATTGAGTTCAACGATTAAACCTTATCTGTAAGCTCAGAAGAGCTGCACTGGGGAGTAGAATGAGTCAGTGCTTCCAATACATTCTCGCCTTATCTTGCCACATTGCAGCACCACCCAGCTGCTGGCACAGAGATTCCCTCCATAATTCTCAGCTCTTTCAGCCGTATCTTAATTTTGGAAGCACGATGGGTATTTGATGTGCTTCACTGACACATCTGGACCCACTTCTTTTCAAAGTGATTCTTACTGGATCTCCTTTGAATAGAACTTTGAAGTTTTCTTCCTTCTTAGTGGGCCCATCTCATTGGCTATCTACCTAAAGAGTTATCGCCAGCAGTCTGACTAATATTACAAATGCTTTTAACATTATGTTAACTCATTTACTATCCAAGCCTCAAAAGCCAATTTTTCAACCTCTAAAAAGAAACGAAGTTTTTCTCAGAATGACAGGGCATTTCTTTTCTTGGTCTGTTCTTTAGCACCACATTGGTTAGGAACAAAATTTCTGGGTTCACAGCTGAGTACAAATGCCAGCACCAGCCCCAGTTATGTGGTCTCGGGCACGTGCCTTAATCTGCCTAAACCTCAGTTTCTGTTTCTGTCAAATAAGACTAACTAACTACCTTTATATACATTGAAAAATGTATATAAGGCACTTAGATGGGACATAATTAGCACACATTAAGTCTTGCTTTATCTTCCTTCCCTTGCCCAACTCAGCTACAGCTCCCTCTGCACTTCTGTGGGTAGGGACTGCTCAATGTCTCCTGAACATAACCAATATTCCCAACTGCCTCCATACCTCATCCTATCGGTCAACCTTCCTTTTCCTTCAAGCTCAACTCAAATGTTAACCCATCTATAATTCTCTGCCTAGTATTCCCATTTGAGGGAGCTCTGTGATTTTTCTAAACAACTCTCTACTCTTGTACAGTTTATTAGACACTTCTGGAATTCTCCAAAAGTTTCATACTTCTTTGGAAATGCTAAGGAGTCCTATTTTAGCCAAAGGTAGTGCCACACGGGAAACGGCCTATTAGGAACCCAACACCCCTCCAAACTTAGGAATTGACTGACGCTTGAACATGTGAAAAAGACTTTGAAGTCTGGCAGACCTGGGTTTGAGTCTCATCTCTGGAATTTAACAATTACTTGGCCACCGGCAATCACTTTACCTTTATGGGAATTGTTTTCCTCTAATAACACTACTAATACCCACTTCTGAGGTTTTGTTCTGAAGATTTGAGGTAATATATGAAAACCCAGAGCCCAGCCAAAAAGGATCTGCTAAGTAAACAGCAAATATAATTATTATTTAGTCAACTGGCAAAACTATTGGCTCTAGTGGTCAATTAGTCAAGCCTGGATCATACCGAAGCCTCATAGGAGTTCACTGAGTTTTTCTAGGGTATAGGAGAGCTGTGTCAGTCAAAGAGTTCAGTTCAGCTATGGCTCAGTGCAAACTCAAGTGATCCCTTGCTTTGAGAGGCCCAGTCAGATTCCTCCTGAAGAATATGAATCATTTTCATGAGTATATTAAACAACAAAGGAAGTCATTTTGACTCAGTGTTACATCCATGTTTCCCTTTGAGAAAGCAGACACTGGAAAACACACTGAGCCTACAGCTTTTAGTGCAGGTATCAGTATTACATCTCCATGTGTAACTAAGAAATATGAGGCCCAGGCATAGATGTGTGCTTGTCCAACATTTCAAACTTAGCTAATAATAGAACTAGGTCTGAAACTAGGTTTTCTGACTCCTAAATCAGCATTCCCTATATGAGGTACATGAAAGGGCCTAGCATATCACTAGCATACTCAATAAGTATTCATTTTATTTTCCTTTGTTCTTCTTTTCACCTATTCCAAGTTAAACCTCTATTAATTACAACTGCTCCAAGCTTGTTTCAGTTGGGAAGTTGCTTTTGTTTTGAACAGGAAGAGAAGGAGTCTAAAATGATGGCAATGAAATCCTTTTTCCCATGGTGAAGTTGTATATTGTTCATGCCATGGAATCAATTTGGCTAAAGAATTCAAACTTTAAAGGAAAATCTCCTCTTCACAGTGGGTAAGAAACAAGCATTTCTTTTCTCAGTATGAAGAAAACTGAAGTGCAGATAGATGACAGTTCTGTCTAAAAGATATCAAGACCTGTTTCATTTTGCATCTGGATGTTTTTGACAGTATAGAGAGTCAAAGCAAATTTCTGCAAGTCTTAGAAAATCAGCGTAGAGGAGTAAAATCGAAATTTTCTAGGCCTCTCTTTTATCATCCCTTTACACATTTGGCAGCAATGCTTCTGTATTCCTCATTGTTTCTAAATATATCTATAGTTTTTCTCAAAATCACAGTTGCTTTTGAAAATGTTTATCATGCTTAAAGTAAATGAATTACTTCACAACCCATTGACTGACAAATTAATTCTTTTTGGAGACAAAGTAAACAATCATGTTAGATTAAAATTCCTCATTGATGAACATTCCAGGATGCCATTTACCAAGTATTCATATGTTTGTTTAAAAAAAAAAGATAATATTTGATAAATTGGTGTTTATGCAATTTTTTGATGAATTAGCATTTTAAGTAGGCATAACTCAGACATATATTTAAAAGCCTTCAGGAGGGGTAACCTGATCTATGTGTTTCTTAGGAAAAAGAAAACCTTTTTCTTTAGTGTTTTATAGGTCAAGATAAAGAGTATCTGAAGGAATACAACCTTTATACTAGACACAGAGGGGCCGCAGCCATTCCACCACTCAGGAAAACATTCTCTCACTTTTTCTTCAAAATTTACACCAAAGGAAAGCAGAAGTCACCATATAAATAGTTGGATTATTTTCCAGATCTATAAAGATCCAAAACCTAATTAGGTTAAAATTTTGTATACAGGTATAATGTCTTCAGTATGAGACAGGCAGTCAATAAGAGCAGTCCATTAATTGCAAGGAAGAGAACCTGTAACAGACACTTTGTTGCCTATTAACTATCCATTTCCCTTTATTCTACACCATCAGAATCCCAGTTGCTTCTGTGATATCAATGTTTCCTCATTAAAAAAAAAAAACATTTCCCAGCCTCCCTTGCAGGTATGTATGGCCAGTGACATTCTCCTGGCTAATGAAATGTAAGCAGAAGTCATTATGTGTGGCCTCTCAAAAGGCTCTTTAAAAGCACGTTGACGAAGACCTTTGACTCTGCCCTTTCCATTCTTCCCTCATGGAGCACTGATGTGATGCTAGAGGCATTGCAGCCATGGGTCAACCCTTAGGAGACATGCATGAAGAATCTGAACACAGGCTGAGTGGAAAGAGAAAAAGCCAGGGCCTCAGGCGGCATCATGGAACCATTTTATCAGTCTGGGAGTTCCAACTTCATGCATTCCTTATTCTAGGGGACAAAAAAAAACAAAAACAATTTAAAGAGCTCTAACCGGATAATTCATAATATAGTGAGTTTTCTGTTATGTGCATCAAGTATTTCTTTTTCTCTTAAATATCAGGCTTATTTATCCTTTGAAAAGGAAATTTTTAAATTAACATTTTTTCTTCCTTGTGGAGTCATTTTGTGGTAGAATGGACATTTTATCAGCAGCATAAGGATTTCTATATTGATCATGCTCACCCTGGAAATGTCCACAACTCCAATTATACAGAATGGATTAAAGCATCAAGGAAGATAGGAGGACATATTTTATATGGACCCAAAGCACTCTCTCTTTACTATTTGTACTGTTACTACCACTACTTCTACTCTACTACTATTACTATTAATAATGCATAGAAACACTGAAATGGGAAGAGTAAAAGTTCTCTTTGCAGATATGAATGACTAAAGCAGCTTTTCCCAACTTAATATTTTATTAATTATGAAAAGTTTTTAAGAAGCCACTTTTAAATTAAGACATAATTTTCAATAAAATGCACATCTCAAAATTTCAATTCAATGACTTTCATCAAATTTTTTTTTTTTTTTTTTTTTTCGGTACGCGGGCCTCTCACTGTTGTGGCCTCTCTCGTTGCGGAGCACAGGCTCCGGACGCGCAGGCTCAGTGGCCATGGCTCACGGGCCCAGCCGCTCCAAGGTATATGGGATCTTCCCGGACCGGAGCACGAACCGGTGTCCCCTGCATCGGCAGGTGGACTCTCAACCACTGCGCCACCAGGGAAGCCTGACTTTCATCAATTTTTATCACCCATTTATTGTCAGTCTTTTTAATTTTAGCAATATTAGTGCTATATCATTATGGCTGAAAACTGTTTAATAACTAATGATGTTGAAAATATTTTCATTTGTGTATTTTTGGTGAAGTGTTTGTTTCAACCCTTATTTTTTACTTGGTTATTTACTTTCGTATTGAGTAGTAAGAATTCTTTACATATTCTGAATGCAAAGCTTTCATGTAATATGAGCTTTATAAATATTTTCTCCCAGTCTCTGGTTTTTCTTTTCATTGCTGTAACAGTGTCTTTTGAAGAGTCAAACTTCAAAAATCAGTCTGAAATCAATTTTGTGTTAATTTTTGTAGATGTGAGGTAAGAGCTAAGAACTGAGGTTTAATTTCTTTCCCTTTATTCCTTATTAATTTTTATATATAGTTGTCTGATTGTTTCCACATCATTTGTTGTTATTCATGAACCAAGAAGAGAAATAATGAAGAATACTTGGGAAGAAAGGGACTAGAGGGTGAGGACACACCAATATAAAATTTACATGATTTTGATTTGTTGGAATGTTAAATAGAGCAACCTATAAAACTCAGATGAGCGTAAAAAAACAAAACCCCAAAACCCCGAAAACCTAAATAAGGCCAATCCACAAAGGAATACAAACATTAATACAAAGTGTCAAAAACTAAGAAAATCTAAGATAGAAATTTTTGAGTTTAGGTTTTCCTGACTTTTACCTCCATGTCTAAGCAACCCAATGTGAATTATAATTTTAAGAAATGCCCCCAGTTTGGACAGTAAATTAATAACTTGAAGAAGAGTATAATTAAATACCACTTCTTTTTCTTTGGTTCAGATTAATTTAAGTTTCATGTGGGCTTGGATTAATTTTACACGGCTTCAGTTAAATGAGTATACTGATTCAATGAAGAAATTTTACCTTGTTCAGTATTTTTAATGTTTTAACTAATCTAGTTGCTGTATTTCTTGCCCGTAAAGCGCTCCACCAGATGGCAGTGTGCCACCTATTCTTTTAAAAATGGAAACAACCTGCTGAATTAAACCAAATTTATCTTCAAGTATTTGGTAGAGTTCAATTTTCATTGGCGGGAGGAAAAATTTGCAGAAAAAAGTAGGTTGAATTTTTGTATGTTAAATTAGAGGTATTGTCACAAGGCCAGTGACAATGAAAAATTAAGAAGAAGAATCAAAATGAAAAACACTGACCTTTGTAAAAAATGTATAAATTGAGCCAGTAAAAGTGAAAAGGCCAAATCGGCCACATATTGAATACATTTCAGTGAAGTTTTGGTTTTTTATACTTGGTAAATTATGGTGTCTTTGAATTAATTTCATAGATTTCACTTGTAAATATTTTTGTTTGACCATAATCCAACTAAAGTACTTCAAATAGATAACAGAAATCACTGAGTTCTCCAAAAATCAATGTAATTAACATTTATCTTCAATCTCTTTAAATTTACTGAAACCAATCAACAGAATTAAACTTTAGTTCTATCCAGTATTACAGCAGGACATAGAAGAGCTTTCTTTGACTAAACTTAATCTGGGTCAACAGATTGCAGGACTGGCAAAATGAACCAGTATATACAATCATAGATTGAATTAACAGAAGAACAGCATTCAGAACAAAGGAGAGGTAGTCTAGTCTACTTACATTGGTTAAAACATAACCTGAGGCATTGGGCTTTGGGGCTGTGTCTTTAAGGTAAATTGAAAAAGTAAAGAGTATCTAAAGAACATGGACCAAAATCTGAGTAAACTGAGTAACAGGGAATGCTAAATCTATGGAAGGAAATAGAATGCCATATCTGCAACTATGTAAAGGACTGTTATGTGGAAACGAAACAAGACTTTTTGGGTGATGTCAGCAGACAGCTGGAAATTGCAGTGAGAAATCTTACAAGAAAGGAAAATCTCCATAGGACAGAAGGAAGAAGAAAATATGGGATTAAGACGGGATGAGAAAGAGGACTGTTGTTAGACCCAGAAATTCACCCTAATGGACAATGGCTCTAACACTGAGATAATGATGGAATTTAAGATCTTGGGTTCCAAAAAGGCAGGCAGTTGGAACAGAAACCCCTGCAAAAAGGAGAAACCTGAAAGGGTGTACCCTTGATACAAAGGTGGCTGCAGAAAACTCTGCTTACCAATTCAGAGAGAAGTTTGTCTGTACTATGGTGGAAGGAAACTCTTCCAGAGCCCAGGTTTCCCAGGTTTCCCACTGTAAGAGAGACTTTTCTGCTAACTGACATTTCCCAGAAATTGGATTTACTGCCTCAGGGGCTGGTGAGCTCCGAGCCATTCGTACCATGGAAATAATCAAGCAAACGCTGACTATGGCAGAATCCTGAAGCTCTGCCCAGCATCTGGCAAAGGGGCTCTTTAGGTGAGATCCTTGAAACACACTCATAAATACAAGTTTTAGCTTTTGTGAAATGACACATCCCATAAGATACAGACGTATTCCAAATTATACTGAACCTATACCATTGCCAGAGTCAAAGCCTAGCTTCTAAGAAAAGGAAACAAAGCCTTGAGTCAACTTTCTGGAACATCTGACTGTTTCCTATTCTGAGCCACAGATATTGAAGGAGGAGATACACGGCTTTCAGGAGGCTCATCTGCTTTTAACTAAAAGCATTTTGAAGTTATGTCAAACAATGTTTCCTCTTCAGCTATATTTAATTAATTTAAACATACTTATGAAAATAATAATCACAAGAGCTACCAGATATTGTGTCAGAACTCAGTACGTGCCATGAAACAAAGCAGGCACTGTGCTTTTTCTCCAGTTTATCCTCAGAAAAACATCATGAGGAAGGTCTTATGAAGGAGATGAAGAAATCAAAATTTAGGAAGGTTGGAAAGTTCATCCAAGGCCACAAACCATGTAACAGTCACCATGGGACTTAGGTCTTTGCGAAGCCTCAGCTCCTAACTAGGCTCAGTTGCTCACTGTGTATTATTTAGGGATAGGTCAGATGATCTATTCGGGGTCTTGTGGACGTGATGGCAGTGACAGAATGGCCGAAGAGAAGACACCTGGAAACTTCAACATGCAGACTCCATGTCACCATACGGGAGATTCTGATACCGAGCTAGGGTCCAGATGCCTTATTTTATTGACTGGCTCCCTTGGTGATTCTGAAGGACATCTACCTTTGATAACAACTATCAAAGGGAATGTGAATTCATATTTCCCATAATGAGTTGGCATATAATAATCCTGTCTCCTTTCAATTCGAGATTATTTTAATTACGTGAGAAATTATTATGAACCCTTAAACTCAGAGAAGCTGGCCATCCAAAAGGAGGATGAGTTAACAGACCCAAGTTGCCTGCAAAAAGAAAGGATTCCAGGTTTAAAGATCTTTTAAAACATTGCATTTTACACCTTCCTGTGGGAGAATGACAATCTACTGCAGTATGTTACAGCCTGACAAGTCCTGCAATAAAGAAACCTGTTTAATTCTATTTAATCCAGGATTTCCCCAACATAGTTTACCACTAAGTTTTCTCTTGCAGCACCTCTGAATTCCACAGCAGCACTTAAGGTTCAAGCACAAACATTCAGGGAGCTGTACCAGCAACTACTGTCAGGACGTCCCAGCTCTCTGTCATGTAAATCCTTTGCTTCCCAGACCCTCTCTTCTTTTAGTCTCCTACCCTTCTGCCCTTGCCTGGCTATCTGACTTCACAGTTACCAAGCAGGTCTGCACAGCACACCGCACTCTTGCCTTCCACTTTGCCCTTAACTCGTTGTAAAGTGGATTGGAAACCTCTGAGGTGTTTAAACTTTCTGAGCCAGCATTTCTCAATAGCTGGTGCAAATACTGGAGAAGTCCAGCTGGACAGAGTAACAGGCCAGGAGGTTGATTCTACCCCGATATTATCTTCATGTATTTAAGAAACAGTCCTGTCTTCAAATATGTAAGAAGCAGTCCTGAGACAGAGGAAGACCTGTCCTCCGTTTTTTCGGCGGCCATAACTAGCACTTTTGGGAAAGGACTTTGCACTATACAACACTGGAGTGGAATGCCCCGTCATTCATTAGTGAGTTACCCTTGACATGTTCAAGTGGTGGTTGGATACCACTTTCCAAAGTTATCTTAAAAAGGATACTTGTAGAAGGCTGGGCTAGATAATCTAATTCTAGAAGTCTAGTCTTTTTTAAAAGAGAGTGCACATCCTTTATAGAACATTTGCTATGGGTGAACTGATTAAATCATGGCTCCAGTGGTTTTATTGTAATTAGCAGGGCCGGGCAAACAACTGAAACAATGACATAACCAGCACGGCTGTTTACATTTTCAAAGCCAGACTCAGAGAGGACCCCTGAGGATGGAATAATTGTGTGCTCCACTTAAATATATGCCCCATACTAAAATGAGTTTGCAAGGTTTGATAGTTTAGCCATTTGACTAACTTAGTGAAAAGGCATTATAGGAGAATAACATGCACAAGTTTATACATGGAAAAATGTAAAATATTTAAATTGTTTTAAAAGCAAGTAAAATAAAATGATTGCTAACAGATTACATATTGTGTGGTGGGAGTGGCACTGTCCTGTTTTCTTTCCTTCTGGGAACATATTCCTGTGTATGACAATGGGAATAGGTGATTTGCTATAGGAAATATATCTCATTACATACAAATCAGAGAGATCCCCTGATGTAAAAATGAGGATATCTGATGTTGAGATCCTTTTGCCCATTATCTGCAAATGAATTAGTGCTTGATTAGATTTTTGCAAAATGAAGTTTCTGTATCAGACAATTTAAAAGCAGATAAAAACCATAATAAACCTAGTTGTGCTACTTTGTCAAAAGTGGAAATTTTTTATGGCTGATCTTAGTTTTGGCAAATCTTCAAAGAGCTCTCAGCAGACTTATTAATAGAATTTTGCAGTGGAGGAAACTGATGAGGTTACACAAAGAATTGGTAACAGAATGAGGGGGAAAAAACTTTAAGACTCCAGAGCCTTATTTCTGGTGAAGCACTGCCTATCAGATCCTTGGTAAGTGGTGTCTAAACTCTTTTTTAAAATTCTAGTTAATCTTCAGTTAAGTAGCAAGAAGGCACCAAAATGTCACCAGCAAGAGTCAAGTGTCTTAGTGATGAAAACCAAAGAAAATCAACTGTCATAGCTTGAATCTGTGACTATCTGGGACATTCTAAATGTGCTGGGTAAGTGTCTCTGGAACGACTTGGACAAGGACAGATGACAAACGTAAATGAGCTCTTTGAGGTAGGTCTTACTCAAGTTAATATCTTCATAACCTAGGGAAACAGCAAGCACTAGATAAATGCTACTGAATAAATATTGTTAGATGGATGATTTATTATGCTTTAGAATTTAATTTTAAATATACGAATAAAAATTTGGACAATATGATTAGTCTACAGTGTAATTCAAGGGTTTATTAATAGAACAGAAACTGAAGGGAAATAGTATAAAACCTGAAAGAGCATTTTTCAACATCGGGAGATCTTAAAAGAGAAAGAGGGTCCATCGTACGGGAAGAGAAGAAAGAGAGAAATCAGTATCCTTATTTTTTCAGGCTATTTAAAGAGCTAGTTCAAAGTTATCACTCCTTTTTTCCTCTCAAATTAGAATAAGCTTAAAAGAACTTAGTCATCTTCTGAGGTAATACAAGTCTATGACTCTTATTACATTAAAATTGGCTTAATTAAAATATATTTCCATTTCCAAATTATTTTCAGAAAACTGAATTCAGTTTCTTCAATAAAGTCTGGTTATTTTGTTCTGTTTTGTTTTAAAATAATTATGCCTACCATTTTTTGAGTCACATAAAACAGATATGAATAAAATAAAATTAGAAAAGGCAATTTATTAAAACTTGATAATGAAAATTTGCAGCATGTCTAGCTTGTTTTTTTCCCTAATTATCTATTCTAATTAGCTATGCTTTTATATAGTATTGATACTGTATCTTATCCCTAGGCTATATAATAAGAGAAGCGGAGTCTTTGTATAGAAAAGTATACTTTTTCTTTGTGCCATTATCTGATGCCAGTGCTACACTGAGCCAGACCATTCAAGAATTTAGTTAGTGGGCTTCCCTGGTGGCACAGTGGTTGAGAGTCCGCCTGCCGATGCAGGGGACAAGGGTTCGTGCCCCGGTCCGGGAAGATCCCACATGCAGCGGAGCGGCTGGGCCCGTGAGCCATGGCCGCTGAGCCTGTGCGTCCGGAGCCTGTGCTCTGCAATGGGAGAGGCCACGGCAGTGAGAGGCCCGCGTACCGCAAAAAAAAAAAAAAAAAAAAAAAGAATTCAGTTGGTGATAATTCAGCAATGAGAACTTTAACTACTCCAGGGACTGGGGTTAGAAGCATTTGGAATCAGGCAGTGTTACCTATAATAGATTTAAATACGGTTTAGGAAGTACTTCAACTAATCAAACTGAACATTTACTGAATCAAAACCATTTTTAATAGTCACCTATAAAACATGATCTATATGGTTAGCTTGCTTTCTAAATGGAATAGCTCAGATATCTCAAGCTAACACCCTACAGAGTTAGAGATGGACCAGTGAGCTGAACTGGAGCCTGACTCATTCTCTGTGTCTCCTGATCTAAGTAGTTAACACAACACAAACTCACATCTGTACCCTGTCCAATATAACCTACAAATATCACTTCCTCTTTGGTGCAAAAGGAGATTTTTTCCTTTCTCAAATTTTGTTTTAAAAAAAATTAGTCTTCCTTTTTCAGTACTTACTATATGCCAGGCACTGTGCTAACTGCACTAAATTTATTACCTCTTTGGAGCCTCCTTTCAGCTCTGCTAATAGGTTATTATCCCTGTTTTACAGAGGAAATTGAGGCCTGTTAAGATTGTTATTTAGTCAAGTTATTTTCCAACAGCAGTTTTCCCTCTAAAATAAGTTCTGGGGATTGGTTTGCATCTTGGGAAATGTTCTGTATCTTTTAAAGAGAATTGATTTGGTTACAACAGGAGGGACTCCATTCTTACTACTAAACATGTCAACTATTTGACTTCAATCTAGAATTTTATTTGGCCCTCATTTTACTGCCTGTCTACCCTAGTTTGTCAATTCAAATATGAGTGTATTGTAATAAACTGGGTTCAAGATCTTCAGAATGAATATCAGAAATCTGACTCTGAATGTCACAGGATATTTCCCACCAGACGGGAGAAGAAAGAAAGAAAAGATTCCAGTATTCCTTGCCATCCACAGAATCATAAATGTATCCGAGGTGATCACAGAAAGACAGAGGCAGAGGTCAGAGAAGCAAAAAGAGCTAAACCAACTGTTGTTGTTAGGGCTCAGGGGAAGGTAGGAGCCGAACAAAAATGATGGGCACTGTACAAGTCGATTGTAATGTTTTGTTCACGTGGCAAATATACCTTGGGTTCTAGGTTATCCCTCACTTCTAACTGGTAACACTTCATACTTACCCAGTGTGCCTGCGTCTAGAGTTTAAGGAGACCATATTACAATGGCAGTGTGCACACAATGGGGAATGGGATGGGATGGCTGAGGGGTCAGGTCAGGAGACTTAGGGCCAGCCCAGGTCTGTAACTAGCTAAGGAGATTTGAACAGATCCCATAATATCTATGGAACTTACTTTCCCATAAATCCAAACACATTACATCATCTTTCGGGTGATTTATAGATTTATGATTCTAAAACTCCATCGATTTTTTTTTTTAATTTGTTTCTTTTTCTCAGTTATTAGTTAGTCCACTCCATGCTCACCTGGCTTATATTGTTTCTATCTATACCTGTCACACAGCTAGTATTAGAAATGGTCACATACACGGTACTCACAGACCCTGGACACATACCAATATAAAATACCAAATTCTGCCTCCTATATGTGTGACTAAATTAGACCATATGGATGTATAAGTTAGTAGTAAGCTAACAACTATTAGCTTTGGAATATTTATTGGTTTGTAAACCATTTCTGATGATTTCCATAATCCTGTGGAATACATATTTTACCATTACCTAAGCTAAGAAACTGAGACTCAGATTACATAAGCATGGCAAGATTAATCAATGGATGACTGTTGCATTAGTTGACCCATGTTATTCTAACTTAACAAATTAATTTTCTTTCAACATATCATGTTTTAAGTGGCACAAACATATTGCACTTGTTGCAATTTAGATTCAAGAGTGAGAGATAGAAGAGTTATGAAAGTTCTATTTCCAGATTAAATGAGGCCAGAAATTTTGTCTGCAGCCAGTGATCAATGAAGGAAGTCTATAGGCTGACATGGTCATCAAGGGGGTTTCCAAAAAAATATTTTCTGAAATAATACACAACCACTACTGGGGAAATTTGGGCTTATTTCCAGCAGAGTCTAAATGATAGATATTTCTTTTTCCTGCTAGAATCCCTAAGCACATAGTGAAAATTAGAAGATCTAAAGCATGTGACGTTAATGACACATTTATTAGGACCTCTTAGATCTCATCATGGCAGTCAGACAAGATGCCAAGGAAGCAGAGGCTCAATGAGGAGTTGACCGGATGAAGGAGATGCTGCCTGCTCAACAACAGAAAAAAACTGGTGCTCAGGGAGAAGCTCATGCTGGGAGGTCAGAAATTCTCATTGCCACACCAAGGATCTCCCTCCCAGGAGAGACACAAACCAGCCCCGCAGCCTTAAGCCATTTAATATGAAAGCATTTGCTTTCTCCTGCTAATGGCTACAAAGAAAAGTGCCTTGCCAATCTTCCTTAGAACTTTCTTTGAGGGCTACAAAAGTTAAAGAGAGAGAGTATCCCTGTGAAATTTCTTTTCTAATGATGGAGCGTGGTTTGAAGCTGTCCAGGAAAGTCTTGTAAAATATTCGAAAAAAGGACGCCCCAAAATGAAGGTGGCCTGGCTACAGCAGACATGTATATTGGCATCAGCTCAGCACAACGGCACTCTTTTTTCTCGCTGTTTCAGAAAGAATTTTGGCCAGAAGATTAATTTGCCCAGGAAGAGGCAGAAAGACAACAAACTAAGTTAAGATGATACAAGAAAAGCCCTTAAAGGGCTTCATTTATACTAAATTGGTCCTGAGGAAGACGATGTTGCTTTAAAAGCCTTGCAAAGAGCCTCTTGCCCCCAGGCAAGCTCATGGATGGAGATAATCACCCCCAGCTGACCTATAATTACCTAGTTTGGACTGAATCCACTCCGATTATGTACAGCCAAATGGATTTAACTGAAATTCAGATTTGCTAAAAATAAAACGGCTAACGACCCAGAGCAAGTAACAGTCTCTAGATGATTCATCATAAAGACTAAACTTAGCTGGATTATCATGTCTGCTTGCCAGAGCAGTTGCTGTCTTGTTTTTGTGGATATGAAATTTCATCTTCCTCTAAAATGCTTGAAAATCAGCAATTCTGTTGAAAGCCACATGTATCTGGGAGACTGAAGGATGGCTTTCTGAACAAATACTGGCCCTCTAGCCAGAGGCTACTGCCTCGATTACAGCAAGCCATGCAGGGAGCAGATGTGATAGCTCAGCCATGCTGCACTGAGAAGGAAGAGCACCATTGCACCAATGCACAAACTTCTATTACCCATCAGATGCATGACAGCACTTACTGACTTGCCACTGTGTGCAAAGACTCAATATGCTGGGACGGAGGTCATACTATTGAAGACACAGCCCGTGCACTGAGGGAGCTCCTCCCATAATTAAAGGGACAAAAGAGTGGCTGTGAAAAGAGAACTATGTGTACCTGGAGGCTCTCTCCTACAACTTACCTGCTGGGTGAATTAGAACAAGCAGTAGAGATGGAATACTATTAGAATAATAATATTATTTTTTTTATTAAAAAATTTATTGAGGTATAAGTGATGTATAACATCATATTAGTTTCAGGTATACAACATGATTCAGTATTTGTGTGTATTGCAAAATGATCACCACAATAAGTATAGTCAACATCCAACACAGTCATAAATTTTTTTGTAACTATGATGTGATGAAAGAACTTCTATGAATATTTTTCTGTTTAAGAAATTATTCTTAAATGAGACGCTGTTTTGTAAATGGAAAAGCAAACAAATATTAGTTTCCACATATCAGAAAAGATGACAGATATACTTAATTGAGAGCTTGAAGTCTCATGTGTTTGAGTTCCTCTTTACCTCCTTCTTCCTGCCCAATTTGCTTTGCCGGCTCTCCCTCAGCCCAAACAGGGTAGCAGCATCTATCAGGGTGCTCAGCAGAGCGTAGTCACTAAAATAATGTTCATGCTGGAGCTCGATGATAGAAACCTTAGGCAAGCAACATTTTAAAACACTATCACTCACAGAAGTGTTCTTCAAAACCATATACTGTTGATCTTTTGTTACTGGTCCCTCGTGTTAACCTCCCAAAGTAAGGGGAAATGAACAGATTTGATGA
The DNA here is from genome assembly GCF_964374135.1 of Grampus griseus. NCBI lineage: Eukaryota > Metazoa > Chordata > Mammalia > Artiodactyla > Delphinidae > Grampus > Grampus griseus. Next base: position 69,068,197 of record NC_139007.1, on the reverse strand, counting down.
GCAGGTGCTTCTACTAGAGATGAGAGGGGACTTCTCAGTTTGGTAGGCTGCCATCCTGTTAAATGAACATAGTACACCCTACCTGTACTCACTGACCCAGACCCTTCTTTCCAAGGATGACCATCCTCCATGGAAAAGTTCTGCTCTGCTGTTCAACGAAGGTTGAGATTGGCCAGCCCCCCAACTAACTTTCACAAGTAGTGAGCTGACATCTACAAAGTGGGGCAAAATACCTCTCTAAGATTCATGAGACAGAAGGCTGGCATGATGGGAAAAACAAAGCAAATGTTTTCTGAAGTTGTTTGTAAAAAAGCCAGGACTATTTATATATTATCACTTCACTGTCAATTTCCATATGTGAAAGATGATGGATACCATTTCAGAAATGCACTGAAATGGCTTTCCAAAGGAAGGGTCCACCTCCTGCCTGGCTTTGGCTGAGAATGTCTGGGGAGATATGTTCCGAATCAGGGCCAATTCTCTTCCATTTTAGACAGATTTGTGTTTGGGATCCTATATAATCAGACTTTCACAAATTAACATTTCAAACCTAGTCACTTAGCAGGTAGTGGAAACCTAACTTAGTGGGGAAACACAGAGCTAGAAGATCAAATTGTATTTTCAGCTCTGCCAGTTACTCTATGACTAACCAATATTTATTGAGCTGACAAATAAAACTAGGACTGACCTTGGGCGAGACTAAGCTCATCTTTCTGAGCCTCAGTTGCCACAGCTGTATGAAGGGGAGAGTAATATTTGCTTCACTATTTTTTGTCTGCTGTGAAGACAAATAGGGGGATATAGGAGAACACAGTGTCCTTCAGAGTAAATGTTCCAACTAAGTTTTTCAGTATTTTTAGTACTGAAAAATGTGCTGCTTAACACAGGTAAAGGAAGCACTTTAGTCCATCCTAGCCCGATTTTTCCAATCTGACATGCTTCTAATGTAGTGAGGGGAAAATGCTGTTAAAAGAGACTGAACCCTTCCCTGAGAGTTCTGAATGATAAACCGAAGGCTATATGACCTTTCAGCCCTTACAAAGCATGAGGAAAGCCCATTTTATAAGGCAGGAGAGACAGTGTCACAAGTATATAAGTAATGATAGAATCCAAGGCCATTTTATTTTCAGTGGCACTGTGTGTTCTCTCTGCTTTAGCAAAGGCCTACCACTTATCAGTCTAATAGAGGAAGTGAATTATTCCCCAAAATTGAACTTTACATTGACATTTCCAGGAGGCTACAAAATGCACAAAGCAGAAAAACAGAAGAAGGAGCCTATTGTCTGAGGTGTTATGTCAACATAATTTACTGGAGGACTTACACCTTACACTCTCGCCATCACCTCGACAATAACCAAGGTACAGAACTATGCATCGGCCCTCTGTAGCTACCACTGTTTCCCGTCCTGTTTGGAAATGCCCGGCACAGTGCTGGGACATAGTAGGTGTTTGATTAAAACTCGTCGATACTGAATCTAATGCGTCATACCGCCCTCATCGACACTCTTCTTGTGTTGAATGTCCATTCTGAAAGATCAAATTTCATTGCTCATTCAAAGACATTTTCACATACTGAAAATCTTCTGAGAATTTAATATGTCCAAAGGGCATGAAACCGATAGACTTGAACACAGACCTTATCTGTGTTATGGAAAGGAGAGCTACAAACTGGATCATACCATCACTCCTATGCATCAACCTCACACGAAGAACTCCTCCCCTGGTCATTCTGAATGACCAGGAAACAATGCAGCTGTCGTCCCTTCTTAGAGCCCAGAGGTCACAGTCCCTGACCATGCAGTACTCAGTGACGACTGAGGATCTACTGTGCTGACAGCCCCAAATAGAGGAGGCAACACCGATATTTACAGCAGCACTATTTACAATAGCCAAGACATGGAAACAACTCAAGTGCCCACCAACAGACCATTGGTTTAAGAAAATGTGGTGTGTGTGTGTATATATATATATATATATATATATGTATATACCATATATTCATACAACAGAATATTACTCAGCCATAAAAAAGAATGAAATATGCCATTTGCAGCAACATGGATGGACCTAAAGGTTATCATACTAATATGTGATATAAGTCAGACAGAGAAAGACAAATATCAGATGATATCACTTATATGTATATCACTTACATTTCTCACTTAACTGTTCTTTTCCCAAGAAATGCCCATGTCTTTCATTTAGTTTAAAATGTTGGGTTTTTAAACATATACCTTGATTTTATTTTGAGGTTTAGTTGTCTTGATTAGTTGTATTTTAATTAGGTGACTTCTCTTATATTGATGATTTATGAAATGTCCATTCCTGTTTATACTATTGCCTTTTTTATTGGCATATACAGATTTTATTATTTTGAGTTTTGAGACTGATAATTAATATCATAACTAGATCTTCATAGAAAATTCCATGATAAATATCAAGATCTTGATTTTGATGTAAACAGAAGGGAGTGATCCCCCCAAATCCATCAAAACATCATAGATTTTGTGGAGTGAAGTCTGAGAAAACTATTCGAATCTTGATAAATAAAGCACCAAGATGCCACTGCACTGCAGCCAACATTCATCTGCAGGGCACCGCGGGCCGAGCTGACATCAGATGGCCTTTCTGACTGGCCATCTACAGCCCATAAGCATTCCTCAAGGTGTCAAATGAAGATTAATAAAAATCACTGAGAAAACAAGAAACAAAACTGACTACCACTTCGCAGTGTTTGCTAGCCTAAATAAATAAGACAATGACACAGGACAATTTTGTTGGTTGTGGATCAGTGCGGGTAAGTGGCACTGAAACTGTAGTTCTCATGAATGTGTGGGCTGAGATGGGAATATGAACAAACCACCGTCAGCGTTTGACAGGGCCGGGTAGTGGGGTCTGGCTTACAAACTCACGCCTTACCTCCAGTACTAGCACTATGTACTTCTATCCTGTTTCTGCAGTTTAGATTTTGATGGGCTTTAGAAAAAGACCACAGAAGATCCCCTCCCCAGGAGACGTGAGAAGAGAGGATGGTGGCTCTGGGGATACTTCACAATTTTAACCTGGAGTCCTGACCAGCCCTCCATGCTTCACCGACCCTTTTTTGTTTTTTCCATTTTTCCCCTTTTGCTTTCCTGCTTATCGTCCTGATCCACTTATCTTATACCCTACGCTTGGGCTCCCTGTCCTTCCCTCCGTTTTGACTAACTGTTTCCTGAGCACCTGCTAGGTGCCAAACCCAGTATTACATTCTGGGGCACAGAAAGGTACAAAAGTCTCTGCCCTCAAAGGAGGCATAGTCAAGGGTAAATGTTATCTCCTTTAATCCTCACAAAACCCTGGGAAGCACTTATTATTTTCTCTTTCATGAAGGAAGGAACTGGAAGTCAGAAAGGTTAGGGGATGTGCCCAGAGTAACTCAGCCAGGGCAAGGCCCCCATGACGCTGATCCAAGGGTCAGCTCCTGTGCTTCTCCACCAGCCCTCAGCCTCCTGGATTTCCCTCCTTACTGCACCCTCGTTCTTCACTTAGTACTTCCCCAGTTCTTCTATTCTAACTTCTAACAATTTCCCTTCTCTGTTCCCTTTGGAGAAGGCAGACAATTATTTTTAATTGATAAAAGTCCACTGGTTTTCAACCCAGTTTTTAAAAGCCCTGTGAAAAGAACAAGACTTGATGTTGGTCCAGCCTTCCACAGATGATCATGAAAACCAGACTTCAAAGGGACTTGGAGAAAATTTTATTGACTCCTTACAGAACTCCTGCCTAGTTCTCCTTTGGCCTGTCTGATCTTTTTGAGGTTTATGGGTATGAGGACTGGACCCTGATTCATAATCCAGTGCCTTCAGGTAGTTTTCCCAACCATTATTAAGAACTGAAATATGTTTCCCAAAGCAGACCTGGCATATAATAGGCCAGGAAAAGAAGCCAGGCAAAGAAAGGAAGGAGGGAGGGAAGGAGAAAGAGAGAGAGAGAGAGAGAGAGAGAGAAAGGAGGGAGGGAGACAGGAAGGAAGGGAAGAGGAAAAAAGAAAGAAGGAAAGAAAGTCTACCTTCCAAGTAGAAAGAAGAATAGAATGCCTTCATTCGTATATTGTGAAAGTTTGCTGTTAACCAACCACAAGGTATCATTATTAAAATAACTTTCTAGAATAAAGCAAAGGGAAACAAAAGGAAGACCATGAATTCTTTGATACCAAATTAAAGTAAATAAATAAATATAAATAATAAAGTAAAATAAGATCAAGCTACCATTCCAGAGGAAGAAGATGAGAAATAAATAAATCTCTTCAAACCAAACTGTAGGAAAACAGTCTCGTTGGAAACAAACACGCCTACAACAGAATTGATCACTTAGGACAAGAGAAAAGAGCAGAAACCAGTAAATCAAACAAAGTATGAAACTGAAGTGTAGGGTTAGCATTCACCTAATCAATACCTAACACCGCAGATTAACGAGGCCCTGGCAAGAGAGTCTAACTTTTTCATATCGCCAACATCCAATGGGGGAGGATGTGAATATCAATCAAGACATGATAATAAGGGAAAGGAATCAATCACCTGCTTCTCAGTATTAAATAAAGGTAGCTCACAGAAAGAGCTGGTGCCTGCCTACCACCTTCCTCAGTAAGAAAACAAGAAGGCATTAGTAAGAGTTCATCTGTGAAAACTTTCTGTCAACAGTCACAAACCACACTATAAACAAGACTTTCTACCAGGATGGGAGTCTAGAGGTGTATTAAAAACAAACAACAAAGCTTTACCTCTGATTCAGTCTGCAACTAAATAACGTCATAAATGGGATGCTTTTAATAGCAGACTGCAAAGTTTTCCCCTAATGCATAGTTTTTTAAAAATCATTACTTTTCTGGCAAGCACTCTAATCTGATTACAAATCTTTTAATTTACTTCTATCTGGACTTGTAATTACATATATGAACAAATGCAAATCACTTCATTTCATAGCCATAATTAAACTATTTAAGACTTCAAAATTTTTAATAATTTTGGTTCTGAAATATATACTTGGTTAATAGAATTTGCAGCAAATTATATATAGAGAGGAAGAAAGTACTTTATCTCCATCAAACAATAGAAATACATCCATCTGTTATTTTTTAAATGGTGACAGCAAAATCAATTCTAAGGGCGTGAAAAGAAAATGAGATTCTGAATTTCTCACCATACCTTCTAGTTCCCCTTGACACACTAATTAGTCTCCCACCCTCTTCTCTTTTGCCTTACAGCATGTTTGCCTGGAGGAAAAATGAAACTGGCAAAACAGAAGAGAAGCAGTGGCTAATGAAAAGGACAAGAGAGAAGTGACAATTCCTTTGAATGGAGCCATTAGCTACATGCTGCTTTCAGGGCTCCCGGCCTCAATATTCTAACACTTCCAGTTGTTTTCAGAAATTCCTGTGGAGAGTTACAGACTGTACAAAGCTCCATCCTGGATAGTTTGCTATTTGTACAATTAAGAAGGGCATGCCCTTTCTGTATCATTTTTCAAGATTATTATTGTTCTTCTCTGAGACTCAAGAGAGGAAGCATAATGAATACTGTCTCGTTACTACCATCATCCGGTCATGAAGTTCAGAAGAAAATCCTTTCAAAGTTTTGAATATCAAATGACAGCAAAAATCTCTGATAGCTTTGAAAAGCAATTATGTACACAGTTTGTGATCAAATTTGATATTTTAAAACTTATATATGCTTTTCAATAAGGGGAACTATTTGAGCACATATTTTTCGGGGATCCTTGATACAGAACAAAATTAGAATTGAGATTTCACTAAAAATTACCCAACCCTGGAAAGCATGTGACTGAATCCAGTGTCATCAACATCTGGCAAGGTACTAACACATAAGCAATGTCTCTGCCATTGTAGTGTTTCAGGCACATTTCTACCCTACCATAACTTTTTATTCAAGTGTCCTGTTATATGCCTGAGGAAAAATAAAGCATATTTAAAAGGAAAAAGCAAAAAACAAACAAACAAGGAAATGTCTTTCAGCTCTTTACTTTTATCTTTAGCTATATCTTCCCAAATTGATATGAGCTAATTGATTATGTTTTTCACTACAGCGTGGTCTAGGGTTATTTATGCCTATTAGAATTCTGAAAAGTTACAAATGGAATTAGCATTACCTAAGATATGATTTTAAAATTTAGAGTAAAATAGCAAATTGACATTTGGGGCCAGTGCTTGGGGAAAATCATCCTGTTGCTGTGGAAATGAGTATAGATGCAGACCTTAAATTTCTCTGTATTCAAAGGCTAATTGTGACTTGAGGTGAATCTTACACACACACACACACACACACACACACACACACACACACACACACACACACACACACACACACACACCACTGAACTTGAGGAGACAAAGCACCAGGCTTTACCAAAAGAAAGTAACTTCCTGGCAGTAGACCCTTACCTATTGTTACATTCAAAGATGGTTCCTACTAGTTGGCAAGGTTGGATCTTAGCATCCGATTCATTTGGATCTTAGTTGGAAAGGTTGGATCTTAGCATCCAATTCATTTCCTTAGGGAACACCTGCCTGGGGATAGTTCTGTCCAATTCATGGGCTTCTCCTGGGGTCTCCCCTCTATGGCTTGGTACCTTCTAATATCTGAGTGAATTCGGTGGTTCCAGGGCAAGCAGAGGAAACACCAAGAAAAGACTTGAACTTCTACAAAGACAGCTGATCATGCAACTCTCCTTGTCAGCTTCTGATATTAATGGGCACTTCATCTCTCTCTGCATCTCTGATTTCTGTCTACAAAATTTGAGGAGCATTCTTTCCCTATCAGAATGATGAGTACTTAAAACAAATTTCTGTCATATCTTAGAAACTGTTTGCTAAAATTAATGTCAGTAATAGATATTCAGCAGTTCAGTGAAGGCACCTGAGGCATATGAGCCCTTCAGGTAAAGGGCCCATAAAAGTGTCTTTCAAAGATGCATACATAGAGAATAGACTTGAGGACAAGGCAAGGGGGAAGGGTAAGCTGGGACGAAGTGAGAGAGTGGCATGGACATATATACACTACCAAACGTAAAATAGATAGCTAGTGGGAAGCAGCCGCATAGCACAGGGAGATCAGCTCGGTGCTTTGTGACCACCTGGAGGGGTGGGATAGGGAGGGTGGGAGAGAGACACAAGAGGGAGGAGATATGGAGATATATGTATATGTATAGCTGATTCACTTGGTTATAAAGCAGAAACTAACACACCATGGTAAAGCAATTATACTCCAATACAGATGTTAAAAAAAAGTGTCTTTCAAATGTCCACATGGACTAATTACTATGAATGTGTGGATTTTATTCTGACTTGGAGTGTATAACAGCTATTTGTAGTGACCAGGGGCTCTGGTGTTTAGTGTAAATTACTTCTCTAGAACAAAAGAATTTGGGTTTCGTCTTAACCAGCAAAATCAATCCACAAGTACTACCTTCTTGATAGCTGAAACACCCTGGCTTTCCAAAATGGTAGAAGTAGAAAATCCAATATCAAACTATTTTGATTTAGTTTTATTCTGCTTTTATTCAGTCCTTTCCTCTTTTGAGTCTTGATTAGCCTTTAGTTCCTGTTCTGCCTATCTCTGTCAGGAGAAGAGATAAACAACTAGAATAAAAATTGCTACTAGACTATATATTTAATTTTAACTCAGTATTTTCTTTCTTCATTTACTGACCAGGACTGTGAGAGCAAACGATGGATTAGGATCTTTGTTTTGAGGTTATTTTGTCAAGTGGATGGAGATTTACTTTTTTCTAATTGTCCTTATGACTTGGAAAGCTGTACAGTGAGCAAGAGGTACAGGTTTCAAAGGGAACCATATTTTAATATCCCATTTCCTATTTAATACTAGTTCAGAATATTTCAGATCAAAGGAACAGAACTGATCCAAAGTGCTTTAAGAAAGAAAGAAAATAAAAAAAGATTTGGTCAGAAAAAAATTTTGGTCCCAAGCCAGGTTGTCCAGAGGTTCACCATGTCATCTGAACTTTTGCATTCTTTTTCTGCAATTTTCTCCCGTTGGCTCCCCCAGGTAGCTATAGCAGTTGTTAAAGAAAAAAATTATCCTGACACTTGTTACAACAGTAAGGCAGACATAGGACTATTGCAATAGGCTATTGTTATTATAGGGACTATAACAATGAGGTTCTGCAGTAGGGGAGAGAGATTGAGCTCAACTCTGAATACAACAAGGAAAACTAAGGATTGATAGCCAAGAAGCAAGGTGAGGGGGTCAGTGGATGGAAAATTACTAAGAGGAAACATCAGCGGAAAAGGGGATTCTGCCTAAACCTACCTGAGAGTATTCTTACTTAAGGCAGACCAGGGTGATCACACATCACCTGCGGGATGGTGACAGATGAGAAATTTGGTTAGATATTGAGGGTGATCAAATAGTGAGGGTGAGGGAGTCTCTCTTGATAACCTGAATTTGCAGGATTCTTGCTAAAACTGGGTCTTGAGGAGATGTTCAAGACAGGGTCTAGTTGGGCTCAGAGGAGTCTGTCTAGAGTCTGGTCAAGAAAAGAGTCTTTGTCCCAGTTCCAAACTCCCTGTCCTCAAGGGACACCCAGTCATGGAAGAGAAGGAGCCCAAGTCCCAGCCTTCCCTGTGATGGTCCAGGGCACACTGACTGGACCATCCCAGGGTAAGTACTGCCCCCAGAAAATGAGGACACTCAAGTTAACTGAAAGCAATCAGAGCCCACCTCAAGAACTGGAGTGGGGCCGTTGTCACTCAAACTACACAGGGGATAGGTAAAGAAATTCAGGTAGTATTACAAGAAAGGAAGAGAAAAGATGCTGCTGGTCAGTAAACAACAGAAGTACTTGGCATCTCTCTGAGCACTGATGGCCTCGTAGCTCTCCGTAGGACAGTCAGTAGGACAGTCAGTGGTTAAACACCTATGCATATAAAGTCCCTAACACAGCATTTGGGTTATTTCACAGACACAGGCAAATATTCAATTCCTTTCTATGCTCTTCCGGCAACTCATAAATAATTGTGCATTTTTTAGAACTTTGGTCAAACTTAAACATACTGCCTATAATTTATGGAGCACAGGTTTCTCTGACCCCCAAATGTCCCCAAACTGGTATATTAGCATAATATTAACTGACTGCACTAAGGGACAATGTAAGGCAGAGCACATTCATTCCTTAGGTCTTCCTGACAACCAAATTCCCCTTTTCTCTGTAGCAGTCATGAATGTCTGAAGATGATCATGCTAGGGATGAAACATACCCAAAGGCTGCCCCTCCACAATAGGATCCTGTCGCTTCTGCTTTTCTCAGTCACCTTTCACAAGTCTGCATTGCCCCTGGTCACAGAAAACTTTACTCCTAGAAACTCCCCTAAAGGCTCATAAGCACTAAGGGAACATTGGAAACATAATGGAGGTCATTGCATACTTTTAGCTGCAGCTTGTGACATTGTGAGAAACCCAATACCTGTATTTTGCAGACGGACTAGTTAGTATACAGTGGAGTACCTTAATCTGTTTGCAGTTCACTGGGTTTCCTACCTGTGAGGATTGGTGTCTTTCAACAATTCGGATAAATTTTCATTCACTATCCCTTAGCTATTGCCTCTTCCATTTTGTTTCTCTTACTTATCCCTGAAATTATATATAAGGTATACATTATATGTGTATATGTGTGTGTGTATATATATATATATATATCTTATCACTCCTATAATCCATAAGCACACATTATATATGTATATATATCACTCTTATCCTCCATAAGCATAGTAGTTATTTTGCTTTTCATAATTTGCTTCATTTTGTCTTTTTGGATCTATATTCTCTATTTTTTTTTAATTTTATTTATTGATTGATTGATTTTTGGCTGCATTGGGTCTTTGTTTCTGTGTGCAGGCTTTCTCTAGTTGCAGCCAGCGGGGGCCACACTTCACTGCGGTGCGTGGGCTTCTCATTGCTGTGGCTTCCCTTGTTGCAGAGCACAGGCTCTAGGTGCGGGGGCTTCAGTAGTTGCAGCACGTGGGCTCAGTAGTTGTGGCTCACAGGCTCTAGAGCACAGGCTCAGCTGTTGTGGACCACGGGCCCAGATGCTCCACGGCATGTGGGATCTTCCTGGACTAGGGATCGAACCCGTGACCCCTGCATTGGCAGGCAGATTCCTAACCACTGCGCCACCAGGGAAGTCCCTATATTCTCTATTTTTTCAGTTTTTATTTTTTTGTAAATGAATGAGCAGGGCTCTCTTCCAATAAACCTTTATTTACAAAAACAGGCAATGGGGTTTTGGAACTGGATAGAGGTTGCACAACACTGCATATGCATTAAATACCACTGAATTATTCACTTTAAAATGGTTCGTTTTGTGACATGTGAATTTCACCTCAATAAATTCTTTTTAAAAAGCAAATAGGCAGTTGTTGGGATTTGGCTCACAAGCAGTAGTTTTCTGACACGTGACCAAGATCAACCTTTAATTCTTTGCTTCAACTCATTCCAGGCAACCCTAATTTGCAGTTATGTAACATCTACCTGCATACTTATGACAGGTCACTCACTACCCCACAAGGTAATTTTTTTTCACTTATGGACAGACCCTGATCCTACCTGGAGGGTTTTTTCATATACAAAATCTCCCTCCCTATGCCTTCTATCCACAGAGAGGTTACTTATGATTGTCTGCTTCACTAAAGGGACTCCATGCCAGGTTGATTTAAAGGATGAGTTCACTCTAACTGGAGAAATACTGAAGGGGGACATGCTTATATGCTAAAGCACCAGGCAAAGAGAAGTTGAATCCCTTAGTTAAATACACTCGACAGGATGGACTGACTTCTCACATACACACACATCTATCCATCATCAGCAGATTTTTATTAGATGGAAGATACCTAGGGTTGGCTCAAAGGAAAGTGGTGACAGTCGGCAAGCACTCCTCCACAGAGGAGAGGAGGCACCCCTGGCTGTGGAGATGGGTACTTACGATATTGAGAGTCAGGGTCTCCTCCTTAACTTTGGCCACCCAGGAAGCTCTTCCCCTTGCCACTCAGTATCACCAGTGCTGGCCTGAAAGGGTCTGCAGGGAGCTAGTTCAACTTGGCTAGCAGTTCTTCCAGTTCTGGCTGGGCTTTGAACCTTCCCTTGAAGTCTTCTTCAGTGTGCTCCCTCACTGACAGTTTGACTCCTTCAGGAAGATTGCTTTGGATTATTTCCAGGAAAATCTCTGCAAATGTAGCGCTCCAACCGCTGATCTGAACCACTCGCCCATGGGTGGTAAGAACTGAGTCCAGGAGCATTTTGCTGCCTTGGACCTGCAACTGCAACGCCTCCACGGTTTTGGTGGGCATCACATAACTTTCCTCGACTTTAATGGAGAGATGGTAGCAGAGGTTGTGAACATACCGGGCATAACTCTCTGCCAGGGCCATACATTTGCAGTCAGGTGAATGTTTCAAACCCCATATTCATAATCTGTCCCAGATTAATGGGTCTCACTTCCACTTTTCCCCTCTTCTTCCTGGGCTGAGCAGGAAGCAAAAGAGAAAGAAACTCTTGTGCTTTAACTAGGTGCTTGTATCTTCCAATGCCATGCGTGGGTTGTGACCTATAGTGCCGACTGATGCTCAGGAATGCCACCTGCAGAACAGAGGGGATTCTCTCCTGAGGTTCTGAACCTCAAGAGGGAAAAGGCTTGCTTAAAAATGGTGTCATTCCTCAGACACAGCGCCTTTCCCAGAGCTCCATTCATCCTTTGTTGCTGCGCGGCCTGCAATTGTGCCAGCGGAAGATCGGCCCAAGTTGCCGCGACCGCTGGGCGTCCGAAAACACTCTATTTTTTCAGTTTTATCTTCCAGTTCACAGAGTTTCTTTCTCTTCAGCTCTATCTAACATGACATTTAATCCGTCCATAGGATTTTTAATTTTTTTTGTACATTTTAAATTTCTAAAAGTTCTATTTGATTCTTTTTCCTATTTGTTAGGGAGGTTTTTTTAATAGTCCTGTCTGCTCGAATTTTCAAGCTTATTTTGAATTGATTTAGACATATTCCATTTCATATTCAATTTATGATAATCCCAAAGTCCCTGTGGGTCTGTTAGAGTGTCTCTTGTCCCACCTGTTCTTGTGGGACTGACTTCACATGCTTTGTGATTTTCGACTATCGGCAGCTCACTTTCCTTGGAATTTTTTTCTGTAAAAATGCTTCAAGGGCTGGGTTGAAGTGAAGTTTCTCCGAAGGTAAATTATATTTGCTTGCGTCCCTAGCTTGGGATCACTTCCAAACAAGGAACACTTTAAACATGCTGCTTGAGGTTTTTCAGACCACAGAGATAGAATCAGTCCCGCCCACACATATTCACAAGGGCTGAATTTAGTTACACAGTCTCAGATGAGATTAGTTTTTTTCCTCTACCCCACATCACGGTAAGCATAGTTAAGTTTCTTTGCTTTCCCCTTCTTCACAATGAGGTTTCTTTCCTACTTACCTTATACTAAGAATGTAAAGGATATACTTCTCCAGGGTTCCAGCTTTATTCATAAGTCTCTTGTTAGGTTCTCTGCTTTATCCAGTTCTGAGGACTTGTATCCATCTCCTTTGCCCCCCAACATTCCCATGTAACTTTGGTTTTGCCTCTGCATATTCCTTCCTTTTTATCAGTGTGTTTTAAAAGGTTTTCAAAGTACATTTTATCCCGAATTTTAATTGTTTCAATCACAAGAGTCATTTACGGTATCTAATTTACTACGTTGATAGAAATAGGCATCCCTGGGAATAAAAAGTTTTAGACTTATTTTTGATTCTGTTTTTGTTTTGTTTAATTTCTTAATTTCTGTTATTCAGTTTGGAATAATATAATTTATGAACGTCCTACTCTGGTTTCATTTATGTTGGGTAATGTTTATAAACTTATGCTTGATAAATAATCGCATACAAAGTTAAATATAGCTAACTTGTCTAGGATCCCAGTGTCTACCTTTTAGACAACTGGGGAAAACTGTGTCACTGCTTCTCCATCAATCACAGTGTACCACCAGGGCTAAAATAGATTCTATGCATGTCACTTGTTTGTCAGCCACAAATCATGTACAAATTGCTATAGCACTGACTGGCACAAAATAATGTGGGGTAGAGTAATGCACAGCAACAGAAAGTCAAACAATGTTGAGTAGAAAATCAACTATCAATAAATAGTGAGCCTATTTACTTTGGTTTACATTATGTCCTTATATCTTTGGGCATTTATTTTTTATCATTATTTGTGAAATCACACAAATAAATAATCATTCATTTTCACAGGTTTTCTTAATCAATGATCAGTTTGAACTTCAAATTTTTAAGTCTAAGACTTTTCTCATTCTATTCCTAAATATTATTGGTTAAGTAGTTTGCTATTTTTTGTCAGAACTGTTCTTTTTTAATTCATTCTTTAAAGCTAAACTCACTTTGCTCAATGGCTGACAACTGTTAAAAGTTTTCTTTCAAATGTAGATGATAAACTAAAATCAAGAAAGATGTTGCTCTTGACATGAGAGAAAATTAACACTCTCTTGATAGAGACAGTGTTACTTGTATGTTTGCTCATAATTTTTGGATGCATCAGTAATCCTAGAAACATATGAACTATTCTGAATAGTCATGAAAATAAAACTCTGGTCTTGCTGACCACCGATTTTACCATCTACACAAGCCACTGTCAACATTCTAATATTTGCTCTCCACAAGCTTTATTTTGCCTTAAGAAAATCAGTTACCAAATGACACTGGACATCTGGATTTCTTTTAGAAATTAAGCACTAGCTTATATAAATTGACCACAGGTTTCCCACACTGAACTTCAAAACATCAAATAATTTAAAAAAGAAAATAAGCCTATTTATTGGGTGTTATAGGCAAAAAAAGAGAAAAATGTGGAAGTGGCACCAATCACCAAACTCTTATTCACATACTCTTGGTCTAAGACATTTTGTTCTCAAGGTTTCTTCTACAAATTGCATGTAACCTTTAGCAGATTTGAGGCTGGTGGCTCCTACTGAATCATACTTTGGTAACTGTTGGACCATTTTACTCAGGAATTTTTGCTCTTAGAGCAAACAAGGTATGCCACTCAGGTGCCCCATACCTGAGTTAATTATTCATCAGAAACAGGCATGGTCCTGGGTTGTGTATCTTACCTAAGCTGTTGAAAAGTTTATTTCTCACTGATTTATTTTTTTTCTAAAACCCATTCAGAGAATTTGAGTTTTATTAATCATTGATTGAACTGATTTATCATACTTAGGAAAAATCAAAATATTCTTCCAGTTTGTATTATTGACCAGTAAATACTACATTTGATTTATTGTAGTTTTAAACCAAAACACATTCGAAATCTAATCCTAAATGAGGCTGGATTTTGTGACTTTTTCTATAATCTTTATATTCTGTGGAATTCTCCCCTACCAGGTAAGAAAATCACAAACAGAATTAAGAAATCTATTCAGAAGTGAAAAGGGAAGGCAAGAAATCAAGAATGACTTGGAGATTTGGGGCTCAAATGACAAAGAGATTTTTGGGAGCCATTAATAGAAATAAGGAAGTCAAGAGAAGAAAGTGAGTCTAGTGAGAGGTGGAAGAGGAGAAATCAATTTTTTTACATATTGATTTTGAGTTAAAAATGTAAAAGTGAAAGGACTCACAAATATAAAAAATGAAACAAGGATTGTAAATAGCACAGGTAATTCAAAATGTAGGAGCAACCTAAAATATTAATAAATATGACAACATAACCGTGAAAACTTTTGAATGACAAGAAACATCAGCAAAGTCCGAAGACAAGTGACAAACTGGATATAACATTTTGGCAACTGATAAATAAAAGGCTAATATTCTTAATGCATGAAGGACTCCTAAAAATTGAGAATTTAAAAACCACGTACAGCAACACAGGAAAAATTAGCAAAAAAATGAATGAGCAGTTCACACAAAAATTAATTCAACTGGACTTTAAGCATGGGAAACAATGATTAGTCTCACTCACATTAAGAGAGATACAAATTTTAACTCACTAAGAAACCACTTTGCACCCATCAAGTAGGCAAAATCCATAGTCTCTTTTGATAAGACTGTGGGGAAACAAGTACTGTAATGCATTGTTGGTGGGACTGCAAAATTATATAACCCACATGGAGAAAATCTGACAAAACACAACCAAATTACATGTATATTTATTTTCCATTGATCTAGCAATCCCACGTCTGCAAGTCTATCTCAAAGATACAGTGGGAAAAAATGATATATATGTTTATATGTATCATATGTAATACGAGAGAGAGACTGAAACAGGAAGAAGCTACATTTTAGACTCCATCAGTACACAGAGCTGATGATGATCCTATGACTGAAAAGATAACAAAACGATGCCTAACTTGAGAAGGGACAAAAGAAAGGATGGATATCAATATTAAAATGGGCAAATCTCAGCATCTCCTGAGGCTGGGTCCCTGGGAGGAACTGTTCTAACTCAGCAAAAAAAAAAAAAAAAAAAAAATTCATTTTTCCTCTATTTGCAACCAAGAAATAGGCAGCTTCTCAGGCACAGATGCCTGGGTATTGAGAAAATGAAACTAGTTGCATTTGACATGACAAGAAAGGCTGTATCATTGGCATAGAATCCCCTTAATAGAGTGTTTCTCTCTGATGAGCAGATACAGAGTCTATAAAGTCTGCCAGAAGAGAAAGGGTTGATGGTTCTAAGATATCTTGATGAGATGATAATATCCTGCACTGAGAAAACACCATTTCACATTATTCTCTACTATGAGGTCTACAATTAATACCTACTATGCACCCTAATTCTGAGTCTTAAAAACAGTCTTCAGAAACATTGAATTCAATGTTTTTCTTCCAATTCTTGAAGGATTTGGCTTTGGGTACTCCTGGGTATAGGTACTAGAGATATGGAACTGTGGAAGGAATTTTTAAAAATATTTTCTCCTTGATTCATCTAGGTTCTTTCACAGGCAGGCAGCATTTCTCCCAACACATTCCAGTTTTACAATGTCCTTTGTCCAACCTACCAGGAATAAAATTCAGGCTTCTTATTGCTGAAACCTATAAGAAAAATTAATTCCCAGCATATCGTCATGTATAATACATCTGGGAAAGCAAGTTACTCATGGCCTCAGTGAAATTTTGGCAGGATTTTTACTGCCACACTGTTAGGGCCTACAAATGGGGAGAACATATGTATTAACAATTGGAGAAATCTCATATGGGATGACATCATCTGCATACGAGCTGAAGTGTATACTCGTATAAAATAAAACCAAATATTTCTCTGGCAGCAATCTAGCTCATTAAGAATTCTAAATCATGTACCCTGAAAACCTGAAACAAAATTCTGAAAAGTTGGCATACACAGGTGAGCTTCTTCAGTTCCCAGGTTTACTCACATCCCCTGTGACACAATATGGTGATGTTTTGATATGCTACGAGGGAGCATGAGTGCCCCTAAAATGTGATTCTTTTCTATATTCTGGGATGTGTTTGGTGGATTAAGTTTAGGGATATTTGGTCAGCCAGCAAAGGTGAAGAAAATCCTACTGATAAAATGTGTCTCAGTAGGTGATAATAATGAACTCAATCAGACGGCTGTTCCAGGGTAGATATTAGACAGGACAAGTTGGTATAACAGAGTGACATGTTTGAATGTTACCAGTCTTCCTAAGTGTTGATCATACACCAAATCTTTGGGTACCACCAACCAGGTAAAAAGAGGATACCCTCAGATCGTACGAGTTCCTCGATTAAAATTCAGTTAATTGATCCAGACCATCACTCAACCAACAAGCAACCTGAGATGTCTGTGCTCCCATGGAGAGGTGGCTAAAGCATATGGGAACACTCAGTTACTCAAAGACCTGAGTGCATGCCCTGGCTCTGCACATAGTAGCTAAATGACGTTGAGCAAGTTAGTGAACTTCTCCTACACCCTTTCCTCCTGCTATAAAATGGGAAAAATAATAACTATCTCACAAGATGAGATTAGTGAATATATGTAAACATTTTCCTCTATTTTAAACTGGCTCTTGAACATCAGGCCTGGAGAGTCCTTGTTTTCCCCCCAAGACGTTGACATATTTCTGTTCCATTTTATTTCTATTGATTAGCTAATTAACTTGGAAATAGTTTTCTTACCTGCATTTCATATTTTATTAACTCTGCTTGCTTCTGACATTTGCTTAAAAGTTGGTTCTAACTTTTAAAAGGGCCATATTCTTTCTTAGCTTTTTACATATTTAAAAATTTATTTTTAAAGCATCTTTATGATGGTTTTTCATGCCTCTTTTAGAGGATTGGGAATTTAATTAGATCTGTATAGGGCTTAAGCCCAAGCAATGGAAACTAATGGTAGGAATTTAATAGGCTGATGAGTGAATGATTTGAGAACAGGTGGACTTTTCTAGTGACCACACAGTAATTTTATCAAAGTTATAACTGAAAATGCCTCTGAGTATGAAAGGCATGGATACTGAGGTAGCATCTCAAAAGGAAGTTCTCCACAAGGCAGCACTCTAGTGCTGTCAGTAGAACTCTGTGGTGATGGATATTCTCTGTCTGTACTATCCAATACTACAGCCACTAGTCACATCAGGACTACTGAGCACTTGGAATATGGCTAGTGTTACTGAGGAACTGAATTTTTTACTTAATTTTAATTTTAAAATAAACTGGATGAGATTTTTATATACTTCCTTAAAACCAGAAGCCCTCCAACCTTCACTAGTTGTCTTTTTCTGTCTCCTGTGTTTATTGTCAACAAGTCCTACTGATATTTTTTTTCTGATATATATCTGGTAGTCATCTTTCTTTTTCTTTTTCTACCTTGTTTAAGGACCTCCTCAATCCATGCCAGTGAAACCCAACAGCTTCCAATCTTCTTGCTTCTAGGCTCTCCCCTCTCCAATTCAGTTGCCAGAGTATCTTGATAAATTACCAAATTCATTATTGCTTAAAATCCTTCTTTGCCAATAGTATGAAAATTCATGTTCTCAGCCTGGTCTTCAAGACTATAGTATGATCCAACCTTAAGGTCTCTAAATACATTGGCTTCAGAGTTTACTTCCAAACAGGTGATTCATTTATCTTTCAAAAGATGTCATGTCTGGTATCCTCTTATCGCCTGTTCGTTCTGTTCCTATATAACCTTCCCCCTGTCCTATCTATTCACATATTGCTGTATTCCAGGATCCTCTGTGACAGTGGCTTTTAAACTATTGTTTTTACTATAACCTATAAAAAGAAATTATTTAACATGGTTCTATAGCATACACACTGATATTTTCTATTCTGTTGTACTTTTCTATTCTATTTCTTTTTTATGCTTATCTTAAACCACTAAATTGACTTCATGATGATACTATGTCATAGGCTGAATTCTGTTCCCTAAAATTTATATGTTGAAGTTCTAACCCTCATTACCTCAGAATGTGACTGTATTTGGAAACAGGGTTTTTAATGAGGTAACTAAGGTATGATCAGATCATATGGTGGGCCCTAATCCAATGTGACTGTTGTCCTTATAAGAGGAGATTAGGACACAGACCCACATAAAGGGAAGACCATGTGAAGCCACCAAGGGTAGATGGTCATCTATAAGCCAAGAAGAAAGACTTCAGGAGAAAGCAAACTGCTGACACCTTGACGTTGGACTTCTAGCTTCCAGAACTATGAGAAAGTAAATTCTGTTGTTTAAGTTTGCTAGGGTGGCAACACTGGCAAATTAATACAATGCTTTAATGGGCTGAGAGTCACAATTCAAAAACCACTGCTCTATGAGCCTTTCCTCAATTCCCACAGCACATTTTAATCATCTTATCTTGTAGAACTTACTCTCTCTACCAGTCACTTAGGCATGAAATTACATACTACTCTTTAGCTTTGTGTATATGCCTTGCCTCCCTGCCTTTATTTTAAGATCCTTGATAGTACAATATAATCTTGTTTTGTTTTCTGCAAAAAAAATAAGCACATAGTTATTAAATATATTTTTGTTCAGTATGAGATTGTTCTTTTTCTTAAGGCAACTGAGCAAAATCTAACCACTAAACACTGTCATCCCTCTTTAAAATCATTTTTTCATACCTGTCTTCCAACATCTCAATCTAAGTCAAGGATAGCAACGTGCTGTCAAACACAGCCTTACAGTCCTTCTCAGCACTGCTCCAAGCAGCTATTTCCAGTCCGTCCATGCTGCCATCTTTGGTCTAAACCAAGAAACCAACATCAGAGCTAGAATTAATGGAGTGGAGATGCAAATACATTCTACATTCTCTTGTCCATAAAAATTATTTTACTTAACTTATTATTTAAAATGAAACTACCTAGTACCATTCTGCCCCCTTCAGCTCCTCCACAGTCAAACATTCCAAAAGATTCTATATTCACCCTGTCTCCACTTTCTCATCTGCCATTCTCTCATCTACCCACACTAATATGGCTTCTTTCCCACTATCCACTCAAAGGACTCTTGCCAAGGTCACCAGGAATCTCCAGCGAACCAAATCCAATAGATGGAGTTCTTCCCTCATCTGTCCTACCTCCCAGCATTACTAAACACAGTTGCTCATTCTCTAATACTTGAAACCTTCTCTCTGGAATTCTGTGACCCCTCTATTTCCAGTTTTCCTTACACTAACACCAGCTACTTCACCGTTCCTCATTTGTAAGACCTCTGAGCGTTGTTATCCCTCAGTACTTAACCCTGGGTCCTCTTCTCTTCTTTACTCTCACCTTAATGACATGTATTTCAAATATATATATACACATATGTGTGGGTGTGTGTATCTATCTATCTATCTATATATATATACACACACATATACATAAACACATAGTTTACTGGAATTATCAGTTTCACAAAACAAATAGTTTATGAGAATATGATTCTCTCTCATACTTCCTACTCCACTATATATCCTATTCTATTTAATTTTTTTAAAATATTGGTCTTAACCCGCTAAACTGATGTGATAACACTAATGGGTCGTGACTCACAGTTCTAAAAACACTGCTTTCCCGTGACTTTAAATAACATCCATATGCTAAAAATTCCTAAATTTATCTCTCTCTTCTCACTTCCAGGCTTGTAAATCCAACTGCTTATCCATTTGGCCATCTAGTAAGAAAATCGAATGTAACCTCATGAAAACTGACGTCTTTATATCCCCCACATATCTTTACTTTTCCCAATTAGCAAATGATACTACACTGAACCCTGTTGAGCAAGCCTGAAAACTCCAGGTTGGCCTTGTTTTGCCCTCTCCTTGGCTCCCTTCACTCACACAGAAAGAATGGACGATCAGGTCTTGTCAATGCTACACAGGGTCAGAGAGGATGATCAGGATCATTGCAACAACTGCGTTCTGATGTCAAACTGTGACTTTTTACCTGAAGTTACTCAAGGCCCTCCTCACTTCACTGCTTTGGGACAGCTGTTTAGTACCAGGTCTAGCAGGGCAGGCCAACTCCCTCAAGGGTCATGGGCTCCTTTTTCCATGAAGCCCCGAGTCTGTTTCTGCCTCATCATCTCTGGATGGATGAAGAAGTACAGCTGAGGACTGTACTGACCCACAGTTCTGCAAGCCTGTGAGTTTCACCCATCCCTCCCTTCCCGGTCCCAAAGCCGGCCTGTAAACAGCATAGCAGCTTGGCTGTTATAAGAAAGAGAGGCTGCAGTGGACTCCGAGTGTCTCATCCTGAGTCTGCAGCCAAGGAATAGTTCACTGAGAGGCCGCACATTAAAAGATCAAGTCATCAAATGATTAATTTTCCACATTTATGTATTTATCAAAAATAAATTATTTAAATTGTTCATAACGCCTTTAATACTTAATATTGGCTGGATTGGCAGGGTCTACAAGAGTCGTGGGAAGCCAAGGCTCCAGGGTTCTGGATCTTCACACTCCCTCCCTCAGTCTCTTCTCCTCTGCCTCAGTCCCCCCCTTGCCTGGGACTGGCAGCCTCTGTCTTTCTTCCACTAGCAGTAAGTTCCCACCCTTGGCCTGCCAGCAGCTGAGGCAGCAGGGAGTAGGGACAGATGAAAATTAAACATTCTTTTTAAAAGCTGTTATGAAAAGACTGAACCATCCTATGGTATTAGAGGTCATAATAGAAGTCAGATAGAGGCCTGGAGGGTTACGAACTGGAAAGGGGGTGCAGGGAGAGGGCTTTCTGGTACTGGACATGTTCTATATCTGGACCTGGTTATACAGACATATACATATGTTAACATTCATTGAGCTGGGCTTCCCTGGTGGTGCAGTGGTTGAGAGTCCGCCTGCCGATGCAGGGGACACGGGTTCGTGCCCCGGTCCTGGAGGATCCCAAGTGCCGCGGAGTGGCTGGGCCCGTGAGCCATGGCCGCCGGGCCTGCGCGTCCGGAGCCTGTGCTCCGCAACGGGAGAGGCCACAACAGTAAGAGGCCCACGTACCGCAAAAAATAAAAGAAAAAAAAATTCATTGAGCTATATATCCTTACCACTTGTGCATTTTGCTATTTCCGTGTTATACTTCAACACAGAGTAAAAATACTGAAATCCATGAAAATTGTTACAAATATTCCACGCCATACTAATTGTTATGAACCTTCTACACAGAAGAATTATTTTTTTTTCAAAAAAGAAATATTTTTTGATAATTTGGTAAGTTTTGTCATTATTCACACAGCAAAACCTAAATCCTAAAACTGCCAAAACATTTATAGGACAGCAAGTGAATTCAAAAGGATCTGCAAAAGAGGAAAGGTTAAAACTGAAAAATTCAAAGTGAAATGCTGAAATTTGGGAAGTATTCATAAAAATAATGTATTTAATATACTCAAATATATATTGAAACACAGTATAGTGTTTCCTTAAAAATATTAAAAATAGAACTACCCTATGATCCAGCAATCTCATTTCTGGGTATATATCGACAGGAAATGAAAACAGGATATCAAAGAAATTCCTGCACCCCCATGTTCACTGTAGCATTATTTACAATGAAAACAACTTGTGTCCATCAATGGATGAATGGAAAAAGAAGATGTGAAAATGTATATATATATATATGCAAAAAGGAATATAATTTAGCCATGAGAAAAAAGGAAATCCTGCTGTTTGTGACAACATGGATAGATCTACAGGGCATTATGTTAAGTGAAATAAGCCAGACTGAAAAGGCAAATACGTACTACATGATATCACTTATATGTGGAATCTTTTTGAAAAAAAAGTCAAACTCAAAGAAACAGGGAGTAGAAAAGTGGTTGCCAGGGGCCAGGGAATGGGGAAATAGGGAGAACAAACTTTTAGTTATAAGATGAATAAGGTCTAAGGATCTAATGAATAACATGGCGACTACAGTTGATAACACTGGGTTCTATAATTAAAATTTGCTAGGAGAGTAGAAGTTAAATGTTCTCACCAAAAAAAAAACACAAAAAATTAAATCTGTGTGGCGCTAGGTGTGTTAATTAACTAGATGAGCGGTTGCAGAGAAAAACAGAAGTAAGAAATAAAAGTGAAATATGTGACGAATGTTGGGGGTGGGGGTCACAAGGAGGAGGAGACTCCCACAGAAGCCGGCCTGGACCAAATGGCAGCCTTGCAAGAGACTCCTCAAGACTGAAATTTGGGCTGTAAATGTCAGGTCTCTCCCCTCCCCCACTGTCCTAGGGCTTCAGCTTCTAGCAAATACCTTTTATCAACAGAGAAACTCCTACTGCGGCCAGGCACCCACATGTTCCTACTGCTGCAGGCCTAGGGTTTGGTCTGGTTCTTCCCGCCACAGAGGGGTAAGGAGCCAGGGCCTTCTGAGATTGAAGACCTCTCTCTGTCCCCCAGCCCCACCCCTGCACATCCGTGTCCAATTTCCACTTTTTTTGGCAGTCCCTTGACTTATTTTGTAGTTCGGGTTTCATCTGGAATTTACATTCCTGTTCCAAGTTCTCCTTGTGAGGTTTGTGTGATTTCCAAGAAAAGAAGGGAAAATGACGACTTTTACAATCATTTTCCAACCAGGCGTGGCTATTTGGGAATTTTAATGAATGCATAAAGATCAAGGGAATTGTTTTTATCTAAAATACTTCTTAATTACAATAAAATAGATTTCTGTGAAGGAAAAGCATCCCATTTTAAAGTAGTCAAACACCGTAACAAACAGACTTGTGGTTGCCAAGGGGGCGGAGGGGTGGGGGAGGGATGGAGTGGGAGTTTGGGGTTAGCAGATGCAACTATTATATATAGGATGGATAAACAACAAGGTCCTACGGTAGAGCACAGGGAACTATATTCAATATCCTGTGATAAACCATAATGGAAAAGAATATGAAAAATAATATATATATGTATTACTGAATCACTTTGCTATATAGCAGAAATTAACACAACATTGTAAATCAACTATACTTCAATACAATACAATACAAAAAAATAAAGTGTCAAACAAACAAAAGCCTTTTAAATTTGGAGTGAAGAAGAGCTCCAGGAAGAAAGTCTCTGGATGGGAGGCGAGGTCCCACCAAATCTCTTTAGGAGCCTCTCACTGATATTTCCTCTTCCACCATCAAATCAGGTCCCAAGAGAGCACACTATCTCCCTTTAAAACTCTGCTTCGAAGTGTCCTTCTCTGTTTTCAAACTGGAAGATGGAAGAAGTATAAAGGAGGCTCAGGGAGGAAAGGCTATCTCATCAACCGAGACTGAAGTCCCCCGAAGGATAAACTCTGCACCGGCATACTAAAAAAGGACCCCGCGAGTGAGAACGGGAGGAAAGAGGAGGCCAGAACACGGCACTCTGTGCTACGCCAGAGATTCAACGCAACGTAACTAGACTCATTCAGCCAGTTGTCAGGGCCAGTAGGCTAGAGAGGAGTAGGCTGATGGGTTCAAGCACTCTGGAGATGTGCAGGGATCCATGACCCCAGAAATTTTTCCAAAACCTTTTATGGATTCAGAGCAGGAGTAGACTGATGAAAGTGACATATCATCCCTACAAGGGGACTGGCCTGTGTGTTCAGTGGAAGGTGGGGAGTCTGAAGGCTGGCCAACCTGGAATAAAATCGCACTCTGGGAACACAGGCAGTTTTCTGGAATCCCACACCCCCGTAGCTCAATATTGACTTATCTTACTTTCAACCAGACTTTGTTATGTCCCTTTTTAAAGTTGTGAGGCCCAGCAACTTATCCAATCATCAATCAATCAATAGATAACACTAGTTGAAAAATCAACAACTCAAAATTCTATCTCCTTGTTTCCCTTAGCATAATTGAGACAAGAGTTTTTCCTGTTGTAGCTTTCTTTTAGAAACTAAAGGACCCATAAATAAATTAAATGTATAGAAAAAGAACAAAAAACATAAAACACCATGCTTTTCAGAGTGCAAATTTCAAGTCCTACAGTAGTTAACATCTGTTAAAAATGATTAAAGAAAATAATGTAGGGGATACAAACAAACATTATTTAACACTTCAAGAAGCAGGCAGTCTCTATTCCCAAGGGTCCAGGAGACTCCAAAATGGGGTAGAAGGCGGAGAGCTTTCACAGGGTAAAGAATAAGAGACAAAGAAGAGAACAGAAAATAAAGAAAGAACAAGGAAATAAGTATAGAGCCCAGAGCTGATGTGGCATTTGGGGATTGGCTATAGGATGTACTACATTTCTGGCCAAATGGAGAACTCCCAGGGACTGTAAGTTTCAGTTTGCTGATGTGGCACTGTGGCTCCATCTTGGGCCTAGAAATTTCTTTAAACAGCAGGTAAAGCTGAAATGAGGTTTCAAAATAAACAAACAGGAGAAGGGATTTCCAGGAAGGGGAAATAGCGTGTGCAAAGGACAAACGTGTGAAAGAGTACAATGTTTTGGAAAATTTATATGGCTTTTTTTTTTCTTGGCTTTTTTTTTTAACATCTTCATTAGAGTATAATTGCTTTACAATGGTGTGCTAGTTTCTACTTTATAAAAAAGTGAATCAGTTATACATATAAATATGCTCCCACATCTCTTCCCTCTTGCGTCTCCCTCCCTCCCACCCTCCCTATCCCACCCCTCTAGGTGGTCACAAAGCACCGAGCTGATCTCCCTGTGCTATGCGGCTGCTTCCCACTAGCTATCTATTTTACGTTTGGTAGTGTATATATGTCCATGCCACTCTCTCACTTTGTCACAGTTTACCTTTCCCCCTCCCCATATCCTCAAGTCCATTCTCTAGTAGGTCTGTGTCTTTATTCCCATCTTACCCTTAGGTTCTTCATGACCTTTTTTTTTTTTCTTAGATTCCATATATATGTGTTAGAATACGGTATTTTTCTCTTTCTGACCTACTTCACTCTGTATGACAGACTCTAGGTCCATCCACCTCACTATAAATAACTCAATTTCATTTCTTTTTATGGCTGAGTAATACTCCATTGTATATATGCGCCACATCTTCTTTATTCATTCATCTGTTGATGGACACTTAGGTTGCTTCCATGTCCTGGCTATTGTAAATAGAGCTGCAATGAATATACTGGTACGTGACTCTTTTTGAATTATGGTTTTCTCAGGGTATATGCCCAGTAGTGGGATTGCTGGGTCGTATGGTAGTTCTATTTGCAGTTTTTTAAGGAACCTCCATACTGTTCTCCATAGTGGCTGTATCAATTTACATTCCCACCAACAGTGCAAGAGGGTTCCCTTCTTTTTTTCTTTCCCCTTTTGCTGAGCTTAAAGTACAAGATTAAGAAAAGAGGCAATGTCATGAGAAGATGGGTCAGTCAATAAGAGGTGAGTTAGAAAAAGGATCTAATAGAATCACAGTAGGAGAGGTTGCTTGACTGTGCCAAATTCTCTTGTGGGATCAAATGAGATAATGACTAAAAACAGTCCCGTGGATTTAGCCATTTGGAGGTTGCTGATATCCTCAGCAAGGGAAATGGGGAAGGGTTAATGTAGTGTTGAGTGCCTGACAATTAGCTTTTTTGATTGTAATGTAAGTGCCTGCCATTAGGCTTTTGATTGCCAAGGCATCTGTCTCAAAGACATGCATCTCGAATAAGCATATTTCCAGCTACACAGCTTAGAGAGTCACCTCACCCATGAAGTTCCCCCTTATAAAGCTCTGGATAACCTAGATAACTGATCCCTTGTATGACCCCCCTTTTCCCTTCCTGTGCTTTAATTCCTGCTCTTAAAATCACCAGTAAAAGTAAATGTCAAACTCTTTTCCACAGTGTTTTTACCATCAGGACAGGAAGAGAATTCTTATTATTCTACATCCTTGCCAATACTTGCTATTGTGAAACTTATAAAAAGTTCCTAACCTAGTGGGTTGGAAATTATAAACCATTACGGTTTTCACTGACATATTGTTGATTACTAATGAGGTTGACAGATCTGCATATACTAATTGGCTATTTGGATTTCCTCTTCTAGAAAGAACTTGTTTACCTGACTTTTTTTTCAATTAGATTATTTCTTTCCCTTATTGACAGGAAGGAGTTCATTATATATACTAATTACTAGTCCTCTGTCAATTATATATGTTGTAAAGTCTTCTCCTCGTTTATTACTCATCTTTCACTATTTTTCATTAATGAAAAAGAACTGCTTAATTTTAATGTAGGCACATTTATCAGTGTTTTCCATTAGTTTTGTGTTTTGTTTAGAAATTCTTCCCAACCCTGGTTCATAAAGACATTCTCAAATATGCTCTTCCAAAAGTTGAAAATGTTGCCTTTCACATTTAAATCTATACTCCAACTGGAATTGAATTTTGTGCTATTTAAGACGTAAGATCTCAGTTTAATTTTTTTCCATACTGACATCAATTGTTCCCATACAATTTATTGGAAAACATCATTTTTTCCCACCTCTCTTCAATAAAACCTCTGTCATATACCAAAAAAAAAACAACCAATCACCAGTAAGGTGTGAACCCATGAAATCCTAGGTACCCCACCCTGGACCCCAGTAAGGGCAGAAGCCCAGGTCTGTGGGGTTCTCCCTCATTGTCTCCCTCTTTCTCTCTTTCTCAATCTCTCTTTCTCTCTCTCTCTACCTACAACCTCACGATATAGCCCTGGGTGTGCCATGTACCCTCCAGGACTTGTGAGTAATAAAGCTTGTTTCTTCAAAGTTCCCTGATGGTTGTTGCTGAGGTGCACCTTGTAATCATAATAAGAACCACAAAAGCTGGCCCAGACACCCCTGACTCCCTCCACGTCTGTGGGGCCCACCACAAGTATGGGCCCCAATGAGTACCCCCAGGCAGTCCTAGTCAATAGCATCACTAAGGATAGGCTGAAGCCAACACAAAACAGTTCATTTCATTGCAAAAATAAAGTCTAAAGCCAGTGCCAACTAAAAATTGTCACTTGCCATCTGCTTCTACAAGGATTAAGTCACTAGCCACCATAGTCACTGACCTTCATCACACCCTGGAAGGAGTTCAGGGTGGAGATCAGGAATGAGGCACTCCGTGCTCTGGGAAAAACTGGCAGAACAGCCCTTCAGATAATTAGATATTTTCAGGAGAAGATTTTATGAGCCCAAATTCTTGCATCTTCTCATATCTAGAAAAGCACTAAAATCATAAGGGAGACATCTGCTCCTCGTGACTAGCAGCACCCTTCTCGTGACTAGCGGTAACCTTCTGCCAAAATGTGTGCTTGACTGCACGTATCCGCCTTCGCCAGAGTCACATATATACTGATCTCTCCCCCCAACCTCTTCAGAGCAGCTCCTCAGAGCTCTCTGAGAGGCTGTCTCCTGGGCTATCGATCTCATTTTGCCCCAAATAAAACTTAACTCGCAACTCTCACATTGTACATTTTTTTTCACTCGACGTCAGATTGCAGTGAGTTGAAGCATGGGTGGGAGAAGAGAATACGGAGAAATACAATATAGTTCTTTTTTTACTTCGCTGTAAAAGGAATAAAAATATGACTAAGAATACAAATGTAAAATTAATTCAAATATCAGAAATGCCATAAAGTCATTTTCTACCCCAGAACCTCAAAACTTAACATTGAGTAAAAATTGAAGTAGGCCCAGTTTGGATCCCTAAAGCATCCAAAGTAGCTTGCTAGAAAAGTTTTGTTTATAAGACAGGTTCCCTGAAGAAGCCCAGATCACTCACTCTCTTACAGACTCCACACATACACTCAGGAACAAGGAGGCACTCTTCATTCATTCAACATTATATGAGTGTACACTGAAGGTCCACAAAAGACCAGGCCCTACACCTGGTGCTGGGGATACAACAGCAAGAAAAATGGACCCAGTCCATGTCCTCTGATTACTTATACAGATTCACAAAAATACAATTCTAAGGGCTGTGAGGGTGAGATCTCTTAATAGAGGGATGTGAGTTAGTCTGAGCAATGGGGGCTGGGTGGGAAAGACATCACCAGGGAAGCAGTGTTGGACGTGAAATCAGAAGGATGAATAGGAGTTAATTAGACTAAAGGGGGAGTGGTTGCTTTGGGGGAGGGGAAGCATTTTCGGTGTAGGCAGGAGAAGGTGAATGAAAGATGAACTGTGGTGGGAGTGCTGAGGCCGATGGGATGGGTGATAATAAATGAGTGAAGAGTCAGGTAGGAGTAAGAGTGTGAAGGGTCTCGTGGCATGTTTCCATGACTTTGGAAAACCATGGAAAGCTTTTAGGCCAAGGAATAACATAACCAGATTTTAATTTTAAAACATTCTAGCTGAAAGAAGACAAATGAATTGAAGGAATGTGGTGGTGATGGTGGAAGTAAAAAAAAAAAAAGACAAATTAAATAAATAAAGTTTTAGTGACATTAACAGGGCTTGATAGATTAGTGAAAGAAAAGTCGTAAGGGCTGTGGACTATAACAAGCATAGAAGTCAAGAATATTAGGAATATTGGTTCCATTGGTCCCTTGAAATTCTGAAGAACCGGAAACAGCAAAATGAGACACCAAGGACATACTAAATTTGCAGATTCCCATTTCTGTCCATTTATATGTCATAAGATGATATAAAACCAAGTGCAGCAGCTTAACTGAGTATCTGGCTGGAAGGCAATCGCACAAAGGTACATCTGCAGGGTCTTGGCCAGACTTGATTAAAAATCCTGAAGAAAGTCAGGTCATCACTTGAAAACTATGCTCTAGACTCTTTGTCCTGTGTAGAACTGCTAGCTGCAAATAGCAAGGGAATCTTCTCATATGCTATCTGTAAAACAGAGCTGGGTGTTGTTTGCAGCTAAATTAGAGTAATACATCTAGCAGACCCAAGAACATGAGGGCACATAGCTTTTTCCCCTCCTTGACTGGGTGTACTTACTCTTTAAGACTGTGCCTGTAGGTCAAGTTGTGAGCTGTCTGTCTTCCTTACGTTTAAGGTACACATCCCGAACAAACGGCCTGCTTGACTTGGCTTGACTAGATACTGTAGAGCAATCTAGTCACATGTTGGCAAGATGTGTTAATTCTTTTAGGCAGGTGTAGCACCAATTAGCACTTGGGAGGGGTTATTTGGCCAATTAAGTTCCATTCAATCAACATTTATTGAACATCAGGTACTAATGTACCAGGATATAAAGATCCATAAGAAATAGACATTGTCTTGAGGAATTTATAGTGTAGTGAGGAAGGAAGCATAAGTAATTAATTTAGTTCAAATCACTTCTCTTTATAGAGGACCTACTACATGCCTACTACTCTCATTACCATGTTGACACCCAATAAACCACTGACTCATGAGTTTAAGCACATGAGAATGTATATCTTCCTGAAGGGTGTTTGAACAAGAGAGAACTGAATTGATACCATGTCATTTTCTAATCAGCCTTATGATGACAAAAGTTCCAAATTTTGGCTCACACCTAAAATTAGCCTTTGATTTCTAGGCCTGCCCTTCATTATTGCTACCCATTTTTATATGAAAAGTTTGCTCTACTCTATTTAAGCCTGACAACAGTAAAAATATATACCACCTCAGTCTTTTACACATAAAATGCAAAAAAAATGACTACAGACTTACAGGGCACAAAGTCATAAACAAGGGCACATGGTAAAGAGACCATTCCATTTCTGTCCTTCAAAGGACACACATGAAGGATGGGTCTTGCTTGAATGTATTGGTACTTATGTGCTTTGGTGCCCATTAACCCGAAACATCATTGGGGAATGAGGCCAGGCCAGAGGGGATATAACTCTCTGAATCTATCTGACACTTGCTGCTGTAAATATTTACTCTGCTAGATTGTTCAGCCACTTTCAGATAGATACAGAAATCTGTGTTGGCTGAGAGGTGTCACAATGTAGTGGTTCTCTATTAACATAGGATACCTTTTTAAAAGCCCATAGCTGATCATGTATCCCTCATGCTTATAAACTTCTGTTGGTTCCATGACAATAAATTCCAAAATCATTTGATAATAAACTTGATTATTTGGCTCCTGTTAACCTCACTAATACTATCTCCTACCACTTCCCTACTCACACTCTGGGTTCCTCAAAGTTCCTGAACTTTGAATCTCTGAACATGTGAGGCCATGTCACATCTCTGTGCCTTTACACAAATTCTTTTGCCTTCCAAGAATGCCTTTCCCCTAATCATGGTTCTAGGCTCACTTTAAATATCCCTTCCTTCTGGAAATCTATATTCAGCAGTATTTCTGATTCTTTTCTCTTTCCAGACACATACAAGACTGCATTTTCCCCACCTGCTTGAACTTAGGTGTGGCCATATGATCTGCTTTGGCCAATGCAGTGTGAGAAGTTCATTTGTCCCTTCTATGTGAAAACAATTAAGAGCTTATGCACAACATTCTATATTCTCTCTTCCTTTGACAAACCAACTGAGGAAACCCACTGTTCAAGATTATAGAGCTACTGGATGGTGAATATTACCACAATCCTGGACCATGTCACCACATAAAGACCAGTTGCCTGGGTGAGTGACCTGATCACAGCAGAATTTTTTAAATGTGAGAAACATCTCAAAAAACAAAAACACTAACTCAAAAAGATACATGCACCCTAATGGTCATAGCAGCATTATTTACAACTGCCAAGATATGGAAGCAACCTAAGTATCCATCAACAGATGAATGGATAAAGAAGATGTGGTATATATATGCAATGGAATATTACTCAGCCATAAAAAATGAAATTTTGCCATTTGCAGCAACATGGATGGACTTGGAGGGCTTTATGCTAAGTGAAATAAGTCAGACAAAGAAGGACAAATATTGTATGATATCACTTATATGTGGAATCTAAAAAATACAACAAACTAGTACAACAAACAAAAAAGAAGCCGACTCACAGATACAGAGAACAAACCAGTGGTTACCAGTGGGGAGAGGGAAGGGGGAGAGTCAATAGAGGGGTGGGGGGGAAATGAGTTATTATGGGATTATATGAAATCATGTAAAACTTTTGAAAATTGCAAAGCACTATAGAATTTTTAAAAAATACATAATAAAAACAAAAAAGTGAGAAGTAACTCCCTGTTGCATTAAGGTCCTAAGAGTTGTTTGTTCCCAGCTAAAACCTCTCCATCTTGACCAATAACACCCACCTACCTCCTCCAGGAAGATTCACCTGCTAATTTTTCTGTACTTCCACATGTTTCGTTGAAATCTGTTTTCGTGAATACCACATCGTATTACTATTGAATTCTTATACATCTGTTTCTCTCAGTAGCCAGTGACTTCCTGAAGGATGAGGGCCATGTCTAATTAATCTTTATATCCCCTGAGTGCAGTATCTGGAATACAGATGTTCAATACATATTTATTGAGACCTAGGTTTTATCCCTGGCTCTATTGAGCAATTCATTTAATAACTATGTGCTTTTAGCCTCTTCTTGTGAAAATGTAGATGAGAATGGCCTGTCTCTGCAAGGTCAAACAAGTTAATAAGAGTGAGAACACTTTGAAAACAAACAGGACAGAAACCACCAAATTATTATTGTTATGAGCTATGGCCAGACTGTCAGGAAAGCAGCAGAACTGGAAGTTGTCTACAGAAAATATGGGGAGACTGCTTTTGTATTCCTCTTATTTACATGCAATTCTTCAAGGTTTTTTCATTTCTTTTTGGAAAACACTTTTAAAAATCACTAAGGAAGATGGAAGACAAGAGGAGGAGCAAGTTCCCAGGCCCCAGAATGCTCTGACCAAATTCTCACCCTACATTTCCTGTACTGTTTAGTTAGTGATTCCCCCCACACAGGAAGTGGATCAGGTGCACTGCAGCAGATGCTACTGCTGTCCTGTCCATCTCTCCCCAGCACTCCCCACTTCCAGGAACACTCACAGCTTCTTACTGACAACTTCTAACTTTTTGTTCAAGGGCTTTCTCTGGCTACAAGAGTGTGCTCTGTCTATACGAAACCCAGGCTCAAATTTCTTGGTGCTAATGCCCCTGGCAGCAGCCCTCAACCAATGATGAAGTAGATGTTGGTGGATAAATACTTCAGCTTCCTTCCCTTTTGGATGCGAGGACTCTGAGCCATGCTTTACAAAGTGGCTTAGAGGCCACTGAGGCACTGAGCCCTAGATGCCCAGAGCAGTCCCTGCTCATTGCACGTCTGCAATGGCTTCCTTTTTAAGTCAGTTCTTTTTTCTCCACTTCTTTGTCAGTATTTCCTAGGATCCCCCTGCAAGGAAAATATTTGTATCCAAATCCTTGTCTCTGGCTCTGCCTCTAGAGAATCTAAGGCAAAATAACCCATCTTCCACGAAGTTTTATGTTTTAATATACAATAATTAATAAATATATAGATTTATGAAACAATAAATATAAAAGATATAAAATAAATAATGTGAACATATAAATAAAAACATAGAAACATATATAGGCACACCTCAGAGATATTTCAGGCTCAGTTCCAGACCACCTCAACAAAGCAAATATCACAATAAAGCGAGTCACGTGAAGTTTTTGGTTTCCCAGTGCATATAAAAGTTAGGTTTACACTACACTGTAGTCTACTGAGTGTACAATAGCATTATGTCTAAAAAAGCACATACCTCAATTTAAAAATACTGCTAAAAAATGCCAAAACAATTACAATAGTAACATCAATGATCACTTTATCAAAAATCACAGATCACCATAACAAGTATAATGAAGAAGTGTGAAATATTATGAGAATTACTAAAATGTGACACAGAGACACAAAGTGAGCAAATGTTCCCTGGTGGTGCAGTGGTTGAGAGTCCACCTGCCGATGCAGGGGACACGGGTTCGTGTCCCGGTCCGGGAAGATTCCACATGCTGCGGAGTGGCTGGGCCCGTGAGCCATGGCCGCTGAGCCTGCGCGTCCGGAGCCTGTGATCCACAACGGGAGAGGCCACAACAGTGAGAGGCCCGCGTACCGCAAAAAAAAAAAAAAAAAAAGAAAACAAAAACAAAAACAAAAACAGAGTGAGCAAATGTTGTTGGAAAATTGGCACCAATAGACTCAGTCTACTCAGAGTTGCCACAAAACTTTGATTTGTAAAAAATGCAGCATCTGCAAAGCACAATAAAGTGAAGTGCAATAAAACGAGGTATGCTTGTAAAATAAATAAAACGATATGAAATTAAAAGTTACTACTTACTCTTGCACAAACAGACCTTCTTTGGATTCATGAACAGTCTTTAGTGCAATGTTGTTTTATCAAAAGAACCAAAGTGCAAAATACGTTACTCCAGACACCGTCATCACAGGAAATTATTTCAAGAGCATCCTTCCAGGGAGGCAGGTGGGCATGAGGTCAATCTACTGTCCCTGGGAGGGTGCGTGATGGTGGCGACCCAGGCTCAGATCTTCAAGAAGACATCAGTCCTTCAGACGTAAGATGAGATTTATCGCAAATGACCCAACAACCTTCACCCTTAGCACTGGAGCCTCAATCTGTCTCTTTCCTGAGTTTCCTTCCAGTCACTGGGAAGCAAAGTACAGGACAAGTCCCTTGTCTTTTTCTTTCTCCCGATGTTGAAATGGCTGATTAAAATGGAGAGAAACTGTCTTTTATCAGCATTCCGACAGCCATGGCAGAATTATTCCTCAAACCTTATTACCTTTTGATTTCTAGCTTCTTCCCCAATATTGTTTTCAACATTTCAGAATAAATTAGATACAATTTTTACTGTGGCTTGAATATACAGCATGGACGTCAGAGCTGAAGCTTGCCTCTTTACCAGTAAAGCAGGCCCCAGAGAAATAAAAGTCAACCACAGAAATGATTTAGTCCCAGAACTGTGGCAAAGGGAGAAAAAAATGCCATAGAGAGTATGTTAGAAATTCAAAAAAGCATGCTCATTTTACCAAATGGCATGAAATCTTTTACTTTTTTTAAAATTCACATGAAATCTCTCAGGTTATAATAAAGGCCAATTATTAATAACAAAGAAGCTTTGAGAGGCAGGTGGAGAGGGAAAATATACGCAAACTTGGGCTGAACATATGTGTGTGCTCTGGCCATTTCGACCACTTTCCCAATCAGCCCTGATGGCAGAGAGTAAGTCACACTGATTACTGAACAGCTGAAGTGATTATGTCACCTGCTGTGTAACAGTTCAGGCATTTGCGGGTGAGAGTGCATTTGCTGTGCAAAGTGACCCCTGGCAGCCTTTCAGAAACCCTATAGCTAAATTTGAAAATGGGTTTGAGAACAATATCAATTTATGCCAAACCAATTCAATAATTGACCGTACGTGGAGAAACTAGAAGGGAGCCTGTTCTGGAAGCAGAACATTTTCAAATTAGAGGGTTGACTTTCTCAGATCATTTTCATTCTGGGATTCTTTTCCATTTGTGAGTTGTTTATTTTACTGTGTTTCTGCACAATTAATGTAGTAAATTGTTCACCAGGCACTTCACATTTCATGTGCTCATTCATTCATTCTATAAATATTTATTGAAGACTTACCATGCTTAGGGCACTATCTAAAATCTACCTAAAGAGAATAACATTATTGAGGATGTGGACTGTGTCATCTATGTGGTCATGGTAAGCGCCAGGCTGACTGAGCTGAAGGTGCTGGCAGGATCTGGCATGCTGTGTGGTCTCTCTTCTCTCTCTCCCTCTCTCTCTCCCTCCCTCCCTCCTTCTCTCTCTCCCTCTCCCTCTCTTCTCTCTCTCTCTCTCCCTCTCACACACGCACACACACACACACACACACACACACATTCAGAATCCTGAGCATTTGAGGTCAACATATAAAACTGTAACAGTAGCAAAATACCTCCATGATTTCTGGGAGTTAAGAGAACTGAGGGCTAAGCTAGATTTTGCCAGTGACTTTCAATTTGGCCTTCAGCAAATGAATTCACCTCTCTCCACCTCAATTTCCTATAAAGGTGAAAACTTTCTCTGTTAGTTTTTACTACTTTATCCTCAGCTCCTAGAATAGAGCCTAGTGCTGGTAAAGCTCAATAAATATCTCTTGAATGAATGAATAAAATAGTTTGGTTTCAGATGGCTAGGGTCTGGGCTAGACCACAGAGGAACTAGAAATACTTACTGACTGTCTCTGGCCTGTGGCCTTCACTAAAAGCAGACTTAGTGACCTCTTTGGCCCTTCATTTTAGACCCAAAAACTAATCGGAGTGTTAGTATCTAGTCACTCTGACGATGAGGGCTGCTGAGGCCGAGAAAAGAAAGGGCAAGAGGAGAAATTCACCCCGATGCCTCACACAGAACTGGTCCAGGTGTTGGATGTAGGAAGGGTGGAGTGGGGTAGATGTGGGGAGATGGCTTTGGTGGTGACAGAACACATATGAGTTCAGGTCCATCTAAGCTGTTAAGATGTCATAGGAAAAAAGCACTGAGTCAAAAAGTCCAGTGACATCTTTTCTGATTACTCTGGGCAAACTTCAGTGCTAATTTCTCTGTGATTTCATTGCATCTTGTATGTACCTCTTTTATTGCCAGCACTGTAGGTCACTGTCTGTATCTGTTTGCATAACCACAAGGGTATGCGTTCACGGGGACTAAAATGCTTAGAACACAGCAGATGCTTAATAAATGTTTGTGGGAAGGACACAGTCTTTCTTGGCATGGACATTCACAAATATCAGGTTACTGCCTAAACATTTTAAAAGTTTAGTTTTATACTTGATAAACTTTCTTGCCCATCAGGAAACAAAGATGTTAATGCACCTTCACAAAGTGAAAGACGGAAGCTACTTCTTCACGGCTCTCCTCTGAAACATTTCTCAGCTCACTCCTTCTTCCATGGAAATGATTAATCACTTCCAACAATTGGTGCTTTAGGTTACCCACAAAACTCACATTACAACCTTTTGAAAACCCAAATATAGATGTATCACAAAGGTAAACTGGAGAGCATCTTTTTTCTGTTGTGACAGTATTGTGTTTGCAATACGTAAAATCAGAAGGAAAGAAAACATTGTCTTCATTACAGAGAGTGATTCCCACACAGCCAGGAAGTGGTTTTTACATGGGTTCATCAGGAACTGTCATTAAACAAACTTACTGTAGGCAAGGAAACAAATCTGTAAAGCACTGTTACAATCGTTCATCTGCCTGTTACCACAGAAATAGTCTCTTTGCAGAGTCCTTAAATTCATTCTAAAATAAGTTTCACTTAAATACACTTTAATATGTGACATGGCATTGTAAGTAGGGAAGGGACCCCTGAGAACAACCTGTTTGTTCATTTAGTTGGCAGGGGGCACTGTTGCCAGTTAATAATTGGCTCCAATGTTATAAAACTTGATGCATTTGCTCAAAATTTGATTTCCTACACAGGGATTCTACTTGTTGAGGACCATGGATCTGAGTAAGAAGGCAGAGGCTCTGCTTCCTTGCCAAGCAGGTGGGGTCTCCTAACTCTGTCTGGTTTACTTCAGGTCACTAGGGATTCTCTAACCTAATTTTCTACCTAAGTTCTCTTAACTAGCTCACTCGGGAATTGCTGACTTTCCCGTCTTCACTCCCTGGCATCACCAGAGTAGCTCAGTGGACATGCTTCCTTCACAGGCAGTGACCTCTGTAGAAGGAATGCTGCCAATCTTTGGTCCTAAGGCTTTGCACCGGACTAAAGTGACAGTAAATGAAATTTCTTTCAGGCTGGCATGGTGAGATGACCACTTTCTTACTTTGTTTATGTGAAGCATTTTAGGCTTAGAATGAATGTCTTATTTCACCTTTTTATATGAGTGGGATTCATCAGTTTAATTTGAACGGCCAACTGTTCCAGATCTTAGTTTAAAATATGATAAGAGTCAGGGTGATTTTATTCATTATAAAATTAAATTTCATTTATTGTAAAAAGTTTCTTAGTAAAATTAGTAAAGAAACTTTAATTAAAACATTGGCAGGAAAAAAAAAACAAAAAACATTGGCAGGGGCTTCCCTGGTGGCGCAGTGGTTAAGAATCCACCTGCCAATGCAGGGGACATGGGTTCAAGCCCTGGTCTGGGAAGATCCCACATGCTGCAGAGCAACTAAGCCTGTGCGCCACAACTACTGAGCCTGCGTTCTAGAGCCCGCGAGCCACAACTACTGAAGCCTGTGAGCCACAACTACTGAAGCCCATGCGCCTACAGCCTGTGCTCTGCAGCAAGAGAAGCCACCACAATGAGAAGCCCATGCACCACAACGAAGAGTAGCCCCCGCTTGCCACAACTAGAGAAAGCCCGCGCACAGCAACAAAGACCCAGCACAGCCATAAATAAATAAAGTAAATAAATTTAAAAAAAAAACATTGGCAAACTATTCATTCAACAAATTTGTACTGAAAGCCTATTATGAGCTGAACTGTGGGTTGGTTTCTTTAAATGCAAAGACTCTGCCCTAGATGAACTCACAATCTATTAAAGGAGATTAAGCCAAAAATATATTATAGAATAATAACTACTATGTAAAGTAAAAGTGACAACATTGAGTAAGGACCTTAACTCAATTTCACCTGAGTTTCTATCCTGTATCATGCTCTCCTGGGCATTTTACATTTATTATCTCACTGCTAAAAGACACTGACATAATCAAAGAATCATTGAGGATTAGTAGCTATTTTCAAAACAGTTAAGGCCTTAAAAAAGACATTTTTAAGCACTCATATGAAATATGCATAAATAATTTAGGAATGAGTGACCCGTATAAGAATATATGTTTGATATTTTTCCAAATGCAGAAGGTGGCTAGAGGGAAACAGAAAGCTAGAGACAAAGAATTTGAGAAGGGGGTTCACTGAGAACTCCAGCTAATGTAATAGCTGGAACATTTTCATTTATCGATTTGTTCACTAACCAAGTAAAACTACCTCCCTATACAGAAGTGTTCATTTAAAAATAAAGAGAGACCAGGGCAAGAAGGGACTGGTTAGAAAGAAGAAACCAGGTAAATGTGTCAGGGGAAATAATCTGTTTCCCCTTGTCCTGCCACAGGCTACTATTAATGGGCATCGACTCTGCGCGAGGCACTAAAGCCAGGTGCGCTGAGAACGTCAACTCAACTCCACATCACTGGTACCAACCAGGCATTACTATCCAATCGAACAGATGAGGATGCTGGGCCTCTGAGCATTAAAGGATTTATCTAGACTGACTCTTAGTGGCAGAGCTGGAGTATGAACCCAGATCTGTTGGATTCCACTAGCTATATTCCACCACCACCCCACTTTAGTATTAGATAGTGAGTGCAAAAGAATTTGCAAAAGCCAAGATTAAATACGGAAAATATTTAAGGATGCCCTTGGAAAAAAACAGAACAAAAACATATTCACCTGCATCACAGAGGAGACAGACAATAAATTCCAGGCTGCTCATTTCTGCCTGGCTTGCTTTTGCCTGCTCATTTCTGGGCCTATATTTGGTATTGTAAAAACTGTTAATCCTATAACATAGAATTAATGAGACTGAAACAACAACATTAAAGAGACAGGTTTCATTCAATACTAGCAAGTGAAAATGTGTAAAAAAGAAAATAAAGTGGCAGGTTTTGTAAAGCTGAACTTCTGCAATCAGCAAAAGAAAAATATGTTTCATGTTCTACTGATAGTAGCAAATGTATCCTTTATGGGTCGTCGTGTAAATTTAAAAATCATTCCATTTTTCCCTTCCTTTTCTTATTTTACAATTGCTTATATTGATTTTATTCATAATATCTTCCTAATTGCTGGTTTTCTTTAATTGGCTAGTGAAATAATTAGCAAACTCAGGCTTGCAGTGAAATTCTTTAAAATTAGGAACTCTTGGCAATGATACTATGTCAATTCAGACTTCTGAATTTTTCAGAATTGTTGGCCCAGTAATAATGTTTGCTTTGTAATCTTTGTTAGGAGAGAGTTCTTAACTTTCAATTAAAAAAAAAAAAATCTTTGACATACTTCAAAGCATCTCTATAGACCAATTATTTTCTCTGTGGGTTATTTCTAAGATCCCAGCATGGTATACAAATTTTGCTTTCTGTTGTATGTTTTCCCGTTTTTCCATTCAAAATGTAATTTCCTTATAGACAATCAAAAGTCTTGATCTTCAATACTGTAATAACTTGAAGTTATAGTTACACTAACTGTGATGATACGGTGTTAGAAAACAAAACAAAACAAAACAGGAATAGAAATTTGGCTTCTTGTTTCCCAGACTGGGAATTTTCATAACCTCAAGAAAACCCTTTTACTTGTTTGCTAGAATTAATGGCCAGACATTATTTTCAAATACCCATGCCTTCAGATAATATGAACTATCAAGAAGACTTCTAGGACAGGTCCTTCCAGCCTAAATCTGACCTCTCTGTTCTCTCTTGGCTGGACTGATTTCAAGAAGCCTCCTCTTCCCACTGTTCACTCTTAGGAATACTGAGTACACTGTTTGCCAGGTGTGTACCCTTACGAGATTGTTCAACATTCAGCTAAAATTGGGACGGGCTTTGTGCTGTTACTGCTCGCAAAAGTCTTAGGTAATAATATCAATGGCTTTTTGGTGCCTGATACTGGGAGAATGGGGCACAAGCAAGACCTCACATCAACCTCCAAGTAATGAGGGCAGAGATCTTTGACGAAGAAATACCCAACTTCATCGCACCTGGCGGAAAGAACACTAGCTCTACAGTTGCAATTCAGATACAGTGAATGGCTGAACTCACCTACAACGCAGAAGAGCACTGCAGCTCCAAAGGTGATGTGATGTGATGTGATGTGATGTGATGTGATGTGATGTGATGTGATGTGATGTGATGTGATGTGATGTGATGTGATGTGATGTGATGTGATGTGAAGATGT
Organism: Grampus griseus; assembly: GCF_964374135.1. NCBI lineage: Eukaryota > Metazoa > Chordata > Mammalia > Artiodactyla > Delphinidae > Grampus > Grampus griseus. The sequence continues at coordinate 69,027,967 of NC_139007.1, read as the reverse complement.
GATGTGATGTGATACAATATGGACAAACAGTTGGCACACCATGAGATAAACTTCAGGGTACACAAAAATGGTTGAATAGCGAATATTTGGACCATCTTTTTGAGTGAGCATTTCTTGAACCAGTATCTTATTTCAGGAATATCAGGTGCCACTCTTGTGTTCAGGCAGGTGCTTTGTTCTCTAAGAAGAGACTGTGATAATAGCTACACAGGACTGCATAGTGTGATCAACCCCCAGTGACTCTAGTGGAGACCATCATGGCAGCCATGACCACACCTGTCGGGGAAACATCCGGGATGAATAGATCTTCCATTCAAAAGGGGAGAGAGGATTCATCAAGGACTTCACAATCACTGTGGAAATTTAGGGCCTGTATGTGTATCAGGAATTAACTGGGACAGTATCTCTTGAGATACTAGAACTTTGTAAAAAATTTCTAACCACATGCTTTTATAACATGAAGAATACACACTAAGCAAAGAAGGGATACTTAATCAAAGAACCTAGTCCAAGGTCAGTATGAAGGATAGTATTTGTTGGGAATAAAGGCAACACTTAGCTCTAATTCTCCTGGGAATTAGGAGAAAAAAGATCCATACAGGGTGTCATAACCTTTATGTTAACCACAAAGTAAGGACAATAATAAAGGAAGCTAACAGTTAATCAAACATGTGTGTTTTTCTAACATGTATATCCAGGTATACTTTACTGCATGACAACTCAAATAAAATGCTTTGATTTTCATGAATGGCTTCTAAGATATTAGAGAAATAACTAATTTTTGGGAAACTTTAGTTGATGGGAACAGACGGATTAAGAGACATTTCGTTGAAAATTGGGGGACAGACTATATATTCTTTATCTAATTTCCAGCCACTTAACTTTGCAATTCTAATAAACAAATATAATCAATATATGCTTAATGGCACGATAAAATGAATAATATTCTGATTAATCAACAGTATGTCAGAGACCTTAATTTTAATAATTCAGAGCTCATAATTTCTATGTGAATATTTGTCAATAAATCATATGGAATGTCATTAACCCAAACTTTATATATTGTGATGCTAGGTGTGTGTGTGTTTATTTATATTGGTGTGAATCTTGAAAGATGGATAAATGAATTTTCAAAAGGCAGGTAGGAATAGATAAAGAAAGAGAAGTGATTGAATGAAACAGCACTGCACAACAGCCTGGTTTAACTCCTGATGCTAGTAAATAATATATACTTGAAATACCTGGGAAGCCTGACAGATGAAAAATATTGAACATATTTTTAAGTTTTTTTTTCTTTTTTTAAAGTTTAGATTGAGACTTATAACAAAACATTCCGATAGAATGGGAAAAAATTCAATCAATCGTATGAATGTTGTATCTCAAGATGCAGAGCATCCAGCCATGGCTGAATGACCAATTTTCACATTTTCTCCCTCTGCAAACATTTCACTCAACATTTGGACTTATGCAGATAAAGCTGAAGTAATAAATCCCATAGGACTGAAACATAATCAGATGAAAGAAGAGATAACGTCCCCGAAAACATTTTATAAATTGCAAACAACCACATAAATAGAACGTATTATTTTTAATTAGTGATCCCCTTAACAGCATTAACTATAAATATTAATAGAAGATAGACGGCAGATTTCTTGAGAGCTTTCAAATAGATTCTGTTCCTTTGTGCTGTCCTTACCTGCTGGCTCCATGAAAATACACATGAGGAAGAAGGCTGAAGACACGCTTGTGAGATTGAGAGGCTATTCCTGCCTTAGAGAACCCCTGAATGTCTTTAACAGCAACTTTGGGGAACGTGTTTCCTCTGTGCTACATTTATTGAACAATTTTTGAGCACAGTGGTTCAAAGCCTGAGGTCTGGCATCAAGCAGAACAGAATTTGTCTCTTATCAGAAGTGAGACCTAGGGCAAGCTGCTTAGCCCCTATAAGCTTATCTCCTCACCTGTAAAATGGGAGGATCAGTCGTTATCATTTATTCTCTGTAGGGTGCTGTGCTTTCTTACACTAATGTTTACTCTTCAGCATTTAAGCTGTGCTCTACAAAGCCCTTAGCACCTTGACAGCACACAGAATCCCTTATCCACACAATAATGATCACATTGTTTTTAAAAATAGAGGCAATAACTCTGTTCAACACATCTGCCATTCCTTAAAATATAGCAAATCAAGCAATGTATAACCAATATGCAAGAAAAAGATTCTTGTTTTGTTTTCATGTCCATCTCTCCAACCCATCAGAGCAAATCACGGCACAGTAAAAGGAGTGTGAAGTAAAATGAGCAAATCCACATGTCCGGTCCTTTGAATGCATTCACCTACAAGACAGAAGACCTCAGTGTCCTGGGGATTCCCTAAGTCTGTCACTGTGCCATGCCTCCCCTCTGCCAGCTGTCTGTTCCATTCCCCAGTGCTCAGGCGCTTGACCTCTCAAACAGTCATCACTCAGGCTGTGCTCTTACCTCGTGCAGATTTACATCAGCTTAAAAACCACACCTCCCCCAACTTTGGTTACTCTCTGGATACCCTTGACGTGCTCTTGGTCCTTGCCTGACTTCTGAAGGTTTCCAGTGGGAGAGAGAGGACCACCTCACTCTACACTCTGTCCTTCACTGTTCCCCCTTCTCTCTGAGAGAAGTTCGTGAGACATAAGGAACAATTCATGATACAGTCTGAGGCATTTACAGTTGAATAACTTCACCCATATCCCAGCTTCTCCAACACTAGTAAGTGACTATTCTCTTGGTAATTATATGACTAGGATGATTGGGCCCCTTCTAAAGAAAGAAGGCATGCTCCAAGATACCTTGCCGTCTTGATCGGCAGCTAAGTTTTGCCGTCAATTCTAATGCAAGTGTTTCAGAAAAGAAAATAGGTAGGTAGATAGATAGATAGATAGATAGATAGATAGATAGATAGACAGACTAATAGTTATAGACCTAGGTCTATTAGCTGTACAGGTGTACATATAGATCCTAAATATAGTTATGGCTAAAGAAAGAGTTCTAGATTACATCCTGCCTCACCAGTCATGGGCTAGATCAGGGTGAAGAAGGCTTCTGTGCAGATCAAGCAAGGGCCATAAGGGCCTCTTCAACATGGTGTTGGGGTCGTCCTCCACATGTAGCCACAGAAACTTAATTTTTGCAGCCCAAGTACTTCTCTAGACTCACAAGAAACTGGTTTTACTGCTCAGAATGTTAACATATTGCTCTAATTGTAGATAAACTTAGGAATGAGGATAGAGTGGCCACATGCAGAGGGCAAATGATCATATAAAAGGTGCATCGTGAGGAAACCACCCAAAGAATACTTGCCACAAAAATTTTTGCCCCAAGCCAAGACAGCCTGGTAATTCACCTCTGTACTCTAAGGATATCTATATCTCAAGAACATTTTGGCCCAATACAGGACAACTCTAATGGGTCATTTCAGCTCCGGACACCCTGTGTGATGAGGTAAGGCTGTGACTAGGCTTCATCACAGTTCCATATTTTCCTCTACTCCATCTGACTTTTATGTACACTAGAACTAACCCCTCTATATTCCATTTGGTTTTAGTGTATACCCATCTGTGATGCTCTATTCAATAACTATCCATTCTTTTCCTATTTTCTTTAAAGTTTTGTTCACTTTGAAGACTGTCTCTGTTAAAACAAGGAACATCTAAATTCATCATTAAAAAAGTGGATATTTCCACAGGTTTCATCATGGAGTTTTGGAATCGATACTGATTGCACTAGTCATCCTAATTAGTGGAACTATTTTCATTTTACAGATTTGGACTTAGAGCCTCTGGAACTTGGTATATACATCTGAGCAAAAGCATTCGTGTATTTTTCATTTTCGTTAGGAAATGAGAGCACTTGAAGAAAGGCCCATGGTAATGGCTACCATAAAGAAAATAATCCCAATGTTGATGGAACAGAGAGATTCTGAAAACAAAAGGAAGTTAAGATATTTACCCAAGGTCAGGAAGCACATTTGTTGTAGCTCTGAGAATAGAATGCCACCTAACTCCTTGGCCAGCATCTTATTCAATAGCTTCCTCTAGTCAATATTTCTTACCTTGCCATGAAGGGCAGTAAACAAATCTCTTTAATGTAACAAATGTGAGTCCTGGCACCTTGGCTGCCTACTTGAATTTACTTCCATCCTTAAAATCTCCTTTTCAATCCGTTCTCAGGAGTACTTCAGTCCGTTTTTGCTGTTTTTTAAAGGTTATATAAATTTATTGAGTTTAAGGAAATGACAGGTAGCCCTCATTTTACAAATGAGTTACATGTATGAAATTTCATGCAATTTCTATCATAAATCTAAGGCACAGTTCAAATACTGAACAGTTCTTGATATTCTTTCTCCAAAATATCCAAATTAATTATGCTGCCCTCCATAATCCCATAATTCTTATCATATTTATTTGAATTATCTGTGTATTTATCGGGCTTCTTTAAATGCAGGTGATTTTTCTTATTTATATTTGAATCTCTAGTTTTTAGTAGTTTCCTGGTATAAGTGTGATTTAATAAATGCTGAGAGAAAAAATATTTATTTACACTTTTTAATGATATTTTTGTTCTAGCTTCCATTATATTTCCAAGAACTACATACAAGAAAGAAATGGAAACCCAATGATGCAACCCATGAAAAGTATCACACTTAGGGTTTTCCCAGTGTTCACTTTACATGGCATTTTGCTCTTGTAATTGTGCAGCAGGGAAGGAAAAATCTCTTGGCTCTGCCAGTGGTAGGGGAAAGTGGTGGATACAGGGGCAGAGTAGAGGAAGGAAGAAACCTCTATGCCTTGACTATTTCTTTATAACAGATGGGGTAGAATCATTTATTCATTTGCTACCCACTGTTTTCCCTGGGAATGCAAAAAATATTGTAGGGTTCAAAGGAAAAGACGAAAATGGAGAGAGTGCAAAGGCCTTCAGGTGGTTACCAAAATTTCAGGACTGAGACTCTCCAGTAGAGGCAGAATGTGTTTTAACTTTCTGAGATTTAAATGTCTGAACCTTGCAGGGCAAATCCAGAGCCATTTGGACACCACTCACTGGGTGTGTGGTACCTTCTACTTCTGCAGATCTGAGAGGGCTGTTATATGAAGATAAATTGCAACTCATGTCTGATGAGGGAGCTGGAATGGATAGTTTATATCTAGCAGATCTGAGGGGTGAATGCAGAACTGAGGCAGGGGACAAATCAAGAAGTCAAAAGGTTGCCAGCCTGGGTTGTACAGAAGAGAATAATTTGGAACAAAGAACATGAAGGTACATAAAGCTGGATGCATAGCTTATTAAAAATGTGCGGTCTGTGTACCTGTGTGTGTGCAGGTGGGGGTGCAAGTCAGCAGACTTAACATATACACAAGTATCTATGTATATGTGAGTATATACATATATATGCATAATGTGTGTATGTGTTAGGACATGTTGAAAATGATCAAAGAAAATTTAGGTGATACAAACAAACTTAACACTTCATGAAGTGGGGAGTCTTCATTCCCAAGGATTTAGAGAACTGCAAAATGGTGCCAAAGGCAGGAAGCTTTTAGAGGATGCAGAACAAGGAACAAAGAAAAGAAAGATAGAAAATGAATAAGGAGCAAGGAAGTAAGTGTAGAGCCCACTGGCGTTTCGCGATTGCTACTGGATAGACTGCCTTTCTAGTCAAGCGGAGCATCTACAGGTACACGACAGTTATCTAAATTTCTGTTTGCTGATGTGCCAAGCCCCACCCCCGCTGGCAGGAGCGGGTCCATCTCTCGAGCCTAGACAGTTCTTTCAACAGTCTTTAGTGAAGCCTTTCATGACTCCCCAAGCATGTCTTTGCTTCTTCAGCAGGGCTCCCATTGTACTTGTGTATATTCCCCATGACCGTAATTTTCTTACTGTTTGTCTCCCTCTTTCCCATATTCGTCTGTGAGCTGCTTGAGGAAAAACTTGTGTTTTTCATCTTTGTATTTCTAGCTCTAGAAAAATTCCTAATATGTGGTACACGCAGGAACAATGCTTTATAAAATATCAACTGTCAACAGAAGTTTGGCAGTTTGGGTACAGTTGGAGGCTCTATTTTTTCCTTGTATTCAAAATTATGATTCATATAGTTGGGGCATTTGGGAGATCTTATGGGATGAAAATGGTTGTCCCTAAATCTGAAACTGTGGAAAGGAATGAGTAGTCCCAGCTGCCTTGTGTGTGTATCTGTGCCCCAGAGCCATATTCTCATGCCGTTTGTACTTTTAAAGGAATCAAGAATTACAGATTCTAGTGCTGGCTCTGCCACTTTGTAATCTGTAGCATTCGACCAGTTACAAAACCTGAATCTCTAAAGTTTTTCCCAGCTCCAAAGTTATTTGTTGAGGAGACTTGTGCCTCTGCTATGACAAAATATCTGGTTCAGATCAGCTTTCCCACTGAGAAGATCTATAAAAACTGAATAACACATTTTGAAAAACAGCTGTTTGAAAAAAATGGGAGAACAACTAAGGCAGCCAGGACCTGAGGGCAAAAGATCCTGGAAAGAAGGAAGGTACATTGTATTGTGAATATTCACCATTTTCCTTCCTAAGTATTTGCTGATCCATAAGTAGTACGACACTCAGGCTGAGCAGAAACTGGTTATTGAAGTTTTTGGCAGCCAGAAGTTCAGAGATAAACGTTCAGGACTTGAGAGATCAAGATCCTCAAGAAAAGATAACCTCAAAGAAGTGAGCTTAACATTCTACACCACATTTTTCCTCAAGGTATTTACTTATTTTTGAGCTACAGGGGGCAAGAGTGGATATTAGACAATATGTTAACTGGATGATAATGAAAAATATGACATAACATAGTTCATGTGATACAGCTAAAGCTATACTTAGAGGAAAACGTATATCCTTAAATGCATATATTAGAAAAGAAGAAAATCTGAAAATTATATAAATATCCATCTCAAGCAGTTAGGAAGGGAATGGCAAATTAACTCTGAAGAAAGTAGGAGAAAATAGTAAGGATAAGAACAGAGTTAACTGAAATAGAAACAACTGTATAATATAATAAAAAAAAAATTAACCAAACCTAGAGTGTGTCCTTTAAAAGAATAATAAAATTAGTAAACCCTAATAAGAAAGATTAAGAAACAAATGAGAAAGTAGCAACAAATCATAAATACTAGTAATAATTACATAATTATTATTTATATTATATAAGTATGTAACATAATTATATGACATAATACATAATATATAAATAATATAATTACAAATCTTATATACATTAAAATATGAGAACATACTATTATGACAATACAGTTGAAAATGTAGATAAAATTCCTTGAAAAACATAAACACCAAAACTGACACAAGAAGTATATATATTTATAACATATACACATAAAGCCCTTAATTTAAAACATTCCAACAAAGAAAATTCCAGGTTCAGATGGTATAAGTAGTAATTTATTTATCACATAGACAAATAAACCAATTTAGCAGAACTGAGTACCGTATATGGAAATTCATTTGTGACAAAGTTGACAGTAAAGTGCAATGGGGGTTGAATGGCCTTTACAATAAATAGTATAGGTTAATTGTATGTCCATAGTGTAAAATTGGAATTTTGAACTCCACCTCATATCACACAAAATGTCGTTTCCAAGTGGCTTGAAGAATGAAATGTGAAAGGTAAAGCAATAAAATTTCTAGAAAATAGACATAGAAGAATATCTTTTTATTTTGAGATAAGCAAATTTTTCTTAAACAGAGCACAAAAAAGTACTAACTATGAAGGAAAAGATTGAAAGTTGCTTGTTATTGAAATCAAGGTCTTCTGTTCATCAGAAGATATAATCAATAGGGTGAAATGGCAAGTCATAGAAAGGGAGTAGGTATTTGCAACATGTACACCCTAAAAAGACTTTGTGGGCTTCCCTGGTGGCGCAGTGGTTGAGAGTCCGCCTGCCTATGCAGGGGACAACGGTTTGTGCCCCGGTCCGGGAGGATCCCGCGTGCCGCGGAGCGGCTGGGCCCGTGAGCCATGGCCGCTGAGCCTGCGCGTCCGGAGCCTGTGCTCCACAACGGCAAAGGCCACAGCAGTGAGAGGCCCGCGTACCGCAAAAAAAAAGACTTTGTGTCTGAAAATATGTAAGAACTCCTATAGGTAGACAACCTAATTTCAAAAGGGCTGCTGGAACTCTCATACAGTTAAGGGAGGTAGAAACTGGGGTAATTACTTTGGAAAACTGGCAATATCTATTAAAGCCGAATAAATAAATATACGTATATGTGTGTATGTGTGTGTGTGTGTGTATGTGTGTGTGTGTGTGTGTATATATATATGTATATAGATATAACTTGGCAATCAACTTTCTCATACTATGTGCTCCAAAAGACCAAAGAGACAAGAACAAGCAGGTTCATAGCAGCATTGGTTGTATCAGCCAACATCTAGAAACTACTCCATTTCCTTCAACAGCAGAATAAATAAATAAAATGTGAAATATTCATATAACGGAATGTTCTACAGCAATGATAATGAATAAATTACTGCCATACAACAATGAATCACCAATACAGCATTAAGTAAATGAAGTCAGACACCAAAAAGTACATACTGTATAATTCCAATTATATAATTTATGGAATGAAGTCAGAGTTGTGGTTTTTCTGGTGGGGACAGGATTACTGGGGATCCAGGGATGATGAGGGAGGCTTCTGGGTATCTGTGATGCTTTATTTATTGATCTGAGTAGTGGTTACATGGGTGTATTTACTTCAAAAAATTCACCGAGGTAGTAAACTTATGATTTTTGCATTTTTATATAACTGTTAAATTTCAATTAAAAATTATATTTAAAAAATGATTTCATACTGTTTTTCTATTTAGTACACGCAATCAAACTCAGAAGTTCTGGACAGAAGGACAAGGGAAGTAAATTGACATTCAACTTCTGAAAGTACCAGAAGGCTCTGGACCTCATTACCTGGCAATACACTTTATGCACGGTTTACACCAATGTGTATTTAAGCAAGTGGAAAGAGAGCAGCCCAGCAGGCCAGCCAGACCAGTCTCCAGTGTGGACAGAGTATGAGGTCATATTGGGGGGTAATTAGAGTTTCACTAACCCCCAGGTCCCACCCTGACAAAACTTACTTCCCAGTAAGCAGTTACAGTCCCTAAAGCTCATACCAGCAGGTCGAGACAGCACTTATAAAAAGTGCGTCTGAGGTTCCCAATAGAATTTTCTAATTTTGTTTGCTCTTTTATTTACATGAAAATCTTTGAACACTCTGTCATTATAAAGATTGATTTCTCTTTTGCAGTGAGAATCCACAATTGAAAAATACTTTCAGAGACTAAGGTTTAATAATTTCTTAAAGTGGTGTATGCGGATCTCTTGAAGTCAGGCTACTTACTCTCCAAGGTCCAGAAGAAATCTTTTTACCCAGGAAAGGACTGTTTCCAGAATGCTGCAGCCAATGTAAAATTAAGCTACCCAAGAAGGCTAATTTTTTAACTATTACTACCTATTATCACATTAGCCTAGATAAAGGGTCAGCAAACTATCGTACATAGACCAAATCCTGGCCAATGCCTGTGGTGGCAAATAGTTTCATTGGAAACCAACCACGCCCATTCATTTACATATCATCTGTGGCTACTTTCAAGCCACAGTGACAGAGTTGAGCCGTTGCAGCAGAGACCACTTTAGGCCCACAAAGCCGAATATATTTACCATCTGGTCCTATACAGAACAGATTTGCCAGCCACTGGCCTAGATTTTTGTATTACCTTCCTTATCTCAGGAGAAAGCATGGTCCTATGAGAATAAAACTCAAAATATGTACTTTTTAAAATGCCAGAGTCAGAAAGATCTAGACAGAGCAAACAGCACAGCAAGGGGCACTGCTCATGTGGAGAGTAAGCAAACCCAGCAGCCATTCTTGATTTGGAAGGATGCTGATTCCTTTGTCGATTAAAAAAAGTACTATTAGATAGAATTATTTCCAAAGAGCATGGTTTTATTCTAATGCCTTAAATGATATAGTAAATAGGACAACTAAGACTAATGTATGAGCCCCAAGTGGATCTTGGATTAAAGATAAAACATAAAGGATATTACTGTGATTAATGTGGAAATGTTAATATGTGCTGTAAATTAGATAATAACATAAAATCAATGTTAAATTTACTAAGTTGATAATTGTAGTTTTATAAGAGAAAGTTCTTGTTCTTAGAGGACTGAAGGTTCATGATTATCTGCAACTGAGATTAAAATGGAACATCAAATAATCAGAGAGAGATTGCAAAGGAAAAAGCAAATGTGGCAAAATGTTAACAATTGGTGAATCTGAGAAATGATATATGGGTGTTGATTGTACTATTCTTGCAAATTTTCTGTAGGTTTGACAGTTTTCAAAATAGACTGTCAGAGGAAAATCTTTTAAAAATAGATATTGAACGTTTTTTTCCTCCAATACTTGCGGAAAGAATGAAAAAGATAAAACCCCATTTTTTTTTTTACTGAGAAGTTAAATTTGTCATTACCAAATTTATTTAGATAGTCACATAAGATTATATTTCCTTCTCTTTTTACCAAGTTTTATCTCAGGCCTCACTGCATCCCTAAACTCTTCATTTGATTTCCTACACACAAGAAAAATTGTGTTAAATATTTTCTCCAGGAACACATTATACATATTACACGAGTATACCTACAGCACACGTTATAAACATATCCCTCAAATAAACATTCCCTCTAGTTAAACCTCTGTTTTAAAATCTTTTAAGGAATTTCTCACATTATGACACAAACAGAAGATAAACAAACCAGATCCAAAGGGATCTCCAACACATGTCCCTCGTCGCTTCTCAGAAATACGGTAGCATGTAACCTCGCAAGACTGACACATTCACAGATGACAGTAGAGAATCACCAAGGGGAATACAACTATGTCTGGCATCATAATTTTATGTTGTTGCCAACTGCTGACAGATATTCCACATGGCGCTTAGCTCCTGTGGCTTCAATATGAATTCTGAATTGTATTTGAGAGCCTACATCTCTGAGAAATAGAGGAGTATTTTTCCCCGTGTCCTTCATGGCAATCCCTAAATGTAAATGTGTCTACCTGCAAAGAGAAGTGTGATTAGCAGTCTCTTGGATGCCAATCATCTTGTTAAAGAAGGGGGCCACTGCCCAGGTAGCTCACACTCGAGTTGTTAAAGATAAAACAGTACGGGTCTCTGGTTCCCAAACCTACATCTGATGTAAAAAATTAGGTTCCTCTGTCTAGGTTCTTAATTTGAATTCAGTCCTTCTTTGCAGAAGACAATTTACTTAACTGACTTGGAGACTGGCTCTTCCTATATTCTAGTTCTTTCACTTTTTAAAAAAATTCCAGGGCTTTTCAGTAGACACCACTAGTCCTCAGAGTCAACAGTTGGAGCAGAGGTACACCACAGCATTATACAGGTGGTCAAGATAAACTGTTAAGTGAGGAAGGAGAGGAACAAGGGCAGAAGAAGCTTTAAGTGGAACTGAGTGCACAGTAAAAGCTCTACATGTATCTAATGAGGCTAAGACTGATAGGCGCTTAAATACGTCAAGTCAGCCAACACATCCAAATGACAACTTCTGCCCTGTCCCATGGTATGCCTGCAACATGGGCAAATGGGGCCACAGAGCTGTAACATTAAACTATCACAATACATACATAACATCAAGAATGCTGTGTTACTTCACAATCCCTGTTCATGTTCTGAATGTGAAATGAGCAACAAACCTAAGGATCCATTTTGATGAGGGGGTCAGCAATGTGTATCCTCTCTGGGTTCAAATACTGAGAGCAGCTGAAGGCAATTTACTTCTTTTCTAAGACAAAGGAAATAATCCTTTATCTTAAACAGGAAGTTTGTGGATTTTTTTTTTCTTTTTTCTTTTTTTTTTTGCTGTACGCGGGCCTCTCACTGTTGTGGCCTCTCCCGTTGTGGAGCACAGCCTCCGGACGCGCAGGCTCAGCGGCCACGGCTCACGGGCCCAGCCGCTCCGCGGTCTGTGGGATCTTCCCGGATCGGGGCACGAACCCGTGTCCCCTGCATCGGCAGGCGGACTCCCAACCACTGCGCCACCAGGGAAGCCCTGTGGATTTTTTTTACCTCCCAAAATTATCTAGGTAAGATCTAAGTGCTTGTTGTGTTGACAGAGGCAGATAGGATAACGATAAAAGATGCCATCTAAACTCCTGCTTATTTACCAGTTACACTGTGGGAAGAATAAAACACAATGTTGTTTTCTGGGGGCCCAGAGCTAATTCAAATAAGCCGAAAAGTTACGTGGCTTCTACAAAGTCAACATATATGTCAGAATAGTAGAATATTGCTCTTTTAAAATAAAAGAGAAGACTCAGTAAGTAAGGTCATGGGCACTAATTAGGAGAGAACCATAGATTACATCATTTAAGTTTTCTTCTCGACTTTAGCCATAACGTCTAAGATCAAAACAATCTCTATGTTCCCCACTGCCTACCCCCTTTTTAAGAGCTTCAGTAGATACTGTTTATGACTTATAAGGACAAGAAATGAGATTAGGAAATTAGTCTGAAGGCCTTGGGAAAGCAAAAGAGGCAAGATATAAGTGAAGTCATTATTTATCTAAAATGAATCCTTGGGAGCAATTACCACCTCATTCAAAGAAATAAATATGAAACAGTAAAACCAGTAAAACCTGCATCAGAAGCCATCCACATCTGATGGAAGACTTTGTCAGCCTCCAATGGAAGAATATACAGACCAAAGTCTCCTTAGAATTGCTTGCAGTGGATAAATCTCTACCACAAGCCAATTGTTCTCATAATTGGAGAGGAAATGAGAACTACTAAACAAAGAAGGTAAGACTCCAGGGTTGGGCTGACTGACTTACTTAACAAAACAGTCTATATTTTGTTTAAAACTGGAGCTTATGACAAAGGTTTGATTTTGATGATATACCACATCAATAGCACTGACCACAGAATTCACCCCATCCACAGTATTCACACCCCATTCACAAGACCCTGTCCTATCTACCTTGGAGCCCTGTACATAGTAGGCGCTCATGAAATATTTAGTGAAATTAAGGAAGGTAAGAGAGAGAGAGTAAATATGTGAGTGAGTGAATGTGTGAGTAAATAGAGAAATAAATGTTGAAGTGATACGAAGTACAAGAAAAATTATTCACATTAACAAATATTAGAACTTCATTATAAGAATCTGTGGACTGTACAGCCTTTTATAGCAGGGAGATTAATTGCTCATGGTATATTAAAAAATACATATATTGTGTCTAGACTTTAGAAGAACAAACTTAGAAAGCTGTGTCTATCATTGCTGTCAGTTCAAAAAGTGCTGAGAGCAAAATTGAATGAGAATTTTCACAAACTCTCATCATGAAAGATTGGGTTTGCATGACTAACTTTGTCTCACCATGTCAGATCGTTGCCTTTGACTTCCAAAGGAGATGCTATGGGCACCAAGCTCTGTATGGGGCAAGGGGGTTGGGGAACGGGTGCTACCGAGATGAGAGAATAACCAGCCACCCTTCCTAAACATTCCTGTTCATTTCGGGTTTTTGTTTTGGGGCTGTTTGTTTGTTTGTTTGTTTTACAGAGCCGTTAGCTCTTTGGGTAGCCTGCCTTCTCATCAGATATGGTACTGATGTTTTTGTCCAAAATATTTTATAACAGTCTCCCATGATACTTTTGTGTAGCAATTTGCATTTCTTAGCCTGAGAGCTGTCTGATTTCTTCTTCTGTGCTTGGTGTTTGCGTTTCTTTTGTTTTACTATCAAAGAAAGAAACTGTACAATCTGGTAAGCCTCTTAAGAAAAGCCACAGAAGCATCGGCAATCTACTTTAGGGAACATATGAGTGATCGAATATGGTTTTCTATACAATTAGGAGTAGCACTGAGAAGATTGAGGAATCCATACCTGAAGCTGCCACCTAATAGCTTTTCAGCATGGATTGATGCCTTAACCTCTCTGATCTCCTTTTCCTTCACTCTAAATGATTGGGGGAGGGAAGGGGAAAGGAGAAGGGTGAAGAATGAGTGGCAGCTTGTTTCCTGTCGTACTCAATTTCAGGGACTACTGTGAAGATCAAATAAACTGAAAGGATTTTGAAACAGAAAAGGGCCTTACCAGCTCACTGGGTTGTTTTAAGTTGTCAGACCTTACTTGCTGCCTCTCATATTCTCCCTAATTATGGTGCCTACTGCTACTCATCCTTTTGATTCTTGGCCTATACAAAAAGGTGAAATTCCTCCAAATCCACACAGTGTCAGGCAGAAGGTCTGTAGCTTCTGAACTGGTCTAGATTCTTACTTGGGAGGATGAATGGGACTAGGGAGAGAGGTGATTTAAATTGGGGCATTTCTGGTAGCCCTTGATTGAGGGTGGTAAGCAGAAACTGGCCTGGATGTTTAGGTGATACCTCTGTGGTAACTTTCCTTCAAGGATGCTCTTGACCTAGGCAGGATGAAGAAATTTCCTTCCTTTCTAGGTATAAGTGGTTAAGAATCTTACCTCATAAATGCCCACAACCATGGGGAAATTATTCTGAGAGAAAGAAGATGACGACAGAGAGAAATCAATGAGAGAAAAGAGTGTCCTGAGACCAGCATTTCCCCTGCTCTTTTTAGTTTGGTTTCATGATTTTTTTTAACTTAATCTAGTTTGAATTGGGTTTCTCTCACTTGCAACCAAGAAAGCTGGTTGATGGGACAAAATTCAAGTTTGCGGCATTTCCGAATAAGAGCGTTTACTGACCCCTCTCCTTCTCCCCCACTCCAGGATGCAGTCCATCAGCAAATTCCATTGGCTCCTTCTTCAGCAGCTATCCAGGATCCCACCACTTCTCACCTCTTCAAGAACTACCATGTTTCTAGTCACCATCACCTTTCCTCTGGATTCTTGCCTTCTATCAGGTCTCCTGTTTCCACCCATTCCCTGCCATACTCTTCTCACAACAGCCAGAGTGATCCTTTGAAAATAATCACTTCTCCAATCAAAACACTTCAATGACTTTTCATCTCACCCAGAGTAAAACCCAAAATTCTTATCACGGCCTCTAAGACCCTCCATGATTTAGCCCCTTCTGCACCCTTTGACCTCATCTCTATTACTCTGGCCCTTGCCCACTGCACTATATCCATACTGGCCTCTTTGATGTCCCTGGAACGTGCCAAACACCCTCCCACCTTAGGGCCTGAGCTAGCTCTGCCGGGAAGGTTCTTCTCCCAGATAGGGCATGTCACCCCCTACTTTTCACACAGGTCTCTGCTCAGATGTCAGCAGAGAGACATTCACTGCCCAACCCAACTAAAATAACATCATTCCAACAGTCCCAGCCCCATTTCAATCTCTATCATCCTTACCCTGCCTCATTTTTTATAACACTTAGCACTATTGTATTAAACATGTACTTATTTATTTTCTTTCTCCCACTGAAAAATTCCTGAGGACTGGAAGCTCAGCCATTTTTCTTACTGCCATCGACACCTAGAACAGCTCCTGGCATCCAGGAGGACCCTGCAACTATGAGTTGCATAATGATGCATGCATGGCTGAGCAAATCCTGTGGTCATTCCAGAAAGAAATCAAACTAAAGGTAACTGGCCTACGAAAGCAAGCAGGTGCAATCAGAACTTCATCAGTTACTGCACACTAATCCCTGGGAGGAGCCCTGGGAAACATGCCACTTTGTGGATAACATGAGTGATGCTGGTCTCAGGACACACTCCTCTCAGTCTCTCCCAGGAGGACAGTGGGCAGTAAGTCATCCAGCCTACCCAGGTGACAGTAATGACAGGAATAACAACAATCATAATCCAAGATCACCTACTTAATGCCAGGCTTTGCTTTTGTTAATTTCTTTTAGGGACCGCAACAACCCCGTGAGAAAGGCCCTGTTATTACACTTATTTAAGATTAGGAAATTATGTCACAAGTGGTCTGAATAATTTGCCCAAAGTCACAAAACTACTTAATTGCATAGCTGAGGTTTGAACCAGTGCACGCTGGTGCACAAATCCAGATTAGCCACACTACCGCTGGACTGCAGATGGTCTTTACCATGACCTACAGTTTGAAATATAGTCCTCGTTGTCTCTTAGCGCACACACACACACACACACACACACACACACACACACAACGTATAAATAAAGTAAAAGCTTCACAGAACAATGCTTGCCCGCTAATGGATTATGACCAGCGAGACAAAAAATAAAGCAGAGGGCCCTGTTTGAGGTCCTCTCTACTCTCCATCACACACACCTCCATCTCTAATTCTGCTTTTAAACAGGTTCCAGGGGTGAACTACACTTAAATACCCACTGGCTCAGTGAAGGGACCTTACTGGACAGCTCACTCTATAAGGAAAAGGACACATCTAGGAGGACCCACCTAGAGAGAGAGGGAGAAAATATGACAAAAAGAGCAAGAAGGAGATATTAACTTCTCCTACTACACAATGTTGCCTAAGGCTAGCCCCATCCTGCTTGTTGGAGAATTTCTACAGATCGGAGAGGTGAACCACGGTTGTGTAAATTAAACAGTTGCTTCAACTGAGGCTTATCCATATTCCTCCAGGTCTGAGGAATGTTAGCTCAGCTCCCCTTCTGCCATTCAGAAGGCAGTGTCATTCGTTATACACTGAGGTACCTGCTGGGAGAGGACAGTACGGTCAGCTATTTTGTCTAACTTCAGTTATCTAATTGAGGTTTTATTCTGTTGTTCTTAGCATTACTATTAGATCTTTTAAATACTTTAATTAATTGCCTTTTTATCTTTCATATTTGTGCCTTAAAACAGTTTATAGATAAACACTTTCAAAATAGCTAAATAAATGATCAACCTCTGAATAGAATGATTATCAGTCTTTAGAAAACAACCCCTGGTTTTCACTTGTACAGTCACTGTGTTCCCCGAGGTAGTTTTAAAGTTCTTTTCTAGATGTTCTGGAAAGCACAATATACTTTATTTGAATGGCAGATGTTCGTGAAAATATTGGGATACATTAATAGGCTTTATAACTCACCATCCTAAAGCTTAATCCAAAAAAATCAGCTATGGATGAATTTACTTGGAAAAGTTTTATCTAGTTGTATTCATGGCTCGTTGTATTCATGGCTTTTGACCCATTTTCAGCTGATTTCCTAAACATGGCACAGGGTCTTCAAAGACCTCAAATCCTGATTTGAGGATATAGCCCCTACTATATAGAAATGTCTTTTGTGTTGTTTCTGCTCCTTTTTTTCCCTAATATTTCACCACCCACTTTTAAATTCCCAGGGGCTCCTCTTAGAAAATCAGTTCAGGCTGACCCCCAACTCACAGCTTGCCTCTGAGTTACAATTCCCAATTACAATCACCCCAAGAACCTAGTCCTAAATTTAATTTTTAATCTCCTCTGTGAATATGCAAAGTCCCTTAGAAAGTTTTTTCGGAAGCTCTAGAATTAGCTGTTAAATTATCCCTCCTTCCAAAATAGATTTTAGAGTACACAGTGAAAACTTTAACCATCTTAGTGGCACTGAACTGAGTAAAAGTGTGTGGTCTTGGAAAGAACACAACTCAAAAGATCAGAGTTCACATCCCAGATCTACTCCTTATGAGCCATGTGAGCTCTGACCAGTTCTTTGGTCTTGGTAAGCTTCTCATTTCTCATCTAGAAAATGGAAGGCAATAATACTTCCTTCACCGCTATGGCAGGTATCAGCAATATTACAGGTGAGGCACCTGGCACACGTACTCAACTAGATGACAGGGCACAAGATAGCCTGGTGCTAAGAGCACAGGTTCTGGAGCAAGTCCGAGTTTGAACACTCCCTCTACTGCCTAATGGTGGTAGAGCCTTGAGCAAGTTATTTAATTTCTTTGTGCCTCCATTTCTTCATCTGTAAAATGAGCATGATAACAATAAAAGCAAATAGATCACATAAGGGTTAAAAACATTTTCAAACATTCAAAACATATCTAACAAATCTTGTCACATAGTAAACAAAATGTTAGCTTTTAGACCCCAAAATGTTAGCTTTTAGACCCTTTTTTCATACATATCCCTTGACGCATTCCAGGGATAACTTGAGGGACTTGGATATTTTCTTCAAAACATAGAAATTGTATATATTTTTCTCCCCAGATAGGCATTAATAAGAGAAACGCTGAAGGAAAATTTTCTCTGCAACTCATTTATATGTTTGTTTCCTGAACATAAGGCCATTAAAATCATTTAAGTTTATAGAACATTAAAACATACATTAGGCCAAGGGAAATGCTGATGCTGAAGACATTTGCTTCCATTTTATTCCTGGTTAAACAAAAGAAGCATTTAATTTGGCCAGTGAAATAGTGCTTCCTCGGGGAACTCGGGGAAGATGAATTACCCAAATGCCCCCGAAAGTTGCTTCTGCATAAATCCAATCTATCCTAGAGCTATAAATGACAGCAGAAAAAAAAAAAATCTTAGCAAAAGCTGAGCTTAATGTGTACTCTACCTGGTGACGAATAATTTAGCTAGTCTCCCAATTTTTGAGAATCAGGAGAGGAAAAGCTTTATTGTGCATATGACAAGGTGTAAAGAGGAGTGAAAGCAAAGAATATTTTCCCTTTGGGAAATAATGGAAATGTCTTAGGTTAACTGATTTAGGACACCTATGGAAAAGTTTCTGGAATTGTACTAGTTCAGCTTCACTTCAATCATCATAGTATACATTCAGGAATTAAAAAAATATTGTCTACTGGTATGTCTTTGAGTCGCAATACATAGTAGAAGGATCAAGCCAAGCTGAGAAGAAAAGCTAATCTCATTAAAAGTATAATTTAAAATGTTGTGTGTTTTCAAATTACATGCTTAATGCCATCAGAGCACAATTACCATAAACTGAAAATGACTAGAAGCAGTATTATAGGCCAATATGTTGTTTCACCTCTGGGTGGGTTTGATATTGCATTTGCTTGGGGCCTATCTGGAGCCTGTTGAATGAACTATAAGATGTTGGAAGTCCCCATCTGGCCTAAGTAGCCATGGCTCTTTTTATATTGAAAGGTTAGAACCTGAAGAAGGACCTCTACATGGATGGTAGTCACTGGACTATCGAGGCCCACGTATATCCTAAGCCCCACTTACCTTAGAAAGCTCTCATCATTTCCCACTGTCTCCACACTGATCTCAGAGAGCCCTGCACTCTTTCAAATAAGCAGCAGAAGCATAGCTCCAACGTGACCTTGTGCACCTGATGGTATAGCTGATGCAAGGCTGAAACATTTGGGTAAGGCTTTCTCAAACTCTCAGCCATAACAAAAGGAAAAAAATACATTCCTAGAGCGAAGAGACTGCAGATACTTCTACTTAACAGATCTCACTTGCTTTCTGGGGCTCACAGTATCTAACTCATCCTCTTTCTGGGTTCATCTCCCCAAGTGGGTACCAGCATATCCTCCAAGTCTGCTGGGAACATGGGACTAGATATATACACTCTTCTGTTTAGAAAAAAGAGAAAAGACTGAGCCAGACGAAGACTGTGTTCTCTCCCCTCTACCTAAGACCTACCTTCATAGTCTTTATTTCTTACTTAAGAACCTCCTCTTGCCCTTGTAATTGACATCAGAACAACCATTCCCTTAAGAGAGGCCATAAACTCTCTACAAAAAGAAGTTGCCTATGGACCTCAACTGAACAACCATATCTCAGTACATAATGGCTCCTGAAGAGCAAGCATACATATTTTATTTCATCCTTACAGCACCCCCTTGATGTGAATAATTGGCCTCTTCTAACTAGTAGATTTTACCTTCTAGAGGGTAAAGTCTGTATCACTTTGGAAGAACTGAAAAAGTTAGGTGATACCAACCTGGGAAATGAATTTCAAAATCAACTTACTATCAAATAAAACTTTTTACATCATAAATTAACACCATTAAGTCATAGCATTATACATAGAACATTTAATATAAACTAAAAAGGTCAACAGAAAAAATCACCTTATTTTCCCAGGCACATGACAGTATTGCACGTTGATAGGACCTGGCGGGGAGATAACAAATTTCTGCTTTGCCTGTCTCTTCAGTGACTCTATGAAGGCCATATAAGGCAATATCAAAAGAATGAAAGATTGAGCTTCACTATTTACAGTCTAGGTTCCTACAGTATTCAGATTTAAAGGACAAATTAAAGTAATATGGAAGTAAGTTATTTATAACTTATAAATTATGACATGAAAATAAAAATAGTATTCTAATTTTTGTCATTTTTCTGGATTCTATTTCTTAGATTTATTACCCACCACTAAAAATACTTGGGGGTTAAGCTCCAATAGTTAGAGAAACATAACTCAGAGAGATACACTTAACATTAGCTCATGAAACTTGGTATTTTTTCTTTTTAAGATAAAGAAGTTTTCACTCCAGGTCTTGGATGTGATGAAATGAAATTACACTGAAAATGCCATATGATTACTTACACCAGAGGGGAAACCTGGAAACAATTCATAAGAAAGAAAGAGAAAGAGAAAGAAAAAAAAAAAAGAAATGAATTCGTGAAGTTTCTAAATGTACTTAATTGAGATATATCATTAACTAAATTGTAGTTTGCAGTTGTTCCTTGTTACGGTTTCTGATTCATTTACTTCTGGTTCATTTGCTTGTCATAAATTGTAGAGCCCCAGAGTCACTGCAAATGCATTGCTGAATTGCTTTTTGCCACAGTAACCTTTTCTCTCACCATCTGAGACATACATTTTTATGATGTGGGTTTATCTGGGATAACACCAAGTAATTCAGACATAGTGCAAGAGGCTCAAATGCAGCCAACAAACTTTGTAGACTTCAGACAACTTCCTACTGCCTTTGGCCCCAATTTTTCCCTAAATCTACCATCTAGTCATTTTCCTTACCACCCTCACTGACCTTCTTTTATCAACACTTATCCCTTGACACCCAAACTCTTTAGAGACAATGAAACTTTACTTAAAATGTTCAACCAGAGAGAGAATCCTTTCTTCCTTCCTCTTCCCCTTCTTTCCATCGATACTTCCTTCTTCTACTTTCAATGAACATGGAGAACCAACAATATGACAGATACTGCCTAACGGATACATATGTAACTGTGACATTGTCTTCATCATAAAAGATTTTACAGTCTGATGGAAAAGACAGACCTTCCAACATATTGGGTTGGCCAAAAAGTTCATATGGGTTTTCCTGTAACATCTTACTGAAAAACCCGAATGAACTTTTTGGCCAACCCAATATTATTACATGGAAGTGGGAAGATGTCTGAACATGTTGCTTTGGGAGCATGGACACAGGTGGTCACGTAACTCTGTTTGGAAACAAGATGGACTGTTTGCAGGGTGTGGGCCATTTGAGCCAGTAGAAGAGTGAAGCTGAAGAGGTAGATAGCAGCAGGATCATGGGGAGATCAACTGTACCAAGGAGAGTAAACTTCATCCTGTGGGCTAGAGGTTGGCAAACATGGCCCTTGGGCCAAATCCCCATCCCACCACCTATTTTTGTAAATAGTTTGGTTGTAATACAGCCACACCCAGTCTACTCAGCATTATCTGTAGCTGCTTTCATGCCACAATGGCAGAGTTTAGTTGAGACAGAGGCCATTTGGCCCCCAAAATCTAATTATTCACTACCTGACCCTTTACAGAAAAAGTCTGCTGACCTCTGCAATAGAGCAATGCCTTCCAACTCTTTCCCCCACCCTGCATCATGGTATGCAAGGAAAATGGTAACATGTGAGCAGGAAGCTGGGTTAAACAGAGATGCTGCTCACACCAGAGGCAACCAGACTGGGGCCCTGAGCTATGCAGAGCCCTGTGTGAACCATCTTAAGCTGGCATGAGTGTTAGTATTTCATCAGGCCAGGACCTATTATTCGTGATGCTGAAAGCTCAGCCTCCGTACACTGGCGCCAAATCCAATCTCAGAGTTTTGGGTGAAGTAGAAAAGCATAGCTTTATTGCTTTGCCTGGCAAACGGGGACACAGTGGGCTCCTGCCTCTCAAAATTGTGCATCCCAACCCGGGAGGATCTGATGAGGAGCTTTACAGCCATAGTTCAAGGGTGGGGCTGTGGCAAGGGTGTGCCAGGGCCTGTACTTCCTTAATCTCATCTCAGGTGGTCTCTTCTCATCTCCTCTGGTCCCTTTAATCTCGCCTCAGGGGGTTTCTTGGCTGCTCCTCCCTTGATTAGCAGCTGTTTGAATCTGCCCTTTGGAACTCAGGGAAGGTCGTGGAGGCTGGAGTCTTGCCTACAAGAAATGGGGGACCGGGCTTCCCTGGTGGTGCAGTGGTTGAGAGTCCGCCTGCCGATGCAGGGGACGCGGGTTCGTGCCCCGGTCCGGGAAGATCCCACATGCCGTGGAGCGGCTGGGCCCGTGAGCCATGGCCGCTGAGCCTGCGCATCTGGAGCCTGTGCCCCTCAACGGGAGAGGCCACAACAGTGAGAGGCCCGCTTACCGGAAAAAAAAAAAAAAAAAAAAAGAAATGGGGGACCAAAAGGCTTTCGCGCCCAGGAGCCCCACAGGGTCCTTTTCAGTTTCATTAGCACATGAGTTGGGGGGAAAAAAACACTCTTTGTAATCAGAAGTCACTGGAGAATATTTTAAGCAAGAATGTACGTATGTAATGTTTAGCCAGGAGAAAAAAATGCAATGAAAAATTCAAAAGTAACTTTCCTTAGGGAAATCAGAAGTTCAAGGGTTTATAGTTCTAACCAGCAAGTTGAAATCAATCACGCCAAAAAAAAGTATGTATTTAATAACTTTTATCTGAAAAATATTCTGTTAGGTTCCAACGGGAGACAAAGACATATGCCTGACATCACAGAGCTTGAGTTTTAGACCATGCTTTCCTCAGAGGACTGGAAGAAAGGACACCCCCCGTCTGCCAGTTTACTCAGGAGCTGAGGAACGATGGAAGCCACTTCTTGGCAGCCTTCTGTGACTAGAAGCTCCTGCCTGAGACAGAACCCAGAAGTCTGAGCAATGCCAGGAGTTGCCTTCTGCTCACAAATGACAAGCAGATTTGGGTGTGACTTTATCACCGCTCTGGAAAGCTAGCTGCTCACGTTTGTGGCCCTTGACTGTCACGTTGCCAGAAATTCTGTCGTCAGAAATTCGAAGCTGAAGAATTTCTTATTAAATTGTACACCCTCCCAACCCCAGAAGTGGCTGAGCTACTCTCATCTAACAGCTTATTGAAGCTTCATTCACTCATGAAAAATTTACTGGGCACCTTCAGTATTCCAGGGGCTTTGCTAAGCCCCTGGACACAAGTTAAAGTCAATGGCCCCAGCTTAGTTGAGAAATAGCTAGATCAGGCTCTGAAGGAATAAGACCCAGGACAGCTGCAGGAGGGGGGAGAGAGAGAGAGAGAGAGAGAGAGAGAGAGAGAGAGTGTGTGTGTGTGTGTGTGCGCGCGCGCGCGCGCGCGCGCGCGCGCGTATTGAGGGCATGTTGGAGAAATGGCAAGGTCTTTAGACAAGAGGCAGAAGCAGGTACAGAAAGTAAATGTTCCAGAGACAACTTTCAGCTACTTCACACTTTTGCCTCAGGCTGTCTCTGTAAGATAATTTCTTTTTATAACGTGTCACAAGAAGCAGCACCACCCATGGCTCACATGCCTGCATGAGGAGGTATTTACACAGTTTCCTCAGTTTTGTTCTCTGATGCCTGATTACTAATTTCCCACTTAAAAAACCTGACCATTCTGATGGCAAACCAGGAAAGCAACAGAAACAAGAGAAAGATTCTTATCAGAACCAACTGACACACAAAGCCAAACGTGTTTTGATCCATAGCTGCTGAGCAGCTTGGTAACACGACAGCCTTGGAGATGCCATTCTGCATCCCCATGGCCTTCATCATTCCTTTCCATCTTTACACCTGCCCTGCTCCTGGTTTTAGGATGATGAAAATGAACTGGCCAAAAGACTGATTTCTCAACAGGTAATATTTCAATAGCTTTTGAACAATCATTTCAGGGACTTTGAAAATAATGTCATAAATGCTAGGGTGTACTTTACACCCTAGGTCTTTTCAACTTTATCCATTTGTATTCTATCTTCATTGTCCTGAGACACATAAGTTGCATTCTGATTCCCATTTCTTTGCTGGGAGTAAATCCAGTGTCACATTCCTCGCAGGAGTGGACCATTAAGACTAGATTGTCTTCGAGATTATTTACCTGATAAATGACTTCTATCATACTCCAGCAATATAGCCAATCCTTCATATAATTGCATGGTTACAAAGGGAGCAGTTTAGAGTCTTTGCCAGCATAGGTGATCATCCAGTTCAGTGACTAAATTTATTCTATTAATAAGGCACAGAGTGAAGCTTGGAAATGTCATCTGTTGTTAAACCTTAGAAGATATGATCACATCTGATTAATGTGATGTGGTGCTTTGCCCTACACTCAAAAGATAACAGAAAACTGTTGTGGTATTTACCTTTTTCTTGCAAATTGCTCTTGAGATATTGCTACTCCCCAGGGCCACCTCACTAAATACTTGTTTTTCAGAACTTGCTTCTATAACATTCAAGCCAGTATAATCAGTATTCTTGGAGAATCTCCTATACTGTGTGTGAGGTATTGGGTTAGGTACCAGGAACCCAGCAATG
This sequence comes from Grampus griseus, assembly GCF_964374135.1. Lineage (NCBI taxonomy): Eukaryota > Metazoa > Chordata > Mammalia > Artiodactyla > Delphinidae > Grampus > Grampus griseus. The sequence continues at coordinate 69,003,293 of NC_139007.1, read as the reverse complement.
TACAAAATGCTCCTACTTTCTACCCTCAGGAAGCCTGGCAGGAAAGAATGGGAAATCGGTGAAACTGCTATCTACCTGGGCTGCCAAATATTCTCTGTTTGTATCCCCCACTTCAGATCCTATCTCTGCTTTTCCCAGTCCTCTGTGCCCCTGAAGCCTAACCCACACAGATACTGTGATGGTTAATTTCATGGATCAACTTGGGTAAGACATGGTGGCCAGTCTAGATGTTCCTGTGAAGGTATTTTTAAGATGTGATGAGCACTTAAATTAATAGACTTTGAGTAAAGCAGATTATTCTCCATAATGTGGGTGGGCCTCATGCAATAAGCTGAAGACCTAAGAGCAAAGACTGAGGTCCCCTGAGAAGGAAGGAATTCCACCTTTAGGCTGTGTTCCTACTCAAGATTGCAGTAGCAACTCTTTTCTTGTTCTCCAGCCAGCCAGGCTGCTCTGCAAATTTCAGACTTTCCAGGCTCTACAGTCAATAATGCGAACTAACTCCTTAAAATAAATCTATCTCTTTCTCTCCCTCTCTCTCTCTTTTTATATATATATATACATATATATATGGTCCTGTTTCTCTAGAAAACCCTGACTAATATATCCATAGGCTCCCTATTCTCTGGCTTTGGATTTGGATTTGATTTTGTCAATAGGAGGCACAGACAGAAGATCGGAGGGAAGGGGGCTCCCTGGCTCCCTTCCTGTGGGTCCATGTGTGAGCAATGACTATGTCCATCCGGCTGATGGCTGTGGCACCTGTCCAGTGGTCCTTTCCTATCTTAATGTTCTAGGTCTCTCTTTCTCTGGGTTATGATAACCACTCTGTCCTCTCACTTCTTCAGGCCTAGGGGAAGCTACAGTTTCCTATCGCTGTTTACTTGGGGTATTCACCATACCTTGTTGGTGTCCTTCAATCCCACTTATATCTACGTAAATAGTTATTTCACCTAAATTCTCCTAAATGTGTCCATTTGAGTGTGCCAGCTATTTCCTATTGAGACTGTGACTCTGAGTCACAAACTTTCAACAAAATCTCCTCTCTTCTCATACTTTAATAAAAAATAGTTTTGTAATACATAGTATACTGGGCTCCAATGAGTGGATTACTATTTCATGGTGTTTATGAATTTCTTACAGGTAAATTCTCTTCAGTGTCAGCCTGTTTACAAACAAAGAATTTTGTCCAAAAAGTTTTAGAGCAAGAAGAAAATTGATTAATTGTCCAGTTCAACCATGATCCAACACAATTTTCACACTGAAGAAATTAAATGCAGAGAGCTGAAAAGACCACACAGAATTACACAGTTAGTGTTAGGACTGATTCTAAAAACCATGTTAAACTTTAAATTGTTAAGGAAAATTTTATGTCTTAAAATCTATGATTTCAAAAATATCTTAGATGACAAGATTTGTCCTTAACAGACTGTAGAAGAGCTGATATAAAGTCATTCTGCAGATAAAAGGCGATCTCACTGATGAACTGCTCATCGGATAAGCCAACATTGTGTTTTATTCTCAGTTTGCTCTAGTTACAAGTATTTCATCCCAAAGTATTGGCAGCACACCGTCTTAGCCTAAGTATATATTTGCACAAAGACCTATAACTGCCCAAACACAGAGACCTCCTTCCACCGTGATAAAGTACAGTTAACAGATAATGACATCCATGCCTTGGGTGGCGGTCAAGGTTTGGTGAATTAATAAAATTGCACAACTGGTTTCCATCTTTGCTTATTTCTAATCTTGTTTATCAGTATCAGAGTCCATGGCTCCCTTCTGATAAATTATAATTTATCAGAAATTTATAATTTTTGATAAATTGGGTAAGCTTATCTGTTACGGGCTGAATGTTTGTGTCCCTCCCCCAAAATTCATATGTTGAAATCCTAACTCCAAATGTGATGGTATTAGGAAGTGGGGCCTTTGGGAGGTCATTAGGGTCATAAGGGTGGAGCCCTCATGAATGGGATTAGTGCCTTACAAGGCGCTGAAGAGACCAGAGTTCTCCCCTTCTGACACGTGAGGACACAGGCAGGAACCAGGAAGCAGGACCTCATCAGACACCAAATCTGTTGGTGCCTTGATCTTGGATTTCCCAACCACCAGAACTGTGAGAAATCAATGTCTGTTATTAAACCACCTAGTCTACGGTATTTTTGTCATAGTATCTTGAATGAACTAAGACACCTATCTAAAATAGAAATTGTTTCTGAATATGGATCTTAATACAGCTGTAATAGTTCACATCTGGGCAATTCTCTCTTGTTAATGTTTTCAGGAATTTGGAGTAGACATATGTGAAACTATATCACATATAGTCAGGATCCCAAGGTAGACTTTTTTGGAGGCCTATAGAATATCATTCCAAAAGAACAAAGCAGCTACCCACAATTCTCATTGTCAATTCTCATAACCACTGAACAACTGACAGGCCTCACTGAGATACTCTTAACTGTCTTGCCTGGATCAAAACCACTGAAGCTGAAGCTGTTGTACTACACTTGCTAATCCCTGAACCAGGCAGCCCTCCCTCACTGTAAAAGAGATCTTTTTCTGGCTTCCTGCAGGCTCAAGAGGAAAAGAGTTCATTTAGATTTAGATAAGGCTGAGAATCCGCCTGAGCCCCAAAGCCACAGGAGGCTCTCCCCAGCTGAGGGCTCAGGCGCCTGCATCTCAGTGCCCCTGAGAAAAGGGGTCACAGCTCCAGCTGAGCAGGTAATATTGGCTCCTCTCCTTCTCTCCCTCCTCCAGGGCCTTGCCATTCCTGCCACATACTTTTTCAATATAGATCAAACACTTGTAATTCCATTTTTAGTTAAACTGTATTTTGTCAGCTCCCAGGTGTTTCCTCCCAGACACCAGTGTGGAAGTGAGCTTGTGATTCATCATCCGAGTCCTACACAGGATAACAGGAAAAAAGAGTTTCAGGAGCTGATCTTCTTTAGCGTGGTGCATTAAGGTGTTTTGAGGAAGAAATGCATGATCATTTAATATAAAGGAAATGGCCATTGGCCTTTGCATCTTTAACCTCAGGCTGTGCAGAAATCTGCCTCCACAGGCATGTGATGCCTACATTGTGTGAAGCCCAACACATGCTCCAAAAGGCCAAGAACCACACCTGTTTAGTTTCAAATGCTCTAATCAGCTAGGAAGAAAGGAAGGAAGAAAAGAAGATGGGAGAAAGGAAGGAAAAAAGAAAGGAAGGGAAGGAAGGAAAGAGGGAGGAAGGAATGAAAAAGGGAAAGGAGCTCACATTTTCATACAGTTCATTTATCTGACCTTTGTGAAAATAATGGACCACTATGATAGGACCAAGCCAACTTGATACCTCTCCACCCCACTGAAGGGGAAGGAAGCTGACACGCTCTGAGTGCTTGCTGTGTGCTGGATGTCTCACATATTCTCTAATAAAAAGAATAGCTTACATTTATTAAACTCTATGTCAGGCATTACTGGGATGCAATTTATGTACATTCTTTCATTTAATGCTTACAATCTTTCAGGTACTATTTTTATCCCCGTTTATCCCCAAACTAAAATTTGAACACAGAACACTACAAAATCAATCACCTTTAAGTTTAAAAACTCCTCACTGTCTTAAGAATATTTAGTCCTGTTTTAAAACAGAGCTAAACAAGAAAACTGAGATTGGATTTAGTTATCTAACTCAACGAAACTCAGGCTTCCACTGAGTGGTGGGAACAGGATCTGAACCCAGTTCTATATGATGCCCAAAGCCCAAGTTCCATCCGCTGCACCATCTTAACTTCTTGAATTCCGACTGAAATCCATGTGTTTATAATCATCTAAAAAGTGCTGGGTGATGGAGCCTTTGAATTGCAGTGTTCTCATCCCACCCCTCCCTTCCTCTCCCCTCCCATATGGGAGTCTTACAAGGAGTTGAATTTTACCCTCACCTACATGGCCCCCTCATTGCCACCACTCACCCTGCCTGTGTTCTGGCTCTCTGCCTCAAGACCACGACATCCAGGATCCAAGGAAGGAAGGTTCCAACAGTCATTCAGCAGTTTTGCCCTACACTAGATTCCAGACGTGTATCAATCCTGGCATTCCTCATGCATTCATTCCATAAACATTTAATGATTATCTCAATATGAACTATGAAAGGTCTTAAGGCTACAGAAATGTGTGTAGTGGAGTGAGAGCTCCTGCCCACAAGAAAACTCAATGTCCACTATAGAAATAGACATGCTAACCAAACATTTATGAATAAATAAATGCCCTGGGGGGTTTAAATCAAGTCTAGATTCTATAAATTAGACCTAAATGGAAGTAGACCAAGAAGAAGTACTGAAGTTGTCTTACGGGAGTCCCAGAGAAGTTAGCAATTGGCCTGTCTTGAAGGAAAAACAAGGGTTTACCAGACCTAAAAGCAGAAGTAGCAGGCAGAAGCCCTAGCATGCACAAAGGCAGAAGTAAAAGAACACATACAATTCTGGAAACGACCATGGTTCCATGATGGGGGTGGGGTGTAGGGAGAGTGGCAGGATCTTGTGCTGTAAACAGGCTTTGACTATATTTTACAGGTCACAGAGTCATTGAACAATCTTAATTCCTGGTTGCAGCTCGAGAGGAATGATTCCATTGCTAGTCCTGCCTGAAGGTGCAACATAGGCTCCAAGAGACTGGGTGTTCCATTGCTGTGTCTGCTTCATTTCCCTCAGATCTGAGCGGATGGAATGGAACCAGCCTTCCCAAGGCCTCTTGTCCCTCCAATATGCTAGAACATCCCAGCCACAGTGCTTACTGGCCATCACAGTTTCCCTGTCTCAGCTCTCCTCTCTCTCCCTCCTCCTGGCAACATTTTGAATCTAAAATAAAATCAGCTTCTGCCTATAGTGAATAATTACAATAATAATGGTATTTCTAAGAGCTTTTTGTCTCCCTCCCCGCTTCTGTCCTATGGAGGCCCCAGGGGACTGATAAACTCAGCAAATTTACGTGATGTGAAAACCAAATCATTTATCCAAAAGCTGCCTAATGAGGTTACTTTGGAAAGGAACACTACTCATAAAACAGAAATCAAAATGCCAAAAGGCAGAGAAAGAAATGTTTCAATAGTTGCATTCCTGACACCCACAGGCAAAGGAAATACAGGACAAGTGATACTTAAAGTTATCAAAAGCCATGATGTTATTTAAGGCAGATCATCACACAGGTGAGAATATAAATAAGAATAACTCTTTACACTTCCAGAGGAGCATAGTTCTTAGCTTTTCCCAAAATGTTTTCACAAATACCATCTCAGTTGAGACACACAGCTGTTTTGTAGAGGTTGCATGCTCAGAGAAACTAGGAGCCAGGTGTTTGAATAATTACCCAACGTCATGTGACCCATAAGTGATAAAGCCCGGATAGAACACACACCTTCTGCCTCATGGTCAGCATTCTTGTGATAAGCTGACTTTGATATCCCCCCCCACCCTGCCCCCTGGAAGAAGCTTCTATTATTCCACAAACATATGTTAGTGCTGATGATGTGCCAGTCAATATTCTAAGTGTTTAGGGATATTGACACATTTTACCCTGATAATAACCCTGAGGCCCAGAGAGATTCAGTAACTTGTCCAAGCTGCCATAGCAGAGCCAGGACTTGAACCCCTGTGGTTGGATCCCAGAAACCATGAGGTTATGCTGCTTCTCTGAGCTCATATTCATAATTTTTAAACAAAGAAAATGGTTCATCTCTAACTTATTATCTAACTTTCTAAAGGCTGACTGACTTTTTAGAGGTTCACTCTTTTATTTTTTTTTAAGTTTATTTATTTTATCTTTGACCACATTGGGTCTTCATTGCTGTGCATGGTCTTTCTCTAGTTGCAGCGAGCGGAGGCTACTCTTCGTTGCAGTACGTGAGCTTCTCATTGCGGTGACTTCTGGTTGTGGAGCATGGACTCTAGGCACGCGGGCTCAGTAGTTGTGGCTAGCAGGCTCAGTTGCTCCGCAGCATGTGGGATCTCCCCAGACCAGGGCTGGAACCTGTGTCCCCTGCACTAGCAGGCGGATTCTTACAGAGCTTCACTCTTGAAAGTTCTTCAAAGTCAGTGCATTTTAATGTCTTAGACCAGGGGTCTCAAAGCCCTTTCATGGGATCTGTGAGGTTAAAGTTATTTTTATAATAATACCAAACATTATTTGCCTTTTCACTCTCATTCTGTAGACAAGTGTACAGTGGAGTGTTCCAGAGGTTACCTAATGTGTGACATTGCAGTAAGTGGCATGCAGAAGCAGATATGATAATGTAACTCTCATCTATTAAGCCAGACATTAAAGTAATCGGTAAAAATGTAAAACAATTCCACTCTTCTCACTAAATTGTCTTACTTAGGAAAACAATGATTTTTCATTAAAAAAAAATATGGTAACGTGATGGATTTATTATTTTTCAAATAAGTTTATTTAAAATTTTTAATTTTTAATTTTTAATAAGGTAAATATTAAAAGATAACTCACATAAACAAGAACTTTTTGGGGTCCTCAATGATTGAAAAAGTATAAATGGCTCCTGAGACCAAAAAGTGAGAATTCCTGTCCTAGATTATTTAAAATCTACCATCATAGAACCTAGTAATGAAGAGCTTTAAGGTAAAGTTCAAGAGGTGTTAAATACTGTAACATTTGGAAGTGACATCTTCAATGTCATATTTACTTCTACTCATTCCTTTATTAATAAGTAAGGAAACCAAGGCCCAAATTGATTAAGGGCTTGTACGTTTAGTACAAAACTGGTACTACAAACCACATTTTCATCATAAACTAATTCTTTTGAAACTTTCGTTGAATAATAAGTTTGAAGGCAGAGTGGGAAATTGGAAGATAATAGTAGGTAAAATGAAGCATATGGATAGTATTTTAGAGTTTTCAAAGTGCTTCCATTCTCATACACTCCAGCATACACTCACAATGTGGTTCCTAGGCAGGACAGATAGCCCCAGTTTTGGGTTGATTTTTAATTTTATTTTATTTTTCTCAGATAAAAAAACTTATTTAGGTTTAAAAGTGAAACAGCACTATAAGACCTTCAACTATTAACAGTGGTCCCTGTCTCACCTATCCCTACCCTTCATATCTTGTTCTCTAGAAGCAAATACTTTTATTTCTTTGGGTAGTTTCTTGTCATATTTACAACCATGTGTCTAAACTCTATACTTACACTTCTATTTCTTGGCTAGTTTATACTCTGTTATTTGACTTCCAACTAGAAAATTGAGGATTTAGCCCTTGTTTGGCTCACCTACTGCTTTATTAAAATCTACCCTCAAAACATAAAACCTTAATGCAGTCATCTATTATAATCTCTTCTCACAGTTGTGTGGTTCCACTAGACTCAGGTGGGCTCGTCAAGTGTCTCAGGGTCCTTCATGTGGCTGCAGTCAGACGGTGGCTGAGGCTGGATTCATCCTGAGGGAGTCGTCTTGTGCACTCACGTATCTAATTGTTGCTGCAGTGGCTAACATGGCTGAGGACTGCTCCAGCTGAGGCTTGTGGGCCTCTACATGGTCTCTTCAGCATTGTGGTCTCAGGGTAAGCAGACTTCTTAGATGGCAGATGAAGGTTCTAAAAGCAGGAATTCCAAGAGAACAAGATCAAAGTCATGATCTTTTCTGACCTGGTTTTGGAAGTCACTCAGCATCACTTCCACTGCATTTTGATGGTAACAAATGGGTCATGCGGCCAGAGGGGAATAAAACTCCATCTCTGCATGGGAGATTGGCAAGACCACATAGTAGCAGAGCACATGGATGGGAAGCATTGACAGGGGCTTCTTTGGAAAATGCAATCGGCCACAGCACTCTCATTACAACTTCCACATCCCTCCTTCCCTCCTCCATCTTTTCAACATTCAGTGTTTACATTATTATTTAATCCATGTCAGTATTTTCCACAGCTGAGCCACATAGTATATAATGATTATGTCACTTTTCTTTTACATGATTTTATTTTTCTGGACGTTAACAATTTGTAATTTTTCCTTTTTAAAATTTTTTCTTAATTTCTGTGTTCCTATGACTAATTCTTTCCCAAATCTTCAACAGAACTAAAATTCACCACTCAGTGCAGTCATACACCTCAAGGAATCTAACACGTCCAGTTTTTTTCCTTTTAGAGATTCTTCCTAGAGGCTTGGCCCTTCTGATCCAAGATGTGCTATGTGAGCCAGTCACTCTCTCTCTCTCCCTGATATGCAGTAGGCTACAAGGGGACTTCCACTAATTACTAACCCCTTTCCTTTCTCCTGTGTTGAATCATCTGTTTCATGGATGATGTGTCTTCTTTGTTGATTTATCGAGTAATTGTTCTATTAACTTGACAAGAAGGGCTGTATGAGACGTAAAATTTTTGAGAACTTGCCTATATGACAATGAATTTATGTGACATTTACACTAGTTTTTCTGGATATAAAATTCTAGGTCAGAATTTTCACTTGGTGTCTATAAAGTCATTGTTCCATTATCATCTAGCTTCAATGTACTGTTGAAAAGTCCGGTGTCAATCTGCTGCTCAATCCTTTTTGTGAGACCTAGTTTCCTCCTTCTCTTAAGCTGTATTCAGATATCGTATGATGATGGAAGTCCTTTGTTATTCATTGTGCTGGGCGCACAGTGGGTCCTTCCAATGTGAAATCATATTCTGTATTATTTCTTTGACAATCACTCCCAACCACCACTATCATTTTATTTATGATTTATTTTTGAAATTTCTGCTAATCAGATATTGTGCCTTCTTGACAGCTCCTGTAAATTTTTTCTTTCCTTAATTTCCATCTCTATATTTTAGCTCTACTTTCTGGAAGATCTCATCAACTTTTGCATTCCATTCTTCTATGGATCTCTTTGAAATTTCTACCATCATGTTTTTATTTTCTAAAAGCGCTTTCTTGTTTCCATTTTTTTTTAAACAGTATTCTCTTTTCAATTAATGGAAGCAATATCTTCTGTGAAGATTATCAAATACAGGTTTTTAGGTGACAGTAGTTTCCTATTCTTCTGAAATTTCTTTTTGTTTATTTTAGTTTCTTTCATGTTGGAAGCTTTCCTCAAGAGTCTGGTGCACTTGGTGTTTCATTCATATTTAAGAATGGGGTACTACAGATTTAACAACTGCTTTTCTGATTGAGAAGGAATGAGGTGCTTTTCCAGGGGTGCTACCAAAGTGACCATATCTATTGGTCTTTTCTCCACAGCTAGTAAAGAAAAGCTGAAGGTCATAAGTCTGGTAGTCAGCACTTTGGGAACAGGGTAGAGAGAAGATAAGATAGAGGAATTAACATCTCTATTGTAGACTTTTATTTTTTTAATTTATTTTTTTAAGAAGGGCTTGTAAATGAACCTTTAATTTGTTAAATAATAAAAATATAATCATCAGTAATGAAACAATTATGAAATTACTATCAAAGTACAAATTAAGCAAGTGAAAAATGTGTTTTAATATCAATCAATAGTTTGATTTTCTTTTACGTTTGAATCAAGATGTATGTCTAGGAGTAATCATTCTTTTTTTTTTTTTTTAACACTGATACAATAGAGTTTAATATAGAATCCATATTCAAATTTCCACATTTGCCCCCAAATATTCTTTATTTTTTTTTAACATCTTTATTGGAGTATAATTGCTTTACAATGGTGTGTTAGTTTCTGCTTTACAATAAAATGAATCAGTTATATATATACATATGTTCCCATATCTCTTCCCTCTTGCATCTCCCTCCCTCCCACCCTCCCTATCCCACCCCTCCAGGCCGTCACAAAGCACCTGAGCTGATCTCCCTGTGCTATGCGGCTGCTTCCCACTAGCTATCTACCTTACGTTTGGTAGTGTATATATGTCCATGCCTCTCTTGCTTTGTCACACCTTACCCTTCCCCCTCCCCATATCCTCAAGTCCATTCTCTAGTAGGTCCGTGTCTTTATTCTTTTCTTACCCCTAGGTTCTTCATGACCTTTTTTTTTTCCTTAGATTCCATATATATGTGTTAGCATACAGTATTTGTTTTTCTCTTTCTGAATTACTTCACTCTGTATGACAGACTCTAGGTCCATCCACCTCAATACAAATAACTCAATTTCATTTCTTTTTATGGCTGAGTAATATTCCATTGTATATATGTGCCACATGTTCTTTAGCCATTCATCTGTTGATGGACACTTAGGTTGCTTCCATGTCCTGGCTATTGTAAATAGAGCAGCAATGAACATTTTGGTACATGACTCTTTTCAAATTATGGTTTTCTCAGGGTATATGCCCTAGTGGGATTGCTGGCTCTTGTGGGAGTTATATTTTTAGTTTTTTAAGGAACCTCCATACTGTTCCCCATAGTGGCTGTATCAGTTTACATTCCCACCAACAGTGCAAGAGGGTTCCCTTTTCTCTACACCCTCTCCAGCCTTTATTGTTTGTAGATTTTTTGATGATGGCCATTCTGACCGGTGTGAGATGATATCTCATTGTAGTTTTGATTTGCATTTCTCTAATGATTAATGATGTTGAACATTCATGTAAAAGAATGGAATTAGAACACTCCCTAACACCATACACAAAAATAAACTCAAAATGGATTAAAGACCTAAATATAAGGCCAGACACTATCAAACTCTTAGAGGAAAACATAGGCAGAACACTCTATGACGTAAATCACAGTAAAATCCTTTTTGATCCACCTCCTAGAGAAATGGAAATAAAGACAAAAATAAACAAATGGGATCTAATGAAACTTAAAAGCTTTTGCACAGCAAAGGAAACCATAAACAAGACCAAAAGACAACCCTCAGAATGGGAAAAAATATTTGCAAATGAAGCAACTGACAAAGGACTAATCTCCAAAATTTACAAGAAGCTCATGCAGCTCAATATCAAAAAAACAAACAACCCAATCCAAAGATGGGCAGAAGACCTAAATAGACATTTCTCCAAAGAAGATATACAGATTGCCAACAAACACATGTAGACTTTTATTTAGTCCCTTGTTTTTTAACACTTTACTCCTGATTTTCAGTTTTCCAGGAGCTACATGCTATTGTTTTGTTTAGTTTGGAGTCTTTTTTCTCCTTTGTTTTTATTTGTTTGGTTTTTGGTTTTGCTTTATTTTTTAGATCAAATACATAGCTTGTTTTTTAATGCAACTGGAAAACATTTAAAGTTATGCCAGCTCAATGCACAGTAGTTGTAGAGACAAGAATATGGTTGAATGGACAAATCCACTGATCCTGCACCTGAGTGACGCTCTCATGAATCTATGATGATATCAAATCAAACTAATAAGAAAAATATTTTTCTTGGAAAAAGGTACTTATTGTTTTTCACTATGATTAATGCCACAGAGGAGGAGATGGATGATATAACATGAAAGGCTTCTGATGGCACTCGTTTTAAGAAATGAGAAATATAGTAGTCACAAGGGATTTTCCCAACAAAGACTTACAACAATCCAGCAGCTGAACTGTGGCTAAAGAGCCAGTTGGCCTTTGGCTCTATTTAATAATGTCTATTTGATAATGCAATTATTTCCTCACTAAGCTGAAAGTATCTAGTTGAGAAGTGGGAGAAAAAAAGAGAGGTACAATCAAATATTATTTTCTCCTCTGAATACTGACTTTATGATGAATTTTTTTTTTATTGTTTGGTTTTGTTTTTGTTTTGGCCACGCCCGGGGTCTTGTGGGAATTTATTTCCCTGACCAAGGATCGAACCGGAGCCCTCAGCAGTGAAAGCGCCAAGCCCTAACCACTGGACCAAGGAATTCCCTTTAAATTTGTTTTATTGCACTAATTAGATTAGACTTAGATTACACTAAGTGTACAACTCAACGAACTTTTCATGTGTGTATACCTGTGCAACCACTATCTAGTCAAGAGAGAGAATATTCCCAGAGCCCAGCAATTTGCCATGTGCCCCTTCCTAGTCACATCTTCACTTAGAGGTAATCACTATGCTGACTTCTAAATCTATAGCTTAGCTTTGCTTACTCTTGGACTTCATAAAAATATAATCACACAGTTTGGACTCTTCTGTTTCTGGCTTCTTTCACTCTTACATTATATCTATGAAATTTATCTATGTTATTATGTGCATCTGGAGTTGCTTATTTTTTTTTTCTTTCTGTCTAGTGTTCCATTATATGAATATTCCACAATTTATTTCCATTCCCATTGATGGAGATTTTGGTTGTTGTTTCCAGTTAGGTTATTAAGAAAAAAGCAGCTATGAACATTGTTGCACATGTGTTTTTGTGGGTACATGCATTCATTCTCTTGAGCATATCTATAAGAGTAGCACTGCTGAGTCATAGGTTAGGCATATGTTAATTTTGGTAGGTACTGCCAAATCATATTCCAAATGCAACTGCTGTGTCCTTTACTCTCATCAGCAATGTAAGAGAGTTTCAGGTACTCCACATTTTCTCTAATACCTTTAAAAAATATTTATTTATTCATATGTTCCAAAATTAGTCTATCAATTGATTTTGTCCCATCAAATTTAAATTAAGACCAGTTGACTGAAATGTCCTGCTTTTAATGATTATTATAGGACAAGTCTGCCATAATGGTACCTACCATCCACACTCTGATAGCTAGAGTTGTTTACAATACTTCCTACATGACTTCTGGGGCTTTCCTAGGTCTGGCACTTTCTGCCTCCTCCCATTTTCAATGTTACTGTTAATTCCCTGAAGTGTCCTTGAACACTTTCACTTTGTGCTTTTCATAGAAGAACCTTTTGAGACTGAATCACAATCATTAAATCTAAATCACTATTGCTCAACAAGCAGCTTATTTCTTGGCCACAAGCCAATTTTTTAAGTTGATTCGATACTTGAAAGAATATGGAAGAAATTGTGATCTATTGACCAAATGAGAGAATGTAGTTTGAGTACAAAGAGCCTCATAACATTCAATAGGCTTTTTTTTTTTTTTACAGGAATTATTATTTTTTTTTTTACAGGAATTATTTTTTTTTTTACAGGAATTATTCCTGTAAAAAGAGTTCAGCAGAGTGAGGATCTGTCCCATTATCTGGGGGAGATTATCTATTCCATGTTCAAATTGACTTCTTTCCATTGTTCCTCTTTTCCACTTTACATGTAAAACTGTAAACCTGAATTTAATTCCAATAAAGAGTCTCTTTATTTTTTTATTTAGGTTGAATGAGCTCATGAAGAAGGGGAAGCTAATTGGATCAAAGTAAATTAAAACATTATTTAGAAAAAACTCTGTTATAGGTGAGCTGCTCTATCTTATAAAAGTATATTTTATTAATATATTTGACATGTCCAAAAAGGGTCACACAGGTTATTCTTGAACCTATATGAATAACTGTAAATATTAAAAGGAAAATCTCATGGCAATATCAAAGTGTCACCAAGAAATGTGCTTGGTTATGTCTTTACAAGAGGTCAACTAACTCAAAAATTATGTAACAATACCCAGTTTGTGATCCTAGCTTTTAAGTTTAGCAATTTGATTTTGTCAGCACAGAGAGAGTAAATTCATCTCTTAGGACTAATTCATACTAAAGCAAGCTCGCAAAAGACTTGTGCAAAAAACAGAATTATAGTTTATGAATTAAAAATGAGAAGCATAACTGTTTTAGTGCTTAGAACACATCAGCATTTTCAGTGCATTTTCTCCCAGTAGACACAAATGATAATCATGAAGCTGTCTCATGAGCAAGGGAGTTATAGTTAAACGTTTCAATGGCATCAGACTCTGGTAAGTCAATGCATACATTTCCACGGGGAGAAGAGTGAAGGATACTTTGTCCAGGGCATCCCCTACTCTAGTTGTGCAAATAAAAATATCTACTCTAGTTGGCGTAGGCAGAAAAGCTATTTATTAAAGAGCATTAGTTAGTTTATGGAATCTTGAAAGGGCCAGAGACTTGGAGGCTATGAGCCAGGGGCAATACCAATCACACCACGCAAAAGCTCTGATGATGTCATGGCTTCTGGCCTCGCTGAGCACAGACACCACTGCTCACACTGCGGACGCTGGGTGTGAGAATCTCACCCACTGATTCCCAAGAAAACAAAACAACTCCACTGCTTCTCACAGCAGAAAATGGAACCTGCTTTTAGCACCTGCTTCGTCATGTTACATTCTTCCGATGCAAACTTTCACGCAGATGCATTTAATTGGTGAAGCCAAGGTCACATGACTGCTGCAAGGAAGACTAGGAAAGTGAAACATGGCTTATATCTCAGGTAGATGGGAATCATAATGTGGGACATTCCCAAAGATCAGCAGGTGTTCAAAAGAAGTTGAGTAGCCATAAAGCATGACAAGTAGGGACTTCCCTGGCAGTCCAGTGGTTAAGACTCCATGCTTCCAGTGCAGGGGGCACGGGTTCAATCCCTGGTGGGGCAACTAAGATCCTGCATGCCACACAGTGAGGCCAAAAAATAAATAAAATAAAAAACCATGACAAGTGCCCTGTAGAGGACACAGCCAAAGTTTGTTTAATCCTGTGACTCTTTCCTCTGATATGCCAGAAATGCACCTACTATTGCAGTCAGGGAGGGGGCTATGGATGTGGCTGTATAAACATAAAATTTGTTGAATTTTTGGATTAAGATTGGTGCACTTTATATATGTTATAGCTCAATTTCAAATTATAAATGATAAGCAAGGAAAAATATGCTTTAATATTTAAGGACTGGATATCATTTCACCATGACCCTTTATTAATTTATTCCTTAAGCATTTAATGTTTATTTGCCCATATTTTTCTAATATTATATGAGGAAAGTAAGTTCTGGTACATCTTTGGGCACAAGGCTTATTCCATGGGAGACATTATTAGAAGTGAAATTACTGGTGAGACATAATGAACGTTTTTAAATCTCTTAGTGTATATTGCTGAATTACCAGAAAAGTTGTACTGATATATATGCCCACCATCAGTACCTGGGTGTGATTTTTTCATCCCCCTCAGCAGCTTTATGAGTTACCATCTATCCTATCTTTATAAAATTGATTGACCAAAAAAGTTCTCTTCTTGTTTTAATCTGCACTTCTTTGATAACCAGTGCTGTAAACATCTGTGAATGAATATGAAATATGAATATGAATGTGAAAGTGCTTTCTTTACTGTCAATACATGCCACCCAGAGATACAGCCACACTTAGGTCACTCATTCTATTCTTGTGAGATGGTTTATATAAATCTTAATAAGAGAAAGAGAAGAATGGTATAATCTGTTCTTCAGGCTTCATTGTGTCGTAAAAATTTTCAAGTATGTGCAATTTCATATCACTGTTGGAGGACTGAGGAAACCTAACTCTAGTGCCAAAAAAACCCAACCAACCAAACAAACAAACAAAAAAAGGAAAGTTGTATTTGATGACATCGTTGTTTTTTTTGGTCCCTAAAGAGGGAAGCAGGTTCCTTTGGAAGAGAAGCTGAGACCACAGTTTCACATGAGATGGAGGAATAAATCCCTAGATTTCCTTAGACATTTAATAGAATTCCAGGAAAAAGTTGCCATCAGCAGAGGGCTCTGAAATCGATTCAGGTGATAGTTTATTTTAACTTAATATCATATTGGGGAGAAAATCAAATAACTACCGAATAACCCTTCAAACTGATGTCTGTCTCGTAGCTCTTACACTTTCATCTACTTCCCTGTAAAAAGACTCTATTAATTAGGGGCTTGGCAAGGAAAAGAGACACTCTTTGCTATTTAAACAAAAATAAAAATTCCCGAAACAGTTATTCTCACCTATAAATTTTTCCTAAAACGTTACTTTCATTTGTCAAGTTCAAAAAAAAAAGCTATACGAATTTAAATTGTAGTAGTAATTATAACATTAACTCAAGGATTTATGCCTTTAAAATAGTGAGTCCTTCCATCTAGCTAAAAAGCCAATCTTCTTTCATATCTTTCTTCAGCTTTTGTACTTTTCTTCATATGAGGCCTACACATTTCTATTAGTTAATGGGTTTGGGGTGCTAGAGTAAATGGAATTTTTTTTTCCATTATGTTTGCTTACCAGTTGTTGCTGGTATAGAGAAGTATTGACTTTTGTGCATTTCTCCTGATTCAGACGCTTTCTGAACTCCCATTAATTTAAAATCTTTCAGTTGATTCACTTGGATTTTCCAAGAAATTTTCGATGTATTGATGCTGAAGGCAGGCCATTCTACTGCTATAAGATGACTTTGCCTCACCCTGTTCTGAGCCTTTCCATGCTCATTTTTACAACAGTCTCATTTCAAACTTGGTTGTCCCTCGTGCCTACTCATAATGAATGCACATGTGTGTGTACACACACACACACACACACACACACACACACGCACACACAATCTTGCCCAAACAATACTGAAGAGATTTATAACATGACATCATCAGGAATATTCTTTATCCCCATAGGGCCCAGCTTTAGGTAAAGCTTGATCCAATAGCCCTGACACTTTCACCAAGGCCCTAGTTTCTCTGTCTCCCTGCTCTGCATAGTGTCTGGTTTACCCCCCGCACCGAGACACCCACTCCACCTTCCAAGAGCTCCAAGTTTTCTTCCTTCGGCCAAAGCCGAAAGCAAAGTGAAACAAATTAAAATTTAAAAACAAAAAAATACCAATAATAAAAGACACAGTATCAGTTCTGGAACTTACTTTCTTACATTATCCAAAGGAGAGAGAAAGAGAAAGAGTTTCTTTCTTATAGAAACTTCTCCCTCGTGGCTGCCTCAACAAACATCTCGCATCTAATTCTGTCCACAGGTATGACATGAATACCCCTGATCCAGTCACTCTACTGAGGGAAAGAGACACACTGGTAGATTCAAGACAGTCAAGACCCATCCCTGGAGTCAACAGTGAGGTCAAAACCAACCCCTGATGGCTAAGAATGGGGAGTGGCGGCCAATGGAAAAATAAGAGCGAGGACGAATGCTGGGCAGCAGACAACAGATATTCACCACAGATGGTAGGTGCTAGCTACAGGTTCTTTTGGTTCCTATACCCTACAAATCTATACTTACCTAGTACGTGCTGTCTTAAGGCAGCATCCCTCGCAAAAATTAAAGCTCCCAGTCAGTGCCCAACCAGCATTGATCCACAGCTCCTATGATTTTACCCTGAACAGAACCACAGTATCAGGATGTGTGCATGACTTCCCAACTCCTGTCTCCCCTCTTCTGAGGAAGTGAAGACAGGCTTTATAACCAGAGGGTCTTTGTTTTGTTTTGTTTTTGTTTTTGTTTTTGCGGTACGCGGGCCTCTCACTGTTGTGGCCTCTCCTGTTGCGGAGCACAGGCTCCGGACGCGCAGGCTCAGCGGCCATGGTTCACGGGCCCAGCCACTCCGCAGCATGTGGGATACTCCTGGACCGGGGCACGAACCCGTGTCCCCTGCATGGGCAGGCGGATTCTCAACCACTGCACCACCAGGGAAGCCCACCAGAGGGTCTTCGGATTAGCTCCCTACTAAAGCCTCAGTCTGAAGCACTATCCCTGGTTTGCCACAGTTCCCAAAGGACCCAGGAGGGAGAGCACCAATAACTCAATGAAAAGTCACCACCTGCCACTGAAAACCCAACTCACAAACAAATAATCATCCTCTTCCCTGCTCCCCATGGAATACCTTTCATTGTAAAGAATAAATTTGCTCTTAAATAAGAGTGTGGTCTTGCTCATCATACTCATGCTCAATTGCTACCTTTGCCCTGGAAGATAACACCCATTCATTCCAGAAGCAGCTATTTCCCCTGTGATACAGGACTCCACTCCTCTAGACTCTGCACCTTGCTTTCAGATCTGATCATTTCCCACCAAGTTGCGCAGCTGATTCTAGACAGGCCTTATCTCAGGATGCTTGCCTGATTCGTCTGTCTTCTCTATAATACTTTTGACAATGCTATAAACATTCTATGCAGTCAATAAATATCTTTAATGACTTGAGAATTTTATTCCCTTGAAAGAACTATATATCCCTTGAAGTGGAACAAAGCAAGCTGAGACTGTACACATTTCCATGGAATAAAACCCATATTAGTCATTTCTCAGTAAACTTCCTCTTAGATTTTAACATGCAAACTTCATAAAACACATGTATCTTTAAATACCATGTTCTCCTGTCAATAACGATAAAGGAAAAAATGTATGTCACCAAACTTCAGTGCAACATTATTACGAACGTGTCATGCAGGTAAAAGTCTTAAGTTACATACAAAATACAACATCACACAGAGTATAAAGAGTGTGGGAATATCCCAGCTGTTACTGGTATAAGAAAGTGGATCCTAAGAGAGGATCATAGCGCCAGGGGTCATGAAGATGCGATGACAAAGATTATGCTGGAACACACTGGCGATATGACAAGAATCTGGTGAAAACCTTTTTAAGAAAAAATTAAGCAAAGTTGCATGTTTTTAGTGTTTCTGCATCCTAAAGCCTCAACCAGCTCCTTGAAGACTAATCACAGTCTTCTGCTTAGAAGCCTTTAGAAAAGCCTCAGAAATGTGGCGCCCCTCTACAGTTCCTCTCATTCTGATAGTCTGCCTGAGGTTGCCCTTCTTTCACCCAGTCAACGCCAACTCCTTACAGCACCTCCTTTCATAACCCTTGACAAACAATAGCTTCAACCCTTCTCCCCAATTCCATTCTCAACTTTTTTCAACCTGCAGATGACAAAGAATTCATTACAAGAAATGAACTTTTTCTTGTAACTTTTTATTAGCTTTTTCCCTAAACTATATTTATTGCTATGTATCCATTTGTATGCCCTATCACAAACATAATATTTAGGACATGGAGTAAAAACTGTACATGTTACTGCATAAAAAGCATTATTAATAGTCTTACTAAGTGTTTGCTGATCAGAAAGGGATGGTTAATTTTTTACTTCCTAACACGGTAGTTACTTCTACCTAGACCTTTTACTGGGTTTTAGTTACATTTAGGAAACTGGCTGGTTGTTTTGTGTTGACATGTAACGGATTATAATTTTTCTCCTTTTAAATGATGAGCAATAGGATTTGGTTAGCGTTTTCATGAAAAATGCCTGATTTTCAAGAACAGATTCTTATAATTACCATTTTGTTATATTAGACTGGACAAAATAATTTTTCAGCACTTTTGAAGTTTCTACTATACTCAAAGCACTGGGCTGGGTGATACAGAGAAATCAAGGCGACCACTACGTGATTCCCCCACCCTCAAACAGCCTCAGAATAGTAGGGGAGATAAACATCTATTCATCAAACTACAATACAGGTCTAATTGTGGAAAGCAACAAAACTGAAGCAGAAACAAAGCTCTGTGTGAGCAGAGAGATGGATTAATTCCAACTGGAACAAAGGATGGAGATTTGACAATGAAGCTTAAAACTATCAAGTTAAAAATGAGAGTTTACAAGCATTAACAAATGTGTTTGTGCATATTAATCACAGCATTAGGGCTCTAAAGAGAATGGCAAATATGTCAAATTCTGACTTATCCCCTCAGTAGTAGGGAGGAGGTACAATTTTGCATTGTTGGTGAAAAGGAAAGTCTATTAAGAAAACAAATAGGGTAAGCAAGAATATGAACGAAACATCTACTTCCTAAGCAAATAAGTGCTTGGATTATTTTAAAATTATACATTAGTCATATGACCTTGAGCAAGAACTTAACTCTGTTGGCGTCATTTTTCTCATATGTAAAACTGGGACATGAATTAAATGATTTCTGAATGTCTCATAAAGTCAAAAATGCTATAATTATATAATTTGCATACAATTCAAATTATTCAGTGCCTGCCATGTATACGATGCCATATGCACTGGAAAGTATTAAATAAACATAATGCACAACCTCTGACTTCAGAAACATCATCTTTTTGGAGAGATCCATCAATGTCAGGATCTATGTGCCCAAGTGCCAAAAGGCAAGCCCCAAATAATAAGCAACTTGGGAACTGAGAGAGCAAGAGGGTCTTGGAGCCAAGGGAAGCAGCTGGCGGGGACAGGGAAGGACTTAAAATATGCCACAAAAGAAGTTTGGATTTGAGGAGAAAATTAAGAGGAAGAAGCCACCAAACTTCTCTACCTACCTCCCACCCCTGACTAAAGGCAACCCCAAAGGGGGTGTACAGGAATCATTAGAGCTCCAGATCACTGTTTGGAAAATACTACTTTATCATTCAGCAGTTAGCTACTAAATGCAAATATCTAGGCCATGCATTAGAGCAATTGGTATCGGCTGGTTTTCAAGGCTTCTATAGTATGTTAACTTACATTTTGTTATTTCTGTGAGTACTGTTCTTAGTTTTATGTGGTCATCAATTCAAACTGTGAAAATAAATCTACAGTCTGAGCAATAGTAGTAATGATGAAAACCTTAATACCTTATTCCTAGTGTTTATTATTAATAACGGTTGGGTCTGGACCTAAATGTAAGGCCAGACACTATAAAACTCTTAGAGAAAAACATGGGCAAAATACTCTATGACATAAGTCACAGAAAAATCCTTTTTGACCCACCTCCTAGAGACATGGAAATAAAAACAAAAATAAACAAATGGGACCTAATGAAACTTAAAAGTTTTTACACAGCAAAGGAAACCATAAACAAGATGAAAAGACAACCCTCAGAATGGGAGAAAATATTTGCAAATGAAGCAACTGACAAAGGATTAATCTCCAAAATTTACAAGCAGCTCATGCAGGTCAATATCAAAAAAACAAAAAACCCAATCCAAAAATGGGCAGAAGACCTAAATAGACATTTCTCCAAAGAAGATATACAGATTGCCAACAAACACATGGAAGGATGCTCAACATCACTAATCATTAGAGAAATGCAAATCAAAACTACAATGAGGTATCACCTCACACCAGTCAGAATGGCCATCATCAAAAAATCTACAAACAGTAAATGCTGGAGAGGGTGTGGAGAGAAGAGAACCCTCTTGCACTGTTGGTGGGAATGTAAACTGATGCAGCCACTATGGAGAACAGTATGGAGGTTCCTTAAAAAACTAAAAATAGAACTCCCACACGACCCAGCAATCCCACTACTGGACATATACCCTGAGAAAACCATAATTCAAAAAGAGTCATGTACCACAACGTTCATTGCAGCTCTATTTACAATAGTCAGGACATAGAAGTGTTCATCGACAGATGAATGGATAAAGATGTGGCACATATATACAACGGAGTATTACTCAGCCATAAAATGAAACGAAATTGAGTTATTTGTATTGAGGTGGATGGACCTAGAGTCTGTCATACAGAGTGAAGTAAGTCAGAAAGAGAAAAACAAATACCGTATGCTAACACATATATATGGAATCTAAAAAAAAAAAAATGGTTATGAAGAACCTAGGGGCAGGACAGGAATAAAGACGTAGAGAATGGACTTGAGGACAAAGGGAGGTGGAAGGGTAAGGTGTGACAAAGCAAGTGAGAGGCATGGACATATATACACTACCAAACGTAAGGTAGATAGCTAGTGGGAAGCAGCCGCATAGCACAGGGAGATCAGCTTGGTGCTTTGTGACCACCTAAAGGGGTGGGAAAGGGAGGGTGGGAGGGAGGGAGACGCAAGAGGGAAGGGATATGGGGATATATGTATATGTATAGCTGATTCAATTTGTTATAAAGCATAAACTAACACACCATTGTAAAGCAATTATACTCCAATAAAGATGTTTAAAAAAAAAGAAGGAAAATTAGGCACATAGAAAAATATAAGGTGATAATTAACTCAAGGAAAAACCAAAAGCTGTACCACAAAGTAAACTTTATTATAGTATATCTAGCTCTAAAGTGATTGGTATTTAAACAATCATAATGATATAAACACTGATTACTGATTTATCTAAGATCATGATACAACTATTTGAAAGGATGGGAAAGAGGAATCAGGTGGCGGGTGTCCATTAAATCCTTATCTATCATAAAGGGAAGGCAATTAGGACTCAAAGTCACTCATGTGGAATATAAAAAACTGATAAACAATAAATAAATGAACAAACCAAACCAAACAAACACATAGATACAGAGAACAGAGAAGTGTTTACCAGATGGGGAGGAGCTGGGGTGGAGGAGGAAAAAATGGGTAAAAGGGATCAACTGTATGGTAACAAACAGAAACTAAATCTTTGGTGGCAGCATGTTGTAGGGTATACAGAAGTAGAAATATAATGTTGTACACATGAAACTTATATAATGTTATAAATCAGTGTAACCTCAATAAAATAATTTTTAAACTAAAAAAAATAAAAAATAAAAAAATAATGGTTGCGTCTGTTCAATGATTCATACACCTTCCTCCCTGAGCGCTCAAGGCTGCTATTAGCTCATTATCACAGGTATTGTCACTGGGCATAGTATTCTATGAAGTGTAACGGTGTTCTGATTATTACATTGTGGCATGTGAATAATGCACTCCATCATTTCATAGGCTATCTTGTATAAGGGTAACTTACTATTACTTTAAGCTATCTTAGGAAATGAGAATGAAATTTTAACATCAGAGATGCTTTCAGTTAAACACAGTGACTTGTTCCCAACACAGTAATCACACACATTCATTGTACTTAACAAGGTGGGAAAACTGAAAAAAAAAAGTAAAGTACCTGCATTATTTTTTTCTGTAAAAATGCATTTTAAACCTTCACCAAAAAAAGGAAATCAAATTATGCAAAGGTTTTGTAGCCTTTATACAGTTACAAAGGTAGTCTATTTCATAACATACTTACTCAATACTATATTTTTTTAACTAACTGCCTTCATCGCCAGACCCTCTGTCAATCTTCCTCATGTACCATGTGAACTTATGACTAATTAGTTCCTGTCAGTCTGTCTTTTCTTCTAACTTCATAAATCAGCATCATGACAAACACCTCTGGACACTGTAAAATAGGGTAGCTTTTTACCCGTTTAAAAGGGGTCTGAGAGCACTCAGCTGTTCATATCATCAGGCACTGTGTAGATGCAGTGATCAAATTCTACCTTGAGGGAATATGTACCATGAGGACAGGTCTGGCTAATGGCTGGATCACACTAAATATCATGAGTTTCCCTTCGAGCTCTGAATTTTAATCAAGATTTGCTCCTGATTTTTAATCTCCAAACCATAAATCCACCTTCGAAAAGCCAAGTGGAAACGGAAGACCAAGATTTCAAAGGGAGCAACGGCTACGGTCCTATCTGTGACAAAGACATTTAAAACCTCAATACAGCAAGTCCTTGATATCATCCTTTGCCATCACGTCTGAGGAATCTTTGTCTCATAATTTCTAATTTGACAGAAAGCACCAAAATCCCTTTCCCTGGACAAAGGGACAAGCTCAAGGATAGAAAGAAATTTGGGAACAAGGTACCATTTACCTGAAGAGTAGCATTGTCAATTAATGTGTAGCTCCACTGAGGTGCAAGGTGGAGGGACGCCTGAAAATCAAGGGGACCGTGTGCTTTTGTACATTAAAAAGGCCAGGTTCTTTATTTCATGAAAAGTATGACTAAGGTTTGTTGAAAGGAGGAATATGCATGTCTCATGAAAACTAGACTTGGGTGATTTTTGAAAGAAAACAAATTAATTCTCATGGTCACCATATTGTTTATGTCAAAAACTTGACGAGAAAATCAAATCACAGCTCTGCTGTTGGGCAAAGATAGAACAAGAGTTGAAGCACCTTCCATTCTCTCAACCCCAACTCCCTAGAACCAGGGCGCCCCCTTCAGCCATGAGGAGACTTTTAGAGCAGACGAAACTCCACTGACATCCAGCCAAGATAACTGAGGACACAACTGGAAAGGCACATGGTACTGAACAAGGTCTCCCAACACTTTGGTGTGTCCCGAGAGAGAATGTGGAGACCCTGAGTAGGAAAGGGTTAAAGAGAGTTGCATGGGAGGGGTTAGAACATAATAAGTACTGTCAAGGAGAAGACTTAGCATTATGTCAGTAAGGAGCGTCTCTATGAGTCACCCTCTGATGGAAGACTTACCAAAGGAGCCCCTATGTTATACCAGGACGTAATTCCAAATACTCACACTCTGCTCTGGTTCAGGACACTTACAAAGGAATCAATGAATGGGCAACTCAAACCTCCTTTGGAAACCAGAGTGTATTCATTTGAGGAAAACAGGCAAGGAGGTAGCACCTGGAGGGCTCTGGCCAACTCCAAGAAGTGTGCAAACCTGTATTCATCTACCCAGCCTGGGGGATTCTACCTATGATTTCCCAGACTCTTCACCATTCCCCTGCACAGAGGATCCCGAGGAACCATTTTCCAAATCTCAAAAGCCCTCTGCAGGAACATAAATTTCAGTCTATCTGGTGGTGCTTAAGCAAATCATGTCTTTTAGAATAAATTCACACATGGTAGGAGTTTGAACTGGATAACATCTTTGTTTGCATAACTATTCTATAACTTTACTGGTAGCTATTCCATAACTCACTGGGTAAAATCAGGGTCCTCAAGATCTTATTTTCTATAGGCACAGAGAAGAAGTGGGAGGAGGGAGAGGAACAGAATGACGGGGAGGAGAAGCGAGAGGAAAACACAGCACAACCACATCAGAGTACTTTATTTAGCCTTAAAAATCCCAGTGTTCCAAAGTCTATAAAAATTAGGTTGCTTTCCTTCTCTAGGCAAGATGGTACTTCGACCCTTACTTATCGCACTGGGCTTGAAAACTCAGACCACCGTGAGACAGCCAAGAGGGTTCCACTGAACATTTATATCCTAGCAAATGTAGAACCAAGTAATATCCAGAGGGCTTCCCTGGTGGCGCAATGGTTGAGAGTCCGCCTGCCGACGCAGGGGACACGGGTTCGTGCCCCAGTCCGGGAAGATCCCACATGCCACGGAGCGGCTAGGCCCGTGAGCCATGGCCGCTGAGCCTGCGCGTCCGGAGCCTGTGCTCCGCAACGGGAGAGGCCACAACAGTGAGCGGCCCGCGTACCGCAAAAAAAAAAAAAAAAAAAAAAGTTATATCCAGAAATAACTCACTGCTTCCCCCTGCCCGAAGATTGAATTTTCTAATTGTCCAAACCATCTTGAACCCACATAGAGAGATTTTCCAATGAACTACTTGATTCCAGGGATAGCAAAACTGTCAGTAGTTTCTTTCCAGGAACCTTTGCTAAATCCAGCTTGTCCTCTCTCAACTGGCTTTGGTGGCTGGGAGGGGACTGTAGTGGTTCTTTTTTCTTCTCTCAGCCACCCTTCACTGAGGTCCCGGACATTGATGAGTCACTTTTGAAAGAACTGCCACATCTGGGTGCTGATAGGCTTCCAGAAAATGGGAACGATAAGATGAGGAACTGTCTACACCATTGCACCCCCGTCCCATGCATTTGGAAATAATGTCTTTCTTAAGGTAAGTAGCACTGCTACTCAGCTTCCTGTGCATCCCATTGTCTAACACTCTTACATCAATGAATTAAGTGCATGTTTTCGTACTCAAGTCTCCATGCAGTTTTCCTGTGCTGCCTCCCTTTAGGGTCATGATTCTTAACCTTGTTATGAATTTGATTAAATGATCAATCTCTCTGTATAGAAAAAAAAAAACAGATGCACAAATACACAACATTTCAGAGGGTTTCTGGGTTCCCTGAAGCCCATGAGCTGATTACCTAGGGGCCCATGGACAGTTAGTTACTAAATCCTATGCAACCACATTGCTTCTGGAAATACTTACATTAAGTTTTCTGCGGTTGTATTTTGAAAAATCAGCAGCTCTAACTCATTTTAAAAGGCTCAGTCACTTACTTTCATTCAAATGTATCTTTAAGATGAGGAGATGACGTTCTCCCAGAGGATGGAGGGAAATTGTCCTAAATGCCAGTAACTAGACTTTAAGCATTACACATAATATCACAAGAAATTGGGCAATAGGACTGCAAAAGGACAGGACACATGTCACAGATACTTGGGAATACATTTAGACAAAGTCTATTGCCTACATTTGGACTGAGACTTTCCATACACTTGACATCATTGGAATACTCAAGAATTACAAATATTTGTCATATTTTATACGTTGCAAATCTGTCTTATTATATAGCCAATGTAGATAAGATCTTGCTAGAACTTTTTCACTTTAGTACTAAATCTCACTTTATAATAAAAACATGCAGCTCAACCCCAATGGCAGAGTTTTAACTAAAATGTTGTATTAGGTTGACATGAAGCAGCAAAGTCAGTAACAATAGCTTCAGACACCAAAGAGCAAAAATACACACAGTCAGCAGGAAAAGAAAGGACAGTGAGCCCAGAAAGAGCAAAACCCTGGAGGCAGGGAAATGTGAGACTCTAATCCTTTAGACATAAACTCTAATCCTAGAAAAATACAGAAAATAAGACATGAAGGAAGATTTAATATATAGATTTACATAATATAAAAGATAGAAACATTTTAAAGGGAGCATGGACTTATTGCAAAGCTAGGAAGGTATGACATACATACAAGGACAACACCAGCTTAATCCCCTAAAACAAACCTCAAAATCATCATAAAGCACTTAGAATTTTCTTGGAGAATCAATTTAACTTGTAATTTAAGGTGAAGTTTAGAACTGAAGAAAAGCTGACAAACAAAATTCTCTCTGCATGTTGGTATCAGATTTCACATCTTTCTAATGAAGAAGACCATCTGGCTTTCTTTATTCATGTATGCAGTCTTCTCAGATGTGGCACTATTTGCTTCTGCTTAATTTTGTAATATTCCCTTTTCTTCCTTTACAGCTTTCTTCTCGAGCATGCCTTAGAGAACAACATTCTCTAGAATTCTGCTGAATTGCGTGACTTCTGAGATTCTTAGGGAAACCTTTCATTGTTTTTGCTATGGGAAAAATCTTTGAGGAAAGTTATTAGTATAGTACATTAAAAACAAGAAATATTTATTAGCCCAAGCGAGTAGGAAGCTGGACTAGATTTTTATACAAGAATATTTTATATAAGAATCTATGAGACACAAGAGGGAAGAGATATGGGAACATATGTATATGTATAACTGATTCACTTTGTTATAAAGCAGAAACTAGCACACCATTGTAAAGCAATTATACCCCAATAAAGATGTTAAAAAAAAAAAGAATCTATGGCTCTATCGCATGTAGGTTACAAAAGACTGTTCCTGTGCTCAGAGGGCTTGCAATCTAGCTTGCAGACAGAATAAATAGGTATGAAATTTCAGGCACTGGATGATCAGTGTCAAATAAGTGGTACACACAAGTGTGCAGAGAAAGCAGGGGATCATGCAGGGTTGGGGTAATCATGAAGTTTCACGGACCAGTTTCAAGGAACTGGCTGCTCTCCACATGGATGCCTGAACAAGATGGAGCTGCATGAAATATACTGATTACGATTTCAGAGACCTCGAACCTCATTTTTTACTTATTTCCCTAGTCAAACCAGCTTGTACTCTTGGTGGCAAGTTCTACGTATCTACCCAGAGAACCAAATGCTAATAAAATTCCAGGAATTGAGAAATCAAATTTAGATTCAAATCAATCTTACACTTGTTCACTCACTTGGTATAATAAACACCACATGAAAGAAGAAAAAAAATAAAGTGGGAAAAACATAAAGTAGTAAATGGTGTATATTTAACTGTATTCCATTAGCCATTTTTCCCTTCTCAGGTGAAGCTGAAAGTGGTTCTGGGAAGAGAAGATTATAGTGACTTCGGTTTTTTTAAAAGCTTAGTAAATTTGGTGATTTATTAACATGCTATCTTACTATTAGTGTACTAGTATTTTCAGACTCAATGAAAAATGGTTTCACAACTTATTTTATGATAACAGATGCTAGCATTTCAATGCCAATCTTTCTCACACAGTGTTGGATCATCATCTAATAGATGTGTAATAACTAGAAATGACTCTGGATAGAGGAATTTAAGAAAAACCAAAAATGCTCGTGAATACTTGAAGAAGATGATGAATAAATATACACAACTTCTGTGTCCTGCTACTCTCTTTTGAATTTAAGTTCAGTTTGGCGATTTTTGTTTTTGACCCAGATTGAATGGAGCTGGTCTAATGAGTAGAAGAAAATGGATTCAGTAATCTCAGTAAGTCAGGAAGATACATGTAGACTCCTTGTACTGGGTGTATATTCTAGTTAATTTCTAATAGGAAAGTGTTTCGAAAATAAATTTGGTTAAAAGAACATGTAGTTATATACTTAAAATATTTGTCCTAGAAAGGTCTTTTACTATCATCAAGTAAAATTTACCAGGTTTCAAGGGGATGCACAGATAAACTAGAAGCAATAGTGTAAAGTTTAGAGTCTCACTCAGGTTTTCAATGCTGTATCTCCTTTCCTCCTTCTCATCTCCTACCATCTGGCCCTCGGGCAGTAACCCGGCAGTGTAAACCTCAGTTGCCACCATAAACTACAAACTACCTGCTGCTGAGGCATTGAGGCTCCAGTGTCCTGGAATCCACAGGCACCGAATTTATAATCTCTATTCCTAAAATCTGAGGCAAACAGTAGCTCTTCTCACAAAGCTACATCAGTCTGGGAAAAGAAAACCAAATCACCTTGGCGTCTGATAGCCAAAGTCAGTGGGATTCACAGGATACTATTTTCAGCAGGTTAGGATTTAGGGCATTCCCCCAGAGTAGGGATGGGGTGGTGGGCGTTTCCAGCAAGTTCCCAGGTGATGCTACTGCTGCTGCTCCGGAGACCTCACTTTGAAAACCACCGGTCCATCCGTAGACTCCGTTCCTCCCGTCATCCCTACCCACATGGCCGTTTGTTTCCAGGCATGCTGAAATTATGCAGAATGCCAGGGCTTCATGTCTGCAGGGACAGACTCTTAACACGGTGGCACGGCACCTAAAATAACTTGCCATATTTATTTTGATAATATTACAGTATCATTCCTCAAATGTCACTAATTTTTTTCTATGAAGCTTAATTTTTGAAATTAGAGGTGACAAACTGAACAGAATTATAAATTTATTCTTATTAATGATGATATTTCACTCTTGTTTTCTCTCTGCCCCTCACTCCTAATTCTGCCCCTTTGTAAAATGTCTCAGTGGGAATAATGGAGCAGCTTTTCCATTCTCATGGACTTCCCCTTGCTCCAAAGACATCTGAATAAAGAAGAGCAACGTGAATGGTAATTCTGTCCTAGTTCTATCTCGTATGCTTGGCCAAGAATTCACACACCGCAATATTGGAATGTTCTCTATAGGGCACTGTCTGACTAATACAAATTTCCATTCGTTTCCATTCTGTGCATCTAAAACATTAGCTCAGATTCCTAATTTTGATATTAATTCAAGAACATATGTAAAAACAGTTTTGAAAATTAATGATATTATGTAATGGTTCTGGTCAAGACTCTTGGTTGCAAGGAGAGCAACCAACTCAAGCTAACTCTGGTAGAGCCATTTGTATACATCTGGAGTTTCAGGAGAAGTGGGTCTCTGATTCAGGGGAATGTCAAGGAAGCACAGTTGGGCGCTAATTAACTACAGCTGGGAAATGGTACCTAGAGCGGCCAGGGACTCTCTCCACCCTCTTTCTCCCCGCCCCCAACATGACTTCTCTCATAAATGATGCCTTTTCCCTCAATTCTCTAACTCCACAAACTTGATCCCCTCCCCCGTCCCACCCCATTCCAGCCAAACACACACTCTACACGGCCTTTCGTCTTGACTCCCCACACCTTAACTGTTCCAGTTTCTCAAGGTCCAACCCATAACTTTACAGGAGAAAAAAATGGCCCCAGTAATTTCAGCTCCCCCCCGCCCCCAGCCTGGATTTTTCTTCCTCAGCAGTGGGGGCTGGTCACCCATAACAAGACTGTTAGCCTAGGCCTACTCTTTCACAGGAAAAGTGGGAGCAAAACCAATGAAGGAGGAGAAAGGAAGCAGGATCGTGTAGAGAGATAAGTAAAACCTGACACAAGGCTACCAACAGCCTCGGTCAGCTCATGGCAACCATCCAGAGTTGATCCAAGCTGGAGCAAGATCCAGGGCCATTATGCCCCTTCACTGACAGTCACTGGATACGGGCTACCCCTGCAAAGAGGCGTGACCTTGGGTGAGTCACTTTACTTCAGCTGAAGCAACTCTCAAAGAGGGCTGACAGCCGAGGACTGTCTTCCAGCAGCACTCCCAGCAGCTGGAGACTGTCCTTCATTCCTGAAAGACATCTGGGCAGCACATCACACCATACACTGCAGCCTACCCTTGCACCATATGAATCCACTTCTTTCTCTAGGTTCTGGGAGCAACTCCTCCAGGATTCTGGTAGACTTCTCTTCCTGGCGGAAGCTTAGAAGAAGACTAGTGAGAAGAACCAGATCCTCCTCTGCTGGAGCTGGTCTTAGTGCCACAACTGATGTTCACTGTCTCCCTCCTCTACCACCCAGTATAGATTCCTCTCACCCGCAGCCAACACATCCTCTGGTCACCATTATCTTCCTGATGGTGTAACTCAGAGCCTCCCTGGAATCTCATCACTATGACCTTCTCTGATTGGGGTTGCTGTACTTGTCTATTTACGATCAATGTAGGACAAAGGAGCACCAAGACGTATCCAAGTGAATCACGCCGGTGCCAGATGTGTTCCTCCGTGTTCCCACGTGTTCCAGCAGCCCTACACCCTCCTGATTGGGATCAGTGATCTCTGCCAAAAAGGAAATTCATCTTCTTGCCTCTGCTGTTCTTTGGCACAAGGAGCCCAAAGTACCTAGACAGCAGCTTTAGCTTGTAGTTCAAGGGGAGTTTTGCTGTGTCCCCTGATGAAAGTGATTCCTCTTTGAGAAAAACAATCTCTAAACTCAGAGGAATGGGAAGCACAAATTTCCTGAGTGGGTCGATGGGAGTTATGGCTAGTGGGATCACTCCTGTTTCCCGCACACCTGGTTCCTGAACTATATGTTCCACCTATTGGAGACATAGCACCATTGAAAGGTCTTTGATTTAAGGTAGTTTGCATCCTAGAGGATGGAGTCTCATCCTGGCAAAGTATTATTTTTGAGTTAGCTATTCAGCTGGGCCTTCAACAGTCTGCTCCTTTATTCTATCAAGCTGGCAACTACTGGATGATGCAGTATGCATTACACAGTGAATTCTATGGTCATTGATGCCCACCTGTCCCTCCTGTTCAGGTGTCTGTGTGTCTGTTGGCCTGATGTATAGGGATCCCTGCTTAGGGACTGAACACTCTGTAAGCCCTATGAGAGTGGTGTTGGCTGAAGCCCTCCAGGCAAGAAGAGCAAACCACCCATACCTGGGATATGTGTCCTTCCTGTAAAATTGAATTACTGCTCCTTCCAGGATAGAAGGGCTCAAATGTAGTCAACATGCCTCCAAGTAGACGCTGGTCTTCCCAAGGGATGGTGCTGTATTTGTGGCTCATTCTTTGTCTCTGCCACTGGTATTGTGGACATGAATTGTCAGCTCAATTAGCCTTCTTAAGTGCTGTTGAGCTCATGTAGAACTCCATCTCTGAAATCATGGCTACTCATTTCATGCATGTACGTCAGCACTGGAGTAAATGAAGAGAGAATTTCGCTGGTTTTAACAATCTATTTTGTTGTTCAGTGCCTCTTCCATGGTGGGTATTAATATGCAATAGAAAGACATTCACACTTTGTCTTCATGCTATATGCCCACCCACGTGCCTCTCCCCCAGATCTCCATGTCCCCAATCTTCTAATCTTTCTTCCTCTAGACCAGCCAACCAAGACATTCACTACTGCCCATGTGTTTTATGTTTCATCCTTGAGCCACAAAGTAAAAGACCAGATGCACTGCCTGAAGCTCTACCCATTGGGAGGGCTTTTTTTTTGCGTTACGCGGGGCTCTCACTGTTGTGGCCTCTCCCGTTGCGGAGCACAGGCTCTGGACACGCAGGCTCAGCGGCCATGGCTCACGGGCCCAGCCGCTCCGCGGCATGTGGGATCTTCACGGACCGGGGCACGAACTCGCGTCCGCTGCATCAGCAGGCGGACTCTCAACCACTGTGCCACCAGGAAAGCCCCAGGAGGGCTTTTTATCACCACCTTTTTTCAAGAATATGCCTGAATGGTACTATAGTGCAACCACTGTTCATTTTCAGCTACTCCTCTTATTAACAATGCTTAAGATTTTTTCCTCTTCCATCAGCTGTTATAAAGGATGACCCACGTTACCACAGATTCAGACTGAAAGGGAGCCACTAGGACAATAGTGGTAGAGAAAGTGGGTATCTGCCCTACATGGTTCAGATTGCTTGTGCCCCTAGTTCTGTTTATGATCCGAGATGAATATCTTCCATCCTATGAATGGTTAGTTGATGTACCTGACCTTACCATATAGTGGGTCTGATAAAATCCAACTCACAATGGACAGTTCTGCCCAAATGAGCACCTGGTGTCCCATGGTCAGGTGTTCTGTCTCTCCTAAGGCCAGTAATATGCCAGGAGCTATCTTTTAAAAGATGTATAATTCTCTGCTTCAAATGGCATAGTCTTTCTCCAATACCCTGTGGACCTGTGTTGTGGTTTTTCCCAGTAAGGACTTACCATAAATTCCACATGATGCGTTTTTCCACCACAACTATCTATTACACCACTATACGACCTGATAGATCACATACCTCAAGTGGCAAGGCACTCGCACTGCAGCCGGGACTTGCTGAAAGACTTTCTTGCCCTGGGCCTAACTCAAAGCTGTCAGCCTTTTGTGTCACCCAATACATCGGTCAGAGTATTATTCCCAAGTGTGGAATATGCTGCATCTAAAACTTAAAAAGGCCACCAAACATTGGATTTTCTTCTTTATGGTAGAAGTTGCAAAATAAATAATCTGTCGTTTACTTTGGAGGAGGTGCACTGATGTGGAGGATGTGAAGAGTTCCTGAATGTTTAGCCCCCATTCTCTACAGCACATGTGCCCTTACCACGTTCTCCAACATACTAGCCATTTCTTGCTTATCCATGCTGTTTTACATGATATTATCAACACAGCAGACCAGTGTAATGTTCTATAGATCTGGTCCATATTAGGACAGCTGAAGAGAGAGTTGACATAACACTGGAAAAAAATGGTAAATACTACTGTCCAAAGTGAATACAAACTTTGTTTGTCTTTTTGAAAAGAGACAGAAAATAATGCTAAGGAAGAATTCCTAAGGAAAACTGATGGCTAAGGGTCATTTTCTGTTAGCCCTTCCATCATCTGGGAATAAGTACTCTAGTTCTAGAGAAGGATTCTGGGCAGGACCAAAAGACATGTGTACTACACAAAAAACCAATATTCTAAGAATTAGTATTATTAAAACTAATTTTTAATAAAATAATGTGACTATAGGATACTTTACTATGCGTGAAGTATTTTGAAAAATTACATTTTTCTTTACAACAACTCTGTGAGGTTATCAGGTTGGGTATTATTATCTTTAATTTATACACTGTTAAAACCCTGAGGCTCAGAGAATTTAAATTAATTCCTTATGTTAGAAAAACTATCACTCACTTGATGTTTGATGTTTCCACAAATATCAAACATTTGATATTAGTATAATTATCAAATGATTAAAAAAAACCCCACACAACCTGACATCAGATTAAGAGGCTTTCCACTCTCCCACTGAGGATTTCTGTATGATAAATAAGACCAAAGATTCAATAATAAGAGTATAACATCAAGCTTCCCCTCTAGAATATGTGAGTGAATTTTTAAAAACTTTTCATTACAGCTCTGCTCTTTTACACTGAGAAATAATTATAAGGATTGACACTCAAGAAACAGGTCAATCAGTGAATTAAGAAAAGGATTATTTTTGGGCTTCCCTGGTGGCGCAGTGGTTGAGAGTCCGCCTGCCGATGCAGGGGACACGGGTTCATGCCCCGGTCCGGGAAGATCCCACATGCCACGGAGCGGCTGGGCCCGTGAGCCATGGCCGCTGAGCCTGTGCGTCCGGAGCCTATGCTCCGCAACGGGAGAGGCCACAAAAGTAAGCGGCCCGCGTACCGCAAAAAAAAAAAAAAAAAAAAAGGACTATTTTTTAAAGTAAGAGTGCTTGACAGTTCTCGTGGGCTGGAGGGAGGCATCTCTTCAGACTCTGAAATAAAATAAATATCTTCTCTGAGAGTTAAAAAAAAAAAAGTCAATGCTTAAAGGATTAGAAAAGAATTAAGCAAATTTCATCTTTGAAAGAAAGACTTAGCTAGACCCACAAATTTCAACTATAATCAGAATGAAAATACAGTTAAATCTAAATAACTATAGTAAGCCATATTAAAGGGGCTTAGTTATCCATGGAGGGAGAGAACGAGTAGCTCCAGTGGCAATACTGGCATTATCCAGTCAACCCTATCCCTATTAGAGTATGTCCAGCCCAAGAACTGATGGCCCAGGCCCAGTGGGAGGCAGATTCAAAAGATGAAGATGGATGTATAAGGCCATCTTCACTTGAACTCACAAAACATCTTTATGAAAATAAACCCTATGCTGATGTTGGCAATGATGGTGTTAAAAACCAAGTGCTAGTAAAATTCCACTACTGTAATTCTACTGTCAGGGCTCCTTGTGCCCATCTTTCCCATCACCCAAAAAAATAAAATAAAAAAAAAAGGTCATCAAGCCTTCATGCCTTTCTTGCATGGCAGCTAGAACATTTGGTGGAAACTCCCCAGCCACTGACATGTTTACTCTCCTAATTTTTCACTCAGTTTGTTCTTGGCACCTAGAGAGGACAAGCAATAACTATCATAAGACACATATGGCAGGAGAAGGCCATTGGCTTCGCACAGACTGATGGATGTGCTTATTCCAGAAAGCTTCAATTTGCAGGAGGAATGACAAGCCAAAATCTGTATGTTTTCTCTTCTGAGGCAGCCAGGATTTCTTCAGCAGTGCCCAACCATCACAAAAACACTATAGTAGCAAGATCATGTGCTCGCCATGGGACTGGACTTAGGAAGAGTACGTTCGCAGAAAAGCCTCTCCCTCAGAAGGTTCTCCTTCCATTGCAGCCCTGCCAATGACGCTCCTAAGTAGCATCATAACCGTACAACATCCTAACTGCACAGTTCCTCCTCGAGCTCGGCCTCCAGTCACAGATCACGCTCTATAATCAGCCAGGGGCTGGCAAGGAGTACTCTCTCTACAAGCAACTTCAGTGTCATGTGGTGATAGACATCCTGGTGGCTATAATGTTCTTTACTGCTTTGTAGATGTAGGCTAAAGAGTATCAGGGGCTGTGCTCCAGAAGCAGCAGCTCCATCTAATGATGACTGAACGCCATCTACATTCCTTGGTTTCCTCAGCTACAACTGAACACAAGTCTCCCAAAGAATCCTCAGGCTACTCCAACTTTCTTCACCAAAAGTGAAGCAAAGTGATACAATAAAATAAGCCACTCAAGGGAAAAAAGGAAATATCTATCACTCCCTTTTTTCTGCATTAGATGGCTTTGCATATATTAGTGTATGATAATTATATGTTTCATACTGTCTCTCCCCACAAGGCTGTGAGTTCCTTGAGGAGCTGTGGAAATAAACAATTCCATCCAAATGAAAAAAAAGCAAAGGTTATATCCATTCAGAGCTCGCTAGAGCAAGGGAGTCAGCAGCCATCACTTGTATTTGGTAGAAACTCAAATGCAGGCAAGGGAAGAGGGAAAGCTTTATGATGCCAAAAATGGAAGGGTTCAGGTAGGCTCTGATTGGAACTTGTTGGCATGAGGAAGCAGAGGTGGGCAAAACAGAAGCGGTGCATCTTACGTGATGAGCTTGGAGAACATGTTTGGCTTTCTGGTTGGTCTTGATTTGGAAACAGAGGCAAAAAATAGGGGCGCTGGCACTCATAGGCTAAGTCCTGACCATTCTTGGCTGATTGCTACAGACCGTGAGCCAGACATCTTTCGTCATATGTAGTCTGATCATTGTTCGTTTGTATATCAGTCTCTCAGTCTCCCCATTTTATCACTGACTCTCTTGCAGAAAGTTGACCAATTCAGGAAAGGTAGATATCAAGATCTTTACCTTCACTGCCTGAGGATTCTTCAGTTGTCTCCATGGTCAACAGTATTACAAAATGTCTTTACCTTTTTGTTGTTATATCATCATGACAATCATATGAGTAGGCTGTACAGAAGCATTTAAGACTCTGGATAAATTACAACAAACCAGCATCATAACCACTATGACAAAAACAAGAATAATGAATAGTCCCTGTAAGATGATTCAGAATCAGGAACCCTAGTTGCCTAACCAAGGTCAGGAGAATAAATCCTATACGCTATGAAGATCAGCCTTAGAGAGCCAAGATGTTTCCTTAAGGCTTTTTCCTTAAGCCTGTTCTACCTTCCTTGTACCCATTTCATTGATCCAAATATAGCAAGAAATATTAGCAGTGTCACAGATGCCACCAGAACTAGCCAACAAGAAACAGCAATAGAAACGTGCATCACTACGCATGCCAACTGATCTGTTTTCCATTTAAGGCAGAGGTGGTGTTGTTAATAACATCTGACTATTGGTCTATTTGTCTGGTTTCCACTACTGTGAATACTGCTCTGTTTGCATAAACAATGAGTCAGTAATTCTTCCAGGTAGAGTATTTGAATAATTACGAGTACCGTCATTTAGGAAGTCACATCTGATTTATGGAATTGTAAATAATATAAGATTTTATTATTTATAGATTTGTAATAATAATATATCTTCTCTCCAGCCTTGGTGACTTAGAGAAT
This sequence comes from Grampus griseus, assembly GCF_964374135.1. NCBI lineage: Eukaryota > Metazoa > Chordata > Mammalia > Artiodactyla > Delphinidae > Grampus > Grampus griseus. Next base: position 68,966,624 of record NC_139007.1, on the reverse strand, counting down.
TAAGTTCTCTATGTACAGAAAATTCTCAGAATACCTTTCCTGAGGTAAATGAGATGTTAATGTGAAGCAAACAGGACCAGTGTGTCGGCCACAAAGGAAGTAGTATCCTATAGGGGCACGTGGAGATCCAGGGAAAAAGGAGTCCTTTATGACATAAAGTTGGAACCAAGCCATTACATTATCTGGTTATATATTTGGATCTCTATTATTCTTTTCCAAATAATAAGTGTTTGGTCATTGCCCTTCAAAGGTTGTTGAATTAAAATTTAGAATTATCTAGGATCTGATCAAGAGATTATAATAATTGGTCCTTTTCCTGGGAAAAAAGGACACTAGCAAAGTCACAGGTTGATTTTTTTTAAGGTCATCTGCTCATGTAGATGCAAGTAGAAATATCACCAGCTGTAATTCCCTATGGTCTCATTTGATGAGACCAGAATTGCCCAGAGGTTTTTATGATAGGGATCTGGTAATAGCTGGCATTTCTAGCAATCAGTGAGATTGAGGGGAGTGGATAGCATTTAGGATAATCTAAGAATAGCATTAGAGTATACACTGACTAACAACTATTATTATGAAGGAATAAAAAAAGAAAAAGAGCTGCAGGTAGTCAAAAAACAGTGATCTTTAGAAACTGAGAAAAAGAGTGAATATACACAAGCAAATCAAAAACAAAGCAAGAATTAGGCAGGTGTTTTGGTCCAATGTCTTGGGGGAATCTATACATTATCTGAGGTCATCTGTTTGTTTTAAAGTTCTTGAGCTAGTGCCTACTTCTGAAAATAGAGCTGTTCTGAAGGATTTCTGAGAATCCTCAGTTTGAGGTCCCCTATTCGAGTAGTCTTCCAATTATGTGGAATTTTGAATTGCCTCTTTAGTTGTGAAATGTGAGCGCAAAGATTGACTCCCTGGAGGTTCACTGCTGTGTTTATTGTTAAAACTACCAGATAAGGTTACTTCCAGGGAGGTTCAAGGGCAGTTTTTCTTTGATATCTCTTCCAATATATGAAACCTCCTGGTTGAATATCATACAGAGGCTCTTTGGGAAGATGTTGTAGGAAGGTGGCTTTCATCTGTTGGTGATAGGGAATGGGTATAGTACCTGAGCCCCTTGCAATATTTTGTCCTATCTGCATGCAGTAGGGAAGAGTTTAGTATTGAAGATGAAACCACTAAATGCATGAGACTTCCAGTTAACAATGTGTCCCTCAGGGAGTGGACCGTATGACCATAAGAACTAATGAGAATACTTTGGCCAAGGGAGCTCAAGGGTTTCTAAAGGTTCTCCTAATTTTAATTTAAGGAAGCCTTTTGTTCTTTTAACCTTTCCAGAAGATTATATGTGGTAAGGACAGTAAAGGTTTTGAGAAAGGGGTAACACTTTACAGAGTTCTTTTTTTTTTTTTTTTTTCCCCATATAATGTGTGCCTTGGCCACTGACATAAAAGTTGATATGCTACAGGCTGGAAACATAAAATCAAGCAGATTTTTAGCAACTGTAGGGGCTATAGTTTTTCAGCAAGGAAATGCTCCAACCTGTTCTGAAAATAGATGTGCAATAACTAAAACATAGTCAAATCCCATAGAGGTGGAAGCAGGATAAAGTGCATTTGAGGGTGTTCAAAAAGCCCTTGAGGCTTTGGTTTCTGGCCATGTCCTACCTTTATAATTTTTCCAGCATTATGTTGTTAACATGTGGCATATGACCCCAAAATAACCTCAGCTGTGTTTTTTAAATTTCCCCACCAATGTTGATTTAAGATAGTAACCAATCTGTCTGTACAATGACGAATAGTTTCAGGCCAATGAATAGTTTCGGCATCTGAGGGAAGCGTGCAACCAGATTTTTCCCATTCTTCCCTTTACAAACCAGGGGCTAAATGTTGGTAATTTATAATGGTCTCTTTGAAGCCCTCCAGGACTTATCCTTTCAGGGATTAGACAGGAAAATAACCTGCTTGTTTGACATACTGATCTGCTAGAGCATTTCCTTTAGTTTCCATACTATGTCTTTTTGCATAAGCCTCAACTTTTATAGTAGCCATCTCTCTAGGAAAGTAGGAGTGTGTCTGAAAGTTCCTTAACTTGCTTTTCATTTCTAATGGGGGTTCTAGCAGAAGTGAGAGTCTCCTTTTGTTTCCAAAGCACACCAAAGCCATTACTATGTCAAAAGCATATCTGCTATATGTATATATGTATATCTGCTAGATGTATATATGTTTACTCTCTGGTCTTTGGTTAATTGACAAGGTCTAGTAAGTGCAGTAAGTTCTCCATTTAGGCTTATTTTACATACGGTAGAGGACTATATCTACCTATGAAAGAGGACTGTATTCTAAAGGGGAGCTTAAATTAGTGATATCATATCCTGTTTGATAACCTTCAGCTTCTGTTTTGAGGTATGATCCATCAATAAATAATCAGGTCAGAGTTCTCAACGGGAGTCTCCAGGAAACCCGGGCAGAGTACAGTGACGATCATGAGGCTCCCCTTCCAGCAAGAATGGGGGAGTGGGAGGATTCAGAGTATTGCAATGGAGAATAATAATGTGAGAGGGAGAGTGAAAGAATTTCATAAAAAGTTAACTGGCTGGCTGAAAAGTGTTGTGTGTTCTCCGCCAGCAGTAATATCTATACTGCATGAGAAGCCATGAGGTCAAGCAGGGAACCCAGATCTAGTTCAACAGAAGCACCAACAAGTTTTACGGCAACAGCTGTCATATCAGGAGTAAGGTTATAGGAAGCAAACAGTTTTTGGTGGTTCCCCTGAAATTGAGTTACAACAGCAAAATCTTGTCCAGAGATGGCACAAATAGACAGAAGGTTTTGTGTAGTTAGTGGTGTCGAAGTAAGGTTGCTGAAGAGCCCTCTTCAGCTTATGGAAGGCCTGTTAATGCTTGCACTCTCTGAAGAGAGAGTTTCGTACCGTAGGCTCAGCCAACTCCTAAAAAGGCATCGCGATTTCGGTAAAATTTGGCACCCATTGACTACAGTATCCAGTTAAACTTAGAGATTCTCTTAATAGTTATTTTTTGAAGTGTCTAGGATAAGTCTAGATTGTTTTTAGTCTATCCGGAGAGAGTGCTTTTCCCTCATTTATGTAGGTCATACCCTAAATAATGAACCATATTTTAGCAAAAGTTGTCTTTTGAAACTGTATGTCCCTTTTCTGCTAAGGCTGAGAGAATGTAAACTGAACACTTTTTTATGAGTTTCCTTGTTCTCTGAACAAGGTAGGAGATCATCCACATATTTTTCACAATTGAATCACAAGGGAAATTTAATCTTTAAGTACTGATGTGAGGAAAAAACCCTGTGGTGTGATTGTCCAGGTGTATTGTTGTCTTATTCAGGTAATGGCAACAAGATATTGCCTATTCTGTTCTAAAGCCACACTGAAAAAGACGGAGCAACGATCCAATACAGTAAAGCAAGTGGCTTCAGGCAGAGTTAATGACAGGATGGTATTTACATTAGGTACTATCCGGAACCAAAGGATAACAATTTTGCTGATGGTGCTAAGGTCTGAACAAATTGGTATCTTCCTCTGTCTAGTCTCTTTACTGGCAGGACCGAAGTGTTACAAAGGCTATTGCGTTGTATAAGACCTCTGTATACAAAGCTCTTAACTATAGGTTTGATCCCTTCTTTTGCTTCTGGCTTCAAGAGATACTGGGGAAGTTTGGATAATGGTTTGGTAGGATCCATCTGAATTTTGCTAGGTTCTGCTTCTATTATTTTTCCTATGTCAGCTGAAATTTTAGCTCATAGTGTCAGGTATGATGTAAAGACCTTTAACTGGGCCACGTATCAAATATAATGGAGAAGACAAAGGAGACACAACTTGATTACAAATAAGGGTATCCTCAGGAAATAGTCCTTCTGGTGTGTATTTCATATTACAGTCTCATTTGCAAAGTAAATCCTTCCCTATTAAGTTTGCAGGGGTGGTATCACAGAACAGGAAGGAATGTTTTTAGTTAAGGGCCCAAGGGTTACAGTTAAGGGCTGGGAGACAGGGAACATCTGTGATTATTTGAAATACCTACCATCTGAGTGGTGTGTTTACTCTTGGGAAGAGGTTGAGCAAATATGGCAAAGCCTAATGTAGAAAGAGGATTGTCTGTGTCTACCAGTAATTGATGAGGTTGACCAGCTATATTTATATTTAATTCACCCTGAACGTTTAAACTTAAGGAAAATATTGAGCTCTTTTTCCTTCCCTGAAGCATCCCTCATTCATCCGAACTAAAGAATTTTTCTTTGCCTTGGTTTTTCTTTGGTTAGATGGGACTGCCTTTTTTTCCAGTGTCATTTCAATTTATAAATATCTACAAGTGTCCTTGTCAATAGGTGGTTAGTTGGGAAGTGTGCCACCTATTTGATCTATAGGACCTTAAGGTTATTTGGGGTTTCATCTTGGTTTTGGTTCTAAAGCCCTTTCAAAATGTTCTGTCAGGTGTAATTCAGGTAAAGGAACTATTTACCATTCCAATTTCATCTTTGAATTAGATCTCCAATTTCATGTTTAACTCCATTGTCAAAATGAGAGGAAAGGACTGCCCCTTCTTTAACTCCCAAATAATTTTGGAAGGATTTTCTAATCTTTCTAAAAATCTCTTATTATTTTATTACTTTTCTGTTTGCATGATTAAACTATGGTTCAACCAAATTTTAAAATGTTTAAAAAATTTTTTTTAATTTTAAATTGTGGTTAAGAAACACATAACATAAAACTTAATCTCCTTATCATTTTTAAGTGTTCAGTTTAGTAGTGTTAACTACATTCACATTATTATGCAACAGATCTTCAACTGATTTTTATTGGAAATATTTTGGGTATGACTTTTAGGGGACTGCTCTATTGCAGGGGGGTACATTATTTGACTCTCAGGTTTACTGTGGAAGGAAGGATCCTTATAGTTGCCTTTCTGGGTCAGTCCAATCACCTTTTGCAACTCAGAATTTAGCAACTGAGGTTTCAACCAACATGTGTACAACTTAATACAGATCAGGTAACCATGGGTCTAATGCACCCCAAGGAATTTTAAATTCTTCTATGAATATTTGCTGGTCTCTCTGGGTTTAGGGAAATCCTAGTTATAGCTCTTGATTTAATTTGGTTCCAAAGTTTAAATTCTACAGTTGCTTACACACTTGACTCATGGGAGGGATGGATTTTAGAGGAAATTGGAGTTTGGATTCTTGAAAGAATTAGGTGATTTGGACAAGAGCAAGAAAGGGAGGAGTCAAAAGAGGTATAAAAGGAGAGATCAGAAGGGAAAAAGGAAGAACATTTGGTTAGTGGGAGGCAACTGGAGGACAAGGATGGGGAGGATTTACCTGGGAAATGAGTCTTATGTTTTGTTATATGAGTTTGTCAAATTGCTCGTTAGCATTGGCAAAAAAATCTTCTAGTAAAGAAACCGTTGATGAGAATTTTATTTGGAGGCCTCTGCTACCAATAAAAATGCTGCCCAATGGGCCTGAAAAATATTATTCTCTTTCTTTCTAAGGTGTCTCTCAAATGAACAATTGGAGATCGGAGACAAGATGGCGGAGTAGAAGGACCTTGAGCTCACCTCCTCTCATGAGAACACCAAAATCACAACTAACCGCCGCACAACCATCTATAAAAAAGACTGGAAGCTAAGAAAAAATATATTCCACATCCAAAGACATAAAGAAGAAACCCAGCAAGAAAGCAGGAGGGGCACACTTGTGATATAATAAAATCCCAGACGCCCTGGTGGGCAACCCACAAACTGAAGAATAATTATATCGCACAAGTTCTCCCACAGGAGAGTTCTGAGCCCCATGTCAGGTCCCCCAGCCTGAGGGTCTGGAGGAGGAACCCCCAGAGCATTTGGCTTTGAAGGCCAGTGGAGCTTGATTGCAGGAGTTCCACAGGACTGGGGGAAACAGAGACTCCACTCTTGGAGGGTACATACAAGGTCTCGTGTGCACCAGGACCCAGGGCAAAAGCAATGACTTCATAGGACCTTGGGCCAGACTTACCTGCTGGTCTTGGAGGGTCTTCTGGAGAGGGATGAGGTGGGGGTGTGTGGCTGTGGCTCTCTCTGGGTCATAAAAGTTGGTGGCATAAATATCAAATGAACAATTGTGTTCAAGTCAAATGTTCCCCCAGAGTGGCCACTGAAAGCCAAATCATCTTCAGTGATTATGCCATTAGAAAAATAGGTACAAGACTTGAGAGCACCGAAAAGAAGCGGAAATGTTTCCAACAAAACACGACGATTTAGTCTTAGACAACCCCATAGCAATGGTCGCTAAAAAGTGATGATTGTGCACCTCATGCCTTGGGCCTCAACTAATACTTATCTGCCTCCAACCACAGACCGGACAGTCTGCACCTCCAACAGGCAGAAAACTCTCAGAACTTTCAAAGCCAAGCTCTCAAATCAGAAATTAAAGACGGAAGGAGAACCTTATCTAGTTTCGTTGCTGACACACAACAACATTTTTCCAAATGGATACTAGCTTGATGAGAAACCATAAACTCAATGGTCGGTGAAGCTGGCTTTTGAACAACAGGCTTATTATACCCGGTAACGCTCTATGACTATGATCTGTTTGGTGAGTCTCCTTCTGATTACAACACTTTTAGACGCACAACAAAAAATGGAAGCACAAAGAGAACAAAAGAGGATGAAAAGGAATGGCTTGATTCCACCAAGGATGCCAAACAAACGGGCACCAATAACAAATCCCTGGTACCAAACTGAGAATAAATAGCCAAGTTATACAAAAAGAGCCCAGTTTAGGCCTAGTTCTGACTTACCCCAGGGGCAGGGATTCAACAAGCCTCAAGCACCAAAACACAGGGGCCTCCGTTGAGTATCACACGTCTAAGTGACAGGCTGTGCAGAGTGGATCTCAGTGAAACCTCCAGGAGAACTGTGGAAATAAACAAAGACCATCCAAATGAGAACAAACAGGCCCACTTATTCAGAACTTTCTGTAACAAGGGAGTCAGTCACCATCACTTGCGCTTGACAGAAACTCAAAGGCAGACAAGGGAGTGGAAAATTTTACAGTGCAAAGAAGGAAGCCTCCAAGTCTGCTGTGGCTGGAGGTTTGCTGACACGGGGAAGCAGGAGCTAACTGGAAGCAAGATATCTTACGTGATTGCTTTAGGGAGCATATTTGGCTTTCTCTCTCTCATTGGTCCTGAGTTGGAAGCAGGGACAAAAAAACAGAGAAGCTGGCACTCATAGACCAAGTCCTGACTGTTCCTGCCTGATTGCTGCAGAAGTGTTGGTTTGACTTTCCAGGCTGGTTGCTGCAGAAGACGATGGGTCAGAGTTCCACTGTTATATACAGGTAATCCATTGCCCATTTGCATATTTAGTGTCTCAAGGAAAACCCTATGACTTGTTTAAATTTTTCTCAAGGGCTCTAGCCCCAACCCTGGTAAAGAATAGAAGCTCAATAAATATTTGAGAAGAAGAAAGAGAATGAGGGAGAGAAATAAAAGGCCCAAACAGCAGTGAACCCTAATTAAGTATGATAAGCTAAAGGAAGCGTCCATGCGATGAAGCCATTCGAGAGGTCATAGGAGGCATGCCTTCAGGTGGCATTGCTTAGCTGTGACCCACAGGAACAGCAGGACATAACCTTTCAACATGTACGCAACAGTCCAAAAAGATGTCACTTAATCAGAGAAAAGCTATAGGATACCATGCGAAAATGAAAACAGTCACAATGACTCGCAAAAAATATAATCCTCCCAGGCAAAAGGGATGGTCTTTGAGGTAGTGTCTTGTGGGAATACCTATTCAAGTGTCTTTTCAATCACTTGCTTCTGAGGAGTGAGCACTGTCAGAAACTTCTGAAATTTAGTAATAAATAAGAAGTGGCTGTTTACTTCCAGATGAAACTTTATATTGCTCTCATAGGTACCTGAGCTAGACAGGACATTACAGGACATTAGTCCAATGCCTCTTCTTTGCACATACACCTGCATACGTGTACACTGCCCAGCCCCCCACCCCCTCATACACACAAGAGACAGAGAAAATTTAAATAGATTCCAACATTACCTGGAGAAAAATAGTCATGGGCTTTTTAAAAAGGAAGTAAATCAGTGCCTAAGGTGTTTGTGAGAGGCCAAGTTAAGAAGCTGGAAGTAAACCAGGGGAGGTGAGCAAAAAATGAATTGTATGTTAATTTCAAATTAGCATTTACACTGGTTCCAGGCTTCAAAGGGCAAGGATCTGAGAAGTATTCAGAGGAGGAAAATTATTCATCCTAATTGAAAAAGGACAGTCTTGAGGGATTTACACTAGGGAGGCAGGCTCTTGGGATTATTGTAATCTGTCCCCTGTTTTTAGCTGAGCTGTGTGGAGCAAAAAGCCAGCTCCCCTGGGCAAAAAACTGAAAAGCTGGGTAGCCCTTCAAAACAAGTGATGGTCAAGGGCATCAGGAGATATTAGGTTTTAACTCAGAGCTAAAAGAAAAACAAGGAAATTTTAATAGCTTGAATAGCCAAGAGCTATCTTAAGGTGTTGGAGCTACAGAGATAACTATAAAAGTCTAAAATGATACGGGGAGAAGAGGAAAAATAATTTTCCCTCTACTCTTCTAAATTCTTGGCTGAGACCCACTTAATAATAGAGGTTAGCAAGAGAAAAACAAGCAAGTTCATTCATATGCACATCTAATGTATGCATGGGAGATACCCAAGGAAAACTGAGTAACTCAAAAGTGAAGGCTTACGACTCCAGCTGATACATAGCATCTTCAACAAAGAACAATAAATTCATAGAAATGATAAGAGAAAAGAAAGCAGTTTTTGACTTCCGAGGGTGGCAAACTGTGAGAAGGTAGATCTATGGGAGAAAACTAGGAGGAGATAAAGCCTAGTTAGTAAAGTTTGTTATGTAGATTCCTCTGGCGCCTTCTACAGGCTGATAAGGTCTAAAGTTGTTTCTGGGGATTAACTTTTGTCCTTTCTGGTAGACAGGAGAAGAGGGACACATTTACATGCTACAAAATTTATTTAGGCAAATAGGGGGAGGGCAGGGAGCTTTCCTTGTATCTGCTTCTTCTCAGTTGCCTCAGCTCAAAACAATTCTTATGCTAAAGTGGCATATTTGAGGTGGCATATTTGAGGTGGCATATTCTACTACCCTTCTGGGGTGAAGGATTCTTTATGCCTTATACTGGGTTAAATAGTGACCCCCCAAATTCATGTCTACCCAGGACCTTTGAATGTGACCTTATTTGAAAATAGGTTCTTTGCAGATATAATCAAGTTAAGATGAAGTCATACTGAATAAGGGTGGGCCTTAATACATGACTGGTATCCTACCAAGAAGGAATCTGACACAGACATAGGGGAGTAGGACAGAGGCAGAGAGACTCTCGTGATGCAAGCCAAGGAATAACAAGGATTGCCAGCAAGCACCAGAAGCTAGGAACTCTCTGAGACAGTATGGCCCCCACCAACAACTTGATTTTGGACAGCTAGCCTCCAGAACTATGAGAAAATAATTTTCTGTTGTTTTAAGCCACCCAGTCTGTAGTAACTTGTTACAGCAGCCCTAGAAAACTAACATAGGCCAGAGGAAAAAATTGGATGAAAAGTTCAAAAATGGATGTTACATAAATTCAATACATATTTATTGTGCATTAACTATGCCCCAAATTGCGGCTGTAGAGAATACAAAGATACTTATGAACAGATCCTGCACTGGAGGAGCTTAGCATCGAAACTGCCACTGATTTTCACAGGAAAAAAAAAAGCTTTTCTTTTCCTTTCAGTGACGCTGTCAGGTTAGCAACATAGTGGAAGACTGATATAAGAGAATCAAAGTCATGAGTACTCAGCAGATGGGCCATATTGTGAAATGGCTTGCAAACCACTACAGAGAAAAAAAATTGTAACTTCAGGACAAAAAGGTACAATGCAAATCAACTGGTTTCTTAAGCAGCTCTGTAGAGAAAAGTAAACTTTCTGAACTACTTTTTCTCCCCCTTCCCCCAGGATTCCTTTCTGGAAGCAAAGTGTTGGTGGGGAGGTAATTACTAATAGCAACATTAGTGCTGACACTTGCTGGAAAAAAACCTTTGGCATTTTTACCTATAACAAACCTGTCACCAGTGAAGGCACTTAAGAAACGTGCCTTGCTAGTCTTCTGAACACTAGAAAAAGAATTATGGTAATGTAAGGCATTTAACAAACACTTCATGAGTGAAAAAGGAGTGATTCTTCTTTTGCCCAATTTCTTCCCAAATTATTAGTTCATAGGGATAGAAATTGACTTCTCTTTTCCCCCAAATGATCAAATTAGAACAATTCTATCTAGTTTCAATCCCTGAAATTAAAAAAAAATTAATTTATAAAGCCTGGAACTGACTATTCCTGGGGTTAATTCCTCATGTGACCCTCCACGTCTTCTTATGTAGATCTCTTTCCAACGTCATGTGGGTTTGGGATACATCAAAGAAAAATCGCACTGCATGGAGTTAAACAGGTAAGGGGGACTTTATTCAAGACCGTCTCAGTAGAGGTCAAGACTACTGCAATAGGGGATGGAGACTGAATGTAACTCTGAATACCACCAATGGCAGCTGGGTATTTGTAGCCAATGGGCAGGGTGAAGGTGTAGATAGAAAGTTATTAAGAGGAACTTGGTTTGGTATCAAGGATAGAGGTAGACTTCTGCTAAACTGGCTTGGCAGGATTCTTGCTGAACTAGACTGGCAGGCCAAGGGTAAGACCTAATAGAGAAGAGGGCTCAGAGCAACCTGACTAATGTTCAGTCAAAGAGCGAGAGCCCTTATCAGATGATACACCCAAGTAGCCTTTGCATTAACAGAGGTGTGTTAGTCCAAGGTCCAAGAAACGGACCAGATTTACCCACATGTTTGATTGTCTTTGTTTTATTTTCTTTTGGTTTATTGGCCAACTATTCAAATAATTTAGAAATCACCCAAGTAATTTTTACTAATTGGTATGTGTGAATTTACAGAATGGCTACAATTCAAATAACTCGTATGCTTATATCAATAAAAACAAAACTATTCAAAATTGCTTTCATGGTAAGTTTCCTTTGTTTCTTATTGTTCAATGGTTGCGACACATAAAGGAGAAAAGGAAGACAAAGAGTAGACATGAATCAGGAACAGGGCCTCACCAGATGCACAGCTACGTCCTGAGGGTCTCCCAATTCCTCCCATTAGGAGAGCTTCAGACCCATTGGCTGACTCGCTCAAAGTCAAATGGAGAAGTCAGGATTTGAAGCCAGATCTGTCTGACTCCAAGATAAGATTCTTTCCATTATACCAGCAGTTCCCAAACACCAGCTCTTGGACCTGGACCAGCTCAAAATTAAGTTATAAGCTGTCAGAGCAAAATGAAAAATGCAAGGACAATGTAGTGAGCTTTTTTAAAAACAAAATGAATTCAATTTAAAGCATTGTTCTTTTTCTGAGATTACGGCCCACTTCTGGTGTTTAAAATGTTCTTTCTCTTGTGAAACGATAGTGGTTATGATGGCAATTATTTGTTTTTGTTTTTGTTTTTCAATGTCCTTACCAGACAAAATTTAAAATTTGGCCAAGCTATAAATGACACCTGAATGTTTTTGATATTTTGGTCACTCATGGAATTCCAGAACCCAGAAATCAGGACTGCCAAAAGTTCCCTTGAAACATAGAGGAAACAGGCAGCTTGACATGTTCATTCAGTGATTTCCTCACCTCCGTGTTCACTTCAACCTCTGAAATTTAGAGAAAAGTCACTCTGATTAGAAGAAAAGTTAACATCTCTAATTGTATTAGAGAACAAGGACAGACACCAAGGCACAGCTAGAGACGATGAGACTCGAGGTGATTCTAAGGAGTAGAAGAAAATCAGCCACTGGAGGGTCTAATGGCAGGAGAAGAAAACAAAAGATATTGCTCAGACTGAGAAGAAATATGCACACTATTGATGCTGCAGGCAGGACAAACAGAACCATTATCCTCTGTGGAGCCATCTTGTTTTTTTACCTCTCCAGGGTTTTACCCACTGGAGGGATGCTTGCTTTCACCAAAGAGGGTGCATCTTCCTTAGTGAACAGGCAGGAGAAGTACAGGCAGATCAGCATTCCTGTATGTGCAGGAAGGTTTCTCATTTTCAAAGGTTACTATTTTTAAGTGACCATTTTTAAAGATGACCAGACATCTCTGACATAACAGGAGGTGTTCTATTTTTCACTTCTGTCCACTTGCTTACTTGAAGTAATAGGAAAAAAAAAAAAAAAGAAGAAGAAAAAGGTCTTGTTTCCTACCTAACCAAAAGAGACAGTGTGTCATGTTTAAGAGACTTACAGTCAAGAAAAACAGGTGTGTAATGGCCCACGTTCAGTGGGTAAATCAGGATGGCTCTCTAAACTTGTGGTGCCTCTGTTTCCTTGCTAATAAAATGTGACTAATAATATTCCCCACTCAATAGAGTTGCTGTGAGAATTTAAAAATGTATGTTCAATACTACATGTACCTCCAGGTATATACAATAATGTTAGCTAACGTTATGTGGACTATATTTACTATAAGTAGGATAGCTGAGCATGTCCCAACTCAGAATAAATAATAAGCATATACTACTAAAGAGAGCCTATTGACTAAACTTGAAGTAAAAAATTAAAAATTATTGTTCACTACATCAGCAACGTACCGAGGGCCTGACAAGCACTTCTAGCTGTTGTTCTGACTCTCCCACTGATTGGCAGCTACAGATGACTAGGAAGGATGCCCACCCCACCCCCATTCCTCCTCATTCCAGAGACTCGACCTTTAACACAGTCCCCTAGGTTTCCGGATTGGAATGGGCAGGGTTATCTGTCTGCCTCAAGAACTCTAAGGATGTTGGTCCATTCTAGTCAGTAAAAAGCACTGTCCTAAAGTCAATAACTCTGTCCTTAGATTGACTCAGACTCTGAGAGAGGCAATACCATGACAGGGCTAGGGCACAGGTATTATTCCCGAGACTGGTTAGCTACTTCAATCCTTGTCCTAAGTTTTGGTTGGACTCTTTTGAGGGAATCCATTTTCCAAAGCTCTTTCAAATTCTGGATAGCTCTTCCAAGTTTATTTCTAAGTATCAGTGTCCTTTCTTATTACTTCTGGATTATCTCATACACAACCTTTATTTTTTTAAGAAGTCATCAGAGTTCATTTTAAGCCAAGATTTCTTTTTCTTATTAATTTTTTTTCTCTCATTGTAAAGTTGATAATCTTTGTGCTAAGAGACTTATGAAACAAAGTTGGATTACTCCTGGAGGCCATCTAAAGCCAGATTCCTGAAGTCAGGGGTCGCTAAAGTACGACCAGCTGGCCAAATGGGCCCACAGCCTGATTCTGTAAATACACTTTTATCGGAACACGGTCACACCCATTCATTTACATATTCTCTATTGCTGCTTTCACGCTACAAGGGCAGAGTTAAATAACTGGGACAGAGATTGTACAGCCTGCAAAGCTGAAAATATTTACCATCTGGCCCTTAACAGAAAGATTTACCATTTCCCTGCCTTATGAAGTCAGAACGCTATAAGAAAAGCTGGTCAACTCTGAGAAAAGTTAGTTGGCTACCATCATGATAATTAAGTAGCCACTTTTGCCCAAAATTTTCCAAGATCGCAACATGTCACAAGGAGATCTGACACTTGAAAACATTTTCTATTTTGATGGTTCAAAATGGGACCAAAATTACCATCTTACAATGGGAATTATCCAGGTTCCTCTATATGAAGCATCCTCTCCCAGAAACTACTTCCAATTAATTAGAGTTGAATACCTAAAAAGCCACGCTGGGGGTAATTTTGGTGGGAAGATAAGAGGATGTGACAGTCATAAGTCTAGATTACATTTAGTGAATGGGAAAAAAAAACCCTCCAAATTTGAAAATCTTTGGAAGAAAATTTAAAGAACAGTTTAGTTAAAAAATTAGTAAAGTTCCTATCTCTTTTCTCCTCACAAGAAGCCAACTGTACATCACAGGGGCACCAACACCAATATTTCTGAGCCAAATAACAAGCACTGGGTATTAATTTGCATTAATAAAAGAAGCATATTCTTGATGGGTTGCTCCCTTTGCTGAATAAGAGACAAAGTTTGGGAAAATGAGAACATGAGATGGAAGGCCAGAGGAGCTGCTTCTGGCTCCTTATGCAAAGACACGCTTTTAAACTTTAAAATAAGTAAGATATCCTTCAATTAAAGAACAAGAGACAACCATATTCTATTAAAAATGAAGCTAATACAATTTTTAGTTGTCTATTTGGCCACATGTTGCAGGCATTTCTCCTTTTTTGTGTGTGGGCTGTGTACAGCTGGGTCACATGCATTCTGCATGATGTTTAGCTTCACTGACTTTCCTTAATTCGGTCACCAATGAAATCTGCCACCCATTTAAAATTGTCACATCCCTGGTGGAAAGCAATTTGGAAAAACATTTTAAGAGACACAGAATGTTCACAGCCTTTGACCTAGTTAACCCACTGCTTGGAATTTATCTTTAACTAAACAATTGTTTATAATGGCACACACAAAAAAACCTTTACATCCAAAAATAAGAGAATAATTGAATTAAGATACATCAACTAGAAGAACTGTTAGTTACATAGCCATTAAAATAATTATGGAAATCATGTAACAATACAGAAAGTATTTATGGAATAATGTTAAGGGAGAAAAGTAGAATGTAAACTTGTATCTGCATTATGATTACAATATGAAAAATGATGTCTGCATAAGAACTAGGACTGGAAGGAACACAAAAACGATTTTTTGATGAATTGAAATATAGGATTACTTAGGGTGGTGGTATTATTTCTTTAATAAATGTTTATTTTTATGATGCTGTTTATAAGCTTAAAAACAGAGAAGAACATCTCACTTTTCCCCCTTCTCTTTAATATTTAAAATAATTTAAGAACTATATCAGTCATGGTCCAGTTACGAAGAAAAGAAACCATTCCAACTAGATTAAGCCGGATGGCGTTTATTCCCGGATCAAGGCAATGGCTGAAGAAACAGACTCTAGGTTGAGTTTCCAGAAATAATTCTCAAGGCTCTAACTGGGCACCCCCAAGAGCTGCTTCTCCTGCCATGACCAGGAAGCAGCTTGCAAAACTAGAAAGCTCTGTTTACATCTGTTAGCTCCCAGAGAACATTGCCTCTGTACGATCTGCACCAAGGCAACTGAGCTTCACGCTTTCTTCTCTTACTGTGTAACCCAGTTCTGAATTTAAGTTTTGGACAAGTGCAACAGATCGACAATACCTAAATCACATGCAAAATGCTTTACAGCTTCCACAGTACAGTGAGGCACTAAAAGGAGGCACTAAAAGGAGGCACTAAAAGACTAGGTGGTAAACAAGCCAGTTTCTAGTATCTGCCACAAAGAATTGCCAGATAAAATACAAGGCACCCAGTTAAATGAGAACTTCAGATAAACAACAAATAATTCTCAGAATTTCCCAAATATTGCACGGGACAGACTGATACTAAAAAAGTATTCATTGCTTACCTGAAATTCAGACTTCTTTGGGCATCCTGCATTTTTATTTTTTAAATATTGCAATCCTACTGTCATGGAAACCAACAGAAATTGAAATCATTCCCAATTCATACAAAGCTTTGGTGATATTTATTCTCAGATACGGATTCTTGCAATAGAGTAGCCACAAATTTCTAATGGAAGCATTTTCTTTTTTTAAACTAATAAACATTCTCTCGATTCTTTATAATTTCTCCAAAAGCAGGGAGCAAAGAGGTGTTTACATGTTGGTTAGATTCTCATAACCAATCAGAAGGTATCAGTGCTGCATGGCCCCCCCTAGAGAGAATGTATTCCTTAGAGGTAATTTTTTCTCTACCGCTTTCTTTTAACAGACAAGAAGTTAAGTTAGAACAGAGTCAGAGTTAGCGCCCAGGACTCCCAGACTTGACTCTTTCAGTCAGGTGCCTCTGAAAAGAATAAACGTCCTTTATCAGTTGTGATATATTCAAACATAAGTGTCTAAGACAAAAACATGGAGTCCTGATTAACCTCTCATAATTACTGAATGCCAGGGAAAGCATGAGTTGCCACTCAAGAACTGTGGTAGGAAAATCTCTGGACCAGGATGGCCTGGATTTTAGCCCTGAATATATTACCACCCTGCTTGGTAAGTTTGAGAATGTGATAATTCTTCTGAGTCACAGTTACTTCATCCTTGAAATGAGGTCATTAATACTTTTCCTGTTTCCTTTACACGTTGTCATAAGGATCAAGTAAGTTCACATCCGTAAAATTTTATGAAATGTAAGAAGTGCCATATAAGAAACTTTACAGTCTCATGATTGAAAATTACTAAAGTTTAAAATATTCAATATCCCAAAGATTATCCATCTGTGGTGGGCTTGTTATATGCAATACTTTCAATTCTTGCTTATTTTACCCTTGAGCAAAGTAGGTTTAAGTAGTGACAGAAGTCCCAAAGTAGAAATGGTCTAAACAAGATAAACAATTATTTCTTGCTGAAGTAAATGAACTCTGAAGGTAAATGGGACTTAATTATTCTTAGGGACTCTGGTTTCTTCTATTTTGTTCTTCTGTCATTCTCATCATACAGATTCCACCTAATTGCCCAAGATGCTGATCAACTCCAGCCATCACATTTGCATTACAGCCATGAGAAGCGGAAAAGTTTTGAAGAAGGCATACACCTTCCCTTTGTGTTGAACATGCTTCCTTGAGTGTAAACACCATTTTCACTTATATTCTGTTGCCATAATTTCATCAAGTGGTCACACCTAATTATAGCAAGCTGTAATTTCAGACAGCCACATGCTCATCTATAAATCAAGACCCCTATAGCTAAGTCAGACAATATTCTTGCCACTGCAGGTAAAAACCAAATATCTTTCCACATGAATTAGAGAGAGTCTTAGTTTGGGCTGTTATAACAAAGTACCATAGACTGGGTGGTAACAAAAATTTATTTCTCACAGTTCTGGAGGCCAAAGCCCAAGATCAGGGTGCCATCATGGTCTGGTTCTGGTAAGAGTCCTCTTTCAGGTTGCAGACTGCCTTCTTTGTGTTGTATTCTTCCACAATGGAAAGAAACTGAAAGAGTTCTCTGGGGTCCCTTTTATAAGGGCACTAATCCCATTCACGAGGGCTCCACCCTTATGACCTAATTACTTCCCAAAGGCCCCACCTCCTAATGGCACTGCACTGGGAGTTAGGATTTCAACAAATGAATTTGGGTGTTTGGGGTGGGGGTGGGGGGCAGACACTGACATTCAATTCATTGCAGAGAGGAATTCAATTAAAGATTAGAATCTTTTTTTTTTAATGCACACATAGAGTGGAAAAGCCAAACAACAGTTGCTTTAATCATATAATTAAATTACTGTCTACATTCTATAGTTACCTTGGTATGTATCAATAATAATATTAATGAATTTAACTTTGATACAGGTTGTATTTCTAATGTTCTTTGCTCAGTAGTGATAGACCACGTTTTATTAAATGTCACACTTATTGTTAATGTCTCACAGATTTTTTTTGAGCAGTAGACATGTCAGTGTATTAATATGGATAGAGAACCAGTGTGAGAACTAAAGAAATTTTTTCTAACACAAATTGTATGTTATTTAAATTCTCCCTGGTAAAAGAGAGAAGAAATGAGCTGAGACATGGGATCTGTTCACATAGACAAGGTCAGGATAGGGAGCAGGTACAGGGAAGAAATATTTTGGAATCACTAAATGAGTCAACAAATATCAGTACAGAAGTAAGATAATATATCAAATATCAAACAATAAATATCAGTACAGAAGTGAGATTTATCTTTTTGAAAAGTATTGTACTCCAATGAATTTGGTCTTTTCTGCAAGCCTTAAAGTCTCATAACTTTAACACCAGGTTTACACTCAGAATAAATATATGAGCACACAATTTAATTTTGTTTCTTATAATATATGACTTGGGGCATATATTATCTGAGTTTTAATTATCTTGTTTGTAAAGCAGAGATATTATACTACGTTTAACTTAGGATAGTCAACCAAATGGCCCTCTTTTACATAATTAAAAACACTATAAAATTATGTTATATCTGCATACTTCATTATATATAATCATACTGCAGGCACTATATACTGGTGATATTCTCTTTACTATGTATTATTGTATACACAAAATCATGTTTATTATACTTTATGAGCAATTCAAACAATTTTTCTCATATAGTTTTGACTATATACAGTATTTGTCTGATGTGCTGATTCTAGAAATGAATCATCAAGTAATTTTTTATTCCACTGCAATACCTACAACACAGATGGGTTGATATGAACACATCAAAAGAAAAAAATGGTAAAACTGTCAGCATGCAGTCAGTTCTCCATTTTGTTGGCCAAATATGAATTTTTATTCCTGAAGCCTAAGACAAGCATATTTAAATGATATAAACGGTAATAGAGTAATCTCTATAGCAAAGAAAATGACTATGTTAATCACAGTCACATAACTACACTGAAGGCCACCAGAAGATGGCAGTCATTTCTTTAAGGAATAGGATGACTCTGAGACAAATGGTTGGGATATGAGATGACAGATAGCGTGGAAGATGAAATCGTTCAGGTCACTGCTGGCTACTGCCTGTCGGCGTAATTCCTTCCCCAGGTAAGGCCAATGAACTCTTTCTGCAGGAAGTGCCGGAAACTAAAAAGCCTGACTTTTAATGCTATGGATTACACCACGAACGATTACATAAGGAGAGAAAGAAAGAGTTCACAAGTCATGGGAAACTTTTTCACCACTGTTTTTTTCTCATCTTTCTTGGCATGCTCCTCTTTCATGCTGTGTCAGCACACGTGAATGCTGAGATAAAACCTAGGGTATTCCTCTGATGTTTTCTCTAGACTCACTGATGGAAAGAGAAAACAGATTTACTGTGGTCAGGAAGAGACACTGAGGCCGATTATCTAGTCATATCCACATCCTTCAAAGAAGGTATCCAAACCTGAAATACATCTAAATCCTATATATATAGATAGATAGATATAGATATAGATATAGAGTAATCTCCTTCTCAGCCTCAAGGAATTAGGCATTAAGGCAGCAGATTGGGCCTTCATGCTGTGTGTCTTCAAAAACCCTCTCACTGATTTTTGTGACTTTCCGATGCACCACCATGAACAATAGGCTGAGCACAAAGAAATCAACAATTCTAAATTGAAGTTCTATAATAGTCACCCTGCTGTTTTATTTCCTGCCTTTTTGATAAGTTGCTTCGCCCCAGCCTATGCATATAGAACAGGAACAATTTGGTTTGCCCTTGAAGAATCCCTCCCCCACCAAAAAAGAACACTGGCATTATTCACATTTTCCCAATATGGATTCATGTAATGCCATTTTTTCAGTGCTGTTTTGAAGGCTTGGAG
Organism: Grampus griseus; assembly: GCF_964374135.1. Lineage (NCBI taxonomy): Eukaryota > Metazoa > Chordata > Mammalia > Artiodactyla > Delphinidae > Grampus > Grampus griseus. The sequence continues at coordinate 68,947,176 of NC_139007.1, read as the reverse complement.
AATGGTGAAAACTCACATTAATAAGCATAACCATTTAATTTCCAAAATTAATGAGGAGAACTCAACAGATTGAGTGCATTGTATTGGAATATCTGATTTCTTTGGAATTGCTCTGAAACTCAGAGAGGGTATGATGACCAAATGGTGCTAGACTAATGATCTTTTCATATTATGATATGAAAAGAGAGAAACAAGTATTGTAGCATGCATAGCAATTTTGTTTCAATTTGTTGATGACAAAACACATTTCATCTCAATTAACAAGTAGACTTTGTTATGAAGTGCTAGCCAGATTGCTAATAATTAAAGACTTAATGTGTCTTCCGTCATTATAATAGGACAGTGATGAGAGGCTGTAAAAAGTGTTTGAATTCTGTTTGCTCTATTTATTTGGGGAAAGGGAAAAAATCCCTATCTTCATAAAGATGAATTAAGAAATAATGCATATGATTATTCTGGGTCTTTGGGAAAAGTTAAGATATCATCTCTCAGTGCTTGCCAATGATGATACCCCAGTATAGAAATGGTCCCCAGAGGATTCCAGGCCAGATACCCTTCCCCAAACAAGTAACTCCCTGGCCCTCGTTCCAAGTTCCTGTCTCCCCCATATCTTTATAATAGACTCACTTTTTAAAAAATTAATAATTGAGAGCTTAATATATGTATGCTTTCCCATACTTGTTATACTCTTGGGTAACTGGCCTAAATGACCAGTTTTAATGTTTGTTTTGATTTGGGCAATCTAATTGTTTTAGCATCTTGTATTGAGATTACGTTAGTCACTCATTTCTTTCTTTTCCTGCAACTTAGGCATGTGGGCATGGTTCCATGCATTCGAATTATCACCAGCATCAATTTTTTAAACCCAAATCAGTTTAAGATGTCTCCAATATATTTTATGCTGAAGCCAATTGGTAATGATCCTCAGTATTTACTGAGGACCTTCTTCCCCCTAAGATTTTTAAATGATGAGCGTTTGCCCTACAGCAATATTTGCCGCTTCAAAGTCCATGTTGTGGTGTGGCTTCTTCATATCTTCTGAATGGGCTTTTATTCACCATTATCACTGTAACGAAGAAAATGGATCGACCTACACATGTTGCCTACCAGGCCCGGTGCTGTACACAAAAAGTCAAAAGAAGTGCTCTTTGGCCCTTCAGGGCTTTCTTTTAGAGATGAATTAGATCTCAAGTAGGATTATGATATGACCATTCCTGACTGAAAAATGCAGACTGAATTTTCTGGCACAAATACTCCTGAAATTTACTCTGTTTCATGCTGATCCAGAGCTCGTTCTCTGATCAAAAAAATGCAGAGAGCAGCAACGTTAAGGATACTTTTTTACCAGAGTTAGACAGCCATTGTATTTAATCTTCTTTCACATATACACACTGCATTTCCCATTTAATCCCAAACACACAGAAAATTTGCCCACGTGTGACAAGTACGGCAAGACTGGGTTTTCTATACTCATGCTGGTATTTAATACAATTGGGTAAAGAAACGATTCAGATCATAAAATTTAAAACTATGATAATCACAGTTCAATTCATATGGAGTTTCATTTAAAGGGTCAAAAGTATATTCCTATGTTCTAGTTTATTTATTTTTTCCAATCTCCTAGAATTGTAGAAAGGAAAATGTAATTGATTTTGATTTGCGTCTTTCTCACTGACCTTGTGTGGTGTAATTTAGTTTAGTTGACTTGCAAAGGTCATTCATTCACAACAGAGATTCGATCAATATTTATTGAGCACTTACTTCATGCCAGGGACTGTGCTACATGCTGGGGATAGAACACTAAACAGAACAGTCCCTACTCCTGAGGCGCTTTCAGATACTTTTATAGCCAACTAGAAATAAACTCTAGATATTCAATTCCTTAATTTTCTGATCATTTCTTTATCCAGTAAGATCTGATTACCCAATAGATTTAATTATTGAATATCTGATATTTCCTCAACTCTCAGTAGGGTGTTTAGGCAGAAATTTTTCAGGTATCATTAATTCAGTAGCAAAAATGCTATGAACTATGATCATGTTCTGAAAGTAGAATTCTTAATCTTAGTTACAGAGCTTTGTGATTTTTTATTGTATCTTAACAAATAAAAATGAGAAGATTTTAATTTTCTTACAGGAAAATTAAGAAACTATCTTTGGCTCAAAAACATTTTTTTAACGTGGAGATAGATGTCTTTTAAGAAATATCTTGCACATTATAGTCAGTTAGTGAATGGCTTTTTGAATGAATGTAAGATCTTTGACAACAGAGACTTTGCCACCTTCCTTTACTTATCTGTTTCCAGCACATAAAACTGAGTGTCTACTATGTGCTGGAAATAAAGAAGTGAATTTATTTATATTTAATGAATGAATGTGGCCTCACTGATAGCAAAAGACTAATTCTTACTATTTAACTGGAAAAGGAAAAAAAAAATCACATGAAATTCCTCAGTGAAGAAAATTGTTGTGATAGCTTTAGTCTACTAAATTTTATTATAAATACTGGCTTATTTGGATTTATTTCAACCAGTTAATTTGAGCTCTCTATTCTGTTTTTAGGTTCCAAGCATTTTTCCCACTTTTATTGTTGTTGAGAAATCTGTTGTCAGTACAAGAGTAGCTTCATTGTAAGTAATCTGTCTTTTCTTTCTGGCAGCTTTTAAGGTCTTTGGTATTCTAAGTTTCATTACAATGTGTTTACGTGGGGATTTCTTTTTTTAAAAAAAAATGTATCCTGCTTAGGACTATCTTTATTTTGCAGATTCATATCCCTCCTCAATTCTGGAAAATTCTCACTCATTATCTCATTGAATATTGCTTCTCATTTTTTCTATTTTCTCTATCTGGATGCAAGTTAAATGTATGTGAGAGCTTCTCATTCTCTTCTCCATCTTTTAATCTCCCTCTCAGTTTATCTTTTTATCTCTTTTTGCTGTTTCCTGATGAATTTCACTCTGCCTAGCTTTTAGTTCACAAATTCTTTCTTCACTGTGTCTAATCTACTCTTCAGCCTATTAAATGATCCATCACAACAGTTGTATTTTTCATTATCAGAAATTGTATTTTGGTTCTTTTCTAAACCTGCCTGCTTTATTCTAACAACCTATTATCACATTTTTATTTCATCTCTTCTTTTTATAACAATTTGGAGTACACCTTTAAAGAAAATCATATGAATCTCGATTTCCCATTATTTTAAGCTCTTGGGGGTCCTAAATTTGCTTTGTGTTACTTCCAATGACACTTGCTCTTAGCCTGTGCAGAGAGCATGGTCCTACAGAAAGGATTCACACATTAGTTGAGTGTGTCCTGGGGACTATGCTAATATGCATTATCACTGCAAGCGTTCAAGAGGTAAACGTTATCTTTTCAAAACTGAATGAAATGTGGCCAGACCTAGGTTACGAATTCTCAGTGGTGACATTTTTTTTTTCCTTCTATCCACCACCAAGGCCAACACAGACACTTTCTCTCAAAGTCTACCTCTGCTGATACATATATACTTTTTCTTAACCCATTCTTTCACCAACTGTTAGGATACTGGTTTTATATGAAGTTAAAGTTAATTGATTTCCCATCTTACAGAGCACAAGTCTGTCTCCCACTCCAAGGGGCAATTAAAACCTGGTCACTAAATCCAGCAAGTGCCCCTAAGACAGCTCATCTCCTTGATTTTCACCTTCCTCTCATGGGGGTTTTCTCTTTCTATCTTTAACACTCAGCCATGCAATCAAAATGTCTTGTTAAATTTTGCCTAGCAACATTTTGGGGGTAGTGAAATACCTGGTGGGTCATACTGCTAGAAAGAAAAGTTTTACAAATTATTTTTAACTCTCCTTTGTTATTTTACTTTTGGTCCCGACACACATTAATTGAAAGCGACCATTTTCATCTGCGTCAAAGGTAAAGAAAAGATGATAGGTAAACTTTTCCCAGGTGCTGGGACATCCATACTCCTGCCAGAAAAGATGTCAACTTCCAGACTCCCCTCCTAATGGCACTGCCTGTATTGCAGGGTACGAAGGAGGCGAAGACTGTACGCACATATTGATTAACACTGCTGATCAGTTCTTGTGAATGTTACTGAATCTTTATTTCTTCTCTTGTTAACATTTCTGTCTTCCGTGCTGGTATCCCCTTGACTTGCAATCCTCTTTGAATCGAGGACTTTTCTCTTGAGGAAAAGAATCAGATCTCATCCAATCTGAGTAGCATAGAAACACACATTACAGGACCATCCATACCCACAGACTAGGAGGACAGACTCCTAAGTCATTCAAAGAGAGATAATACGTTCCTGTTTTCAAGCACCTATTTTTCCTCCAACCAATTTCCAGTTAAAGAGCATGCTTTTGTTGTTTAGAAGGAAGCTATGTGCTTTAAAGATAGGAATAGCAGTGAAAAGTAGAAAAAACAGTCCTTAAAAACATCTTCCTCAATGGAAGGCACTGAGAAAGTCATTCAGTGATCCTGACAAGCTAAATCAGTGGCCTAATTATTTTTGCAGAGGAAAGGTGACTCAGAAAGAATATGAAGAATGCTTACAGGAATCTGCATATTTATCTTCTTAAACATACTCTTTTCAACTCCTACTCTCACATACACGGACAAAGGAAAGGGTGAAAAAATAATTTAAAAGCTCACATGATGTGCAGGCTGATTAAAAGTGAAAGCCAGATCTGCTGACAATTGACAAAAAATCAGGTAGTCATTTATTTAATTGGACACCAAGTGACAAGAAGGTGAGGTGATTACCAAAGAGATGAACCCTTTGTTCCAGCCTCACGGTTTAAGTCATTTCGAATGGAAAGGGAACTTCTTCAATTTCTCTAGGACACCAGCCTGAGGAGGTTTTTCAATATTAATCCAGGTAATCAGGATCAAGAATACTATTTGCCTCTCTCACAGAAAGAAAAGATTATGAGCCACTGAAACGGACGGGCTAGGAATGCTGCAGGTATTACCTCAGCTGCATGTCAGTGAGATACAGGGAAGTCTGTGCAGTTTGGTTCTTACAGTTTTGTTCAGTGGCATAAAAATATGGTTCAAAAGAGAAACCCCCAACTTCCTCCCTATCTTCAGTGACCTACAGAAGAATTTAATTTCCACTTTACAACTGCTAGAATTCTGACCCAGGAGCATTAAGGTTCTGATACAGAAAAACTGGATACTGGAAGCAAGAATACAAATACATTTTCATCTTCTTTGTACTGGATTTATGAGAGAGAAAAGAATTAAAACTTACTGAGTACCCACTATGTACCCAAGATGTGCCAAGTAATGTGCAACGCACATTACATATTTTATTACGTTCTCACAATAACCCTATCATAAGAAGAAAATACCCCAATACTTCATAGGGCTAAAAATACTTTGAAAACACTATTATTCATGTCTCCAATACTTTGGGGTTCAATTTAAAGGTAAAAAATAGAGTCAACTCCCACTCAGAGCGATGCAATGGTCTCTGTTTAAAGCTCAAGTACTGGTCACTCTGAGCAAAAACAGCTGCCCTCAAGAGAATGTTGAATATCTACAAGACAGACTGCATCCCCAGCAATTCTTAGCAGCTAAGGGCCACCTTCAGGAAAGGGGAAGCAGTGACCCATACTGTAATCCTCTCATGACAGATGACATGGTAGCATCCCACCATGCCAGATGAATTCATTTCCACAATACAGGGTTGGAATACATCTGGATAGGTTAGATCAGAATGGAAGCAAAAAAGATTTGGAAGAGTGTTGCTACTGTCAAATTAAATTTTAGTTATCAGTAACACATGAATACAGGCCACTCTAGAAAGCTGGGTGAGGATGTTATCATCAGTCTTTGGGAGATAAGAGTAGCATTGCACAGGCTGAATGGAAGTGGCTGGAGCCGGGAAGGCTCCCTTCCATTCACCAGCTCTTCTGTTCCAGATAAACATAGCTCTGGGAAGATATGGGTCCCACAAGGTTAACCCAGGGGACCCATGTCACCAGGAGAGGGGAAATTACTAGATGGTGGCCACAATGAGGCAAAGGCAGGAAGGACCTCTTTTTCCTCTTCTTTATAAGTTGCCTACTGGACCATGTGCAGAAGGAGAGGGTCAGATGACCCTCACCAGAGGTCTGTATCTCTATCACTGCAGAGGGTCTTATGTTTAGACCTATAAAGTGAGATCATCCAGTGGACAGGGACATAAACTCTGAGCATGAATTGTCTAGATGGTGGGAGAACATCTTTCCCTCTTGATCTTAAAATATCTCTTGCTATGCAGTGTATTAATACAGGATTCCTGTAGGGCAGGGATAAGACCAGTAAGCTACTTTCAAGAAAAAAAAAATAGCAAGTGTGGTGTAAGGATTTTTGAGGAGATAAAATTCTCAACAGGCTGAATAGTAAAGAACACAGACAACAGCCTTAGGGGTACAGCATGGGCAACAGCTCAACAAAGATCAGGGTAGGAAGTTGACTGATCATTTCTCTATTCCCTCCCAGGGTGCAGAAGTCTTTGCTGTGACTACGAAGTAGCTTTACATAAAAGTCTACCAGTCCCGGGCTTCCCTGGTGGCGCAGTGGTTGAGAGTCCGCCTGCCGATGCAGGGGACGCGGGTTCATGCCCCGGTCCGGGAAGATCCCACATGCCGCAGAGCGGCTGGGCCCGTGAGCCATGGCCGCTGAGCCTGTGCGTCCGGAGCCTGTGCTCCGCAATGGGAGAGGCCACAACAGTGAGAGGCCCACGTACCGCAAAAAAAAAAAAAAAAGTCTACCAGTCCCAAAAGGATGGAGGCACAACCTATCTAGTCAACTCATGTCCCCGTGTCTTCCTGAGGCCATCTTTGAATCAGACCCAGCCATGTTCACTGCTAAACTAGGTTGCAAAGCTCTGTGATCTGTCACCTAATAGGTCCCAACTCCTAACAGAGTAAGCAAGCATTTCTCAAACTATACTCCACGGAGATACAGATACAGTTATTGATATATAGATATAGATATACTGAGAATTCCAAGGGACTCAGGTTAAGTTTATTTAAGTCAATGATTGCCAAACTTATTCAATCATAGGACTCTTTAAAAAACAACAAATAAATCTCTTGGGACTTCACTGATCATATTTAATAGACTGGTCAAGTGGGTAAGAGTATCATTTATACTCTCTAGGACAACTGGAAATTCAACCTTACCTCATTGTCTTATGAGTTTTGCTCATCCATTTTTCATTGAAAATTTATTCAGAGCAAACTCTATGTCCACATAATAATAGCTGCTACCTAATACATAGGGAAATAAAACAGACATGGGTCTTGTCATTTGGGAATAAAAAACAGGCAATAAAAAATATCAAATGATTAGTAATAGTATCTAGTGCTATGATGAAAATAATCAGGACATAAAGAAATATGGTCAGAAAAGGACTGGAATAGGCCAAATCCTTAAAGAATGAGATGGAGCCAACCATGAGAAAGCTAGGAGCAAAGGTATACAGCAAAACAACTAAAACCAGATGAGCCTGAGTGAGATGCTATTTTTATTTTCCATACTGAAATAATACAATTATATTTCTGTATATTGCAAAGAACTTCCATCAATGAAAGAAACTTCCAAATTCTAGAAATTGCCTTCTTGTTATTCTATAATTCTGGAAGTAAAAGTTGGGATATTACCTTTAAGTTTCTTACACTATCTTGTGTTTCTTTTCAAATGAGTCATCAAATTTATTTCTTGTTCCATATCCACCTACCTTGATGGATTCTATGTTAAAGAGAGTAAAGATCATGTCTGTCTTATCACTTGCTATATCATAGATGTTCAAATATCATTTGTTAGGTGGTTAAAACAATTTATTTTTATGAATAAGTATTTTGGTCCTCAGGAGTCTGGGAAAAACACTACAGCATCTGCTACAAATATCGTCTTTTTGGTTGATGTAATCTTCATATCCAGGGTATTTGTTTTACATTGTTTTTAACTATGAACCATTTATATGTCATTGATTTGGGACACATAGGTTAAACAGATACAAACACAATTTTTAAATTATTCAATATCTAACAATATTCTTTAAAACTGAAGTAATAAAGCCCATGGGTATATTCCTTTCTTCAATTAGAAAAATATTTAAAGTGATTAATGTGCCTCAACGATCTTAAGTGTAGGATTATAGTGGCATATGTGTTATGAGCTGTGTTTTCTATAAAAATATATAATTTTTCAAAGAATGACCAATGACTGAATAAACATCACTTACATTTCAGAGTGAAAGGATGGATGACATAAAAATATCCTAAGTCTGGCTGATTTAAAAATTACTATTTCAAGGGAAACTAAGACAAAGACAAAAAAGAACAATAGAGGAGGAAATTTAATAATGATAGATAACTTTAAGCTAGGAGAGCTCCAACTGGACTCTTTGTTCAATGGATCCCTGTTAGAATAAGTGCTCTGAGCCACGGTCAAACTATGCAGTACCATTGCTGAACAAAACATTTTTAAAGACACATTTGCTTGATCTACAGTTCATAGAGAGTAGTCCTCTCAGATCCTCTGGATAAAAGAAACCTGAGAAAGTCTTTCTGATTCCCTTAAACAGAGTGCCATCTCCCCAGAATGGTGTTCTGTAACACAACTGTCGCCTCCAAATCTTCAACAGCCTCCTGGGTGAGACAGCTTTGGGAAAACCAGGCCAACAAGCAATGCATTTAAGGATGGTTCCAACTGGACTCTTAACAGGAGAGGCTGAGGACGTTTGGTGCATTTGGTGTTTTTGTCATTGTTGCCTTCTTTTCAGATTTCCACAAAATTCACTGTAACTCACAAGATAGGAAAGCAAACAGGGATTTGGGGCCATGAATAAAGTATATGCAAACGGCTACACCTAAGCATGAGCAGATGGCAGGATGCGACAGAGACATGGTCAAGGGAGAGGGAAACGACAGTGTTCATGTTGCCTTAAAAACTAAGCTAAGAAATTCACAGCCAATTATTGTGACATTATTTCTCAGCCAAGTAACCAAGTGAATAATAAGAGAATGAATGAACACTTAGGGGGAAAGATTTCTAATAATTAACAAGCCAATATGCCATATTAGAATTAAACTGTATCAACTGATTAAAAATACTGTCATTTTGTAAAATCAAACAAAAGTAAAGCAAATATATTTGGGATTTTCAAAATTGCCATAAAATAAACAGAAATAATTCTGACGAATATCCTAGGTCTGGAGCTTACTTTTTTGATGATGTGTGTGTGTGCCTGCATGTGAATGCATGTATGTGTACATGAATGTACATATGTGCGTGTGTGTGTACATACATATATACAAACTATATATATGTGTGTTTTATGTGTATGTGTGTATATATATATATTTTTTTACAATCTCTCAGTTGCTATTGTGGTATTCCATGTGGCCAAATGAACATATGATCTGTATACACTTTTGCCACCACTTTATCCCTTAATCTTATGAGATGCACAGTGTTAGTTAGAATTCAGAGGTGGAATTTCAAATGCATTTATGTCCTGGGAACACAGAAATGCCTGAGTACTTGCTTAACAGTGATGTGTCCTCCCTACATACCTCTTTAGAAGGATATATATAAGAAAATGAATCTGACTCACAGTATGACTCATCCATTCCAGCAGTTAAGTTTAAAACTCCCAGTAGTTGAATAATATCCCCACAGCAAGCTGCCTGTTTAAAACGCTGTGTTGAGCACAAAGCTCAGGCTTGAGGACCAAGTGTGATCTTTTACTCTCTCCAAATGTGACTCTTAAAGATACCAAGTTCATTTATTTCTAGAAAGAGAGAGAATAGCCAGCCTACCCATGGTGACCCTGGCCCTGAACAGTCATCTAACCTCTTGAAGAGAGGAAGCAGGAGGTACAGGCCCTGGAGAGAACCAGAAAACCTTCACGTATTTTTTTAACACATAATCACTCTGATTGCTAGTTAAAAGGTGGTTTAGAATGCTAGCCTTTGGCATACCTAATGCTTTTCTCCATTAGGAAAGACGGTAAAATGCATGTGCTTACACAGAAAAAGAACAGAAAAGATTTACGAATAAAATATTAAAAGTGGTTCTCTCTTGGTGGTGAGAGAACCACTCTCACCACCAAGAATTACATTTCCATTTTATATTTTTTGTGCTCTTCTGTATTTTTCCCAGTGGAACTACATCATTTCTATAATCAGGAAAAAATATTTTTAATTATGCTTTTTCATATTAGCTTTGACTTTTAGTTTATGGTCATGTTAGAATGACATTCTATGCATCTTATGAAAGGCATTATGGTTTTTTAATTGCAGGTTTTATTTTTAACGGGGCAGGGAAACAAAGACATGAATTCTTTAGTTCCATTTTGTTTTTGTTTTTTAAAGTCTCTACTGAATTTGTTACAATATTGCTTCTGTTTTTTTATGTTTTGGTTTTTTGGCTGCAAGGCATGTGGGATCTTAGCTCCCCACCCAGGGATCGAACCCGCACCCCCTGCATTGGAAGGCAAAGTCTTAGCCACTGGACCACCAGGGAAGTCCCTAATTCCATGTTGTTAATATAAATCTTCCATAAGTGCAGGAGTTCTGATTTTTCAGTATTGTCAGCAGTCTCTGGTTACATTAACAAAAAATGGTCTATTTAAAAAAAATTTATTGGAAAGAAGGAAGAGTATTCAAAATTCATTATTTCATTTATTCCATTATTGAATTCAGTTATTGACTGCTACACACTGGGTTTATAGAAATGAACAAAATATAGCCCCCGACCTCAAGGAATTCACAATCTAGTGGGAGAGGCTAATAAATTGACAATCATAAACAATTATATACATATACATATGCTACTGAAGCAGGTTCATCTTGCCCAACACACAGCAAGCCAAAAGGCTGAGACATCGAGGTTTGTAGCAAAGAGAAGTTTTCTTTGCAATATAGCCAAGCAAGAAGACAGGAGAACAAATCTCAAATCCACCTCCCTGAAGGCAAGGGGCTCAGGATATTTATGTGATGAATAAAGAAGCAGGGCGGTCTGAGGTGTGGGAGGTGTGGGGAGCCTGGGGGAAAATGAGTGGAAAAAGGTGTGCAGGCATAACTAAACTACAGGTCTCTGCACATTGGAAAAGCCACAGAGTGGACCCTTGCACAGGCCCAGTTGAAGGGTAGGTGGCCCCACCCAGTCTTAACCAGCTCAGCTGGAACTAGAAGCTGCTGACTCCAGGTTTCTGGAAAACGACTCAGGCAAACATCTTATTGCTTAGACTGCATGCCACTTGGAGGACATGCAAGTCCTAAGACAACCTTGGTTAGTAAGGCAGGTGAAATGGATTTGACTAATTACCCATGGTTTCATATACAATACACCTATATACATATATAGATGTGTATGTGTGTGTGTATGTATGTACACACACACACACTATACATACACACACACACACACACACACACACACACATCTATATAGTTAGGGACAAGCTAAAAGCAACTCTTTCTAGAGAAGATGATGCTTAAGCTGAGCATTAAAGAACTCTAAGAGTTAACTTGGCATTCTAGAAGGGAGTAGAGGGAAAGATCTGTGCAGCGAAAATAACAGTATTTGCAAAGCTATCAATCTATGAAATACTTTGGGGCATTCAGGAAATTTCCACAAATTCAGAATGGTTGAAACAAGGAGCATATGTGAATATGATGGAAGATGAGCCTGGAATTAGATCACAAAGATTTTATAAATCCATTTTGAAGAAATTTGATTAAGCTCTTTGGCAATGGAAGGCCATTAAACACTTTTAAACTTAGAAATCTCTATATCACTTTAAATTCAATGCACTCAAACTCAATACATCTAGTTTGCCTCCAAGACTAGCTCTCATCTGGTATTCCATTTTCCAGTGAAAGTCACCATCATCTGTGCCGTTTCATAAGCCAGAGAAATATGCAGCGTCCTTCATACTAAACCTCTTCATCCCCATTTTCATCCTGTCACCAAACCACTACTAAAATGTCTCTCTAATCCATCAATTTATCTCCTCATCCACTGTTGCCACCCTAATCAAAGTTACCACTATCTCTCATCTGGACTATGGTGGTACAGAACTATCCAGTCTCCCCAGTTGATTTTTCTGCAATCTGATACTCACATCAAAGCCAGATCTGTTCAAAATGCAAATCTAATCCCATCTTTACCACGTTTAAAACCTTCATAAAGCTCTTATGATGAAAAGGGCCTATAAGAACCTGCATGGTTAAGCTCTTGCTACCTTTCCCAACTCATCTCACCTCACTCTCTCTGACCTCCAGCCATTCCGGCTTCCCTCAGTTCTTCAAACAGAGCATGTTCCCCCTCCCCCGACTCCTGCTGCAAGCGCTGTTTCCTTGCTCTAGACTAACCTCCTTTTCCTCCTCTCTGCTTCACACGTCTCTCCCTCATCTCAGGATGTCACTCACTTTCCTGACATCCCTGTGTAGGTCATATGTTCTTTAGTGTGATTACTTCATTATATGTCTTTCCCATTGAACTTTTCAGTCAGTATTTTATTTCTGGCATCTAATATAGGGTCTGACAAATAGTCGATGCTCAACAAATCTTTTTTAACAAACGAATGGATAACATTAACAATTTGTGAGTTTAAAGTTTATTCTGATAGCAATACAAAAAAATTTGCATGAATAAGATTAAAGGTAAGGATAGGGTTAAGAAATAAGTTTCATAATCAGACTAGAGATGGTAGTTGTTTGAGCCACACGTGGCAGTGAGAATGGAGATGAGAGGGCAAATTTGAGCCCTATCAGGAAGTTAGCATCATCCTATGTGGCTAAGATTTCACTTTGAAACCAGGAAATACCTGTGAGCTTCCAGGAATTGCTAGATGGCTGTCACAGAAATATTTAGATGCTTCTAGGTCTTTGGATCAGGAATATTTCCTCAAAGCAGAAAGCATGATTCACTATTAATGCATAAATTTCTTTTAACAATGACAAGAATTATCCTAAAGTAAGTTTAAGTTGGTGGTATTTGGGGAGGGATGCAGTGGGGAAAGAAGAGAGATTTCAGAGCATGTGTATTTCAAAGGGTTTCTCATGTGATATTGATATAACCCCGCCCCTACTTGCACTTCTATTTATTGGCCTCTGATAAGCAATTTGGCTTGAATCCATTGGGGGTCAGAGATGACTATTACCAGAATGCTACCTGTAGCTTCACGAACATGTCAACTCTGAGGAACTAGCGTTTTTTTTAATATTGTAAAGAGCTTATTTTAAATGAATAGAATAATATCCTGTTTAATCTATGTTTCAGATGTCTTAGGTAAGACTAAGCCACCATAGTGCAGTCTTAGGCCACAATGGATTCCTGAGAAAACCTGGGACTGTAGTCATCTATTTCAAAGGACTTAGAACAAATCTAAAGACCTGACTGTGACAGCTCCATGTTCTTGCTCTCAACTACTAAAACACAAAATTCAGCCAAGTAAATGCGAACATAGGATTGGCTTCGTTCAGAGATTCATGAATCAGGCAGCATCCCATTCAGCAACTAGAAGGGTGCTCCCAGGGGATGTATTGATACAAATGGGAAGGTTTTTAGGAAGAAGAGTGGAGCAAGGGAGCAATTAGCAAAAGAAAAAAAGGATTATTTTTAGGCCCAGACATCTTTTGGGGTGGGGGGGGTGGGAATGGCAAGGGTTATATCATGCAGATTACCTCTTCTTCCTCTGGAGGAGCGGGGAATGGAGAGGATCCGCATGACATTACTTTATTGGTGCTTACCAGAAAATTCCAGACTAGTTGATTAATATTACATTTCTGGTGAAGGTCAAAACTGCAGTCAGGTCAGTTTTTACACCTAGCTTTGGTATCATGAGCTTTAGCACAAGTGACGTCATTGTGAGCCTGTGGTTTTTTTCCCTTAACACAACCAACCACAAGCATCGATTCAGCTCCTATACATACATCTCTAGGAATTTTCAGTGTGCTTTGTAACCCATGAATGTGCCTATTACGAACCATTAGCAGAAATTTCTCTTTCAGTTAGAGTGTTTCTCTGTGAATGGGCTCATCTTCTTAAACATGGAAAAAGATTAAGAGCCATTCAAAGAGATCTGCAAGATGTCTAGTAGGGATGCAAATGTGCAGGATATGGACAAAACGAGTAGCTCCACTTGTGAAACATTTGGATTACGGGAATTTAACTTAGAAAGCACTGCTACTTTCCACTTGAGAAAAGGTTTTTAATTTTCATTTCTTCATATCCTGACTCCATTTCCTCTCTTACAGATGTGGTGATGCATTCAGTTCTTGGCATTCTAATTTTCTTGTTCTACACTGTGTATCTCAGAGCTCTCAATTCACAATTCACTTTCTTAGCCTCACTCTCAACTCTTTCCTTTTGACTTCAAATTTACATCTGCTTCTCAGAGATTTAGTCCAACATCTCCAAACACACACTGGACATTTTCAACTCAAACTTAAGATGTCATGTATACACCAAGCACATCATTTTTCACCTACTCCCATCCAGAGAAACATTTTCTATCAGTGGTAGTAAACTTGGTGTCAGCCTTCACTTAACACTTTCTATGTTGCCTCATTCAGATGGGTAATCAAGTGCTACTGACTTTCCCACCGCATCCTACTACTTCTCAAACCTACCCTATCCACCAGCATTCCCTTAACCTTGCCCACCAATCACTTTCTCTGCTGACACCCTGGTCATGGATTTCTTGCTCCCTAACCTTCATCAGTCTCTCAGAAATGTTTATCAATATCCCACCTCCCTCACTCTCAACAGATGTCCAGGCTGTCTATCACAAGCTCCTTAAGTTTCTCTATTCTCCATCTCCAAATCTGTTTCTCTACCTGAGCAAAAAATAAGTATTTTACATTTTCACTAGTGTATCCACTTCCTTGTGTCCTGAACCTTGTTTTTGCTCACTCTTCTCAGCATTTAATTCTATCATTTATCTTCTGTAGCGCCTTCATTTTCATTCATTCAATGTCCATTGGTATTTTTTCCTTCATTTACAAATTTGCTTAGATTTTAAATTTCCTAAAAAAAAAAAAGAAAAACCTATTACACCCCTTCTAGCTACTGTTCTAGTTCTGTCTTTCATTTCTGAAAAAAGTTCTACAATCAAATTATCTCTGTATACTTTAACCTCAATTTTTTCTTCACCTAAATAACCATTTGTCAATACGTGATCAGCCATTACATTACTAATGAAACCACACCTTCAAAATCATTAATAACCTCCTAATCACCAAATTCAATAAACTTTTTCAGTCTCCCTTTTCCCTGACTACCCTGTATTATGTACCATTTAACTATTTTTTCCTTCTTTATCTCTTTTACCTGGTTTCCATGACATCACTGTCACTGCTAAGCAGATCTTTCCCTAACTTTGACTAATCTTTCTAATCCTTTATTGGTTCCCTAAAGTCTGTCTCCATAGTTACTTAAGTTTTTGTCCATGACCTTTTATTTTCCTTCATCTTCTCCATATTCTCGCTTGTTTTTTTTTTCCCTATTGCTTCTACTTCAGGACTCATTTCTATGGAAACAGATCCCAAGTTTTGTGTACCCAGTCCCAACCCTCTTCCCATACTACAGCCAATGATTCGTTACCACCACATTTTCCCAAATTCTACATGCCTAAACTCAAATTTACTCTCTTCACCAAATGTCTCCATGTTTGTAGTGGACCCAGGATGTTTCCAGTTCCTCATTTACTAAGTGTATTTATTCAACAAACATTTACTAAGCTCATACTCTGTCATTTGAAGATCCAAACAGAAAACCAGAAACCACTCAAAATGTTCTATACAGAGAGAACTTAATACAGAAGATTTGTTACACAAGTGATGGAAGCCAAACAGGGGATGATGAAGTAACGCATAGATTAGCAAAAGCTAATCTTGACTAGAATAATGAGAGGAGGTTTTGGTAGAAGGTTCAAGATTTAAGATCACCCAGAAGAAGCTGCAACCACGGCAGAAGCTACAGCAATAACAACAAAAAAGGTGCAGCTGTTGCCAGAGACGCTGCTCAAGCAGGAAGAGAGTGAGAAATACCCTGGATTCTCACTTTCTTGTCCTCCAGTGTCCACTAGTGCCTCTTTCTGGACAAACCAATCCAGAAGCCAGTGGTCATTATAACCTGGAAAATGCAATCCACAGAAGTTACCCCTCTCCCCACGACTCCAGGGGAGGTTACACAGAGCAGAGTCAAAGAAGAGTGAAGAATGGATCTGAGAGTAAAACAAGCCAATAGATTCAAGCCACGTTGAATCTATTCTTGCCTTTCTCCCATATTGTATTCTCATACACCACCAGCACGCTTCCACCTAATATGGTGCAACTCTTCTTTACAGAAAGTTGTTCTCATGCTCTCCTCACAGAAAGGAGACACAAAGATCCATCAGTCATTATTTTTATCTCAATAATTCATGAACTTCAGGTGATATGCAGTCATTCACATCTATTTCGGATGTGGCTTCTTATTGGTCTAGTGACTTGTGTACTAAATTGTGAAGTTTAGCACCACCAAATTCCCTTTACAAAAAGAGTATAAAAAGGAAAAGGGAAAGGGGAGAGAGGATATCCATAGCTCCTGCAGTCCCCATTTCAGTAACTGGTGCCAAGACCATAGCTGATTTTTTTAAATAGCAGTTTTATTGAGATATAATTCACATATTATACAATTCACCCATTGGAAATGTATAATTAAATGGCTTTTAATATAGTCACAGATAACATGCAACTATCAGCACAATCAATTTTAGAACATTTGCACCCTCCCCCCAAAAGAAACCCTATATTCATTAACAATCACTCCCTATCTCCTCCCACCCCTTGTTGAAGATCCCCCACATTTCTTTGAAGATCAGTTTAAAATCCAGTCACCCCAGCTTTCAGGCCCTACTCCAGACTCTGAAATTGGAAACATTTACTGTCTGGCCTATTCATTGGGATTCCCCATAGTGCTAATCATCTTTTTTATGTATATGCTCTGTTTCCCCAATTAGATTATAAGTCTCTTAAGAACAAGACTCTTGTCTTGATGGAAGAGATGGAAAACATATTGAAATGTAGCTGCCTCACTGAATTGAATCCTCTTTTATTTGTTTTTTGATTAACTCATATTACTGAGAACTTTTCCCCTAAGAGAGATTTTCTTCCTTAATCATTTCCCCCAAGAAAATAATTCAAAACTGATGGAATAGATTTAACCAGCAAATTTAAGGAGTGTGTTAAAACATGAAAATGGAACAGTTAAGAAAAACACATCAGAAATTATTTGTGATTCTCATCTATTGCCAATATGCATTTAAGATGTGCTGGAAATGCTGATGTTTCTTTTGTTCCAGCATTACAACAGTGTCCCTTCACTGTGGTATATAACAAAGTGTGATACTAACACAAGGCGGGGAATAAAACAGTTTCATTTCCTCTAATATATGTTGAATTTACAACTTAAATATGGTGTTAGATGTAGTACACTTTTAATCAATTCTTTCAAATGTATAAATATTTATATGTGGTTTTAAATATGTAAAGACATCTTTCAGTCTGTTTCCTGAAATGAAACACTTGAATAATTAACACTTTTTTTTAATTTCTTTTTTTTAAAAAATAAATATCAGGGTATTGGATAAGTAAACTTTCCTTTCTATACTTATCTTTTCCTCCTTCCCCTTCCTTCATTCTTTCCTTTTTTTTTTTTTGCCACACCGCAAGGCATATGGGATCTTAGTTCCCCAACCTGGGATCAAACCCACACCCCCTGCACTGGAAGCACGGAGGCTTAACCACTGGACCACCAGAGAAGTCCCTTCTCTCGTCTGTTCTTACTTTCCTCTCACTCCTTTCATTCCCCTTAGGAAGACATTAGGACAACTTCTTATATTTGTTAGGAACAATCTTGAAAAGCTAAGAGAATTAAATTAACTGTGGAAGAAGAAGAAAGTTCATATAAAATTAGTGTCAGGTTCTCCTCATCTCTACATCTTACGGTCATCATGAAAATAATAACAGGTCATATATCCTGCTTTATATGAAGCTCTGAAATAAATCCTTACCTTGAACACTATTTTGAAGTATATAATAACTTCCAAATTAGGCAACATCAGGTAATGTTTCTACGGTACTTATTTTGTGGCTAGAATTGTGTAAATGTTGGGGATGTTTCACTGTCTGGTAGAGAAAGAAACATAAATGAAATAATGGCAACACGGTGATAAAAGTGCTGTCTAAAGTACCATGGGAGCACTGAGCACAGTCATTCATTTCACCAGTATTTCTGAATGCCATGTTTGTGCCAGGTACTATTCTAGATGCTGGGAATACAAAGTTATTTTCCCTCAAGCAAATCATGGTTAATACAAAATTACCCTACAGTGTAATAATCAATTGCCAAGTTAAAGCTGAATACAGAATGTCGTGGAAACCAGAGGATGGAACTAGAACAGAGGGGGAGATCTCGGGAATGTCACAAAAACTCTGGAAAAGAGTTCACTGCAGAGTGGAATCTTAAATGATGAGTAGGAGTAGAATGTACTTGATCTCATAAGAAAAAGGGTGTGTGGAAATAGGAAGGATAAGAAAAGACCATGCCATGCAGAAAAGATCTTTATGGAGAAGTAAACAATGTGCTGCCTTAAAGGACCAAAAATTGGCATCTCTGAATTTCAAGGGGCTCCTGAAGAATCTACAAGAGATAAGACTGCAAGCAAGACGGAGAAGCAAGGAAGGATCGGGTCATGAAAACCTTCTGTGCCGTGCTTAAGGACCATAGACTTTATCTTGAAGACAACAGGGCGGCGCTGAAGAATTAAAAGAGGAATAACATGATCAGCTTTATTTTTTAGAAGAATCAGTCTACGTCTGCAGTGACAGGCTGTATTGGTGGATTGATGGTTGTGGAAAGGTAAGGGAGATAGAGGGAGACCCACAAAGAGTCTTTCTTGCCGCTCCCCAGGTGAGAAATGTTAAGTGCCTGAATTAAGGCAGTGAAAATGGGTATGGAGAAGAAAGTAAGGCTAGAGCGAATTTAGAAACAATTGTGCTTGTTTCTAATTGTGTAAGAAGGGTATAGAAGAGGGAAAACTTAAGGATAATTAGATGTCTGGCTTGTGTAACATGTAAAGAATTAGGCAGAGGAATAAATGGGGTAGGAGGGAGAGAAATGACTTAAGTTTTTATTTTATATTTTTATATCTTTGGTGGAGTATAATTGCTTTACAATGTTGATAGTTTCTGTTGTACAACAAAGTGAATCAGCTGTAAGTATACATATATCCCCATATCCCCTCCCTCTGGAGCCTCACTCCCACCCTTCCCATCCCATCCCTCTAGGTCGCCACAAAGCATTGAGCTGATCTCCCTGTGCCATGCAGCAGCTTCCCACCAGCTATCCATTTTACATTTGGTGTAAATATGAGTGTATATATGAGAAATGCCTTAAATTTTGCATATACTATGCTTAGCATTAAGAAAGGGGGTTGGTGCTGGATATGTGTGTGATAAGGTATGGATGAGACCACTAAGACCAGCAGAGAGGATCTAGAGAGTAAGAGAAGAGGAGACTTGAACCAAAACAAGAGCCCAAGATTCCTGCAGAGGACGAAAGAACTGATAAAGGGCAGATAAGCAGTTAGACAGAAAACTAGAGAGGGTGTTAGAGCCACATGAGTAGTCTCAAGAAGAAGTAACTGAACGTGGCAAATTCCACAAGGGGATATGTATTTATTCCTTTTTACTTTTCGGTTTTCTACATTTTTTTCTACCTCCAGCTTATATTTTAATATATAAAAACTGTCATATATAACCACCAGCACTCCATCTTTATCCTATCCTGCAAATTATTTTATTAGAAAAAAATCTATTTTTAAAGCCATGTGGGATGACAAAACTTGTGCTTTAGAAGGTCAGTCTGAGAGCAGTTTGCAGGCTCTAATAATAGTCCCAGAGACGATAGAGAGAAGGGAATGGATTCAGTAAATATCATGCTTATTGAATTGATAGAATTTTATATTTAAATTAGAGGTAAATAGAGAAGGAAATGAAAGAGCCACAGATATTTAGAGACATCAGGCTTGAGTATCTGGAATAGTGAGATCTGAGAAACAATGCAGGCATTGGGCTGGGGAGGGGAAAGGCAGACGACAGTGAAAGGCAATCCAGTCTGTTCTCCTAAGTGTATTCTATTTGCTTTTCACCCCAGACACAGTCTGGTAGTAATGGGTGCTATTCATCAACTATTCCTGGCTCTCCACCTCCATGGCATATGGTAGAAATGCGCTTCTTTCCTGTACTTATGGATGAGTGTACCTCGTGATAAGATTTACCCCATCAGTTGTGAGCAAAAGGAACCAGAGCACTTTCTTGCTTATGTGAGACTCTCCAGAGCTCCTTTCCTTCTCTCACTACAACTGTCCACGTTTGAGTTGGCAACTATTCAGGCAGTCTGAGTACTTGAAAAATAACAATGAGCTTCTAACCACAATAGACACATATCATGAATGAGAACTAAAATTTGTTGCTTAAAGCCACTAAGTTTTGGGGATACCTCAGCATAACCTAGCCTATCCTGACAGACACATACTCCTTGGGTGATTTCATAAACTCCCATATCTTCAGCTGTCACTGTGCACGGATGAAATCCGGTCCACAACTTTAGCTTTCAGTCTTGAAATCCAGACCCTTATTTCTAGCTGCCTGTAGGATGTGACAATCATTTCAAACTGACCATTCTAAAACCGAACTCATTAATAGTGACTATATTTTTTTTCCAAGCACTTACTCTGTCCCAAGTGCTTGCCATACCTTTTACATAAATTATACCATTTCATTCATATAATAAATCCAAGGGCAACATACCATTATATCCCAGCTTTAGAATATAAATCCTAAGAAGAACAGGAAGTGGTAAAGGAGATGAAGTAGATGCTCTTAGAGCAGCAGAAGAAGAACCAAGAGAGTCAAAAGAAAAGGGAGTGATAACTAACGTGAAATATCACAGATAAGTCAAAGGAGACAGAAATAAAGTGATTCCAATGCTTTGCAATTAGGAACTTACTGGTAACTTTCAAAGGAACACTGAGGTAAGGAGTACAGGAGATACGAGGTGGTGGAGAGAGTGAATACAGAAAACTCAAGAATTTTGATGATATCTAAGGGAACAGAGTAGATAAGGTATCAGCTGGAAAAGGTTGGAAGGTTTAATTTGGGGATTGTTTATAAGAGCTGCAGGCATGTTTACAGGCTAAGATGAAAATTTAAACATATAGGAGAGAGAATGAGAGACTAGTTGATGATGCAAACTTCACGAAGAACTAGACAGAAATGGTACCATGAGCACAGATGAAGAATTTAGAGTTAGGCAGAAAGAGGAATTTCTATTCTTCTGAAGTTAAGTAAGAAAGGGTACAGGCAGGTTTGAGGGGAGGAGTCAGGGTTTAAAACAGTTCATGCTGATGGTCTCCAGAATCCTTGTTAATGTGGCAAGGCCAGCTGCTCAGAGATCCAGGAGGAACGAGCAGAGGGTTCACTTAAAATATTTATTTGAACTTAGAAAAATAATGAAGTTAAAAATAAAACATTAAAGATGTTTTGGAAAACATCTTTTAAAAAATTGGAAAACACTTTTTTAGAAAATAGTAAACCCCATAATGAGTGAAGAGTGAGTGCTGATTCTTTGTTATAACCACCTTCTATTTAATCATTCATGAAGCTATGTATCGCAGGATGATTGGAGCTTACAAGTAATCCTGAACTTCACTGTTGCCAATAGTTTTAATTTCCTCTAGGAATAAGCTTTTTGTTAGAGCTTACTGATTTGTCCCTGATGTGTGGTTTCTCAAAGTGGGAAGAAGACCAGTCAGGTAGAAAGATCATTGAACAGAGACTTAGCAGATCTCACCTCCAAGCCTAGTACTACCATCAGCTAGTCATCGTCTCCTGAAAACTGACTCACTTCTCCATCCGCAAGACCGTTCCAGGTCTAACTACTTACTTCTACTTTACCACCTCACCTACCCAGCTCCATGTATAGCAAAAGGGCTCTGGACCTTTTAAAAAATATGACTCAAGAGAGCAAAGCATTTCTGGATAAATTCCAAACTGCAACATCGGTCTTTGCTAATCAAGAACTTCTTCTCCTAACTGTAAATAAGCCCTCAATGGTCCAAAGAGGTCATGGACCCAGCGACTTTCTGGCACATGTGCTGGCATAGCACAGAAGTCAAAGAGTTCCCCAATAAAGTGTAAGAAAGTGTGTATGATCCTGTCAGAATGGCTATCATCAAAAAGAACACAAATAACAAATGTGGAGAAAACGGAACCCTCGAACACTGTTAGTGTAAATGTAAACTGGTGCAGCCATTGTGGACAACAGTATGGAGGTTTCTCAAAAAACTAAAAACAGAGCTACCATATGACCCAGCAATTCCACTCCTGGGTATATATCTGAAAAAAACCAAAAACATTAATTCAAAGAGATACATGCACCCCAGTGTTCTTAGCAGAATTATTTACAGATGCCAAGATGTGGAAGCGACCTAAGTGTCCATAAACAGATGAATGGATAAAGAAGATGTGGTATATATATACAATGGAATACTACTCAGCCATAGAAAAGAATGAAATTTTGCCATTTGCAGCAACATGGATAGACTTGGAGGGCATTATGCTAAGTGAAATAAGTCAGACAGAGAAAGACAAATACTGTGATATCATACAGTGGAATGATATGTGGAATCTAAAAAATACAACAGACTAGTGAATATAGTAAAAAAGAAGTCTCATACATATAGAGAACAAACTAGTAGTTACCAGTGGGGAGAGAGAAGGGTAGAAGGGCAATATAGGGGTAGGGGATTAGGAGGTACAAACTATTAGGTATAAAATAAGCTACAAGGATATATTGTACAACATGGGGAATATAGCCAATATTTTTAATAACTATAAATGGAATATAACATTTATAATAGCTATAAAATTGTGAATCACTATATTATACACCTGTAACTTATATAAAATTGTACAGCAACTATACTTCAATAAAAGAAAAAAGGTAAGTGTGTATGCGGCTGTCAGTAGTATGTGTTTGTGCATGTGTGTATATGTGATATATACATTAGTATGATACAAAATGCTATAATAAATAAATCCTACTATGTAGTAGTTTAACGTAAAAGTCACTTCTTCTCTCTCATGTAACAACCCAATGCAGGTGTTCCTGGTTGGTGAACATTTTTCCCTTGTGGAGTAGGTGGTCCAGAGACCCTCAGACCTAACATCTTGTGGCTCTACCATACCCTAAGTTCTCAGAGTTCACTGCATCCAGGAAGAAGGGGAAAGAGAGGGTAGAGAAGGCATTTCTTAAATGAGGAATGATACACATCACTTCCTTGCTGAAGTACTGATCATACAGCCTCACCTTGAAGGAAGTGAGGCTGGTAACGGTGGCTCTTAGCGAGGCACCATTTCCCACCAACGATATGCAAGGTGAAGCATAAATATTTATGAACAGTGAGCCATCTCTGCAGAGCCAGTCCCTCTACTACACCCTTCTTCCCACACATAAAACACACTCACTGCCTCCCCAAAGAAGTCAACCCAAAGTCCCATCCAGTCACTGTATCTGGGACAACGTCCGAATCCCTTTATGGTGTATGGTGTTCTCCATCAGGGACAGGTGTGTCTCCTTGTGGGCCGTGACCCACAGTCCAATTAAGGTTTCCTTTGTGTAAAGGGGAGAATGGTGATACTTAGCAGCCATGGTCCACAGCAATAAGGAATCTTTCCAGGAAGAAATAATAAAGACCCTCTGCCTTCGCAAAGGAAGACGTTACATGCTTTGACTCTGCTTCTGCTTTTTCTGAGAAACTTCCTTGTCCATAGATCTCCATAGCCCCTGGTTCTGTTCCCTGAGAGTTTCTTTTTGTCTATTGTCCTCCATGGTCACCTTTGAACTGGGCATTGGGAAGTGTTCCCTCCTTGGAGGCTATGGCTTCTTCAGCGCATGTCCTGATGGTACCTTCAGGCTGATTTATAAGCACAGGACTTTTTTAGTCCAGGCTTGTAATGACTTTGACATTTCAATTCTCTCAGGCTTCTGATACAATTGTTTCTATTCAGCTCCATGTGCCAAGAGCCTGTGACATTATTACACAACATTGCTTAATTTTATGGTTTTCTTGCTCCCAAGTCTTTCATCTTAATGGTAGTTTCTTTGAGGCCACCTAAAAAATAGACTTGGGTGAGAAAGAAACATCCTTAAGTTCTTTGTTGCAAGAGGAAGGTTTCTGTTTAACTACAAAAATCCTAATATGTCTTCATTCAAACTTCTATTCATTCTTATTACTTAGTGTTTCGAGTCCAAAACCATTAGATTTTCCAATCCTGAAAGTCCCAAATTTTGAGAAACTTCCCTATTATTTCTGCTCAAAGTCTCCAATTCTTGCCTATGCTCATCTTCTAGCTTTTGATGGCTGTGGCATTCCTTGGCTTGTGGCCACAGCACTCCAGTCTCGGTCTCTCTAGTCACGTTGCTTCCTCCTCTACTCTGTGTGTGTGTGTGTGTGTGTGTGTGTGTGTGTGTGTGTGTGTGTGTGTGTGTGTGTGTGTGTGTGTGTGTGTGTGTGTGTGTGTGTGTGTGTGTGTGTGTAAGAGTTCTTGTAGCCTCCCCTCAGCATCTCTTTCACTTTCATCATGACAAATATTAGACAACAAAACCCTACCCAATCCAGATTTGGTCACAACTGAAACTCACAACTTAATAAAAGGAGGAGCATATTCAGGGCTTCCAGCTATGAGGCTCTCAATCCCAGAATCCTTATTAATTAAGCACAGTTCCCTATTTTCTTAAGCTGCAGACGAGATCTTTCTACCCCTCCATGCCTCGATGTCTCCTTGAGGGCTTGGGAATTTATCAGATAAAATTGCTCAGCCTGGCTTCCTACTAAGAACTCAGAGTGAGAGGAGTTTTAAGGGCAGAACTCTGAGCCATGTCCTTGAGTGAAACAGTCAATGTCATCTCAACCCTACAGCTGCCTTATTAAGGAGGTAAACAAAGTGAAGGAGTGGGTTGGGGCTCTGAGAGGAGGAGGAATGAAGAGGACACCTGCTTCGTGCTCTGTTGTCTCTGGTAAAACAAACAAAAGTCCAAGATTTTCATATACATGAGGCTGTCTTTGTTGCAATATCTTGTCAAATAAACTGAGTCTTTAATGTGCAGTATGTTTCCCGCCCCCTCCCAAACTTTCACTATCAAGAAGATGCAGTATCAAAGGACTGCACACACTCAATTTCACGAACCAATAAGCACAGCTTTTCCATCAATTGCCATTTCGGCTCCCTGGAAAAGAATGACAGAAGTTATCAGGAAGATGCTCATTACTGCCAGGCTTTATCTGATGGTAATGGAAACCTAGCCAGTCACAAACTGAAGCTTCCCAAATGAGGACCAGCTCTCAACTGAGAGAACAGGACTGGCTGCTCCCGGATAGTTCCTTGCACATTTTATTAGCAAGAACAGCCACAGGTAAAATTTCTCCTTCGTGCAGCTTTCCCTCCATTGGCTTCCTGGCTCAGCAGAATGCCAGTATTCCTGGTTCTGACGCCGATACCCAGTTCAGATATCTTGTGGTCGTGACCATACTCTGTGACCTGTGCCCTGGGCCATCACTGGAAGATCCAGGCAAGGGCTCAATCTTGCCCAGACTGAATCAGTCATTAGGCTGTCCTCTATGCCTAATAGTGAGGCCTGGGGGCTGACATTTACTGGAGCTGAGTTGAGGTGACAGCAAGAGTTGAAGATAGAAAGGACATTAATTTCTGCTTCTGAGACTCCAGAATTGCACTAAGATCTTCTTTTCCAAACTTCAGGATGTTCAACTTTTTCTTTAATTTCATAAGCTTCCCTAATATCTCTCCAATGAATTCCTTTCTTTCTTCAAGCTAGAAAGGATTGGTTTCTGTTTCTTGCAACTTAAAGGAATCAAATTAATATTTCCTTTGGGGTGTAGCTTAGAAACCACGAAGCTCATTATATTTTCAGCATATTGCTGAAAATGAGATCTAAATCCTCCTGGAGAAGGGCCTCAACATTTTCAATATATATATTACCTTCCTTACACTCTCCTCACTTCCCCTGAATCTTAAAAACACATTCCAGGAGACTTGAAAATTTATCACTCTTCCTAGAGACTGGACCTGTTCCATATCAGAGTGCAGTTGGAGTCGGGGATACCCAGCAGAAGACAGAATATTAACTGGAGCACAGGTTTGGAGAGAATCCTGTGTTCTGGATGCTTACCCAGAAACTTCTCCTGACACCCGCACCCCACCCCCACGTACCGCCCCAGGCAGCTTCACAACAAATTCCCCTTGAACCGCAGACAGTGGATTTCCAGCAAAAGCCACAAGCACGGCACCACAGTGACTTCTATGCCATCCAGTGAGCCACAGTCATGCCCTCTCCAATGAGGTCTGGATCTCAGTTCTGGAAGAGTCCTTTTCCTGGGGCTCTCAGCCGATCCTTACCTTTACTATTCTTGTACTCTAAGGTTTACTTCCCTCCTATTAATCAATCTCTCATTATATCCATCTTCTGTTATAGTTTACAATTTTTATACTAAACTTCTCTTTTAATAATCTCTGTGTAGTTTTTGTCTCCTAGGTGGAAACTGACTGGCTGATATAGTTAATATCATATATTAATATGATGGTTAATATTATGTGTCAACTTAACCAGATATCTGGTTAAACATTATTTCTGAGTGTGTCCACGAGGATGTTTCCAAAAGAGATTAGCTTTTACATTGCTAAACTGATTAAAGCAGATGGCGCTCCCCAGTGTCGGTAGGCACCACCAAATCTGTTGAGGGCTTGAACAAATCAAAAAGGCAAAGGAAGCTTGAATTTACTCTATATCTACCCTTGGCACTCCTGTCTCAGACTTTCAGACTCAAGCTGGAATCTACATCATGCGCTGGTTCTCAGGCCTTCCAACTACACCATCGGATTCCTGGGACTCCAGCTTGTAGATGGCAGACCATGGGACTTATCAGCCTGCATAATCATGTGAGCCAATTCCTCATAATAAATTTCATTATATCTAGATATAGATATAAACCTCTATCTTAAGTAGAGATATATATATATATAATAAATATCATAATAAAAATAAATATATCTGTTGCTTTTGTATCTCGGGAGGACATTGACTAATATACCCCATTTTAGAGATGAAGACCTGAGGCTCAAATAAGGTAAATAAGACACCTATGGTCACACAACTAATAAGTGGAAGAGAGAGAATTAGAATACCAGTTCTGTCTGACTACCAAGGCTGTCCTCCATGACCTGGAAATTCCCACAGCCCACATAATTCTGTACGCATCCAGTAATTTAATGGAGCAACTGCAGATAATGCCTTTAGGCTTACTGTCTTCTAAACCGGTGCTTCTCAGGGTTGTTTACGGACCTGTGCCAGTTTACAAACTGTTTGCTACCAATGTGCAATGAGATAAGTACAAAAATTGAGTCTAAGCATGTAGAACATTTCATACTGCTACAACATCCAAGTCCATTTGTATTGTATTTTACAAAAGTATTAGGTCCACAACAAAGTAATAATTTTAAAAAATAGCTAAGTCCTTTCCCGTAGATAGTTTTCTAAACCTTGGGCTCAATATTAAGTCTAAATG
Source organism: Grampus griseus (assembly GCF_964374135.1). Taxonomy (NCBI): domain Eukaryota; kingdom Metazoa; phylum Chordata; class Mammalia; order Artiodactyla; family Delphinidae; genus Grampus; species Grampus griseus. The sequence continues at coordinate 68,919,485 of NC_139007.1, read as the reverse complement.
TACTTTTGTAGTTGTTGCTGCTCTTTGAATCATATGTTGAAAACCTCTTATCAGGGTGGGGATACAAGATGATTATAGCTGGTGTAACTGTTACAGAATATAGATGTGTAATAAAGCACATATGAGATTAATCATCTTTGCACAGTGTTTAAAAGTGGACAGATCTACAGAGGACTTACAGAACTTTTTTTGGACTTAACAATGTTTATCCATATTAGTATAAGCTCCAATGTACTCCCTGACTTCTCTATCAATAATCAGTTAAGGAAATTTCAAGTAAACAGTCTAGATAAAACATTAAGTAGATATATTAAGCCATATTAAATTATTTTGATTCAAGGTGTGGTATAAATATATAAATATATTCAAATATAATAATCTGAATATTATGTATGCCCCTAATTCTCAATATATTTCCTCTTAAAATTAGATTTTAATATATTAACTGGTCATCATATACTTACTGAGTGACAGCTTATATGCACGGACTGAGCTAGTCTTTGTATTGACACAGAAGTGATATGAGATAGCCTTGTGTAGTTTCTAATCTGACCCAAACTCAGAGAGTAAAATGGAAAAGCAGCAATGGAAGTTAGCAGTTAACAAAGAGATTAAGTTCTGTGGAATAAATGACAAATATGCCAGAAGGTCAGAAAACAAAGGAATCAGTAAGTGCTGAGATGATGAGGCCATGGAAAAGGAGGCTTTGAGTTGGTCCCCGACCATATGCTGTGGCTAAAATGACCTGACCTGATTTGAGAAATAGCAAAAGCAGCACAAAGATGCCCAGACGTAGAAATACTGTAAACCCATACAATGTCGCAGAAATTACCACAGGGCAACTCATGCAGAGTGCAATTTGGAAAATGAACACTAGAGTCCAGTTGATCACCACCCATAGCACAGAGATCTTACCTTTCCTTTAGATTCTAATGGATATCACCATGGAAAGGAGAATGAGTGTTCTAGGTTTTCTTCTGCAGAAAATATAAAAGGCTTATGGCTTCAGTCTGGTAACTTTTTCTCTGGCTGATTCTCCTTGACTACTAAATAGAGGCATGATTTTAAGGGGGCAGGAAAAGATTTTTTTGGCGAGGGTTGGGATAAATTCACTTGTAATTCTACCTCTCTTACAAACATGTTGCATTTAACAGAATTCCCTGGCTGAAGGAATGAACTACCCCTATAATGACAGCTTCCCCTTAAATTTCTTCTTAAACATGCTTAAAAGAAAAAAAAAATCTAAACACATTACATATAATCCTGTCGTCTTAATTAAAAGGCATTAGGGCTTCCCTGGTGGCGCAGTGGTTGAGAGTCCGCCTGCCGATGCAGGGGACACGGGTTCGTGCCCCGGTCCGGGAAGATCCCACATGCCGCGAAGCGGCTGGGCCCGTGAGCCATGGCCGCTGGGCCTGCACGTCCGGAGCCTGTGCTCTGCAACGGGAAAGGCCACAGCGGTGAGACGCCCGCGTATCGCCAAAAAAAACTTTTCATGTTTAGATTTAGAATATTTGCCATTCTTGCTGTCAGGTTCTATTTTTTTTCTTAACTTATAATTAGTGCCTTTGCTTTTGCAACTGCAAGTTCTTTGCCCTTTGTCATTTACTCCTTTTCCACTGAAACAACCTAATAAAAACAAGTAACCAAACACATTAGAATTGTGCCCAGAATAAGGGTAAACAGGTTTTGAATGAAAATTTGAATTACTCCTCAAGAAATTTAGGTCTTTGACATACATTACTTGACTTTTTATTTGGAAAAACATACTAACACTCTCTCAGAGGTTATTTAAAAAGTTATTTTTTATCACAGAAAATTGAAAACATCAAAATAGAAAGTTTAAATGGTCATAATGCCACTTCCTGGAGACAATTTCATTTCTATATCCCAAAGAAGCTGAGCTGGACTTCCGGGGTGGTATCATCATTCAGAGTCTGTCTGTTACTGCTCACCCGAGATAGGCTTTAAGAAGACTCTGATTCCCAGGAAATGTGACTCTTCATTCCTGCCATCTATAATTTGATGTCTTCAAAAAAATTCTACCCCACTCATCAGTCTCCCAACCGCAGAGAGTCCGAGTTTATAAAAACAATCATAAAGTAGAAAGGTACACCCTTTCAATCTGCCGTTCCCATACTGATTTGCTGTCCTTCAAATGCTGGCACTTTTCAAAACTACAAAATCATCCTCATTTTAGATAAATGTATCATATTCTATAAAAAGAAATGTTGTTACTTTCAATCTTAAGAAATCAGGTGGATTTTAGCCACTTTTTGATCAGTGGTTCCTGTAGAAATAAAACCATTAAGACAAAAAATTGTTCAGCCTTCGTGAAAATTAAGAGAAAATGTAGCACCCAATTGTATTTAATAAGCCTTAGGAGAAAGCACCCTGCTGACGTAAGTCTATTATAGTTGTGTGTTGGAAAGATAAAGTATAAAAGTTAAAAAAATAGTAACATTCCTTGAAAATAGGATCATAGTGAACAAAGGGCACTGATAAAAGATGATCCTGGTGAATAAAAGGTCTCTCAATTTATACCCTTACAGGTCCTGTCTCGTTATCTCTACTGAGAGCCAGAAGAGTGCTTCTAAGATATTTAACTGTTAACCATGAAGTTTCTGCTTAAACTCTCAGTAGTATAACCTTCAACCACAAAGCATATAAATATCACAAAGCTCATAAAAAATTCTGATTTATGAAATAAAATTCATCCCCATCATTTACAGAAGAGCACTCCAAGCGTTGTTCTTATTAACGCTTTTTATCTGAATATCGTTCCCTACCTTCTGCTAATCAGATACATCTTTGCATCTAATTTTCTCTGCAGATTCTAATCTAAGTGCACAACCAGAAGGCCGTTTTCTTCCACATTCCTTAAAACTAGTCTGCAGAGTTTCACTGGTCTGCATATTCATTAAGCAAATAATTATCGAACACCTATTTTGTGCCAGGTAAACACAGTCAGCTCTTTTCCCCAACACTAAATTTATTTAAATTTATAGACTATCTATCCTGATATTATGTTCTTCCTCCTGTTTAGGGATTGAAATATGGTGATACAAAATTAAATTGCCTCTTTTTAACATCCTTACTCGGCAAAATAAAATGCTAACAACCCAGTGCCACTCTCCAAATTTGTATTTGCAATATTACTGCTCCATGAAATCCAAAACAGCTACACAACTGATCTCGCTGCTTCCCATCATCCCCAGACTATGTTAATTTATTGCTATATTTTCAGCATCTAAACCTGTGACTTCCAGTTTATGTTTATTGAATACATGATTACTGGATGGAAGGATGGACGTATCCATCTCTTTGAGCCAGACAAATTACTGATTGAAAAGACCCAAAGTTGGACTAAACCAGGGAACCAAGATGTGCCAGATGTGTCTAAATGGACCACCATCCATTAATAATAATAATAATAGTTATCATCATTATTATTAACTGCTTAGCATATGCTGTACTGCTCTCAGTACTTTGTGTATGCTAATTCATTTAGACTCCAAAATGAATCTAAAGAAAATAGTTTTATAACCCCATTTCACAGAGAAGAAATTGAATTCAAGGAGAAGATAAGAAACATGTTTAAGTGGAGGAGTCCCAGATTCCACTCTTAATGGCTACGCTGTGCTGCCTCCCTTTAACAAGAAAACAGTAAGAAAATAAAACAGAAAAGAGTACAGAAAATTCACCAGCGACCTCCATCCAGTCCTCATCAAGCTCACTCTCATGTGGCATGAGCTGCAAATTCTAACTCATGGCAATGCTACTCTATATTAATCATAACATCAAGCAGCATTTTTATTTATTTGCAAATGTTATGAGTCATAACATGAAGCAACACTTATTTCCAAATTTTCTGCTGTGTTTTTTTAGATACATCCCTCAGAATCCATTCTATCCTTCACAGGGCCTAGCATTATGTCATGTTCATAGTAGGCACTCAAAAATCCTTTTTGGATTTGACTAAATTATTTTGGAGTTGCTAAGGTTCGAATCTCACAGGTGCATTCTGCAAACCCACACAACTGAAGGAATAAGATTAAAGCACAAAGAAGCAGAGGGACAATTCCTGACATAATGGAACAACTTGAGGGATTAAAACAAACATTATAGAAATCACCTGAGGCTCTGAAAACTTGATTAATTATTTCAGGAAAATACACCAACCCGGACAAAGCTTTGAGCAAAAGCTTCATTATGCGGTACTTGGCACATTGAAAGTACACCATTAACAGTACTTCTTAACCAACGGCTGCTCAATGTTACATAAATTATTGTCATGACAACTATTCCTTCAACAATAAAACTATGAAAACAAAAGACAGATTAACAAAGCCTTATCATTTGCTATTCACAATGAGTTTAATGTTTACCCCTCAGCAGTCATCACAGACAAGGCATCTGTGTAGCAGTGCAGACGCTCCCCAACTTAGAAACGAGGTGCTCCAAAAGAACACGGGAAGTGGGCTGTTTGAACTCCAGGAGGCTTTGTCCCCTAGAGGCAAACAAATAAATGTGGGCTGGAGTTCTACACGTGTCCACAAACACCTAAATTATTCATGATTTGGTTAAAATGCACAATATTGGGAGAGGGGGAGAAAAGATCATGTCTGTATTCCTAAGTAAACAACAGGAAAGGTAATAAGACTGAGGAAAGAAACTCAGTCTGAAAAAGAACCCGTGGACAGTGTCAAGGGCTTCAAGGTCGAACACACTGCTTTCTTACTTCACTCTGTTAATGAACTTCATTTCCAGCCCTCTCTGCTCCTGTCTCACAGACTTTTCTCTCTTCCTCAATCTTTCCAGGCTCCTCTGAGCCCAGGATCTCTGACCTGCTGCTGCTTCTGTCTCTGAAGCTCTTCTCCTCCACCCACCTTCCCCACATCACCTGACTACCCCTCACTCATCTTCAGATCTCAGACTAAGGGGCCATCCAGCTGAGATCTGGCCCTTCTAAGAACACAGCATAGCATCCTGGGCTGAGAATTCATGCATTTAATCTCTATCATAATTATTAGGAATTAGTACAGTTACTTGTTCTGAGTATTTCTTTAACCCTGTCTCCCCAACTAGAGACAAGCTCCATGATATCAGGGACACTGCCTGTCCTTGTCACCTCTATGCCCACATTACATAGCACAGGCCATGCTCAATAAATATTATTTGTTGTGTTCATGCATTTTTTAAAGCAATCCTCCCTTTTCTTGATAAAAATGTAATATTCACATGATTCTTACACCATGATATAGTGTGAGGATTTTGTCTTAGAAATGCAACACAGGAAGAGAAAAGGAATCTTCCTTCAAGGGCTGCAAGGAAGGAAGATTAGATTTTTTTTACAGTGGAATAAACATTGGAGAGAACAGTCAAAAGAAATCAGCTAATATATCCTCTGAATGCTCTCATTTCAGAGAGAGGAAGCAATCGGTAGGGAAGAAATCGTTGCATTATACAGTTTCTAGAACTGACCAGAAGAAGTATCATGCAGATAGGCTAAGGCTGTCTGAATCAGGGAGAGGGTTTACAGGGTAGAATGAAGGCAAGACACATCTGGCAATTCTTGTGTTTAGTACAAACACAAATTAAAGGTTTGTAGCTCAGAAAATGGCTTTTCAGGGAAGTATTCTTTTGACTTGGAAAATATAGTTCAGCTTAACTTTTTTTTAACATCTTTACTGGAGTATAATTTCTTTACATTGTTGTGTTAGTATCTGCTGTATAACAAAGTGAATCAGCTATATGTATACCTATAGCCCCATATCCCCTCCCTCTGCGTCTCCCTCCCACCCTCCTTATCCCACCCCTCTAGGTGGTCACAAAGCACCGAGCTGATCTCCCTGTGCTATGCGGCTGCTTCCCACTAGCTATCTATTTTACATTTGATAGTGTATATATGTCAAGGCTACCCTCTCACTTTGTCCCAGCTTACCCTTCCCCCTCCCCGTGTCCTCAAGTCCATTCTCTAGATGTGTCTTTATTCCTGTCCTGCCCATAGGTTCATCAGAACCTTTTTTTAGATTCCATATATATGTGTTAGCATACGGTATTGGTTTTTCTCCTTCTGACTTACTTCACTCTGTATGACAGACTCTAGGTCCATCCACCTCAACACAAATAACTCAATTTCATTTCTTTTTATGGCTGAGTAATATTCCATTGTATATATGTGCCACATCTTCTTTATCCATTCATCTGTCGATGGACACCTAGGTTGCTTCCATATCCTGTCTATTGTAAATAGTGCTGCAATGAACATTGTGGTACATGACTCCTTTTGAATTATGGTTTTCTCAGGGTATATGCCCAGTAGTGGGATTCCTGGGTCATATAGTAATTCTATTTTGTTTTTTAAGGAACCTCCATACTGTTCTCCATAGTGGCTGTATCAATTTACATTCCCACCAACAGTGCAAGAGGGTTCCCTTTTCTCCACACCCTCTCCAGTCTTTATTGTTTGTAGATATTTTGATGATGGCCATTCTGACCAGTGTGAGGTGATACCTCATTGTAGTTTTGATTTGCATTTGTCTAATGATTAGTGATGTTGAGCATCCTTTCATGTGTTTGTTGGCGATCTGTAAATCTTCTTTGGAGAAATGTCTATTTAGGTCTTCTGCCAATTTTTGGATTGGTTTTTTTTTTTTGATAGTGAGCTTTAACTTATTTTTTAACTTTTCTTCATTCATTTAATAATTTTTTTTCCCGAGCACCTGCTATATTACCAAATCCTGAGTTAGGTCTCAAAGGTACAAGATTTCGGGCTTCCCTGGTGACGCAGTGGTTGAGAGTCTGCCTGCCGATGCAGGGGACACGGGTTCGTGCCCCGGTCCGGGAAGATCCCACATGCCGTGGAGCGGCTGGGCCCGTGAGCCATGGCCACTGAGCCTGCCCGTCTGGAGCCTGTGCTCTGCAACGGGAGAGGCCACAACAGTGGGAGCCCCACGTACCACAAAAAAAAAAAAAAAAAAGGTACAAGATTTCCCTTGCCAGAAAGAAAGGGAAAATGTGAACCGGGTCAAGAGAGCTGCCACTGGGCAGAGGTGACTTTTAAGCTGAGGCTGAGTGAAAGGAGTTTGTCTCTCCAACAGAGAAGGAAAGGTGTTCCTGGATGAGGGAGAGAAGAGCGCGTGCAAGGCACGGAGAAAGCCTTTGGCATGTTTGAGAAAAGAGCAGCGGTTCTCCGTGGCTGGAATAGAGAATGCATATTGTGGGGAAGCAATGAGCTTAGACAAAAAGGGCTAGATCTCGAGGAGTCTTGTAAGTCATGAGCTTAAAATTCCCTCACGACTAATGATATTCAAAATCCTTCTAAACACAGACATATTCTTTGAGAAAATCTTATACCAAAGTCCAACCTATAAAGTAGAAAAGAACATAGCTGTCCTGGGCTGCTGAGCGGCTACCTGACCCCTCACCTCCAACCTCCACACACAGCCTAAGGTCCTTCCTTGAAGACCCCAGACCTCTGAACACTCCTGCTGTGGACAGTGCAGAGTTGTTTGGGCAGGGCAGGTGCTCAATAAATAAATCAGCTAGAGTCACATGATCAAATGAGGCTTTCACTTGTCACTCTAATTTTTGCTTTCGAGATTACTCTGACTGCAGTGGGAAATGAACTGGAGATGAGAGCCTGGCACAGCAAGGGGCAGGCATGTCAATTAGCAATCCAAGTGTGGCAGGATAAGAGACGGTGGTAGAGTCTTGTTTCAGCCTCACAATATTTTCCCCACCCTCCCTGACATTACCCCTCTCTGTGGGGCTCTAGGGTTGCAAGGGAGAAATATGTGATTGCCCCTACAGCAGAAGTTGCCTTCTGACTTCCTCAGCTAAAGTGTGAACCACAGCTGGTTCCAGGAAGAAGAGAGGTCTGAAGAGGCAGAAAGAAGAGACCTTCCCAAACTGGAAGGAAGCCTAAGATGGGTATAGACCAAAGGTTTCATGGGTCTGAAGCTTAAACAATTGGAGAGATCTTCTAAAAAAATGAAGTTATGAATACAAACTTAGATTTTAAAATAAATTAAGAAGGAGAAATCACATAAATTACAGATTTTAAAGGCATTTAAAAACAGAAAACATCACAAATCCATTAATATAATACTTTTATTGATGAACTGCCCTACACACCCATTTGACACTGTTTTTGCTTACACTTCCCAGCTGCATACTCTTCAATGATTTCTTCATATAACAATTGTGTATTTTCTACAGAAAAGGTAGATAATTCAGCATTTCTTCTAGCATAGTCAGTTGCCTTTTGGTGTATTATTATCTTTGGTTATTTATTTAAATTTTAGAAAATTTTCTTTCCGTTTACTCTTTTTGGTAATATCATGTAAATTTTGAGAATTGTTGTCAAATTCAGGAAACCTCTATCAAGTCTTATGCGTGAGCTGGAAGACTTCAGGTCATTTCAAGGTTTCTTTTGCTGTGACAAATCTTACTCTTTTGATTGATGACACCCAGTGACCAGTTTGTCATGCTGCTGTCTTCATTGTAGTGCTGCATTATGCATTTATAATATGATCAATGAAGTCACTATTTTATGTCAAAACAGCAAGAAATTTAGATTGTTTTCCAGTGTGTTCGTATGAGTCACTCCTCTTCAATAACTGGATTATTAAGCAATCCAAAGGCATATTCATTATCTCTGTGTATCACTTCCTCTCACACAGAGAAAATTTTTGGCTGGCAAAAGAATTAAAAGTTATTCATAGGGTTTCAGTGTGAAGAGTAGCATACATAATAGCCAACCAATAACATTTGGTGAAGACATGACAATAAAGAAGTAATATTTGGCATCTGTTTTACTTACCTAACGCTTCACTTTTACACATTTTCCCATTATTTGATTCTGAGAAAATGATTTGGGATAATTGAGTCACATTTACTTTTTCATTTTGACTTTTTTCAATGTGCTCATACAAAACTGAATCAAATCTAGTGATTTGTTCAATAATTCTCATGATTTCAGTAATTATCATTATTTAAAGAACACCACTTTTCATTGTACCCTCTAAAGAGCAAATCCCATTCACTTAAAAATTAACAGGCATAAGTACTCTTTCAAATGCTTAAAAATAATACTAAACATTGTCAATAAAACGGTTCTCTCTTCTCGGTTCTTCAAGGTGTTCATCTACTGCACTTGTATTTGACTGACGTGTAATTCAAGTACCTTCTTGTCTGTGGAGTCCTCCTGACTTTCAGGAAGTTAAGTCTAACTTATTGGAAACACTTCATAAATTATACAATATATTCAATGTCTTACCTTGGACTCACTAGCTGGAATCTTATAACAGTTGGAATATTGTTCTTTTTGTTGTTGTTGTTCATAATATCTACTTGAAAAATATTTCTAGTGTCTGTTGTATGTTCTGTTTAATTCTCTGTAAATATTACCGGCATCATGATTTTGGGAAAAACAACAACAACAACAGCTTTCTTTTATTAAACAGTGCTATCAGGACAAACATGATACATATCAAAGTCAATGAACTTTCCCAATAAAGATGTTATTGAAAACCCTGCATGCTCCGGTGATCATACAAATTTTTAGTTTCAGTTGCAATAAGAGCGTTTTTGGCGTGCCAAATTTTGTCTTTTTGTGTCAAATTATCTTTTGCCAAAACAGTCCGTTACATTTTTTGGCTTCCACTAGAATACTCTCTTCCCATAGTACCTGAATTTATGTGTAATTAATAATTCTGAGTAACAATGTATTTAATTTACCTGAAATTAAGGCGTATAAAAAATTCAAATTTATCTTTAGTCTGCTGCCACACTGTAGGGACCTACGTCGTTGTATAATATTTCTCTAATATAAAATACATTAACATATCAATGAATACGTGTAGGAGCTCTGTCACTGGACCACTTGTTTCCTGAGGATGTTTGGCTATGTTGGTGGCAATTTTGCAAGCCAATTCATCTGCAACCCCCAGATGACTTCAGGGCAACATGCCTCAAATACACTAAGATGTGAGCTAATGTGTTGGGATGAAAACAACGTGATTTCACACGTAGAATACTTAATATTTAAAGTACTGCTATAGATTTATGTTCTACAAATACAGAAATTTTGACAAATAATGTTTTTTATGATTTTCATTTTAAAAAGAAAATGAATCTCACATTTATAATGGTATATAATGTATCAACAAGTATATTTCCTTATGGAGAATTCTAACTAGGCATTAGTAGGAATTGCTCCAACACTAGCATCTGATGACTGGGAGAATTTCCCGTAAAATAACTGCTGGCTCCAAACTTTTCAAACCTCGTTTCTTCTCCACTGCCCACATATTTCCAGTGCCTTAGGATATATTTATATCCCAACCAACCTGTGGTCCTGCACCATTGTTTCACGAAGCTGAATGCGTCCTGGAAGGATTCCTGGAAGCCAGTCCTATACTACACCTACCGCTAGCAATAACATAATCACACAGAGAAGGCCCTAAACATGATCTAAACAAATTAAACATTTCCTCCACTCAACTTCCATATAGTGTGATTTCCAAAATGCCAGTAAACACCAAAGCCACTGAACATGAGATGGAATCAGAGTGGAGACAGTAGTCCTCACTGATCATGGTGAAAATACATGATCATATGAATACACTGCCAGGGTCCTTCTGATAACCTCAGAAGGGCCCCTTGAGAGTGAGGCTCCTTGAAGCAAGTTTTAATTAGCTTTATAGTAAATCCACCTCCTGTCACAGGAATAGAACATCAGGGTCAGAAAGCAAAGGGAGCATGCCCTTGAGCACCTCCAAGGAGAAGGACTAAGAAGTGTTCCTGACGAGGCTGCATTCTTGGCATCAAAACATTCCCTTGTCAAAATGAGACATGGAAGCCACACAGTCACTGACTTTTAAGGACCTCAGAAGCTTGAAGAGCTGCATTCTTACAAAAAACCAGAGGGGACACTTCCAAGTTAGGTTTTTTGCTGTTGTTATTCTTGTCATCTCTATTGCCACTGTTGCTGTTTTCTAATAAACTGGAAACTCCCTAGTCCTCAGTAATGACCAGCTTCTCACCAGCCTAACAGGACAGGGGCTCAGAATATACTTTATTTGACAATAAAGAAATATAACACATCTTGCATGCCCAAGTTGAGATTATGGTTGCAAATCCATGCCCATTATTGTCTCATTATTTCATGTGAGATACTTATTATTTCTACCATCTCAGTAATCAGAGAGGTTAAAACAAACGTATATCATTATAGATAGAGGTATGACAGTAGCTGAGGAAAGTATTAAGGCATTATTTTCATTGACAATAATTTCAAAGGACAGTCCATGACACCCTAAAGATATTTATTCATATTCTCATTTTCAGAAGCAGTGTAAAAAGTGACTGCCTTTCAATTCTGTACTTATATATTTTCTTAATTGTTTAGGACAAAAATTAAGGTAAAAATATTTCACTGAAAACAAACAAACAGTGTTCTGCCTTGCACTTGGGTTTTTCCACAATCCCCTGCTGCACGGTAATCAGAGACCCTAATGTGGTCTTGCACCTCCATGAAAATTTCTGGATAGAATCGCCATGTGTACAAAGCTCCCCTGGTTTCCAACCAACATTCAGAAAACAGTGAGCACTGCATGCATGGCTTCTGCAAAGAATACTGTGAACTACTGTTACAGAAACTGATGCCTGACAAATAATCAGTTCCCTGAAAATGACCTAATTTAGTTGAGTTCCTAGCACTGAATAAAATGAGATTATGTGTTTGCTGGCCAATCTGAAATGTAAAATATGTTGAGTTTTTCCAGCGTGTGACATGCAAAATCCTTTCAATCTGTGACTGGTATGATGCTGTGAATGTGTAAGATTGGGTGAGAACTCAGAGAAGGAAAAAGGGGGCGACATAGACACTGCCACTCCAACTTCCTGGAGGGAAAATAAATTGCAAGTGTCAGAATCAAAATAAACTGGGCATAGAACAGGACGTCAGATATGTTTATTTTGAAATATAAGTCCCAGTTCTATTCTGCCACAGGGTACAAATGTGTTGATTTTTCATTCAAATTAAAAGGAATTGAGCACCACTTCTGTGCCAAGTGCTATCCTGGGCACTGGGGATGCAGCAATGGGCAAGAAAGATACAGCCCTCGCTCTCTGTCCTGCCACGAAGAGCCAACTCAGGGCTTGTCTGAGAAGGACAAGCTCTTGACGTGGTGTGTGTTCTTCTCCTAGTCATAGAGAAATCCGCAGGGAGACCAAAACGGCAATCATCAGAAACAAAGCCTCCACCTGAAATTATTTAGAACCAAATAGAGCAAACAGCTCTATGGATTTTTTAACACTGAAACCCATAATTCAAATAAATAAATAAATTCGGCTTCTGAGGTCTTGAGACATTTCTTCAGGAGTCCGCATTACAAGGTAAGGTCCCTGTGTCCACGTACTCCTCTCCCACACACTTCAGAAGCCCCGCTAACATGCGTCAGACCAGGATGCCTTTAAACATCCCGTTCATTAAAACTCCAGATTCAGGGTCCATGCTCTTCATTGTCGCTCACTTTCCCATGAGGCTTCGCTACAGATGGAGAATTCACTCCTCACACAGACCTGAATGTGGCGGGCAGCACAATCAAATGAAATTTCTCATCCCAAATTAATAAATTACCATTTTATTTCTTAAATGTGGACATCACTCCCTCATTCAACAAATTTTACTGAGTTCCTACAATGTACCAGGTGATGCCGTAGATGTTGAAGCTGTGAGAGTGAACAAAGCAGATGAATTTTAAGTCCTCTAACAGCCTACATTTTCAGCTTCAGAAATAGCAGTTTCTTCACTCTTCAAGGCATTATGGGACTGAGACAATGGTATGAAAAAATCCACACTGGAACAATGAATTGTCCTATTTCATCAATTCTAAGATGCACATTTGTTCACCTGGTAACATCTCTGAAACCAAAGTGCATCCTCCAGTGAGCAGATTCTCAGTCACTGCCATTATGGTGACATAGTTTGTGAGGGAATAAAAAGATCCCTTGATTATTCTGATAAGATCAAGAAAGCACCAGTACACAAACAATAACTAATAATAATAGCAGGCAAACCTCACATTTCACTGACTAAAGATAATAAAAGATTACTTCTCTCTCAGTGCAATGCTAGCATCCCATTTTGGATAGCTCTCCTCCAAGCACTAATTTAGAAACCAGATTCATAGTGAGCGCTCTCCAGTCCAGGACTCTCAGTGTTTCCCTGTGGGTCTTTACCATCTGGCCGGGCAGAAGGGAAAGAGTATGGAAGACCACATGTGGGAGATCATGTGTGGGCCAGGAAACAGCCTGTGTCACATCTGCCAGTATTCCATTGGGCAGAACCCAATCACATGGACTCGCTAACCTGCCTACTCACTGAGTCGCCTGGGCCCTGATAGAAAGTAAAGCGACCGCGCCCAAGAGCAAAAATCAGACTCAGCCATGGGAATCTACAGATCCTGGATCCTGCTAAGCCCAGGGCAGAAGTACGAAAAATAAGAAGCTCACCAAATATGTTTCACTTGCTTAGAATACTGAGGTTGTAAAAGCTCTTTCGTGTTTTCACTCTCACTCCTCAAAATAAATTTTTGGGATTGGTATTTTTAGGCAAATGAAGGATGAAGACACAAAAGGGTTACTTATTTGCCTGATTCTACATGGTATAAGTAGAGTGAACATATCATTTATCTTTTAAACCAGGACACTTCTGAGAAGGAAAGGGAACACTCTTAATAACTGCACCGGAGAGCAGATATAAATTGGGACAATCCTGGGCAAACTGAGACGTATTGTCCTCTACTTACCAGGGGCAGAGTAAGGACTTAAGCATAGAGCTCCAGACCCTGAGTCTGATGTTCTTTCCTCTACACTCTACCTGGTCTTTCAGTCTAATTGAATCTAAGAAATTCTTATGGAAAACAGTACTTTGTCCATTCTAGGGAACTATGTTATAATTGAGCCTTTAATGATTGCAAATAATATGTTTGCAAGATTTAAAACAAGCCCGAAAGGTGCAGTAAAAGTCACAGGTGTTTAATCCATACAAATTAAACAAACTGGGCTTTAATTGGTTTTACAGTAAAAACCAAGGGGAATATAGATTTAATGGATTCTGTTTTATGCATGACATGGACACAAGATTCCATGCTGTGGCCAGTGATTCACGTGCACAAAGGGAATCTGCCACCAAGTGTACGTGTGTGGTAGAGAGATTTTCCCCTGGACTTGTGAGTAGAGTGATCATATAACTTATCATCCAAGTCACAACACTTTTAAGAGTGAAATGGGATTCTAATAATAATTATGTCAGGGGAACAGACATAAATTTGGGCTGGCCAGGGCAAACCGGGATACATGGTCATCCCGTAAAAGAGGAGGGGGCTTTCTCCTCTCAGGGATTTTCTCCCTCATCCAGCCTGGACAGGCTCTAAATGGGGCTGCAGGGGAGACACTAAAAGTCATTGCTACTTCACTGGTCCACCTTTCTTTTTAGAAAAAAAAATTGTAGTTAATGAGGGTTTCCCCAGAAAATGCAATATTTCCTTTTCCTTAATTAACATACTGACCAGAAACCTCTCTGATTTCTGTAATTATAGGAAGAACTCTAGATGGTAAGGCAATCACAATTCCTGAAAATGCTTTTGCTTGCAGATAGCGCTTATTTATTGTTTAATGTTTGTTTACTTGTACTATTAATAATATGTCTGCACTAAATTATAACAATGTTACATAAAAATAACTATTTCATCCAATAACGGTGCCTGAATGATTCTTAGGAAATAAGCTACCAAATATTGAGGGAAATGACCAATTGGTGGATTGAACACGTAGGCCTATTTAACCCAAAGATTAATCCAAACAACTTACTTGCATATAACAATGCCCAGATCAGTACCTACTTTCTTTGCCTTTTAGTTCTTAAATAAGTAATATTTCACCCAGAAGCCATTCAATGAAATATCAACAGGAAATTTTATGTAAAAAAGACAATTAATTTTGATATTGATACAACTGCAGAAACTGGGCATTCTTTCCACATTTTTTTTCAATGTGCAGCTCACTTGGAAGTCTGTAAATAGAAGCCCCCTACGCCCAGAACAATTTTCAGTCATAGCTTGCCTGGGTCTGATCATGCCAGGAACCAGAGCAAGGGTCCTTGGGGTCTTACCAACTGTACTCCTAGCGGCCTCTGGGAAGAAACTAGAGGTGTGAGCCATTTGACCCTGTATTTGATTTGGGCCCGGGTACGATCATCACCTGTGCTTCATGCTGCCACTGGGCACACAGATGCTACTCTGAATTCTTGTAACCATTATGCACCCAAAACACTCATGGACTCAAGTGTAAATAGAATAAGATATAGAAACAGCCCCCAAACACTATGTACCCAAAACACTCAAAGATTCTAATGCAAATAGAATAGGATATGCACTGCGGTGAAAACAGATGTCTAACATCATTATTATAGGGATTACAATAATAATAGGGACCGTCCTTATTCCTCGGTTGTGCTGATGTTTCTTCTATCAACTTTAACTTTAAATGTTAGGCCACTGCTGGTTCCTTAGAAGCTAATGAAAGGACTTGCACTCATGGAACCTCCACTTCTCCAGGAGCCAACGACCTAGGGAACTCTTCCCTCTGAATGCACACAGCAGCGATGTGATAGTGATTTTTGCACGTGCCAGATGCACACTAAAGTTTATGTTTATGTTTGTGGAGATGCTTCTTTGGTATGTGTTCCAGTTATCCTTGCAGTGAAACAGACGGTCATTAATTTAGTAACATAAAACAATGACCATTATATTATGCATACAGATTCTGTAGGTCAAGAATTAGGAAAGGGCACAGTTGGGACAGTTTTTCTCTGCCCAACAATGTCTGGGGACTCAATCTGAAAGACCTGCATGGCTGAAGGGAGGCATCACTGGGGCAGGAGGATGCTTCCAAGGTGGATTCTTCACTCACATGTTTGGTGCCTGGGCTGAGCTGACTTAAAGACTGGTTCAACTAGAACTGTTGAACAGAGCATCTACAAGTCGTTCTCCATATGGTTTGAGCTTCTGGTAGCACGGAGACTGGGTTCTGAGTGGAATTTTCTAGAAAGAGAGAGTTCTAAGCCCAGGCAGAAACTGCACCAGCCTCAGATATCACCACCAAACCTGTAACTGTTGTGATAAATGCACCCAAATTTACATGGAAAGGACCCAGACTACACCTCAGAATTTAGAGACCATGTTTTAAAACTGCAATGTATGATATAGCAAGTGTGTCCCTTTTTCCTTCATTATTATGAGACTTGCATCTGGGGCTAGCCAATAAAACCACCACAGTAACAGCTACAAATTAAGCTTTATTTTTAAATATTAAGCAAGCTAAGAGATGACTCGTGTAGTAGAAAAAATATTGTTGCCAGTAGTTTGAAGATGGTAAGTAGAGCTGAGTATACACAGAGTCGAGAAAATACTGAATCCAAATCACCCACTCAGGACAATGATGGGGCAGACCCACGCAAGACCTGCCATGGGCCACTGTTAGATGAATGTTTTGCCCACTTTCTCCTGTCTACTCCACTAATAGCAGAAATTCAGTTGCAGCCCAGCCCAGTGAGACATGACTCCATAACCAAAGATGGATACCACCACTGCTTCTTAATTAACCCCTACCCCTATCTTCAGTCTGACAGTCTCAGCACTCATTGGCCTCTGTTCTTAGACTAGTTTTGGGGTAAAAATAACGTTCTATGATGACAAATAGTTAAGTGGTAACAGGAGCTTAAAATGAGGGAACTATTATCACAGTCTTCATTCTTGGTGTCTAGGATGCTGGAATTTGATAATCCTTTGGTTATTCATAGTACGTTATTATTACTGGTGGTGGTGATGGTGGTATTTGACCGGGGTTTTAATGGTGACCGAAATAACTGGGTTGGTCCCCTTTTTCATTCTGGTCATAGAAAAGTATTCCAGAGAACAGAGAACAGCACTCTTCCTCTCCTCTCCCTTGCTTTTCATTCCCATCTAACAAGTAAAACACAACCCTGTTCTTCTTGGTCCCAATCCATGGGAAACTGATGGAGAAATTCAAAGGACTGTGAACGTTCGTGATTCAAAGGTTTGTGTTTTCTGTGAGCTCCAGCTCTGCCCTTTACTATCTGTATTACCTTATGCAACTATCTCAACCAGTTTCCCCGTCTGAAAAAACGATGAGAAAAGTAATATGTACTTTATATGGTTGTGGTGAGGTTCTGCATGTAAAGCGCTTAGCATATCATAAATGTGCAGTAACCCAGGCAGTGTAACTGTTCTTAGCTACTATGTCTCTAGTCCCAGCTGGAGCTGATGATTCTGTTTCCTCCTCCAGTCTGCATGATCACAACTTTGAAACTTCATTTCTCTCTAAAACTTTATCATTTCCATGCTTACTCTCAGCTAATTACTTCTGAATGTACAGAGGAAATCTTCCTCCTGGGGGGACCCAGACATTCCCAAAGGCCCAGGCTGCCCTAGGGTTTAGAGTCCTGGGTGGGAGATGCAAATTCCTAACATCTCCCTTTTTCTCTGCCCCGCCTTCCCCACACACACATGTACATGACACGGAGTATGGCAAAGAGACACAGAAGTTGGCCTGGCCCTCGTCAAGAGCTGCCATTCCCCTGCCAAGCTTCCCCTTGAAAAGGGCCAGCTTATGCTAGAGATGCTTTCAGTGATTCAAACTGCCAGGAATGTGGGAACCAGATCAGAACTTACTCTGCTGATAGTTTCCTACACAAACCACAACGTGTCTGAGTTCACACTTACCAGGGACAATGGACAGGCTGCATTCCAGCTCTAATTTCCCATCATTATAATGTTTTAATACTTCTGAGCTGTGGCCAGGGGTGTTTTGGAGCTCACTTATGCCAGCTCACAAGCTCTGATTAATAACTTTTCAGGAATTTTGTGAGCAGTTGTCATACATAGGCATTATTGAAAATTACTTTATGTAAACTTACATATTGAAGGAGTCATATTAAAAATAAAGACAACAAATACTCAAAATGCATCACATCCTAATTATTAAACTACATTTTTCTATTATCTATGCCTTTGAGGTTATTTATGCCTATTCTATCTGTATGTTAGGAAAAATTTATGATGCTGTGCTAGTGCATATCATTTGTAGCTTTAAATTGATCATGGTGGCTACCAATCAGAGCTTGATATTTTTTGGTGTTGTTGATTGTCTTGACATGAGAAGTAATGGAGAAAATGTTAATAATGCAGATTAAACTCATAAGTGTCTGTAGCCATTACAATGTGAGTAGCACAAAAAATTGAGGACTATTGTCCCAGTATTTGGAGCAAAGAAGTTGCTCAATCACTGACACACTAATGAAGTTCTGATAAACAACTTCACTGTTTCACTTTCATTTCAGTCCTACTTATTAATATAAATAAAAATATCATTCATATCAGAACTGTACTCATTCATCAATTACAACCTTAGGTTGGCTATTTACAAATAGAGTTCAGCAAAAATCAACTGCAGCACTCCGAATTGGCTATGTGGCATTAACAATAAAGAGTATTTTATATTTTATTATTATTTGTCAATTGTGTGCTACACATCCTTTATATCAGTAAAATTTATAATGTACTTATGTACATATATATGTACAAATATTTTTTTTCCAAAAGACTGTTGTTAAACGTTTACTAGCACACTACTGGTGCTGTGACTGTTTCTGTTAATTCCTTATAGAAGGGTCAGACAGAGCTCAGAGAATTTCATCTGTTTTCACATGCCACATGTAGGGGTTTCCAGGATTCTCACAGTATTGATCTTTATTTCTTCAAATATTCAGGATGGCATCTTTGCCTTATTCACAGCATGAGGAACTTTCAAGATGAATGATGCTTTCACATGAGTATGTTTATTATAATTTTATGCCAATAGATTATATAAATATGTAGGCTAATATTGAAACTTTAACTTTCTTTCATAGATTTATTGCATCTGTGATCATATTTTTCCTAGGAAGTTTGCTTGCATAACAGTAACAGAAACTTGCATTTCTCTGCTTTGTATTTCTCATGATAACAAGCTCATCTTGTATGATTTCACTAAGTCACTTAACTGGGAGTACAGATTACATTTCACTATAGTTGTTTGAGTTACAGAGTGTTGGGTTTTTACCTACTAACCACACAACTTAATAGGAACACCCTATTTAATGACACTCCAGGGGAATCTGAAAAGGGCATGCCTCTCTCTAAGCTTTTTTTTTGCAAATAGGTCCGTTGTTCCCAAATGGAAATGAGCAAAATGTTTGATGGTTTTTAAATAGTTGGTTATAAATAAGCCTCTTGATTTTAATTTTGAATGTCAAAGTTATCATAAAATTCTTTAGGAAAAGGAGTTCAGTTTGAAAACATTTAAACCTAGGATCTAATTTAAATTAAAGTGAAAGGTTTGTCTGATGCTCTGGAATCCCACAAGTGGAAGGCAAAGTAAGAGGAGGCCAGCACTTCCCAGACATCTGTACACCCCAAATTGAAATGTTTGGTGAAATATGGGAATACGGGGAATACAGTTAAGAGTGTTGAATGGATTTCTAGAGTCCAGTCATTTTCCCTCTGTGACATATATCCCAACATCAAAATCGGGGTACTGGGCTTCCCTGGTGGCACAGTGGTTGAGAGTCCGCCTGCTGATGCAGGGGACACAGGTTCGTGCCCCGGTCCGGGAAGATTCCACATGCCGCGGAGTGGCTGGGCCCATGAGCCATGGCCGCTGAGCCTGTGCGTCCGGAGCCTGTGCTCTGCAACGGGAGAGGCCACAAGCGTGAGAGGCCCGCGTACCGCAAAAAAAAAAAAAAAAAAAAAATCGGGGTACTGCCTTTGCTATATAACTAGTCCAAGAGACTCCACACTCTCAGCAGTCCTTATTTAAATGTTTTATTTGGTCCAATCTAAATTTTAGGTGCTACATATATTTTATACTTAATCTTTTGGCTTTACCCATATGAGATATGAAAAGAAAGAAGAACAAATTCCCTTTCACTTACACTTTTCTTCCTATATTTGGAGATCACCAATCTAATCCCTTCTGGAGAGGAAAATCATCTAATTCTCGGCAATTGCATGGGATAAGCCTAATATCCTCAGAGTGTGCACTTCATGACATTTCCATTGGTTTTACAGAGGTCCTAAGGTTTCGCTGCTTGGGGGCTTAATTTAGCACACATGTAAATACATTATGTCTCTATAGGCTAGAGCTTTGGACCATCTGAGAAGCAGCCCCCAGACAGCAAATACCAAAATTCTTTTATAACTGTAAGAAACTGAATATCCATCCCCAGGAAATTACTCAACTCATCACAGTAAAATATTCTCTATGCCCATGTGTATTACCTACACTCGGGCACATGGCCAGGCCAAAGTTTAGCTAGATTAAGAGACCACTGCACATGATCTAAGGTAACGCTTGAAATAAATAGTTCTCCTGAATTCCTGTTCAAAGGAAGATAATGAACTTCTTCATAGTTCCCAATAAGGCATGATAGTACATAAAGTACGATTCTAGCAAGGACCAAGGCCGTGAGCCAAGATCTAAATTGCTCCAAGCTATACTTCCAGTCTCAGAGAGCATTTGTATTTGAAATACTGCCTAACCAAAAGGAGCTCATGAACATCTTGAGCAAATGCTAGAAAAGCTTGTAGTGGGTTTTCAAATCTTTATTGTACAACAATCCCTTCCCACCCAAGTCATTTAGAATCCCTTTTGTTCATTTTAGCTTAATGTGCTAAAGGGAGTCTGGCCACAGGGGCTTCTCATCAGAAGGGAAATAAATCGATGTCGAGTTTTGCCAAACATTTATTGATAGAACATATAACTGATCTATTGAACAAGTGGGCACAGTAGAGTATGAAGATAAAGAAAGAAATCTTTATTTTTTCTCATGTATACCTTTGCTTTTCTTCTCTGGGCAATTTCTTACACCTCATAGCTTCTCCAGTGCCTTTCAGATAATAATAAACGGTACCATCTTTAGGTATAAAAAAGTCTAGCCCTGTCTAATATCAAGTTTCACTTTCGCAACTGATTTAAAGTTTTTCTGACTCCTCTGACCTGAGCCTAACTCAGGCTCAAAACCCAAAGAAGGGCAGGAGCAGGCTCTGCCTGGTCCCTATTTCTTCATCTTCCTCGTTCACTCTTCCTCCCTCTCACTGTTCTGCACTTGATTTGGGGAAGTGCAGTGGCAGAGGGGCTTCAGAAGGGAAAGGGTAAAACGGCTCCTGACTGAGAGTGGCAATCTGTCACCTCAGTCCTCTCTTCTAATGTTGCTTCGTTCTTTCACGGGGCAGCTCTGAAGAACCTTTCTCCCCCTTCCCCACAGAGATTACCCCCGCAAACAGTCCCTTTTCTGGCCTATGAAATCTCTGGCTGGACACTGAGAACCACCCCTCGGTCTCGCCGGCAGTGCTGCTGTCTCTGTTGGGTTCTTTCTGGTGACAGGCAGCCCTCCGGAGTGGGACCCTTTTCAAGATGAAAAGCCTGGCCCTTGCTTCCTGCTTGTTCTGGCTCTCAGCAAAATACTCAGCACCTTTCCCTGCCAAACCTGGAAGTGTAGGTGGCCCTTCCTCTTTGTGTTGCCATCAGGGCAACGTCAGCCAGCTTCTTGCCTTTGGACCTTCCAGCTGAGGACCAGACGCAGTCTCTGAAACTCTAAAGCCTAGGGGGCACAGGTCAAGTTCTCCAAGAACTTTCTGTCCATCTTTGCTCCCATCCAGGGTCGTCCCTCAACGACACGGGACCACAAATTTCCTTAATGTACATGTCACGAGAACGGGATTGAAATGGCAGTCTCCTTCCTGACAGACATCCCTGCCAACTTCGGGTTCTCCTTGATATACTGGAAAGTAATCCTCTCCTCTCCCCAGCAGAAAGAGAAGGCCCCTGCACAGTCATCCATTTATTTACCTCAAGGAAACCCTCATCTTCTGGGAATGACAGAGCATCCTTTTCAGAATGTGGGGAACTTGACACCGACTGTTCTTAGCTCTGAGGCCTCAGCTATGAGTAAAACAGCAAGAATCTTACCTAACATCCTGTTACACACATATGCTCTATTCAGGACCCATTCTATAAAGGTCTCTGTGGGCTTATCTGCCTTCCCTTGTCCAACCCATCCAGGTTGGACAGACTCAGGGTCTGCATTCTTGCAATGCTGCTCACCTAGCTCTACAATTACTTGGACTGAAACTAATACCTCTGAATGCCAGTCTCTCGTGGCTACTGGAAAGACCACGTGTCATACCCAGCCTGCGGCACACCCACCAATCTTTAAAAAGGAGCCCATTACGCTTAGTGTGAAAACAGGGCTTCTTCCCTTGAAAATCTGGAAATATGTCCCAGAGATGCTTAGGCTGCTAGCAGAGGTGAGAAAACAAATTCCCAGCACATAAAATGGTTGTTAAGACAAATATAATCAGCATTTACCACGGGAAAGTCCACTTTCTGCGGGTGTATATTAAATACAGGAGAGAGACATCGAGAGAGAGCACAATTTCTCGGGGGACTGCGGTGTGGCAGACTGTGTAATGGTGAAATGAGAGGGAGGGAGGTAAAGTGAGGAAGAGTTTGTTTTGGTTCGGTTTGGTTTTGGGGGTTGTTTGTTTTTGAAACTCAGTGGTCTTTAGGATTGACCAGAACAGCTGAGTGAGGAAGGGAGATGTACATCTCCTCAGACGAGGCACTGCTTAGAAAATAATGAGCCAGAATTTTTTTCTGCCACGATTGGAACTCCTCAAAAGTAAAGAGGAAAATAGGGGTTTCCCTGGTGGTCCAGTGGTTAAGACTCCACACTTCCACTTCAGGGGGTGCGGGTTGCACCCCTGGTTGGGGAACTAAGATCCACATGCCGTACGGTGCAGCCAAAAAACTAAATAAAGAGAAAAATGTTTTCTAGACCTTTCCATTTTGGTAGACACATTAACTTTCACATAATTTTATTTAAAAAAATAATAATCTCAATGGCAGAGCAGAATTGGTTGGTAGAGAAGTCACCCAGCATGAATATTACTGGCAAGGGTCCAGCTTCTGGGATGATGTTATTTCAACATTCTCAATAATATCATACTTAGAATTTTAACAGAGATTTTGTTGAATTCCTACTATGTGCAAGGCATAGTGTTGGTAGAAGAGATAATCATATAGAATATATATGCTATGAGCATTCACTCTGGGGGAGCTATAAAGAAGTAATTGCATAAAGAAAACTTACCCTTTACCTTAGTATCTTCAGAAATTTCCACTTTGCCAACTTAAGAGACAAAACTTTACCTCTTGATCACTCTAAATCAAGAGTTTTGAATATAGTTAACACTTTTTTTTTTAAGAGGGTGCTGGAAAGGAAAAGAAGGAAATGTAGAAAAGGAGATCAACAAACAGATTCAATAATTTACCACCAGAAGTTTCCTCAGAGCCACCAGCAAATCTCTTACAGAGTACATGATTAATATTTATGAGTGAGACACTGTAGGGCCTACATCTGCCATTGCTTGGTAATTCACTTAATTTCTCTAAGGTTCCATTTTCTTAGCACTGTGGTAGAATTAACTGACCCCAGTCCCTTGGGCAAGAGGGACTGGGTTTGGTGTGGAAGAAGAAAAAATTTGAAACTTTAGAAAATTAATCAGAGGCGGGTCATCTTTCTTGGATGGCAAAACGCAACAGGTTTGTACCTAGTAGAAGCTCTGGTAACTTGATCCAAGTCCAGGAAAGAGTCAAAGGCCCTCACAATAATGCCAGAGTTTATTGTTCTCAAGAGGCAGGGTGACTGTTTTTTCTGCCTCAGATATTTGACTGTATTATCGCAGAGAAAGTAATCTGGACTGTGATAACATGTGCCAGCATCCCAGGTAAACTTGTGAGGAAATTTACTTGGTTCATCTCTGGTGAGGAGACTGAAGTGATCTGAAGTTCCTATCTCCATCAGCACTGGCAGGACCACGGCCCACAGTCTTGCCTCTGAATAATTCATGACTGTGCAGACAAGAGCCTCTTGAATTAATAATTGGACTAAGGTTTAGGAAGGTCGAAAAGGTGGTGGAGGGTAATGGAGATTCTCAAGGAAAGGTGTAGGAGACTGGAGAAAGGACTGATGTGGGGAGGCAACAGAGATGAAAGAGATCAGGAAAGACAGAGCTTTGCATGGTTCACCCTTCTTTTGAAGGCCAAGTCCTTAGACAGAGATACTCTCTCCTCTGTTAGAAATCTTCAACCTCCATGAGAGCTGGGTGTGTGATGGGTTGGAGAAGACTGGTGCGGGTTGCACCAGTCAGGACTGTGGCAAGAAGGAGGGTGATGCCCAGGGGGAAATGACCACCTGCCCCCTCATTTGCAAAGGTTTGATCACAGATAGAACTGAGGAGGAACTCCTCCATCCCCACCCAATCCCACCCACATCCTGGCGTTTTCTAAGCAGGGCCACCAGTGACCCACAGAGTGGAGAGTCCCATGGAACTGCAGCAGCAGAGAAGGTACGATTGGCCCACGTGGCTGCCTGCCACAGTTTAGTAAGGAGCACTCTTCAAGACCAGAATAATAAATTGTTGAAGGTATACTGTGAGTATCAAGTGAGACCAATTAGGTGAAAACGCTTGTCACTCCATAAAGTGCTACACACAGATATTATTTTCAATTATGTACTAGTCACTCAATCACATACATCTTGCTACAAAGTTACTGGTTTGACCTTCTGTCTCTAATTCCAAAGGAATCTTTTTTAATGCCTACATATTATGATTTTGAGTTGAAAGCCACCTGGATTAGGTACATATTCTTTTTCTTTTCTTCCTTTTTTCTTAGGTATATATTCTTTATTAACCAGTTGGTTTGTGCCCAGGATAGACTAGGACAGACATCTGAAGCCCAGAGCATAAGTAAGAAGGAACTATGTTCCTTTACGGAGCTGTTTTGGAGCATCTACTTTGTCCCAGACAGCGTGAGAAGTACCAGAGACAAAAAAATAAATGAACAATTTGTACTCTCGGGAGACCTCAGTCTGGGGGAGGAGACACAACAATTCTGCTGGGCTTAGGACAGGCTGTGTTAGGACAGAGGATCACTTTTCTTAGGAACAGGCCACAGACAAACACTGTATTCCAGGGAGGTGGCCTGCTTATGTGGACAGCAGGGTCAGCATAACACGCATGCCTATGAAAAGGGAATGAAAACTGGTTGCCTAGTGATTGAGATTGGCAGGTCTGCTATTGCCAAGAACTAGATTACATAATTAAGAACTCTGGGTTCAAGAAACAGAAACCTTGTGTAGAATACGGTGTGTGGGGAGTGAGCAGCAAAATATTAATAAACATGAGAATAAAGAAAACAAATCTCAACCATGCAGAGTGGTACTGTGTGGTCGATTCGAGTTTGGGCTTTAAATCAGGCCGCCGACATCTGAATTCCAAGTTCTGCTCCTACTCACTGTGTGACGTTGGGCAAGCTATTTAACCTTTCCAGCCTCGCTTTTCTCATGTTTAAAATGGGGTTAACGAAAGTACCTACTTCAAAGAATTGTTTTGTGGATTAAAGAGAAAATCCTTGAAAAAGTTTTAAAACAGTTTGGGCAAAAAGTGGGAGCTCAGTAAATGTTATCATTCATCAGTGTTATGTTTCTCTGCTTCAGGGAAAGCTGAATGGTAAGAATTCTTGGGAAGGAAAATCAATCTCAGGCAAGCAGGCCTCATGCAGTTTGGAATATTATGAACCGGTAAGTCACGGAGAACCTGAGTAGTGCTAAAGACCAAGTTACTTTGCTTCCCCCCCACCTAACCCCACCTCAGCTATGGATCTATCTGTTTTCACCCGTCTTCACCACTAACATGACTCAACTTTCCTCCCTGAACCTGCAGCTACTGCTTCTTTCCTTGACTTTATTGCTCCTGCCTTACCAGCTTCTGCTTGTTTATGACGTCCCCATACTGCTTTCTCTCTGTGTGACACTTCTGCGCCCAATACCCACTCCCAGTTCTCTCTGTATTTTACGTACAGATTTCCTAAGAGAGGGTCAAATTAGTCACTAATATCCCTGTCAGGCAAGACAGTCCTATGAGCCACTTAATAGGTGTCTGGCAAGTCAAATGGGCTCACGTGAGTTGGGCACATGCTCCTGGTGCATTCAGTAGTGGCCAGGATGAGGGCACTGGGTAGAGCAGAGTATGTTCACCTCAGTATAAGGATACACTTAGGTCTGCTTCCCACTGGACGGCTTATGCCAGAACCTCCCGGAAGTGGGCACTGGCTCCCTTAAGGAATGTGAGGCTGAACTCTAGTTCACCAGTACCTCCAACCACCGTCTGTCAGGAAAAGGTAACCAAACACTTTTTTAAGTGCACAAAACACAAAATAAAACACCAGTATCTTCTGAATTTCAAACACAATAATTAATACGGTTGAAGTCATTCTTAGCCATCATATCTCCTGTATTATAGAACCTGTGTCCTCTTTTACCCAAGATCCAAAACGCTGTTAAATTTTTGTCTAAATTTTAGTCTCTAAAGGGTGTAATTTTCCTTCTCTGTAAAATGAGATGATTGCACAATATTGATCTTGACAATGACGCTCTGACATTCTATAATCTATGACTCTCTGTAACATGTCCTGCGCTGCAGCCTGCATCTGACATCTGTGGGGTCCAGAGCGAGAGTACAAATGGAATTCCACATGCATAACACAGCGTAATATCATAGCACAAAAGTTCTATAAATAAAGGGAAAAAAGCAGCTAAATGAAATATGTTTGATAACATACCTTTAAGAGACCTGGGAGGCTAAATTTGAATTTAGAATTCCTGGACTGCTTAGAGTCCCAGAATGTGGCAGCACTGGGAGAGCCAGCCCCTCCCTGCCCAGGCGCCCAGCTTACAGCCTGTTTCCCAGGCTCTATCCTGCATGATGAGGGGTCTGGTGCACACACGCAGACCCCATTAATCCATATATGCAGCTCCCTCACCCCATCCCCCATCTCCCAAACCACTGCTCCTTGGCCATGCCTGGGGCCTAGAGGTATACACGCTGTCAGTGGTCTGGTTAAAATGGACAGACATGGGGGCTTGGCTCTAGGCCATTTGAGCAGAGAATTTGGGGATCCTAGGGATTTCACATGTAGTATAGAAAGGAGGGCGGGGGCTCTAGGCAGGCACATCCTCTTGGCCTCCCAAACTCCTCTGGCTTAACCAGAGTAGGGCCAGAGCAGGACCCTCTAAAGGATGGCTCCCCAAGCAAGGGCCACTCTTACCTATGTCTCAGAGGGGTACTACACTGCCCATGACTCCCTGGCCCACACTTATCAAATTAAGCTACCAGGTAACTGTTTTGTCCCTAATTCATTTTTCTGACCGTGAAATTCTATGCAACTAACCTAATAAAGGGATAAATAGAAACATTTTAGGGAATAATGGGTTTATTTGGTAAACTTCTGTTTGCATTCTACTGTGTTCAAAGCTGCCAGAAAGAAACTTCCTTTGTCTCTACAGTGATAAGGGCTCTTCCCAATTCAATTCCCCTGAAGTGTGACCTTCTAGATTTCATGAGGAATCCTGATTTTATAAATTTCTGAATTACAAATTTCAGAAATTCAGAACAATGAGACAAAAAGAGGTGACATGGTTTGACCACAGTAGTTTGGAAGTGCTCACACAGGATTCAAGCCAACTCTGACCAACTCCAAAGTCCAGATCCATAACTATTCTCAATTCTCATGAGATGAAATATGTTCAAACGACCCCTGGCCACATTTCACCTTACCGGCATAAGTCAAATCATCTGAAAACATTTTGATTTTGCAAAGTAATATGTTTTATGCACAACTGAATTCCTGTGTCATGCATAAATGCAAAATGAAAAGAAGTATGTCTTTAAATTCAAATCAGTGGGTTTTCTGCAGTGACAGCAACCAAAACGAGATTATGGAGTAGACTGGACATAAGTAACACACTTCGGGTGTCACTGTCTCCTGTCACCCCCAGATGGGACCATCTAGTTTCAGGAAAACAAGCTCAGGGCTCCCCCTGATTCTGCATTATGGTGAGTTGTATAATTATTTCATTATATATTACAATGTAATAATAAGAGAAATAAAGCTCACAATAAATGTAATGTGCTTGAATCATCCTGAAACCATCCCCCCCCACCAGTTCATGGAAAAATTGTCTTCCATAAAACCAGTCCCTGGTGCCAAAAATGTTGGGGACCGCTGTTCTGAGATACTGTGGGTTAGGACTGCAACGTAAGAATTTGAAGAGGTGGAAGACACAATTCAGTCTGACTTGTCTACTCTTTCTTTCTCTCTTTTTTCCTCCTTACATCTCTTCTTTCAAATCTTTTTTTTTCTTCATTTCTCACTCCTATTTATTCTCTCTACTAGTTTGCAAATTATACTCTCTATACACTAGGTCTTTTAACATGACTACTCACTACTTTTAAGGTCAAGGTTTTCCAGTTTCCTGGAGAATACCAGGTTCTTTGAACACTTGAACTCTAGTCATCTCTTCCCAATTTATATGTTGTTTCTGTCCAACATTTTAGTTTCATCTTGTTTTATAACCCCAATTAGAAGTTATTAACATTGTTTCTTGAAGTCGGAGTTTGTTAGACTCACTCTATATTTACTACTTTCATGTATAGAGTCAGACCTCCCATCTGGGATTATTTGGTTTCTACCTAAAGTACATCCTTTAGAAATGCCCTCAGTGAAAGTCTACTGTAATTAACACTTTCAATTTTCAACTTGACTGAAAACATCTGTATTCCTCCCTTGTTATTGAAAGGTAGTTTCTTTGAGTGTAGAATTCTAAGTTTACAGGGTTTGGTTTTTTTATTCTCAGCATGTTGAAGATAATATTCCTCTGTATTTTAACCTTTTTATTGCTATTGAGATATTAACCTTCTGTCTAACTGTTTTCATATGCGGTGATTGATCTTTTCTCTCTCCATGTATTTAAGAATTAGAGTATCACTGATACTCTCCACTATGATGTGTCTTTTTATTTGCCCCACTGGTAATTATGGATTTGAGGTTTGAGGTCTTTTAACAGTTCTTAAAATTCTCAGTCATCATCCCTTCAAATATTTCTTCTTCTTTATTCCTCTCTATTTATTCCTCTCTATTATCTCCTTCTGGGATTAGGTACATAACAGAAATTCTCACTGTATGTTCCAAATTCATTAACTGCTTTTGTCTTCTCTCTGGGTTGACATATGGAAAATTTCTTCAAGACCACATTCTATTTTCTTGATTCTATCTTTAGCTGTTTCTAAACTTCTAATCAACTCACCAACTCTTTAAGTTCAGTTATAATGTTTTTAATTTGTAGAAATTTGTTGTTTGACAAAACTTTTTAGTCATTTTTATAGTTTCTTGATATTTGCTGATATTTTAAGAGTATATTTTAAATCGTAAATAATGTTAAATATATTTAATTTATATTATCAGTCTGATAATTGCAATACCTGAAATTTTCATGTTTGTTCTACTGTTTGTTGCCCTTGTTCTCACTGATGGTGAATTGCTTCTTTGTATATTTTGTGATTTTTTTAAAGTTTATTTACTTATTTATTTTTGTCTAAGGGTCAAATCTAAGACTACTTTAAATAAAATTTTTGGTTTGAGGTTTTCAAACACATCTATGGGCAGACTTGTGATTATGAATTCTCAGGAGGGGTTATATTTTTTTCTTCACCCTGAATCAAGATTTAGGCAGGCACTTTCCCTTGCTGTTTTATGCCTGAATATACTCAAAATCTAATTATTTTTATGTGATGTGTGATGATTACCATAGGAAGATCATAAATTTGGAGTGTGAGAGATCTGATGTGAATTACCTATTAATTAGGTATGCTGTGACTAGTAACCTAACATCTATGAATGTGGATAATAACATTTACCTCACAAGTCTACTTTAAAGACTGAATGAAGTACATGTGTGTGTAGTATCAGGCACAGAGTAGACCCACAATGTTAGCTTCCTTATTTAGGGAATGCTCATGTTTCACACATGTCATTATTTTTGCAAATGTCACCTGCAAACAAATCTTCCTTTGCCAGTTGGAAACAGGAAAAACAATCTCAGTCCCTCTTCTCTTTTTCAATCTTTATTCATGCAACTTCCCATCTGCTGACAATGCTCTAGTTACAAGCTACAACAGAACAGTTTTATCTTCCTAGAAGTATGATTCCTACATCAGGGTAGGTAGCCAATAAAAGTAAAGTATTACTAAAATAAAAGTTATTCTTCCATAGGGAGCTGTTTGAGATGAGAGAATAACACACACACACACACACACACACACACACACACATCTATTTCAACTTGCCTCTCAAACTCTGTAAAAACTCTTGATTCCTAGACATCAAAAAATCAGGTGAATTTAGTTTGGGGGTTTTTGTCTCCTATCTAGGTTTACACCAAACAAACTTCATCTCTGTGGAATACTGTAGGAGACATGGTTAAAGATTTAGAAATTATTACATCTCTTAAATTTATGACAAGTATTCCAACAAATAGAACTCCTCAAATTGGATAACTTAGTTGGAATTTTTTTGGCATTTAACTTTAGAGGGAAGATACAAGAGAAAATTAACTCATACTAGTAATTAAGGGTACAAAAAAATGAAATTTTCAGATAATGTCCTTGGGTTTGTAAAACTTTATTCCAGTCTTTCACAGTTTTTGTATTTGTGACTATAATTCTAGAAAATAAGAACTAATATTCATGGCATAAAGGCATGGGAAAATCCCCCAATGTTTAAAGGAAATAGGATTAATGTTTACACAGTATTAAATTTACTAAATATGTAGAATGTACATGTTCACATTAGAAAGAGCTCACCTAACGTTGATACATTAACAAACACCAAAATGTATATATTTATAAGCATATATCATAATCTGTATCATGTCTCTTCATTCAAACTCAAGTCTAAGAAGACCTATTCTTAAATATTGTAGAGGTCCTGAATTCTAAGATGGTAAGAGAGTTCTCTCCCTCTTGATTAAAAGGAACCTTGAATCTCTGAGCAGTGAGATAGCCAAACATCTCTGAGACCTTCTCTTTCTGGAGTTGGAACAGTTCTGTCTTTATTGAATTTAGTAACAGATGCTCTTCTACTCAGAATTCTAAAAGGCTAGGCAATCATAGCACTAGGTATGAACCTAAACGAATTAACCTTGCCACAAGCATCCTTCAACTATCAGGAGTACTAGGCCCAAACCTTTGAGAAAGTGGTACCTCTTAGACATTTGTCTTTCATACTGTATTGTGGACACAGAACAGCCCTGCTTTGGGAATATTCTGATGCTCTGCCCTTTGTAGTGTCACTGAGCAATGTACCAGACCACATCCAAGATCATTCAGAGGAAGAAAAGTGAAATCATAAAGAAGTCTGCCAACTGCAATACTCTGATGGATAAGGCAAGAGGGAAACATCTTTCAACTTACCCTGAAATGGTGATTGGTTTACTCTCTGAAGCATGAGGACTGAATTCCTTACAATATTATTTCTGCTAGAATTCTGCTGTTGCCTTTTTACATCAAAAAAAAAAAAGTTCCCTTTGTTAAGCTTAAAATATTTGTCTTAAAAGAATCTTCCAGCA
This sequence comes from Grampus griseus, assembly GCF_964374135.1. Taxonomy (NCBI): domain Eukaryota; kingdom Metazoa; phylum Chordata; class Mammalia; order Artiodactyla; family Delphinidae; genus Grampus; species Grampus griseus. The sequence continues at coordinate 68,887,825 of NC_139007.1, read as the reverse complement.
ATGCAGGTTCATTATACAAGAATCCCAGCGTGAGGCTAAAATGATTAAGGTCATGGTTATAAATTATTCAATCTTCAGAAAGTATTTCTTGACCACTTACTTTGTGCCAGACCCTGCACAAGGAATTGAATACAGCAGTGTCTGGGGTGGAAACAGCTCCTAACGTCATGGAGTCTGCAGTCTAATAAAGAGGGAGATAGCTGAATAATTACAACTAAAATGATGGTTATAAAAAAAGTATAAGGTTCAATAATAACAAAATCTCAGGCACCCTGTCTTTGGAGATATCAGGCAAGATGTTTACTCCCAAAGTGACATTTAAGCTGAAATCTGAAGAAGGAGTGGAAACTGGTCACATGAGTATGCAGGGAGGGGTGTTTCAGGGAGAGAAATTCCAGAAAGAGGGATGACTAGCTTGTGCAATTCAAAGACCACTGAGAAGGTCACTGTGCCTGGAGCACTATGAGCAAAGTGTGGTGGCAGAAAATGACCAGTGAACATAAGTCAGACTCTTTATGACCTTGGAGGCTCTTAAAATGTTGATCATTACTTTAGGGGCACTGTGAAGCTTTGAAGGTTTTAAGCAGGAGAATTAAATGACCAGATTTTAAAAGAGTGCTCTGTGTTCAGTCTGAGGTTTGTCCTCAATGTGTAGAAAGAACACACAAGTCTCTTCTCTGGGCAGAAAATGCAGGACAAATGCCAGCCTACGAGGATAGACTGGGCAAATGTGCTTATCGCAGGGCAACCCATCCTCACTATTAGGAACAACATCCAAACACGTTCTTCTATGACCGCACACAGACTCATAGCCTGCCACATCTCAGTTTCTCACAAGAACAGAAATATTACTTGCCCTTCATTGACATTGACCAGCACTATGATATAATAATATTCTCCTTGGAGGTTTTAATGGCCTGTTCTGTAACTCAGGTCATAGCCCAACTTGCAGATAACTTTCTGTCAAAAATCAGACACCAATATATCATCAAAGAGACTGTATTCCTCTGCCTCAATATTTTTGCCTGGAAATCAGTTGATCTTTGGTTTATAGCCCAATCTAGGGTTGCTGATTTCTTCCAACTTCAGAGGTTGGTATTTGGTTCCCGCATTAATTACAAAGTGTATTTGGGAAGATCATGTTGGGCTACTTAGTACACTATCTAAGGAAGGAGATGATATTCTTTTCCTTCCTTTGACCCCCAGCATCCTCTCTCACCCTTTCTTCTGGATTCAGTAGTTTAGGAAACGGTCTCAGGCTATTCCAGGTTTGGTAGCTATCCCCATGCTCAATCACAATCATCAGTCTCAAATGTGTGGCTGTCAATTTACATTGGCCACATTTGAGCATCTTGGATTCCATCTACAACCAACCAGCACATCTTCCAAAACACCTGAGAACAAAGGGCTGTGCTGTGTCTTCAGAAGCATAAACGTCCTAAAAGAGTTGTTCACCAAGCATGAGTTCTATGTGTTCTCTTGGATCCTGAGATCAGGATGATGAGACAGAGGTTGGCTGAGCTCTGAGTTCAAGGAGTCTGCCTCTGTATTATCAAGGCCCATCAGGAGACCAAGTCTAAAGTCTTTTCTTGCTCCAGGATTCAGCTAGCCTCCTACTTAATACATTTTTATGTTATCAGAGAAGAGAGAACTTTGAGTGGTTGGTTTTTGAGACATCAGAGCTTCCAAACTGATCTTCATCAGAGTTTCACATGTTTGAACAGTGAGAAGGCCAATGCATGTGAAGAGGAGTGATCATAGAGAAGAACAGTAGGATTTGAAGAGAAATTTAGTGAGAAGCCAGATTATCCAGGCCTTGGAGGCCACTGTAAGGACTTCAGCTATTACTGGAAATACAATAAGGAGTCATTGCAGGCACTTGAGCAAAGGAGGGACATGATCAGGATTATGTTAAAATCTGCCACTTGTGGAGGATAGACTGAAAGGGGCAAAGGAAAGGGGTAAAAACCAATTAGAAACAATTGAAATAATCATGGCGAGAATGGATGGTGACATAGCTCAGAGAAATGGTTGTGAAGGTAATGAGAAATGGCTGATTACTTTTCAGTAATTCTGTGTCTGTCAATCCAGTGTAGCTATTACCTCATGTTAAAATAATAAAATTATAAAATAAAATAAAACAAAATAAAATAGAATACCAAAAAATTTTCTGATAGCCCTAGGCCATGATGATGTACAAATTCTGGATAACATAGTCAAAGGCTCACTTCAGAGGGTATCTAAGATTCCAAACTCAATAGCGTGATCACCTGACAGATCCTTTGACCCTCTCAGTTGGGGAGGTAAGAGTTTGGGGAGATTGGGCTTGACCTCAAACGGCAACAGAGAAAGAGAGAGACGGATATACAAACAGACAGGCAGGCACAAAGACTGTGGAAATTGTGAGACTTCAGTGCAAGTATGTATATGGCCATTTGCTTCCCACAATTTGATTGTCTTTTGGGCTCACCAGAGCTCTCTTGCTCCACAGTGATGTTATTGCTCTACATGTAAGTCAGAGACAGGGCAAAGGATAGAGACACAATGTAGGTACCATTAATTTGGACCTAGACATCCTCCACATGGGGTCTGGGATCCTGGGAGAAAATGTAAGATTGGGAAAACCCAGCACCTTATTCTACTCCCTAGAAGAGTGCATTCTCTGGCTCCCTAGAAGAGCCAGGCACATTGTTTTTCAATTCTTTCTCCTTAGTATGACAAAGGCCTCTGCTCTCTGTGGAGTCAATTTTCTGTATGCTTCATTTTCCTGGAAAACATAATGCTTTAATCATTCCCCCTTTCAAAATGTCTCTTCTAAAAGTCAAAAGGGTGTTTTTCTTGTCTAGCTCAGACAGAGTTTACACACTGCAGCTCTGACAACATGGGAGGACTTTCTCCCATGTGCTGGGTCACCGAACACCCTCCCTGGTGGACTTAATCTAATCCAGTCCACCGAGGCCCCTAAACTGGCCAATTGGTTGTCATCACTAATTAAAGAGAACATTTTAAAGTCATTTCATGAACGATTCACAGACATATCTCAGTGTCCTTTGTATTTGCGATGGCATTCACAGAAGTGAATGTACTTGAAAAATGTCCCACAGCTCCCAGGAACTACTTCAATCAATATTTGCTTTTTTTGCTTGTCCTCGGCCCTATCAGGTCACCTTATCCTTGAATTCTGGAAGATTTTTGCTCTCATTTCTCACAATTTACTTCTAAGTTAATCCTCTCTTCACCAGTTTTTCCCTAAATCCCATGATTTCTGTTCTATTATTTTTATGTTCCTGAGCCCTATGGCACATCATTCTAAACCATTTACCTGAGGTAACCATGTCATAATTCGCCATAATCAATGCCTTTTACAAAATGATCTCCAAAAGTATTTTTAAATTCCCATCACCAACTCTAATGGCAATGAACCAAGCCCATGAGAAGTTATTAAGCAACTGAAGAGACATTCCTGAAAACCATTACCAACTGGGGTCCCACAAATTTTTCAAAGCCATAGTTCAGAAGGCAAAACATTTGGCATCACTTGGCATCAAGGTTAACATTTTATTACCGCACTTTCTCCTAAGGATTGTCTCAAGATTCCAGCTCGCTCATTTTAGATGCTGGAAGACAGTAGCTGTTAGAAAGAAGCTTGCATTGCTTGCTTAGCACGCCTCCCAATAGGCAGCTCTACAATGTGAAGAAGAGTGCCATCAGCTCCTTTTGTGATATTTCCTCTTGACTCACCCCTGCTTGTGCTGACAGAGGGATCAGTGCCTTTTTCACTGACCTGGTTTTCCCTGCTGCTGCAAAGAAACAGCACAGGGCTTTGGCACCCCAACTGTACCTCAAATAAAGGGAAATATGTGCTTCAAGAATTAAGTCTTTCTGGTTTGCCTCTTGATGTCTGGGGTAGATGCCAAGGCCCAGTACAGAACAGTCCATGCAAGGGAAGCTCAAATACTTTGCTAAGCAGCCGTACCTTATCAGCATCATGTGTGTTGTGGTTATAGAATGTGTGTCTTGACAGTTTCGAAAGCATGGTGGGACAAGCAAGAAAGCAATGAACACATGGAAAGGACTTTACCTTTAGAAGGCTGTTTTATTAATGTGTATTAAATACAGAAACTGTCTTGAATTGTCTGTTCTTAAACAGAGTATCTGACATCCCTACTTTAGGTTATACTTACGACAAATGTACAAAGTCAGTAAGATAGAACAGAATAATAATAAATGGCTTTTTCCCTGTGTCAGCCAGGGATTTTCTGTCCCAGAATTAGATCTTTAGAATTCTAGAGCTTTGGGCTATGGCTTTATCAACGACACCAATGAGATTTCCAGGTTCTAAAGAAGGAGCAGGTAGAAAATAAGCCTACTAATAGTTTGTGAAAAATAGGCACCAGATAAAAGGCATGGGTTACAGGAGGACAGCCACTAGAGAAAGAGGCAATGGAGGCAAACAAGTGAAGATGGGAAGAATGCAATTAAGGAAGGCAACTTCTTCTTCCACCACTGAGCCAAGAAGACACTTCAAGTTTATTTAAAAAAAAAAAAAAAAAGAAAATCAATGGATCCTTGTCCACAAGTTACACATCTTTTGGCCTTGCTCACCATTCTGACCAATCCCCTTTTCCTGCACTCTACTTCAGGTGGAACTGAAGCCTGTAAACTATTTCTTTATGCTGTGGCACCCCTGGTCTATGGATTACAGTGCACATGTGTCCAGTTAAAGAACGAATCTTTAGGGCAAGAATCAATCATCTCTCCCTCCAAGTGCATTCTACTGCTGAGAAACTTAAGGGGGTTTAGTAATTGGTCCAAGATCACACAGCTGCTAGGCAAAAGGGTGAGATGTAAGACCAGCTCTAGATGGTTGCAAGTCTCAAATGCAGCACCATGTCTCATGTAAAAGGTGATCAGCCAGTATCCTTTGATGGACTGCATGGTTAGAGAGTAAATAAAGTTAAAAAAAGAAAAAAAGAATTTGGGGGGACCTCCCTCGTGGTGCAGTGGATACGAACCCGCCTGCCAATGCAGGGAACACGGGTTTGATCCCTGGTCTGCCAAGATCCCATATGCCACGGAGCAACTAAGCCCATGCGCCACAACTACTGAGCTTGCGCTCTAGAGCCCACAAGCCACAACTACTGAAGCCCACGTGCCTAGAGCCCATCCTCCGCAAGAAGAGAAGTCACCGCAATGAGAAGTCCGCACACGGCAACGAAGAGTAGCCCCCGCTCACCACAACTAGAGAAAGCCCACACACAGCAACAAAGACACAATGCAGCCAAAAAAATTAAAATTAAATTTAAAAATAAAGAATTTAAATCTAAAACACTAGCAATTTGAGAAGAATATTTCCGTAACATCCAATTTCATTTTCTAGTTTCCTTAAAAGGACATAGCAAGGGGTCCAGGACTGGATATAAGAGGAGCATTTCTTTCTAATTCATCAAAAACTTAGAAATCTCCTTTAGTAAGTCATTGAACCACACATGCTTTTGTTTCTCTGAAAAAAATGAAGATACAATACTAAACATTAGTTTACGTTTCCCAATTAGTTTAGAACCTTAGATGATTACACTGTACCAAACATGAGAATAGTAACTAGAATTTTAGGGCATGTATTCCAAAATTCTTGATTATTTATTTTAAAAATCGACAAATAAATAGGAAAAACAACCATGGGTGTAACCCCTCCCACCTGACCTTACTGCCTTGGGATTCACTGAAGGGTCTCAGCACAAAGATCTAGAGAAAGATCTAAGAGCCCACCTACAGCCTGCTTTTCCCTCAGTTTCCTCAAGAGATGACATCAGGGCTTATTTAAGTGTGAGCTGACAATCCTGACCCCCACACAAAACCTGAAAGACTAAGGCTGGTAAAAGGAAGAAGTGTGTTCTCTGGACACCGGGCAATTTATTATCGTTAAGTCAATTATACTGAAGAAACACTGATTGATTGCCAACTATGTTCCAGGCACTCTGCTCTGTGTTGTGTATACAATCATGAAAACGATGAGGTTCTGTCCTCAAGAACCTTTCAGAAATCCTAACTGAATCCCAAGCTGACACAATGGTGTTTTTATAGAATAGAGTGAGGGCAGAAATAAGGGAGGAATCAATGCTACTAGAGAAAAAGAGAGAGTTCTGAGACTTGAAAGGTGAGTAGCAAGTAGGAAAAAGGCATAGAAGCAGTGGGGAGAGCATGCACAAAAGAACAGTGGCATGAAACACACAGTAGATGTGAATAAGAACAAATAATTTAGGGAAGATAAAAAGAGCTGGGTAGTGCTGGAGAGGAAGGGAACATGGTAGTGTCTGGGAAGGAGGCAGAGGTTATATCATAAGAGACCTATAAACCTGATAAGAAATTTAGGTTTTAACTTGAAAGCTATGGGGATTAAAGAGAGTTAAGCAGGCAAGTGCATTTTAAAACACTTAGACTGGTGGAGCTGTAGAAACAAAGAGAGTATAGGAATAATCCATGAGAGTTTTGAGGGCCTAGACTGAGACTTTAACAGAAGAGGTTGAAAAGTATAGGGTAGATATCACGGTGGCAAAATCTACATGATTTGAAAATCAATTCAATGTTTGTAGATAGGGACTTCCCTGGTGGTCCAGTGGTTAAGACTCTGCACTTCCAAGCAGGGATGCAGGGGACGCAGGTTTGATCCCTGGTCAGGGAATTAAATCCCATGCGGCGTGGCCAAAAAATATATATCTATGTGTGTGTGTGTGTGTGTGTGTGTGTGTGTGTGTGTAGACAGAAGTAAATTAAATAGGTGAGAATTTAACTCAGATGTCTCGTTTGGATAGCAAAATGATAGGTGATGCCATTCACCATGGTAGGCAAGACATGTGTGCTGGGATAAGGTTAATAAAATGAGTGTTCCATACGTTAAGTTTATGGTATCTGGGGAATGGAAATCTGAGTGAAGTTGTCCAAGGTCTTGAATAGACAGAGATTCAAACCGGGGATCCAGATTATCATGGGTACACAGTTAAAACTTTGAGATCAGATGTCATCATTTAGGGACAAAAGTATAAAGTAAAAGAATAAGAATCTGAGGACAGAACTCTCAGAAATAGAGAAGGAAAGGGCAGAGGGAATGAAGCATCAGCGAGGAAGGAAGATAACCATGGGAGAGTGATGTCCTAGAAGTCAAGGAAGGAGAGGGGTCTGCAGGAGGAGGGGGGGTCATCGACAGTATCAAATCTCACAGGGCAGATGAGAAAATAGCATTATATTTGTCAGACAGAAGATATAAATACCCATTTCTAGGAGCAGAGTGAATGGGTTCTGAAAAAGTGAAGATAGAAAATAGAGACTACTTTTCAGTATGCCTGGTTGTAAAGGGTGCCCTGATATAGGGCTCTAAGAAAAGGAATACAAGGGGCTGACAGCAGGGTTAATTTCTAAGTGAGAATAACTTTAGCATGTCTCCAAGTTGTTGAGAAGCTAGTGAAGAGGATAAGTTTAAAAATACAGAAGAGGGGTAAATATAGAAGAGATGAGAGAGGATGAATGAGCTTAAGATCAGCTGTAAATAGAAGCTTCTTTCCGTAAGGCTGGAGGGAAGAAGTGAAGATGTGAGTGAGCATGAAGTTTATCCCACTTCAACTTCAATTATCTTTCGGATGCAGACAGCAGCTTTACCAGCTAGAAGGGAAAAGGGCAAGTGCAGAAAAAGGGGCTTGAGAGTAGTTAAAATCTGTGATAAACATGTGGTGACTGGGAGAGGAAACTGACCAGAGGCAGACAAAAATTTTGATGAGTAGTGTAAATGGTCCATCTGAGGCTGGAGACCATTAAATGATCCTGGTACCAAGAACTCAGACGTGTGATTTTCTCTAAAGGTTAGAATGATTACAAGATTTGTATGATGGAAAAACAGAGGTAATCATTAAACACACGGGGAAGAATTTGGTTAAAGCAGCAAATTGTGGGGTCTGTTCAGAATTGATAAGAATGCTAAATCATAAGAATGAACAGGGAGGAAAAAACTGAAAGGGCTGAGGGACTAGAAATCTCAGTGCTGGTAAAGAACAAGCAAGCGGGGACTTCCCTGGTGGTGCAGTGGTTAAGAATCCACCTGCCAATGCAGGGGACACAGGTTCGAGCCCTGGTCCAGGAAGATCCCACATGCCACGGAGCAACTAAGCCCGTGCGCCACAACTACTGAGCCCACGTGCCACAACTATTGAAGCCCGTGCATCTAGAGCCTGTGCTCTGCAAAAAGAGAAGCCACCACAATGAGAAGCCCACGCACCGCAACAAAGAGTAGCCCCTGCTCTTCACAACTAGAGAAAGCCCGCGTGCAGCAACGAAGACCCAAAGCAGACAAAAATAAATAAATTTATATTTAAAAAAAAGAACAAGCAAGTGTACTAGATATTTAACATGCAGGAAGGATGGGATGAATTCATAAAGGAATGTTACTTTTGGCCTCCACTTCTCCTTTAAACCTGTCAGGTAGGGGTATGGGGTAGAATGTCCTCTGCTCCTAGAAAAGCAGGCTCTCAACTCTACTGGCCTCTCTTAGGTAGTGAAAAGTTCTACAGATCCTTTAATTCACAAACATTCCAGTAATCAAAAATGTCCATTTCAATATCAATCCACAATTCAATTCTCATTGAAAGATGAGGCTTATCCCCTTCCTCACCTTGAATTAGGGTTAGTTATAGGTGAGCTGTCCACCACTTGGGAAGGTAAGTTTGTGGTTGGCTTCTTCTCTCTTTCTCCCCACTGGCTAAGCTATTTCAACTCTTGCCAGAATGGAAGCAGAGCCAGGCTGAGGGCGAGTAAGGGGGACTGGAAAGACCTTATTTGACTATGTCTGTTTAAAGAAAGCTTCATGCTCTCTGAATCCAGCAAGTATTTAAAGCTTATTCTTCTCCCAAGTCATGTTTGTGCCTTCACAGATGTCCCTCCTGGGCCTCCCTGACAGCAATTATCAACATGGACATAATCCTCTCCTTCAGCCAACTACTTCTGATTCCCTCTGAATTTCTGTCCTGGCTTTTTACTGCTTGATGCCTCACCTGGCAAGGCAACATCTTTATAGAAGAAGAGAGGGAGAAATAAATAAATAAATAAACACACACACACACACACACACACACACACACACACACACAATCTTATATATACTCACATATTTATTGCATTTCTTCCTGTGAATTTAAAGTACTGTCTGATGTTATTTCATTTCAACCTGAAGGAGCTCCTTTAGTATTTCTAGCAGGACAGGTCTGCCAGCAACAAATTCCCCCAGTTTTTGTTTATCTGGGAATATCTTTATTTCATCTTCACTTTTGAAAGAGAAGTTCACTGTATATAAGACTCTTGATGAACAGTTATTTCTTTTTTTGTGTGCTTTCTACAAATGTAATTTTTTTAATTTATTAGTTTTTTAATACACAAAATCAGTTGGAATGGTAAATTTTCACAAACTATGTAAATTAATTATAATCGTCAATAATTAAAATAACACAAGTTCACAGACATATACATGGACACTCACACTTGTTCTAGATTGGATTCCTCAATACATAGGGTTCTCCTGAACCCAAACTTTTCTTGTCAAATTCCAGGTTGAGAGTTCATCTTTTCCAATTTCACATTTTCTCAATTCTTCTTGGAATCCTGTGGGTATTATTTTCCCCTTAGACCAGAATTGTGGGGTCTTTAAAAACTAGAAACCCTAAGAGATTTCTTACTGCTGAAGCACCAGCAGATTGTGTGGTGTGATGTGATGGACACAGAAGAAACCCAGGAGGGTTCTTGATAATGTAGATAGACTGGAAAAGTTTTTTAAAAAAGATGAGAAATAAGAGACCTGTTTCTTCTCACCTTCCTCCCTGAGTGGAAACCAAGAGCCAGGAATAAGCGCATTTGAGGCTTTTTTTAAATTAATTTTTATTAGAGTATAGTTGATTTACAATGTTGTGTTAGTTTCAGGTATACAGCAAAGTGAATCAGTTATACATATATGTATATCCACTCTTTTTTAGATTGTATTCCCACATAGGTCATTACAGAGTATTGAGTAGAGTTCTCTGTGCTATACAGTAGGTTCTTATTAGTTATCTACTTTATATATAGTAGTATGTATATGTCAATCCCAATCTCCAATTTATCCCTGCTAGCCCCCCCCCTTCTCCCTTGGTAACCATAAATTTTTGTTTTCTACACCTGTGACTCTATTTCTGTTTTGTAAATAGGTTCACTTGTACCATTTTTTTAAGATGATGGAGAGTTATTTCTTTCTTTCAACACTTTGAGTATATCATTCCAGTGCCTTCTGGACTCCACTGTTTTGGGTGAGAAGTCAACCATTCATTGTACTGACATTCCCCTATTGTAAATCAGTCACTTTTTTCCTGCTGCCTTCAATATTTTCTCTTTGTTTTTGGATTTCATCAGTTTCACTATGATGGTCTAGAAGGGTGTCTTTTATTTTTATCATAATTGGTGTGTATTGAGCTTCTTGGATTTGTAAATTAATGTTTTCATCAAATTTGGGAATTTTTCAGCCATTATTTTCTTAAGCATTTTTTCTGCCCTTTTTCCTCTTTCCTCTCCTGGGAGTTCCATTACATGTATATTGTTACATTGATGTTATCCCACAGGACTCTGGGACTCTGCTTATTTTTCTTCTATTTTTTTCTCTATGATCTTAAGACTTCTCTAACTTCAAGTTCACTGATTATTTCTTTTGCCATCTCAAATCTGTTTTGAGCCCATCTATAGAATTTCTCATTACAGTTTTGGAATTTTTAATTCAAGAATTTTATTTGGTTCTTTCTTAGAGTCTATTCTCTCTTAAGTTTCCCTATTTGTTGAGTCATTGTCATAATATTTTTCTTTACTTTTTTGAACACATTTATAACAGCTACTTTAAGTCTTCGTCTACTAAAGCCTACACTTGAACCTACTCAGGGTCAGTTTCTATTAACTGGTTTCTCCCTTGAGTATAGTGTCATACTTTCCTATTTCTGTGCATGTCTCATAATTTTTAGTTGAAAAACTGACATTTTAGATAACTTATTATAGCAACTATGAATTCTGTTTTATTTTTCTGAGAGTTGCTTTCATTTGCCTGGACATAAACTGCAATGCTTATCTGCCCACAATGTGCACTGAACAGAACAGACGTCTCTGTTCAGTTTTCTTATTCTTATTATTATATTATAGTCTGTCTTTTTAGGGGTCACCCTTGTGGCTACATAGCTTTGTGGTCAGTCAATAATTTGTGTTGAGACCTTCTGCCTATTGATCTGTACTTACCAGGAAGTACATTCCAAGTTGTAGCAAATTCTCAAGTCTCCCTTGACTTATAATTTATGCTGCAAAAAAAAACTGGGATAAATGTAGTTTCCCAGTAGGCCAAGGGTTATGGAGAGCTTATCTACTCAGCCTTTTTAGAGTTCTCTCTTTTCCAGGACCACCTCCTCATTAAATTTCTTGCTAGTCCACTGCTCACCCTAACCAGGACCACAAACTTGGGCAAGCAAAACTACAAGTTTTCCCCATTTATTTCCTACCAAGTTCTTCACTTTTATTTGACAGGATTATAGATTTTTGCCTCCTTCCCCAAATTGATTCTGCCCACTCTGACAATAATGCTACTAAATTTTGCAGCCAGCTCTAAGCTGGTAAAACTATACTTCTTTCCAGTTGTGCTGGGGTGGGAGAGAGGCTGAGAGCAGTCTAAGCAAAAAGGTGTTAGACTCCTGCTGTTCTTACCCAAAGCACTCCAGTTTTTTAAAGAATATATGCTTCTCCAAACGTAAGGTAGATAGCTAGTGGGAAGCAGCCGCATAGCACAGGGATATCAGCTCGGTGCTTTGTGACCGTCTGGAGGAGTGGGATAGGGAGGGTGGGAGGGAGGGAGACGCAAGAGGGAAGAGATATGGGAACATATGTATATGTATAACTGATTCACTTTGTTATAAAGCAGAAACTAACACACCATTGTAAAGCAATTATACCCCAATAAAGATGTTAAAAAAAAAAAAGAAAAGAAAAAAATATTATAGCATTTACGGCAATGGATGTTAGCTAGACTTATTGTGATTACCAATTCACAAATATATGCATATATCAGATTATTATTTTGTACACCTGAAAGTAATATTATATGTCAGTTGTATCTCAATTTTTTAAATAACATAAAGTAAATAAATAAATAATAAATAAATTATTTTTATTTATAAAATACATATAAATATTATATTTATTTATAAATATTATATTTATTTATTTATAAATATTATAAATATTTTATTTATAAAATATATATAAATAACAAAATATTATAATTCAGAATCAAAAACTGCTAGTCTATGGCTAACAATAAGAAGAATAAAAGGTAAAGAACTTATGCTTTATAACATGATATTGAATCAATTATGATAAGTAAAGGCAATATAATGGGATGGATAATTCTATACTCTTGCCTCTCAAGAACACTGAAGATTAATGAGATGATAACACAACGCCATTCGACACAAAAGGTGATGAAGCTTCAACAAAAATGTGTCTTTATTAATGAGGAAACGTGTTTTGTTTGGACATTAAAAATTCTAAGCTTGGAATTCCCAAAAAAAAAAAAAAGAATATATGCTTCTCAAATTGTGGTCTACACAATATGGACTCTGTGGTCCAGAGTCCTGAAATATTTTTTCATTTTTAAATTTTGCCAGTTTGTCAGAAGATTCACCAACTTCTTCATACTACCCTAATGGAAGTCACTCTAGGCTGGTCTCTTAAAATTACATCAAGCTGACATTACCTGTTTGGTTATGACATTTGTTCCCTACAGTTTATGCCCTGTGCTCTGCAGCTGGAAGGGAGGCAGTACTTTTCCAGATACAGCCCACTTCCATGCCCCAAGATGCTTTAGCTTTCTCAAGCATGAATCAAGCCTCACTAATCTGTGTTCTATATCTGTAGAGATTCCATAGCAAGCTCTTAATGTGGTCTCATTGGAGTTCCTCTTATTAGACTTGGAATTAGGAAGCACTTTCCTCCTGTAAATACACACTTCTCTCTTTTGATGGGGTGGACTCAATAGGGTAGCTTTCTCCAAAGAAATCCTCTCCTAATTCTCTTTAGGCCCAACAACTGAATACTTTTTAGACCTTTAATGTGGTTTGTGTGTGAATTAAACTATGGTGACTTGACTTAGAATTCACTTTAGAAGGAAGCCTCTACTGTATATGGCCTCAACTAAAGTTGAGATAGGAAGAGTCCCATTTTAACATCCTGTGTCAAGAATAATCTGATGAAAGATTTGCAAATTCATAGGTGAGGTTAGATGGCACAAAAAAATACTGTAACATGGGGGCTTGTGTGTTGAGGGCTTACTCAAAACCCCAAAAGTGATTATTTTTCTAATTTAGGAACCTTCAGTTTAGTCCATCTTTAGAAATGGATGACATTCCCTTTTTTGTGGAAGGAGGCAACTCTCTTCATGTACTGCTCATGCAGACAACTAATTAAATGAAACAAAACGGTCCACAAACACAGAAAGTCTCATCAAGAGGTCCCTGTGGATGGTTCAAGTAATTATGCCTGTCAAGGGAAGATACTGTAGGAAGGATATTATGTTCAGAGAGCACACAGTGTTTTTAGTGTTAAATTTTGGCAGCCTGAGACATGATAGCATCCCTTAATGTATCACTGCCCTTAAGAAGATCAAAGGAGAAGAAACCTCTCTGCCTGCCTTTTTCAGAAGTTAAAAGAGATTTAAGAATGGAAGAGCTCAGTTGTAATGCAGTAAGTTAACAATGGATTACAAGGATCTAATAATTCCTGTCTTACTTTTATTTTACTCAATTAAGTAGGCAAAAGGCAAGAGTCCTATCTCTTAGAAAGCAGTACTTCAATACTGCTAATGTTGGTCCAGAAAGATTTGTTGAATGAATGACATCTCCAGCTTCCCTAGGGATATCTTCAATCAGAAAAGAAGACTTCAAATGAACAGTCATCTATATTGGGGGAGTAGGCGGATGTTGAGGATATGGCACGCACATTCATAATAAGCACACTTATTTTACACATATAGGAATACAGCGCTCTGCTTAGATAGTTTTGGCATCTGCTAAAAACATTAAGCACACTGTTAGACTAATTTTCAGGTCTCAGTTTCTCCATCTGTATAACGAGAGGATTTAACTAAAATCACAGATAGGGAATAAAATTTGTCCACTAAAATTGAGTGGTAGTTGTTATATGATTACCATAAAGAAAAGGATTTTTGAGCTCTACAAAGGCCTAGGGGAAAAGTACACTATGATGGATAAGAAATGTTTTCCACGGTCAAAGGATAGAAGAGTAGTGATTTAAGTTGCAATTCTGCCATCCTTGGAAATATATCTAAGGACTCTTACTTTAACATCCTATGATTTTATAACTGTATGATATAGTCTGTATTATACCTTCTAGAACAAGGCAGTCTGCTTTGTAAACAGAAATAGATCCATTCCACAGAGAATTGAGGATGAAACTGGTTTCATTTGTAGGTAGATCAGTTACTCATTTATCTGATGAGATTTGGGGAAGAAGAGTGGACACAAGTCCTCTTGCATCATTAATTCCAGACATGTTTTTCATGGGTCAAATTTTTCTTTTCTACAGGTTATATGTAATCACCCATAGGAAATTAACTTGCCACACTACAACGTAACTGAATAATACCAATGAACCCATATACTTTAATTGAAATTTTAACTTTATAAAATGCTTTCACATTTATTTTTATCCTGCATCATTGTCACTTCACAGCAATCCTCTAAGACAAATATCCTTACTCTTAATTCAGTGGAGGACTTGATGCCAAGGGAGGTTAAGTGAATTGGTTGCCAAGCCTCCCTGGCTAGAGATGGTAAGTGTTAGAGATGACATATGAATGCAGTGTATTTAACACCATGCCCAGAGATTTTTATACCACAGCTAATCCTTTTCAGAAAGTAGTTTTCAGTAGGAAGATGAGAAATGGCATAAAAGCAGGAGGTACCGAAGAAGGCGGGAAGGGAGGCTGGTGGTGACGGTGGTCAGATGTTTAGGGAAGAAAAGGGAAATCAAAATCTCTGAGCCACACATTACTGACTCCCACATTTGTATCTCAACATCCTTTACTATATACCAACTACCACCTCCACATCTCCATGAAGAGAACTCTTGATTTTCAGCCCACCCTTCCACCCCATCAAATCTACTCCTTCCACAGTTTTCTATATACCATTATATGGTGTATTAGCCTGTTCAGGCTGCCATAACAGAATACCAGACTGAGAAGCTTAAACAACAGAGATTTATATGCTTACAGTTCCGGAGGCCAGAGTCATGATCAAGGTGCCAGCAGGGTTGGTTTTGGTGAGAGTTCTCTTCTCAGCTTGCAAACGGTGGCCTCCTTGCTGTGTCTTCACATGGCCTTTCCCCTGTGGGTGCAGAAAGAGATCTCGGGTGAACACCAGTCCTATCAGATTAGGTCCCTGCTTTTATGGCCTCATTTAACTTTAATTACCACCCCAAAGGCACTGTCTCCAAATACAGTCACATTGGGAGTAAGGACTTCAACATATGAATTTTGGGGGAACACAGTTCAGACTATAGCAACAGCATACAACATTTCATCTACTGTTCAAGTCAAAAATACTAGGAGTTATTCTTGATCCCTCTTTTTCTCTCACATCCCACATCCAATCAATGTACCTTTTTCTTAACATCTTTATTGGAGTATAATTGCTTTACATTGTTGTGTTAGTTTCTGCATATAACAAAGTGATTCAGCTATACGTATACATATATCCCCATATCCCCTCCCTCTTCCATCAATCTACCTTTAAAACATACCTCTACATCAGAGACATCTCAACACCTCCACAGCTACTACTGAAGACCAAGCCCCTCGATCTCTCACCTGGACCACTGCAATAGCTTCCTAACTAGTCTCCCTGCAAAGCTGTCCTTTAACCCTATAAATCAGATTATTCCTCTTTTGAAAACTATTAATGCTTCCCATATCACTTAGAATTCAAGCCAACCCCTTCCTTAGTGTTAGGAAGGTCCTCAACAACCTGGCTCCTGACTATATCTCCAAAGTTATTTCCCCCTTGTTCACTAGGCTCCCCAGCCACCCTGGTTCTCTTGCTGGCCCTTGAACACTCAAAATTATTCCCATCCCAGGGGCTTGGCCCTTTCTCTTCCTCCTACCTGGAATGCTCTTTTCCAGAACTGCCAGTGACTCGCCCTTCATATCAGTCAGGTCTTACTCAACGGTCATCAACTAGGGAGGTCTTCCCTGACCAAACTAACTGAAATACCCCCCAGCCCTCAAACTGTTAAAACCATATAGCTCACTGTTTGCAGTAACAGGACTCCACCATCCTAGGAAACTCTTGCCCAGGAAAATTGATTTGCAGACAATAGTATTGCTTATTTCAGGAACTTCTCAATATTCATTTATCCAAACAACACTAGACTTCATTCAAGTAAATTAGCTGGGCTCATCAAACAGTTTCCTCTTAAATTCCAAATCCAAGCCTCTGGTGTGTTCAACAATCCCAATCTGGACTGACAATGAAAAGCCTGCCTTACACTAGACTTCCCAAAACTCATCAATATCCCACCTTTTCCCTCCCTATCCAAGGCACATCTAAGACTGTTGTGGCAGTGCTCTTCCTTTCAGCACTGAAATCACAGTAGTGACTCATCTTTGCTTTATCAGCAGGTTATTTTGATGATTCGGGAGAGGAGCTGGCACTTGACTCTGCCCACCTTCCTTCTCCTTATCCTGTTTCATTTGTATTCATATCATTTATTACTAACAGGTACATATACAATCATTTATTTGTTGCTGATTTATTACCTTTTTCCTGGAATAGAACATAAGATCCATAATGGCAGGGATATTTTTTGCCTTATCCTTGGCAAAATTCCTGGAAACTAGGACACTGCCTGGCACATAGTAGGTTCTCATTAAAATTGTTAATAAATGAGTGAGCTCTGTAGGTTGGCAGAGTCAGGATTAAGAAGACAAGGCAGATACAGAAGCCTCTTCATATTCAGTGAGATGAACTGCATTTCTGGTCCCCTGGAAAGATCACAGAGGCTAGAGACTCTCCCTTTGATCCTGCACAGCACTGAATCACCAGGGCACAGATGCCATGGGTTCCACAAGGCTGGTCTCCTGGGGATTCTGTCCATTCTAGTACCCCTGCCCCACCTGAGAAAATACAATCATCACCATTGTTCTGCTCTGCTTTCCTCTATTATCTTTATTCTAACTCCTTCCTTCCATCCAAGGAAAGAGGGACATGACAAAATAGAATATCTAGAAATATTTCTGGTGCTCTTTCTCCTGAAGTTTGAGCCCTATATAAAACCTGGCCAGAGTGAGGCTGTGTAAGAAACATATTTACATATTGGGAGAAGCATATATACGAGGACTGCTGGATAAAATTCAGGATGCCAACTTGATTTTGAATTTCAGGTAAACGATGAATCACATTTTAGCATATGAAAACCAATATTGCATGGGATATACTTACACAAAAAATTAATTTGTTGGACTTCCCTGGTGGCACAGTGGTTAAGAATCCGCCCGCCAATGCAGGGCCCATGGGTTCAAGCCCTGGTCCGGGAAGATCCCACATGCCGCGGAGCAACTAAGCCCGTGCGCCACAACTACTGAGCCTGTGCTCTAGAGCTCGCGAGCCACGTCTACTGAGTCTGCATGCCACAACTACTGAGCCCGCGTGCCCAGAGCCCATGCTCCACCACAAGAGAAGCCACCGCAATGAGAAGCCTGCGCACCACAGCGAAGAGTAGCCCCTGCTTGCCGCAACTAGAGAAAGCCCACGTACAGCAACAAAGACCCAATGCAGCCAAAAATAAATAAATAAATAAATGTATTAGAAAAAAAATTAATTTGTTGTTTATCCGAAATTCAAATTTAACTGGCTGTCCTATGTTTTTGTTTGCTAACTCTGGCAACCCTAATCTATTCACTTATAAATGGGCACAGGTAATAAATATAAGCGGACAATTGAATGCATGTCCCCATATGCTAAGGATGATTGGGGCTTTTGTCAATTATTTTGTAAAATATAAATCCCTAGGAAACAGTGATCTCCCATTAAAATACCATGCAAGTATAGCACTAAGGAACACAGGCCAAGCCAATTAAGGCATGGTCGTCTCTAACCCTTTAGCTTTTCTTGATGTTCATACAGGAATAAATTAAGACACATACATAAATGCTATGGAGAAATAAAGACCACCAAATGAGAACAAGGAAAGCCTATATTCAGAGTTTCTATAGCACAGGAGTCAGCCACCATCACTTACATTTTGGCAGAGACTCAAACGCAGGCAGCGGAGTGGGAAAGCTTTATAGTGGAAGAAAGGGAAGGCTTCGGGTATGCCCTGATTGTAGGCTGTTGGCACAAAGAAGCTGTAGGAGGCTAACCAGAAGCCGGGCATCCTACGTGATTCGCTAGGAATATACGTTTGGCTTTCTCCAGTTGGTCCTTAGTTGGAGACAGGGACAAAGGTTAGCGAAGCTGTCAGTTATTAATCAAGTCCTGGCCATTTCAGGCTGAATGTTAGGGGTGATTGTTTGGCTTCCTAGTTGTTACCAGACATAGCAGTCTGGCTTCCTACAAATCTGAGGTATAGTAGGCTGGCCTCCTGGGCTGGTTTCCTGGGCAGCTTACTGCAGGTTGTGGGTTAAGAGTTCTGTTTTTGTGTGTGTGGTATGGCCATTGTCTGTTTGTATATTCAGTCTCTCAGTATGAGGCTGCACTATGCAATATGGCAGCCACTAGCCACATGTGGCTATTTAAATTTAAATTAATTAAAACATAAAATTTTAAATTCAGTTGCTCAGTCACATTAGCTACATTCCAAGCTTTCCATAGCATATGTGGCTGATGGACTACCAAATTGGACTGTGCAGATATAGAACGTTTCTGTCACTGCAGAAAGTTTAACAGAATAGATGACAAAACACTTTTATAACTTTGTTCATTAGACTTCCAAACCCCTCTAGGAAAATGCAAGCACCATTATCATCCTACTGGAAAATTTCCACCTTCTCCCTTCTCCCTCTGAGTCTCATTTATTCTGGCTTTCCACAATTTCACATTCTCCATTCTGTTTCTTAATTACCAGACTGTGCCTCTGCCCTCTTTTATGCTTTCCCAGTTTGCTGGGTTGATGCTTTCCTTTATTCACAAATCGTTTTGAAAAGTTACTCTAGTGAGTACTTACTGAATTACCTCACTAACTCTACTTTTCTAGAAATTTACCTCCTTCTTCACTAGCCACAAGGTTATTCCAGAAGCTGACATGTTCCTACAGCATGTCACCCCACAGCCATAGCCTCTGGTCTCATTGATTGGGTACCTGACACAGCTGGGCAATCAGTCTCTTCCCTGGGAATTGGAAAGCAATTCCTTAGCCAGAGCGAGCAAGAGATCTGTTTTCTACTGGGTTATCAGTCTGCAATAAGTAACTGTTACTTGGGAGCAGGCGGTACCAGCCATTTTCTACCAGGCCATGCAGCTAATAAGAAAACAGTGAGAGACAGTAATGAAACAGATGTACACAGAGAGCGAGGCAGAAAGGAGAGATGGAGAGAGGGCTTTCTGGGTTCCCTGCAGCATGGCAAACTATTGCTCCTAAGGTTCGGCTGCTTCATTGCCCTCAAATTCAATGACACAGTCCATTATCCCTCCAACAAATTTCCTTTTTTGCTTAGAGTAGTCTGGATTGATTTTCTGTTATTTGCAAGCAAAGAGTCCTAATCAATATAAACTGTAATCAAGGGAATTTGGAACTTGCCTATTTAGAGTCTTTTTCCTTCTCAAAGCATCACACATGATCATCAAGCCCTCCTTTACTGCAAGCTGGTACAGGACGTGTATGGCTAATCTCTTGAGAAGAAATAAAGGAACACAGGCCCTAAAGTGCAAAGTAGGATAGGTTTATTTTTAGAATAAAGTAGCTCAATTAATAATGCTTACTTTACAAGTCCTACCAGTAAAAAAATGGAAAAGGGAAGGAAGAGATAGGCATTTTCTATAATTTTATTTAAATCATTAAAATTCCATAATCATTTTTTGAAAATAGAAAGAAATTAAATTCTTACCTTTTATTAATTTATTATTTATTTATTCAATAAATATTTATTGAATATCTTTTATGTAGTGGGTACTATGAATGACACTGGGATTCCTAAAGTATAATTTTCAAAAAGCTAAAGTTCTTACTTTGTATAATTATAAAGTGAATGCATGTCAAAGATTTTACTCAACTCATTAATGAAGGAACTGTTGGAAGGCAATCCTTCCTCTATTACTCTGTATTCCTACACAGGGTGTGCCGCTGGAGCACCGAAACTGACTCGCTAGGATGATAGGCAATGTCTCCTTCCCCCCCAGGACCATCTGCTCTTCACATTCAAGGGTATTCCACATGAAGCTGCTTGCCTCCTTCATGGCAGGGGCATCTGCTCCTGTTCAATGATTAATAATATCATTCCTATCTCTCCCAGAACCAAATGTGTACTTTCCAGGGTAGAGATCTTCCCCTCCTTCCAGAGAGGATTTGTTTACATTCTGAGTAAAAAATAATCTCTCTTTCCCTGAAAGGGGGAGGGGCGGGTGTTCCAGCTCCTATGTCAGTTCTGAGATTCATAATCTGGGGCTTCTCTCCTGCGGTACAGCCTCCTATATGCACAGGTGTAACCATCTGGCTCTCATCACATCACCTAGTAAGGTGTTGGGCTTGAGGAACCAGTGCTACACTGTTATTGCCGTGAATAATAAAGGTGCAACATCCTATTCAGAGCCTGGTGTTTCTGCAAGCAAAGGAGTATCTCAGATACTTCACAGTTTCTGAATTAATAGGAAGTAGTAAAACGTTAAAAATGGTTCAAAGAAGAATTTGAAGAATGAACATAAATATATATTCATTAGGTATATTATTATTCATTGTATGTATACAATAAGAATCAAGAATGCTGAAATTAATTGACTAATAGATGTAAAACTGGTTAATATCCTATATGGCAATAAAACGTAATGTCTGAGGTATTGTCATTTCAATAAGGCATAAGCTATCAGACAAATTCTTTGCATTCCTATAGATGAGAATCATTTGCATAACTATCAGTCATCTGTAACTTCTACGTACAGAGTTCTAAAACAACTTAGTCAATAGAAAGATGAAGATGTAGACCCTTAGAGAGTCAGATAATCTTTGGAGGGTCCATCTAGACAACAAAAGGACATCCAGCAACCTCTTTGCCCATGTTTAAGTCTTAGACAATTTTCCCGATCGTTTAAAAGAGCAAAAACAGAAATGGTCCTCACTTTCTGAAGCTTAGTCTTGTGAAAGATTGACATTAATCAACTAATGACAAAACAGTTGAATAACTGAAAATTGATGAATAAATTAAAGATATAGAGTGACACGAGAACATATCATGGGGAACCTGAGATGGTTGAGGGTCAGAAAATGGACCTTAGTAAAAAATACTGTCATGGACCAAGGTTTTATAGAAAACAATTACTTTTTAATTGTGGTTAAATTCAGGTGGCACAAATCAAATGTACTGGGGATATAAGATGAAGAATAATTCTCTCTCACTCCTAATCCCCAATCACCCTGTCCCTCTCTGGAAAGAACTAGTGTCAACAGTTTCTGGTGCATTCTTCCACTGTACGCTAAACATATACATATATATAAATGTATGCAAGTATATTTACATGCATTTTTACACTAAAAACTATATACCAGATGTTCTGTCTTGCTTTTTTTTACTTAACAATTAAGTTATTTTTTATCAGTACATATAGAGTGTCTTATTCTTTTTAACAACTGTAAAACTGTCCATTGAAAGGCTGCACCATCATTTGTTTAACCAATTGGACAAGTTTTTAGTTGAAGAAAAATATTTATGAGTATGATCATTTTGACTAAAATGTATGCAGTGTAACTCATTTCATATGTAAGTTTCATTTTTTGCCAGGTTTTAATTGCCCACCACGTTTGTGAAAAGATTACTGCGTTCCTTTGAATAGATATCCCCAGTCTTGGCTCTGTTAATTGCTAGGTGCAAGATCTTGGGCAAATTGCTTAAATTCATTTACCCAGAAAATGTGAATTAAAAACGCCTGCGCAAAATCTGGTTTGAAGCGTTGAGGTAACAATATGCGCCAGTGGTTCTGAAATTTGACCCTTGCAGCCCTAGAGGGCAGAAATCTTCCTACTCTGAGACACACCTTCCCTCCCACGCCCTCCACCACACATGCGTTAACCAGAGCATCTGAGCCGTTTAATCTGTTTATTTATTTTAAGCTTCTAAATAAGATTTTATTTGAAGACAGAAGGGAAAAAATTTTTTTTTAATTTGAAAAAACCCTGGAAAATTATTAAATATAAAACAATGCATAAACATAAGGTATTATTGTTATTATCTTTTCAGGATTGAAAAGGAATCTTAAAGGAAATGGGCAATGCAATTAGGACACCAGCAAATCCACAGGTGCCGCAGGGACAGGGCAAGTGGTGCAGCAAAACCAGCTCTCCCGCAGTATCCCTCCCTGAGATTAAGTCAGCCTGTCAAAGGCAATCTTCCGAAAATGATAATTTACGGAAGAAAGCAGGAGTAGGAAACTCAATGCTGGCTTGATTACTTGAGAACAAAAGCTTGAGAGCAGAAGGCTCCAAATGAGTAAGTACGCAATTCACGACCAAAGTGTTGAGGGCCTACAGAATCCTGAATGGATGTATTTTCAGTAGCTTGGGGGCCTGATGTTATTTTGAAGTACCACCCTACTCAGCCTTTTCCTGAGAAAAGCGCATTTCATCACAAACATGAACACAGTGTGCTTGGCTTAAAGCTTCTGTAGTCTCTTTTGAGCGCTATAAATTATCTTATTTTTAAGATACAATGTTATTATGTGCTATAAATATTATAATATCAACCTTCCATATATGTTTCCACCACACACACACACCACTTTCAATCTTTAGTGTCAGGTGACCAAGGACATTAAAAAATTATATAAAAACATATACATGGGCTTCAAGTCTTTCTCTTCCAAGTGGCAGCCATTCAACACAGAAAGATGTGCTGCGCCCTCTCCTTCATGGCAAACACTGCATTAGGCACCAAAGATACAGAGGTGAATAAGACACAGACCTGAAGGGAGCTCAGTGTTCGGCAGAGTAACCCAGCAGATGGCTAGGAAGGGCATTCCAATCAGAAGGATCTTCCGGTGAGAATTATTAGAATTAACAGGACTAAACTGCTTCAAAAGCAAGAGTCTAGAACATAGACTAATAGCTAAATAAGTAACTGAAAACATTACAGTGTTTGACTCCACTCTCTTCTGGTTCCACTTTCCTCTTATGGTGAAGTTCATCTTTTTAAATGCTCAGCCTAGCCAATACTTTAGCTCCTGAAAAGGACTTACATATTTTTTATAGTTTTAAAACAGTGTTACTTTTCCTCATACATTTTTCATTTATTAATGGTGTAGTGAAACGTTATTGAATTTTGTATAATGCTGAGCTCTCTTTTAGCCTAACGAGTTTGCCCATTTAGCCTCTCAATCTGTTTAAGAGATGATAATATTCTCAAGCAATGACAGTTCTACCTTTTTCTTTCTGATCTTTATACCTTTCATTTCTTTTTCTTATTAGAAGGACCAGGACCTACACTTTGATGGTAATCAATAGTAGGAAGAGCAGGCATCCTGTTTTATTCATGAATTTAACGGGAAAACATTCTAACAGCTGATCATTAAACATCATGTCTACTTCTGATATATCCTTTACTAAGAAAAGTCCCTTCTGCTCTTAGCTTGCTAAGAGTTTTTATTGCTAAGATTTATCATTAGTTGATGTTGAATTTTATCAAATGATTTTTTTCTGCATATGGTTCTTCTTTATTAATCTCCAAGTAATGTGGAGCTTTATATTCGTAGATATTCTAATGTTGAACTGTCATTTCATCCTGCAATAGACCAACTTGGTTATTATGGCTATTTGTATTATGCTGTTAGATTCAATTTCCTGGGCTACGATTTTATTTTCTTGTACTGTCTTTTTCCAGTTTTTATATCAAGGTAATAAAAATGAGTCAGATAGCTTTAGCTCTTTTTATATTTTCAGATATATTTTTTATAAGATATTGCTTAACTACTCTTAGAAAATTTGCAAAACTTTGCCTATAAACTTGGCCTCGTGTATTTTTTGGTTGAATAGGTAAGAGAAGAATTTTTATTAGAATTTTATTTCTCTAATGGTTATTAGTTTATGCAAGTTTTTTGTTTCTTTTAAGTGTGCTAATTTCTCATTTTCCTTAAAAGATGTCCAGTCATTTCATCTGTTTTCAATTTTTTTCATAAACAACATTCTTCCTCTTGACCATAATAAATCTGATGCTTTCTTAATGTTTTGCTCTCAAGCTCTTAGCAGATATTAAACTTTGACAACTAACCTGTCCAGCTTTCTCCTTGCCTAGGCCCAATATTAATCAGTCTGTGTTTACTGCCCCCCACGGGTGGTATGACACACTGGCTCCTTCCAAGACTATCAGTGAATGTTGCATGACCCAACTGTTGTCCCGTGACTTGTGACTATAAAACAGAGCTTCTTTAAGGAGATTGTTAGTGTCCCAACTACTTAAAGAAGTAATGCAGCTTCAGCCCAAAGAAAAAATTATTTCTCCCTACTTCAACGTTTTGCATTTGCAATGGCTTATTCATTCTTACGAAGCAGGTCAAAGTCACACACTTTACAAATAACAGAAAGATATGCAGCTAGACTATGCCATATATGCCTTATTTTGAATTTCAGTTTGAATTTTATGAAGAACAGGGAGCTCTTAACTACTTTTCAGGAGCTATTTGGGTCACAAGAAGAGCACTCCTTTGTATGACACAGTTAAAAGAATTGTGACCCTAAAGAAAATGTAATCAACAAGGAGACAGTGTAAAAGTTCTAAATGGACCCAGAGAGATGCATTTCATTTATTTATTTTTTAATTGAGGTATAGTTGTTTTACAATGTTGTGTTAGTTTCTACTCTACAGCGAAGTGGAGTACCCTGAGATGCATTTCATTTAGAATGTTTAGTTCATGGAAGCATTCGACCAAGAACAAACAATAAATGTTTGTTGTCTAGATGTTTTCAGGCAACAATTTCTATTTTCTTCTTGGAAACAAAATACAAAACTCCACCTGCTTCCTTGAACTGCATGTCAACTGACTTCAAGATCCTTGATTACTCCCATTTGCTTCAAATATGGTCCCTTAATCATTCTCCCTTACTCACCAATGGCTTCAGCAACTGCTTTGCTGTCTAACTGTCCACCATACGCCCTGACATAATTTATTGTGATTTCAACATCCACTTTTGACACTTCTCAGGTTCTTGATGTTTTTAGCTCCAATTATTCTTAAGCTCTCAACCCCACCTGAGCCATGCAATTGATGGCCATACCTGTCAAGATGAAAGACTGCACTGAACTACTGAAACAGGAGGGAAGGGGGCAGGACACAACTTTTTTTTTTTTTTTGCGGTACGCGGGCCTCTCACTGCTGCGGCCTCTCCCGCTGCGGAGCACAGGCTCCAGACGCGCAGGCCCAGCGGCCACGGCTCACGGGCCCAGCCGCTCCACGGTATGTGGGATCTTCCCAGACCGGGGCATGAACCCGCGTCCCCTGCATCAGCAGGCGGACTCCCAACCACTGCGCCACCAGGGAAGCCCCAGGACACAACTTTTGAAAGAATGACATAGCCTGAGGACATGACATAAACTGAGTAGAACCAAATGGGTCCAAGATGGCAGACAACTCAACTTCCACTAGACCTTGAGCTTCAGTATACGCTCACTGTAACACATCAGCAAGATAAATGACACACCCACAGGTGCCATGACAGTTCCAAGACAGACCATAAGGATCAAAAAGTGGGTGGTGGCCCAATTACTGGAAACCCCCCCCCCCGCCCCTTCCCAAAATAGCTAGAATACTCCTCCCACTCATTAGCCTACGAAATTACCCACCCCTATAAAAACTGACAACCCCCATACCCTGGGACATTTCTCGCCTTCTGAGACAGCCCACAATCTGTCTGTGGAGTATGTTTCTCTCAAAATAAATCCACTTCTTACCTATCACTTTGTCTCTCACTGAATTCTTTCTGCGATGAGACATCAAGAACCTGAGCTTCATTAAGTCCTGAAACCAGGTATGTGATCTCTGTTGGAAGCCGTGGGTTTTGGCTGGGTTCGAGTCCCAGCTGCGTGGGTTTGAGTCCCAGCCACTTGAGTTCGAGTCACAATCTGAGTTTTGGCTGGGTTCGAAAGTCCCAATCTGGGTTTAGGCTGGGTTCCAGTCCCGGCACGTGGGCTCAAGTCCAAATCTGAGGTGCATGGTTTCACTATCATTTTTTAACTTCCCTCTTTCTGATTCTCAGGTTTTGTGTTCCAGTGTACTCTAAAAACTCCATTCCAGTAATATTCTGACCCTTGCTGAGACCTCCAATAATACTACGTTTTCAGTAAATAATATGACATTAATGTCCTCACTTCTCCTTGTATCTGTTTAGGATTCAATGTAGAGCAAACACTTTTAATGTCCTTTCCTCTCCCTCCCTCCACTGAATTCCTTCAGCAACACCTAACTGGTAGTTCGCCTTACTCCTCACCTGCACCAAATCAGCTGAATGAGCCTGGCGAAAACCACACAGCTGTGCTGAACGGACTCACCTTAATTAGGTGAGTTAATTTAAATTTAAAATAATTTTAAGTTTAATTTAAATAATTAAATTTTGTTTATTTTACTACAATTTACAAGCGGACAATTAATTTGGCAAAATAGTGGTACTATATATCCTTAGTAAACTTTCTCTCCCCAACTTTAAAATAATTAGAAAGACCCTGTGGGGCCTTCCCAGGTACAAATCCTTTCCATGTCTCCCATTTCTTGTTCATAGGAAACAGGCTTCATTTAGCCTCCTTGACCTTCCCTGAGGTCCTGAGGACAGAGTCAAACAGCTGCTTATCAGGGAAGGGAGGGAATGCAGAAACTAAGGAGGAGCAGTCAAGAAACAGTAGTGCAGCAATGGGGCAGGGTCCTGGTTCCTCCTCAAGGAATACACAGAAGCATACTTTTGAGTTCTGTAGAAATTAAGGCCCCACCCAGGTGGAGGATGGTAACTTCAGACTGAGCACAAGATTCCTGGAACACTTCCCTGTCACCTCACCACCAACCAGTCAGAAGAAAGTCTGCACAGAGTGGAAGATAATGAAGACTCTGCCCCCCTCTCCAAATGATTCTCCCTTTGAAGCATTTCATGGTCAAGCAGAATCTTTGCTGTTGGATTTTGGACACAATTCTGACTTCTCCCCAGGTTGCTGGCCTTCCGGCCTCTATTTTGAGAGAATTACTCCTCCTCTAGCTAACACTATCCCTCCACTTAGCATATACACTCACACCTTCTCAGGGATGTCACTTGTCAATTTACTTTTTTCCTTTATTGTTAATATTCAGTATATTCTTCTCCACTGTATCATTCCAATTGACATATAAACACACTTTAATATCACCCAATTTAAAAAAAAAGAAAACCTCCATGACTTGAGGTCCCCCTCCAGCTACTGTTTATCTCTCTGCTCCTCTTCATGGCAAAATTCTCAAAAGGGTTTCTGACCTCAGTTTCCAACTCCGCCTTTTCACTCTTCCATCTACTCCAGCAAAGGCTTCTATCTTCATCACTCTCCTCAAGCAGCCCTTCTTAAAGTCAGCAATGACTTACCTCTTGCCAAAGCCAAGGCAAGGTCTGCACTTTGCTCCCACTGAAGTGTCATCCATCGAAACGTAAATTTCTGTTTTGCATATTATTCTGTTCTGTGGCCAGTTGGGGCTTGCCATAGCAACAATGCATCATCAATATTTACATTTGAAAAATGAAATAGAAATTAGGGAATGAATTTAATGTCCTTTATTAAGAATGGCATATGGAATATTATAAAATTTCTTGAGTGTGATAAAAGTTATGTTACTGAACTGAGGTTTGGCTGCTCACCATTCAAAAGCCAATACTTGAGAGACAAGTGTTGGTTGGAAAGGAAAGTTTGCTTTATTCAGGAGGCCAGCAATCTGGGGAAAAGGTGGACTTGTGTCCAAAACCCAACTGCAAAGATTCTGCTTGATCAAGAAAGTTTTTAAAGGGTGAATCATTTGGAGATGGGGGCAGAGTTTTCTCATCTTCCACTGTGTGCAGACCTTCTTCTGATTGGTTGGTGGTGAGGTTAACAGGGCGGTGTTCCAGGAATCCTGTGCTAAGCCTGAAGTTACCATCCTCCACTTGGGTGGGGGCCTTAGTTCCTGCAGAAGAACTCAAAACTATTGTTTGGTATATTCCTCGAGGAGGAATCAGGACCCTGCTCCACTGCAGCACTGTTGTTTCTTGACTGCTCTTTCTTAGTTTCTGTATTTTTCTCTGATAAGCAGCTGTTTGAATCTGCCCTTAGGAACTCAGGGAAGGTCAAGGAGGCTGAATGAAGCCTATTTCCTGTAAACAAGACACGGAGGACATGGAAAAGACTTGTATCTGGGAGGGCCCCATAGGCTCCTGTTCTGTTTCAGTTATATCAGAGAATATTCCTTTTTTTAGGAGATACGTGCTAAAGTATTTAGAAATTACTTTCAAATAGCTCATTAAAATACACCCTGTGTGTGTGTGTGTGTGTGTGTGTGTGTGTGTGTGTGTGTAGGGGAGAGAAAAAAAATCTTTTGCCTCTTCTATGAAATAATAGAAAATAAATATATATGGGTCTCTACCCCAGTTCCTGGCACAAAGGTCCTAAACCTCTTGGAATTTTCGAAGTGGTAAGAGCACCAGGAGCATCTTTTGTCTAAAATTTGGTCTTTGACCCTGGTTCCTGACACAAGCTCCTTAAGTCCCTTGGAATTTCCTGGGTAATAGAGTGTCTTTTGTTCTAATGAGGTGACTCTTGGTGGGCTCCTTGATAAAGGCTGGTCACCAGAAAGACCAAGCCATGATTAGAAGCTTGGAACTTTCAGCCCCACCCCACTCTCCTATTCTCCAGAGAAAAGAGAAGAGCTAGAAAAGGAGTTAATGGTTGATCATGCCCATGTGATGAAGCCTCCATAAGAATCCCAAATACAGGGTTCAGAGAGCTTCTGATAGGGATAGAATAGGATAGTTATACAGGTAGTTGTAGCAGTCCCAGTAGGGGATTATAGATAGAGATGGAAACCCAGGGAACTTTGGGAGACCACTTCAAGTTAATGATCACTCAAGAAACGTGGAATGAAGCAGGCTTGCTTAACTATAAAGCATGAGATATGCCCCAGGTCATTAAGTGAAAGAAAAATGTTACCACCGTTCTGTTGATTTGAATAAGCGCTATGACAGTCCTAGTTTGACCTCATTCGGTCAGACACTCTCCTGCCAGATACGAAGGAGAAGCTAGTGATGTAAGCCTGAGGACTACTCGAAGAATGACGTCTTTTCTCTCTCCCCCACTTTCCTTTGATTATAAAAATGTAGCCCACTTAATCCTCAGGGCAGAGCCCCCTTGCCTGCCTGCCTGCATCTCTCACAAGGGTCCTATGTTAATAAATCTACTTCTTGCCTATCACTTTGCCTCTCGCTGAATTCCTTCTGCACTGAGACACAAAGAACCTGAGCCTCAGTAAGTGCAGACACAAGGTGAGTGATTCTAATTAAAAGACCATGGGTTCAAGTTGCAATCTGGGTTTAGGCCGGGTTCGAGTCCAGGCACATGGGTTTAAGTCCCAATCAGAGGTGAGCGGTTTCACTTGCAGGTTGCTGAACATGGGAGATGCTGGGAGAGTGGGGCACCCACAGAGAACGCAGGAGTTCCATGCCCCTTCCCACATACCTTGCCTATACATCTCTTCCATCTGGATGTTCATCTGTACTCTCTATCATATCCTTTCATTTTTATTATTATATAAATTTCAGGTGTACAGCATTATAGTCCAACATCTGTATATATCACATCCTTTTATAATAAATTGGTTCACTGTAAGTAAACTGTTTTCCTGAGTTCTGTGAGCCACTCTAGCAAATTAATTGTATCTGAGAAAGGGGGTTGTGGAACCTCCTATTTATAATCCATTGGTCAGAAGCACAGGTAACAACCTGGACTAACAACTGGCAACTGAAGTGGGGGATTGGAGGCAGTCTTGTGGGACTGAGCCCTTAATCTCTGAGGTCAGAATTGAGTTAAATTGTAGGACATCCAGTGTTGCAGAATTACTTGCTGTTGGAAAAAAACCCTACACATCTAGTGTCAGAAGTGTTGTGACTCCTGTGAGTGTGAGAGTAAAAGAGAAACACACAGGAGAAGTGTAGGTTTTCTTTAAGGTAAGTTTTCTTTAAACCTACCCATCTTGTGTTCTCTGGCTAGGGCCTTGTGAATTAAACTAACAAACTAAAGATTAACAAGAGAAAAACAAACAGAAGTTTATTAACATGTGCATCATCAATGCACATAGGAGCCTTCAGCAATGAGTAACTCAAAGGGGTGGTTAGAACTTGGGCTTATATAGCATCGTAACAAAAGAACAATAAATTTTTTAAAAAATGACGACAAAGGAAAAGGACTCTGGGCTTCTAGCAGTGGCAAATTGTAGGATGGCAAATATATGAGGCAACTAACAGTAGATAAGGGCTATGTGATATTGTGATTTATAATAAGGAATATATATTTGGTCTTTGTCCACCTTTCTGGAAAAGTGCGCCCAAAACCCTTGGAATTTCCTTAGCAATAAGAGCAATGGGAGCATTTTTTGTTATATTGTTTGGTTTCTTGTCCTCAGTTCCTGAAATCACTTCAAAGCCATAAAGGTAAAATGGGTGTCTTGTTATTCATTACAAGTCCCTTCCAAACACAACTCAGTTTATATTAATGAGGTGACTTTTGGAAATTCCCTAAAGATGGAGGTGGGGTTTGGGAAGTGCGGCACAGTTGGGGGGGGGGAGAGGGGGGAATGCTGGTTGCCAGGGGAGCCAACCATGTGACTAGAGGGTTGGGACTTTTAGTTTCCCCTCCCAATTCCAGGGAGGGGAAGGGGCTGGAGGTTGAATCAATCGGCAATGGCCAATGATTTAATCAATCCTGGCTATGTAATGAAGCCTCCATAAAAACCCAAAAGAAAAGGTTCAGAAAGCTTTCAGGTTGGTGAACACATGGAGATTGGGGGAGAATGGCATGCTTGAAGATGGCATGGAAGACCTATGCCCGTTCCCCATATCTTACCCTATGCATTTCTTCCATCTGACTGCTCCTGAGTTACATTCTTTTATAATAAGCCAAAGATGTAGTAAGTAAAATGCTTCTCTAAGTTTTGTGAACTGCTCTAACAAATTAATGGAACCCAAAGTGAAGGTGATTGGAATCTTGAATCTATAGCCAGTTGGTCAGAAGTACAGGTGATAACCTGGGCTTGCAAATGGTGTCTGAAGTTGGGGGAGGAGGGGGAGGTCAGCCTTGCAGGGTTGAATCCTTAACCTGTGGGATCTGATGCCATCTCCAGGTAGACAGTGTCAGAATTGAGTTAAATTGTAGGACACCCAGCTAGTGTCTACAGCATTGCTTTGTGGCGCTGGGAAAACCCAGCTCCCCACATGCTGGAATTGGGTACCCAGAACCCTGAGGCTAGTTTAAGAAAGGTTTGTTATGTAGATTCCTCTGATGTTCTCTCTGGACTAATCAGAGTCTAGAATTATCTCCAGTGATTAACTTCTCTCTTTCCTAATAGACAGAGAAGAGGGAACCACCTTTAAAATTTTATGTCTTGCTTGTAGGCAAATAGGAAGAAGGGCAGAAAGCTTTCCTTGAATCTGCTTATTCTCAAATACCTTCAGCTCAAAATAATCCTATGCTAAAGTACAGTATTTGGGGATGACATACTCTGCTACCCATCACTCGTGCATGTATGTGTCTGTGTGTCTGTGTGTGTGCACAAAGGGAAATGTACAGACATCAATATGGCAAAAAGTTAACAAATGTGATTGGAAGATATATATGGTTGCTCACTGAACTATTTCTTTTTACTAGAAGGTTTAAAATTTTTCAGAATAAAAAGTTGGGGGAATATATCATGATCGGTTTAGATGTATCCCAGAAATAAAAATATAGTTCAACTTCAGAAAAACTGTCAACGTGAGTCCCAAAATCCAGAGATTAATGGAGGAAAAAAAATAATGATTTTACCACATGCAGGAAGAGCAAGTAATAAATTCAAATCCATTTATGAGTAAAATCAAAAAACTCTTAAGAAATTGGTGTTAGAAGAGAACTTTCTTCATTTGATTAAAGATCTCTACCTGAAATCTATAGCCAGTATCATTCTGAATATTGAAATTACCAAGACTGAAGGTCCTGGCAAATTAAACAAGGAGAAAAAAAATACATATTCTTAAAAGGAAGAAATAAAATGGTCACTTGATGCAGAATATGACTATCTACATAGAAAACCCAATAGACATACCAGTTTCTGGCAATGCAGTGTGCTACCAATAACTAGAAACACTCTCCTCTTTTAAAAAAAAACTAGAAATTCTTGAAAATATAATAAGTATCTCTCAAGAACTATAAATTCCTAAGGGTCAAAACAAAGAGGAGGGCTTCCCTGGTGGCGCGGTGGTTGAGAGTCCGTCTGCCGATGCAGGGGACGCGGGTTCGTGCCCCGGTCCGGGAGGATTCCACATGCCGTGGAGCGGCTGGGCCCGTGAGCCGTGGCCGCTGAGCCTGCGCGTCCGTAGCCTGTGCTCCGCAACGGGAGGGGCCACAACAGTGAGAGGCCCGCGTACCGCAAAAAAAAAAAAAAAAAAAAAACAAAGAGGAGAATTAAAGACAAGCAACAGCAGAAGTTGATGCGGTAGCTGTATAGAGTGGAGGTACATTTCCTGACTATCAAGCAGCTTGGGTTCTAACAGGGAAAAGATTCAAGGCCTTGAGCTCATATGAGGGAAAAGGTTAAAACTAACAACCTTCTCTTACTGAGCTATAACCTCCATAAAAGGGAGAATTAGAAAAACATCATCGATCACCCCAGGGAGATGACAGGTCTCTTGTCTTCCTAAGGCTAGCATCTAGGTGAAAAAATAATTCTCCCCAGAGAGCTCAGGTCTGTGTTCACACAAGTATGGTGTTTGAATTTACACTATCTATGTCATCTGAGAACCACTAGGGTGAGAAACTAACATAAAAATTGTCCCAAGATGGTGGTAGTCCTTACATAAAGAAATGCATATATTGTCTGGAAGAAAATACCTTCTTCAAAATACACAGGGTTCTACAAATCATGCCCCGCCAAACAGGAGCTCACCCACAGGAAAAGAATTCTTCATAAGAAGAAGCCAGCAGGCACAACCGAAATCAAACTTAATGCCCTAAAAACTTGAGATAATAGAATTATCAAATATAGGTTCAAAATTAAAATGATTAAATACTTATAGGAGGAATTTATATTGATTTATAAAATTAAAATCTCAGTTGACAAATTAACAGTAATTAGGCACCAATAAAGAGATCATTAATAAAACAGAAGATTGAGCTCAAGAAATTAACCCAAATTCATCAAAAGAATTAAGTAGTTAGAAAAGAAAGAGAAGTAATGAGACAGAAAAGATAGAACAAGAAGATGCAACATACATCTTTTTCATTTAAACATTGTTTTGAAAGGCAGATCAGAGTGATTGGGAAGAGCTGAGAATTTTCCAGAATTGATAAAAGATATGAGTCACCAGAATATAGATCTTTGGATTCATCAATCCAAGGCAAGATAAGTAAAAAGAAATCCACAACTAGCATAATAAATATGTGGAATACCAAAAACCTTAAAAGAAAACAGAAGGAAAATACTGTGTTTTAACACAGAATTAATTAGAGTAACTACAGATACATCAATGTCAACAATTGAAAGCAGAAAAGAATTGAATAATATCTTCAGATCCAGCAAAAAATGAAGGTGAACAAAAAATCATTCAGATAGACATAATCTAAATGAGTTTACTATTAACACTCCAGGAAAAAATAAATAAAAAGCAAACCTAGGAGCAAGTCTGGAGATACACAAAAGAATTATGAGCAAAATCTCAGACAGGGCTTCCCTGGTGGCACAGTGGTTGAGAGTCCACCTGCCGATGCAGGGGACACGGGTTCGTGCCCCGGTCCGGGAAGATCCCACATGCCACAGAGTGGCTAGGCCCGTGAGCCTGCGCGTCCGGAGCCTGTGCTCCCCAATGGGAGAGGCCACAACAGTGAGAGGCCTGCGTACCGCAAAAAAAAAAAAAAAAAAAAAAAATCTCAGGCAAATGCAGACAAATCTACATAAAGATTTACTACATAAACTAATAGTATTAATTATTTTGGCAATGATGAATTTTAATGGTAGACTTAAAATTGTGAAAAATGACATGTAAGACAGAAAAGAAAATTATCAGAATTAAAAAGCTCTATCACTTATAATTCACAGGAGAGTTAATAATATTAACTTTAGACTCAGTAAATATACACATAAAATTTTTGAAGGAAACATCAAAAATAACTTCTAGTAAACCGATTTCTGAAGCACATTTTTTTAATGGTTTTAGCCTAAGAGTGTAATGATGGTTCAACATTAGAAAAAATTATTTTTATAGCTCTCCATCTTAGCAGATTTAAGGAAAACAATGTCATTTCAATAGATGCAAAAAATATTCACTAGCCGCTCATCATTTTTTAAAAAACAGAACAAATTATACCTTTCAGTAAATTTAGGAGTTCCTCAAGCACCTAAAAGGGTATCTACCAAAAACCTGCATAAACATAATTAATGGTGAGATGACATAAGAATTCTTATTAAAGTCAAGAAGAAAATAAATAATTTCTACTATTACTGCTTCATTCAACATCAGCCTAAAAATTCTAATCAGCTCAGGAAGGCAATTTTTTAAAAAAGCAAATACAGAGTAAAAAGGACACAAAAGTATCATTATTTATAGATAATGTAAATAAATCTCAAGATAAGGATAATTAAAATACAGAAAACACAATGAAAGAAAAAGTTAATGAAATAAACACATCAAAATTTAAAACTTTTATACAGTAAAAATGTAAAAGGAAGGAAGGAAGGCAGGAAGGGAGGAAGGGGAAGGGGAAGGGGGAGGGAGGGAGGGAGGAAGGAAAGAAGGAAGAGAGAGAAAGTTAAAAGGCAAGTAGGAGAAGCTTCTTCAAACATATACATCAAATAATTAAGACTCAGAATACATAAATCCTACAACCACTCTACCAATCTAATTTTTAAAATGAGTAACAACTGTGATCAAATTACAATAGAATAATTTCAAACAGATCATAAACAAAAGAAATGATGCTGAATTTCATTAGTAATCAAAGGAATTCAGATGAAAACAACAGGATTCCGTTTCAGAGTCACCAGAATACAAAATTTCAACAGTCTGACACTTTCAAAGGTGGGAAAGACATGGAGATAAAGGAAATATTTGGAAAGCAACTTACTAGTATGTAATAAAATAGAAAATGAACATAACCTGTGATGAGCAATTCTACTTCTGGTATATAATCGGGAGAAACTTTTATGAATGTGCACAAGGATAGCTGCAAGGGTGTATAGTATAGAATTGCTTGTACAAGCCAAAATCTGAAAACAACACAAATGAGAATGGTGTTGGAACTCCATACAACGGAGAACTACAGAGACACTAATTAGATAGCAATAGACATGTGACATAGTCTCACAGATAAATCTCAGAATACTATGTTGAGTAATAAAATCAACATATGGGTCAACACATACCATATTATGGCATTTATCCAAATTAAAATAAAGATTAAATGCTGTTGAAAATATCAGTGACTTGAAAACAGCAATAGAGATTGTGCAAACTAAAGCACAGAGAGAAAAAAGACAAAATAAATTTCAAAGACAGCTTCTTAGTGACTTCTGAGACAATGTCTTAGTCTGATATATTGTAATTGAGGTCCCAGAGGAAGGAAATGGCTACAGAAAAACATATGAATAAATGATGGACAAAAACTTTCCATTTGTAATGGAAATT
The DNA here is from genome assembly GCF_964374135.1 of Grampus griseus. NCBI lineage: Eukaryota > Metazoa > Chordata > Mammalia > Artiodactyla > Delphinidae > Grampus > Grampus griseus. Next base: position 68,851,675 of record NC_139007.1, on the reverse strand, counting down.
ATAAATTCACAAATTCAAGAAAATTAACAAACCTCAAGAAGAAGAAAGAGAAACTACATCAAGGCACATCATAATAAAACTGCTAAAAGTCAGTGATAAAGAAAAATTTAAAACAACCAGAGAAAAAGGAATTAGTAAAGACCTCATGTCAGAAAAAGGAAGGAAGCTAGAAAATAATGTATAAACTTTTCAATTTCGGAAAGAAAACACTGCCAATCTAGAATACTATATTCAACAAAAATATCCTTCAAAAGTGACGGTGAATTATGTGGGATTTATCTCAGAAATGCAAGAGTGGTTCCGTATACAAAATCAATCAATGTAATACGTTACACATTAACAAAATAAAGGGGGATAAAACCACATGATCATCTCAAGTGATGCACAAAAAGCACTGACACATGATAAAAACACTAAACAAACTGAGAATAAAAGGGAACCTCCTCAACTTGATAAAAGACATCTGGGAAAAACCCATAGGTGACATCACACCCAATGTTGAAAAACTGAAAGCTTTCTTCCTAAGATCAGGAACAGGACAAGCATGCCCACTTTCACCACTTATGTTCAACATTTTACTAGAAGTTTTATAAAACTACAAAAATTTTTGAAAGAAAGTAAGGAATACCTAGGTAAATGGAAAGACGTCTGGATTGAAATACTTAATACTGTTAAGATGACAATACTCCCCAAAGCAATCTATAGATTTAATCAGTGCAATCCCCATCAAAATGCCAGTGGCTTTTTTTAGCCATTTTAAGTACAAATCAAAAATACAGTGAGATACCACTTCATACCCACTAGAATGGCTATAATTTTTTTTAAAAAAGGAAACAGGTAGCAAGGCTATGGAAAAATTAGAACCCTTCTGCATTCCTAGTGGGAATATAAAATTGTGCAACCACTATGGAAAACAGTTTGGTGGTCCCTCAAAAGATTAAACATAGTATTAGCATACGATCCAGCAATTCACTCATAGGTATATATTCAAAAGAATTGAAAATAGGGACTCAGTCAAATACTTGGACATGAATGTTCATAGCAGCACTATTTACAGTAGCCAAAAGGTGGAAACAACCCAAGTTTCCATCAATGGATGCATGAATAAATAAATTCTGATATATCCATACAATAGAATAGTATTCAGCTATAAAAAAATGATGCACTGATGTTTGCCACAACATGATTAGCCTCAAAAATGTCATGCTAAGTGGAAGAAGTCAAATACAGAAGGTCACATATTATATGATTCCATTTATATGAAGTATCCAGAATAGGTAAGTCTGTGGACACAGACTAGTGGTTGCTAGGGGCTAGGGCAATAGGGAATGAGGAGTTACTGCTTAAAGGGTACAGAGTCTCCTCTGGGGGAGATGAAAATGTTTTGGAACCAGACAGAGGAGATGGTTGGATAACACTGTGCCTATACTAAATGCTACTGAACTGTATACTTTTAAACAGTTAATTTTATGTTATGTGAGTTTTACCTCAATAAAGACAAATAAATAAAACTGATTTTCTCCAATTGCAAAAAAAGGTGAGGATTTTATCAAACAAAAGCTGAGAGAATTTACATCATAAAAACTCGAAGTAACTAGTAATGGAAAACCTGCTCAACCTGATGAAGAGTGTGTGTTTGTGTGTGTGTGTGTGTGTCAAAAAACCCTACAACTAGTGTCATACTTAAGAGAAAAAGCTTAAACCCTTTCCACTTAAAATCAGGAATGAAGTAAGGCTTCTACTCTCCCCACTTTTAATTCAACATAGTTCTGAAGGGCCTACTAAGTGGAATAAGATAAAAACAATAAGTATACAAAAGAAATAAAAAGCATATGCATTGGAAAAAGAAACTGTCTTTATTTGCAGATATGTAATCATGTATGTAGAAAATCTTAAAGAAACCACAAGTTACAAAAACTAGTAAGTGAATTGAGGAAGGTCCTAGGATATAGGATAAATCAACTATATTTATAAATACTAACAAACTACAAAAAATTAATTATATTTCTAAATACTAACAAAAAACAACTGGGAAATGAAACTTTTTAAATATCAAAGTTTATTTCAGAAAAGTATCAGTAACATGAAATAGTTGTGAATAAATTTAACCAACTATGTGCAAGTCCTGTACAATAAAATATCAGAACACTGCTGAGAAAAAAATAATGAAAAACAGAGAGATATACCATGCTTATGAATTGGAAGACTCAATATTAAGATATCCATTCCCCCCAAATTAATCTTCAGTATATCACAACCTCATTCAAAACCCCAGCAACCTTTTTGTAGAAATTGAAAAATGTATTCTAAAGTTTTATAGAAATGTAAAAGGATTAAGCAAAATAATTCTAAAATGTAAGAACAAAGTTATAGAATTTACCCTACTTAGTTTTTAAGACATTGTAATACAAAAGTCAGCAAGACAATATTGGTGTAAGGATAGAAATATAAATCAAAGTAACAGAATAAAGTCCAGAAATAGGCACACATACACAGTCAATCGATTTTTTTAAAATGCCAACTGAGAAAGAAAAGTCTTTACAACAAATGGTGTGTGTGTAGTACCAATTATAATAAGTCTGAGTGTGTGCATAAAATATATAATATACAAATAAAAATTTAAATAAATAAAATATTGAAAAGAAAATCTTTATTCAAAACTGCCCCAAACTGGAAACAACCCAAATATTTATTAACATGTAGATGGGTAAGAAGATGGTGGTAATATACACACATATAATGTACTATTACTCCATAAAAAAAGCAATAAACTTTTGTTACGTATAATATCATGGATGAATCACAAATTTTTAAAAAAATGCTGAGCGAAAGAAACCAGGCACAAGAGTACATGCTGTTTAATTCTACTTACATGAAGTTCTAAAACAGCTAAAACTATAATTACAGAGAGCAGATTAGTTTCTTGAGGCTACTGCTGGGTATGGAGATCAATTACAAAGGCCAAGAAGAAATCTGGGAGATAACGGAAGGACTCCCTAATTTTACTTTCATGAAGGTTACACAGGTCTACACATTTGTTGAAACTCATTAAACTCTTCCCTTAAAATTGTGTATTTTACCTTATGTAAAGTATGCTTCCACAAAGTTGTGTAGAGAAAATAAGGAAAACAAAAGGACATACATATTTAACACAATTTATGGAGTTAGGGCCCCCAAGAATGAGCGAGTACTTAACAAAACCGTAGGGGATTTTTTTTTTCCATCCAGTTTTTGCCATTTCAGAAAATCCAGGGCACACTTCCTCCTGACAGACAATCAGGAGCAAGAGGGAGGGTGGCATTCCTTGTCATAAAACCTGACATCACCTGACTCCCAATTACCTCATGGATTAGGAGGAACTTTCAGGAAACCCCCAAGAGCAGAGATCAAAATCAAATCCAAGAGAAACTCCTAATGCATCATGAAAGAAAACCTCAAAATCGATTTGGTTGTGAACAAAACAAGGTGCACAGGGCCCTACAGCTTTTAATAATCAGACATACTCAGAGTATCTTTTTTGAACATTACAAATCAAAGGCGAGGGCTGTGGCATTTCAGAAAGAAAACCTCTGAATCACCTATGGAAATAAGACTCTTACAACAAGCTTTGACTTTTACCAAGCCTCAGAAACCTCAATGACTGAACCCCAAGGGGCTTAAAGGACACCACTGGGTCAACAGAATCATAACTATATCAGGATAAAAAAAGAATTCCTCCCTTCCACTTCTTCTTGAAGGAGGTGAGGAGTTTTTGTCACCAGAACAATTAGAAATTATTCGGTCACCAATTGACAAATTAGTTGATTTAACAGACTTAGGGTAATGCGCCTACTTATTTAGAGTATGTTTTTTAAGGTCTGATGAAAGTTTTGAGGATTCTAAATAGAGATGCCAGTCATTTCAGTTGGTTCCACTCACTGACTGGGGTCCGCATGGGGTGAAAAAGGGCAGGACTGGGCTTGGGTCAGAGGTCAGAATGATGGCTCTGTTGCTGGAGCATGACCTTGAGGGAGGCGCTTGACCTCCTGTATTTCATTTTTCTCATTTGCAAAGCAAGTCTTATTGGACCAGGATCTGTAGAAAAGGAACTAGAACCTGCAGGCCTCAGAATGCACAGCATATAGGAGGGTTGGGTGTGTGGAACCTGAGGTCATGGATGAAAGTTAGAGCTGCAGTGCCCGAGGGGAGAAGTAAGGGGTGTAGCTCAGAAACAAAGTCCATTGCCAGGAAATTTCCATAGACAATCCTGTGAGTAATCTATAGATGGGTGTGGCTGGCTTAAGGATCTGACCAGGTAGACAATCAATACAACTATTCAAGATCATGGTGGGGATTAAACAAGAGCATAAATGCCTATCACAGTGGCTGGCACAAAAGAGCACTCAGGAAAAAACCTTAGGTGTTTGTTACGGGTTGAACTGTGTCCTTCCACCCTCACTCCCAGAATTGATACGTTGAAGCCCTAACCCTCGTACCTCAGAATATGACTGCTTTTGGCGATTAGGCCTTTAAAGGGGTATTTAAGTTAAAATGAGACCATTAGGGTCTAATTAGGTCTCTAATTCTAATCTGAATGTGTCTTGATAAGAAAAGAGAATTTGGACACACAGAAACACCAAGGATTTGCATCCACAAAGGAAAGGCCACATAAGGACACCAGGAGAAGGCAGCTGTACACAAGCCAAGGAGAGAGGCTTCAGAAGAACCAAACCTGCTGAAACCTTGATCTTGGACTTCTCAGCCTCTAGAACTATGAGAAAGTTAATTTCTTTGTTTAAGCCATCCAGTTTGTGGTATTTTGTTATGAGAGCTCTAGCAAACTAATGCAGTATTCAATACGAATTGAGTCATAAAAGATGAGCTGCATGTTCAAGTAATGGGGAATATGTATTTGGAAGAAATGTGAGGCACCAAAAAAGCCACCTTGTCATTGGCATTGTGGATTCTGTAACAACAACCAAAAAAAAAGAATGCTTGCTGATTTTCCTATCAATAATATGCTAAATGACACATAAAATATCATTCTTTAGAGTGTTTAAAATAATACTTTAAAGTTTGCCTTCTAGGGAGTAGTCTAAGGCACAGAAGTATGGAGGATGAAATCCAAATATTTCTTCATGAAAAACTCATGATGTTCTAGAACTCTCTAGGAGTCAGGGTGCGAGCACATCCCAAGCCAAACCCCTATGTCCCCCCACTGTGCCCCCACTGCTCTGAGCAGGTTTGTCTAGTAGCCCAACGATACATGCTAGATGGCTTTAGGGGGTAATCTGAATGTCCTTTTCAGCTTAATCAATGGAACAATGAATACAGCCTGTTCTGCCTGACAAATCAAGAAAAAAGAAGGTGGTATCAGAAGAACACAAACCAACGAATGTCCTGCTTTTATTTAGAAGAAAAAGGTGAATTTTGGAATTCAAAAGTGGGTAGATTTCATGTTGGCAGCATCCTAAACAGAATTCTTTCTGCTTTGAATGACAGGCTTTTAAAAGGGAACAGGAAAAGAAAATGGGACAATTAGGCAGAGAAAGACCCCGCTGAGAAAAGTGAAGATAGCCAGCTGGCAGCCTCCTTGCTCCAAGGTTGCAACTCCATCAGGTTTCTCTCCAGGGAGGGTGGGAAGTGGAAAGGACGTCACAGACTGTCCCAGTGCAGTGGCAGTCCTGGGTCGCCTGAGACGGCTCTCCTAGGGGAGAAATGTCCACTTCTCGTGCTCCTGCTCTGACTGTGGCCCGGCTCTCTAATCATGCGCATCAATAGCACAGGCGGAACAGCAAACGCATCTGGCATTTTCCAAACCGAGTGGGGCCAGTGAAGAAGCCACCTATCCATCATCCGTCCAGCCTGCGGGATAACTAATTTCTGTGAACCTGAGGGATGTTCCTTCAGAGTAACGCAGGTGACAGAAGAATACAAATGACCTGTTTACAGATGTCAGTGCCAAGCCGAGCAGCCGGCTCAGTGGACAGCAAGAAACGTTGGCGGATTTTAATATCTTGCTGTCTAGCCATGGGAGTGTGTATGTTGACTCACAGACTCACCCACGACCTTGGAGGGGTATCTTCTTTGTTTCTCAGTCTTTAAACAAAATAAACTTTAGTCTAGCTATGTAGAATAGCATTTATCTATCATTTATTTTTGCATTCTTCCCTTCAATAAATGTTTGTGGACAGGCAACCGTGCCAAGCACTGGGCTAGGTGCAAAGGAGTCAATCATGAATAAGTCCAGCTACTCCCCTTACTCTCCCCCTTGAGGTGGCTAAGAAACAAGGCAACATACTTGATGACCATAGGGTCTTAGAGATACAGTAGGAGCATCTTCCCTTGTCTAGGAGGAGAGTGGGGCAGGTTTAATGGATGAGACATTCTAGAAAGGGAGAAATTGTATAATCTTTAAGAATACTACAAAAGTCACATCGTCTGGGAGGAGTAACACATTTCCTTTCATTGTCTTTTCAGTGGGGCAATCCTCAGATTCAAAAACATCCTGTCATTTCTTGTACCTTGTAACGGGCACTGTATTTCCCTTACTGGTAAACGAATGCATCTTTCTTCTCACCTCATCCACCAGAATAGTCCCCGGGCAAGGAGGAGCCCAAGGGCGGGGGATCAGGCTGATATAGGGGGAGGCTCATCATTTCTAGCCCTACAGGACAGCACGGGGACAGTGGTGAAACAGAAGAATGTCCCTGCTCCAGGCTCTGTCCGAGAGAGTAGAAGTTGGTACAGATAAACTGAGGGGAATGATGTGAGCCACAGGCTTTTGCATTGGTTCACATTTGGATTCTGGAACAGACCATTTTGGGGCTGCCCTCACCTCATGGACAGGTAGCAGATATTCCCGCCCCCCCCCCCCCGCCGCAGCTTTACTAAAGTATAATTGACAAATAAAATTGTATATATTTAAAGTGTAATACATGGTGATTTGACATATATATCTTTTATGAAATGATTGCTACAAGCTGGTTCATTAACACATCTATTACCTCACATAGTTATCTCTATAGGGGAGTGAGAATGCTTAAGATCTACTCTCTTAGAAAATTTGAAGTATACAATATTATTAAATATAGTCACCATGCTGTATTAGATCCCCAGAACTTATTGCTGTCCTCAAGTGGCCTATGAAAATAGCTCAGCTGAGTATCAGTGGGCCTGCCACAGGCAGGGAGCAAGGGAGACAAACAGAGGATATGCCAGAGGCTCAGAGGGGTCCACAGTCCCAGCAGGAGCTGAGGTGAAACCAGTTAAAGCAAGGGCCCCGACCAAACCATGGAAGATGGAGCCATGAATTACATCAGCCTCCAACTTCAAACTACAAATGGCAGCAGAGACTGTGGGCAAAAAATAGTGCTATAGAGACCAGAGGAGCCAGAAATAAAGAGCCTTTCACTCTGCTGGTGGGAAGTTACAGGGAGCCTCTTACCCAGATGCCATCCTGGGAAAGAGGAGGGAAGCGAGGAGATCTGAAAGACCAAGCACTCAACCCAAAGGGACTGCTTAAATTACTGAATCAGCAAAAGGATGGTCACCAACATGTTTAAGGTTGGCAGAATTTCAAGATTTTCCCTTCCTTCTTTACTTTTATATTCTGTTTGGATTTTCTACAATGGGCTTGAATTAATTATCTAATCAGAAAAATGTGCTCTGTTTATCATCCTAAAATTACTGGGCTGGACTAATCAATTCTCTCCCCTCACACATACACACAGCTTATCTCTCCTGCTATCTCAAAATGATCAGTAACACAGGGAGAATAAAAGTTACATTTTCCTTGAAGTCTCAATTTAGGGTGAATAACTTTGCCACCACCGTCTGCATCCCAGAGCCACACCTGGAACTCCAGACCCTGTGCTGTTTCTTTGTTGAGTCACCACACCCTTTGTCCCTCAGAGACAAACTAAAGAGGTGGAGCAAATTAAACAAAGAGGGTCCAATTTAACGGTCTCTCCATAGACGCAATGGCAGTAAGTCAACCCCCTAAGTTGAGTGAAATCATCAGGAGAAAGGAACAAAAATTAAATAGATCAAAGAGAGTTCTCAAAGTACAAGTAACAAAAGAAGAAATGGAAGAAAAAGATGAACTTTTCCCCTGGGGAGGTGCAGTGGAGTGGGGGGATTAGCTCCTGAAAGCTAATCTTCATTCTTCAGGCAGACTTCTGAATTATATTTTTGAATTATTTGATGTCTATATCTTCCTATACTATAGAAAACACTATTGTTATCCCTTGTATACCTTCATTTAATTGTGTATTACCTTCCAAAGCAACATTTCCACTGGACTGATTCTTGCACACTAAGACATCCAGCGAGGTGGTGTTAGCACCGTACTTTGAGCTTCAGTTCTGGAGTGACACAAATTTGGATTCAGCATTTTGCCAGTCAATCTCTTCAGTTGTGGTGATAGAAACTCAGACTATCTTAAACCTAAAAAGGGAATTGTCTGGCTTCTTTATTTGGGAAGTCCAAGATTATTACTGGCTTCAGAAATGGCTGGATCTGAGGATTCAAACAATGTCTCCGTTTATTTTCCCTTTCCCTGCTTTCTTCTGTGGACTTTGTTTAAACCAAGACTCTCTCTCCATGTGGCAAAGACGACCCTCCAAACCTCTGCACCAGGCAGTCGTGGTCCATACCTGTGGCCTCTTTGTTCCAGCATCGGAAACACTAGGAAGGTCTCTATTTAGCCTCAGCTGGCAGAGGAGCTGGGTGCTCCGTCATGTCATTCGTTAGGCTTTTCACAATCACATGGAGTGGGGAAAGGGGAACTTAACCAAAGGAAGCATTCGGAAGCAGAGCAAATATTAACAATCCATCCAATTGGATAAGTTTTGACATACATGTCTCTATTTATATTTATACACACACACACACACACACACGCGCGCACACACACACACACACACACACATACAGTGAAACTATCACTACAATCAAGATAATGAATCAAGATAATGAATCCTTTCTCTCCAAAAAAGTTTCCTGGTGTCCCTTTGTAACCTCCTGTCTCACCTCTTCCCACTTGACTTCATCCCTCTCCCCAGGCAAGAAATAATCAGATCTCTGTCACTATAGCTTAGTTCCCAATTTCTAAATTTTAAATAAATTGAATTATACAGTATGCCTTCTCTTCTGTCTGGCTTCTTTCATTCAGCATAACTGTTTTGAAATGCATCCATATCACGGTGTGCATGAATAGTTCATTCCTTTTTATAACTAAGTGGTATTCCACTGTAAGGATATCCTATGATTTGTTTATCCATTCCCTTTTGATAGAAAATTTGTCTTTGTTTTTTTTAGTTTGGGGCTGTAGTGAATTGTGTCCCCGCCAAAGGTGTGCTCAGGTCCTAAGCCCCAGTGCATGTGAATGTGACCTTATTTGGAAATAGGGTCTTTGCAGATATAATCAAGCTAAGGATTTTGGAATGTCATCTTCCTGAATTTAGAGTGGATCGTAAATCCAATGACTAGTGTCGTTAAGAGAAAAGATATTTGAGATATACAGAAATACAGGGAAGAAGGTCATATAAAGATAGAAGTAGAGAATGGAGTTATGCAGCTACCAGTCAAGGAATGTCAGAAGCCACCAGAAGCTGGAAGAGGCAAGAAAGGATTCTCCTCTAGAGCCTTTAGGGGAAGTGCAGCACTGCTGACACCTTGATTTCAGACTTCTGGCCTCCAGGACTGCGAGATAATGCATTTCCGTTGTTTTTAGCCACGAAGTTTGTTGTAATTTGTGGTGGCAGCCCTAGGAAACTAATATGGGGCTATTACAAAGAAAGCTGCTAAAACTCTTGTACAATTTTTTGTCATTACATGCTTTCATTTCTCTTGGATAAACACCTAGGAGTTGAATGCTAGGCGATATGGTAAGTCTATGTTTAATATTCTAGGAAACGGCCAAGCTCTTTTCCAAAGTGGGTATATCATTCTACATTGTCCTCAACAGCATGTAAGAGTTTCAGTTGCTCCATAGCCCTGAAGATACTTGGTATGGTTAGTCTTAATTTTAGTCATTTGAATAGGTTCATAATGTTATTGTGGTTTTGATTTGCATTGCCCTAATAATTAATGATATCTAGTGTCTTCTCATGGACTTTTATCCATGCCACACTTTTTTTGATGAAGCGCTGTTTCAAATCTGCCCATTTTTATTGGGAGTTTTTATGTTCTTAGGGTTCTTTATATATCTATGTACAAGTCCTTTACCAGATAGGTGACTTACAAATATTGTGTTCCACTTTGTGGCTACTCTTTTTATCCTCCACAGTGTTTATATGAGCAGTAGGTCCTAAATTTGATAAACTTTAAATTCCTAATATTTTCTTTTATGGATTGTGTTATTGGTGTCATGTCTAAAAGAAATTTCCCTAACTCAATGTTGCAAATATTCCTTTCTTGCATGCTTTCTTCTAGAAGTTTTCTAGTTTATGGTTTTAGATTCAGAACTATAACTCATTACGTGCTAATTTTTTCATACAGTTCAGGGTTCATTTGTTTTGCATATGTATATCCAATTTTTCCCACACCAGGTGTTGCAAAGCCTATCCTTTCACCAGTGAATTTTAAATTGACCACATATGTAGTCGTCTATTTCTAGATTCTATACAGTTTCATTGATCTATTGGTCTATCATTATGTAATATCACACTGTCTTGATTATTATACATTTTAATAAGATTTGGAGTCAAGAAGAAGCTCTCTTTCTTTTTCATAGTGAATTTTACAATAGAATCAGCTTGTCAATTTCTACAGAAAAATTGTGCTGATATTGTGATTGAGATTGCACTGAGCCTATAGATTAATTTAAGGAGGATGGCCACCTAAAATATTTGCATCTTTTGATTCACAAACATGGTATATCTCCCAATTTGTTTAGATCTTCTTTAACTTCTCTCAGTGATGTCTTGTAGTTTCCCATGCACAGATCTCACACAACCTTAGTCAATTTGATCCCTAAGCATTTTATATTTGTTATGCAATGTTGAATGGTAATTTTTAAATTTTAATTTCCAATTTTTTGTTATTTAGTGATAGAAATACAATTGATTTCTGGAAACTGGTCTTAGATTGTACAACCTTGCTAAGCTCACTATTTCTAGTAGCTTTTTTGTAGATTTCATATTTTCCTTATAGAAGATCATGCCAGCTGTGAATAAAGACAGTTCTCATCTGGTGGTTCACCTGGGGAAGAATTTGTTTTCAAGCACACTCAGGCTGTTGGAAGAACTCATTTAGAGGTCACCTTCAGCTGCAAGAGATCACTTCTAATTCTTTACTTCATGGGCTTCCTCAACATGGTTTCTCACTTCACCAGTCCCAAAACGAGAACATCTAGAGTGAGTCTTCTTGGAAAAGAGGCTTATATAATGTAACATAACCACAAGAGTGACATCCTGCAACCTCTGTTAAAGTCAAGGAGTTAGAAACAAGTCACAGGTCCTGCCACACTCAGGGGGAGAAGATTACACAAAAATGTAAATACTAGAAAGTGGGGATCATTGAGGATCACTTAGGGTCCATCTACCACAGATTGTGACATGGGGCAGTAGTTTCCTGGCTTCTAAGTGTTTTGTGCTTAGGCATAGGAGCAGGTGTGTGTGTCTGTGTATATTTGTTCCTTTCTTTCTTAAGTATAGGGAGAATGATCAGGCCCTCTGGGCTATAGTCATTTCCTTTACAATTTTCCCCTCCCTGCTTCGTCAGTCAACATATGCAATGGTCAGTTTTATGGGTCAACTTGGCTAGGCTATCATACTCAGTTATTTAATCAAACACTAGTCTCAGTGATGCTGAGAAAGTACTTTGTAGATGTGGTTAACATCTACAAATCAGTTGACTTTAAATAAATGAGATTACCCTCCATAACATGGGTGAACTTCATCCAAGCAGTAGTAGGGCTTGAGAACAAAAACATATTTCCCAAAGGAGAAACTCTGCCTCAAAACAGCAACATCAACTCCTGCCAGATTTGCAGCCTGCTGCTCTTCTCTATAGATTTCAAACCTGCCAGACCCCACAATTACATAAACCAATCCATTAAAATAATCTCTTAATATATACATATATACGCTATTGGTTGTTTCTCTGAAGAACTCTAATACACCATACATTGGTTGACAATTTTCATCTACTGTTAGCTTCCTTTTCATTCTTTTCACTTTTGTGGGTTTGTAACTCCCCTTTAGTAAAAGGGGTTTGTAATACCCCTTTATTATTATTTTAATGGAGTCTTTCAAGGAAAACTATAATACAACTCTGTGCTCAACTTTAAAGTGGATGTCAAGGGCTTCCCTGGTGGCACAGTGATTAAGAATCCACTTGCCAATGCAGGGGACACGGGTTCGAGACCTGGTCCAGGAAGATCCCACATGCCGTGGAGCAACTAAGCCCGTGCACCACAACTACTGAGCCTGCGCTCTAGAGACCACAAGCCACAACTACTGAAGCCCGTGTGGCTAGAGCCCGTGCTCTGCAACAAGAGAAGCCACCACAATGAGAAACCCACATGCCGCAACAAAGAGTAACCCTCGCTCACTGCAACTAGAGAAAGTCTGCACGCAGTAACAAAGACCCAACGTAGCCAAACATAAATAAGTAAAATTAATTAATTTAAAAAATAATAATAATAAATAAAGTGGATGTCAAGATATATTTTACTTCATTAGGTAAGATTTGAACCTCTAATGCAATATTTCATAAGTCTCTTTAGAATTTTCTTAAAATAATGCTATTTATATGGAAAACGTAAAAGAAAAAGGAAAAGGAAAAGATTCATACAAGATATGGTATTCCAATTTCCAAATAAATTTCTTTAATATTTATGAAGGAAAACTGAGAGAGACACACGTAGTTCTTAGGTACCATACTTCATTCAGAGTGGTCAGCTATAATCAGGCAGAAGCAGATGGCAGCTTTGGTCTGTTCTGAAGGGATGCCCTCAGGAAATTTCATTTTCTTGGCTTTTTATACAAAAAGCCAAGAAATTTGCAGCAGTTCTTCTACATATACAATGCATTCATAAGTGAGCATAAAAGTGTTAAAAAGCAAGGCATCAACTAGACTAGGCAATTCACCCAGCCACTGCTGCTAGTGAGCAAGCCGGGACAGGAAAGCATTTGATGGTCAACATGGAAAAGTGAACATTCCTGAATAATGGCAAGATGACTTTAATATTTTACGCAGGTACGGTTTTTCTCTACCTGTTGAAACATAAAAATTAATATATATAAGCCCTTTCACTGCACTAACACAGAAAAAAGAAAGCTGGGCATCTATAACAGCTGTGACAGGCATGTTTCAGGCATAGAAGAAAGTCACACATCTGTCTATTTCAGTATTACATGGATCTGGGTAGTAACCAATAGGAAAAGAAGCAGCTACCTAAGTACATGGGTATACATTCATAAAAATTTAAAGCCTGAAAATCCAGCAATTACTGAGATACTGACAATTTTGAGCAATACTGATAATACTAATATTAAGTTCTTCCAATATAGAAGGCATGGTTCTAAGTGATTTTCATGTACTATCATGGCACCTTATCATCTGTAATCTCTCTTGCTGCAGACTCTTCAGAGCCACGGAGGAGAGCGCAGCAACTGGGCTGCAGAGGGCAAAGCGGAGAGACTCCTGCACAGAGGATCAGTGCCCACCAGCACTCACCAGCCCGAGAGGCTTGTCTCCTCACCCGTTGGGGTGGGTGGAGGCTGGGAGCTGAGGCTCAGGCTTCGGAGGTCAGATCCAAGGGAGAGAACTGGAGTTGGCTGCGTGAACACAGCCTGAAGGGGGCTAGTGCGCCACAGCTAGCCAGGAGGGAGTCTGGGAAAAGGTCTGGACCTGCTTAAGAGGAAGAGACCATTGTTTCAGGGTGCACAAGGAGAGGGGATTCAGAGCACTACCTAAACGACCTCCAGAGATGGGCGCGAGCCGCGGCTATCAGCGCAGACCCCAGAGACGGGAATGAGATGCTAGGGCTGCTGCTGCAGCCACCAAGAAGCCTGTGTACAAACACAGGTCACTATCGACACCTCCCCTCCCGGGAGCCTGTGCAGCCCGCCACTGCCAGGGTCCCGTGATCCAGGGACAACTTCCGTGGGAGAACACACGGCGTGCCTCAGGCTGGTGCAACGTCACACTGGCCTCTGCCGCCGCAGGCTCACCCTGCATTCCGTACCCCTCCTTCCCCCTGGCCTGAGTGAGCCAGAGCTCCCTAATCAGCTGTTATTACCCCATCCTCTCTGGGCTAAGAACAGATGCCCTCAGGTGACCTACATGCAGAGGCGGGGTCAAATCAGAAGCTGAATCCCAGGAGCTGTGTGAACAAAGAAGAGAAAGGGAAATCTCTCCCTGCAGCCTCAGGAGCAGCAGATTAAATCTCCACAATCAACTTGATGTACGCTGCTTCTCTGGAATACCTGAATAGACAACAAATCATCCCAAATTTGAGGCAGTGGACTCTGGGAGCAACTGTAGACTTGGGGTTTGCTTTCTGCATCTAATTTGTTTCTGGTTTTATGTTTGTCTTAGTTTAGTATTTAGAGTTTATTATCACTGGTAGATCTGTTTATTGATTTGGTTGCTCTGTTCCTTTTTTTTTATGTATATAGATATATTTTTTTTTCCATTTTCTCTTTTTGTGAGTGTGTATGTGTATGCTTCTTTCTGTGATTTTGTCTGTATAGCTTTGCGTTTACCATTTGTCCTAGGGTTCTACCAGTCCGTTCTTTTGTTTTTTTGTTTAGTATAGGTTTTAGCACTTGTTATCATTGGTGGATTTGTTTGTTGGTTTGGTTGCTCTCTTCTTTCTTTCTCTTTTTTATGGCTTTTTAATTTTTTCAATTTTAGTAATATTTTATTTTATTTTAATAACTTTATTTTATTGTATTTTATTTTATTTTTCTTTCTTTCTTTCTTTTCTTCCCTTTTCTTCTGAGCTGTGTGACTGACAGGGTCTTGGTGCTCCAGCCTGTGCCTCTGAGGTGGGAGAGGCGATTTCAGGACGTTGGTCCACCAGAGATGTCCCGGCTCCATGCAGTACCAAACAGCGACAGCTCTCCCAGAGATCTCCATCTCAACGCTAAGACCCAGCTCCACTCAACGAACAGCAAGTTACAGTGCTGTATACCTTATGCCAAACAACTAGCAAGACAGGAACATAACCCCACCCATTAGCAGAGAGGCTGCCTAAAATCATAATAAGGTCACAGACACACCAAAACACACCATCAGACACAGTCCTGCCCACCAGAAAGACAAGATTCAGCCTCATCAACCATAACACAGGCACCAGTCCCCTCCACCAGGAAGCCTACAAAACCCACTGAACCAAACTTAGCCACTGGGGGCAGACACCAAAAATAATGGGAACTATGAACCTGCAGCCTGCAAAAAGGAGACCCAAAACACAGTAAGTTAAGCAAAATGAGAAGACAAAAACCCACCAGACCAAATAAGTGAAGAGGAAATAGACCATCTACCTGAAAAAGAATTCAAAGTAATGATAGTAAAGATGATCCAAAATACTGGAAACAAAATGGAGAAAATACAAGAAATGTTTAACAAGGACTAGAAGAACTAAAGAGCAAACAAACGATGAACAACACAATAAATGAAATTAAAAATTCTCTAGAAGGAATCAATAGGAGAATAACTGAGGCAGAAGAATGGATAAGTGACCTGGAAGATAAAATAGTGGAAATAACTACTACAAAGCAGAATAAAGAAAAAAGAATGAAAAGAATTGAGGACACTCTCAGAGACCTCTGGGACAACATTAAACACACCAACATTCGAATTATAGAAGTCCCAGAAGAAGAAGAGAAAAAGAAAGCGTCTGAAAAAATATTTGAAGGAATTACAGTTGAAAGCTTCCCTGATATGGGAAAGGAAATAGTCAATCAAGTCCTGAAAGCGCAGAGAGTCCCATAGAGGATAAATCTAAGGAGAAAAATGCGAAGGCACATATTAATCAAACTATCAAAAATTAAATTCAAAGAAAAAAATATTAAAAGAAGCAAGGGAAAAGCAACAAATAACATACAAGGGAATCCCCATAAGGTTAACTGCTGATCTTTCAGCAGAAACTCTGCAAACCAGAAGGGAGTGGCAGGACATATTTAAAGTGATGAAAGGGAAAAACCTACAACCAAAATTACTCTACCCAGCAAGGATCTCATTCAGATTCGATGGAGAAATTAAAATATTTATAGAGAAGCAAAAGGTGAGAGAATTCAGCACCACCAAACCAGCTTTACAACAAATGCTAAAGGAACTTCTCTAGGCAGGAAACACAAGAGAAGAAAAAGACCTACAATAACAAACCCAAAACAATTAAGAAAATGGTAATAGGAACATATATATTGATAATTAACTTAAATGTAAATGGATTAAATGCTCCAACCACAAGACACAGACTGGCTGAAGGGATACAAAAACAAGACCTGTACATATTCTGTCTGTAAGAGACCCACTTCAGACCTAGGGACACATACAGACACAAAGTGAAGGGATGGAAAAAGATATTCCATGCAAACAGAAATCAAAAGAAAGCTGGAGTAGCAATTCTCATATCAGACAAAATAGACTTTAATATAAAGACTACTATAACAGACAAAGAAGGACACTACATAATGCTCAAGGGATCAATCCAAGAAGATATAACAACTGTGTAAATATTTATCACCCAACATGGGAGCACCTCAATACATAAGGCAAATGCTAACAGCCATAAAAGGGAAAACTGACAGTAACACAATCATACTAAGGGACTTTAACACCCCACTTTCACCAATGGACAGATCATCCAAAATGATAATAAATAAGGAAACACAAGCTTTAAATGATACATTAAACAACAGGGACTTAATTGATATTTATAGGACATTCCACCCAAAAACAACAGAATACACTTTTTCCTCAAGTGCTCATGGAACATTCTCCAGGATAGATCATATCATGGGTCACAAATCAAGCCTTGGTAAGTTTAAGAAAACTGAAATCATATCAAGTATTTTTTCCAACCGCAATGCTATGAGACTAGATATCAATTTCAGGGAAAAAACTGTAAAAAATACAAACATATGGAGGCTACACAATACACTACTAAATAACCAAGAGATCACTGAAGAAATCAAAGAGGAAATCAAAAAATACCTAGAAACAAATGACAATGAAAACACGATGATCGAAAAACTTTTGGGACACAGAAGTGGTTCTAAGACGGAAGTTTATAGCAATACAATCCTACCTCAAGAAACAAGAAACATCTCAAATAAACAACCTGACCTTACACCTAAAGCAATTAGAGAAAGAGGAACAAAAGACCCCCAGTTAGCAGAAGGAAAGAAATCATAAAGATTAGATCAGAAATAAATGAAAAAGAAATGAAGGACACAATAGCAAAGATCAATAAAACTAAAAGCTGGTTCTTTGAGAAGATAAGCAAAACTGATAAACCATTAGCCAGACTCATCAAGAAAAAAAGGGAGAAGATTCAAATCAACAGAATTAGAAATGAAAAAGGAGAAGTAAGAACTGACACTGCAGAAATACAAAGGAACATAAGAGATTACTACAAGCAACTCTATGTCAGTAAAATGGACAACCTGGAAGAAATGGACAAATTCTCAGAAAAGCACAACCTTCTGAGACTGAACCAGGAAGAAATAGAAAATAGACCAATCACAAGCACTGAAATTGAGAATGGGATTAAAAATCTTCCAAGAAACAAAAGCCCAGGACTAGATGGCTTCACAGGCGAATTCTATCAAACATTTAGAGAAGAGCTAATACCTATCCTTCTCAAACTCTCCCAAAATATAGCAGAGGGAGGAACACTCCCAAAGTCATTCTAGGAGGCCACCATCAACCCGATACCACAACCAGACAAGGACGTCACAAAGAAAAATACAGGCCAATATCACTGATGAACATTGATGCAAAAATCCTCAACAAAATACTAGCAAACAGAATCCAACAGCACATTAAACAGATCATACACCATGATCAAGTGGGGTTTATCCCAGGAATACAAGGATTCTTCAACATACACAAATCAATCAATGTGATAAACCATATTAACAAATGGAAGGAGAAAAACCATATGATCATCTCAATAGATGCAGAAAAAGCTTTTGACAAAATTCAACACCGATTTATGATAAAAGCCCTCCAGAAAGTAGGCATAGAGAGAACTTAACTCAACATAATAAAGGCCATATATGACAAACCCACCGCAAACATCATTCTCAATGGTGAAAAACTGAAACCATTTCCTCTAAGATCAGGAACAAGACAAAGTTGTCCATTCTCACCACTATTATTCAACATAGTTTTGGAAGTTTTAGCCACAGCAGTCAGAGAAGAAAAAGAAATAAAAGGAATCCAAATCAGAAAAGAAGAAGTAAAGAGTCACTGTTTGCAGATGACATGATACTATACAAAGAGAATCCTAAAAATGCTACCAAAAACTTCCAGAGCTAATCAATGAACTTGGTAAAGTAGCAGGATACAAACTTAATGCACAGAAATCTCATGCATTCTTATACACAATGATGAAAAATCTGAACGAGAAACTAAGAAAACGCTCCCATTTACCACTGCAACAGAAAGAATAAAATACCTAGGAATAAACCTACCTAAGGAGACAAAAGACCTGTATGCAGAAAACTGTAAGACACTGATGAAAGAAATTAAAGATACAAACAGATGGAGAGATATACCATGTTCTTGGATTGGAAGAATCAACCCTGTGAAAATGACTATACTACCCAAAGCAATCTACAGATTCAATGCAATCCCTATCAAACTAACAATAGCATTTTTCACAGAACTAGAACAAAAAATTTTACAATTTGTATGGAAACACAAAAGACCCCGAATAGCCAAAGCAATCTTGAGAAAGAAAAACGGAGCTGGAGGAATCAGGCTCCCTGACTTCAGACTATACTACAAAGCTATAGTAATTAAGAAAATACGGTACTGGCACAAAAACAGAAATATAGATCAGTGGAATAGGATAGAAATCCCAGAGATAAACCCACACACATACGGTCACCTTATCTTTGACAAAGGAGGCAAGAATATACAATGGAAAAAAGACAGCCTCTTCAATAAGTGGTGTTGGGAAAACTGGACAGCTACATGTAAAAGAATGAAATTACAACACTTCCTAACACCATACACAAAAATAAACTCAAAATGGATTAAAGACCTAAATGTAAGGCCAGACACTATAAAATTCTTAGAGGAAAACATAGGCAGAACACTCTATGACATATATCACAGCAAGATCCTTTTGGACCCCCCCACTAGAGAAATGGAAATAAAAACAAAAATAAACAAATAGGACCTAATGAAACTTAAAAGCTTTTGAGGAAACCATAAAAGACGAAAAGACAACCCTCAGAATGGGAGAAAATATTTGCAAATGACGCAACTGACAAAGAATTAATCTCCAAAATTTACAAGCAGCTCATGCAGCTCAGTATCAAAAAAACAAACAACCCAATCCAAAAATGGGCAGAAGACCTACATAGATATTTCTCCAAAGAAGATATACAGATTACCAACAAACACATGAAAGGATGCTCAACATCACTAATCATTAGAGAAATGCAAATCAAAACTACAATGAGGTATCACCTCACACCAGTCAGAATGGCCATCATCAAAAAATCTACAGACCTGGTGGTGCAGTGGTTGAGAATCTGTCTGCCAATGCAGGGGACATGGGTTCGATCCCTGGTCCGGGAAGATCCCACATGCCGTGGAGCAAATAAGCCCATGAGCCACAACTACTAAGCCCACGCGCCTAAAGCCTGTGCTCCGCAATGAGAAACCACTGCAATGAGAAGCCCACACATTGCAACGAAGGGTAGCCCCCACTCGCCGCAACTAAAGCCCACATGCAGCAGCAAAGACCCAACACAGCCAAAAATAAATAAATAAATACATTTATTTTTTTAAAAAATCTGCAAACAATAAATGCTGGAGAGGGTGTGGAGAAAAGGGAACCCTCTTGCACTGTTGGTGGGAATGCAAATTGAGACAGCCACTATAGAGAACAGTATGGAGAGTCCTTAAAAAACTAAAAATAGAACTACCATACGACCCAGCAATCCCACTACTGGGCATATACCCTGAGAAAACCATAATTCAAAAAGAGTCATGTACCACAATGTTCATTGCAGCTCTATTTACAATAGCCAGGACATGGAAGCAACCTAAGTGTCCATCGACAGATGAATGGATAAAGAAGATGTGGCACATATATACAATGGAATATTACTCATCCATAAAAAGAAACAAAATTGAGTTATTTGTATTGAGGTGGATGGACCTAGAGTCTGTCATACAGAGTGAAGTAAGTCAGAAAGAGAAAAACAAATACCGTAGGCTAACACATATATATGGAATGTAAGAAAAAAAAAATGGTTCTGAAGAACCTAGGGGCAGGACTGGAATAAAGGTGCAGACGTAGAGAATGAACTTGAGGAAACGGGGAGGGGGAAGGGTAAGCTGGGACGAAGTGAGAGAGTGGCATGGACATGTATACACTACCAAATGTAAAATAGATAGCTAGTGGGAAGCAGCCACATAGCACAGGGAGATCAGCTCGGTGTTTTGTGACCACCTAGAGGGGTGGGATAGGGTGGGAGGGAGAGGCAAGAGGGAAGGGATATGGGATATATGTATAGCTGATTCACTTTGTTATAAAGCAGAAATTAACCCACCATTGTAAAGCAATTATACTCCAATAAAGATGTTAAAAAAAATAGATGTTAATAAATAAATAAAAATAATAGCAAACTTCCAGGTAGTTGTAAGGATTGAAAGAAAAAAAAAAAAGATTACGACATTCGACTTTTATTTGGACCATAACATCCTTTTCTCTTTTGGTGTTACCACATTTAAGAAAATTTAAATACAGACCTGCTCTTGGAGTTTAAAAGAGAAAGGTGCGATGACTACACTGAATATGGCAATATTCCTGCTCTGTCTCAAGATCTCTGGTGATGGAACCAAAGATAGACCCGGCCTAAGAGCAACCTGGTTGTAGGCTAGGCATGCCCAGGACAGCTGTCAAGAGCAAAAGGTTCTGCCGGGCAGGCCACACAAACTGTCTCTGAATGGAATCTGGACAGGGAAATAAGAAAGAGAGCCAGTGGGTAGGTACTGAACAGAATAGAAATAAAATATAAAAAGACAAGCGGAGGGGCTTCCCTGGTGGCTCAGTGCTTGAGAGTCCGCCTGCCGATGCAGGGGACGCGGGTTCATGCCCCGGTCCAGGAGGATCCCGCATGCCACGGAGGGGCTGGGCCCATGGGCCATGGCCGCTGAGCCTGCGCATCCGGAGCCTGTGCTCCGCGGCAGGAGAGGCCACAGTGGTGAGGGGCCCGCGTACCGCAAAAAAAAAAAAAAAAAAAAAAGCGGAGACCAAAATAAGTAGCATAGTCACCGGGGTTAGCTGGGTTATGGAGCGGCTGTGAATCTTCAAGCACAGCTGTTCTGTGGTCCTTGGATAGTTCAATCTCTCTTCACGCCACTGATCTCATCATAGCTCCACTGCTGGAGGTGGCTGTAATATCCTGATCAGCACAGAGCTTACACCAATACACCCGGTCTATTACCATTCATTGTGCTTGACTCTCAGTCTGATAAAAACTTAGAAGCCGAGTGCAGTGCAGTGGATATTGTTAGTCACTACTTGACATCTATTCCCACTTGCAGCCTTCTTTATTTATAGAAAACCAAACTTTGAAAGGAAATTGTCCAGGGAGGCTCCTGAGGAGTTTTCTGGTTCCTAAGAAAAAGCTAAAGGAAAATACACTCTTCTTTTCTTCTGGTTGCTGGCATGTCTGAGAATGAAGTTGACGCTGAGGGAAGTAAAGAGAGCGGGAGGACAGACTGGGTCCCTGGGGACACACCTAAGCCATTAAATCAACGTGAAGCCAACTCTCCTCCTGGACTTGCCAATACTCAAGACAAGAAAGTCTTTTATGTTTAAAACCCTTTTGAGTTGGGTTCCTATTACCATATAAAACCTGTAGCTGGAGTTTGGCATTTCTCCTTTTCAGCTGAAGATTTCTTAAAAATAAGATGATG
Organism: Grampus griseus; assembly: GCF_964374135.1. Classification (NCBI taxonomy): domain Eukaryota; kingdom Metazoa; phylum Chordata; class Mammalia; order Artiodactyla; family Delphinidae; genus Grampus; species Grampus griseus. The sequence goes on along the minus strand of NC_139007.1, from coordinate 68,829,568 downwards.
GGAAAATTGAGGGGGGGGCAGGGAGGGCAACACTGGAGTTTTCCTATGATGGGGGAAAATTTCCAACAGGGATCCTGGCATCCTACCTCTGGGCCTGGCACTTTATCCCCACTGTGCCAAGAAACAAAAGTCAGCTTTCTGGTCCATATCTTGTCCTTTGGCCTGAGGCTCCAGGGCAAGCACCAGAGTTGGAGGCCTAATGCACAGGGACCCCTCAGGGAGGACCAATGTACACCCACATCCCTCCTGGTACCTGGCCATCTACCTAGATCTCCAATCCTGAGACTTACGGTAGGGACCATGTTAAATTCAAATGACATGAGAGCCCAGAGAAAGGGAACATTTCAAGGTCTCTTTGTCATTTACACTTTAGTTTGAATGATTTTGAGATGTCTTCTTTAAATTGAGCTTTCATATGGGAGAGAGAAAAATCAAAAGGGAGAAGGGGAAGGAAACAGTTTCTGATAAAGGGAATGTATTAGTCTACTAGGGCTGCCATAACAAAATACCCAGATTGAGCGGCTTAAACATCTTAAATTTAATTTCTCACAGTTCTAGAGGCCAGAAGTCCAAGATCAAGGTTCTGTCAGGGTTGGTTTCTGGTGAGCCCTCTCTTCCCAGCTTCTCTCTCTATCCTTACATGGCCTCTTCTCTGTGCATGCGTGGGGAAAGAGAGCTCTCTAGTATCTCTTACTCTTCTTATGAGGACAGGAGTCCTAGCGGATTGAAGCCCCACCCTCATGACCTCATTTAATTTTATTATCTTCTTATAGGCCCTATCTCCAAATATAGTCACATTGGAAGTTAGGGCTTCAACATATGAATTTTGAGAGAACACAGTTCCGTCCATAACAGCTTGGAATCAGATTTCTCCTACATGAGGCAACTTCAAAAAGTGGCCTTATCAAAACAGCCACAACTTTTCATAGCACAGATGATTTCTGAGATAAAACCATACATGTGAGCTTTATAGCTTAAAAATGTCTTTAGAATCATTATCTTATTAGGTTCCTAAAACCCTGAGAAAGAGGTAAGTCAGGTAGCCTCATCCTCACTTCGAGCTGAAGGAACAGGCTCGCAGAGAAGAGCTGGCCTTGGAAATGTCTTTGGCAGGCGAGGGGCAGAGTTGGGACTGGAGTCTGCAGTCTCTGCCTTAGTGGTAGGGCGAGTAGAAAGGGGGGTGGATAATGGTGCTAAAAGGGAATAATCAGAGAGATAAAAGCAGGAGAGGGATCTGGCACCAAGCAGGGCAACAGTGTGACTTGAACTAGAGGCTATGATTAGCTCAGCCCTCTGCACCTGTCAAACAAAAGAAAGAAGTGGCTCAAGGCCCAGAATGTCTCTGATGTAAGGGAGATGCGGACAGCACTAGAAACACCCAACCTGGCTTATCTAAGCTATCACCTTGTAATACACATGAAGGAAAACTTGGAGTTCTACTAAAAAAAAGTTGTCATTCCCAAACCTTACTTTATGACATTCTTTTTTTTTTTTTTTTTTTTTTGCAGTACGCGGGTCTCTCACTGCTGTGGCCTCTCCTGTTGTGGGGCACAAGCTCCGGACGCGCAGGCTCAGCGGCCATGGCTCACGGGCCCAGCCGCTCTGCGGCATGTGTGTTCCTCCCAGACCGGGTCACGAGCTCGTGTCCCCTGCATCGGCAGGGGGACTCTCAACCACTGCGCCACCAGGGAAGCCCCTTCATGACATTCTTGCCTCACTGGAGGCAAGACCACCCTCTGAAACAGAGATCCCATCTTAAAGAAAAGTTATATGTCTCCGTTGCTACTCTATGCTTCATGTTATATTTCTCGTCCCCTTTTACAGTTACACTTCTTAAATGAGTTAATACAGATCATTTCCGATGATCCCCTTATTCAGTTAGTCATAATTGGATGACCCCCCTGTGATGTGCATATACCTTCAGTACCCTACTAAAAATGTACTCTTAAAGTTTCTAATGATCTCCTAATCAACTGTCACATCTTTTCTTGATCTATAAGTTCTTTAGATGTACTGGATATCTACTCTTTCATATCTATACTTTCTCCTTCAAAAAATCTGTGTACTGGGCTTCCCTGGTGGCGCAGTGGTTGAGAGTCCGCCTGCCGCTGCAGGGGACACGGGTTTTTGCCCCAGCCCCGGAAGATCCCACATGCCGCGGAGCGGCTGGGCCCGTGAGCCATGGCCGCTGAGCCTGCGCGTCCGGAGCCTGTGCTCCGCAACGGGAGAGGCCACAACAGTGAGAGGCCCGCGTACCACACAAAAAATAAATAAATAAATAAATTTGTGTACCCACGTATTTCTCAACTACAAATCCCTAGTCTTAACCTTGTTGCTTTTGCTTCAGTTTGAAATATTCAACTGCATGGTTTTAATATCTTTGGTTCTCTTGTTGATTTAGTGAGTTACATAGAATTTTTGAAATGTGTTCATTTTATTTTTGTATGAGAGTCATGATTTTAACTTTTTAATAAAATTAAAACAATTGTTTTCTAACTCTATGGGCCCTCAGAGAGCTCTAAAAACATCTATAAACTATGACTTGTTAATATTACTATATTTGTTATAATTTGTTAATATAACTCTCACAGCCTCACTTGACTTTACTAAAGAAGTTCCAAGGTAGTATCTGGGGCCCCAAACGTTCAGAAGAAACGTGGTGATGTGTTTCAGTGCAATTTGACTCTCTCCTACAGTAGGGGCTGTCAAACTGGAACCTGTATCAGAATCATTATTAGGGCTTGTTGAAACAAGATTTCCAGGCCCAATCCCAGAGCTTTGAGTCATTAGGTCTGAAGTGGGGCCCAAGAATTTGTGTTCTAACAAGTTCCCAGGGACAGTGATGCTGACGGTCTGGGGACAACACCTGGAGAACCACTATCTGAAAGCAAGCCTAAATTTATTGATTGCATTGCTTAGAAAGAAGATCTAATATTGGTCTAAAGAGTCCACTTAATCAATAATAGCTCTTTTCTTTCCCATAAATTTGACAACCATTTTCTCCTTTAATTAAAGTTTACTGGGACTTCTCTTAAATATCCCACCTGCTTCACTAAAATTTTTTATATCCAAAAGTAAGTCAAACATATTTGTGCATTTTGTTTTTAGTTTGATTTGGTAAAATAAGACTACCCTTCCTACCCCTCACCCCACCTCTCACCCCTGGCAAAATAAATTACCTATTCTGTTCCCTTCCCTTAACATGAGGCTTTCTTGGACTCAAAATATAAAAATCACAGCGTAATTTTCAATAAATGTTTGTATGATGTGTAAGATAAAGACAGAATGAAGATGTTTACTTAAACCCGATGAACTGTATGCTTACTGGTTGATTTTAATATTGATATTGCTAAGTATGCAGTCCATTTTTATCAATAATATGACAATTGCATATGCAATTGGGGTATTGACATTTTGTGTATATGCAATATTCTGAGAAGTATGAAAATATATCTACATAATCTATGCCTGCACAGCTGTTTCTATTAATGTTATTTTACTGTTAGGCCATCTTCACTAACGTAACTTTAGCATTTCACTGTTTTTATCAACATGGTTTTGCTATTCTAAGAATCTCTTGCCCAGGAAGATAAAAGTTGCAAATAACTTCATTGTTCATTCCAGGAACTTCCCAAACACCATTTAAATGAATATCAAACTGTTCAACTCTTCAATAAATAGCATCAAACATCTGTTTACTCCTCACAGCTCTTTAAAACCCTTGCCTAAAAATCCTTTTCTTGCTGGGTCTACAAATCCTAAACTATTATATCATGATATTGATACTTATCCAATCCTAATCAAACACCTGTATTAAAAGATCTACCTTAAACTTGACTCCAAACGCTCATATATATCCCCATCCAAGACTCTATTAAGCAGTGCTCTCTTTCACCATAGTAAAAATAAACTCAGCTTTGTCTTATCAGTAGATTATTTTAGTGTTTGTTTGTTTGTTTTTTCCAGGGAGCCAGTGTTTGATAGTCTTGGAGTTCCTACCAACAGCCATTCTAGATCTCCTTACTGTAGTAGTCCAAGACCCTTGACTAGGGCACTGCTACTCTGAGTCCCCTTGACCTCCTGCCAGGGAAACTTGTTAGAAATGCACATTCTTAACCCTGCCCCACCCCCAAAACTACTCAGTCAAAACACTCTGGTGGTCAGCTTCCAAAATGGTGAGATTAACTTCTAGGAAAAAGGAACCCATTTTAGGAATTCTTTACTGTCTGCTCATACTTGAAAAATATATATATATTCTTGGCGCAAACTGCCTTATTACAACTACTTGTTTCTATCTGTCCTTGTAATTTTGGTTGTACATCTATAAGAGGAAAGTTCATAGAAAAAAGGAGGAACATACGGTATTTGTCTTTCTCTTTCTGACTTACTTCACTCTGTATGACAGACTCTAGGTCCATCCACCTCATTACAAATAGCTCAATTTCGTTTCTTTTTATGGCTGAGTAGTATTCCATTGTATATATGTGCCACATATTCTTTATCCATTTAAGAAAAAAAAAATGTCATGAAGAACCTAGGGGTAAGACAGGAATAAAGACACAGACCTACTAGAGAATGGACTTGAGGATATGGGGAGGGGGAAGGGTAAGCTGTGACAAAGTGAGAGAGTGGCATGGACATATATACACTACCAAACATAAAATAGATAGCTAGTGGGAAGCAGCCGCATAGCACAAGGAAATCAGCTCGGTGCTTTGTAACCACCTAGAGGGGTGGGATAGGGAGGGTGGGAGGGAGGGAGACGCAAGAGGGAAGAGATATGGGAACATATGTATAACTGATTCACTTTGTTATAAAGCAGAAACTAACACACCATTGTAAAGCAATTATACTCCAATAAAGATGTAAAAAAAAAGGAGCAACAGAGGTCCCAATAACTCCCTTCATCAAACTGGCCCTAAGAAACTGAGAATTTCAGTGGTTTCTTACCAGAACTCATCCTTTGAACAAAGTGTCCTGGTTCCTTACCAAATCTAGGAGGACTTTCCTCAGTCTTCACTTGTTTTGCCCATGGGAGTCCAGTTTGGGAAAGATTTCTCCAAGCTCTTCCACCCTCTGTGATTAATCAGAGATGGCTGGCCATTAGGCTGTGGGGCTAGAGTCATGAGGTTCACAAACCACCCTCTCTGACTAACCGTTCCCAGACTCCTATGGGTTTATCTCCATCCATATATACAACTGCATTCCCTCTGGGTCAGTTATCTAGTTCTCATATTTTTACCACTACAACTGCAAATCATGAGCTTAGCTTTCTAAATGACATAATTCACCAAGGATAATTTAGAATTACAGTAATCACTCCAGAGAAACTTTCTGATATAATCGAAAGCGTTCATTTGAGAGTCACCTTCGAACCAAAAAGGAACAAAATTTCAAATATCCAATTTTTGCAAATTTTGATTAGCATAAGGAAGTGGTTAAAAGAAATTCAGATCCAAAGTTGTTTCCTTAAAAAAATTCTCCACCAGGGTTTCCCTGGTGGCGCAGTGGTTAAAGAGTCCGCCTGCCGATGCAGGGGACACGGGTTCGTGCCCCAGTCCGGGAGGATCCCACATATCACAGAGTGGCTGGGCCCATGAGCCATGGCCACTGAGCCTGCGCGTCCGGAGCCTGTGCTCCGCAACGGGAGAGGCCACAACAGTGCGAGGCCTGCGTACCGCAAAAAAAAAAAAAAAAAATTCTCCACCAAAGCAAATGTGAAAAACATAAAACTATCTCCCTTTTTGATTCCCTCAAATTACAAAATGAACCTACTAGTCTTCATCCTATGATTCTTTTCTACCATACTATACACCTTCACTTCTCTCTACTCCTGCTCGCTCTCTGGCACTCTCCCCTTCCGGCCTAGCTGGACAGAAACCCCCAAAGCTCAATTAACTCTTTAAACTGCCCTCAGAACAGGAAAAACCTCTTGTGGTTGGTTTTAAGCTAAGGTCTCACTATGAGTTGAAAGCCACTGTCAAATAGTTTCCAAAGTCTATATAAGATAGAACCAAATTTGCAGAGAAATGTAGGATAACTTTAGAAACCAATAATCCAGGGCTTCCAGATATACAACAATTAATTAATACAGTATGGAAACTCAGGTGCAGAAAATTAAGAGAATAAGGCAGAATGGGAAGATCACAAGGGTAACTGAATAGAGTTCTAATTAAAAAGGGATCTAGAGAGGTTTAGAAGAGCTTGAAATATTGAACACAGTCTTTTGGTGGCTATCCCCACAGACTTTCCTATGAAAATAGAATGGACTATGATATAGTCTTGTAGCAAAGCACGGATAAGTTCATTTGATATTTCAAGGACAGGCTCTCTACTATTTAAGCAGAATTTAGGAGTAGATCCTGAGGCAGATGTGACCCCAGCTTTCTTCTCACCTTTTATCAATAGTCTTAAGCTACAAAGAGGGAATTTAATATGAAAGCAAAAACTAGAATGGGAAATAGCCTTTTACCAGGCCTCAAATACCTTGCTGAATATTTTGAAAAAGGCTTGAAACAGAAACAGAGTAAGCCTCAGGATACATTTATTCTTTTACAGAAAACAAAACAAAAAAAAAACCCAGCTAGATACTTCTGCCTCAGTCATTCTATATGGGAAAAGCCCGTCTTCTGATGAACTCATGAGTAGTTACTGTAAACAAAAATGCATTGGAAAAAAAATTATCTTGTGTTAGCCAAGAAACTACAGGAAGAAAATGAAGTGAAAAGTCAGTAAAGGTGCTCCAAGGGGGAACTGAGCACCCAATTTCCTGCTTTACTTCTAAACTTACAAGTAGAAATTTCTCTAAATATTAAAGGGAAAACTTGCAAAATTTTTTATTGATACAGGTAATGCAATATCCACCTGAAATCCTACCACTGTTATACAACCTCACTTCTGGAGTGAACTTTTAGAATATATTGAAACGCAGCACAGAACTATTAGAATACTCAGTGGTGGGTGTCTCTAACAATCCTGGCACGCCTTGTGTCCCAGCCATAACCATCACCCTCGGGTCTTTAACCGAGTAACATGTTTTCCTCCTTAATGATCACACACCTGGTAACTGATATGCAGTGGTTTACTGTGCAAATTGAATTGCCAAACTAAATATGCTAATAGTTCCTTTCTTGAAGTCCCTGAGGGCCTTCTATTCATCATAATGGCATAGCTAATTTGGACAGTGACTTACCAATGTCAGTATACCTAAACCAAGCTCACATTGCAAATCTCAGAGGCGCCAGACTTCCCGTGGGCAACATATTCTAGTAAGCTTACCGGGGCTGGGCCCATCAAGGTTAACACTGCCCCACCTAACCGCCAATTCAAATTTTCACAACAGCCTCTGAGAGTTAAAGGCGGACTACAAACAACAGCCAAAATAGAGAAAGGACTCATCTTACCTTGCAGCACACCGAAGAACACTCGTATCGTTCCCGTTAATGATCCACCGGAAACGATACAGGTCCCGCCTAGGCCAGTTCCGCCTAGCTCGGCTCCGCCAAGCGCGGGTTCCGCCTAGCCAAGGTTCCGCCTAGCCCTGGTCAAAAATATTTTGGGGCTTCCCTGGTGGCGCAGCGGTTGGGGGTCCGCCTGCCAATGCGGGGAACGCGGGTTCGTGCCCCGGTCTGGGAGGATCCCACGTGCCGCGGAGCGGCTGGGCCCGTGAGCCATGGCCACTGAGCCTGAGCGTCCGGAGCCTGTGCTCCGCAGCGGGAGAGGCCGCAACGGTGGGAGGCCCGCGTACCGCAAAAAAAAAAAAAAAAATTTTTGAAAAAAAAGTTCATAAAGCTCCAAAATCTGAAACTTGAATTTATCACGTACTGGCAACTATTTATACAGCATTTACATTGCGTTAAGTATTGTCATAATCTAAAGATGATTTAAAGTATACAGGAGTATAGTATTTGCAAACACTATACCATTTTGTGTAAGACACTCGAGCATCCCTGGATTTTGGTATCCACGGGGTCCCGCAGGATTACCCAGTGACAACTGTACGTACTTGTCCCGGACACGAGGATAGCTATTCCCTGCTTCCCTGTAGTGCCAAGGCCAAATATTATTTTCTTTTTGGTGGCTCCTGAAGCTAAAATTCTACAGTAGTAAATCCGTGTTCTGCTTCTTTCAGTGGTCCTTTAGGTCAAAATAATCAATATTTGTTTACGTTCTCCTGGAAAAATCAAAAATATACTTGGACTACTATGGCCAAAAGTGTTATTGAAGTACCCTCCTATTCTTCATAAGTTTTCAACCACAACCTCAAGGATCTAAACTTCCTTGTGATTCTATTCTTATCTAGTATGTGGATGACCTTTTGTTGTGTTCTTAAGATGGGGCATACACCCTGAGAAAACCATAATTCAAAAAGAGACATGTACCATAATGTTCATTGCAGCTCTATTTACAATAGCCAGGACATGGAAGCAAGCTAAATGTCCATCGACAGATGAATGGATAAAGAAGATGTGGCACATATATACAATGGAATATTACTCATCCATAAAAAGAAACAAAATTGAGTTATTTGTAGTGAGGTGGATGGACCTAGAGTCTGCCATACAGAGTGAAGTAAGTCAGAAAGAGAAAAACAAATACGATATGCTAACGCATATATATGGAATCTAAAAAAAGAAAATGGTACTGATGAACCTAGTGGCAGGGCAGGAATAAAGACATAGACATAGAGAATGGACTTGAGGACATGGAGAGGGAGGGGGAAGCTGGGGCGAAGTGAGAGAGTGGCATCGACATATATACACTACCAAATGTAAAATGGATAGCTAGTGGGAAACAGCAGCATAGCACAGGGAGATCAGCTCAGTGCTTTGCAAAGACCTAGAGGGGTGGGATAGGGAGGGTGGGAGGGAGGTTCAAGAGGGAGGGGATATGGGGCCATATGTATGCATATGGCTGATTCACTTTGTCATACAACAGAAACTAACAGAGTATTATGATGCAATTATATACCAATAAAGATCCATAAAAAAAAAAAAAGATGGGGTGAGCTCTAAGATTGATTCCATCTATCTGCTTACTGTTTTAGCTCAGAGAGGGCACGAGGTCTTCAAGAAGTTACAATTTTGTCAAAGTAACAAACTAGGTTTCATGTAGATAACAAACCTAGAACATGACTTATCCCAAGGAGGTAAATTTCTTTCACTTATCAGATTTAGCTTTTCAAAACTTTATCAGGCCATTAGTTGAGAGACATATAAGAGAATTCCTGGATCTGGCTAGCACTGCAGTTCCTACTTTTTCGCAGTCTCCATGCCACTGTACGACTGTGCTCTACAGCTGGTTCCCACTAGCTATCTCTTTTACACGTGGTAGTGTAGTGTATGTCAATCTCAATCTCCCAATTCACCCCACCTCCCCTCCCCCCACAGTGTCCACACGTCCATTCTCTACGTCTGCATCTCTATTCCTGCCCTGCAAATAGGTTCATCTGTACCATTTTTCTAGATTCCACGTATATGCGTTAATATACAATATTTGTTTTTCTCTTCCTGACTTACTTCACTCTGTATGACAGACTCTAGGTCCATCCACGTCTCTACAAATGACCCAGTTTCGTTCCTTTTATGGTGGAGTAATATTCTATTATATATATGTACCACATCTTCTTTATCCATTCCTCTGTTGATGGACACTTAGGCTGCTTCCATGTCTTGGCTATTGTAAATAGTGCTGCAATGCACATTGGGGTGCATGTATCTTTTTGAATTATGGTTTTCCTCTGGGTTAACTTGTTTTTTAGGGTCTCATTTAAACTTGACAGTCCCTCATGTTGCACATTCTTTGTTTTGAAAACAAAAAGTACCTCTCTGCAAGTAGACTTACCTTCTAGGAAATCCTATATTTTTCTCTCTCACATATTTCTGTACATCACTGTAATGCTTTGAATACCACTACTCTTCTTCCATCATCTTTAAGAAGGAGGCACTTATGACTGTCTAACCTTTGTAAACTATCTAGGCCCTTCAATAGATAGGCTAGAAACTAGTTTACAAAATCAAGACTTAGTTTTGATTGTTGATACTACATATCTTAACACTGAAACAGGAAAATATCAGGTGGTTCAAAATAGAGCTGCCATGTAATATGGTCCTCTAAAAGGAACAGGGGCTAGTTTAGAAAAAGGGTGCTGCAATTACATCTCTCTAGACCTCTCTGGTATCTAAAATATTACTGAGATCCAGTATGCAAAGAAATTATGAATTTGAAGACTTTTGCTAATAACCCCATAGCTAATGCTGCAGGCTCTTCAAATGGGTGATTGTATTTATTCTCTCGGCTTAGTTTGGGTACTTGTGGCTCCTGAGAAGTGGAATGCAAACTCTGATTTGTCTGCGTTGCGGTGTTCAGATCTGTGATCCCCAGAGTTTTGCATACTGTGTGTAGCTGCTGTCACATTTAATGATCCAACAAATGTCTCCAACAAAAAGAACAGGAAAGCCTGACACTCATGGCAGTTGAAAAACCACCCCAGAAACCTGATACTTGATTGTAATAAATTGATGTGAAGTTGTGGCTTGATCGTGCTTCCAGATATTAATGGTCTATCCTTCAGCTCAGGCTGAAGAAGCTGAGAACAGAGAGCATATACACTCACTCAACTTTGTCTACAATGTCATGAATTGAGAATTCTATTGTCCTCACTAACATAGCTTTGGTATTCCTCTGTCTTCATCATCATTACTTTATTATAACTTCATTGTTCCAGAAACTTCCTGAAAAACCCACGTATATGCACATCATACTGTTCAGTTCTTTCTTCAACAGATCGTATCAGACAACTCCCATTCACATTCACAGTGCTCATTTCCAAAAATTGCTATCTACAACTCCTTTGTTTGTTATCAATAGTATGTGGGAAATGAATTTAATAATCAGTACATGTCTCAAAGCACTGAAGAAATAGATTAGAGAATAAGTCAAACAGATTGTGACAATCTAGAACATTGTTTTGCTACTTAAAAAAATATGAATAGGGCTTCCCTGGTGGCGCAGTGGTTGGGAGTCCGCCTGCAGATGCAGAGGACACGGGTTCGTGCCCCGGTCCGGGAGGATCCCACGTGCCGTGGAGCGGCTGGGCCCGTGAGCCATGGCCGCTGAGCCTGCGCGTCCGGAGCCTGTGCTCTGCAACGGGAGAGGCCATAGCAGTGAGAGGCCCGCGTAGCGAAAAAAAAAAAAAGCATAGATCCGGAGGAAAATATGACAGAATTTTTACCTGCGTGCAAAAGAGCCAGATTGCAAAAGAAAGGGGCTTTTGGAAGAGAGAAAATATATGGTATTTATAGCTCCATTTAACATGGCAATCATATTGTTTTGTTTGTTTGTTTGTTTTGTTTTTGGTCACGTGGCATGTGGGATCTTAGTTCCCCAACCAGGGATTGAACCCGTGCCCCCTGCAATGGAAGCACGAAGTCTTAACCACTGGACCACCAGGGAAGTCCCAGCAATCATATTATGATTGGATAATGTTTGGGTCAGTTTTAGCAGACACCAGGAATTCCCATTATTAATTAAGCAAAGAAATAAACAAAAAATGGGATCTCAGGAACAATTTTTGGATACCCCAGCCATTCCTAGATCCTGTGGTTTTGTAATACATGCCTGGTTTAGTAATGCCTGCTATGCATGGCTTGTTTAGGAAGACACGGATTTTAGAAATAGAAATTACTTTCCTCTGGAAATATAAATGTTTCCTGAATGGAGAACAGAGGGCAAACTGTCTTGACTCTTACCCATGCTTTAGCATATCTCTTTAACGATAGAAATATATTGGTTGTCACATAAGATTACTTCCTGTTTTAAAATCCTGAATTAATACTGATAATTGTTTTACTTTTCACTTGTCACTTTTCTAGACTTCATGGGCTCACCACCTATATATATTTGCAAGATTAAAACCAATGACTAATTCAGCACCTCAAGTGTACATTACAGAATGTTTACAGGTAAGTGGCAAAAGAGTTCTGTTGCTAAATGCTTTAGAAATGCAGAGTGATACACAGGTAGGTTTTTTCAGGATTTCTCAAAGCTTTTATTATGTTCATGTGCATTGCGAATCTCCAAAGGGCCTTACAACATGCACTGTTTCTCAAAATTATTTAGTCAGGGAATCCTTTTAGTGGCGAAATCCTGCTACATCCATTGCGTTTTTAGTGATCATCATGATGTCTTCTTTGGATTCTGACATCACAAACAAGCACATTGAAACATCACAGTGAAATTATTGGGATATGGTTCTATAGGTGGTGGTTAATTCTCACATTTTTTTCCTTGAGCTGTATCCCTATATTTGGATACACATCCTGTGGGGATCTAGAGCACACTACAAGTTCTTTTTTTAATAAATTTATTTATTTGTTTATTTATTTATTTTTGGCTGCATTAGGTCTTCGTTACTGCGCTTGGGCTTTTCTCTAGTTGCAGCGAGCAGCGGCTACTCTTCGTTGCGGTACACGGGCTTATTGCTGTGGCTTCTCTTGTTGCAGAGCATGGGCTCTAGGCGGACGGACTTCAGTACTTGAGGCACGTGGGCTCAGTAGTTGTGGCCTGTGGGCTCTAGAGCGCAGGCTCAGTATTTGTGGCGCACAGGCTTAGTTGCTCTGCAGCATGTGGGATCTTCCTGGACCAGGGCTCGAACCCGTGTCTCCTGCATTGGCAGGCAGATTCTTAACCACTGCGCCACCAGGGAAGCCCTACAAGTTCTTACAAGGACCTGCTAATCTTCCTTCCAGCTCCCATTACTATTATCATACCCTCTTGCTTATCATTGTGCTGAACCATTAGATTAGGCAGGTAGGGATTTGTTCCCTAACTAACTCTGTTTTCTGCAACTTGAACAATACCTTGCCTGCCACTTGGATATTTTGTTTCCAATTCAGTTATAGCCACTAAATTTCAAGTCGAGGCAGAATTTTGATCTGTGGTTAACATCCTCCAGTTAATCACAAGATTTCTATTTACTTTAAAAATTTTATTATTTCATTAATAACATTTTGGGGATATAGTATCCAGCATGCGTTTTGTTTTGTACTAAGCAGCCTCTTATATTGGACATCATTACCAATATTAACCTGCATGGTCGGGGTGGGAGTGGGGAGAGAACAGGATACGTGAGGATTATTTGGGGAAGGGTTGAGCTTTTGAAACTGCCCTCGCAGACATCCCAAGCAGTATAAATAGTTGTCCTCAGTTTGCTAAGGGGTAAACATGGCTCATGAGATTCATGGAGTGTAATGAACAAGACTATTCTAGATTTTGATACGCTCACTGGGGTCAGATTTATGCTAGAATGGCTAAATTCCTTCCAAAAGTTTTATAATGTCATTTTATTTTACTTTATCTAAATTAAAAGAAAAAAATTGATTCGAAGTAAAAATCAGTATTTAAATACTTCCAAAAAAATGTTTCTTCAAGTATTATCAGGAACGAATTGTAATTACATCCCATGGCAGCCCGGGACCTCTTCTCATTTAATTACAAATTCAACATTTGTGGTTTCTGGACTGACAACAGAGCAAGATGTGGGCAAATTGTCAATTAACTTTTTCTAATTACTCACGTACAAAATTCAAAACAGTACCAAAAAAGTAAGCTATCTGTAAAGGAATAGCTGAACCCAAGCATACACTGCAAATATTCCCAAATTATGAAAACTATGTCACCAACTGGAATGCCTTCAAAATGCAAGATTAGTGCCAAGTTGGTAAGTTTAAACAAAGTGCAAATAAATTGCATGTTTCTAGACAAATGCTTGCCAGGGTATGATATCACATGTGTCTACTCATTTGGTCAATGTGAAGAACCTCCTGTGTACTGTGTATTCTTCCAGCTAACAATTTAAACAAAACTTCTGAGCAGTTTATAATAATATCCCTTTTATTGTATTTCTCACCTATGCTTTTTTCTTTCTTTATTGTTTTTATTTTTATTGTTTTATTCTAATAATTGTCTTATTTTTTTCTAATTTTAGTACAAGTCCTTTTCTACCAGGAGGTCTTCTGCTTCTCTTAGGATTTGGGGCAAAGACATGCTAAGTTTTCCTACTTGTGTTTCCTTCTGAAATTGGATTGATAACCTGGGGAGGAGGGGCTGACATTCTTGATCTTTGTTTTAAAAGAAGGCCTCGTAAAAAGGCTGCTTCCTTCCCATTCCATTGAGGCAGTGGACATCATGGCCAAGGAAATGGACGTTAGTATTCTGGCCCACGTCCTCTACTTTGCCTCCCTCTAAGTTTACAAGGTGAAACCTGATGACTTCTCCCCTTAGCTACACCCTTTGTCCTGTGACTCCACAGTCTGTCTCACAAAAGAGGTGGAATCTACTCCCCATTCCTAGCCTTATAACTTGCTTTGACCAACAGAATTCAGTAGAAGTGATGATGCACCAGTTCTCAGCAAAGCCCATCTGCAGTCCCACAAGTCTGTCATTGCACAAAAACACACCCAGTTAGTTGGGTTGCTAGTGGATGAAAGAACCCCGCCTAGGTGCCACAGTCATCTGAGTCTAACCATCCCAACAGCCGGTCAACTCCAGACATGTGAGCAAGTCCAGCTGGGATCAGAAGAGTCCTGCCCAGATCAGCTGAACCTCACACCCCATGACCTACATAAATGATTACGAGGTTTTATGGCTGCTGTGTCACATTATAGTGGCAATAAATAATACCACAGGTAGTGAATGTAATGTGATTGTGATTGGCTCCTGGCCTCCATCAAAGTGTCACTCTTGTTACTTAATTAACCTCACAAAAACACAAGCTGGTATCATATGTCAATGAACTGTGGGGAGCCTACTTACAGTGTTAGGTGGCGTGGTATTAGTGGTTTCAACAAATTCTCGAGTGAATTAAGAAAGGCCCCTGAAAAAGTTGGTCTACTGAAACAGTTGAATGGTGGCGTTCCAGAGGGGTGGGGGAATATCCAAAAGCAAACTACATTCTTTAAATATATATATATATATATATTCTCAATGATAAAAGTAACAAGCTGAAGGCTTACGCTTAGTATAAAAACAAAACTTTTTCATTTGTTCTCAGCTCCATTTTCAACTACCTACTCAACAGGTTTGCTGGAAACCAACAACTGCTTCTTTAGGAATGCGTAATGTGGATATTACTTTGAGGTAGACAGGATGTTTTAAATGTATGTTTATTGAAATGGGTGGATTTAAAAAAAAATTTTATTTATTTACTTTGGCTGCATTGGGCCTTCGTTGCTGCGCGGGGGTCCTTCTCAAGTTGAGGCCAGAGGGGGTTACTCTTCGTTGCGGTGCACGGGCTTCTCATTGTGGTGGCTTCTTTTGCTGTGCAGCACGGGCTCTAGGCCCGCGGGCTTCAGTAGTCGTGGCGCACAAGCTCAGTAGTTGTGGCTCACGGGCTCTAGAGCACAGGTTTAATAGTTGCAGCGCACAGGTTTAGTTGCTCCGCGGCATGTGGGATCCTTCCGGACCAGGGCTCGAACCCAAGTCCCCTGCATTGGCAGGCGATTCTTAACCACTGCACCACCAGGGAAGCCCGATCGATTTTCTTTAACAAATTATATGTTTGGGGGTTTTTCTGTTTCCCAGATAGCTTTGACTTTTAGAATAAAGTAACATGATTCTCAATGCTATTTCCCCTGGGGTAGCTTCCGAAAGTCACTAAATCTCCTACCAGAGTGGTAAAATCCTGTGCATATACAAAAAGTGCATTATTTAAGAGCATGAGGCTAAAAGTGGATTTGGAAGGGTAAGCAACTAAATACCAGTAGCACCTAAGCTATTAAAACAAAAGCTCAGACAGTCCTCGCGGAGAGTCACCGCGGTGTCCTGCTTCAACAGTGCTGGGACGGAAGCAGCGCTCACCCGCCGCTCCGGCCGCCCCAAGGTCCCCGCCGTCTCTCCTCGGCCGCCCGCCATGACGACCGTGTCCCCCTCCCAGGTGCGCCAGCACTACCACCAGGGCTCGGAGGCCGCCATCAGCCGCCAGATCGACCTGGAGCTCTACACCTCCTGCGTCCACCTGTCCGTGTCACACTATTTGGACCACGATGACGTGGCTTTGAAGAACTTTGCCAAATACTTTCTTCACCAATCTCGTGAGGAGAGGGAACATGCTGAGAAACTGATGAAGCTGCGGAACCAACGGGGTGGCCAAATCTTCCTTCGGGATATCAAGAAGCCAGACCGTGATGACTGGGAGAATGGGCTGAATGCAATGGAATGTGTGCTACACTTGGAAAAAAGTGTGAATCCGTCACTACTGGAACTGCACAAACTGGCCACTGACAAAAATGACCCCTATTTGTGTAACTTCATTGAGACTCATTACCTGAATGAGCAGGTGAAATCCACTGAAGAATTGGGTGGCCACGTAACCAACTTGCGCAGGATGGGGGCCCCTGAATCTGGCATGGCAGAGTAACTCTTTGACAAGCACACCCTGGGAAACAGTGATACTGAGAGCTAAGCCTTAGGCTGGCTTCCCGTAGCCACAGGGATGACTTCCCTGCATCAAGGCAGTGCACGCGTGTTTGGGTTACCTTTACCTTTTCTATACGTTGTACCAAAATATCTACAAGTTCTTTCCTTAGTACCATTCCTTCAAATAAAGTAATTTGGTACTCCCCCAAAAAATGAAAAACAAAAGCTCAATAGGTTTCATGTACATGTTTTTAACATCCAACATTATTTATTCCCTATCAATAAGCCTTCTATCTGTAAAGGAAATTGAGAATTATATATATAAGAGGCAAGAGAGGAACACAGAGAAAGAGAGAGACAGTGAGAGTAAGAAAGAGAATGTATTAGTGTGTATGAGAGAAACTTCAGGAACACATGTAGATTTATCAGGATATAGGCTCTCCTTATATTTTATTTTCATAAATGTACATTTGAAGTTCAGAGTCTACCAGTGAACACCGCTGAAGAATATCAAAGTCATCTTGTGTTAAAATTACTTTTATTCAGGATGAAAAATACAGATATAACCAGATTAGATGATAGTCTATGATTAGTTCTTTACCACATATTTCAAAAGAACTACATACTTATTTCCCCTTGTTGTTACTGCAATATATTTCTTTATATTTATTATTCCTTAGAAGGTTACAATGTAGTGTTTTATGTAGCTTTTCCTTAATAGCAGATAGAGAACATGTTGCACACAATTACAGGCAGAAAAAAATTAATACGTAACTTTTCAAAGTAAGGACAAGGAAGACACCAAATCTACAACTTGTAGTTCAGAGTTCAGGGAATTTTTTTCTTTAAATAGGTGCTTTTACTGGGTATGATGTGGTCTGATAAAAGCTTTAGATTTTCCACACTGCAGTAGCATAAAGCTATTTCCAACACGATGGATGAAGACGGATCTGAGGTAGAAAGGTGGTCATGGCTTTCCTCTTATATAAAACAATTTTCTTCTTCTCAAAATATCTCTGCTGCAAATAGACACCCTTGCCCCCCAACCCACCCAACCTATTCTAAAAGAGTAGGAATTTCTAACTTTAAGCCTCCTTCTGGCCAGATCCCAGTTAAAGAGAACTCAAAGTTAAAATGTCCTGATGTTTTAAAAGCATATATGCTTGAATCAAAACACATTATTTTCACTTTTTTTGGTTTCTCTACATTTGGTAAATCACATAACATGTTTAAACTGAATCAGATACATGTTAAATCGGAAGCCGAACCAAATACCCAACTGAACGCACTCAAAGGTATAAGCCAGGGTGCCAGCACCTAAGCATTAATTTCATTCTTCTATAGAAGCAGTGATGTAGGCTTTTGATGAACATTGTTCCCAAATGTATTAATCAAATGAAGGGTAATTAAATGGCTGTTCATTCACTCAAAAGGTTAAAATGAGACATTTATTAAACTTGTGTCTGCTTTCAGAAGGAAAATAACCGGGGGCTTCAAGAGTCATAGAGGGTTTGAGTATACATAAACAACTGTAAAACTTTCTTCAAAGGGAACCAAAGACAGCCATGTGTTTTGGTATCACAATTAGGTAAATGTCTGCTGTGTACTGAATGATGAAAACCAAGACCTGGGAACTAGGAAAAGTGGGACCAAGTTTTGTTTCTGCGTCAAAATGAAAATATGCTTAAATGGGCAACCTTTGGTAAAACGATCTTTGAGATTATTATAATCCTGTCATATAGATTGGAACATGAAATAAATAAAGAAATCAAGACCAACTGATACAGAGCAGGGAAATAAAATGCAGGAAAAAAAATCCCAATAGAAATGCCATTTAGGCCCACAGGATTTTTATTGTGGTCATCCAAGTGATCGCTAAAGAAATAAGTGTACGACGTCAAATAAAGTTAAACAGTATACACAGAGCTGTAGTCTAATCCATAAACATATAATATTTGATTGAAATATATGAACTTATTAATTTGGCCATATCATGGAAACAAATAAAGAAAATCTATTTGGTCATGTGGTTGATGAATTATAAATAACCAAAACATAATGGTAAAAGAGTCAAAGAAACAAATGAAGTTATTGTACAAGGTTAATATGAAGGAATGTAAAAATGTAAAATTGTCTTCTAATTCTTATGCAATTTTTATGGTTATTAAAAAGAAGGTGTCATATTAGAAAGCTCCCACCCACTTTCCCAATACTGTATACAGTATACAAATCAGTGACAAGTGTATTACCACTTCCAAATACCACTCTGTTCATTAATTTACAGTTGCATAGAAAGGGAAGAAGAAAACAATAATATATGATTATTATAAAAACAAAATATCCTTTTCTCTTTGGATAGTCAGTGTTTTACTCCTTCAGTAGAACACACAGTCAGCGCTCAACAGCATGATTCAAAGAGCCATGGAGCTTCTGATTAAATGGAACTTGAAATTGGCGTTTGCTGAAAAGGGCAATACTGTAAGTTAAGAAATGCGGGTTGGCTAGATGAATACTTCACATTGCCTGTGGGGAGGGAAAACAGCACTGTCAGAACAGCATTTACAGAAAACATTACAGGTAGCAGAGACGTCAACTCCTAAAAAAAAAATTAAAGTGCTTTTTTTCAGAACTAGACAAGCCCTAGTTTGCTTTGTTCAATGGGGACTCTTTACTCCCATGTGACTTTTGTTCCTGGGATGAGGTCCTTTGCTCTCATCCTGAAGTTACTTAGTCTGCTTTTTTATCCACTCAGCTGACATAGGGGAAGTCTGGAAGACTTTTATTTTGCCCAGGCTGGAAACCAAGTTAAAATTGAGAAGACCTGTCTTTGTTTTTGCAGGAAGGTACCAATGTTCAGTGAATTAGGCTGGTGTAAGCACCCTGTCTCTCCCTGAGGGTCTGTGGGAGGTCTCCTGCAGAGGCGGTACCCTTGACAATTCTAACTGGTCTCAGTCCCCAGCTGGGGACCAGACAACAAGAACTCAAGACAGGAATTACAGTCCAAGGGTGTGCAGTGGTTCCAGTTAAAGGCTCAGGGCCAACGTACACAGGCAAGGGAGGAGAGAAATCCAGGCCACACTCAGGGTAGTGGAATCAACCTTTCGAAGAGAAGTCAAACAGTTTGGTCCATCATCCTTAAAACCCAGGTCCTCAAATTCTTCTCTGAATGAATCTTTCACTTGCATGCTCTAATGGATATCTGGATCTGCCCTGAAGACACAGCTTCAACCCAGGATTGTTTTTCATCCCTCACACTCCTCAGATACTGGATAGGTCCATACTGTGTTCTCCACAGCACTTTCTCCCTCTCCTCCCTAAAAATACCCAGCTTTGACTCTCTTGTCATCAGACTATACCACCCACTATGCAGTCATCTTCTGGTCCCTTGGTTCACGTCCCCTTACCTCTTGAAGAAAAAATGGCTTACTGTCCACTCACTATTTTTAAATGTTCATGATTTCAGTGCTCACATAGATGATGCTTCCAAAATTCTGGCCTCTTAGTTCCTTGAGCTCCTCTCCTCTGAGAATCCGTCCTCACCCTTCTCAGCCACTCATTCAAAGTTGCAAATCTGGGCCATCACCAATACCTGTGTCCCCTCCAACATTTCAATTTCAATCATCCCACTTTCTGACAACCCACCTGTACCTTTCCAGCTGACTTCCACTAGGACCCCAACTTCACCCATCCTTTGGTGCTACAACCCATTGATATTTGGTCTCCCATACCTAACGCATCCTCACTTCTCTTCCTACCAAACTCAGGTGCTTGTTCAATCATTATCGTCAACCCTTTGCCTCTTCCCTTGAACTGCTGTACTCTCTTGGCCAAACCACAACTTCAACTTTGGTTAAATGCAATACTTGGCCTATTCTGGTACTGTGCTCATGAACTTGAATGTTGCTGAAGGGCCACACATAGCCCTGCAGACAGGCCTCAGGTTAAATTCATGAGTGGTGGCCATTAATGCTGCCTGGCAGTCAGTCTATTTCTCTATCCATGTGCTCTCCTGAGCTCCAAGCAGCGACTACACATCCTCCAGTCTCTCCTCACACCTCTGATGCTTCCTCGCCGTCCGCACTCTCTGCTGAAGCCCCTGCTTCTGACTCACTAAGACAACAGAAGCAGTCAGAAGGCTTTTACTCTCTGGGATGAGGTTCTTCCTTCTCAATGAGCTCTCACACCGCATCCAGTAATCTACTTCATATGCCTTTGTTGTCCCTCCAGTTACTGAAGATGAACCACCTGTGCTTCTCCTTAAGCTCTCAGCCCCTCTTGCCATTAAGGCGGTAACACAATCAGAGGGTTCACTGTTTCGAAAAGATTCATAAACAAGTTCATGAGAGAAAGTGTTCTCCAAAGATTTACTGTGGTCTTGGGACACCTTGTTTCTATGAGCACCTGGTAAAGAACATACTGACAGGCACACGGCTATAGCTGCCAACAGTTCTCAGCAGAATTTTAAATGAAAAATCAAAACCGTTTCCCCTCAAAGTAACAAAACCACCTTTGTGTACCGCTCCAGTCATTGCTTTTAAGTCTGTGATAGCTACCTTAAGTAGATACCGGGGAGAACAATGTCAGTCAAACCTACCCAGGGTAACTTCATATAGTACACATGAGGCCTTTAAAAAGCTGTTTGAATGCAAAAGGTCAAGCACTTGGCATTTTGGGCATTTGGAAGGACTGGCTTGGGAGGGGTCCCCCTCCCTGGACTGACAAACTGTTGTATTCAATCAACGAACATGTCAAGCAAGTTTACTTATTTACATGGGGAATAAAGTAGCACTAAAATCGATGGTAGCTAATCACTTACTCTAGGTTATCATCTCTAACACCTAAACCAATCAACCCATTAACTCTTACCTGTGGCCTGCCGGGGAGATTTGCTGAAAGAGAAAACAAAAGTAATCAACTGAAGTTGGTACTGTGGTTCCCCCTCTCAGGCATGCAAAAGTGTGGACTGTACCATTCCCAGCTGTTAAGTGGATGTTAATAAGAAAAGAAGAACAGGTTTGGGGATTTTTTTTTTCTTTTTTTGCCTAGATGCTTTAACAGGGCTAGTTTCCCTAGTTAGCTTCTCATATCTCATGTGCTGTAAGATACAAAAATTCCACCCAAATATGCAAAAGATATGCCAGCTCTCTCAAATAAGTACACACTAAAGCATTCAGTGAGTAATTAGTTTTGCAAAAGAAATCTTAAAATTTCCTGCTGAAATCACGCCACATATTTAGTTTATGTATTAGAACAGAGCAAATTCTGTACATTCTACTGAACAGTACAGGTTCTGACCAAGAGGTCACTGGGGAAATGAAGGCGCGCAAGTCTTTAGTTTCCGCCACCCTTACCCCAAAGGCTAGGAAGATGGTGGCGATGTGTTTGCAGGAAAGGTCTGGCCTAGTCCTCAGCACTCAGATGTCTTCTAGGAACTTGGGCTAATTGTGCCTTCCATGCGCTCAGTTAAGAGCATCAGAGAACTTAGAATATGGTGTCTAATTTGCCTTTGCATCTGAGCAGCTCAAGTCCTTCTCGGTTACAGAGGCCATGGGACAGTGTAGCTGATCCGGTGGGACCTGGGAGGGCAGGCACTAGCGAGTCTCTTCTTTAACACCTCTGCTTTTTCATCTCTCCCTTTTACTGTGCCATCTCAAAATTACTGGACTGGTACTCAACCCTGGGGGACAGAGGGAGCTCCACCCCCGGTGATGGTAACATCTTTTCTGGGTCAAATAAGAATTGTCCCTAATCAAACAGCATGTCACTCCTTTCATCTCTCATTTTTCTTTGCTGAGGGAAAAAAAAGACATCTGTGACCACATACTGGGTGCTCTTTGAGAAAGAAAGCAAGAAGGGCAACTTTCTTATGATGCCTGGAGGGAAAGTGTGAGCCCCAGCAGTATTGGGGGGAATGATCAGGTTAAAAAAGCCTAGTCCTACCAGGTATGTAAATTATATCAGGAGAAAAAGAGTGGATCTCCTTACACATATGGGAACTACACCTGTATGGGAACCACACCATCCTGTGGGGAAGCTTAGTGGCATTAGCATGAAGTACGCCATAGGCAGAGTTACGCGTCTCTTCTAAGTAACGAATACCCAAATCCAAAGAGAAATCAAATCCATTTTGCTCCAAATCAACATTTTAACCCTACAGTCTTATAAATCATACTGAAAAAAATCATACAAGTATATTTTTTAAAGAAATCAGGAAAACATTGCATTGTAGTAGGTCTTCAGATTTTGATGAACATCAGTCAAGCTCAATAAATATAGACAGAAGGAGACCTTCAAGATGGCGGAGGAGTAAGACGTGGAGATCACCTTCCTCCACACAAATACATCAGAAATACCTCTACATGTGGAACAGCTCCTAGAGAACACCTACTGAATGCTGGCAGAAGACCTCACACTTCCCAAAAGGCTTTTTTCTTTTGCCCTACTCTCCACGCACCTGGGTAAGGCAAAAGAGAAGAGATAAAACAAAGACAAAAGAATAGGGACAGGACCTGCACCGCTGGGAGGGAGCTGTGAAGGAGGAAAAGTTTCAACACACTAGGAAGCCCCTTAACTGGCAGAGAACGGGGTGGGAAGCTTCAGAGCCATGGAGGAGAGCACAGCAACAGGGGTACGGAGGGCAAAGTGGAGAGATTCCCGCACAGAGGATCAGTGCCAACCAGCACTCACCAGCCCGAGAGGCTTGTCTGCTCACCCGCCGGGGTGTGCGGGGGCTGGGAGCTGAGCCTCGGGCTTTGGAGGTCGGATCTCCCGGAGAGGACTGGGGTTGGCTGTGTGAACACAGCTTGAAGGGGGCTAGGGCGCCACAGCCAGCCGGGAGGGAGTCCGGGGAAAAGTCTGGAGCTGCCAAAGAGGCAAGAGACCTTCGTTTCAGGGTGTGCGAGGAGAGGGGATTCCTTCCCAGTGTGCCCACAGAAGACAGAGCACTGCCTAAGTGAGCTCCAGAGATGGGTGCGAGCCACGGCTATCAGCTCGGAACACAGAGACGGGCATGAACGGCTAATGCTGCTGCCGCTGCCACCAAGAATCCTGTGTGCAAGCACAGGTCACTATCCACACCTCCCCTCCCGGAAGCTGGTGCAGCCCACCACTGCCAGGGTCCTGTGATCCAAGGACAACTTCCCCGGGAGGACACACGGCGCGCCTCAGGCTGGTGCAACGTCACACTGGCCTCTGCTGCTGCAGGCTCGCCCTGCATTCCAGTTATGACTATCATACCCCCCCTCCCCCCACCCCCCCCCCCCCGCCCCGGCCTGAGTATGGAAGAGAGCCCTAATCAGCTGCTGCTTTAACCCCCTCCTGTCTGGGCAGGTAACAGACTCCTGAGGGCAGTCTACACACAGAGGCGGGGCCAAAAGCAAAGCTGGACCCTAGGAGCTGTGGGAACAAGAAAAGAATGGAAAATTTCTCTGTGCAGTCTCAGGAGCAGCTGATTAAATCCTCACAGTCAACTTGATGTACCCTGCAACTGTGGAATACCTGAAGAGACAACAAGTGTTCCCAAAATTGAGGCGGTGGACTTTGGGAGCAACTATAGACTTGGGGTTGGTTTTCTGTGTCTGATTTGATGTTTATCTTAGTTTAGTATTTACTGCTTATTATCATTGGTGGATTTGATTATTGGTTTGGTTGCTCTCTTCCTTTTATATATATATATATATATATATATATATAATATATATATTTTTTCCTTTTTCTCTTTTTGTGAGTGTGTATGTCTATGCTTCTTTGTGTGATTTTCTCTGTATAGGTTTGCTTTTACCATTTGTCCTGGGGTTCTGTCTGTTGGTTTTTTTATTTTTGTTTCTGCTTTTCTCTCTTTCTTTTCTTCTGAGCCGTGTGGCTGACAGGGTCATGGTGCTCCGGCCGGGTGTCAGGCCTGAGCCTCCGAGATGGGAGGGCCGAGGCCAGGACACTGGACTACCAGAAACCTCCCAGCCGTACTTAAGAGATCTCCCAGAGATCTTCGTCTCAACCCAGTTCCACCTAACGGCCAGCATGCTCCAGTGCAGCACACCCCATGCCAAATGACTAGCAAGACAGGAACACAACCCCATCCATTAGCAGAGAGGCTGCCTAAAGTCATACTAAGTTCGCAGACACTCCAAAACACACCATCAGACACGGCCCTGCCCACCAGAAGGACAAGATACAGCCCCACCTACCAGAATACAGGCACCAGTCCCTGCCACCAGGAGGCCTACACAAGCCACTGAAACAACTGCACCCACTGGGGGCAGACACCAAAAAAACCTGGGAACTACGAACCTGCAGCCTGCAAAAAGGAGACCCCAAACACAGTAAGTTAAAAAAAATGAGAAGACAGAGAAATATGCAGCAGATGAAAGAGCAAGGTAAAAACCCACCAGACCAAACAAATGAAGAGGAAACAGGCAGTCTACCTGAAAAAGAATGCAGAGTAATGATAGTAAAGATGTTTCAAAGTCTCGGAAATAGAATGGAGAAAATACAAGAAATGTTTAACAAGGACCTAGAAGAACTAAAGAGCAAACAAACAATGATGAACAACACAATAAATGAAATTAAAAATATTCTAGAAGGAATCAATAGCAGAATAACTGAGGCAGGAGAACAGACAAGTGACCTGGAATATAAAATAGTGGAAATGACTACCACAGAGCAGAATAAAGAAAAAAGAATGAAAAGAATTGAGGACACTCTCAGAGACCTCTGGGACAGCATTAAATTCATCAACATTCGAATTATAGGGGTCCCAGAAGAAGAAGAGAAAAAGAAGAGTCTGAGAAAATATGTGAAGAGATTATAGTTGAAAACTTCTATAACATGGGAAAGGAGATAGTTAATAAAGTCCAGGAAGCACAGAGAGTCCCACACATTATTTACAGGATAAATCTAAGTAGAAACACTCCAAGACACATATTAATCAAACTATCAAAAATTAAATACAAAGAAAAAATATTAAAAGAAGCAAGGGAAAAAACAACAAATAACATACAAAGGAATCCCCATAAGGTTAACAGCTGATCTTTCAGCAGAAACTCTGCAAGCCAGAAGGGACTGGCAGGACATATTTAAAGTGATGAAAGGGAAAAACCTACAACCAAAATTACTCTACCCAGTAAGGATCTCATCTAGATTTGACAGAGAAATTAAAACCTTTACAGACAAGCAAAAGGTAAGAGAATTCAGCACCACCAAACCAGCTTTACAACAAATGCTAAAGGAACTTCTCTAGGCAGGAAACACAAGAGAAGGAAAAGACCTACAATAACAAACCCAAAACAATTAATAAAATGGTAATAGGAATGTACATATGGTTAATTACCTTAAAAGTAAATGGATTAAATGCTCCAACCAAAAGACACAGACTGGCTGAAGGGATACAAAGACAAGACCCATACATATGCTGTCTACAAGAGACCCACTTCAGACCTAGGGACATATACAGACACAAAGTGAGGGGATGGAAAAAGATATTCCATGCAAATGGAAATCAAAAGAAAGCTGGATTAGCAATACTCCTATCAGAAAAAATAGACTTTAAAATAAAGACTATTAGAAGAGACAAAGAAGGACACTACATAATGATCAAGGGATCAATCCAAGAAGAAGATATAACAATTGTAATTATTTATGCACCCAACATAGGAGCACCTCAATATATAAGACAAATGCTAACAGCTATAAAAGGGGAAATCAATGGTAACACAATCATAGTAGGGGGCTTTTACACCCCACTTTCACCAATGCACAGATCATCCAAAAAGAAAATAAATAAGGAAACACAAGCTTTAAAAGACACATTAGACCAGACAGACTTAATTGATATTTATAGAACATTCCATCCAAAAATAACAGAATACACTTTCTTCTCAAGTGCTCATGGAACATTCTCCAGGATAGATCATATCTTGGGTCACAAATCAAGCCTCGGTAAGTTTAAGAAAACTGAAATCATATCAAGTATCTTTTCCAACCACAATGCTATGAGACTAGATATCAATTACAGGAAAAAAAATGTAAAAAATACAAACACATGGAGGCTAAACAATATGCTACTAAATGACCAAGAGATCACTGAAGAAATCAAAGACAAAATCAAAAAACACCTAGAAACAAATGACAGTGAAAACACGATGACCCAAAACCTATGGGATGCAGCAAAAACAGTTCTAAGCGGGAAGTTTACTGCCATACAATCCTACCTCAAGAAACAAGAAACATCTCAAATAAACAACCTAACCTTGTACCTAAAGCAATTAGAGAAAGAAAAACAAAGGAACCTCCAAGGTTAGCAGAACCATAAAGATCAGATCAAAAATAAATGAAACTGAAAGAGAAATTGAGGAAGCAATCCCACTTACCATAGCAACAAAAAGAATAAAATACCTAGGAGTAAAGCTTCCTAAGGAGACAAAAGACCTGTATGCAGAAGACTATAAGACACTGATGAAAGAAATTAAAGATGACACAAACAGATGGAGAGATATAACATGTCCTTGAATTGGAAGAATCAACATTGTGAAAATGACTATACTACCCAAAGCAATCTACAGATTCAATGCAATCCCTATCAAATTATCAAAGGCATTTTTTACAGAACTAGAATGAAAAATTTTACAATTTGTATGGAAACGCAAAGACCCTGAATAGCCAAAGCAACCTTGAGAAAGAAAAATGGAGTTGGAGGAATCAGGATCCCAGACTTCAGATTATACTACAAAACTACAGTAATCCAGACAATATGGTACTGGCACAAAAACAGAAATATAGATCAATGGAACAGGACAGAAAGCCCAGAGATAAACCCATGCACATATGGTCACCTTATCTTTGACAAAGGAGGCAAGAATATACAATGGAGAAAAGGCAGCCTCTTCAATAAGTTGTGCTGGGAAACTGGACAGCTACATGTAAAAGAACGAAATTAGGGGCTTCCCTGGTGGTGCTGTGGTTGAGAGTGAACCTGCTGATGCAAGTGACACGGGTTCGTGCCCCAGTCCGGGAAGATCCCACATGCCGCGGAGCGGCTGGGCCCATGAGCCATGGCTGCTGAGCCTGTGCGTCCGGAGCCTGTGCTCCGCAACAGGAGAGGCCACAACAGTGAGAGGCCCACGTATCGCAAAAAAAAAAAAAAAAAAAAGAACGAAATTAGAACATTTCTTAATACCATACACAAAAATAAACTCAAAATGCATTAAAGACCTAAATGTAAGGCCAGACACTATAAAACTCTTAGAGGAAAACATAGGCAGAACACTCTATGACATAAATCACAGCAAGATCCTTTTTGACCCACCTCCCAGAGGAATGGAAAAAAAAACAAAAATAAACAAATGGGACCTAATGAAGTTTAAACGCTTTTGCACACCAAAGGAAACCATAAACAAGACAAAAAGACAACCCTCAGAATGGGAGAAAATATTTGCAAATGAAGAAACTGACAAAGCATTAATCTCCAAAACATACAAACAGCTCATGCAGCTCAATATCAAAAAAACAATGGGCAAAAAAACAATCTGCCAATCCAAAAATGGGCAGAAGACCTAAATAGACATTTCTCCAAAGAAGACATACAGATGGCCAAGAGGCACATGAAAAGTTGTTCAACATCACTAATTGTTAGAGAAATGCAAATCAAAACTACCATGAGGTATCACCTCACACCAGTTAGAATGGGCATCATCAGAAAATCTACAAACAACAAATCCTGGAGAGGGTGTGGAGAAAAGGGAACCTCTTGCACTGTTGGTGGGAATGTAAATTGATACAGCCACTATGGAGAACAGTATGGAGGTTCCTTAAAAAACTAAAACTAGAGCTACCACATGACCCAGCAATCCCACTACTGGGTATATACTGTGCGAAAACCATAATTCAAAAAGAGTCATGTACCATTTACAATAGCCAGGACATGGAAGCAGCCTAAGTGTCCGTCGACAGTTGAATAGATAAAGAAGACGTGGCACATATATATAATGGAATATTACACAGCCATAAAAAGAAAGGAAATTGAGTTATTTGTGGTGAGGTGGATGGACCTAGAGTCTGCCATACAGAGTGAAGTAAGTCAGAAAGAGAAAAACAAATATTGTATATTAACGCATATATGTGGAATCTAAAAAAAATAAATAAATGGTTATGAAGAACCTAGGTGCAGGACAGGAATAAAGATGCAGACGTAGAGAATGGACTTGAGGACACAGGGTGGGAGAAGGGTAAGCTGGGACGAAGTGAGAGAGTGGCATGGACATATATACACTACCAAACGTAAAATAGATAGCTAGTGGGAAGCAGCCACATAGCACAGGGAGATAAGGTTGGTGCTTTGTGACCAGCTAGAGGGGTGGGATAGGGAGGGTGAGAGGGAGGGAGAGACAAGAGGGAGGGGATATGGGGATATATGTATACATATAGCTTATTCACTTTGTTATACAGCAGAAATTAACACAACATGGTAAAGCAATTATACTCCAAAAAAGATGTTAAAAATAAATAAAAATTAAAAAAATAAAAACCATTAAGCACTATAAAAAAACCCATAGCTAGTGGGAAGTAGCTGCATAGCACAGGGAGATCAGCTCGGTGCTTTGTGACCACCTCAAGGGGTGGCATAGGGAGGTTGGGAGGGAGGCACAAGAGGAAGTGAATATGGGGATATATGTATACATATAGCTGATTCACTTTGTTATACAGCAGAAACTAACACAACATGGTAAAGCAATTATACTCTAATAAAGATGTTATAAATAAATAAATAAATATAGGCAATTCACAGTGAAAGTATGCTTGTAGATAAAAAAAGTGAAAAAGCATTTATTGGTCTATTAGTAAAAAAAAATATTCAGCTTACTACTAGTATCATATATATTTGGATGATACAAATGAAAAAAACCAACAAAAGATTTTACACTAAAAAAATTAGTTACAGCAGTCAGTGGAAATTTTAGAATGTTGGATATAGGCAACAGAATTAAATTCCCTTCATTAACTCCTTGCCAGGAAGAGACGGAAATGCTTGCCTCTCTGCTCTGAAATTCAATGTAAATATTTAAAAGAAAAATTTAAAAGGCCATAATTCAAGGATGCTATCAGGACCAAGTGGGATATTAATCCAAGATAGAGGAATTCTAAAGTGTTATGTGCAACAATATACAGACACAGTAAGAAAGAAAAAGTCATGTTTAAGTAGGCAATTCATGCAATTAGGATTTAAGAATACAATTTCATTTTAATTCCTAGACTTCCAGGAGTGGAAATTCACTTGTGACCATGCTAATTTTTAATTCACAAAGGATCAAAAGTCAAGGTTAACATGCAGATCTCAATTCATTGTATGCTGGTGACAAGCAATTTTAAAGTTCTTGTTAGTTACAGGGGCTCAAGGGATTGGTTTGCCATTAGGAGGATGCCAATCTGATTTGCTTTCAAAAAATCCTCCACGGGTGGTCAGTAAGTTTCAGGAATGCGAAGGCTTATTAAAATATTTGCTAGCTTGAGCAACTTAAAAGGGGCAACAAAGCTAAGGAATCCTACAGAATCTTCTAAGTACTATCTGGGGGAAACTTCAACAACTAAACCTTCCTTCCCAGTGGGAATATGTAATCATTCATTCATTCACTCATTCCATTCAGAAATGTATTGAGCACCAAATCTATGGCAGGTGCTTATTTCTATTCTGCATCCATTGTCTTAAAGAGTTTAATAACTTTAGGCAGAACTTTAAAAATATATATCAATTTTACCAATAAATCAGTTACACCTTTATTTTTCTGGAAAGCTGTCCCTATCTTGGAGATTTTTATATTATCAAAGCAAAGTACAATATATAAATACCAAGAAGAGCAATCTAAACCCAAATTAATAGAAGAACCTCGGAAACAAAAAATAATAAGATCTAAATTTAAAAGGATTTATAAAATAATACTATCGTCATTTCCTATATGGGATGTACTTGAGCTCTTCAAAATAACATATGACTAGTAATACTCATCCACAGAAAACTACAAATATTACAAATATTTGTGAATGTGCAAACTTTGACTGTAAGAATACAGAGCCACATCCTGTTAAGGAATCTTGGGTTTCTGCAACTCACCCTCACAATAGAGAATTGCACAGGTGAGAAGGCACCAATGCAAAGTGGGAGTTTAACCTGTCATGTGGATCCCATTGAAGATATATACTGTTCTCAGGAACCCATAATAACAATTAATGGCTAATAGGATACCAACCAATGGGAATTTTACACTTGCCTTTACGGGAAGCCAAAAAATGAAATGAATGCACCCCTCTCTTAAGATTTATTTTTGCCCTATAGTTATGTTACTATTTATTTTTAATTATATTCTCTTGTAAAATATGACATAGATCAGCCTTATACAATATCTCCATATAAGAATATACTGTGAAAAAGATTTAAGAGTAACTGCTTAAAAAAAATTAAACTTTTAAAACATATCATGAATTCTTGTATAAAAATTTTAATATGGAAATTATACATTTTATATCCACTAGAAAGAATATATTTAAATATATTTCCCATGCTAGCTCTCACTGCCAATTGACTTTTAACTTGAAAATATCCATTATGATAGTTGAATAAAAACTTCTAAACAGGTTTGACTTACAGAATTTGTTCTTAACTAATTATTAACGTATTTGGATTTAAGCTGAACTAAAAAGTAATTTAATTTTGAAACTCTGGCTTATAAAGACTATGATGAGGTTTCATGTAGCCATTAAGTAAAATATAATGTGGAACCAACATCTCTATTAAATTTAACCTTGAATTATAATTAATACAAAGATTTAATCTGTTCATCTATTATGGCTGTTATAGAGCCTAGCAAATAAGTAACAATCTGATAGCATATGGGCTTCACCTGAGCCTCTGAAGCTTCTGTGATACTCTACAGGGCCAAAAACCTCTGCGTGTGTGTGTGTGTGTGTGTCTCTGTGTGTGTGTGTGTGTGTGTGTGTGTGTGTGTGTGTATGTGTGTGTGTGTGTGCACATGCCTTTTGGGGGGGGGAGCACGAAGATTGATATATGGTACATAGGATTCTGCAAACTTTGAGAAATGAAATTACAAATAATAACCTGGGAAATTATATGCTCCCAAGTATAAATATATTTATCGACTTGTGGAAACTGCCATATGTCCTTTAGGCAATTACTTCTGAAAATTCAGAGGAGATTATATTTCAAATAGCTGTTTCCACTTCCCACTAAGGCTGGCATTTTGTAAACTGTAGAGAGGTATAAATTGAAGCATACTTTTTAAACGAAGTCAATATATCATGTTTACCTACACTCCTGATAATGTCTTTTCCCTCATTTAAAATGATATTTTCTGAGAGGATGGAAAAGGGTGCGATGAGAAGCTGTTTTATATATATATATATATATATATATATATATATATATATATATATATATACACTACCTATACAGGATATATGATATATAACAGTATATGTATATACTAAAATCTTAGTCTAATAGCTGACTAGATTTAATCACCCTGAAAATTATAAATGTATTTATAAATAATCATATTTATTTAAAAGATTATTTAAAATATAATTGTAGCACTATATACTATGTATATACAGTAAACTGTTTGAAACAGCAGAAATGTTTTCTGTGAGAACTCGGCAGAAACTGCAAGGCGGCAAGGTACTGAAAACAAAATGTTTGGGAAAAAAATCAATAAATAGCAATCATTATATAATTTCCTCTGGGATTTGAACTGTTTTTATTTGGTTATTTTCTGGCTCTTAGTTTTCATATGGAAAATTCACAGGGTCATAATCTGTGATGCCTTAAATAGTTTGGCTTTTATACAGTGACTATTTTATTCCATGAGAAAAGAACTCCAAAACCAAAAAAAACCCCAAACCAAAACAAAAAAAAAAAGGAAAATTTGAAAATAATCCCTTTCTACACCTGAATTTGATGACATCAGAAGACAAGGTCTGAAGAGAAGAGAGGGAATTACATTAGAAAAAGCCATTTTCAGACCTTGCTTGGTATGTCACTAAAAGCTCTCTTTTGAAGTAATACATATTTCTTACTATAGCCTGCATTGAAGAGGATAATTTCTCCTTAAAGAGAGGCTTGTTTTATTTGCCTCATGTTATCACTCAGAAGGAAGACCAAAGAATCCCAAAGAGCAGTTCTCACTGGCCCTGCACCCAGGGATGTGATGGTATCTAGGCTGGGTTTCATTTGCTTTGCCGACATACGGAATGTTTGATTTGTCTTCAAATAATTTACAGTCTTGTTTCTAATATTGGTTTTTGTTATCTTACCAAAGAAGACAAAGGGCCCCACTCAGGAAAAAAGAAATGGAAGGAAAAAGCGTAGCAGTCGCGTTATGATCTTTCATACTCACAGCAGCAAGATGGAAATGTACTGTTGATCTGCTCCATAACCTCTGTGAGGTCTGTGCTGGTGTCATGAGGTGGGGCCAGCAGGTCCTCTGCCGCTGTGACAGCAGATAGAAAGAACAAGAGACACTCTGAAATTAATGTCTGGTCTTCCACCAAAACACAACTTCAGGGAGAAAATACTAGCACTGCCTCTAAATATCAAGGTGAAAATAGTTCTCCTTATAAAGGATAATTTTAGGGGAAAATTCCAAAACATTTTTGTATTTTTTTGTGGTAACAGAATTTTACATAATTAAAACTTATTAGATGTTTCTAAAGGAAGAATCCACATGTCAGGGGAAAATTCACGAGTGACAAATAATAGTCATATTATTGCAATTTATTAGTCAGAATTCCATTATTGGGCATTACAAGTAGTTTTTCATATGAGAAAGATATTCCATTAATTTCTTTTTCCTTCCTTCCTTTTGGAGACGTCAGCATAGGCTAGCTTACACTGCCACAAAACTACAGGTAGTTTTTTATTTTGGCCATGCTGCGGGGCATGTGGGATCTTAGTTCCCCGACCAGGGATTGAACCCATGCCCGCTGCAGTGGAAGTGCAGAGTCCTAACCACTGGACCGCCAGGGAACTCCCACTAGAGGTATTTTATAAGATACTTTTTACTTTGATGTTTTTTAGTCTGTAATCGATAGCAAAATAGTCCTCTTATTTAAAAATTAAAATAATATTAATATTTTAGGTTTTCTACAGATTAATGCAGCAAAAGATAAACAAATTAATTTGCTTAAAGTATGTGGTCCTCAGTAGAATTTTAGAACTTAATTTCATCAGTAACAAAATGTCATTTCACTATGCCTGGTTGACAGGGCCCTTCCTAGCAGCAGTGACAGGTCCCCATTGTGACCAGTGACAGGCTGGGTGGGACTCCAGCCTCAGATGGGGGTGGGAGGGGCGGAAATGTCTGTAGGAGCTAGGATGGAGAAAGCAGAACGCTGAGTCTCCAGCCCTAGGCAAAGAAAACTGTGTTCGGTGTAATATTCTTTAGTATTTTATTCTGAATGTGTACAAGTATGAAATTTTAGAGATGGGAAATTTACTGAAAAAAAGAATTGTTCCTAAGGCAAAGAAAAAAAATAAATTGTGCTCATCCCAAAAGGAAAGAGGTCCTTTTCATCTTTCATCAGAATTCAGTCCACTACTACACCTTATATAAACAAGCGCATTATAGTTCACTATTCTAAAATGTTTGCTTTTTTGGTATAGTTAAAATGGCTTTGTACTCAGCTGAGACCACAGAGGATACAAATTCCTTTATGCCCTAAGGCACCCATGTGTGAGAATGTTATTTAAAATGAAAAGCAAACAAATGGCAAAGCCCAGAGTAGACCAGGGGAGGGAGTAGCCAAGTCTTGGGGACACGGACCTGCTTGATGGAACTGTGGGCCGGGGTCCGGATCCAGCGAGTAGTTCAGTGCGGATTGCTGAGGTGAAGCCCAGGGGGAGACGCCATTGATTTGGGAATCAGATTCAGGCTGGAATCACATTCAGAGGTTAGAACGGAGGAAAGATTCAAATAACGATTAAAGAAAACATTTCTGTTTCTAACTTCCCCTCCCCAATGACAGATAATTAAATCACATAACATTCTTCACCCTCAGTCATTTTCAAATACATTTCAGCATCAGTTGGTGGGCTCACCAGTATCCACCTGAGGACCAAGTGGTCCTTCCCTTTTGATTTGGGCACCTTGAAGCACTCACTTGGTTATATGGCAAGATTTACCTATCACTGTCAGTGTCATTCCTCAATTGTTCCATTATTTTTATGTCAACCAAGTGAATTTGGAAACATGTTTCATTCATCTTTTAAAAAATTAACACTGTTTCTCACACAGTAAATTTATCTAATTTCAAAATTAGCTCATTTTTTATTCAATCAACATTTAACAGCAATATTGGAGAGTGGTGAAGAGCACGATTTTGGATTTAGCTGCTTGGATACAAACTCAGTCACTCAGAGCTGAGTAATTCTGAGGAAATTTGTTTTTCTTTTTTTTTTTTGTGGCTGCACTGCACTGTGGCATGTGGGATCTTTGTTCCCCAACTAGGGATAGAACCCACACCCCAAGCAGTGGAAGCATGGCGTCTTCCCCACCAGGGAAGTCCCTCTGAGGAAATTTTATAATTGTCTGCTTTTTATTTATAAAAATTGGATTTTTTATTTATAAACTAGTGGTAAGAGTGCCTGTGTCAGAGGGTTTTGTGAAGGAGGTGATCAATTAGTATTTCTAAAGTGATTAGAACAGAATCTGACACCTAATAAATACTTCACAAAGGCAGAAAGTTTGAAATTGACAAGTACATGGTCAAACTAGAAGAGTGTGATCCACTGTAAAGGGAATGCAGAAGTTACAATGTTTTTGTTTTGTTTTTTTAAAATATATTTTTAATAAATTTATTTATTCATTTATTTATGGCTGCATAGGGTCTTCATCGTTGGGTCTTCATTGCTGTGTGCGGGCTCTCTCTAGTTGTGGTGAGCGGGGGCTACTCTTCGTTGCGGTGCGTGGGCTTCTCATTGCAGTGGCTTCTCTTGTTTCAGAGCTCAGGCTCTAGGCACGTGGGCTTCGGTACTTGCGGCACACGGGCTCAGTAGTTGTGGCTTGCGGGCTCTAGAGCACAAGCTCAGTAGTTGTGGCACACAGGCTTAGTTGCTCCGTGGCATGTGGGATCTTCCTGGACCAGGGCTCAAACCCATGTCCCCTGCATTGGCAGGCAGATTCTCAACCACTGAGCCACCAGGGAAGTCCCAGTTACAGGGTTTTTGATGCTGATTTTTCCATTACATCTATATAAGCTGAAGTCTGGTAGTTTCGCTAGTTTTTACTATCAGAGTTGAATTTTCCATCAACTTCTGGCATTCATGCTAAGTCATTAAGAAGGGATGAAAGCTCCACAGTCTGGAATATGCAGAGCCATTTAGATATTCGATTTCTCGAAAAGCATTACTGTGCAATTCTGAAGGCTCATGAGCCATTAGGCAGCTCTGTCTAACAGGAGGAAGCTAGTAGGGGGAGGTGAAGGTGAGCAGAAGAGCCTTCGGCTCTCTTAAGAGCATCAACAGACTACAGCAAACAAAGCTTTCAAGCACAGCTTCCTTCCACAACAATTCTACCTATGCAGTAAGTCCTTAATACTCACACTTCATATTCTAAAAGAGTTCCAGAGAAAAGTCATCCCTTACCCAGGCACCATTCAGAAACATCAATTCACATTACTAACAATGTAGCTTTTCCAATGTACAGGAGTGGCACCAAGATAAGCTTCAAACATCTCAAAGTACTTAGAGAAAACCAGCCAGTCCTTGGGGAAGGTCTAATGATGCACAATTCCAAAGTAAACCTTCCCCCAAGCAGTCTCACAAAAAGTCTGGAACAGTGACAGACATTCAGAAAGTATAAGGGGTATTCTGTGGCCCACTGTGCAGGTAATGCAAAAATTACACTGTTTTGAATGATTCTGACATGTTAAAAGATACTGATAGCAACTGCGAAAAGATGGTTTTCTAAAACTTGAGAAAATCACTGGAGAGAGAGTTGTTTCTGCCTTTGACTCAATAAATCATTTCTGGAGAAAGTCATTCCTATTCACTGTGTAGGGGCCCCATACTGCATAGGCCAGAGAAAGAGGCAAAAGATGACATGAATTCTCATGTCAGGGATTCTTCAAGAGAGAAAAGTTCCAGGTCCATTTGCTGGGATTCTATACAACAGACACCTGCTGCAAAGATATCTTCACTACCAGTTCTGTGACATGATGCCTATGCTTTAACTGCTAGATGTAATCAGGTACTTAATTCTCTATAGTGTGTTGTGTCTTTATAGATGATACTGCCTTATATATAATACTATTTTGTTATGGTCTCTAACAAGAGTGAAGGCAAGAAGGCAGAAGCTGTATCTGATGCTTCTTTTATATCCCAAAGAACAGTGTTTTTCAAAATTGCAGGCTATTACCCGTTGATGAGTTATAAAACCAGCACTAAGAAAGAAAGACAGAAGAAAAATAAGAGGGAGGGAGGGAGGAAGGAAGGAAGGAAGGGAAGAAGGAAAGAAGGAAGGAAAAAAATAGCAAGTAAGAGCATTTTTTAGTAACAGCAATTAGCATTCTGTATTCATCATACATGCATGCATTCATCATAATGCAAGTTGTATTTTTTATTGTCAAGAAAGTCTGCCAACAACCGCCATAAAACACGTTATGGCGGGAAATAGTGGCTATGTTAGGAAATAAAAACTGCAAATTAATAAACATGTTACCTAATTTCTTGAAAATAGCTCATTGGAAGGAGGTTTTACCATGAAGAGTTCCTTTCCCTTAATGCCCACAGATGTTTCTTTCCCAAATGTAATTTATGCAGATATATGTTATAGGATCTTTTGCCTTAAACTATTCAGAGCTGAGACAGATTTCAGTGTTAAAGAAGAATGGGCAATTCCATCTTAAGCTGGGAAAATGCATTTTTTAGTGCCAGTGAGCCTTTAATGCTTATGTTTGAAGAGGGATTTCTAAGCCAGTCTAAATCCACTATGGAGAGGAGAAACCGGAAGTGAACCTCTCTACCAACTCTGGGACTGAGTCCCGTGGGACATGGGACTGGGGCAGATGGGGTGGGGACAGGTGACATCAAGTTCCGCACACTCTACCTGCTCTAGCAGCTGCCGAAGTCGGTGGAGCTGAGACTCCAGCTGCTTGTTGTGATTTTCCAAAATTTGCATCCTAGCCTCCAGCCGACCTTTATGCTGCCTGAGGAGTTTTGCTTCTGCTATAAGTTCTGAATCCTCCGACGTGTGATGAGGAGACACAACAGAGTCTGGAGGGGAGCCAACAGGGAGGCCCCTTCTCAAGTGTTGCTCCTTCAGCTGCTCGTATTCCACTTGCAGATTTCTGGTGCAGAGAAGGGAAAATTGGCATTAGTATTGTGTGCCTCACCTTCTCACCAAAATCGTCTATGAGCTCGTGCCCGTGCTACTTACTTCCTCATAGGTAAAAACACGTACAACCATGATATAAGCAAGCATGAATAAAACTGTGCTTTTAAATAAACAGGTGCTCTAACAGACACCATCCCTGAACCCTGAAATGCAGCTGTAATCTGCAGCCAGCTGCCCAGTGTGTTAATGTCCTCTTAAAAGTTTGCCTCCACTGTACTTCCTCGACAATAGTCCTGAAAAAAGAATGGGTAAGGGTCATGTTGAAGTGAACATGAAAGAATTCCCCATCAGAAGTTTTCCCAGGGTGACACATCTTCTCCTCCTAGGTCTAGCACACCTTTGTTCTTCCTCAAGGTCAGCAATGATCCGCTCCAGTTCTCCGCGTTCTTCCCTCTCTACCGACTTCAGGATCTGAGCGGGACTCTGGGGCTGGCTCACAGGGGACTCCCCTCCGAGCGTCTGGCAGTACTGCTGGATGAGGGCATGCTCGTCCTCCCTATGGAGACAAAGGAGACACACACAAAGGCTCACAGCTGGACATGGATGTCTCTGGAGGTAAAGGAAGGAGAAACGACGATGGTCAGGATGGCTACTGACCCATGGCTGCCTTAAAGCTCAGTGTCCCAATGACCTCATTTTAAAACTCTGGGAAGATATTTTACCTAATAGTGTATGTACACTATACACACACACCAACATTCCATGCTTTGCCTTTGGTCTAACATGTATATCTCACAAATCTTAGAAGAGATATTTTACTCAGCAGAGGATATAAAGTGCAACACTTAAATAGTTAATGTAAAAGACTTTACAGGGAAAATCAATAACTGAATGCCAAAAGAGTAGGTTAAAAGACTGCTAATTAAAAATAAACTGTTATAGACTGTTTCCCCTCCCCGAAATTACGTTGAAACCTAATCCCCAGTGTAAAGGTGTGTGGCGGTAGGGTCTTTGGGAGGTGATTAGGTCATGAGGGTGGGGCCTCTAAGATTAGGATTAGTATCCTTATGAAAGAGACCCCAGAGAACTCCCTTCCTGCTTCTGCCATGTGAGGGAACTACAAAATGACAGCTATGAACCAGGAAGGGGGTCCTCATCAGGTACTAAGTCCGCTGGCTCCTTGATCTTGGACTTCCCCGTCTCCAGAACTATGAGAAAAAAATGTTAGTCATTTATAAGCCACCCAGTTTGTAGTCTTTTGCTGTAGCAGTCCCAATCAATTAGTTGATTTCACTGTCTTTAGCATGTGGTTAAAAGCAATTTTATAATGCTTTGTAACCCAAAGCGTGGGAGAAGCAAATCCCTATATTCTTTCATTTAAATAACTTAGCATAAATTATAATTGTAGATATTTATAAAATAGCTACAGATATCTTCTTTGATATTATCAGCATGTCACTTCTAGGATCGATCATTCTGCATTAAACAAGGAACTCCATTTAACTGACTTGGGTTCTCCCACTTTTCTAACTACTTGTCTAATAAACTAGACATATTAATAATGTGGTCAAATCTAATGATTGACAGAAACAGAAGTATAACAAAGTAGACAAAGTTGATATGTTTATGTGAAGGAAATGCTTATCAGCAAGACTGGAATCCTTCCCTTCTTTTACCAGAGATCCAGTCAGATCTCCTTGTAAATGTGCGAATGACAGACTTCCTGGCGAATACTAGCAGGAGAGTCCTGCTATAGAATACCTTTGGCAGATTGTACCTGATCTGTTTTGATGGCTTTTGGTAAACAAATCCTGGAATCTATGGATTTATAGGATAGGGCTTCAGAAAAACATCTTGCAAGTTATGTAGCTATCAGAGTATAAAATGGAGCTATTCCATGACTGAACCAGCTCCCTACTGTGTAAGTGATGTGACTGCAAATATCCCTTAAAGACGTCATCTGTTACCCTGCGGTCAGAGCACATCCTAACGCAGCCAGAAGTAACCTGGTGAGTGGCACGGGCAGTCCTGGACCTTTTGCTTATGAGTACTGCTTGATACTAGGTGAGATCTTTGATTCTGTGAGTCTAATTTGAAAATCCAACCCTGTGTTATCACACTTTACTCTGATAAAGAAGGGACATGAAATTGCATCTGAGGTAGTGAGTTCTTAGAAAAGGTATCTCCTGAGCACTGAGATCAGAGCGATATAAAGAAGGAACTGAAAATAATGACTGTTAGGCCTGCAAAACAGCCAAAGCACAGGTTCAGATGAGCCACTTGCTGATTTACTTTGCTTCCTTTATCAGTAAACCTCTCTAATCTCACCACCTTTCTACTATCAAATGAATGAAAAAGGAGTGGGGGGCTTCCCTGGTGGCGCAGTGGTTGAGAGTCCGCCTGCCGATGCGGGGGATGCGGGTTCATCCCCCGGTCTGGGAAGATTCCACATGCCGCGAAGTGGCTGGGCCCGTGAGCCATGGCCGCTGAGCCTGCGTGTCCGGAGCCTGTGCTCCGTGACCGGAGAGGCCACAGCAGTGAGAGGCCCGCGTACCGCAAAAAAAAAAAAAGAAAAAAAAAAAGGAGTGGGACTCTTTCAACACAGTTAGAAACTGGAAATAAGAAACATAGATGGGAAGGACTGAAATAAGCTATGGCATCGTCCTTTGATTACCTGTCCTGCGAAAACACCATATGGCTGTGAAATAAATAAGGGAGCCTCTCAGAAGAATCTCATGCTTGCTTCTAAATTTAGAAGGGTGACAATAAGACGAGAGAATGGGTTCTGCACCAGTGCAGAGCAGCAGTGTTTGAAAGCAGAATCCAGGGACTTCCCTGGAGGTGCAGTGGTTAAGACTCCGCACTTGCACTGCAGGGGGCATGGGTTTGATCCCTGGTCGGGGAACTAAGATCCCACAAGCTATGCAGTGAGGTCAAAAAAATAAATGAAAAAAGAAAGAAAGAAAGCAGAACCCAAAGCTCCTAGGAGGCCCATGTAGCAAAATCAAACAGAAACCTGGCAAGGAGGTATGTGCGTGTGTGTTTGGAGGTGGGGGAGGGTATTTTCCTGAGAGGCAGTAAATGGGTAATTTATTATTATACCCTAAACATAACTGTATTATGAAGGAGCAGAGAAGGCTGTGAGGCTAATGTATCAACACCACAGGGATACCAATTAGCTGCTAAGGATAACAAGACTCTAAGTCAGTGATGCTTGGAGGCACTCCACTCAATTTAAGTGAAGAGAGAGGCCATAAGAGAGGATTAAAAAGTACAGATCTAATAAATGGACAGGACAAATGGACAAAGCATAAAAATACAGTGCATATAAACTAAATAATAAAATGAAATAATAAAGCAATAAAAAAGTAAGAGTAGAGGAGAACATTTGTAAATATTTCTCAGGCGAAAAAGAGTATAGAAACTAAAAAGACTGAGTATGCAAAAAAGAAATAATAATAAAAGAAAAATGATCATATATATCCCAGTGAAAATGTTATCTATTCAGGATAAAGCATCTCAAGAAATCAGCCAGAAATCAAAACAAAACAGGAAATCATTTGTAAAGAAAGAAAAATGTTTAGCTTCCAACTCTCATAATATTCAATGTCCAAAGTCAATGGACAAAGTCTAGAGTCCTAACCTAGCCATTCATATGACCAACCAGGTCAAGTAAATGTACAGCAAAGCGCTTTGTCCGCAATTTCCTTCCTTTAAAGATTTTTTCTGTTCCAGGCTTCAGAGTTGCAAACAGCAATGCCAGTGCCAATCAGGCCAGCCCCCCAATTTGATCCTTCCACATACAACAGTGTTGCTCAAGGGCAGATGGCAGATGGAGTGAGACATCCTGATGGCAACGGCCTAAGGAGATGTCCTTAAGTTCCAGCTACTCAGATTCCCCAGGACTATCCTGAGTCCTGTCTCTTTTTGAGACATGGTTGCTCAATTCCTCCTTGAAAGAAAATTAGGATCCTTAAAATTAATGCCTTTAAATTGTCCACAGTCAGACTTTCAGGAGAAAAGGGAATATTGGGAATTGGGTTTATGTGGGCCCACATAAACCACGAGATTGATTCAGGTCTAGGCTGGGGAGGTAGCAACCCATGATGCATGGAGGTACAACGACTAATTAACCAGCTTCATAGAAGATGAACATTGTTAGGAGCCAGGGAGCTGGTTTCATTGACCAGTTTGAAGGACAG
Organism: Grampus griseus; assembly: GCF_964374135.1. Lineage (NCBI taxonomy): Eukaryota > Metazoa > Chordata > Mammalia > Artiodactyla > Delphinidae > Grampus > Grampus griseus. Next base: position 68,787,618 of record NC_139007.1, on the reverse strand, counting down.
AGAAAGGCTCAAACTGCAGATACAAATGACTAAAGGGCCTTGGGTAACTTAGAGAGAATTACAAGTTCAAGTCTCAAAATTCACATCTCAAAGGCATAGGGCTTTCTTTTATTGCCTATGGCTGAGATCACCCAAAACCAAATTTGGGAGATTGGGCCCAGCAGATGTTGAATTACAAATTTCTTATTGTAATACTTATTCATCTTGTCAAGTCAATAGTACTGATTGGGGCTTCCCTGGTGGCACAGCGGTTGAGAGTCCGTCTGCCGATGCAGGGGACACGGGTTCGTGCCCCGGTCCGGGAGGATCACACGTGCTGCAGAGCGGCTGGGCCCGTGGGCCATGGTCGCTGAGCCTGCGCATCCGGAGCCTGTGCTCCGCAACGGGAGAGGCCACAACAGTGAGAGGCCCGTGTACCGCCAAAAAAAAAAAAAAAGTACTGATTAAAATGAAAATATTTTAAAGGTAAATATTATACATTTAAGGGAGAAAGAATGACCATTCTATGTCAAACCACTGGATTTTAGGTCCAGAGTAGAGTTTCGAGGGTTAAGTCCTTGTTAGCGTTCTCACTTGATGGAACCCCTGCATGTTCACAGGAAAAGAACCCCAGAATACTCAGTAGTTCAAACTGTGAAGGAGCAAAGAAATTCCAGATTGGCTTTATCAAAGTAAGATTTATTAACATATTCATTAAGAAAATATTAATGTACCAGTAACTGGAAAACAATTTCTCTTTAGTGATTTATACATTCTTACACTATTAATCTCCCATAGAAGGGAGAATTTGGTTCCTTGCCTTTTCCAGCACCTCGAGGCCACCACATTCCTCCATTTTCAAAGCCAGCAGTGTAGCACCTGTAAAATCTCTGTATCTTACCTCTGCTTCTACGGTTACCTCCCCTTCCCTAACTGACTCTCCTCCATCTTTCAAAGACCCCTGCAACTACACTGGACCCACCTAGATAATCCAGGATAATCTCCCCATCTCAAGATCCTTAATTTAATCACTTGTGCAAAGTCCCTTTTGCCATGTAAAGTGACACATTCATAGGTTTCAGGGATTAGGATGTCGACTTCTTTGGGGGCCCATTATTTTGTCTACTTCAAATGCCCTCACCATGTTCCTCCCCTGTGGGAACACTTATCCATCTCCCCTCTAGTCTGTAAGATTCCTGAAGACAGATCGACCTTTATCTATACAGTATTGGACACATGGCAGTGGTGTGCTGCTAAGCGTTTACCAGCAGGTTCTCTACAAGATAAATATATAAAAAGGCCCTGATTTGTAGCATTTTTAATTCTATGGTTTAAATACCTTCCTCACGGCCAATTTAAGCTAATGACTTCACAGAATGTAGAGCTGCGAAAAGATACACAGTTGCAGCACACCACCTGACACCCCAAGAGCATAGATAATAGTAAAGTGAAGTAAAATAATTAGGATGTGATGAGTTTTGAGTATTACTTTTGTTTTTATTTTAACCGAATCTATTGAACTGCAGGTGTATACAAATGAACTTGAATAACGGCTCTGTTTAACAAGAAGCTTACAAACTTCTTGAAAATTTAACAACCAGCTCTCACAATTGCCTCCAGCACGCTACTGCAAGGTAGGGTTACAATAAATATTTGCTGGATGGAAGAATGAGTTAAGATATCTGCTGATAGTATATTAAAATGTATTCAGCTGTTAGTCATCTGATTACTGTCTTTTCTCAGGCACTGGTGCTAAATTTAAAAATAAATAGTGCTTATTCTAATTTGAAAATAGGAGAAACTAAATTTGAGCATTGCCTTTACTCTGTTCACAAGATGCAAAAAACACATTTTAAAGAATTTAAGTTTGGTTTTAATTATTTTGGTTTTAATGATTATTTTTAAATTTTGTTTAATTCTTTAGCTATCTGTCAAACGTGGTGGAAGTCATGTGGATTTAGGATATTCAAGATACTAACCACTTTATAAGAAATACACACTAGGAGGTTAAACATGAAACAAGCATTATGAATATGCTATTATCTTGCTTTGGGAATTGTTCCAAACTCACAGTACATTAATAATAAGGTAAATCACTACTGCATTATTATATAGTATTAACTTGCTAATCTTTGAAATTTAAAATTGAACAATCTCCTGAGAGCTTTTATTTATAAGCTTAATGACAGTAAAACAATTTTTTAAAAATACTGACAAGAAGACATTCCATGTTGAGTGCCCTAAGGTATTTCACCTTGGCTCTCTCCATGATCTTTTTAGTATAAAACACCTAAGAACCATGTTCTACAACTTTCCTGGTTACCTTACAGCTTCCCACCAGATCCAGACCACAATGAATCTGTGCGAGTCAAGTAGACTTGACACTCTTGAAATCTTTTAGATATCACTCAGAATTTAAAATGTTAATTCCAAGGTGGTGGAGGGCGGGAAAAGTTCTAAAAGCAAGATGGCACACAACAGTGGGATAATCAGAGGGAAAATATCTGTCTAGAAAGGTTTTTGAAAAGTATTCTTAAGTTAAGGAGGCTTTTCCTAGTTGCTAATAAAATCAGATATTGGCAGAGGAGTTAACACTTTTCAATGAAGAGTGGGGAAGAGATGTCCAAGCCTGTGTGGGTTATAATTATTAAATGGCAGAGACTATGGAGAAAATGTGAGCACACAGAAGGAAGAGAATTTTGCAGAATAGCACATATTCTGTAGAATTACATTTGTTAAATTAACAAGAAATATCAGACAAATGGAATGAATATCTATACCTGTATTTATAAATAAAACAATCTGATTTTCCTGAGACAGATGAGTGGCCAAATGTAGGATTTTTTTCAGTAACTTATACGAAACTAACTAAATAAACATATCCAATTTATACTATCATGGCTTGAAAGCATAAAATCTATGTCGACATTTTTATAACCACACTTATCAATTTTGATTGGGATCAAAATTCAGGGCTGTAATCAATGAAGATTATATCTGACAGCCATAATACAAGAACTAGCTTTCCCAGGCAGCACTAATTTCATGATTTACTTACACACTTCCTGTGGTAGAGCTGCTATCAGTGAGGAAAGACCCATTAGTCCTTTCCATCTGGGCCAGTCTGAAAAATGAAAATAAGGAGGTTAGAGAATGTGGCCATATAGGGCATAGTCGACTGGTACATCCTCAGTGTTCCTTAAACTGTCCTAATTCTCACAAAATACAGAACGGCCCAAATCCCCCAGCAAGACTTTGAAATTAAAACATCTAATGTTGAGCTATATTTCTATCACCACTGCCTTAAGGCCTGGAGACCTTTATTTTATACCATGTTACTTAGTCTCCTAATAGACCTAGTCTCAGAATTGACCTCCGAGACCCTTAGGTCAGTCTTCATTCTCACACAAATCTGATTATGTTCCTCTCGTGTTTAAAGACTCTCCATGACTCCCCTTTACCAAAGGACAGAATCCTACTCCTTAGCAGGTGGGCCCCCCATTATTGGACTTCGGCTTCTGTTCCTTCATTCCTTCTCATCCTTTCCCCTTTCTCTACCTGCAATCCTTTAAATAAACCATGTTCTTTCTTAGCTCAATGCTTTTGAGTATGTCTTTCCAATGGTCCAAGCCTGACTTTCTACCTAAATTTCTACTTGGCCTAGACTCAGTTCAAATGTTACTATTTTATGGTGCTTGAACTAACCTTTTAAGGCATAGGGAGTAACTAGCACTGCCGATGCTTAGTGTATATTTCTTTCCTGAAAGTTTGTACATACCATCAAGACCAGCCTATACTCTATATTGTTTGGGGACTCTAAAATAAACCCCTATAATAAAGCTTTAGCATACATTTAATTACATATTTTAATTCATATGTGCACCCTCTCCTGAGAACACTTTCAATCCCTACTTTCATTCACTGAAAACTGGGTTACATTATCTAAACCCTGCTTGTATGGTGTTTGGATTCTCATGAGCTCAGTAATCACATCCCATGGAGATTTAGTCCACAGAATGTATAGCAGGTGTTTGGTAAAGTGCAAATTACAACATGGAGAGATGAAAGCCCAGCTTTCAAATATAATGGAATCACGACTTCTGCCAAACTACCTCCCTTAAATCAAGGCACGTTAATGATATAAGATTAATACAGAAAGAGATACATTCTGGGTGGCAGTGCAGTGGAGGGCTCCTATCAGAGTTTCTTACCGTGTAGCATACTGTTCTATTCTTGAATGGGTATCATCATGAAACAGCTGAGGAGACTGTGAAGGGCTATAAGAGAGAAAGCAAATAAACAGTTTTACACACAAATGTTGACAGATGTTACTTTAGGAATGTTAGCTTAGTTAAGTGATGAATTTGACATGCAAACAAACCACTAGGATTGTTACCCAGGGGGCAGAAGTATTATTTTAGAACAAGAGCTTAGTAATCACCCCATGCTGAGAAAGCTGATCAGAACATCAGTCTTGTGCATATGGAGCTGTGAATACTCACTCATAGTGCTCTGGCCACATACTGATGAGTGTGATAGGACTGCAAAGAGGGCAGAGGGAGACAAAAGTCATAGAACAAACACTTTAGAGCAATTTAAGACAAAAGCAGTGGGCGTAGGGGTGGGGGACATTCTCAATTGTCTTCCACTCCCATGTTTGGTTGCCCTGAGGTCCACTGTGACAAAATCAAAACTAACAGAAATGACTGTTTATTCTAGAAAAGATACTGTGTATTCAAGTGCCTGCAGGGGCCTTTTCACAGATATTACAGGATATTTGTTATAGACAGCAAACACATCTTTAAGTAATCTGACTGAAAAAAGAAACAGAACGCTCTAAAATACCTCAAAGTTATGTCAACAATAACGTTCCATAACATACCGAAGGGAGATGCAATCATATTTTTGTTTTTCCTGGAGAAGAAACTTGATCAGAATGGTAAAGTTAAATACCAAAGACTACATTGTATATTGATGGCAGAGTTGCGATAAGATGAGAATGTTCTGAATCTTTGCTCAATTTTAAACGTAAAAATCCAAATCCAGGTGTACACAAAGTATCTCAACCTCACAGATTCACTGAAAAAAGATGCGACGCTTTCCTCTACACCCGGCCAAAAGTCTCAATTATCCATACAACTGAAAGCAACTTTTCTAGATCATGATACACTCACTGTCTTCAAACAAAATTTTATCCAGAAGTTCTATCTAAGAAACTGACAAAAGGAACATTGCTTGAATCAGGGCTTGAGACTTGGAACTTGATCATTCAGTATCCCTCCTAGCCCCGGGGGTACACTCCAACCTCCCAGCACTGCCTAGAAATCCCGAAGTCTCCATGTATCCTTTGAAAACAAATGATCCTAATTAAAAGCTAGTTCAAACCCTAACCTTTTTACTGGAGGGGAAGGAAGAGGAGGGAATACTGATGAATGTGGAAATTTAAAATTCTAAAGAAAATTAGTTTTCTAATTAAGTAAAATCTCCTGCAAAAGCTAATGCTGATTGAAACAAAGAGGAAGGAAAGTTTAAATTATTCTAGATCTACTTGATTCTCCTATTTCTATTACAGATACATACTCAAGAAAAAGTTATGATCTCATTATCTCCTACTGGGAAGCAAAAGTTGATGTCTGCATAGCAAAGGTTAAAAGAAGATGGAAGGTCATCTTATTGGGATGGAAAACTGAGACTCTTTGGACCTACTTTCAAAAACAGGCATTTATTCAGTGTTTGTCAGAACATCTATACTGTAAATAGACTTAATTACCCATGTATAAAATAGATACAACAACAATGAAACAAAACAGTATTATTCAATAGTCTTTTTACATCACTTTTCATTAACTCTGAAATATGTATGGTAAGTGTCAGGTAAATGATTTGCTATACACTTTCTAAAAAATAGGCACTGCTTGAGAGACCATTTCTAAAATTCAAGTGTACTACAACATTCGCTGTGAGCTTTAAATGTAAGAAACATATGTACTTTTTGATCTTAATTGAACTCAGAAAAGCTTTGTGAAACTGCTTGACTGGTTCCTGTAAGGTTAATTCAGTTAGCACAATAGTGATTCACTGAACTAAGATAAGAATGGCAGAGGCAGAAAGCTGAATTGAAGTTTCTCAAGAGAAAGTTTTTTATATATTGTGAAAATTTCTAAGAAAATAAATAAAGATTACAAAAACCCAAAAGTTTAGGCTTTATTGACTTCAAAGTACCTTGATTTGCAGAAAAAAATGTTAAGTGATAAGCTTTTTCATTTAATTCTAGAAGAGGAAAACTGGGCAATATTCTCCCTGCATTGTTAGAATCTATGATTAAAGGGGGTTAAAAATAAGACCAATCTATGTGTTAGCCAAGACTTCATAATGCGGCCTATCCCTGCTTTCGAGAGTAGTGTTTGAACAGAGTTTGGTTAATCACACACTAATATGGAAGGAATCTGACTCTACTAATGTTATATGAAATATAAATCAGACTTTCTTTGAAGAACTTCGTGACTCCTTTGGTGCCTTAAATTCTCAGCAGACTGTTCCTCATGCTTCCAACATTTTTGCCTTCTGAAGTCCATTTCTCCCCAGGCAGAGTAAGTGCAGTCCCAGTGTGCTCTAACATACAAATCTTCAATGGCTCCCCACGGCTCTCAAGTAACCTACAAACACCGTGGCATGGCCTACAAGGTCCTTCATTATCTGGTTCTTGCTTTTCTCTCCATTTTCATTACTTCCCATCCCAGTTTCTGAAACAATCTTGTCTTCAGGCTTTTGAAAATGTTTGCCTTGGCTTGAAACTCTCCCTCTCCTCCCCAGGCACCAAACACTGAGCGTTTGGCCCTATTACTCTTTCAGTTCTCCAGGTTAGCTGTCACTTCCTGCCAGTGCAATGCCCCCACAACCATAATTCTACTTACTATGAATTGGTTCTTGCTACAGTAAGAACTTAAAAAAACATGAAACTCATCTACTCCACCTTAACCAATACCAGGGAGAGGTGTCTATTTTACTCCTTTTAATCTTCAGGGAAACCTTTTTGGCCAGTAAATCTCACTCAATTCTCAAATTTCTTTGTCACTCTTTGAGCCTGTTTCTCAGGTTTATTTTCAACGGTAACTCTTTCATCAAGCTCTACTCATTTATTTTGATTTATTTTTTGAAAAAAAAATCTTGCATAGTTATAAAATTAATCGAATAAGCCTAATCATGGATTTGTTTACCTTCTTTTACTAATTTTCCCATAAATCCCCTCCACGCACGCATGTATAATTACTGGATAGGGGATAAGACCTTACATTTTGCAGAGATGAAAGAGAAAGCAGCAAAAGAAAATTCTAATCAGCTTCATATATAACTTCAACACATTTACCACTTTGCTGGTTTTTCTCCAATGTTCTCTTCCCACAAATAGGAGAATAAATGAAATCAAATTTTTTACTACCCACTCATGTAAATTGTTACACCAGAAGATTAAGTGGCCCTGTACTGGAAAGGGCTCAGTAGAAAAATGAACTATACTGACTCCAAGAAGGCATCCTAGGAGTGAAAAAAGAAGAAAACCTGCCCAATGTATCCAGTAGCTCATAAATCTTTTTCAAAAACGATCTTGTGACATCTGACTTAATCTTACACTCCTCCTTTTCTTTCTCTTGTTTTCCTCTCACTGACAATGCTGGTAAATTTATGTTAGCTAAAATGAAGCATCTTCAGAGTTACAGCCAAAAATCATAGGACAAAATTATTTGGCACACTTTTCTGTTCTTTTTTACTTTCACTGAGTCACCCAGAATAGAATGATTGATGTCAGTGATTACTTTGACAGTGAAAGGCAAATTATCAAAATTGCTTAAAAGGAGTTTAAAAGATCTATCTATCTGTATGATTCATATGAAGGATGCAGATATCTGGGACATAAATGGTCCCAAATGGTTTATCCAAAGAGTGAAAGGCACATCACTATTTCAAACCTATCAAAGTATCCTATAAATAAAAGCACTGTGTGATAATTCTATGCTTCAGGCAACTACTCCAAAGGTTATTTAGATCTGATACCAAGATAAGTAAAATTTTGTCTTTATTAGAAGGTGTTCAGCATAGTTAAGCTATATATTGGATACTAAAAAAATAAGAATGTATTATCATACACTTCTGAAAAAAAAAGAAAAAAATCTACCCACAAAACAGAGGACCAAAAATATACCTTTCCTTATGGATTTTAAGTTTTTTTTTTTTTTTTTTTTTTTTTTTTTTTTTGCTGTACGCGGGCCTCTCACTGCTGTGGCCTCTCCCGTTGCGGAGCACAGGCTCCGGACGCGCAGGCTCAGCGGCCATGGCTCACGGGCCCAGCCGCTCCGCGGTACGTGGGATCTTCCCAGACCAAGGCACGAACCCGCGTCCCCTGCATCGGCAGGCGGAGTCTCAACCACTGCGCCACCAGGGAAGCCCCGGATTTTAAGTATTTGAGTAGTGTCCTTTAAATTGAAATTGTTTCAATAAAATTTCTTCTAAAATGTACTGTGGAAAAAATGACTGGGCGGCATATATCCTAATTGTACAGAATCTGAAATCAAGCAAGGTTATCAAAAAGTTTGAATTTCTTGGTATGCTTTAAATGAGTATGTGGTATTTTTATCTACATACACAGCTGCTTTGTATTTCTTTCTGCTGCACACCCATAATGTTACCTATAGAGGGATAAAAATACCTACTATGCTTTGGTTGTGGTCTTTCTTCTACTTCTTAGCAGTTCAACAAACTAAAAAAAAAAAACTGCACATAAATGTAGCAAAGCCCCTGGTCTATAGGGTTTTATATGGAAAAAAAATTGGACTAAATAGTCTATCCCTCTATTTTGACATCTTTGAGACATGGACTGTCATAATACACTGGACGATTACTATTCTCTGATTATCTCTCATATACACAATAAAATGAATTATGAGTTTTGAAGGTTAAATGTCAACACATTTTTATACTTCTTATTACAATTTTCTCTACTATATAATGTAGGAAACTCCATACTTCACACTTCGGAGCTTCTCTTCTGTAGTTATTTGAGAGGGCATATTTCTGTAACTAGAACTTCACTATTCTTTACGACTAGGCACTCTGCTATGATTAGCAATAAAAGTTAATTCCCCTCAAGATTCAAGCACAAGAAAATTGCCTTGGCAGGCATATTTATGCTGATATTTTTAAAAAGTGATTCAAAGATTTAAAATCATATTTATTTTGATCTTGATGTATAATTGTTTAGTAATTTAAAATTTGCTCTTGCATTTCTTCTGGCTCACTTTAAAATTTCTTTTTCTTTTCATTTCAGGCTATAAATTGCTATTCTCTGCTTTATAATCCCAACGTAATTTTGTTACTTGAAGCTTTGTTTCATTTATGTTTGTAAACTCAAATTATACACTTTTAAGAAATTTTGTCTATTTCATGTTTAGGAACACAGGCAAAATTAAACCTGGAAGTTTTGCTGTATCATCAAAAGCAAACAGTCAAAATTCATGTTGTGAAGACTGATTCCAAGTTTATTTTACCTCTTTTAAAATGAAACATTTTACCAAAACACAAATTCTTTTTGGGTATCAGATTCCTCTTTTGTCACTAACATAAAAGTAGCAGATATAAGAGCATATACAAATACAAGTTTTACTAGTAAAATTAAACTTACGTCTCTAAGTTGTCACCTTCAAGAACTGTCTGGACAGGCAGGTAGCCAAGCCGAGGATGTTTGGCAAAGTATTTCTTCGATCTGAACTTATTCTTCAGCACCTTTGTGAAGTCCCGTACATCTTCCCCAGATGTTGTCTATGAGGTTGAAAAAATCACACTTTTCTCATTAAAATGGAAGGAAGGAGACAACTATCTACAATCAAATTAGAGTAGATGTAAACTGATGCAATTACATGACCACAGTTTCAGTAGCTTTATGTATGTTTGGAATAGCGCACAAGGGCATAACACATGGCACTCAGGACTCATCATTAAATATATCCAGCAATTAGTTTACAATTTTAAATTTTCTGTTGAGCATAAACCATAAGTAGATAATTTCCCCAATATGTTAAAAATCGGGCCTAAAAGTAAAATTAGTTTTGGCAATCTTACTGGTTGATTCCTTTCACTAAAAAAGCTGCAATATGTTACTAAACATTTGGTGATGATGAAGTATTCTGGATATTATATGGTTTTAACTAAGGTGAATAAATCAGGCTGAGCTATATATACAGCCTGTACAAGTCAATATACATTGTAATCTAGAAAAGAGAAATACACAAGAGAGAAAGTGCAGGGCCACACTGGTTCTCTGTATTGCAAGAAATAGTCAGATTCTTGTTCTTTTCCAACCATACAAATATATAATTATTCGACATGGACTAAATTACTAATGGCCATATAAAATGTGACTTTTTAAAGAAGCATTTCAAGATGACTAGTTATTAATCATTTAGGGTGAGGTGGGCTGAAATCTACCCCAACTCCCAAGCCCTCATCCACTCAATGAACTGTTCTCTGAGCCCCAGTTTTCTACTCTGTATCACCAATTCTAGTTTTTTTTGGAATATGTTAAACAGACATCAACTTTAGTCCTTCTGAAAGTGTATTTAAAATATGGATGTGTGCAGAACTGAACTGAAACCTTGGTCATCTGACTCCTAGCCGGCTATCCCTTCTACAGCTAGACAGACCTCACGCCAACCTCTTTACAAAGCGAAACCAGAGGACTTTTCTATGATAACAAACTGAGTACTAAATATATTGACTTACCTGCCACCTGCTTCCCTCCAGGCCTTGCACCCTCCCCAGTCTGTCTTTTCCCTCATGACAAGCATGCCCAAGACTCATGCATACTTGTTTCGCAAACAGAAGTTTAACAAAATGTAATTATTTTTTAAAACAACTGAATTGAGTCAACGCTTATGTGGTTTTGTTACTTTCTATTTGCTCCCATTCCACCTAAATATGTCTTCTTCTAGTAAACAGTTAAGGAAACTTTTGATTCTCTAAGCTTGCAGAGCAGAGAGAAAACATAAATCAGCCCAAGCTATTTATACATCAATCTTTGCTTTATTTAAAAGGATATGTATAGCAAGCAAAGCCCACATTATCAGTAGGCCTTGCTATCAGACCCACAATGTCAAATCTTTTCCTGAATAACAAAGAAAAAACTATATAATGCCTGCAGTTATATAGATACAGACCCTCCCAAATATAAAGTGTAGAAAATGAGCTATTAATGGGGGAAAAAAAAAATCCAAGGCACTCTGTAGAGGAAAAAGGGTTGCTATAAGAGGATGGTTTGGGGGTATTAAAATCTAACCAGGCAGAACAGGAGAAAGAAGCAGAACACAGTTGGGAGTAAAGAAGGCAATATTTAGAGACACAATGCCTGCTACAGAGAATAAAGCCAAAAGGATATATCACTACTATAAAGGACATTTGGGCTTTTAGCAATGGGTATCACAACCACAGATCATTAAGTTTATACATATGTTTATCCTGAATGTTTTGGTAAAGAGACAAAAAAAGGAAGAAGCTTTCCATGATAGAAATACAAAAAGAAGGCCCCATGCAATAATAAGCATTTATGACCCAATTTATTTCTATGTCTGTCCTTAACACACTGTTAATATACAAGGAGATAAAGAAGTAACGGCCTCCAGCTTTTACTTGGTCCATTTCCATCTGGCAATAAGAAGGTTTTTATTGCTCTGGCCAGTGATTTTCAAGCCATATCCAGGTCTTTAACTCAGGCAGCCCTGAGTGGGGTGGGTGGGAGAAAAGGCCAGGTGGGCAAGGCACCGGGCCACTTCCCCAGTCTGCCTCAGCCAGGACAGCGTACAATACAGTGGCCTTTAGTATATTCATGGCATTGTGCAACCATCACCAGAATCTAATTCTAGAACATCATCATCACCTCAAAAAGAAAGAAAGCCTGTACCGATTAGCAATCATTCCCACCCCTCTCCCCACCCCCATCTCCTCCCCTCAGCCTCTGGCAACCACTAATCTACTTTCTGTTTCTGTGGATTTGTCCATTCTGGACATTTCTTATAAATGGAATCAAATAACACGTGGTCTTTTGTGACTGGCTTCTTTTACTTAGTATAATGTTCTTCTAGCTTATCTCTATTTTGGTTTCAATGTGAACTCTTGCTTGGGAAAAAAATGACACATCATTAAAAGTACAAGTCCAATTCTGCATCACACATTCTTTAGCTAAATACATTCAGGACATGGAAGAACAAAGCAAAACCAACCGACCAACAAAAAACAAACAAAAAACACCTACCTGCCTCCCAAAAAGTTATAGCAGGGGTTTCAGATAATGCTCAAATTTGATATTTAGAAAAAATGAGTGCATTCTCATATACAGTGCTAATGAGGAAAAAAAACTACCACCAGCAGTTGTAATCTAAGGGCACGAAATTCACTAATGCCATAAACTTTATGCAATATTAAAAGGAAAAGTGAAAAGTAATTCATCCCACAGGAATGTGATTCTTTAGCTGGGATAGAGCCAAGAAAGTGAATTATGCCTATTTTCTCACCAAAAAAGGTTAAAATAGGGTATTCCCTGGCAGTCCAGCGGTGAGGACACTGCACCTCCAATGTTGGAGGTGCAGGTTCAATCCCTGGTCAGGGAACTAAGATCCTGCATGCCGTGTGGCGTGGCCAAAATAAAAGGCTTAAATATATTTGTACATATTTGATCTAATTTCCTATCTAATAACAGTACCTAATATTTCTCTGTTTGAAGGTGCTAGAGCAACAGTTTGGTAAAAAGCTAAACAGAGGACCACCCACCTAGCATAATGAATATCATCAAACTCAACTCTGTCTCCATGCTAGTATGGAGACAGAGTTATTCTTGTTCTTTTTAAAGCAAACAACTATTGATATTATGATATGAAGATGAAATCGAAAGGATCATTCATTACTACAAAAATTATCCAGCATGTTAAGTTATCCATGCATTTCTCAAAAGACTAGGTTTTCACTTATTGCTGTAAGAAAAGAAATAAAAAGAACAAAAGACTTTGTAGATCTCATTAGATGTAACGAGGGTAATATATTAGCACAGAAGTCTCACCTTATAAATAGCTTTCCTTCAATCTTTTTTTTTTTTACTATCAAGGGCAGTGAGAGTACCATCACTATTTTGACCCAAAAGGAAACTGACACTAAGGCTTTCAGGGATTCAGATTGACAAGGTCAGTAAGGCAAGAGCTGCTCTTGCAAACCTGGGTCTTTTCACCATACCAGAGCTATATACCTCTCCATGAAAAATGGAACAGTCTTAAGTTTTGTAAGAAAAAGAAGCCATAGCCATTGACTAAACTATTATTATAGTCTGAATTTTGCCTTTATTTTAAATAAAGTACTACTAAGATACCCTGTGGCTGAGTTTTACAAAATTTATATTGAAATGTCATTTTATAACTTTCAAATTGCATATATAAGAAATGTTCAGTGCAAGTACAATTAGAAAAAAAAATACACATGGAAGAGAAAGAGGAGAAAAATTAAAATTGCCAGCTCTTCTGTCACCCAGAGATAACCACTCTTCAAATGGTTGTAATTGGACTGTTTTATTTTTTAATCCTTTTTATTGCAAAATAAAACAGATATATAAAACTATATACAACAGGCACCTGGTTTAATAAAATAAATTATATGGTGAATACCATCCAGTCAGGAAATTGAACTTTTTTTTTTGTGGTACGCGGGCCTCTCACTGCTGTGGCCTCTCCCGTTGCGGAGCACAGGCTCCGGACACGCAGGCTCAGCGGCCATGGCTCATGGGTCCAGCCACTCTGCGGCATGTGGGATCTTCCCAGACCGGGGCACGAACCCATGTCCCCTGCATCGGCAGGCAGACTCCCAACCACTGTACCACCAGGGAAGCCCAGGAAATTGAACTTTGTTGGACATTTGAGAAGCCTCATTGCAGTCATAACTGCTTCCCACCTCTCTAAAACCAGCATCCTCATTTTTACAATAACTTCCTTGTGTTTTAAAAATAGTTTCATCACTCCAATGTTTGTCTCTAGATAGTATAGTTTAGTCTAGCTCATTTTTAAAAATCTGATATATTTTAAGTCACTTTTAGTCTACCAGATTTCTTCTTCATACTTGCCATTTCATTACAATTTTTCTGTTGGAAACTCAGGCAATTCAACCTGTGAAGTTTTCAAGAGTAGAATTTTGCTGGTTGCATATTTTTGGTGCAGTTTAGCATGTTCCTTTGGATATCCTGCAAATTGGCAGCTGGATCCAGAGAATGCATGAGACTCAGTGAGACTCACGTTTGCTCTTCTGGCAAGATTATCAGTGGTGTTTGGTAGGATTATAGGAGACACATGATGTGTGGTCATCTCTCTTACATAATCCTAGTAGCTTTCATGCTAAATGCCTATATCCATCCAATGAGGGCTTTAAAATGGTGATATTCTAATTCTACCATTCATTTTTAGTTGAAAAAAATTTTTAAGGACATCCCCCTCATCCATTTAGTCACTCAATAGTAAAGTTGATTCAGGAAAGGCAGGATTACATGTTTGATTTTTCACTTTTATTGACCAATTTTCCCTGTAATGAATTGGTTTCCTACCATCTTCCAAAGAAGACCAATTTTAAATTATTTTAAAATATCATTATGAATTCATACATTAACATATTTGATGAGTTTTGATCTATTGCAATTACTGTTGACCCTTGAACAACACGGGTTTGAATGACGCGGGTCCACTCATACACAGATTGTTTTCACTAAATATGTACTATAGCACTACACAAACCGTGGATGTGGAGGGCCCACTGTAAAGGTTACGTGGATTTTCCACTCTCCAGGAGGTTGTTGCGTTCAAGGGTCAACTATATTATCATTATTGAAGCTCAAACTGTCCCATCTTTGGCCAGTAGGAGCCTCTTCCTTGCTGTCCCATTTAGTTTAAGTTCTACTGGTAACAATATAGTTAATGCTCTCCGTCAGTCAGTCCTCCAACATCTCCAACATCAGTCCGTAGGATGTTATGCTCTCCGTCAGTCAGTCCTCCAACATCTCCAACATCAGTCCGTTGGATGTTATGTCTCTAGTTACTTTGGTCTCTAACAAATTCCCCAAGAAGTGCTCATAGGACCAATATTACCTGAGCTCTTACATGTTGATGATGCATTTCCTGTGTCCTTTGCTAGTTACTAGAAAGTTGGTTTTTCTGGACATGAAATCCTTAGCTCATATATTTTTCCCTTGAGTTTCTTAAGTATGTTCCTCCATTTTCTTTTGGTATAAAGTATTGCAGTTGAAAAGTCTGATGGTTATTTAATTTTCTTTCCTTTTTAAGTCATTTTTTCCTTTTGTTTAAATGACCAAAGGATTTTTTTAAATTTTAAAGTCCATTAATTTTACCAGAATATGTCATAGTGCTGATCATTCTGAGTTAGTGTTCTCAGGCATAATATACTCTTTCAGTATACAGATTCACTTTTTCTTGTTCTTCTGGGTTTTTTTTTTTTTTGAGGGAGGAAAGATTTTCTTCAAAAAGATTTTTTTGGAAGTAGAATTGATTAGTTTTCCTTCTTTTTAAATTTTATTTTATTGTTTTATTTTTTATCTTTGGCCCCCCCATGAGGCATGCAGGATCTTAGTTCCCCAATCAGAGATCAAACCCACGCCCCCTGCAGTGGAAGCATGGAGTCTTAGCCACTGGACCGCCAGGGAAATCCCTTTAATTTTTATTTTTAGTATTTGTTCTACCTTATCTTGGGTTTCTTCTTCAGGGACTCATATTATCCATACTTCCAGTCCTTTTTTTTTTGGCCTGTCTTCAGTATTTGTCATTTTCTCTTGAATCCCTTATATTGCTTTCTTCACTTCTTTTTAAGTTTTAAGGTTTGCCTCTTATTCACCTTCTATTTCTTTTATGGTATTTATCTGCTCTGTTTATTAAGACTAAAATTAATTAGTCTTAATTTCTGAAATTATTTTTCTTTTATTTCTAACTCTTTCCTATGTTCTGTTACCCCAAAATATGCCAAAGGGGGCGTATTGATTAGTTTAAATTAATTGAGAAACAGCCAGGGCAAGAACAGTCTGACCCTACGCTTTGTCCCCCTGAAAGCAGGAAATAATCTCCCACGTAAAAGGTACCCTCCCTGCGCCACGACACAGAGAAACATCCTTATGGCTAGAAATAGGGAATTCAAGGCTGAGAAACCTGTGGGAACCACAGGCCCCAAACCTGTGGGATTCCTCTGTAATTGGTAGCCAAGCCTAAGTTTCTTTGTCTTGTCAGTTCTTCACAAAGTTATTGGGTTTTTTTGCCTAAAAGGTACAAAACTGCCTGCTTTAGTCACTTCTTTGAGTCTCTCATATGCACAAAATTAAACTTTGATTTTTCTCTTGTTAGTCTGTCTCACGTCAATTTAATTATTAGACCAGTCAGAAGAACCTAGACGGGTAGAGGTAAATTTTTTCCTCCCCAACAATATGTAGCAAATTTTGTGACTGGTGGTGGTTTGTTACCATCTAGATTTATTTGGGGGATATCCCATTACCTAGTTTTGTTGTAAATATTATCCAGAGGTTTGCTTTTGCTGTCTAGATCTCTCTCTCTTTTTATGTAACTACTTTACAAATGGGAAGAAAATGGCAAAGGCAAAAGAGATTGAAAACTCTGAAGCCACTGCTACCACCATCTCCCCCAAATCCTTCTGGACTCATTTTTAACAAGCACATAAGAACTCTCACATCCAAATGAGGACTGTCCTTCAAATTGTCATTTTTGGAAATCTAATGAAGGTGACTCACTGTGAAAAACATTTAAAAACTGAACCTACACAGACAAGTGGGTATGTGAATACTTTAAAATATACTTTCCTCTGTTATGCTGCTATTAAGAAGCAGTGAGATAATAAAGAAAACTTATCTGGATAATGCTAAGTAGTTAGTTCTTGACTGGCTCCCCACCAACTTAGTACAAATCAATCATTTAAAAAGTGTTGCTGAATTATAAAATGTAGCCTGGCGTAAGTCTGTCCATGTGACTCTCTACCCAAATCCCAAAAAATCCTGTGTAAGCTGGTATGAGATGATTTTTCACTCTTGAGTTCTATTTTGCCAACCAAAGCTGGGGGTATTTTAAATTTTCCTCTGTTTTACTCCTTGATTGGGAACAAATACAGACTTCATATAGAGCAAAATTTAGAGTTAGAGGACTACAAATAAAAAAACAAAACCATATTCATTTTAAATCTCCTCAAAATTTCTTTGGTCAATTCATGACTTGGGATGGCACTATTACCTAATTCCTTAACACATACTCCCAACATTAGAGTTTTAACTTAACTACAAATATGCATAAATTATAGACAGAGGAAAACAAGGAAGAACAAGGAGGAAAACCAAGATTACATAAGAAACAACACAGTCTTTGGCACATGAGCAGAATAATTATTATTTGTATCATGCACAAATACAAAAATCACTGTTGAACAATACCCTCATTAGCAGGAATTACATCTTACATATAGAAGTCAATAGTCCCAAATGATAGATGCATACTTCTAAAAGAACATTTCATTATCACAGGGCTTATCTTAAAGACGTTCCAATAGTTTTTTAAAAATTGCAAAACAACCTCTCAGTTTTGCTTTAAGTTTCCTAGATTTCAACAAGTTGAAATTCAGACACACTGAATTCTATAGGTAGGATGAAATTAGTAAGATAAGCTCAGAGTCTTACCAGTTCTAATGGAAAAATATGAAACTAAAAAATTAGCATTAACAGAATCATCAAAGGGTCAAGAATAAGTAGTGAGTCATCCAAAGTAAAATGGATTTTGCTCAAATGTCACCTTAAAAGCTAACAACAGGGTTTCCCTGGTGGCACAGTGGTTAAGAATCCACCTGCCAATGCCGGGGACACGGGTTCGAGCCCTGGTCTGGGAAGATCCCGCATGCCACAGAGCAACTAGGCCCGTGCACCACAACTACTGAGCCTGCACTCTAGAGCCCGTGAGCCACGACTACTGAGCCTGTGTGCCACAACTACTAAAGCCCGCGTGCCCAGAGCCCATGCTCCACAACAAGAGAAGCCACCGCAATGAGAAGGCTGCGCACCGCAATGAAGAGTAGCCCCCACTCGCCGCAACCAGAGGAAAAAGACCCCGTGCAGCATCGAAGACCCAATACAGCCAAAAATAATAAAATAAAATAAAAAGATTTTAAAAAAAGCTAACAACAATGTAAATGCACTCAACTTACTGGGAAAATAATGTAAGTGGGCAAGAACCGAAAACCCACCTTAGGATGCTGAGATCAGAGAAAGAGCAATGAGGTTGCGCTTTCAGCATACTGGCAAACATCTCAAGTCTCATCTGAAGAAGTAGGACTGCCAGAAACAAACTACACTAACTCAATGGAGAGCTTTCCAAAGAATGAATCAGCATTTTCTATATTTGATGTTTATAGTCTTATTAATACATTGATGTTGGCAGGAGTGGAGAGGGGTGGACAAAACAACTATTTCTAGTATTTTCTTTTTGTTTTTGTTTGTTTCTTGCCAACCATATACAGTTGTAAAGAAGTTATTTCACTTTTAACTTTAAAAAGAAAACTTTTTCTATTTTTCCAGTAGAAAAATGATTTTCTACATTTTCTAAAAATACTGAAAGTATTAAATCTTGGGGTTTTTCTATTTTATTTCTTTTTTTATACAGCAGGTTCTTATTCGTTATCTACTTTATACATATTAGTGGATATATACCAATCCCAATCTCCCAATTCATCCTACCACCCCCCGCCCCGGCTTTCCCCCATTGGTGTCCATATGTTTGTTCTCTACAACTGTGTCTCTCTCTCTGCGTTACAAACCGGTTCATCTGTACCATTTTTCTAAATTCCACATACATGCTTTAATGTACGACATTTGTTTTTCTCTTTCTGGCTTACTTCACTCTGTGTGACAGTCTCTAGGTCCATCCACATCTCTGCAAACGACCTAATTTCGTTCCTTTTCATGGCTGAGTAATATTCCATTGGGTATATGTATGTATGTATGTGTGTATGTATGTGTATATATATATATATATATATATATATACAACCCACATCTTCTTTATCCATTTGTCTCTCGATGGGCATTTAGGTTGCTTCCATGACCTGGCTATTGTAAATAGTGCTGCAATGAACATTGGGGTACATGTGTCTTTGAATTATGGTTTTCTCAGGGTATACACCCAATAGTGGGATTGCTGGGTCATGCGGTAATTCTATTTTTAGTTTTTTAAGGAACCTCCATACTGTTCTCCATAGTGGCTGTATCAATTTACATTCCCACCAACAGTGCAAGAGGGTTCCCTTTTCTCCACACCCTCTCCAGGATTTGTTGTTTGTAGATTTTCTGATGATGCCCATTCTAGCCTGTGTGAGGTGATACCTCATTGTAGTTTTGATTTCTCTAATGATTAGTGATGTTGAGCAGCTTTTCAGGTGCCTCTTGGCCATCTGTAAGTCTTCTTTGCAGAAATGTCTGTTTAGGTCTTCTGCCCATTTTTTGATTGGGTTGTTTGTTTTTAAAATATTAAGCTGCATGAGTTGTTTATATATTTTGGAGATTAATCCTTTGTCCATTGATTCCTTTGCAAATATTTTCTCCCATTCTGAGGGTTGTATTTTCATCTTGTTTATAGTTTCCTCTGTTGTGCAAAAGCTTTTAAGTTTCATTAGGTCTCATTTGTTTATTTTTGTTTTTATTTCCATTACTCTAGGAGGTGGCTCAGAAAAGATCTTGCTGTGATTTATGTCACAGAGTGTTCTTCCTATGTTTTCCTCTAAGAGTTTTATAGTGTCTGGCCTTACATTTAGGTCTTTAATACATTTTGAGTTTACTTTTGTGTATGGTGTAGGGAGTGTTCTAATTTCATTCTTTTACATGTAGCTGCCCAGTTTTCCCAGCACCACTTATTGAAGAGACTGTCTTTTCTCCATATATCCTCTCCTCCTTTGTCATAGATTAGTTGACCATAGGTGTGTGGGTTTATCTCTGGGCTTTCTATCCTGTTCCATTGATCTATATTTCTGTGTTTGTACCAGTACCATATTGTCTTGATTATTGTAGCTTTGTAGTATAGTCTGAAGTCAGGGAGTTTGACTCCTCCAGCTCCATTTTTTTCCCTCAAGATTGTTTTGGGTATTCGGGGTCTTTTGTGTCTCCATACAAATTTTAAGATTTTTTGTTCTAGTTCTGTAAAAAATGCCTTTGGTAATTTGATAGGGATTGCACTGAATCTGTAGATTGCTTTCGGTAGTATAGCCATTTTCACAATATTGATTGTTCCAATCCAAGAGCATGGTATATCCCCCCATCTGTTTGTGTCGTCTTTGATTTCTTTCATCTGTGTCTTATAGTTTTCTGGTCTTTTACCTCCTTAGGTAGGTTTATTCCTAGGTATTTTATTCTTTTTGTTGCCGTGGTGAATGGGATTGTTTCCTTAATTTCTCCTTCTGATCTATCGTTGTTAGTGTAGAGGAATGCAAGAGATTTCTGTGCATTAATTCTGTATCCTGCAACTTTACCAAATTCACTGATTAGCTCTAGTAGTTTTCTGGTGGCATCTTTAGGATTATCTATGTATAGTATCATGTCATCCACAAACAGTGAGTTTTACTTCTTCTTTTCCAATCTGTATTCCTTTTATCTCTTTTCCTTCTCTTATTGCTGTGGCTAGGACTTCCAAAACTATGTTGAATAATAGTGGTGAGAGTGGACACCCTTGTTGTATTCCTGATCTTAGAGGAAATGCTTTCAGTTTTTCACCACTGAGAATGTTGTTTGCTGTGGTTTGTCATATATGGCCTTTATTATGTTGAGGTAGGTTCCCTCTATGCCCACTTTCTGGAGAGTTTTTATCATAAGTCAGTGTTGAATTTTGTCAAAAGACTTTTCTGCATCTATTGAGATGATCATATGGTTTTTATTCTTTAATTTGTTAATATGGTGTATCACATTGATTGACTTGTATATATTCAAGAATCCTTGCATCCCTGGGATAAATCCCACTTGATCATGGTGTATGATCCTTTCAATGTGTTTGCTAATATTTTCTTGAGGATTTTTGCACCTATATTCATTAGTGATATTGGTCTGTAATTTTCCCTTTTTGTAGTATCTTTGGTTCTGTATCAGGGTGATTGTAGCCTCGTAGAATGAGTTTGGGAGTGTTCCTTCCTCTGCAATTTTTGGGAAGAGTTTGAGAAGGATGGGTGTTAGCTCTTCTCTAAATGTTTGATAGAATTCAACTGTGAAGCCATCTGGTCCTGGACTCTTGTTTGTTGGAAGATATTTAATCAGTTTCAATTTCATTACTTGTGATTGGTCTGTTCATATTTTCTATTTCTTCCTGGTTCAGTCTTGGAAGGTTATACCTTTCTAAGAATTCGTCCATTTCTTCCAGGTTGTCCATTTTTTTGGCACAGAGTTGCTTGTAGTAGCCTCTTATGATGCTTTGTATTTCTGCGGTATCCACTGTAACTTCTCCTTTTTCATTTTTAATTTTAGTTTTATTGCTCTTTGCTATTGTTTTCTTTGTTTCTGTTTCATTTATTTCTGCTCTGATCTTTATGATTTCTTTCCTTCTACTATGGGTTTTGTTTATTCTTCTTTCTCTAGTTCCTTTAGGTGTAAGGTTAAATTGTTTGAGATTTTTCTTGCTTCTTGAGGGAGGATTGTATTGCTATAAACCTCCCTCCTAAAACTGCTTTTGCTGCATCCCATAGGTTTTGGATTATCGTGTTTCTGTTGTCATTTGTCTGTAGGTATTTTCTGATTTCCTTTTTGATTTCTTCAGTGATCTCTTGGTTATTTAGTAACGTATTGTTTAGCCTCCATGTGTTTATGTTTTTTACTTTTTTTCCCTTGTAATTGATTTCTAATCTCATGTTGTGGTCAGAAAAGATGCTTGATATGATTTCAATTTTCTTAAATTTACTGAGGCTTGATTTGTGACCCAAGGTGTGATCTATCCTGGAGAGTGTTCCATGTGCACTTGAGAAGAAAGTGTAATCTCCTGTTTTAGGATGGAATGCCCTACAAATATCAATTAAATCTATCTGGTGTATTGTGTCATTTAAAGTTTGTGTTTCCTTATTAATTTCCTGTCTGGATGATCTGTCCACTGGTGTAACTGAGGTGTTAAAGTCTCCCACTATTATTGTGTTACTGTCGATTTTCTCTTTTATAGCTGTTAGCAGTTGCCTTATGTATTGAGGTGCTCCTATGTTGGGTGCACGTATGTTTATAATCGTTATATCTCCTTCTAGAATTGACCCCTTGATCATTATGTAGTGTCCTTCCTTGTCTCTTGTAACATTCTTTATTTTAAAGTCTATTTTATCTGATATGAGTATTGCTACTCCAGCTTTCTTTTGATTTCCATTTGCATGGAATATCTTTTTCCATCCCCTCACTTTCAGTCTGTATGTGTCCCTAGGTCTGAAGTGGGGCTCTTGTAGACAGCATATATATGGGTGTTGTTTTTGTATCCATTCAGCAAGCCTGTGTCTTTTGGATGGAGCATTTAATCCATTTACATTTAAGGTAATTACCAATATGTATGTTCCTATTACCATTTTCTTAATTGTTTTGGGTTTGTTATTGTAGGTCTTTTCCTTCTCTTGTGTTTCCTGCCTAGGGAAGTTCCTTTAGCATTTGTAAAGCTGGTTTGGTGGTGCTGAATCCTCTTAGCTTTTGCTTGTCTCTAAAGGTTTTAATTTCTCCATTGAATCTCAGTGAGATCCTTGCTGGGTAGAGTAATCTTGGTTGTAGGTTTTTCCGTTTCATCATTTTAAATATGTCTTGCCACTCCCTTCTGGCTTGCAGAGTTTCTGCTGAAAGATCAGCTGTTAACCTTATGGGGATTCTCTTGTATGTTATTTGTTGTTTTTCCCTTACTGCTTTTAATATTTTTTCTTTGTATTTAATTTTTGATAGTTTGATTAATATGTGTCTTGGCGTATTTCTCCTTGGATTTATCCTGCCTGGGACTCTCTGCGTTTCCTGGACTTGGATGGCTATTTCCTTTCCCATGTTAAGGAAGTTTTCGACTATAATCTCTTCAAGTATTTTCTTGGGTCCTTTCTCTCTCTCTTCTCCTTCTGGGACCCCTATAATGTGAATGTTTATGCATTTAATTTCCCAGAAGTTGAAATTTTGTTTTATATCCCTATATATTAACCAATATTGACAAGAAGATACTTGAACCTGATACTTTAAAAGTAACATGCGGGCTTCCCTGGTGGCGCAGTGGTTGGGGGTCCGCCTGCCGATGCAGGGCGCACGGCTTCGTGCCCCGGTCCGGGAGGATCCCACATGCCGCGGAGCGGCTGGGCCCGTGAGCCATGGCCGCTGAGCCTGCGCGTCCGGAGCCTGTGCGCCACAACGGAAGAGGCCACAGCAGTGAGAGGCCCGCATACCGCAAAAAAAAAAAAAAAAAAAAGTAACATGCACTTGTTTAAAAACTGCAAAAATGCAATACAAACTGTTTTAAGTGTTGTTAACTTTTAATAAGCTTTTCCCGTCCTCCTCTCTTCTCACCAAAATCTCAACGAAACTCTCAGAACAAACTAGTCCTGTCCAAACTCAGTTCATAAGCAGAAAATTTTGCAATGATTCCATCCCTAACAATTTGAATGCTGGGAGTAGCTGACGTTGCTGACCTTTCTAGCAATAAAATTTTACAAATATCTCATCCCTTCTACCTGAGCTAACATGACTCTCAAACCATCTTCTTATCTGGGCTAATGCTTCAGTTCCTGATAGCTATATTTACCAATGGGTAAGTATTCTCTCTATTGACTTTCCCCACTTCCCCACTTTTCCTACATGTATTGGGCCACTGCCCCTCAGCAGATGCATACAGCCTCTAATTACTTTTCTTTCCTGTTAGCTGTTAGCATGACTCTGTGTCTACTTATGAACACATTCCCCTACATGTTGTTCATAACTGCAATTTCATATTGCAGTTATGAACGAGATGAGTACTGTTGCTCCCATGATAACACTATCTCCCCTACAATCCTCTCCATCATGGGCTGTAAAATCAAAGGCCAAGAATAAAGGAGGTTTACACTATTTCCCCCTTAGCCTCAGCTTTAACATCTACTAAAATCGATATGCCTATCCGTTCCCCTTTGACAGCACTTGGCCAGACGCCGCTATCATCTGTCACTTCTAAAGACAAACTGATGATCTTCTAAACACCATCTCATCTCCAAAACCTCCTATGTCCCACTTCTATCACATACTGGGGTCTGCCCACACATCAGGCTTCATCATAACTCAAAACATCTTTCAATCCCAAATCTTTAACTTGGAAAAAACTTTCACTAACTCAAACCTTCTGCCTCTTACTCCTAATTCTTGCCCCCATCATCTTGATCTCTAGCCCCTCAACCCCCTTTGGTTTCTTCAACATGAGGATAGCCCAAATAAATCCCAGTACCATTAATACCTTTGAATCGTGAAGCCCGTGGCCTTCAATCGTACCTACCATCTTTTAATTTCAAAGCCATTGAGCAATGATGGAGTCACGGACTGCAAATCCTTGCCAACCAACCTCAGCTGCACTCTTGTGGCAATGGAGCAGTCAATTTACTCACCTCTTGGTGACTCATGCCTCCCCCCAGTAGCATTCCCTTTTCATTCATATTTAACCCTATCCAGCTCTCTCTCACTGTCAGCAATTGCATGAACTCTTATAAGTCATATGTGAAATTCATCACCCTCCCTCTCTAATTTAAAGAACTATCTACTTTATGCCCTACCATATAAAAACGCTTCTAATTTGAATTAAATTTGGTTATTTAAAACAGAGAATATAGACTTAAAAAAGATCCAATTATGGTAATTTTCACTGTGAAATTAAATGATCATAAACTCTTATTCCAATAAAAAAGAAACTTAAAATTTGAATATCTTTAATATAAAATGTAACTATTTTTAGAATAAATGTTAATCCCAGAATTCAAACATACAGTGCACAGGTAACAAGAAAAAAATTTAAATATTATCTTGCTCCATAAGCTTACTTATTCTTCAAAAAAAATATATAGTCCTGTTGAATCTGTCCACATAAAGACCTCTTTTTCTCTTTCATTATATGTTTTCTGTATCTCTAGTCCCCAGCAAAATGCCTGGTATATAACAGGTACTCAACAAATATAATATTCCAGCAAGCATACAGAAAATTCCCCAAATGGAGTTAAACCGCTAAATCCAAGCCACTAACTTTGAACAAATCCTTACCTTCTCTAAGACTTAGTCTTTTTAAAAAAAAATAAGGATGAGTTAATTTCTTAGATTCTTTCCAGCTTTAATATTCTATAAATAGTATTTATAATGTCAGATATGAGCACATTATGTACCAGAATTAACTAAGCATAGTAAGAAAAGTATGAGTCATCCTTGTCCCAAGGAATTAAAAAGATAGTTGAGGAGGCAAAAACACCAACACAGAAAACAATACAAGATAACACGGAATCAAATACTAACTGGTAAAGTAGGGGCTACTGTTAGAGGCCACAGAATGATGTGTTTTGGTGAGGGGAAGCTAGAAGAATTTGGGAAGATTTCACACACAAAGTAAGAGTTAAGCTGTTTTTGTGAAAAAGTGGGATTTGGGGCTTCCCTGGTGGCGCAGTGGTTAAGCGTCCGCCTGCCGATGCAGGGGACGCGGGTTCGTGCCCCGGTCCGGGAAGATCCCACATGCCGCGGAGCGGCTGGGCCCGTGAGCCACGGCCGCTGAGCCTGCGCGTCTGGAGCCTGTGCTCCGCAACGGGAGAGGCCACGACAGTGAGAGGCCCACGTACCACAAGAGTTTGCTACCAAGAATGCTACGTTTAATATTAAAACACAGATGTAAATAAAATTTAATAAATTAATTTTTCTGAAAAAAGTATAGTTGTTCTGTGCTAACAAATTCAACATAATGTATTTGCTTAAAAGAAAACAAAGCAACAAAAAATATATGGTTAAGTGATCTTGAAAGGGATTTTTTTCCAAATAAAGTTAAGTCTAAATAAACTGAATACTTTTAGACACTAGCTAATTCAAAAGCAATATGTTAAAGCAAAACCAAATAAACAAACACTGGCTCAGTACTCACAGGTATACAATATTCCACCATTGGGTAATGTAATTTGTGACCTTTTGCTGTTCGACCCGAAAAAAAGCAACTCTGACAGACATCATAGTTAAAATGCTTTAGGCTTCTATACCTAGAGAGAAGAAAGGAAAATTCATTGGCTTGAAAGCCTATTATATAGTCCAAAACACTCACTTGTGGTAAGGAATTTCATTCATCCAAATCACCATCAAAATAAAAGTTATATTGGCTACAAATGTGGAATTTGCTTATTTAGTATTTTAGCTCCAAATTAGAACAAATAGAATCTTAAATTTCACAAAGGAAATTAAGGAAACCATCTTCCAAGTGAGAAAAAAAGCAAATTTTTGTAGTTGAAGTCTCTAAAACATGTTTTCATCTGTTTCAACATAATGAGAAGACAAATATCCATGTTAGAAGATTTTCTGTAATGTTTGAATGTGAATGCAAAATGAAAGAAGAAAAAAGTTATGTTTATTAGCTTGACATCAAAATTTAAATTTTGACGTCAAAATTTAAAATATCACTTATACCATCAATAAAAAATGAGTTTCAAAATTCCCTGACAAAGGCTTCTTGTGTGAAAGTCGGGTTAATGTACTTCACGCCAAACTTGGCCGAAGAAACATGAAGTCATTTGATTACTTCTCAGTTAGTATTTAAATGCTAAACTCCTGCTTACCAAGTTTGACCCCAAAGTCTTAGAAAATCACCAAATTCCATCAGGGTCATATATGTATAATGAGTCATGCAATTATTATGCATGAACACTTCTGTAACCTATGTAAATAGAAACTCAGAAAGATCTCTGGTTCTGGAGCAAAACAGTATAAATAACAATAATAAAATAAGCTTCACGTATTGGCTTTTTGAGGGAATGCCACTTTCAGATGGACTGAATATGCTAAAAGCATCCCATTTCTTCAGGAGGCAAACCCCCAAATGGGTGTAAGTGGGAAGGAATGATGGGCATACACTGAAACTATACAAACAGAAGAGAAAATAGCCTCCTACCACCACTGGTAGTAAATCAGCCTACCTGAATCCAACAATTGGACATTCTTTACAGATGTTGCATTTGGCCTGATGTTTTGCAGTCTCAGCTGCTGCCACTCGATGTAGAACCGGCAGCCAAACCATGGACTGTGGTTCCAGATGCATCCAGTCTACAAACTCTTTCACACTTATCTCTGGCTTGTTGTTATTCTGGTGAAGAAACAAAAATGTTAAAAGTGAAGAAAATGTCTTCATTTAAATTGCAACAGGTGTTGTTGCTTCAAAATCTTCTGAAAATCTGTATAAAAGTAAAAACAGAGTTTATATAACTCTTTCTAGGTCAGTTAAATCACTAAATATTTAAGGGTCTTCAAGGAAAAAAAAAATTCTAAAATTTAAAAAGAGAAAAAGAAGAAATTGTCATTACGAAGAAGAAAAAAAATCCCAATACCTTAATAGACTTAGATTTAAAAAACAAAACCAAAACCCACACAGCTCTAGGTACTCTTCACATAGATATTTTAAAACTATAAAACTCATTCATCTAAAACAGTAAACATTTCAGAAAGTAAAGACTCACTTAAAAAAAAAAAAAAAAAGACTCACTGATAACTTCCTAAACTTGAAGGCCATTATAAATGCCAATAAAAACTGTTATCTCTTTGTCCTGCTCCAGTCCTGTTACATCCTAGCAGGAGCACATTACGATGAATATACTTTGCAGGATTTCCAAATGTATCAACGATAAATTGTATGAAATGTCTTGGTCTCTCTTTAAATCTTAATACTAAGTAATTTTCACTTGTGCAAAGTTAAATTCATACCAATGTCCTTCTCCTGCTGTTGTCAAGGTCATTCTATGAACCAGAACATATGAGAATCATATTTAGAATTTTCACTTGGTATTTTTTGTATCTCTAAAACAAGAAAAAGGGCCATTATAAAATGTAATAAACCATAACATCAATTCTTCTTAAAGAGATGGTGTGTGTGAGCATTTTTCTCCTCAGCAATGATAAATCACTAGACAAGCCTTGGCAAAATATCTGTAGGCTTGTACTTTATGCATACTTATAACATCGGTAGAAGCATTTCTAAAATGCTTTTCTATACGGTAAGCATCAAAAAAGAGACTAACGTGCTTTTCCAGTTTAATATCACTAACTTAGATCAGTATAAAACTTGTGTACATCATTCTCCTTTTGTACATATGTTCTCAAAGAAAAGAGTACAATTTCAATAACATCTTTAACTTACATTTTAAAAAAATCTTGCCTACAGGGAGGTCAGGGCATTTTTATTCATTTATTTAGCAAACATCCATTAAGTAGCTATGATGTCCAAGGCACTGTACATAGGGATACAACAGTAAAAAGAAAGAAACAGCTCTTGTTCATGGAGCTTAGGTTTATATAAAAGAAAAAAACCACTAAACAAGTAATTATATAATTCAGTATGTTTTTATTATCAATTTTAATGAGCATGATAAGAAGGCAGAGGAGATTCAGGTGAATATAGTAGGGACACATAACCTCATCTGAAGGAGTCAGTGAAGGATTTTCAGCGGATGTGAGATTTAAGGGAAGATCTAAAGAATGAATAAGGATTAGCAATGTCAAGGGAGTTTGTGGGTGGAGGGTAAAAAAGAACATTCTAAACAGAGGGCACATGTCCAAAGGCACTAGGGCCGGAATGAAGGAACAGCACGGCTGGAAAGCTCAAGGGGACCAGTGGTACAAGATGAGGCTGCGGCAAAAGTAGGGCCAAATCATAGCAATCTAATGGCACATGTTAAAGATTTGAGGTTTTAACCCTTGAGGAGCAGTAAGTCTCCTTGAGGTGGCTGCTGTTCCTTGAATCAAATGTGCCTTAAGAAATAAAATAAACTTACTGGGATGGTACCAGCGTCTTCCACCACCTGGTTCCAGCCCAAGTCCCCTGTTCCATTTCTCAGAATATCCTCAATACCATTCCCCACACATTCTATACACCAGTGATCCTTCATGAACGTTTACCTGTTGGAAGCAGCTGCGAACACTGGGTTCAATATTACTGCCCCCAAAAGCTGCTACTTCCCCCAGTTGCCGAGGGATCTGGATGGCATCATGAAGTAACAGGCCAAGCTGTCTCTGGTCACACATTTCTGTGGGCCCAGCCACTTCCTGAAAGAGATCTACAAGGAGGAGAGGCAAGAGGTTAACCTCCATCTGCCTATTCTGGAATTTTAAGTAAAATATACCTTTGGTTATGTGGAATGAACGACGTAGATTTAAAAAAAAACTTATGGGGACGTGAATTACATTAGTTGTCGCCTGAATTCCGACAACCTTAACATTCTGCATATTTGTAATCAGGAACTGGTTAACTACATGTTTCCTAAAACGATCTACTGCAGTATGTAAATACATATAAACAGACCAATAAATACAAATTTCCTTTTTAAATGGTCCAGTGTATGCATGTGGGTTCATTCAGTGGTCTCTATAAGGTTTCCCTTCTGATTGAAAAAGACAGACAGCTAAAAAGAAGCTTTCTTTATGACTTGTTAAAGGAATGAATGTATCTTAAGTAGCAAATTTTAAAAGATTTGTTTATCAATTTTTTGTATTCACTCCTAAATTCAATATTCATTGAATAGATATATTTTAATTTCTTTTAAAGATTTCTATACTCAAATCTATTTTGCATAAGAAACATTAAACAGTATAAGGAGGTGTCTTTAATTTTAGGGGTTATTTTTTTAGGCCTAATCAGTCTCTCGTTCCTTATTAGCGATAAAAATTATTTTTTTACATCATTTCATGTAATAAAATACATTAATTCAAATGTAAAGGACTTAATGAAAACTCATGCATACTTTCACACAGTTCTTAGGCTTTTCTATTCATTAAAAAAAAGATGTTTTAAAAGTTTTTTGATTCAGTAAAATAAAAACTCTTTTCTTCCTTCTAGAATTGGCTTATCTTCTTTTCATCACTTGCAGTATTTTGAAGATGAAAATTATTACCATATTTCCAGCAACAAAGCTAATATATTCAAATAAGTTACTTTTGGAGTAGGGAGAAATTTCATGTAAAAACAATTCACTTCATTATAGAAACTAATACTTTTTGGAAAGAAATTTCCAAGTTCTAAAAATTCAAAATCACACAAATTCTAAATGGTTTTCATGTGAAGTTTTCCAAGAAAAAAAGAATGGGGAGTAAATATTTATTGGATCCTAAAAACCATTTTCAAACAATACCTGATAAATGAATATCAGATCAAAAGGTATCATTCCCTTTTTTTAAGGAAATAAGGCTAGATCTAACACTGTCAACTTTCAAACGACTAAACCAAGCTCAGTGATACTGACACAGTAATTATAATGAAATATGACTTTAATTATAAGCATACATTGGGAAAGCAAATTCAATAAAAATACATTTAATTTTTATTATCATTTGTTCTCTAAGATGGTTAGAGTTCTACTTGCTTCTTTTCATTTGTCAAAAATAAGACTATCATAGCCAGAAAGTATTTATCCAGGATTCTTATTATGATTCTCATTGTAAACCCGTTCCTGAGAAGAGGCCTCCTAAGTCAATACAAAGTTGATGCGTATGAATAATAATAATCTGTAGAGAGAAGCGCACATATTCAGCAACATCAAGCATGCCCAGCTTTCCTCTTTTGAGGAAGATAGCTATACTACTATGCCACTATTTACGTAAAACTACACACGAAACGTAAGAGAAAAGACTCTTTAACATTCTGACATATTTCTGAATTCTTCTGAAAGTTCACATGTTGATGTTACAGTCAGATACGAAAAGGAGTATCATGATGTGTGGATGGATCAGAGGAATGTTCCAATCTAAAACCCAAGTTCCAATAAGTAATCACAGAAGAGATGCAAAAGGCCATTCAAAAGGATCTTTGTAAATGTGTTGCTGATGAGGCAAGGAAGCCACTGAGTTACCAGCAGGAAGGCCAGCGTGTTGTTAGAACCTAATCAAGGGACATTCTCAAAAAGGCACGAAGAGAAAAGAAGGTGTCACCGAGGTAAAGACACTGACAAGCCATTGCAAAATCAGCGTTCAGCTGGATACCAACTGACCCAGAATAGCACCTCTGCCATTGAGTTTGGAGAGCAAAGTGTCTTGAATATTAATTCCGACAAAGAAAGTAATAATGAGGAAGTGTTCTGATACCATTAGGGAAATCAAAACTGGAATCAGAGTTGCTAAGGACCTCAAAGTAAAAAGAAAAACAAAACCCCAGAATATTTCCAGAGTCTCAGTACTCTGAGGAAAGATTTAAAGATTTCAACCCAAAGATTTCTTATTTAATTAAGTTCTAAATGGCATACTTCATGGATTAAATTAAATATCAGAAATTTTCATTGCAGGGCTTCTGCTTCCCCTGCTATAATCTGAAAGTTCAATGTGGAATTATACAGAGTATTGTTTCCCGACATTTGTAGAAAGAGTGTCCACTGTAGTACGAGTGTATGAGTACATGTATGCTGAAATACCTCTTCATTTGAAAAATTATATGCTTCAGAAATACGTGTGAAGGTATGTGTGTAGATAAAAGACATTTTTTTGTATATTGCATAGAATTTGGTTTTTGCTCTAAAACTATAGCCATCATGTTGTAACTCTTTCTTCTGGCCTCAGATTACTCCAATAATCAGCTTGAAAAACACAGGCAGGAGGCATCGTTGATCTAGAAAAACAGATCACCCTTGCATTTTAATAAGATTCATGATAAACTTTGAGGCTGGATTTGCACTCTTTTCAGAGTAAGCTGAGCAGCGTAACATAATTGTTACTTTCAGAGAACCCTAAATTCTTTTAGGAACACATGAAAACCCCAAATCACAGTTGATTTTTTTTAAAGTCCTTTTCTAATTTGAAACACTGATGTTTTCATTAACATTTTTCTTTCCCACTCATTATAGAAATAACTTTTTTGCTTTGAAAATTGTATCTTTTGACAATTATAATGCTGAAGACAATTTAAATTCTAGATAAAGTGCCACCAGGCAGAAGCCTGTGCAAAGCTTTTTTCTGCATATGGCTTACTAGGTTCTGACTCCATCAAGGCACCTCGCCTTCTGATCCTACAATCAGCTTTTCGTTTCATTTTCGCTGACATTCTTGTCAAACTATCTAAAAAAAACAAGCCGCCACGATCTAGCCCTGGAATTCAAAAACAAATTGCTTCACAGTCATCCCAGAAAATAAAAGTATTTTAAAATGTATGTATGTTCACAGAAGATGAAGAACCTAAAATTTATAGGACCTGGGATCAAATATTTTCCTGGTTTTGGTATCTCTCTATTCATGAAATATCCCTCTCCCTCTCCCTCGAAGGTATGGATATATCTGTACAGAATCATATGAGGCTATGCATGGCAGGATCAATTTACTCACATTTTATGGATAAAATTAAATCAAAAAAATTTACAGTGGGGCTTCCCTGGTGGCGCAGTGGTTGGGAGTCCGCCTGCGGATGCAGGGGACGCGGGTTCGTGCCCCGGTGTGGGAGGATCCCACGTGCTGCCGAGCGGCTTGGCCCGTGAGCCATGGCTGCTGAGCCTGCGCGTCCGGAGCCGGTGCTCCGCAGGGAGAGAGGCCACAGCAGTGAGGGGCCCGCGTATCGCAAAAAAAAAAAAAAAAAAAGATAAAAAAAAAATTTACAGTAATTAAGAGTTTGGAGACATAGCAGCAATTGCTACCATTTATTCAACAACTGCTATCTCTAGGTATTTTTCACATATGATCTCTAGTTGTTTTCAAAGCAAGAAGTAGTAGCTTCATTCTTTGTTGAAGAAAATTCACTAAATTTCAGCTCCCTGGAATGTGAAATGGGAATCTTATTACTACCTCTTAGCTGTCGGTATTTAGTGGAATCGTGTAACCTGCCCAGAGTCATCCAGCAGCCACTAAGTGGTAGAGCTGAGATTCGAAGGCAGGTCTCCCTGGCTCCCGAACCTGTCCCTTTCCAAATGTCAAGATGCCCTTCATTAACTGACAGCTAAAAGGTCACCACTGATTTATTTGGTGAATAAGAACAAATATAACGAGACTAAAAAATATATCACTTTATTTTCTTATACTATAAAATATAATTATTTGTCTCACTGTGACTATAACAGTTCTAGTCCATGCTGATTTTCTTAAGCATTGGAAATATACGGAAATAGAAAAGGTTTGGGCTTTAGAGTCAGAAATATCTACGATCTAATTCTAGCCCCACGATTCACTGTCTCTACAGCCTTGACGAGATTTCTAACCTATCCCAAGAATTATTTTTTTCAGCTGGAAAATGGAAATCACAATGCCTACATTATGGGGCAATTATGAATTAAATGAGATACAATCTGCAGTCAGTTCTTACTCCATCAATGCACCTCACATCTTGATCCTATAATCAGCTTTCCATTTCACACAAATTCACATCACTTTGCACTGACACCCTTTGTCTAGCCTCGTACATGTATGATCGAGGTTAAAAAAAAAAAAGGAGCTATTATTACTAGCAAATCATAGAAAGTAAGTCTCTAATAAGTTGTTATTATCATTATTATTACTAAAAACATTATTGGTATAAGAAAGGTCTTACATACATCTGTATTTTTCTTCTAAGAGACCTTTGGAGAGAGAGATCAACCCAATCTTCAGACTCTGCACTCTTATTTTTCCAGTCCGACCCCTGAAATTATAAGAATCTCAGTGTGTTAGATGCATTTAAAACTGTATACAGTATGCTAATTATTTCTGAATATCTATTTCCTTGAGGCTAAATGGAAAAAAAATTGCATCTTAAAAATGCAACTTTCTTTTCACTTTTATTAATTAATGTTAAACCCATGCTGTAAGTCCATGACATATTTTAATAGTATATTTGACTTAGTCTGGAAGAATATACAGCCTGAAGTCACTTTATGTACAACATATGAACTTGGAAGAACAAAAAAAGTAAAATGAAAATGCTAATTATAAAGCTAAAATATTTCATTTTTATAAACACTATGAATTAAAATCTGTTAATAATTATAAATGCAAGATTCAAACTAATAGCTAGAGATATATATAATATGCATGTGACAATACAGCAAGAAAGGTATAATGATACATCTAAAAACAGATGTAAGAAAACTGACTGGAAAATTAACTATATGTTGAGGGCTATAACTTGTTGAATACTTAAAAACTTCTCGTCTTCATTGATTTTGATCTCTGTCAATGCAGTTTCTATAAATTACTACTGCAATTATAATAGTCAATGATCTTAAATGCACAGGTGTGCGATATTTATTTGGGGAAGTATCAAATTATAATTAAATACAAAATTTATTAATTAATTAACACTAGAAAATAGCTTCATATTATGTCAATGAGAGACCATTTCAATTTCACTTATAATTTGACTGGAAGAATAATTTTATCTTTAAAAGCATAGAGTTATATTTACTCTGTCTTTTATCAAAGAATAGATGAGTTGTTTACCAAATGTCACACTGTACTAGATCCTGGGGCTGGGGAAAGGGAAATGCAGAAGCTACAAAAATTAATCCATGATCCTTGCTATGAAATAACACAGTCCAGAAAAAAGTCAAG
The DNA here is from genome assembly GCF_964374135.1 of Grampus griseus. Classification (NCBI taxonomy): domain Eukaryota; kingdom Metazoa; phylum Chordata; class Mammalia; order Artiodactyla; family Delphinidae; genus Grampus; species Grampus griseus. The sequence continues at coordinate 68,752,865 of NC_139007.1, read as the reverse complement.
ATATAAAGATTTCTATCTTTATTATTTCATATAAACAGGATCAGTTTTCAGTTTGTTTTTACTGTTAATTTTCTTATGATATGTTTTCAATACACACAAGTACAACACATTCAAAACCTATAACTAAATGTTTACATAATTACATGAATACTTAAAATTTAGTAATTCATACTATTTAAAAACATATAAATATTTGTACCATGTAACTTTAATTTTAAGCATCCTTATTGTCAAACTGTATTTAAGTCTGGCTCGTTGATATTTTTACTATTACTACTAATTGATATCTTTCATTCTCAAATTATAAATACTCAAGTTTCTGTAAACATACAATGACATATAAAGTATGAAATAAATACAAAAGGAAAACATGCTTAGGGATTGGTAAAATGTATTTTCAAAATAGTCCCTCAGGGCTTCCCTGGTGGCGCAGTGGTTGACAATCCGCCTGCCGATGCAGGGGACGCGGGTTCGTGCCCCGGTCCGGGAAGATCCCACATGCCGCAGAGTGGCTGGGCCCGTGAGCCATGGCCGCTGAGCCTGCGCGTCCAGAGCCTGTGCTCCGCAACGGGAGAGGCCACAACAGTGAGAGGCCCGCGTACCGCAAAAAAAAAAAAAAAAAAGTCCCTCAATAGCCTAGAGTTTATAATCTATACTAAATCATACCCAACAAACATATTGAACCCTTGCTATGTATGTGTACAACATTCAGAATTGACCTATAAAATAACTAATACTTAAATTTTAAAATAAATATAGCCATTATAAGCAGAAACCATTTCAGTTTCCCACAATTACAGAAATACTAGTTCCAAATTAACCTTAAACTGAGCCATGCTATGAAGTGTGTTTCTATTTCATATTTTTTAGGTGTTTCCTAATTATCACATGAAAATAGACTATGTCTGTTTTCTTCCCTCCAAAAATCAGGAAATTTTATTCTCTGTACACAATCAGACAATAGACTTGAAGAAAATAACAAAAGGCTGTGCAAATAGACTGGTACATGACTGTGGCTAAGGACAAAGTAATCCCTTAAGGGAAAAAAAGATCAAACTGGTACGTTTTGGAGGCTGATCTCCAGTCTTTGGTGACAACACCAGAAGGGAACATCATCAGGAAGACTACTGAAAATGTCAACCGTCCATTCAGGGCACCACCAACGATGATAAAGGCTTACTGTGATCCCAGCATTGTTCTATGTTCCACAGGACCAAGAGAAAAGTGTTAGGACATGATTCCTACCCATGACTAGCTGGAGAGGTGAGACAAGGAAACAACTAGAGAATCATAAGAAAATATTAGACCAATCTTACGCATGGAAATAAACGAGATAATTGTGGCTGACTAGTCATTAATGATTGGTGGTTCATCTGAGTAGTTATTAGTCTCACAACATTTGATAGAGAGGGTAAGTCTAAAATCAGACACTGAAGGCACGACACAGCTGGACTGTCCTGACGAGGAGAAAGTAGATTATCATAGGAAAAGCCCGGACAAGGGGACAGAGGAAGCGGATGTGAGCACCAGAGGCAGGATTCATCAGGTACAGCGAGAACTTGCATCAAGAGTAAACGGTTGATAAAGTTGTCCAGGTTATATGGAGCCAGAGGATAGAGGCCTTTGACGTTAAATAAGATATCAGAATTTGAAAGGTAACAGGGAGTCAATGAAATTTACTGTGAGTGACATAACACAATATTTAAGTATTTGATTCCCTGATAGTTTTCATAAGTAACTCCTGAAATTAATTCAACCAGAAAGATAGGTACCTTATAAATAAAATTATATCCGCCTTGGAATAGTGGGAAGAATGACTTAACACTGCATCAAATGAGGTTAATATTCTCTACAGGGACAAAAATATTTAAACCAAGAAATCCAGACTACTGATTTAAATCTTGATTTAAACAAATTTAATTTCCACTAAATTTAGAAGGAAGATTGTGGAATTAAGACTTTTTAGCCCAGGAAGATGAAGACTGAGAGAGGTTGTGAACTCATAAATGGAATCAGTTTTATCTTTATAGTTTATAAAGTCCTTTCTATATATATATTAGTTCATTTGCCCTTCACAATCACTTGTGTACGTGAAGCAGAGCAGATATTTTTATCTCAATTTTTCAGATGAGAAATTGAGATGCCAAAAGTTAAGCAGCTGTCCAGTTTTAAAGCAAACCAGAACCAAAAATTTGGATTCTTGTCCTCTACAACAGAAGAAAATAGACTCTTTTTTCAGACAATTCAGAATATTAGGAGTTGGGTACATGTTAAAAGCTGAAAGAAACAGTAAACAATATAATTTATAAAGTACTATCTTTCTTAGATATGGCAGTATGGTAGGAATAATCAAGTGATTATCAAAAAAGCTGAATATAGTTCCATATCTACTACTAATATGCAGTAGGTGGCTATGGATAAACTGTCTTATCTCACTTGGTCAGTTTCTCAATCAGTAAAATGAGGAGGGCAGAATGGAAGATCCTCAAAGTCCTTCTGCTTCTAGAATTCTAGGATCTCTTGTGTGTGCATCACTCATTATTTCAAGAGCTGGCTGAATATATTTCAAGGGCTGAAAATACCAGGTCTGGCTGCAACCAAAGCAGTGTAGTAAAAAATACTGCACAAAGCAACGCAGTAAAAAATATATGGTTAATAGATGAATGTCAGATTAACTGAATGAATGGATGGCTTAGATCATGGTACCATTTCCAAGGTTCAGAGACTTCTTAGGGGTCCATAACGTCCTGGTGCATTGGATGGAGTAGATCAAAATCCCATCAGATTCTCAAAGGAAACTAATGACTTGAAAACAGTTAATAACTCTTGTTTGGATAAAGGAATAAGTCTTAGTTGCTAGAGAAATTTAGGTAATCAACTCTGGCCATCTGAGACTACCATCATATGAGTAACTATACTTTTTCCTTAGGTTAATTCATGATATTCCTCTCCAAGGTGGAAAACTCGACTGAATGGACACTGTTCTAACCTAGCATGGTCTTTGCTATATTTCTTTGGCATGGAAGGGAGATAAATCCTAAAAGCTTTTTGTCCTTTGAAAAGGAAAATTTCAAGATACTGTCTTCCTAAAAATAAGAAACAATATCTCTGTGTTGGGTTTCTCATGTGTTCACATTTGACGGTAGAAAGTGAAAATATGCCAACATTTAACTCCCTAGAATATGACTTACGATGTTTCACATACTGCTTCCTTCCCAACTAAGTGGCACTATCCCCTTTGGGCTGTCCAGTGAAAACAGCATATATATGCATTATGGGCTGAGTTACATCCACCTAAAATTCATGTGTTGAAGTCCTAACTCCCAGTACCTCAGGATGCAACTATATGTGGAGAAAGTCTTTAAATAGGTAATTAAGTTGAAATGAAGTCATGAGGGTGGCGACTAATCCAATATGACTGGTGTTCTTATAGAACATTAGGACACAGACACACACAGAAGAAAGACCATGTGGGAACACAGGGAGAGGACAGCCATCTATAAGCCAAGGAGAGAGGCCTCAGAAGAAACCAACACTGCTGACATCTTGACTTTGGACTTCCAGTCTCCAGGACTATGAGAAATAAATTTGTGTTGTTTAAGTCAACTAGTCTGTGATACTTTGTTAAGGCAGCCCAAGTAGAGTGTTAGAGCCACAGATAATGCCGAAGCAGGGTGATTTAACATCTTCTCCAGTTCTTCCCTAAAACATGTCTCAAAATACACACCTCTGGCCCTACCATGCTCCATAGAGCTTAATGAAGTCCTTGACTAAGTATCCCATGACTTTAGCATTCTTCCTGGGACATAAAATTAAGTTATAGGCTTTGTAGTTAAAACACCTTAATTGACTAGTTATTTTAGTGAATTTACTATAGAAAATGTCTCTTAGAGGTTTAAAAAATTGAAGATCAACTTAACAGTGAATTAATGTTAACAGTCATATTTTACCCTAGGAGTATAAAAATTTGCGTTAAAATGAAATGTACTGAGAGATATCACACAGGGAGGTAGTAAAGCCCACATTCATCATGGTAACAGAGATCCATGCTATCTGTTCTTCAGTGAGTTTATTAAGAGCCTCAAGCACACAATGGCTATTTGATTATTTTTAAAAAAGACATTGTTATGATATTTGTCAGTATTGAAAGATAAAAGATTTTTCTAATCAAAAGAATAAATTAAATTTTAATTAACTGAAAGCTCTTGAAAGTTCTTGCATCTATCATTTACTTCTTATACAGAATCAATCAGCTGCTAAACCATACGTGCATTTATGAACTATCATCTATCTTCTTTCTCTTTAAATCAAATAAAAAACTGATAAGCACAAATTTTCATACAGCTAATTAACAGAAAATAAAATTTAGAGTTCTAATTTTCTTATTTCATCTTTGCATACTTTAACCCCCTACCAGAAGAATGAATAATTCTTAATGTTTCAGAAATATCAGCCCACAGCAGGTCTTTCTAGAATTGATTATTTTACAAACGCATTGTCACATTTCAAAAAGCCAAATTAATGGCAAATGAGTTATGCTGAAAGCTGGGAGTGCTCTTTATGTAACAGTGAGCATCTAATTAAATTACAGATATTGGAGTGTCCTACAGTATAAATTATTTAAAACACCATATATACACATAACCACCACTGCAATAAAAAAAGCTAATACCAAAAGAGAAATTAAATCCTTTTAATTGCCAAATTGCTCTTAAGCTGTCATACAAGAAATGCAGAGTGGATTATTATGAGCCAACAAATTTTAAAGTTCATAACAATAACTACAAAATTTTGTCTTTTGAAAAAAGAAATACTATAAAACATTATGGAGGAAGGAAATCGGACTTCTTTCCATTAGGTTTCCCCTAGCATGGTGACTAAAAAGGCTACAAATTTGACAGCCTTTATAAATTGAAGCAAAATCTTAAAAATCATAGATGGACACTCTTTTTTGTTCTATTGTTGGTTAAGAGCTCAATTTTTGGAAAGTCGTTCCTTTTCAACAATTAACATAAATATTTCCACTGGGAAAAGGACTTTGAAAGAAAGTATTTTCTTAAAAATTCACTTAAAAAATGTAGACATTTTGCACTATCAACATATTTCACCCAATGACTGTATTTTAATGGGAAAAAATGCACTTACGTATCATATACATTGAGTAGCCAGTTGAGACACATATCCACACAGAGAGGAACGTTGACCAGATTTTTATGCATTTGTTCAAGGCCATCATAAATTGTTGTCAGACAGTTGATGACATCTGGAACACTAAGAAGCTGATCGTTTTGGTTCAGCTTGTGCTGTTTGAAAACTTCATTTGTTGTATTCAACTCTAAGAGATCCACTAATCAGGTGAGAAAAAGGAATATGCACAGTCATTACATTATAGAACAACACTGAAACAAAACCACTGCCAGTCTTGAGTTTTTAGCTTGATTCTTCAATTTAAGAATCTATCCTTTTTAGCTAATTTCAATTTTTAAAGAAATAAACAGCATTTCCATTCTTACATCTCTAAACTCTTCTTTTATCCACATCTCTTATGTTTATGCTTTTGAATCTAAACTCTGCCACTTTTCAATATGACCTCGCTTTTCACTCTTTGGAATGTAAATTTTTCCACCTTTACTTTTGTGGCTTTCCTCTCTTCAGCTTCTTTGTACTTTTAAATGTAGGAAAGTATAAATCTCTAAGTCTAATCCTAACGGTAGAACAGCTAAAATACGACACTGCTTTTTCTCCTCACTTTTGAGAACAGCCAGCTCACCTCTCATTCATCCTTTATATCACTGTGTAACTCATCATTCTTAAACAGTTTCTCCACATGCACATCATGAGATACAAAGTTCACTGAAGATATTCTGTTAATAAAACAGGTTTGGAGAAAAATAATAGTTCTCCGCCACCTACTGAATCAAGCTTGATCTGTAAGGCCCTCAAAATCTGGCTCTAACCTGGGTTGCTTCCCATGATCCTTTGGCACATAGGCAACTTGTAGCTAGGTAGGATTAGAGGAGGTTCACAGTACAGGTCCACCCGTCCACGGCTCTTCATGTATTTGCTCCCATTCCTTGCCCTTCATGGACAGAACCTCTACAATGGGCATAGGGTGGGCACATAAGGATAAAGTGGAGCCCTGCTCTCGAAGATGGCCAGTCTGAGAAGGAGGATAAGCACACTGATAACTTCACTAAAAGGGGTGGAAATGCCCTAAAAGAAGAAGACGTAAGTTTCTATGAGAGCTATTACCACTAGGGGAGTGGAAGCAGCCTAGAAAAAGCTCCCTGGAAAGGTGGGATTTGAAATGGACCTTAAAAAATAGCTAAGATAGGGCTTCCCTGGTGGCGCAGTGGTTGAGAGTCCACCTGCCGATGCAGGGGACACGGGTTCGTGCCCCAGTCCGGGAAGATCCCACATGCCGTGGAGCGGCTGGGCCTGTGAGCCATGGCCGCTGAGCCTGCGCGTCCGGAGCCTGTGCTCCGCAACCGGAGAGGCCACAGCAGTGAGAGGCCCGCGTACCACAAAAAAAAAAAAAGCTAAGATACAAGAGAGATCCATATAAAGCAAGGAAAGAATTCCAGGAAGAGAGAACTGCTCGAAAAAAGACAAGAATTCAAGGAAGTCTGGGCAGCTCTGGGAACCGATGATGGCAGTGTGGATGGTGTGTGGTCACACATGGGTGGCACATAGCTACCGTGAGATAGACACACCGAGCTCAGGGGGCAGGCCATGTTGGCCTAGGGGGCGCCCTCGAAGGCCAGGAGGAAGAGGTTAGACAAAGAGAAGAACAATACATAATCTTTCCCTTCAATCAACTTTGAGTCATTCATTAGCTAACTGAAAACAGGAAAACATACTAGATTATCAAACTGCCATGTATCTATACATTTACTGAGTGTGGAGATGACTCTTCTAAATCTAAACACGTAGTTTGGAAAATTACAGAACCACATGAACTCTAGGTCTGCTCATGGAAATTACTGCTTTATAAAATTCTTCCCCATCTTCATACTTAACTTTTTAACGTTAAAAAAATAAACTTGGGAAACATTTTTTATATATAAACAACTACTTTCCCTTTGCACGATACACAAATGTTCCCTCAAAAGCATGACATATTTTGACAGTTAAGTAAAATGAACAAACAGTTTCCTTTGTATTTTTCTACTTTTAACCATTGAATAACCACTAATTTTGAATTTTTTTAAAAAATAAATTTATTTATTTATTTTTGGCTGCATTGGGTCTTTGTTGTGTGCGGGCTTTCTCTAGTTGCAGTGCGCGGGCTTCTCATTGCAGTGGCTTCTCTTGTTGAGGAGCATGGGCTCTAGTCGTGTGCGCTTCAGTAGTTGTGGCACACAGGCTCAGTAGTTGTGGCTCGCGGGCTCTAGAGCGCAGGCTCAGTAGTTGTGGTGCACGGGCTTAGTTGCTCCGTGGCATGTGGGATATTCCCGGACCAGGGCTTGAACCTGTGTCCCTTGCATTGACAGGCAGATTCTTAACCACTGTGCCACCAGGGAAGCCCTAATTTTGAATTTTTTAAAGACATTTATGAAATGTGTCTACTCTAGCTGCTTAAATACCATAAAATGATTTTTTTCCCCAAATTATCTACAATGGAAAAGAACTGCTTTAAAATTATGCAGATTAAAATTATTTTTAAAACAACTCAACAGAGAGGTCATTTTTTTTAAAAGAGAGAAAGACACAAATATAGAACACACACGTCTGGACAAAAGATCAGTCCGTTTCCTCTAGATGTCAAATACATCACTGGTAAAATTTCAGCTAATTACAAAAGTAACCTGTGTACGCTTCACATGAGTTCGAGATGGTGTCAGAAAAAAAAAAAAAAGAACCATCTGGAATTTTCATTGTCATTTTTACCTCATTTCTTGGCACTGTACACTATTTTCAATTATAAACTTCCAGAGGGCAGGAGTAAAATTCAAATTCATTCTTCACAGTACTTGACAAAGAGAAGTGCTTAATAAATGACAGTGGCCACAGAGCTATAATTCCTCACAGATATAAAGAAACATATTCAAATACTGCCAAAATGCTCTAAGTTTTCTGAATTTCAACACTAATTATGCCAGCAACACAGCACTGCTATTACATCCCTACATGGCCTAAAGGTGACAAAAGACCAAATTCCAAAAAGACCACTTCCTGAATCAGGCTGTCCTTGTATTTCTTCTGGAAAAGCCTCCTTTGTGATACACTTTGTAGCTGTGACAGTAATTTGCCACATCTCACAGACTATTATGTCTTCAATTTTTAGTGATTTACTCTGACACTTTGCCTTCGTGCTTAAGCCAGGAATACATCTCCCTGAAGTGTGTCACATTTAGGTACCTTTAAAGACTGACTACATTTAAGTCACAGAAAATTATGATTATCTCTTTTCAAAGGGAGACAAATGACAGCTCAGTCATGCAGCAAATGAAACAAATAGCAGAATCACTTTCTACCAACTTTCAGGCTTTTCTTTAAGCCCACAATGAGGCAAAGGGGGTTGAATGGAATTGGATCTTCATTCTCCTGTTCTGCAAGAACACACACTGTTTAGCATCCGACCTTGGGCTTCTATGACTCTCCTCCTCTCTGTTTGACTGTCCCTTCTTAGCACCTTTCCTATCTCCTCTTCCCCGGACAGCTCAGAAATGTCAGTGGCACTCAAGGTCTCATGTCTGCCCTTTCCCTCTATAAACCTGATGCTCTCATTCACTTTCATTACTACAGTTATTACTTCTCTCTGGATGACTCCAGGTTCTGTTTTCTCATCCTGATCTCCTGCTTGAATACCTGATCCACATTCCCGCTGCTTTGTTCCCAACCAGAGCTATAGTATCGTCTTCCAGGAATCTCCACCTTAATATGTACAAATAAAGGTCTTACCTTTTTGTTATGCAGAAATCCAGTAATGCTGTTACTACACAGACCATTAGTCTACAAATCCCAAGATATCCTACCACTCTCCTTCTTGCACACTCTGCAATCTATCAAGTACCAAATCCTCCCAATTATTAGCTCTCCTTCCTCCTTACAAATCCATGCCCTCATCTCCCCTCCTATGCTCAGCCTCCATCACCTTTCACCTGAACTCTACTTGTCCTCTCTTCCCTTGGTCCTTTGATCTTAGATATTGTCTAACGCATTACATCCACGACTGGCCCTATGTCCTAACTTACACAAAACAGAAAACTGTTCTATAGCACCCCAATCTGTAAAGAAAATATCCAAACATTAAACACAACATTGTGAGAGCTTGAGGAACAAAAAACTAAGAGAATCAGAGAAGATTTCGTTAAAAATGACCTTGAAACTGGACCTAAACTGATTTTAAGGACATTTCAGAATACTGGACAAACTAGCTAATAAGCTACTCCATTTAGACTCCATTATTACATGATGTTCCCTGAACTCCATCCAAGCCTTTGATTCTTATGAATATAACTCCCTTCCTTCTTACCCTTGATTACAGCCATGTGCCTAAATCCTGTGCCTAAATCCTATGTGGCTTTTAGATCCTGGCTGATATACTTCCTACTCAAGGAAGCTTTGCCTTACTCTTCACAATGAAGGGAATCTCTGTCAGTATTTCCCTTTGGCTTCTCTGTTGCTGCCTAGCACATAAAGTTTTTAAATCAAAACACAAAAGAATATGTATAATATATATGTGTGGTCTAAACAAAAATAACAGAACAGGCTCCCATTAATTCATTACACAGCTATAGAAATAGGCTATCACTGTATGTTGGAAGCTCGTTGGAAAAATCTCCTTAATTACATCCCCTCACAATCACAGGGAGAACCACTAATCATTGTATTTCACTTTAAATTTCTGAAAGTATATATGTGTCCCTAAATAACAGAGCACTTAGTTCTGCCTGGTTTTGAACTATATAAATAAATGGAATCAAACTGTACAAATTTCTTCTGCTACTTGATTTTTTTCACGCAACTTTATAATTCTAAGATTCCACCATGTTGATGCTGATTACTAGTTTATTTTTGCTGCTGTATATCATATTTATGAATATGCCAAAATGAAACAAATGTTACTATTAATAAGTGCTGCTATAAATCCTATACATATTTCCTGGAGTACTCCGATAATTTTCAAACTCAAAGCATTCACCCATGGGGACTTCCCTGGTGGCGCAGTGGTTAAGAATCCGCCTGCCAATGCAGGGGACGTGGGTTTGATCCCTGGTCCAGAAGGATCCCACATGCTGCAGGGCAACTAAGCCCGTGAGCCACAACTACTGAGCCTGTGCTCTAAAGGCCGCGAGCCACAACTACTGAGCCTGCGTGCCACAACTACTGAAGCCCGTGAGCCTAGAGCCCGTGCTCCACAACAAAGAGAAGCCACCGTAATGAGAAGCCCGTGCACTGCAACAAAGAGTAGCCCCCACTTGCTGCAACTAGAAAGAGCCCGCGCATAGCAACGAGACCCAACGCAGCCAAAAAATAAATAAATGAATAAATAAATTTATAAAAAAAAAATCATTCACTTGTGTCCTAGGAGACTGCTCTGTGCCAGAGATTGTATGAGGCCTGAAGTGGAGAAGAAAGCAGACTCACTCCTCACATAAAAGATTAGTTCATTTGGAGAGACAGACAGTAAGTAAGTAAATACATAGAATATCAAATATCATGACAAGTGCCACATAAGAAAAGAACGGAACCTATGACATGGAAAATCAGGAGTGACCTAGTTTGGAGTAGAGTAGCCAAGAAAGACTCATTAGAGACGGGTGAGTTAAACTAGGACCTAAAAAGGAAAAGAACGCACCAGCCACAAAGAGCTAAGACAGGAGCTCTTCAGGCAAGAGGAACAAAATACAGAGGTCACCATTTCAATGTCCACTAGAACTGTGAGAGCCCGCCGTGGGCCATGGTGAATGGAGAGACCGGCCAAGGCAAAGGCCGTTCTGTGCTGAGGGCAGCAGGATCTGTTGTAAGCAGGGAGGTTGTGTCCATGTGTAACGTGCTATCTCCAAATTTACGTTCCTTGAGTGTGGGAACCAAGTCTTTTTATGTTGTTTTATCTCTTGCACAGTCTTGGAGTCCGATAAATGAATGAACAATGACAGTAACAACAGTGTGCCCTCTTTGTTAGGACACTGTGCTGGGTGGAGAGTCACGTGAAATGAGAGGCAACCGTTGACCTAAAGCAGGTGTCGACACAGATGGGGCAATTTTCCTCACATTATCTGTCACACAAAGCCACGCAAGAGGTGCTGATGGGAGAAAAAGTCATTACAGGCCATCATAAAGTTCTGAAAAAACTGGAGGCAGGTGGGATTAGCTTGTAAATGTTTCCAAAAGAAGTAAATTTTTAACAGAATTTGGGAGGACTAAAGGGTTACAGACGATTGCAGAGGAAGAAGGGTCATGGCATTTCGAGTAAACAGAAAGGATGGGAGAGGAAGAAGCAGATTAATCATAAACAGGTAGCTGGGTCAGTGGTGCCAAGGCCCCACTAGGAGAGCACTGGGGTCAGGAGGCAGCGGGGAAAGTGGCAGCCAGGTGGCCCTAAGGACATCACCTCGAACGTTTACAATCGAACACAACCCAGCATGTTTCTAAGTGTGCGTTACTATATGTCGTTTAGTTTAGAGGTGGGAGGCATCTCTCTTCTGCTCCTCTCTGGTTTGGAGGGATGAGCTGAAGGATGGAGTTTTTTCTTTAGGACTCAGAAGAACCCACAGAAGAAAACAGCAAATGCGTTAATATGTTTATCTGCCCAGAAGTATTACTAAAAACTGGGCCCATGTTCACAGTGATACAAAGCAGTCTCCCATCAATGGAGATTTTGTGGCTCAGTCATTTGTCCTCATTTTATAGCTCATCAGGCCTGAGAAGCCCTTCCAGGTCTGTCAGCTAGATTCTGGACATGCAGCTGAGCCTCTTTCAAAACTGCTGTCACCCTGGCCCGACTGAGCTCACTGAAATCCCTTCTGAGTGCTCCTAATTCACTTCCTATTCCCTTACGGCTCAACGTACAGACCACGAGCCAGAGTGTGCTGGCTTTGTATTTTGAGACTGGTCATTCCGCCATACTTGCTGTGACCACTACAACCTGCCAATGATTTCTGGGGCTCCAAGGATTACGGGCTTCCACGCCATCTCAGCCTCTTGTCCATCGCCTCATCTGGAGGTGTTTTTCAGCCCTTCAGACAGCTCTTCCACACGTAGCTTGTTTCTCTTATTCTAAAGCTTTGCGTTCCTATATTTTCTCGGAATGATTCTACGCTTCTCTTTCCTCAGCTCTCTTCATGTAACCAGCTTAAAATGTATTTCTAATTTCTACTGACTTACAGAGCAGGTTTTTAACCTTAATATATCATTTTTCTAAGGGTATTCTGCAAAGCTTCACTGAAGAGCCTAGACGTACAACAACTGTTAACAAGAGGCAGCAAACAGGACTATTTGGAATTATTCAAATGATGCTGTTGTAAACGTATAGGCAAATGTTACTTTCCATATTAACTACTGACAAAGCCTAAACGTTCTTTGAGTAGACTCAATCATTAAAACTGCAAGCACAAATAGAATCCAGACAGCTGAAATCTACACTCTATTACAAGCATTCATATATATACTTAAATTTAGGTTATGGGGAAAGGAATAATCCTTTAGTAAAACTATCACAGACTATCACTCTGAACATACTCTCTACAGGTTAAAGTTCATGTTGATAACATTCAATGTCTCAAGACATGTTTAAATGAACACAGAGCCCTTTATCTAATATTCTAGGTACCAGTTCAAATTTGGGTCAGGAATGCCATTTTTCAGTGTTCCTTTATTATATGATTGCACTGAATCGAACTGTTTGGAATCCTACACTTGCAAATGAATCCAAAGTACTAAAAAGGCAATGATCTACTACTTTGATTCCTTGATTTAATCCTTTTAAATTGGGCGGCAGCATAATTTTTGAAAAAGCTTTTCATGTGACTCCTGTATTTTGGTTAATTTCGTTCTCCAACTGAGAATGGCATCTGCTCATTGGTTTTACTACTGCACGCATGCTGCTGGTGCGAATAATGAAGCATTCACAGAAACACAGCCAACTCCTTGAGCGAGGTACACTGAAAAGCAGATTAACTCCACACACACATCACCCTCTTCATTTATCTTGGTCTTAAAACAAAACAAAACAAGAAAGGCAATCCAAATAACAGAGTGATTAACTTCGGCAGGATAAACTCACAACATAGTGCTTTTTGTAGTCTTCGGATTTTGATGGCTGTACGGTAGGCAGAGAAACGTACATTATTCAGGTCAGCTGAAATGGGAAACAGAACACATTCAAAACATGCTTATGATTTAACTTACATTGAATGGCAAGAATATATTTGTTTACTTCAGTGATGGAAAAGTATTATGTCTGTTCACATGAAAAGGTCTATTCCTAAAATCTACAACATTGAAGAAAATAATTAAATGTTCATGAGCACCAGGGTGAGATACTTTCCAAAGCAGTGCTACACAGATTTCAAGAGAGCATTTTCAAAAAGGAAATGGAGGGAAATGAGGAAAAGGAAACATAGCCTGTTGACTTTCCATGGCCTAATAAATACATCGCACTGTAGGCCGAGGGCCCTGCCTTCTCTACTGCTAAGAGGGATCCTCCTCCAGGGCATTTTCCCCAAGGACAATCAGTTTTCTGTCAACTAGGCTGTCCATCTCACTACTCACAAAGCTAGTCTTATTTCTATGCTCCTTCTGTCCTGATTGATTTGCTTCCTCTGCCCTTTTATCAATCTGGTTAAAATTATACTATAATCAATACTCAAATCTTTAGAAACAATAGATTAACTCCAGTTAATAATATTGTATATATAAAAGTTGCTAAAAGAGTAGATCTTAAAAGTTCTCATCACAAGAAAAAAAACTATGTAACTATGTTTGATGATGGATGTTAATTAGACTTAACTGTGGTGATCATTTCACATATATACAAATATCGAATAATTACGTTGTACACCTGAAACTAATATATTGTTATATGTCAATTTTATCCTAATTTTTAAAAAATCTTAAAGATTTAGCATCAAGTTGAGAAAGAGAAGACACTGGAATTTCTTTCTCTGTCCCCTTAAAGAGAGAGTATCCATATGAGAGCCTAGAAGAGTTAGAAGAAAACTCAGAAATCATCAACATTGGCCTCTTCGTTTTACCAACTAAACAATCCAGTGGCTTTTCTCTTGCTTGATCAACCTTTGCAGCTGTCCTCACCTACCCGAACAGAAGCTCACATAGAAGCCTGATATTTAAAGAGATAAAAAGGAGTGCCCCCTCCTTGCTGAAATGGGAGTGGGCATGAGAGCTTTGGGGTGCCACTCTCCCTCTCCAGCAGCACCTTAGCTCCCCCCAAAAGAAAACTCTTTCAAAGCCACTGAATGACCTAAGGGAAGCAGCTAAATAATCAGTTCAAAGTCACATTCTACTAGAAATCTACAAGGTCATAATTCTCATCTCACGTGTTTTCATGCATTCTTATATTAAAATGAATTTAGCTTTTAATGACAACCTAGACAAAATGAAACTAGGCAAGCTAATTTAATAATATTTACTAAATAAAAAGTGAGTGAAAAGCAAATTTAAAGCACTGGATTAGAGGCTGCTGTACTCTAATTGTTTTTGTTTTCACTCAAAGCTGAAGTTTAAGATGACTCAATATGAGAGACGTAAAACAAATTACACTCCTTTTAAAATCAACCTTCTTTGGCTCACACCATTTCAAACCCTGCATTCTCTTAAGAAGAAAGGTAAAATCTGTTTATTGCATTGTCCTTAGAAATTCAACGGCTTTCACATGCCCATGACATGATCCTTTAAACATAACATGCCATGTAAGGAAAGATGGTGACTAGTGTCCATTTAAGAATATACAACTCTCAGTTGTTTAGGTTAATTCATTACTATTAACTAAAATAACACTCACCAAGAGATTGAAAGAGTTCAGTCATTTTAGGATGATCCCAAGAGGTTGTCTGTGTTTGATGACTGGAAAAAAATAGTAATATATTTAAATAAAAGAATGTATAAAATAATAACTGTCACACAGAAAATATGCAAATAGGATTTTTATTCAAATTTTTAAGAATACATGCAAAATTATCCCCCGATGGATCACTCAGAAACCTGATGCCCAGTTATTACTTAATATATAAAACAGATTTTTATTTGAGCAATTATATCATGAAACTATGCATGAAATAATTTGCTTTATCTATTTCAAAAAGCATTACAACTAAAGATTAAAACCTAGATATAAAATGTGACTGTCATGGACCCTGGCGCCTCAGCCTTGATGTAGCCAGATCAGCGTAGGCTCCAGAATAATTCTACTCATGTTCGGTAGATACAGATTCTCATTCAGAATAAATCCTCTGAGAGCAGAAGTGCTCTGAAGACTTGCTAAACTTTAGAAGTCCTAATCAGATTTCTAAAGAACAGAGAAATAGTTTAACTGTGAGTAACGTCTCCACCTCACAATCTACTGAGTCTTCCCCCTCTTTAACCTTGAGTCCTTCTTTCTTCAGTGTAAATGTGCCCTTTTTCCCTGTGGGGACTCACTCAGAAACCTAGAGTTGGTACAAAGCTTATCTTAAGTGAGTCAACAAATGCAGAAAGAAGCCTTGTCAGAGCTTCCTTTATCTGACTTAAAAGTAGCATCTTCTTGGAAATGAGGCTACCGTAAAAATCCCCTCAGGAGAGTTTCAGGGCTATGAAGAAGACAAAAAACCACTAGCACCTGCACAAACAAACATTATCACAAACTTTCTTATCTCATGTTTGCTCTCCTAAAGAAACACATATCTTTCCTAAAGAAACCTACTGGTTCTTCTCATAGGAGCCTTTTCTCCCCAATTCCTTTCCCCTACTACATTGAATATATAAGCCCCAAATTCCAACCTCCTTTTTGAGTTACTCATCACTGTATGCAGATTGCACCCATAAATAAACTCTTTTCTCTTGCTAATTTGCCTTTTGTCAGTTTAATTCAGAGGTCACCAGAAATTGAACCTAAGAGGGTAGAGAAAAAAAATTGTTTCTCCTCCCTGACATGCTCTTCATGAGTTTCTGGATTCTCCACTCCCCTTACATATGTGTTTCTCTTTTGTCATTTTAACTTCACACTCCTCTCTCAGCTCTCAGACTCCCCTGGTTAACCAGTATTCTTTATTGGTATTGGAACAGTTTTCTTCATGATCCTTATTCTTCACTTTAGAGGCAAGATTTTATACTTTCTCTTTTTCTGTAAATTCCAAAACTAATTAGAAGTTCTGGGGAATAAGGTAAGGGTAATAATACAGATGAATGTAGTGCTTACATTAGGTTCCTTCTCTCTCTCTCTCTGTGTGTGTGTGTGTGTGTGTGTGTGTGTGTGTGTGTGTGTGTGAACAGCTCTTCAGTGGGTCAGTGGCCTTAGTTAAAAATAGTTTACTGTCCATTATCTAGGTCAGAATAGAGTAATAACACTTAATAGTACTCCAAAGACTTCTTGGATGACACTCAGTTTTTATAAAACTGTTTAGTAAGCTAAGTGAAATTGCACAGTACACAAGAGACAGTGATATTAAAATATTCATACAAGCAAATTTCAGGGAAATTAATGTTTAAAACCTATGCAATATATCAAGAAGTGGGGCATGTAACTGCGAAAAGAACATAATCGATGTTATTGTACACAGGTAACAGAACCCCCAAACAACTCATAATTTGCTTTGAAAAATACTTCAAGTTTAGATTTGAAATTAGGTATGTAAAATGTCCTGGAAATTCCAAAATCTCAAACAAAATAACATATGGTCAATGTGAAGGTCTGTCTCTGCAAGAGTTGGAAAGTTGTCTGATTCCTCTACCGGGTTCCTGACACCAATGGGAAGGCAAATATTTCCAAATATTTTGCTACCAAACACCAACCAAATCATCATTCTACCCTTTGACTAAATATCTAAATTGCTCCAAAGACCACAGAGAAAGCACCAAAGCTGTGTGCCCTGATATTTTTACTGTTCATAGTGTGGCCCAAAGCTTGACAGAAATGCAGAATCTCAGACCCCTAACTGTATGGAACCAGAATCTTCATCTCATCAAAATCTCAAGTGATTCATATGCACATTCAAGCTTGAGAAGTACTGACGTAAAGGGCTCCTAATACATGAACGAAAGTACAAAATAAAAATAGAAAAGACATCTCCAAATTTTGCTAATAAAACAACCTCCTCCCTACTATTAATAAGAATTAAAGAAGAAAAAAAAAGAATTAAAGAAGGATTTGCTGAAAATACAGTATAATCGAAAGAAATTCATCACAGGCTCCCAGTTTTAAGAGAGCCTACCAGTATTCACTTGATCTCTTGTCTCTTCTCTGGAGTAATTTCAATCCCCATAGCAACACTACTGCTCAGAGATGGACATCCCATCGTGAAGGACCAAACCAGGCTCGAGGACCAAACCAAGGCTCAAGAACCAAACTAAAACTAGGAGTAATGCAGAGCCAACTTTATACTGAAACAACAAATATAAGTACACTTTCTCTAGAATCGCAAGTGTTGTGCTTTGGCAAACAACCTCTATGGTACCACAAGGGACAAACACCACGAAGCAGTCAGACAGAGGATTGAGAATTCACTGAGAACACCCGCTTGCTAATGGCTCTTTTTACTGAAACCACCACTACGAGCTGAGGGAACACACACATTTGGCAAACAGATGGAAGGAGGGAAACGGCACCTCCCTTTGTGAATTCAATACCAGTTGATTCATTAGGCAGAACTGCCAACGCTGAAAATAAACACAGCCTCTCGTTGCGAAAGTACAACTGCAGCTTACCAAACAGCAGTTAAAAAGAAAAAAAAAGTAGTAGATGCAGTTGGCAGTTGGATTTTCTTTCTTTCATTCTTTCTCTTTTGTAAGTTGCGGGGAGGGTTTTAAAGCAAAATCCACACTCAAGCCAAAGGCTCAAAGTATTTGAACAGCTGCAGATCGGTCAGCTCATCCTGCCAAAATGCTTCCACTCCTCCCAGAGGAGGCAACCAAAACAGAATAAAAGAAGCATTTTCCCCCCAAAATAACAACAGGTTAGGTTCTGGCCAATCTCAAATATACTCAAAGAGGGGTAGAACTTAATACTGTACAGCTTGATAAGCTATAAAGTAAAGTTGCAATTTTGTTCCTAAAGATCCTCTTTGTAAGAGGGAACAGACACAGGAATCTGTCCAAGAATAAAACGAAAAATTAAAAATCTAACCAAGCATCAATTAGGAGTTAAGTCCAAATCATATGAGGCAAACAACAGAGAGAATATGTAACATATAACTAACTAGGGTGCCCAGCCAGACCAGTTTTGCTTGCGTGGGGAAAAATGGTGACGCCTTTGATGTGGGCCAGAAATTAGTGAGTGATACACCTGTGTAGCTGAGATTATCTTTGGGCTATTTTAAACTCTGCAAAATGAAGAAAACTGATAGTAATGCAAATGGTATTTTGTCCACAAAAAATGCAAATTGTGTCCACTCAAATGCAACTGATTATTGTCCTGATGGATACTGACCAATTTGTCAGCTTTGCATCCATCCTTAATTCATTTTAGCATCCCTAACTTGACTATGAAGACTAGTACTTAGTATTCTCCTTGGAACCTGTTACAACTTCTTACCCATATCCTTATTAATTAGTGAGTTGAATGAAATCTTTGACACATGCTCTTTTTATATTTGTACAAGTCAAGATTTTACCTACTTTAAATTTTATTAAAATTTAAAAAAATTTTATTTTTAATTGAGATACAATTGGCATATAACATTGTGTAAGTTTAAGGCGTACAACATGTTGGTTTGATATATTTGTATATTGCAATACGATCACTACTGCAGCATTAGCTAACATCTCTGTCACATCACATAATCATCATTTCCTTTTTTGTGGTAAGAACATTTAAGGTCTAGTCTCTTAGCAACTTTGAAGTTTATCATACAGCACTGGTGTCTATAAATCACTGTGCTGCTGTGCATTAGATCTCCATTACCTAATTTTTAAAATTATCCTTCAACACCTAGGACAGTTCTGGTTTATACCTGCTGTCACATATGATTATTAAAGTGCCCCTGTACTCTTAACTGTCCCAGTTGGGATAACACATGACCCTAGAGTGTATGGACTTCGAGGAAATATTAAACCAGTAAGGTTAGTAAGTAGCATATGCTTCTACCTATTATTATTCATAATGTATTCTCACAAGCCACAGAAAGTTAAACACAAATAAGATTGTACACCAATGAATAGAACACAAAGAATGTTGTGTCACAACACTGCCCAGTCTATAAGACAATGAGCCAACAGCAATTTACATGTAACGTTGATAAGATACTAATGTCTGGGCAAAGACTGCTCTGGGGAAGGTACTTTTTAAACGCATTTGTTCTCATTAGAGTGGTCTCATTTTTTCCATTAAAAGATTTTGAGATGGGATCCTGGTTATCCAAAAACGGACACTTTGCCAAACACACTTACTTGTTACTTATCGATCCAATTTTATGTTTGAAACTGGATTTTGTGGGTTTTCCCATTTATCATTCCATTCCAATTTTAAAGGTGTATAAGAGAAAAAAATTGTAGGTGAGTGAGTTAATTAAAAATACAGGTGTGAGAAAAAGAATAGGTATAATGCTCTGGATAAGACAATCACAGAAAGAGAAATATTTCTTCTTTGCTGTACATAGTGAAAGAGAACACACTAGGTGAGGATGTATAACATTAATTACAGTAATAGTCTATTATTTGAGTGCTCGATTTGCACCAGGTACTCTTCTAAACTCTTTCCATGTGTAACCTCAAATCCAAACAATAATTCTGAGTTTGGTGCCAATATTATCCCCACTTTACAAATGAAGGAAACTAGGACACACTTAGACAACCTGCTCAAGGTCACAGTTAGTAAACAGTGGAAATGGAATCTGAACACAGATGGTCTGATTTAAAGCCTGAGTTCTTAATATGGAAGTGTACTTGCACGATTTGGGGTTTTAAAATATTTCTCATCAATCTGTCTAAATTTGAGTCTGAGGTCCATCATTATAATCATTACAAACAACCTCATCTCTCTTGCTTCTCTCACTCATGGCAAAACCCAAGCATGGATCAGCTCAATTACTTGCCTTCTCTGGACGGGAGCAGCTGTGCATGAATACAGCTGGAGAAAATCACTCAACAGACAGACTGATTCTACTTTAAGTATTTGACTTCAAACCTCAAATGTCCAAGTGCTGGCAAATGAACTACATTCCCTAATAAATGTGCCTCTAGAGACCAAAACAACAATCTACTACAGCCATTTCTTTCCCCAAACCTAAGTATGTTTCCCGGCCTGCCTAAGTATCATTTAACTGGATCTCACACTTCATTGTAAAAACTAAAAACCATCAGACTAGAATTCCTTCATCTTCCCACCACTAAATCAATAAACTTCCCTCCATCTGCCAGATTGTCTTTTTTCCCCCTTTTTAAAATGAGGAGTGATCCCCTCTCCTATGAAAGGTTCTTCCTAAAGATTTCTAAACAACTCTTGTGCAGTTAATCCACTAGTCTCAATAAGACTAGTCTCAGAATGTAAATGTTGAAGGGTCTGCCATCCTTAATATCTCTCTCTCTCTCTCTCCACCCCCCGACAACAACATACCCCCTGTCTTGCATCTATATTTCCTGCTAGCTAGCACCCCTTTTCTCTTCTTTGCAGACAAAATTCTCAAATGAAGAGTCCACAGCCTCATGTCCCATTTAGGACTCAACCCACTTCTATTTGATTTCTAACCTCATTCCTCCACCCAAACTGGTCCTGTCAAAATTATCAGTAAACTCCATATTGTCAAGTGGAATGCCTGCTTTTCTGTCTTCAGCTCGCTAGACCTCTCCTCACAAGTCGGGGGGAATAAGGAAGAGACAATAAACTTCACAAGTAAGTTACACAGTATAGTAGAAGCTGAGAGGTGCTGTGTAAAAAACAGAATCTCCGGAATGAAGTTGACACTGGCGAAATGTAGGCTCTTCGAACACCCTCTTTACATATACTTATACAAGTTATATATAGGAATCAAGCAGGGCTCCCAAGTAATCAAATTTGCATTCAGGTGACTAAAGCATAAAGACAGAAAACACATTCTGGCAACCTGATGTGATGTCATTTATCTGAGTAATATCTTTTTAAAGACCTAAGAGGTAACATTTTGGAATTTTTAATCCCCTCGATCTTGGTTTCATCATGCATGAATATACGAAGAATATGGAATACTCCTATCAGTAATATTGATTCTTTCTCTGTGTGTGTGCTTGTGTGTTTGTGTGTGCTTGTGTGTGTGACCAGGGTTGAGGGGCCTCTGGGGAGGGGACAGGGGTAGCACATGAGAATGCTGTGTGAGGGTAAACGTGTATGTTCCTCAGGTTTTATGTAACTTCTTGAACCCTCGCAAACACTTCCTACCATTCTCTAGTCTTTTAAAGGCAGAAAATTCAAGGTTATACTTTTGGAAACATAAGAATAAATCTAAGGGAAAACTTAAAGTTTGACTGTCAACACTTCAAGAAAAAAAAAAACCCTTCTGTTCAAGATCCAAATAAGATAGATGATCCCACTTGGCAACGGATATCATAAAAGCACAACAGCTTCCTTAAGAAAATGCCATTGGTTTGTCATCAAAATGAAGACACAAATCAGGAAGACTAAATTGTAAACAATGGATAATTCCAAATCTGTTGGATTCAATTATAAAACTGCTGTTAAAAAGAAACAATAAGCCCAAAATGGAGTCACTTGTGCTACACCCCACCTAGACTTAATACCTAACCTCACTGCAGTTTCAGCCTCTCCCAGGAGTGGAATAAACCAATCAGTCGGGAATGTCCTGGTCAGCACTAGTGAGGGAATCTATATAATAAGACTATTGTATTCCCTTTCCCACAAAAGAAGATGTCCTGGCCTGAACCAGTCCTTTCTTTTATTTTGCTAATAGCTTTCTTGTTATCAGCCTCAGCCCCCCAGTTTCTACAAGAGCCTTCCATTTTGTACAATTCCTTGAAGCTCCTTGCTCTTTACTAGATGAGCTTCTGTCCTATTCATAGATCATTGAATAAAGCCAATGAGATCTTTAAATCTACTCAGTTGAATTTTGCTTTTTAACAATGTGCTTAAAAGTATTTCACATGTAGGATACAAAATAGAAATTGTATCTATTTCAAAGATACAATCATGTAAAGGGCTATAAAGAAACACAGGCTACAGCACACCCCAAAATACAAGTGTCAATACCCCAGGCATGAACGATAGAACAAGACAAGGTTTGTTTGAGTTTGTTTTTAAGTCGAGTAGTAGGATTAACGACCAAAATGGATATGCCTGGGTGTGAGAGGAGATTCAGGTGACACTTGTTTTGAAGGCACTGGAAGACTGTCTGGAAGAATAAACACTTAATAAATGCTGGGGAGCCTCTCATCTGGTAATCTCTCTACATGGACCCAGAACTCAGAGGGAGTCCCAATCCCACCCAACTCTACCCTCCTGTCTCTTTAAACCCTCAAACTAGGGAGAATCAGACCATCAACCAACACTCCTGCAGGTCGTCTGTTGTTGCACTGGGGAGCCCTGTACACTCCTGCTTGCGGGTGTTAACCGCAGAATTATGTTTCCACCAGAGTTCAGTTTATCATTGTATCCTTAGAGTTTGTTTTCAAAGCTGAATTTATATCATTTAGTTTTTTTAAATTTAACTACTTTATCTCTTTCACATATATTTTTAAATGAGAAATTAATTCTAATTTTTTCTATAGAGTTGTATTGAATCTTCTACTGTATCATTTCAGCTAATAATCAGTACAGAAAAAGATATTCTATTTATTTCACAATTTTCATATTATTACTTCTGTACTGTTGCTAATTGTAATGACTATTTAAAAATTTAATCAGTACAAATTCAAGTACAGATATCTTTTATTTTTCCTTCCCTTAATGACCCCTCAGTGATCTTGCCTGTACCGTATCGTAGACCTTTATTAATTGCATCCCTGATTCTAAAAATCACACTGTGTAGTAAGGCTGATGGTGCTGTTATAATTCAATGTAACTGAGTAATCTAGAAGATTTCAAGCCAAAACTGCACTTCATAGTTATAATAACTCCGGCACCAGCAACGTATGGATGAATGGCAGGAAAGATGGTATCTTCTTAAGTCCTGAACTAGTCAATGTATTTCTAAGACAGTGTCAACTCCACCTAAATTACCTCAACAAACTAGGACACTGGTAGATAATCTAGTAGTTGCCCATTTGGGGGCTGCTGCGCAGCAGGCGGTCTCCTGCTTAGTTTTCTAGTTAGCCAAGGTATGCTCCTCGTTTGTCTGAAGCTGCCTCCAGCTCCAGAAGGTTGAGCGATCCCAAGGTGCTTACATTCTTTCATAAAGCAATTTTATTCTTACCTCCTCATCAGCGGAGTTGGCCCAGTGAGGGTTTTTTTTTGCAGTATGCAGGCCTCTCACTGTTGTGGCCTCTCCTGTTGCGGAGGGGCACAGGCTCCGGACGCACAGGCTCAGCGGCCACAGCTCACGGGCCCAGCCGCTCCACAGTATGTGGGATCTTCCTGGACCGGGGAACGAACCCATGTCCCCTGCATTGGCAGGTGGACTCTCAACCACTGCGCCACCAGGCGAAGCCCAAGGCCCAGTGAGTTTTAAACATTTATTTTCAAGAAAAATAGTCACAGACCATTTCTTGGAAAAACAGACTCTCCAGTACATTCTCTTATATTTCTATTTCATTTATTTATTTATCACTAAAACCAAAAACACAAGCCCCATTTCTGGAAAGAGACTCAAAGTGTGTCCCAAGACTTCTCCACTTAAAATTCTGGAACCTAAAAAGATGCCCTCTCCCATCATGATTAAGGAAGAGGAGAGGGATGAAGGCTGCTCTAGGAAGCCTTTCAGAGAGAACTAGCTTCCATTATTAGAAATATCTTTGTTATGGATTTATTTTGTTCTGGGATGAGTTTCCTTAACATTTAAAGATAAAATGCTTTATGTTAATTTCTCTTTTTCTGTTGTTATACCTATACATTTGTTAGCTTTGATTTTCCAGTGAGGCTGGATATTTGAATTTCCCATTGCTGCCACTCCTCTTTGCTCTTATTTAGGGAAGAAATATTTCACCTACATCATCTAAGCAGGGTTCGCAATTCCTCTAAAGAAATAAGCATTACTTCTCTCCTTTAGACTGTGCATACATGAGACAAGTATATGCAGTTTATGCAAATAAATTGCATGACTGCTATAAAGAACAACTACTTGCTCTCCAAGATTTCATTTGTAACTATAAACGACATTTTTTTTTCTAGCAACTGATGGATTAGGGCAATAGAGGGTACCCTTGGGAGGCAAGACAGGGGTCTAAAACAGTACTGCAGGATTATCCATAATGAACACAAGGACAGAAAAGGAAATATAAAAGAGATGTAATAAATTGAGGGAAATCTTGATTTAGACCTATTCATAAGGGGGAGTTAGAACAAGGTAGAGACTGCAAGGTAGCGGTATTTGTAGATACAGATTAGTTTATTCTGGTTAATACATTATAATATTGAGGAATGTCAGTTGTAGAGAATGTGAGAGGTATTATCTATATAATCAGAGATGACGAAAGTGTTCATGTTAAAGCTGGGTGTGTGTGACTGCATTATAAAGAATTAAGCTTTGTACTTCAGATTCTAGTGGGAAAAACAAAGCTATAGAACTGGTGAGCTGTGAGCGAGACCAGAATCATCATTTGTACCAAGACAAAGTCACGCACTTGGGGTTTAGAGGAGACGCTGTAGAGGGAGAGAGGAAAACCATATTTCCTCATTATCCTTTACTAAATTCTATGAAGCAGGATGGCTTACTAACAGGCTGAATAAGGTAGAGAGTCACCTATGCTAAAAGCCCCTATAAGGGGACCTATAAGAAAGCTTTGTTGGCCAGGCTCCTCTCAGATGGAAATCTCCCCAGTGCCAGAAAACTCCAGACCTTGTGAATGAGCAAAGGTAGAGGAGGACCAGACAGTTTGCTCTCCCACCCCAGAACGCCTGTCATGATCCCACTGGCAGGACTGTGGAGAATGACATTTGCTATCGATAGAAAAGCACCTTTGTCCATCATCAGACCACAGTGTGAACCTTCCTTAATCATATATTTGGCCTACAGGAATTAGCTTATCGTGAATCCTACAGAAAAGGCAGTGTGCAGCGTTGGAGAAAGCATGGTCTTGCTCTTAGACAGCTCTGCACTTAAGTGTTGGCACATAGCAGATGCACAGTAAATGGTAACCAGTCTAGAGTGTGAAAGAAAGGATGTCTGCTCATACTTTCTCCACCTGACTGCACTTCCCTAAATATAATCCTTTACCCCACCCAAATTTTCCATGGGACTAAAAATTTCTGTCCTCTCCCTCCTCTAACACAGAGAACAGGAGGCAGCAGGTGCATAGTGGTCAAGGGCTCAGGCACTGGAGTCGGTCCCTGGGTTTGAATGCCAGCTCTTAGATTTCCTGGCTGTGTAATCTCAAGCAAGCTGTGTGTGTTCTTATTACCTAAGCCTTGCCTATAAATGGGGGTAATGATAGTACCTATACTTCACTGGGCTACTGTGAGAATTAAAAGAGATAACCCCTGCACAGGATTAGCACAGTGGCTGGCAAATGAATATTCAAAACATATAATTTATGACAATGACCATTATTATCACCCACTATGACTATTTATTAGTATTTTTTATTATTATTATTTTTGGATCAAAAAGAGAAGCAATGAGTTTTATATGACTAATATGACATGTTAAGAAAATTCAGCCCGACTTCCCTGGTGGCACAGTGGTTAAGAATCCACCTGCCAATGCAGGGGACACGGGTTCAAGCCCTGGTCCGGGAAGATCCCACATGCCGCGGAGCAACTAAGCCTGTGAGCCACAACTACTGAGCCTGTGCTCTAGAGCCCGCGTGCCACAACCACTGACCTGCGCTCTAGAGCCCGTGTGCCACAACTACTGCAGCCCACGCGCCTAGAGCCTGTGCTCCGCAACAAGAGAAGCCACCACAATGAGAAACCCACGCACCACAACAAAGAGTAGCCCCCGCTCGCCGCAACTAGAAAGCCCGCGCGCAGCAATGAAGACCCACACAGCCAAAAAATAAATGAAATTTAAAAAAAAGAAAAGAAAAGAAAAGAAAATTCAACCCAAGGCTTTTACTCATCATACCCTTTACACCTGAAACTCGCTGGATGTTAAGTTTTAGTTGAGGAAACGAACAACCTGTAGAAAGCACAACGCATGACCCAAAATGTACAGAGAAAGAGATCGTGCTTTTACAGTAGATCTTTGTACATTGTGAGGGCAGCAAGAGCCATTTCAAATTTTCTTAAATTGATGGAACAATGAGCTGTCATTAGACTATACTAGAAAAGAAAAATAATTAGATCAGCTTTGGAAAGTCTACCTTAGACGCAGCAAATATCATTTAAAGATATGAGTTTCAACTTAAGATATTAACATAGAGGGATTTACACTACATAGACCCTTAACGGTTCAGATCTATATTGTATCATTTTCTAGAAACAAATGAGTCATGGAGCCACGGCTGTACACCTCAAAATATTAATAATGAATTACCTAGAGACAAAGAAGTACATTGGGGAGCCATCCAAGTATGTCTTAACTATCCTATAAAATTAAAATACAAAATAAAAACAATTTGTCCTTCCCATTCTCTGCCATCTTTCTTGCTATATTCTGGCATTAGAGTATATAAAACTATACACTTAAATATTGAAAATATCTAATATTTCTACCTGAAGATTATTTTTTTGTTGGCCAAATTAATACATCCTAATATGCTCCAGGAAACTCTAGTTGCATGACAATCATGCGGTATTTGTTTCTAACATTTTTCTTCTACTTACTTGTGCAGCCATGCAAAGGGAAGTGTATATTAAAAGCCTTTTCATTCATCATTTACTTGCTTATTATTTGGGAATTAAATTTTGTTTTCATAATGATTTTTCATCTGGAAACACTGGTCTGTATAATCTTATCTCTAGTGACTGATGTTCCTTCTTTATAAGGAAATAAACTGTTAGGTTACACAACAGAGCAAATAATGAAAGAATCTGGTTAAACAAGTTTTCTAAAAATAAGAGAATTCACTCTATATACATGGGCAGATTTCTAAATATTTGACAATCCTAAGGCACTTAACACTAAAATTTTAGAATATTTAAGAAAATCCAATCTTTCACTAATGATGCTGAAAATATTTCAGGATGCTACAATCCTATAGGTCACATTAACAATATTGGTCATCAATGTATTATATATATTTTGAAATGCTGATTATAGTGCTCTAGCCAGTAAGATGCCCGATAAACCAGCTTTCACTCTACCTGTCTGCCCCATAAGAACCTTGTAGACTGAGCAAGGATACAATTCTGCTAGATCCTCTCAAAATTATAAAAACACTGAATTAGTGAAATTCGAACTTAGACAATGTAATTCTCAGTCACGTATAACCGACCTGGACATACAGAAATTCCTTTTAATAGTAATGTTGAAATGACAAATGGATTTTTTAAAGTGCCAAATCAAATAGATAACCATTGCATTAACATAAACAAGCAACAGATATGAAATTTGTTTTTCTTTTATTTTGGCCGTACCACACAGCTTGTGGGATTTTAGTTCCCCAACCAGGGATCAAACCCACACCCTCCACAGTGATGGCAAGGAGTCCTAAGCACTGGAACGCCAGGGAATTCCCGAATTTAGTATTTTCTTTACCTAGTAAGGACAAAAATATGCCTCCTGGATCCAATTTACATTTTTTAAAAATCAGATGATACAGAAGTCTAGGTCAATTCAGTAAATTAATTAACTTGATTAATTTGCATGGACTTCTAGATTTTGTATAATACATATATCAGTTTTCTATTGCTGCTGTAACAAATTACCACAAAATAAATGTCTCCCTGAGCTAAAAACAATTTGCTCTGTTGTGTAACCTAACAGTTTATTTCCTTATAAAGAAGGAACATCAGTCACTAGATCTAAGATTATACAGGCCAGTATTTCCAGATGAAAAATCATTATGAAAACAAAATTTAATTCCCAAATAATAAGCAAGTAAATGATGAACAAGGTTTTCAAGGGCTGTGTTTCTTTCTGGAGATTCCAAGAGCACATCCCTTTTCCTTGCTTTCTCCAGCTTCTAGAGGCTGTCTGCATTCCCTGGCTCATATCCCCGCCTACGACTTCATATAACCTAACCTATCCATATCCAAGGGTCAGGATATGGGCATCTTTGTATGGCCAGATTCTGCCCATTGCAGCACATCAGATTTATACTAAAACCTGTAATATTCAAGTCAATATTCACCCAGCAAATTGAAACTCTCTAATACTATAAATATTATTATTATGTAGAATATAAAGTAGAATGTTTTAAATTTGGATCAGATGATCGCATCTTTTCTTAATAAAGACGTCAATTTGCTGAGCCTTTGACTTCTTTCCCTTCATGCCTGCACGAATTTGATACTAATCAACTGCTTTCCTACCATATACCTAAATTTATCACAACTCAGTACATGGTAGATTATACACTGATAAAAGTATTAAATTCTCTTAAGACAATGTAACATATATTGCTTATTATATTTATTATGTATTATGGAAAAATTATTATTTTTTTAATCTGAGGATACATTTCAGACCACAATAAAACCTTCATAGGAAAATACTATTTCTAAACATTTTGATTTCACACACAAAGAGGGATACTGGAAGAGCAGATTATTAGTGTTGGCATGGATTTTGTAGATACCACATGCCATTTTAGGAAGGACATAAAGGAAACTTGGCCCAGAGATCTTCACTTGACTTGTGTGAGGTCACAGGACTAATCTGAAACAGCGCTGACTCCTCATAACAGCGAACATTCTTCTCATAACTAGGCCACCGTTCAACGTATACATAAAATAGATCCAACTACAACTCTTATCACCTTTATCACATTGTAAATCAATAATTTATATCTTGGGCTTCCCTGGTGGCACAGTGGTTGAGAGTCCGCCTGCCGATGCAGGGGACTCGGGTTCGTGCCCCGGTCCGGGAAGATCCCACATGCCGCGGAGCGGCTGGGCCCGTGAGCCATGGCCGCTGAGCCTGCGCGTCCGGAGCCTGTGCTGCTCCGCAACGGGAGAGGCCACAACAGTGAGAGGCCCGCGTACCGAAAAAAAAAAAAAAAAAAAAAAAAAAAATTTACATCTCAAGGGATTTCACAAGATGAATTTTATCATTCTGCCAGCGACAACACACAGACTAAGCCAAGGATCAAATCCTATGCAGACCTTATGTAAATTATACAAAATTTATAAAATGTTACATAATAGGGAGAAACTTACTATGTAAAAAAGGAGAAACTATCAAGTTGACAACAAAAATGCTGGATAATAAACCTAATGTTGCAGGTAATTTCCATAAGTCTAAAAGAAGTTGAAAATATTGAACTTTTTAATGATAAAATACTTTCTTTTTGGTGAAATAAAATGAGAAGAGTCCAAGTACTTTTTAAATGCATTTTCTGGGAGACACAAAAATGGCTTAGAATCGATACAGCTTGATAAACATCATTATGTCAAGAATATTTAGGAATTTTGTCATTTTCCCCAAATATTTTAATACCTGCTTTATAAAAATAGCAGCTAAATATACCTATAGCCTCATCTAATGAATTACAAATATCACTCCGAGTTTTAAACTAATTTCTTTCAAATATTAAATATATATTCTTTATATCTTTATAAACATAGATATATAATTTCCTTCATATAATAGGACTGAAATCCATTTTTTAAAGTTACTTCATAACTTTGATACTTAACAACTGTTGATAACTTAAAGCCTCTTAAGTTATCAACATAACTTTATTTTCTTGGTATCGTAAAGGAGAATGAAAATCAACTTACTTTATGTAATAGGGCACTTTATTTTGTGAAATGGATCTTTGCCATGGCAGCTGGACTGAAGCTGAAGAAACAAAGGGAGGTTATTGGAAACACTGCTAACCCAAAAGCCTTATGCCTTAATGCAAAACAACTGAACACTTTTTGCAGCAAATTCAATGAGAACTGCTGGATTCCTATAATTATGAAATCTGCTAGGCCAAACAAAGAGTGGCTTTAAAGATTCATTTGAAGCAAGGAAAGAAACAATCCAGTCTCAATTTCTAATGTCAACTCTAATTGAACCTGTTGATACAAATATTTTTAAATATCAAGTTTTATTGTTTACAACAATCAAAAATTAAAATTTAGTGCTATCTGGAAACTGTACTCTGTATATACTTTGATTAAGCTAAAACCAAAATTAATTTTACCTGGTATACCCAGATTGTAAACTAGATTTCTTAAGACTGAATTTTCCAGATCATTAATAGCACTCTTCACTTTGCTTCATAGTCACAGGAATAACTATTTAGGACAAACAGCATTTAAAGAAACTCAATTATATGAATTTTAAAAAGGGAAAATTAAAATAAATATAGCCAAAGCACTGTAAAGAACCAAGGCAATTATCTAGATAGAAGAATTCCAAATATTTATTTTCACCTGAAATGCACAGAAAATATAGTTCCCTACTTTTACACTAGACATCACTATGATTGAGATTTTATGTTTTGTTTTATTGAGGTACTAACTTTCTACAAATCCATTTACTCCTTTTTTATAAAAATATTCTTTTCCTACATTAAACCAATTATTCTAAGACTTATTAAGAAGAATTGTACATATGTATCTAGAACTACTAAGGAATTTTGGTAAATGAAATAATAAACAAGCAAATTCAAATAAAACTTTGCAAATATCACTAGATTCCCATGTAACCAGTTGTCACCAATTTTTCTTTTCTGAATATGGTATCATTATACTATCTTACTAATGTGTAGCATTCTAAACTTTGCAAAGCATCTTCAAATACATCTATTGATAAGGAAGTCAACTATGAGGAACTAAATATTAGAGGTGAAATTACTTGCCCAATAAATAAATGGCTGAGCCAGGACATGATTTCAGGATTTCTGAGCACTAGTTCAGCAATATTTCTATTCAACAATTCTTCCTCTCTTTATAAAGTATGAGCATTCCCTTCTCCAACTATGTCCATGAAAGTATAAAAGACGGATGAAAATGGGGAACTAGGTATATTAAATTTCTCATTAGAGCCAACCTCGTTTCAGCACTGGCACCAGGCTAATAGGTCAGTTTTTATTTTGTGCCTAACTAAACAGCCTCCTTTTATAACCATGGCTAAAATCCAAGAAATATAATAAAGCCAAAGATTCTGAGCAGCAATGGATAACAATTATTAATTGGGATTTTGTTTACACTTTGCCATTCATTTTAATAATTGTTTTGATTTGAATAACTTTGACCCTCTTGGACTGCCAGTGCTAGGCAATGAAAGACAATGTGCTTGAGTTTCACAATTTTTACAACTTTCATTTCCTAATGAACAAGAGTTTGATTTTTATTATGAAAGAATGGTTGTTAGGTGAAAGTGTTCAGTTTCATCAATACTAATAAATACATATGCCTCAGAACTATAGAATCTCAATTATTTGTTAAATTTCTCTTTAATTTGGTCTTAGCACATAGCTTTACATTCTATAAAATTAAGTGTAAGCAGTCTGGAGTTAATTCATACCTAATGAGTATTCTGCAAGCCCATTTATTTCATCAACATTGATAGTATCCAAATGGAAATGCATCCTGGCACCCAGGTAGACAGTACATTCCAGGAAGGACTAAACATCACTCAAAGATAGGCTACCTAAGAGCTCAGGGTTGTGAAACAGGTGTGTGTGTGTGTGTCTGTGTGAGCGGGACGGGGTTGGGGGGGGCGCGGGTGGGGTGGCAGGTGGAGTAAGGGAGGGTGGAGGGGAGAGAGAGACAGAGAGACAGAGAGAGAGAGAAACACTAGCGGGAGCTAGTTTGAGCACTAGAGAGGCATAGGACAGAAAAGTCAGGAAATGACTGATTAGGCTTCTTGAAATTGTGAGAGTAAGAAAAGCCTGACCTTGAATTGAGGGAAAGCAGATTACCAACCATGACAAAGGTTAAGAGAAAATATAAATGTAAGCAATTTAGTTAGAAGACACGATATTATTACTTCAGTTTTCTCTATGGCTATAGATACAAAGGTACCTAATTGGAAAAATAAGCTTTGAATTAAGTTTCAACCTTCACTTAAATTGAATTAAACAAAGTGCTTGCTTACATATGTTTGCCAGAGAAAAGGAAAGGAAAGGAATTAACATTTAGTGAAAGCATTTGTGCGAAGAACTGTGTTAGGTGCTTTGTGTAACTTGATCTGTTTTCTTATTTAAACCTCAAGGCAATCAGAGAAAATAAGTATTATTATAGTAATTTTAAGATAAAGAAATTAACTTTCAGGGATTCACAGGCCTGGTAAAAGGCATAATTAATATTTTAATCTTGGGCTTCCCTGGTGGCGCAGTGATTGAGAGTCCGCCTGCCGATGCAGGGGACACGGGTTCGTGCCCTGCTCCAGGAAGATCCCACATGCCGCAGAGAGGCTGGGCCCGTGAGCCACGGCCACTGAGCCTGCGCGTCCAGAGCCTGTGCTCCGCCACGGGAGAGGCCACAGCAGTCAGAGGCCCGCGTACCACAAAAAAAAAAAAAAAAAAAATCAGCAATATTTTAATCTCAATCTGGGTGACTCTGAATTTTATATTCTTTAGTTTCCTTAGCAGTGAGTGATAAACAAAGTAGGAGCTCAAATTACTTACTTAGGATCTCATGAACAGTCCATAAAATGAAACATTTCAGTTGGAGACTACTGCCTAAAGCTCTACATATGTGGGTTTGGCTAAATCTGTAATACCTATAGCCAGAAGAAAGGCCAAGTATGACTGCAGTGAGCCTGATAAACCAAAATCTTCTCAAAGATTTGTGGGAAGTAACTTTTTTTTTTTTTTTTTTTTTTTTTACTTTTTAAAGCTCCAGGTGCATTTTAAACAAATATGCACTTTTTAAGGAGGAAAATTAATTTTAAAATATAAAAATGATTTCTTTACTGTGAAAAAGTTCATAATCTTTGCATATGGCATAGCAATGATATGATACTATATTAGTTATTATAACAGATGGTCCAGTGAAAAACCCTAGCTAAGATGAGTTAATTTTTTTTTTTTTTCTTGCGGTACACGGGCCTCTCACTGCTGTGGCCTCTCCCGTTGCGGAGCACAGGCTCCGGACGCGCAGGCTCAGCGGCCATGGCTCATGGGCCCAGCCGCTCCGCGGCATGTGGGATCCTCCCGGACCGGGGCACGAACCCGCGTCCCTTGCATTGGCAGGCGGACTCCCAACCACTGTGCCACCAGGGAAGCCCCAGATGAGTTAATTTTTGCTTCACTTCAAAGACTTACCACGACCAGATTACAGAAACAATAACCAATAAGCAATCTTGTCATTGATGTTGATATCTTCTTTTATATACTCATCTGATAAATATATTTATAGCAAAGAATATAGCTTCTTGAGTGAGAGTGAAATAATATGCTGATTCATTCAATTAATGAGATCAGTCAAATTTATTGGTACTTACTAGAGAGAAAATGCTGGGAGGATGGTCCAAAATCCCTATGGGCTTCCTGAAGCTGTTTAAGGCGATCGTCCACAGAAACCTGCACATACACACACAAGAAATAATTTGATTTCAAAACAATAACCTTAATAACATCATTGATTTAAGTATTATAATAAATGATGCTACTACCCAAGATATGATTGCTGGTACAGACTCCTTTGTTATCTGGAATCAAAATAGTGTATGAAAATAGACTCCTTCTGACATCAAGTAACAGTAAATAGTGCCAGGTACTCTTCCAAGTAGTTTAAATGAATTAATTCTTTTAACCCTCACAAAAATCATATTGGGTATTACTCATTATTATCATTGTTTTATAGATGAAGATATTGAGATAGAAAGAGGTGTCCAAGGACATAAAGTTAGTATGTGGCAATGCTAGTATTCATACCCAGCCCATCTGATGCCAGAATCCATGCCTTAGTCAAGGCATAGGTTGTTATTAGTCAAGGCAAGTTAAGTTATTCTACACTTAACTCAAAAGCAGTAACATTCTAAAGTATCTCAAGTCAGGATGTGGTCATGGGGTCAGTGGCTACTCACCTCTCTTTTGTAAGGAAGGTGGTAAAAAAGGGTTATGGGGAGCAAATGAAAAAGAAGTCTAAAATATTCCAAGGGAGAAAACAGACAGATGAATAGATAGATGATGATGATGATGAAGATAGACAGATAGATAGATAGATAGATACATAGATAGAGATGGAAAGTGAAAGGACATATGAATATGGAATGTCTTATTTTCCTCCAAATTCATGTCCATCATCTTGATTTGGAAGTATTCAAGGAGATACCAGCTGAATAATATACTCTATATATTTTTTAACCACATTCTTAGCTCTCTATATTTTGAAAATGCAGAGTTGGTACCCTGAGAAACTAATTGCAAATCAATAACAATTGCACACAGCCTTACTGACATTTCCGTTTCCTTTTCCTGGTCTCTGTCTAGTAATGCTAGTCAGGTGTTTCACTTAGATTGTCAATCTTATTTTCAGCTGCCTTTAAATGGAACGTGTGTCTCTGGCTCACTGGCCACCTCTAGTTTCTCCTGGTTAGCTATTTAAATTACATTAGCAGGTACTTTGTTTGTTATGGCCAAAAAGCATTCAAACACCACACTTTTACATTCCAGAGGAGAACACAAGATGCTGCTCTTGAAATTTAACACTGCTGTCTGCCAGCATAAATTGTGCTCCTCTTGTTCAATCAGCAGCTAACATCTGAGCTCCAGTGGTTACCAGGCTCAGAGATCAGGATGAAAGAATACACATCCTTTTTCATGCATAACGTATTCCCTGACTTCCAATCTTTGCAGATAGTAGTAACAGAAGCAGAGTGGGAAGGGAATCGAGATGGACCACAGGAATACGTACATGAAGATAATGAATTAGAGAAAGGGAGCAGAAGAAATAAGGAGTACAAATCAAATGCTTTTGTGTTCTACTCACTAGAAAAGCATGTATGAGTTTAACAGATCCTGCTTTACTAATCCCAGATTATTAATATTCTTTTCAAAGACAGAAAAGACTGTCTAATACCATACACTCATTTATTACCTCTTCAATTTCATGAAGAAAATATATAAACCATTGGGTGGTTCAACATTTGAATTAATTCAGGACCTGTCAGGCTATAAAATATTATACCTTTAAAATAAAATGATTTTATGTGCTACCTCAAAATTACATATTTATCTTGTTATATATCACATCATTTTAGGTACAAAATATAGAGAAAGATTAGTAAGAATTATTTTTTGAATCTTCCACTTAAACTATCCCACTACTTTTCAGGGGGAGAAAATTATTATTATGACTCCTAGAAACTGGCCACTAAATGTGGCAAAGCTCCACAAAGACTGAGCCAAAAACTACTGACTGGCACATGTGGTGACTTGCAAATGCTGATACTTAGTAACACTCAGGAGGACTCGTCTTGGTTTGGCTTTTTTAAAATCTGAGATGCACAAGTCAGGCCTAGTCATCAGAACAACTGCATTAGAGAAACTAAGATCTAAGGGCTAAAGGAAAATACCCCTACAGTAAAGTATGCTAGCTGGAAAAAATGAGCAAGATACCTAAATAGCAGGCAGAGGAAGAAGGAGGATGGGACTTCCTTAACTTTTCAAAAGAAAAAAAAAAAAAACATGATTAAAGTAAGAAAAATGACTCCTTTATGAGCCATTATGGAAAAAATGTTTCTGTGACCTACTATAGGTTTCAATTACTGTGATTTAGTTGACCTTTTGCAATTTTCTAAAAATATCATATGAAGAGAACATCATAAAATTACATTAAAGTCTATATTCATAAATAAATGAGGCCTTTGGGTTCAAGATACTGAAAGACAACTGATGTCATCACAGGCTAGAAATCCATTATCAAATACAACCCATAAAGAAAGAGAAAAGGATCACAGGTGGTAGAACAGAGAGGTAGGGCTTAAAGACCAAAGTGTAAGCCTGCATTATGAAGAGGAATCAGCTGACACCTGCAAAAGTTTCCATCTCATATTAAGGTCATCCAACTGGCGAGACATCTTTAGAGATGGGTGCAGGTCAAGTGGAGACAACTGACTGGATAAATCATTCACTGTTTTAACTTTTAAGTTGATTGGTGCAATTTCTTCTCTAAATGCCTGGAAGAAAAGGACAGGAATAATGTCATCAGAAAAGAATATAACAAAAGCTAGTATTCCATATTTCCTTAAAAAAAACACAAAAAACACCAAGACCAGCTAAGAGGCCATCAACTATAGCTGCCCACTCAAGACTCAACTCAGGTCTTGAGGAACCAGGATCACCAGCCAAAGAATCACCCTTTATAAGCTAGAGAATCTAAATAGATGCACGAAGAGAAAAATTACAATGCCAACTCATTTAAATGATTATGTATTTCCTTCAAATTTTTCATGATATGCAATTTAATCTGGAAAAATGTATGCCACTTTTATCCATTTTACTAATTTCTAGTCTTGATTTTATCTTTAATTTTCTATTTTCCTTTTTTAATATGGATACCTTAATATTTTTTCACCTGATGCAACAACTTGATTTGAACTCTTTCCATTTAAAATTAAGTTAGAAAGTGGCCAGTAAAACAAACCTTTCCTAACCACAAAATCTATGCACATTATATACTCATAGATTTATATATTTATATATCTCTTTCAAAGTCATTTATGACCTCTCTTTGCAGTTAAAGGTAGGCCAGGAAGAGCAGGGTCTATCAGAAAAGAGGTAAAGGAAGCTTAGAACTGACAAATTATGGTTCTGAACACAGTAAGAGAGCTGTTGTAAGTGGGGATTGAAGGGGTATATGCGAAGAGGGGGAAAAAAAACAAAAAATATTTCAGGTCAATGACAGTGATATGACCTGTGAGAATGAACAACAAAATAATGAAAACACTAAGTTTTCTCCTTTCTCCACATAATTCCAACCCCCTCTATTTTCATGTATCCTTTTCCCCACAAAGTCTTTGCTTAGATCCGACCCATCCCTTAAAAAACTCACTGGAGTGCCCGACCCATTGGGAAGATTTCCCAGAGTTCTTTCCCTCCCCAGCCCTAGCTGCAGGCCCCGCCCATGTGCTCCCCAGCATTCTATCTGCCATCTCCAACCTAGCCAGGATTTCCAGGCTGCACATCTCTGGACACACAAATCAGGTTTTACGGTGGGAGACATTCTTGATTGTTTGGTGCCATATGAACCACTTGTTATAGATTTTAAACATCATTTCTTATCAGAGCTCTTAGTTCTTGGTATTGTAAGCATTCATATTTTAATGCCCCCCCACCCCCCATAGAATGGAAGCTTCTTGAGAATGGACAGTCTCCAGTACTAAGCACAAAGTTTGCAATACAAGAGGGGCAGAGTTCATTTCTAATGATGAAGGCTCAAAAAATGGTACTTGAGGCAAGATTAAGCCAATATGGAATTGGGAATAGAACTGGGATATTAAAAGAGAACAGCATAGTTTTAACTCTTTGGTGTGTCAAAAATTAATCATGTACCATACTTACAGGTATTAGGTGTTATCAACATACTATTAGGATCAGCTCTCAAATTTCATCATTTCTATAATCTCCACCCCTTAAGAGACTAGGCCTATGTCTATGAGCTCCCTTTCTTCTCCTCTTTCATCACTCCAAGTTTAGCTAATGAATAATAGGTATCAAAGTGCTTTGAAGGCTATAAAGTTTCATTAAAACACTACAATATTAATTTGACTTCCTCCTTATGCTTATAAAAAGAAAACCTCTCTAACCACTTCCCAGTTCCCCCTTTTATAACATGTAAAGGCTAGAAATAATCATTATGGTTGGTAAACATCAAAATAATATTAAGAATATGACCTTATTTTTAAAAAGAAAATTAATTTTAGGTAAATCTGAGAATACGTTTCAGCATTTCAAAATTCTTGAATATGTCCAAAAACCACGAGGAAGGTCAAGCTGGAGAGTCAGAAGAACAGATCTGGAGCCCAGGGACAGAGTGAAAGATACGGACTTTGAGGGTAACTGTGTAAATGACACCCAAAACAGTGAGCATGGAAGTCAATGTACAGAAAGAAATATCACTAGAACCCTGAAGACAGCGGCATTTCAAAGTCAGGCCTGGAGATGGACATTTGGGATTCAGCTGTAAATAAATGATGCCTGAGGTTGCAGGGTTAGGTAAATGACTCTGTAATATAGCATAAAGAAAAAAGAAATTAAGAATCAGGTAGAAGAAGGGAAGCCCATGAAGACGTGAAAATTGCTGCAGCATGGAAGGAATTCAGAGCTGTGATAGTTTTTCTCCATGACTGCAGATGCTGGTCTTTCATGGATGACAGAATGTGTACAAATAAACGGATTCACAAATACAGTTCAATGAGAAAAGCAGATATATGATAACAGAGACATTATAGGTCTAAAGAATTCATAATTAATATAGAAGCATGGGACAGAGAGAGGGGTGGGAGAAGAGAATTTTTCAGTCTGGACTTTGAAAAGACCTGAATGCCCTCAGATTCAGTTTGAGAACAATTACAGAACTCAAATCTTTCAAGGTTTCTTCAGTTATGACTTTACATCATACACTAATAATCAGCTTTTAAAATCAATATCTTTGTATTTTGAAGGTATTAACGATTAAAAATGAAATGCCAGGGGTTTCCCTGGTGGCGCAGTGGTTGAGAGTCCACCTGCTGATGCAGGGGACACGGGTTCATGCCCTGGTCTGGGAAGATCCCACATGCCGCGGAGCGGCTGGGCCCATGAGCCATGGCTGCTGAGCCTGCGCGTCTGGAGCCTGTGCTCCGCAACGGGAGACGCCACAACAGTGAGAGGCCCGTGTACCGCAAAATTAAATAAATTTTAAAAAATGAAATGCTAGAAAATATTCTCAGATTTATATAATTTTAAATAATAACCAGTTTTATTTCAAAATATGGTGACAGTTTTTTAAAAATTATAACTTCAAGACAGATTTTTTTTTTAATCTTATAGAAGAAACTTTTTTTTCCCTCTATAAAAATAATACTTTTTCTCTTACAAGCCACAGGTAAAACCATTAAACGTCCTTAGACAGGGCTTCCCTGGTGGTTCAGTGGTTAAGAATCTGCCTGCCAATGCAGGGGACACGGGATAGAGCCCTGGTCCGGGAAGATCCCACATGCCGCGGAGCAACTAAGCCCGTGCGCCACAACTACTGAGCCTGTGCTCTAGAGCTCAAGAGCCACAACTACTGAAGCCCGCACGCCCAGCACCCATGCTCCGCAACAAGAGAAGCCACCACCATGAGAAGCCCACGCACGGCAACGAAGAGCAGCCCTCGCTCACTGCAACCAGAGAAAAGCCCATGCGCAGCAACGAAGACCCAACGCAGGCAAAAATAAAATAAATAATAAAATAAAAGTCCTTAGACAAACAATGCATTTTAGGTTTAATTTTGTTTTTGCGGTCCAGTGTTTTATGGTAACAAGGAATCTTTCTATGAAGAAAGTTTATCTTTTGGTTTTTAAGAGCTCCAAATTAAGGGGCTTTCTAAAATAAAGCAAATTTTTAAATGGTTTCAGATCTGCTGTATGTTCTTCTATAAAGAACCAATTTATCATGTTTTGGCTGTACTTTCCTATAAGAGAATAAAAATATACGTGGTTTTCTTTGCTATAGAAACAGAAGCATCTGTTAGTGTTAAAGGTGCTGACTGGCAGCCCGTTGGCAGATGTGAATCCCAGCCCTTCTCCTGTCAGAGGTGTGTATTCTGCAAATAAGAATGATTAAGGATAATTTTAGGAAGTTAAAATTATTCGATTACCCTAAAAGATTTTGTTTTCCAGTTGCTTTGGCATATTTAATGATATTTGGCAATAATCAGAACTTATTTTTACCTGCCTATAGCTTCACTGGGATTGGGGTATGCTTTAGAGCACATGCAAAACACCCCGGACTTTGCATCAATTTTACTTGGTTTAAAGAGACTTGGGTTTTATTTTCTTTTTTCCTAATAAGATGTTAAAATATCTTAAGCCACAGTTTATCACTTTGTCTTAAATATTGGCTGTGTTTTTCCTAGCTTTCCCACATAACCAGAAATTTAAACAGAAGGATTTGGATGCAGAGAGGGGTAATTTCTTCAATCAAATGGGATTAACAACTCTCAAAGTTTTAGTCCAGATATAACTTCATTTTTCCCTCAACACTAGTCATCCTGTATTAAAAACTGATGCTTTCAAATTGAAATGGGTAAATTCTTGCTCCAACCAAGAGGTTTTGCAAACCAATAGAACATACTTTTTGTAAACCATTGGCTTAAAGATTTTCAGTGTTTAAAAATCATCTTTTAAAATACAAGAAGTGTGCAACTTCCAAAGAACCTATCCTAAAAGGTTTTATTTTTAGTTTGTTATTTTAACTCAGATTCAATTATGGAAAAGTGTTTTGGATACTACAGTCAAGGAGGAAGCCTACTTCATTCACAGGGTCTTGGAAACATGTATATTTGCAGTGAAAGATGGCACCCCAATACTCTTTCAGTAATAAAAATTTTGGGTTGAAAATTTAATACGTAGTTTTTAGAGATTCAACTTCAAGTAGTT
Organism: Grampus griseus; assembly: GCF_964374135.1. Lineage (NCBI taxonomy): Eukaryota > Metazoa > Chordata > Mammalia > Artiodactyla > Delphinidae > Grampus > Grampus griseus. The sequence goes on along the minus strand of NC_139007.1, from coordinate 68,712,015 downwards.
GATCAAAGTTAAGCTTAATTGCATTATTATGAATGAGGTCTCTACAATGAAAGAGAAGAGCAAGAAAGAAATCAAGAAAACACCACCACTTCCTAGCTGTGTGGGCTTGAGCAATATCTGCAATGTCATCATTTGTAAAATGGACATAATAATAATACTTATCTTGTTCTCGGCACATAGTAAGCATCAGTAAATGCTACCTATTATTACTATTCCTATGTCTACACATATATTTACTCATGTAATTTGCCTGAGTAGGATTCAGTTAATTTCCTAGACCTTGCTTCTCTTTCCTATTCAGCCACATGCGAAACAAAGGGATAGTATTATCCAATATATGTGCACAAAAGATGTATATCTTTTGCAATAAAAATTCCATTCATGATATTGTCAGTCTGATTTTTCATCCGTTTATCCTTTGATTTGATTGATGACTACCTAGTACATAGTTTACTATGCTACTAAAAACCTAATACACTCTAAATCTGTTATTCGTGTCTTTTATTGCCTAAATTCCATTAACTGCTTTTCTGGATATGTTCTACAATACGGGAGCCAAAGGGAATCTAGACCAGAGGTCTAACATCCTTAACTTTGGGCAGTACCTGATTACAAACAGAATTTAGAGCTAAACGAATTCTTCATTACATACTCAGACAATAAGATATAATTAGTAGATAAGAACTCCCAGGAAAACAGTATACTTTTGATTAAACTTCAAATCCAACCACCGATTTAAAAAGGAGCCTGCTAGACTACACCATGTGGATGCCATTCTGTAAGATCCAGACTGTGAGAAACACTGTCAAAGAAACAATTCAGTTTCTTCAACAAATACATTGCAAAGAAAACAAACAAAAGATAAATGGGAAATCTGGAGATTAAAAGGGACTTTAAAATATTCTTACAGGGACTTCCCTGGCGGCGCAGTGATTAAGAATCTGCCTGCCAGGGCTTCCCTGGTGGCGCAGTGGTTGAGAGTCCGCCTGCCGATGCAGGGGACACAGGTTCATGACCCGGTCTGGGAAGATCCCACATGCCGCGGAGCGGCTGGGCCCGTGAGCCATGGCCGCTGAGCCTGCACGTCCAGAGCCTGTGCTCCGCAACGGGAGAGGCCACAACAGTGAGAGGCCCGCGTACCGCAAAAAAAAAAAAAAAAAAAAAAAAAAAAAGAAAAGTGAAGAATCTGCCTGCCAATGCAGGGGACACGGGTTCAAACCCTGGTCCAGAAGATCCCACATGCCGCGGAGCAACTAAGTCCCTGTGCAACAACTACTGGGCCTGCGTTCTAGAGCCCACGAGCCACAACTACTGAGCCCATGCGCCCCACCTACTGAAGCCCACGCTCTCAGAGCCCGTGCTCCGCAGCAAGAGAATCCATTGCAACGAGAAGTACGCGCACCCCAAGGAAGAGTAGCCCCCCCTTGCCACAACTAGAGAAAGCCCGCGAGCAGCAACAAAAAAACCAATGCAGCCAAGAAAAAAAAAAAAAAAGACCCAACCTCAGTAATATAATTAAAAGTCCTCTGCTGTATTATTAAAAAAACAAAAAATACTCAACAAAAACAGGTAAAACTAACCTATATTGCTTAGGGATGCACAGCTGGGTGAAAACGTATAAAGAAAAGTAAAAGTAAATTATTGTAAAAGTCACCTTAGTCATTATTTTGGCAGGGAGGGGGGTTCTGATGGTGAGGGGCATATGGAAAACATCTATTATGTCTGGAAAAGTTCTATATTCTAATGCCAACAGTGTTGACATTATAACAATCCCTCATAACAGTTTATATATGTGGCTCTCCTTATTTGTGTTATATTTATCAATAAAGTATTTCTTAAATCCTTTATCTGAGGCAGGGATGCTGACCATGGTTTTCTCAATGTGGTCTTGCAGTGAGTCGATGAGCAAGTCTCCCACAGGCTTCCAGCCATTCCGCACGGCCTCCGCCTCCTTCAGGTCAGCATCCAGGTCATCCATCGCTCCCTGCAGGTCTCTGAGCTTCTCCAACGCCTTGTCCACTTGCTTTTGCCAATTGCTAGTAACAGCGTTTAGACTTTCCCACTTCTCTTTGACTTCAGAAGACTGCTTACGCATGGCTTTGGCAATCTTTTGGGCTCTCTCCTCAGGAGTCAGTTCTGTGATTTTAAAAAAAAGAAAGAATATTTGGATGCTTGATCAACTCTACATTATTAGAGCCAAGTGTGACTCACCTTTGGAAGGGTTGCTACCAGCGTACACTAGCCAGGGTAAGGAAAACTGTTTCCATACTTCCTCCACTAATCCCTAACTACTTCTCCAAAGAAGAAAAGAGCTACTCAGAGTAAAAGTAGCCCAGTGGTTTTGGTGACTTCTGAATTTTAATGTATTTGCAAATCTTGAAATGTAACAAGATAACTCAAGAAATAAAACAATTTTTCTTTAACATAAATTAATTACATAAAATCCAAAGACAGCTTTTCATTAGTTTTTCTTTGTCCTCAGAGAAATGGGAATGATAATTGGGAGAGAAATAGCTTTAAGTCGTGAGGAAAAACTCTGAAAAAGTAAGATTAATTTATCGTGTCAAAAAAAAATACAACTGAAGACAAATAACATATCTTAGATACTTCATCATCGCTGAATCTTTAATACAAGGCATTCTTTGTAGCCCATAAGTGTAGCACATCCACAAATATTTCAACAAGAAGACAGCAAGGCTTCAAAGACCACCCTAAATATTTAATAGAGCAAGACGGCTTCCAGAATGTCTGAAATAAGGTAGACTTTTCAGACAGGAAAGGGCAGGTATAATGCAAGATGCTGCCACAGCACAGGGGCAGGAAGAAAGAGTAAGAGTCTAGAAAACAAGCAAAGGGAACAGTCAGAAGTCAAAGTCAAGTTGAAAGCCAAGGGTCAGAAATATAGTGATGAGAAGCTGGCAAGTCAAGGGCAGGGGAACTTGATGGTCACAGAGCAGACACTCTCAAAACAGCTTAAATGGATCCCCAGCGAAATACTCCTGGGCCTCACTACCCTCAACACCCCAGGATGCCTCCTTTCCTCTCTAGCTGGTTTGATAGTTGTCCTAAGTGTCCCCTGGACAACAGAGAGGCAACTCAGAAACATACAATCGAGGTAAACTGTACATTAATTTAAGATAGAAGTGCATATTCTTCTTTGAGATAACATCCCATCTTTCAGTATCAATCACATTAGCAACATCCACTTCCCCTCAAAATATTCCAAACCATTCATAAAATGCACTGAAGTTCATCAAACCTCTGGTAAGATGCACCGAAGCAAGCTCTCCTAAGCTGTAACTTTCCTACGCAACATAAATTTGTCTGCCTGTCTTTATTTAAATATTATTTAACAGTCAAAGGGACAGAACATTTATTTTTATCTAAGTTTCCAGAAATTTCGAGACCTCAATATTTAGATGAAAGCAGCTATAATAAATCCCTGGGAACTACACGGATGATGAAGAGTTTAGCAACCACAGAACTCTGAGTGTGCTGCTCAAAGGCTGTGAGGCTACACAGAAACATGACCAGTCTCCTGTCAGCTGAATTGATTACAAGAAGAGACAATGTTACGATAAGTAGATAGGTTGAGCATACCAGTAAAAGATAAATAAGGAAAATAAGTGAGTTAGAGACCCAGCTTCAAGGAATGTTTAGGCTCAGATACAGTCCAGTACAACGGTGATGGGAGGCAGTCGGGAATCCTGGAAAAAAGCCCTAAAACTTATAATATGTCAGGATTTCAAGTTTAGGAAACTTAGAAAAAGCTTTGTAAGGAAAGGGACATCATCAAAAGGGCAACTTTATTTAAATCCTTAAGCTTTCAAGGTATTTTTATAAAATGAAAAATATGTAATATTAATACGATCCATATTTTATATACATACACCATGCTCTGTGTAAGGTGAAAAAAATCATTCTTAACTTGATGAGAAAGGGAGTTGATAATTTTTATGACGGTAACACCTGTGTTTGTTAATAAGTCACTTCGGCTTTTTCAAAGATATATTTTGAGCACTCATGTTTTACTGACTTCTGTAAAAAAAAAATACAGTGCCAATTTCAGAAGAGACAACTTAATTATGATGATTTTCCTCCGGATAAAGTAAAAATTGTTTCTAAGTCAGTCACTGAATAACCTGGCAGGGAGACATACGGCTTCTTTGTCCTGTGATAAAATACCCAACACTGGCTGTGACTTTTTGTCTTCACTTAATGTAAAATCTTTTGATTGAGCAGTCTTTTTGTACTATTTATAATATAATCCCCACTCAAGCAGCTACTCAGAAGAAAAGTTCTACGTTCAATTCGCCATCTGTTTGCCAGAAAGGAAGCATATTAACTAATCACTGAGTCAGAATAAAAGTGCTTCCTGTTGCAGCAGCAACCTCAGTTTAATGCATACTTTAAACCAAGAACAGAGCGAAGTAAAAAGCCAAACAAAAACTTTCCAGGATGTTTGTGAAACAGGTAATAAGAAGCAACACGTGAAATCCCAAGTTATGACAGTTTGGGGTAAGAAAATAGAAAAAACAAATTAAAACAGCAAGACAGCATGAAAGATGAAAATAATAAAGGGATATCCCAACATTAAAAAAAAAATCCTCGTGTTACTTGAAAATCAAAGGACAAAGTTTGCTTCAAATTTTCTGAATGGACACTTTGCAGTAAATTTTAAGACCCTCATGCAAGAGTGGAGAATCTTCTGGACCAGTGGTTCTGAATTCTGGTGACATAATAGAAACCACCTTGACAGTTTGTCTGTTTGCTTGCTTGTTTGTTTTTAAACGCTGATCCCCAAGGACGAAGTATTAAAAGATTCTGATTTAGTTAGTCAAGGGTGAAGGGCGGCATGGATCAATTTTAAAAAGCTCCCCAGGTGACTGTAACGTGTTGCCAGAACAGAACACCGTCAGCCTACTGGCTTATAAATTGATTTCTCTGGTCACTGCTGTTGAAGCTGTACAGAGTGTTTCCAATCCAGTGAGCTGCTCTGTCATTCTCACGCAGAGCAGGGCACTAACTACTGAAGGTGGGAGAGCAAACGAAGCTCAGTGATAATCTAATTTGCATTTGAAAAGGCAGTAATAGAGGCTAATCAGGAGACAGAGGAAACAGCAGGATAAAACCAAGTAAATTTAGTGACAGTTCACAGACCAGAAGCACTTTTCCTAGGTCACTTTCCTACTCCCTGGGTGTGTGTGTGTGTGTGTGTGCGTGTGTGTCTGGGGATGTTTTTGAGAGAGAGTACTTTGTTTCACTCTTCTCCCATTCTTCTCCCTTCACACCTTCTCATTTATCTGGACAAAATCTGAGGATGGAATTGTATTTAATTTTTATATTTATATTTATATTACATAGTATATATAGTATAATGTGATATGATGTATTATAAATATTAACATATTTACTTTATATTTATATAATTAAAATAGCAATTGTTTTATTGTGTTACAAAACATTTAAGGAAGAGTAGATAATTATCTTTAGGAAGAAGGAAGAAGAGAGAGGAAAAAGGAATGACCAATCCTGAAGTTTTCTTTCTTGTCCAGTGGTTTTTATTCTTCAAATATGCAAATTAACTGCATGGCATTTACACCACTCTCTCCTTTCTACCCTGGGGAGAAAGACTCACATGCTTCACTGGAATACAGGTGGAACACGAACCTGGACCAGAAGCAGAGACTAAGACTTGCAATCCGCACTGCTCCCATCCTGCCCTTGGCTCCTAGGTGAGCTAGATGACCTGCTCATCCCAGCTTTATCAAGTGGGAACCCTATTTTCTCATCTGGGGAAACATTTTACACTAAGGGCCTCTTTTACCTCTGAAATTCAATTATATAAGAAAGGCAAAGCCGCTGTATGTCTCCAAGAAATCTTACAGTAGAGGAAAAAAAAAACCCTCCTTTTGTGTGCCTATAATTTTTTTTACATTTAAAAACGTTAAAGTATATGTTCCTCCGATGAAATAATGTACAAATCGATTTTGAATCAGCCCAGTTATTTTAAATAAAGATTTTCCATATTTATCGTATTTCCTTTATCAATTACAGAATAGACACATAATCTCCATACTGACTTCTTAGCGTCTAAAGCCTTATGTCATGCATGTTTGTTCTTTTCATCTTGGTTTTGCAGTACTCAGTCTAGAGACTAGTATGTCCTCAATATATATAATTACTGAATTGAAATTTTCAATTTCCTGAATGGAATTTCCAGCTTTAATCTTTATTGAGAATATTCAACTTCATAATTGTAAGTGGAAATCTTCCCACTTATTTTTTCTTCCTCCTTCCCAAACCCATGACAGCATTTATATTTAAAAAAAAGAAAAAAAAACAACCATTTTTTTTTTTTTTACTGTGAAAGAAAAGGATAAACCTTACAAAGTCATTTCAAGTATGGTAATTCCACCTTATTTGTACTGTTTGCTTATTTTTTACATGTATCTATAATCTTATTGTATTTCACCAAGAGAGGAAGAGGAGATATTAAGACAAACAAGTATAGGAAAAAATTCTCCAGAGTAGCATTTTCACCCCATGGACAACTTGGTGCAAGGAAAGGTTTGTTCATAGGCCAATTTCAATACTAACTAATTATATAATCATAGATATATTGCTTATCTCCTTGAACTTCAGTTAATACCTATAAAGCTACCGATACATGCCTGGCACACAGAAAAGCTTCAACAGAGGTTAAGTTCTTTCATTTTTAAAATGATTTTGTTACTAAGTCTGGGAGGTTTAGATATCTCTAGAGATTTTCACACAAGCAAACCAAGTTGATTAGCCAACAAGAATTCACAGAAAAAAACAAAGCATTCCTGTAGATCTAGAGACTAGACCTGACTTACTCTCACTCTTCGTCTTCATCCCCACTCCATTTTTCTCTCTCTTCTTCATGACCAAAAGATGCTCCTGATTCAGACAATGCAAAACATATTCTCCTCAAATTTTCTGATTACATGGTTAAGATCAACTTAATCTGTCTGAAATGATCAGTGTTGAAGAGGACCCTGCCCACTTCCTATACTGTATGATAACTGGTGACAATTCATTAGGAACCAGATTAAAAGTACACCATCAAGTGCCATCAGCTGATTACTACAATATTTCTAATTATTTTCATCTAATAAATTATAAAGATGACAATAGTAACAGGCTACCCAAAGTACATTAACCTGATAATGTGTAGTCTAAATCTTTCAGTAGGAATATGATAAAGACGGTAAGGATCCAGCCATGCTGCCAACGAACTTGTCAAACCCTTAAGGGAAAAAAAAAGATCGTGGACAGATACATTTAGGGAAAAGCAAGAACTCCAAAGTAAAGAGATTTAGGGAACATCTTCCACAAATACCAAAATATAAGGTATTAATGGGGGTTATGGGTGGAGGTGGGATGGATGGAGAGAACAGGAATATACACCACACCATGGACAGAGATAACCAGCACTTCTGACCAGAAGTCAATCAAGGTTGAGCTAGAGTCTGAATCCTTTAATGTTTTACTCTTCCTATAAAGTGGGCCAAAGTAAAAAACCCCAGCATTGAGCTAAGGATGAAGCATGAAGAGACCATTAAGAAGGTCAACCTCCAAGGAAAAAGGGAGGAACAGCAGAAAGGCCATGGAACAGAACTAGCTAAGCCACATGAGATCCATTTTCTGTAATGGAATATTCCCTGAATTTCCTCACACTAATGGCAGTTTTATAATTTATTCAAGTCAGTTTGGAGTGCTGGACAGCAGCAGACAGGTCACTGGTGGTTCTGAGAGGGGAGAATAGAAGTTGGGAATGTAAGTGCCAGGTGGGCAAGGATATGTTTTGTTCACTGCTGTCTCCCCATATCTAGAATACTACCTGGCACATGGTAGGCATTCAATAAGTACTGGTCAAATGAATAAATAGATCTATGTTCAATATCTTTGTTTTGATAAAAAAAAATTCACCTTTAAGATCAAAGGACAGAGCTCTTCAATTAAAAGTCTCACATTTCTGGCCACACCACTGCCCATCCCTCCCCAGGCTGCTTCCCTGAGGAACATAGCCGCTAATGATCCATCAACGTACAAAAGAAGTCCTGGGGGCTTCCCTGGTGGCGCAGTGGTTGAGAGTCCGCCTGCCGATGCAGGGGACACGGGTTCGTGCCCCGGTCCGGGAAGGTCCCACATGCCGCGGAGCGGCTGTGCCCGTGAGCCATGGCCGCTGAGCCTGCGCGTCCAGAGCCTGTGCTCCGCAACGAGAGAGGCCACAACAGTGAGAGGCCCGCGTACCACAAAAAAAAAAAAAAAAAAAAAGAAGTCCTGGGCTTTCTATTCAAGCTTAGCCATTCTTATGAAAGAAGTTAGGCATGTCTTAGGTTTATGTACTGCCAAAATAAGTGAGAAGTTTAAAGTGGAGAATTTATGCCTTGGCTAGGATTATACTTTTTAAAAGATAGCAAACCCTCCAATTCACTCGTGAAGACTCCAGCTCTCAAGAGGAAAAGTAACAACAGGAAAAGAGGAACACATCACACTGAAAGCGTTTAGTCTCCTCCTGTGCTTTATGTTTAAATCAGAGTGACACTCCAGATGTTGATTTCAATAAAATACATACATGTAAATTATTGTCATCTTCTCTTACGAGGCACATGTGATTTATGGATGGCTGTAATGGTGATTAGAGACCATAACAGATGGTAAACAATTAATTTAAAATGCTGTGTCCATCAAACTAACTTTTATTATCATATAATTCTTCATCAAGAATGTTGATTTATTTAAATTGAATTTCACTATGATGGTATTCATTAGCATGCAAACAAGTTTTTGAAATTTTTATCCAATCAATACGCTTACTCAGCCGGCTCATTATATTTTAGGAAAGTTGAAGACTGGATTCATTACATCCATTCATACATTATGGAGCCTTAAAATGGGAAGGATCACACTGGATCTCTGTAGTTAACACTGGAAATGAAAGTAACATATTTTTCTGTGTCTTTTCATGCATTATAACTTTACTAATCTGATTTGGACTTACGAAGCTAATTAAATTATTGCCTTGGTCTATAGGCCTGAAAGCAATTATTATTCCTTCAAGTATTTTTATGAAAATTAAAAAGACAAAGTCTAATATTGCCTAAACACCTTCTCCCTTGGTGCTAGGAAATCAGTGAACTGGTATGTCATTCTATTAAGCGGCCTAATATTTCAGAAGAGGAAAAGTAAGAATGAAGGGAAAAGCACATTAATTACTGCATGGAAGTTTTATAAGTAGAAGAATATAGAAAGCAAAATCTTATTTTTACTGATTATCTAGAAGTTTTTTGATTATTGGGGTAGTTAAGATAGTATGCTATGATGGTTCAGGGCATCAAGGGTTGTGACAAGCCTGAGTTGGTGTTTCAGCTCTGTCACATGGGTGACAGTAGGCATCCAAACATCTCAAAGTCTCAGTTTCTTCATCTGTCAAATGGGTGGTAACAGTACTCATAACTCAAAGAGTTGTTATGAGAATTAAAGGAAACGGTGCCTGGAACACTGTAGGACCCTGATAAATGTTGATTTGTTGTGAACATCTATGTTGACTAACATTTCTCTCTTCTCCCTTCCTTTTTGGGCATTGATTCCTCCTCCATCTAACATGATGCTTATAAAGGGGGTCTGCCAATCCCAGAAGACCCTGAGCTCCATGTTACTCAAGCTGAGTGAGTTGTTGCTCTCTTTTGGAATGTGCTGGATCTAAAGAAGGGTTTTCCCTCCCTGGTATGTGGTTGTGAGGTATAAGGTCATAGGAAAGCGAAGAAAATGAAAACTTGTGGAGAGAGGCAGAAAGGAAGACATGGAGAAAGTCTCTGACTGCCATTTAGATTCCTGTGGCCAGCTGTGTCCTTGCCCTCACTGTAATTTGGCTATGGGCGCCAATACATTCGCCCATGTGCCTACACTTACGGAAGCTGGCTGTCTGTCATTTACAATGAATGGGGTTCTAATTAATAAAGCAGTTATTAGGAAAACAAAAAATGCCCTGGGGAAAAACACCCATGAGTTTTACTACCTAATTACTTAGGTTAGGTTATGTGTAATTTGGCCTCATTTTATGAGATGCAAGGAAATAATTATTGCCATCTTTTTTATGTAACCTTACGTTATACTGAGAATCAATATAAAAGTAATTTCTAAAGTCTATGATAATTTCACCTTTTCACTCATTTAATGATCATGAAGTTTTATTTGCACAAGTTTGCTAATACTGCCACAAAATGGACTGACATAGTAGACTGAAAAATGTCATTTATCACTTCTTTGTTGTATCATAAAATATATGAGGTTTCACATAGGTGAAAAATACTACCTGGCTTTCTAAAATATTATGAAGCATTTAATAATTAAAAGAAAACAGTATATTCTGAGTTAAAATATTAACTACTACTAAATACACACACAGCTGTCAAAGATCAAAGAGGAAGAACACTAATCCATACATACTTTTTTATCTGAAATGTTTATTATTAGCCATTAATCACAGGTACAATCGTATACAACCATAAAAAGCTGTGTATGAATAAACAATACACATACACAACTATAGACACTACACACAACTATGAACACACTAAAGCGATAGCTGCTTTATTTTTCCTCTGTCATTTAAATGAAACAAAATAAATTAAGTAACTTCACCAGGCTGAAAAAGAAATAATGTTCAGACAGTCTGCAGTAAAATAATAGTTGTAGTAATAGTAATGCCTTGACTGGAATAAATTTTAAAGAAGACTCAAGAGGAAATTTATGAACAAAAAAATGCAATCTTTTTTTGTCTTAAAATTAAAACCTGAGCAGAGGAAAATAGCTTTTCTATACCCACATATACAATGATTTGTATAATTTTCTAAACACTGTTAGAGGTGAAATGTCTTATTAAAGTGTTAATTTAGTAATCGATACCATAGCCTCAACTCATAAAATGTGTGTGTGCATGCACATCTGCATACACACCTGCCTGCATCTGTGTGTGTAGTAGAGAGGGGGACGTAGACATAAAGCTCTAACTCCCCCGTGCAATTTTGACTTTTAACCTAAGCTGCAGGTAACGAACATGTGAGAAGGCACATGTATTCCCTGACTACCTCAAGACGTGTTCGGGCTGTCTTGCACATCTACTTTCACTATGCAGCTGTGTGGTTTTCAAAGGAATTCAAATCTGGGACTGAGAACAGCAGGGAGGTTGGGTGAACAAGGAAGAAGCCAAGAAACATTTGTGCAGGGTTAAGAGGCTCTAGACACTGAAAGTCAAGAAGGAGCTAGGAGGTCAGTGGCCAGTGAGCAGAGAGAAAGAGAGAGGAGATAAAAATGAAGGGATGAGTTGAAAGCCAGCCACAAAACCAGGGGTTAAGGAGAGTCACCACCATAGAAGCTTAGTGCTCTGTCCCTTGATCTACCCTACATTAGCTGATAACCTTGGTCGGCACCACAATATTTTCTTAGCCTTTGTATTTTTATTTAAATTTTTTTTAAAAAGGCACACTGTATGATCTGCTCAACTCATTGAGATAGGAGAACACAAAAGTGGTTTGAGAAGTACAAATACAAAGAACAACGTGAATAATGATGAGACATTTGTTGTTCCACTATTCTACTTCTTAACAGATATAAACCACGTGGTTAAAATCAAATGAGAAACAATTCAACTTCACTAAGAGGAAAATTTTTTTTTTTTGCGGTACGCGGGCCTCTCACTGTTGTGGCCTCTCCCGTTGAGGAGCACAGGCTCCGGACGCGCAGGCTCAGTGGCCATGGCTCATGGGCCTAGCTGCTCCGCGGCATGTGGGATCTTCCCGGACCGGGGCACGAACCCGTGTCCCCTGCATCGGCAGGCGGACTCTCAACAACTGCGCCACCAGGGAAGCCCAAGAGGAAATATTATACACTGACGTGACACAACTGAAATCCAATTAAGAAGTTCCATATCACTCAAGATAAGGGAACTACTGACAAAGTTGTGAACTTTGTAAAATTTCTGTAATGATTCAGGTAATTTTAGTCCGATTAAAAATTATACTGACTTAATAACCATTTATAAGCAGAGTGAGTAATTCTGGGTAGCTGAGTGGTCCAGACAGCTACATTTATTCATTTAACCTGATTTTTTTTTTTTTTTTACGGTTGCCATTTTGGAAGGGAATTCACTAAAATATAGTATAAACTCCTACGCCTTCTCTTAACTGAATTATATTCTGTCTTCAAAAATAAACAAACCACAATTCATAGCTTCAGCTTTTCTTTTATTGTAAAAGGCCCCAAAGACTATTCTGTTTTATTTTAGAATCTCCAAGTATCCTTTTTATAATTTTCTTTCTCCTCATTGCTGTCAGACTTCTTGAAGTCATTTCTCACTGTCATCCTTCTCCCGTGTCCTGTCATTTCCATCTTGCTACATACCCATAATTCACTGGAAAACAAGTTAAACTACTTACAACAGTATCTAAAGTAAGAGTTAATACCTCGGAGAGGGTGGTTTTTCTAAGAGCTAATAAGATCTTCACTATATTTTCTACATAATATCTATCTTGGCTGCTCAGATAATTGTTCACATTCTTTCAGATTCTCAGTAACTGAGAAAGGTCAGTAAGCAAGGGCAGGGCTGAGCTTCAGATACAGAAATTAATAATATAGTCAGAAAGATGACAGGGTACCAGGGAGGCAAGGAGGAGAGCTGGGAGAGGAATCGGTCCAGGAAGAAACAAAGCCTGCAGTGAGTGGGACAGAATGAGCAGGGGCTGGGCAGGCAAAGGAGGAAGGAGTTGGAGATCAGGTAGGAGGGACCTATGGGCAGAAAAAAACCAGAAAAGACAACAGAATAAAGTTAAGAAGACCATTACCTGCAGAACATCACGAGAAGCTGGTGGGTGTCAAACGGACATTAGTTTGGAGCAGAGAGAAGCATGAGATGCTGCCGCACTGGAAAGCTGAGGCCAAAGCACTGTGCAGCCTTGTATGGCAGGTAAAGGAGCTCAGATCCCATTTCAGTGACTACCCGTGGTTTTCAGATGCCAGTTTTGTGTTTTAGATGTATCACTGTAGCATCTATTTATGTTGATGCAGGGACACCAATTAAGAAAGTACTGCGAAGCAACATAAATGTCCATCGACAGATGCATGGATAAAGAAGATGTGGCACATATATGCAATGGAATATTACTCAGCCATAACAAGGAATGAAATTGGGTCATTTGTAGAGACGTGGATGGATCTAGAGACTGTCATACAGAGTGAAGTAAGTCAGAAAGAGAAAAACAAATATCGTATATTAACGCCTATATGTGGAATCTAAAAAGATGGTACAGATGAACCGGTTTGCAGGGCAGAAATAGAGACACAGATGTAGAGAACAAACGTATGGACACCAAGGGGGGAAAGTCGGGGGGATGAATTGGGAGATTGGGATTGGGATTGTAAAATGGATAACTAATAACCTGCTGTATAAAAAAATAAAATTAAATTAAATTTAAAAAGATGTACACACACACACACACAAAAGTACTGAGGGAATTCCCTGACGGTCCAGTGGTTAGGACTCCACACTTTCACTGCCAAGGGCGTGAGTTCAATCATTAGTCAGGGAACTAAGACCCCACGAGTCACACGGAGCGGCCAAAAAAAAAAAAAAAAGTACTGAAAAGTCCTAGCAAAAGATGGTAAGGGGCTGAAATAGGGCAGTTAATATTAGTAATGATTTTTAAATGTTTAAAATATACATACTTGAAAGTTGCTAGGAGAGTAGATCTTAAAAGTTCTCATCACAAGGGAAAAAAATTGTAATTATGTGAGGTGATAGATGTTAACTAGACTTACTGTGGTGATCATTTCACAATATATACAAATATCAAATTATTATGTTGTACACCTTAAACTTGTACAATATTATGTCAATTATATCTCAATAAAACTGGGGGGAAAAAAGAAAATATCTAGCAGAGCATACCTGATAAAATTCTTTGTCAGCAACTGATCACTTGGTTGCAATAATTAGTTTGCTTGTTTTCAACAGCATTTATCAATTAAAAGATGCCTGAGAGCAACTCATCCTGTGCTATGCAGTAATAAAATAAAACTCCATAAGCTATCATAAAATGCATATATACACATATGACACTATCAGATAATTGATAACAGAAAAAAAAAGGAGCCAGGAGAAAAGGCTTTGGGAGAGAAAAATCATGGCAAGAAGTATTTTCTGGAACAGTTACTTAAAAACAAAGATGGATTCACCCTGGTGTGTCCTTCGGCACATTACGCATAGCATACTCAATAAATGCTTATTAAACAGAACCAAAAAATCATTACACAATTTCTCCCTGCTCTAGTCCCTCCAACATTGAGTACTTTGAGTAGCATCACGCAAGATAACTAATGTTCAAACACTATTACTGATAGCAGTTGTTCGTAAGTCATGGTAAACAACAAAGTATAAAAGCTATTACGGATAATTTTCTTTTATTTACTTTCAACAACAGCTAAAGTCAGCCAACATTACACAAAATAATATCAGGAAAGGAGAAAGTGTGAAAATGGCTAATTGTAAAAAAACAAACAAACAAAAAACACTCCAAAACAAAAAAATCATAAAGTTAAACTGACGTGACGTTTTTTCTTGCCTCACAAATATAGTATGTGAAAATAGGTCTTAAAAATGTCCTGATGTAACAGCAAAATAAGGACTCAAAAGCCATATGTTTTTACCCCTTAAACTGACTAACCACTAAGGAAGAAAATTTATAGCAAAGTGAAACTCTAGTGATATAACACTTTTTTACTGCTATGAAATAGCTTACGTTTCCTCTATTCTCTGAAAAGCAAGGACATGAGACAAGCAGATTTAAAGTAGACTTTAAATTGGATAAGGCGAGACAAGTGAACTTCTTATTTTTCTTCCAAGCTTAAAAGAAAAAAACCCCAGTGAAATAGCGCCTTTTTCTTGCTGTATTTAAGTCGAAATGCTCTGTCCAACTTTCCAGGGCCTTGTAATCTGCACCAGACAGCGCGTACAAGTCCCTCACTCCTACCCCCTGTCCAGGCACAGCCCCTGCCCCCACCTCCCCTGCCCCCAGCTCTGCTGACTTCCCCTGACACACAGCCGTTCTGCCCCTCTCTCTGGGCTGCTGCTTCCAGTGATCCTGTCCCAGCTAATGACCTCCTACCCACACCCGAGTGTGCTCAGCGTACAAGTCATTCAACAACCTACTGTGTAGCTGTGTGCATGTTGTGTGCATACGTATGTCCGTGTGTGTATATAATACATGTATAATTCAGGAGGCATAAGTCTCCAAAGATAGAAGTAACAATCATGAGTGATTTGCAGACTGAGAGAGGCGGAGACTCAACAGTGACTTAGGTCCCCCGAAGGCTGACTAGAAAAACAGTGATACTGCCAGCAGAAAATAAAAACCAACGCTGGAAGAGATGATAAGTATGCTGTGTCTCTGTATACACACACACACACACACACACAAAGGGTCAAGAAAATCATGATCCTGATGGGAAATTGACTCCGATTGAAGTAGAGCTTCCCTGAGAAAGGCTGAGGAGGAAAACGGCTACTTTCCAAATGTCTGATCCAGTTCCAGCTACAGTCAAAGCATTTTCCAACCATACTTCCCTTACAAGTAATAAATGCTCATGAATTACACTGCTGGACATAGCATGAGGTAGTCTTTCAGGTCTGGTTTTACTATGGAAAGTGAATGATGAGAAAATATTTTGAATGGCATGTTTATTTTTTAAAATGCATCAGAATGCTTTTATGCCATAAGTGAAAAATCAAAATAAAGATATATGTTGGCCTCCAAATTCATCTCTTAAATCTACCATGTGATTTATTGCTATCTGCTAGTAAGGTAGATACTGTTTCAGCTTTAAGCCAAAGTACATAAATATTATAGGTTGTTATGTTTAAATTAAAGAAATTCTGTTGTCTGCTTGTAAAAGAAAGGGGCTTTGGTGTCTTATTTTAAAAAGTAATCTTGAAAAAGAGAAGTTAAATAATCTTACCTTCTAGATATTTAAATAATTTATGTTTACTCTTGTATTTTAAATATCATTCTTCTACTTACAATTATTTATCATGTAGTTTAAATATAAGAAATATAAATTTTTATTTCTTAAAGAAATTATTTTTAGTTACACTATGCTTTTTAACCAAGTATTTTTCTGCAGTTAATTCCCCTTTAAAGTAATGATACTGAAGTATACAGCCATTTTACTTTTTAATTTAAGAATCTAAATATTTGTTCAAAATGACATATTTGACTAAAGTAATACTTAGAAGAAAAATTTTAATACTAGATCCTGAAATTCTGTAAGACATTTTAAAATATCAGGTCCTGATATGCTGTAAGAAAATTCTCTTGTCGATTCTGGTGTTTTGTTCTCCTCACATGTGTTTTTATGATGTAGAAAGAAATCAGTCTCACCTGTTTTTGATTGTAGGTTTCTTCTTGGTTCTTCAGGGGCCTCAATTGGTTGATCAGCCAGGAAAACTCGAGCTTGGTCTATAGCATTCAGGACAGAATACTCTTTCTCCTTTAACTCACGTCTCAGTGCCTTTGCAAAGAGAAGCAAAAGTTGAATTTGTAACCTAATGTGTTCAAGTCATGGAACATCTTCAGTAAGACCACTTCTGATCACATTTGTCAAGGGAATGTCTCATCACCAGCATGTTAGCGAGGTTAGCAGTAAAAATGTAAATTTTACACGTATGAATGATGAAACATGAATAAAAGCAAAAAGATGATTCCTGTAGAACTTATATGGAAAAAAAACATCAGAACCTCCAAAATTTACAATATTCACCTGAGGGAAATTGCTACAGTATATTTGATCTTACACAAAATGTACTTTTAGGGTTATCACTACCGTCAGACTGCTAAATCTAAGATACTTTTTTCTTATAAGACTGACCAAAAAAATTACATCCAGTGGTAGAGCTAGAGGCGATTTCACAAGTAGTAATGAGATCCTCAGAAGTGTTTTACATTCTTTGGAATATATTAAGAAAAAAATTAAGAGATAGAAACAAATTAAAGTACATGAAATCAAAACTAAACCAAAGAGAACACTTAAAAGACAGTCTCCAATTATCTTAAAATATATTCCATCTCTCATGCTGAGGCAATTACAGTTCTCCCCTTGTGACTTTTTCATGCAAATCTATAAGTCTCAGAATAGTTTGTCTTTAGTACTTCTGTGGTTTTAAGTAGGGTCAAACTTTCACCTCTGCTCCTATAAAATGTTTGGTGATTAAGACTTAATTGACTAGGGTTTAAAAACAACAAAACTCGTCTAGTGACTACTGCAAGGTAAGAGTAAATGAAGACTTTCTCATGTGCTATTTTAATACTGTAGCTAAATCAGAATTGCTCTTAATATTGTTACCTCTTAAATTATGTACATAAACACCTACTGGCTCTAATATTTTGCTTTTAATACAGTTCCTCGGCAATGCATTATGAAAACTCAACTTTTCATTTTCTAAAATATTACACTCTGATAGTATTTTAGAATCAACAAAGTCCTTCTGAGCATAAGTACTTTTTTAACAGCATTTGATATATGTTGGGATGACGGGGTATTTGGAGGCTATATCTCATCTTCCACAGTAAATAAAAAGCAAAAATTTTTAATTTCTAGAAATATCAGAATAATCTTACATAAAAAAACTAAAACTGAACAACAGAAAAACACTGGTAATGAAGTTGAAAGAGACCATCACAGGTGGGGAGGGATGAGAAGAGCAGGCAAGGAGTAGAGAGAAATGGCATGACAGTGACTGTGTCCTGCGCACCTGAGACTTAACAAATACTGGGTGCTGCAAAGTCACTGAAGAGCTGGACAAGACGGTGGTGATGGGGGCTGTCAGACATATATTTTTGTTTGTTTATAGTATCATTGTCAGGTCTCTGACAGTCATTAAAAAACAAGTCTGGGGACTTCCCCAGCGGTCCACTGACTGGAACTCAGAGTGTCCACTGCAGGGGTCACGGGTTCGAACCCTGGTCAGGGAACTAAGATCCTGCATGCCACGTGGCATGGCCACAAAAAAAGTCTGAGTCTGAGAGAAAGCCCCACAGGTCTGGAGAACCTATTTTCCTTCCTGACCACACTGAACCCCAGCGCTTCATAAAACAATCCTCTCTGCACAGCGTGTTGGCGGGGGAATGTCTCCTAAACTCCTTGGAGACGCTGAGGTAGGGAAGTAGAGGAGGCAAGTGTGGGCAGGTGGGAACTACGCAGAGGAAGTAAAAATATGGGGCTCGAGCTCTAATGCCAACTCACCACCCAAATATCGCAGAGGACAGCATACATTTAATATCTGTTCATACTCTACTTTGCAAATTTAATTTTGTTATTCAATTTGTTCTATTTCAATTATATTTAATTGCATGTCAGAAATGGGTTTAACTTTCAACAGCACTACACATATAATCATTTCACTGTCCTTTACCTCTCAATTAGATATAAAAGAAAATCAGCATTTCCTAACCACCTGGTGAACATTAATGATAAGATAATTAGACTCCAACAGAGTTGTTTTGTACACAGAGCTACAAAGTGTCATTCAGATTTAGGTTCTAATATCACATGACTTATATTTGGGCGGTCTTAAATGAGTATAACATGATCTAATTGGAATTTTTTCTATTTTAGTGACTTCATATTTTCATTCAAAACAATTCTGTTCTCAGGCAATAACGAGTATTGGCAAGGATGTGAAGAAGTTGGAACCTTCATACACCGTTGTTGGAATGCTTAAAATGGTGCATCCACTTTGAAAAACAATTTGGAAATGCCTCAAAATGTTAAACATAGTTATCACATTACCCAGCAATACCACTCTTAGGTATATACCTAAGAGAACTAAAAGCATATGTTCACATAAAAACTTGTACATGAATGTTCATAGCAATATTATTCATAACAGCCAAAATGTGGACACAACCCAAACACATCCATCAGCTGGTCAATGGGGACTTCCCTGGTGGTCCAGTGGTTAAGACTCCACGCTTCCGTTGCTGGGGGCATGGGTTCCATCCCTGATCAGGGAACTAAGATCCCGCATGCCACACGGTGCGGCCAAAAAAAAAAAAGTCACTATCAACTGGTGAATGGATAAACAAAATGTTGTATATCCACACAATGGGATCTTACTCAGCAACAAAAATGAATGAAATAGTGATACATGTTACAACATGGTTGAATCTTGAAAACATTATGCTAAGTGAAAGAAGCCACACACAAAAACCCACTACTATGAAATGTCCAAATAGGTGAGTGTCTAGAGACAGAAAGTAGATTGGTGACTGCTCAGGGATGGGAGGTTGAGGGAAGAATGGGTACATGCTCATGGGTCAGGCTTCTCTGGGGGGTAATGAAAATGTTCCAAAACTATCATAGATAGTGATGATGGTGGTACAACTCTGAATATACTAAAAGCCCCTGGACTGATCACTTTAATATAGTGAATTTCATGTTATGTGAATAATATCTCAATAAAGTTATTAAAATAAAATAATTCTGCTCTTTTTCCCAAAAATGTCCTCTAGGCACTCTGTTTATTTACTAACCTCTATCCCCCCTCACCTGCAAGGTAAAAGCTCATCTTGTATATTTAGTATGTTCCCACCTCAGTGTTCCCAGAGCACATCCTATTTCTTTAACATAGCTCATCCTAATATATTTTGAGACCATGCCTGTGTCCCTTCCATTATACTGTCAGTTCTTCCAGGGGAGGCTCACCTCTTAATCATTCAAAATTCTCAGTGCCTGTCTAGACATATACAGAAAGTACTCAATAAACGCTTGACGAACAGTGAATAAAAGAAGACATGCTTTCAGAATTAAATACTATTTATGATTTTAAATTATAAGCAAGCAAAATATACCAAAGTCCCCCAAATCTGATTATCCTAAAATGGAATAATTATTGGATTCCAGTTAGCTCTGGATTATTTGAACTAGTTTGAAAATTACTGGTAAATAATTTTTGATGCAAAGTTAATTTTCTCCTATCATCTAATTCAGCTAGTAAGTACTAAGTATTTCAGTTTGCTGTGGGTCATTATTTTATTAATAGCAAATATCCTTTTCTCTCCCTAAACAAGGAACTGATCTCACTGAAAGGGGTGATACTTCATCTTCCCTCGTTTTTCCATATCCTAATTCATGAAGTAACTGCATAGGGCATAGTTTCAAAATGAATGCAGTCATTAGATTGAAGGTGGTAACTGTTATTACTATTGTGTCAAATCCATTTAAAACATATTGGCTTAAAACAACGACAATTTATTTTCCATGATTCTGTGGCCTGGCAATTTGACCAGCTCTTCTGCCACTGCCATGGGGGATTACTCCTAAGGCTGTAATCATCTGTGACTTGAATGGGAATAGAAGTCCAAGATGGTCTCACTCACATGTCTGGAAATTACTGCTGGCTATTAGCTAGAGCACCTCGGTTTCCCTCTATATGGTCTCAAATTGTCCAATAGGCTGGACTGGGCTTCTTCAACATGATGATTGGTGTTCTCAGAGGGCAGAGTGAAAACTGCAAGATCTTTTAAGGCATTAGCTCTACAACAGCTCTGTCCAAAAAAACCTATCTAACGATGGAAATGTTCTACAACTATGCAGGTCAATATGGCAACACTAGTTGTGTGTGACTATTTGGTATGTACCTGAAATATGACTGGTACAACTAAGGAACTGAATTTTAAATTTTATCTAATTGTAACTGATTAAGTAGAAATGGTCACATGTGGCAAGGGTTCCTGTATTAGACAGCACAGCTCTAGAATCTGCACATCACTTCCATCACATTCCATCATTTGAAGCAAGTCATAAGGCCAGCACAGATTCAAGAGAATGGAAAAATATAGTTCATCTCTTGATGAAGGGAACCACAATGTCCCTTTGCATGGAGTTTTGGACATAGAGAGCAAGTTTCATTATTTTAGCAATCGGCCACACAGGATACGTGGGAAAGGGAGGGTTGGGTGGGTAATATTGCCCCATGGACTTAGTAATATTTTAGATAAGTTCTCATGAAGGCATCTCAAAACAGTGATCTTTGAAGAAAGATCTGAATGAAGTGAGGGAGCCAGCCATAAGAGGGAGGGTGGCAAAAGAGCATGTCCAGGCAAAGGGAGCTATAATTGCAAAGGTCCTGACGGAAGTGTTTGCCAGGCTTAGCAGGCTGGCACTGTCAGAGCTGAATGAGTGGATGACAAGGGTAACTACTTCTGTAAAAATATTTTATATCATGAAAGTCAGAGGGGAAAAAACGCTTTATGGTTGTTAGGAGAGGTACCTGGTAACCACATACTTCTTCATACAGCAGATATCTGGCTACCTTGCTGACTCAAGCTTGGCCATCAATCTAAAAGTTCTCCGTGTGGCAACCTGTCACAAAGCTTATGCACTTTCTATTCTACTACATAGGTGGAAAGATCCTAATGCCCCTCCCAGACAAACACACATAAATGAAGCTTGGGCCTAAAAGACCCACGATCAGCTGTAACAAGAAACAGATACAGAATAATTTCAAAAAATAAAATTGAAAATTGTATTTTAAAAGTTGCGTGCTCTAAGGTGTTTAATATAAAGGGACAGAGACTCAGCTACCTTAAGAGTTAAGAATAATAAATGGAGGGAACAATGACTGTCCCATGGCCATAATATTCGACTTCCGTGCCATCCCAAGGTGGCATGAGAGTGTATAATAGAATTTTCCAACAAACGTTTCCACCAAAATAAGAACTTCAAAACTCATATTAAATCCATACAGTCTATAAAGAAATACGCCAGGCACAAGAGAAGACAGCAATTAATAAGCCTATGATTCGAACTCTTAAGGAACTTATAAAGAGAGAGAATAGTGCTAGTGAGAACGTGGTAATGCCACCCGTCTTTGAGAGCCGTATAAATAGGGCACTGAGGAAACACACAGAGGAGGGAGGGAGGTGGAGGGGACAGCAAGCAACCCTCTCAAAAATGTGTAAAGTGTGTTTTGAAAAAGAACTTGGAATCAGATTAAAGGTAATTAGGGGAAGAGCAATTCAAGAAAACAGAATAACAGGTAAGGTAATTTAGTCCCTCATTGTTTTCCCTATTAGGTAGCTTCTGCATGCTCCTTTTCTTTTTTGGCGGTACGCGGGCCTCTCACTGTTGTGGCCTCTCCTGTTGCGGAGCACAGGCTCTGGATGCGCAGGCTCCGGACGCACAGGCTCAGTGGCCATGGCTCACGGGCCCAGCCGCTCTGCGGCATGTGGGATCCTCCCGGACCGGGGCACGAACCCATGTCCCCCGCATCGGCAGGTGGACTCTGAACCACTGCGCCACCAGGGAAGCCCTGCATGCTCATTTAAATGAAATGAAGCCCCGGAATGTCAGACTGATGAAGACCTGATGTGCATATCAGAATTTAACTAGTAAAATCACAGAGTTCTCATTCTCAATCGTTTCTAGGAACCCAACAAGCCCTTCAGCAGAGCCCGCCTTTCCTCCACTTCCCTTCAGTGGCTCCTGATTTCCCATGAGTGCCAGGCAGCAGAGTAAACTGCTTCTTAGTCAACTTCAAATGCCTAAAGGGAGATTCTCAATGATCCTCCTGAACGGTCGGGGAACATTTCTCCCCACCCGCTATTAGTTCACGGGAAGGCAGGGGATTAAGGGATGAGGCGGTATAAAGAAGTGACCGGCATGGCTTAAGTAAGAAAGTCTTACAAGTCAATCAGCTCCCCTTCATCTGCATCATGAACGTGACGTCGCTCACTGTGACGGCTGAATTGCTGCCAAGGAGACAGCAGGACGACTGGCTGCTCCTCGCAGCACTGACATGGAGACGCACAGGATCCTGCAAGTCCCTTAGCATGAACACAGGGTCTGAGAGAACCTGGAGGGAGCGGGGGAATCCCTGCCGTCCCCTCTGTCCTCAGCTGGAAACCTGTCACACTGGACTGAGATAGGGGGAGAAGAACGACCAACACGTGGGTGTGCACTAAATCCCGGTGTCATCCCCTCTTCTTTAAATCACAACTGTCCCCTCTCCTCTCTTTAATCTAAAGCCATTATCCGCATTGTCTGTACATCAAGTGGCAAAGGTCAGTGGGATGCACTTTTCTTTAAACTTTCTAGATCATATTAAAATTATATGATCTTTTTGTTAAATTAGATCTTTTTGCTCTTCTGCTAAAAACCCTCCAATGGCTTCCTGCTGCACTTAGAAAAAATTCTCAACTTCCTACCAAGATCCAGAGCTTCCCTACTCTCTGAACCTCAACTACTAATACACCCTAATTTCCAGTCTCAAAGTCTTTATTTCTTTTCCTAGAATATGTCAAGCTTTTCCTGCCTCGTGGCCTTTGCAATCCAGAAAGCTTTTGCTTCACATCTCCAAAGACTGGCTCCTTCTCATTATTTAGTCTCCGCATTCGGTATGTCTGTTGGGTGAATGAATAAAGAAATGAGTAAACTGACATGAAAGAAAGTGTGGGATTCAAGGAAGGGAAACTCCTGGGAAATGGGAGTAGCGCATACAAAGTTGGTCTGCAGAAATAAAAAGCAGAGCAGTGGGGGAGGAAAGCAGTCATCTCCTTAGAGCTCTTCACAGAAAAAGTTATTTCTCAAGACATAATATCTGTGGGCTTTCTTAGCAATCTCACTGATCCTCACCGGTCAAAGTCAAAGAGATCCACAAGGGTCACCCTCCCTGACCCTTTAGGGACCCAGCTCTAATACCAAACTCACCATCAGTATAAGCATCGCCTGCCCAGCAGAGCCAGCCCACTTTCTTCTTTGCCACTACAGCGCTTGGCATCCACTTTGCTGGAGCGTTCACCATGCATTTCTGTCCTGACTTCTTTGCAGACCTGACTTCTACACCAGAATGTTCTGAAGGTTCACATCTATGTCCCAGAGGACAGAGTAGAAACTCAATGAATTTGTGTATGAAAGAATCAGGAGGCATTTTTAAAAAGTGTTTTGTGGTGTAGTAAAACCAGATAGAGATTTGCAGCCAACAGCCTTGTGTCAACAGTCCAGTGCACACCATCTAGGCACACCTTTACCCACCACAAGCCCTTGAATTTGTCCCGTAACTTCTCTGCAGGTTAATAACAAAATCATTCTACTAACTTCACAGGTGAGATACTGAATGCAAACATACCTTGAAACTATTCAGTGCTGTAGAATAACTAGTTACTACAAAAATGATGCTAATCAAAAGTCTTACCATCAGTCTCAGCTCTTCTCCGAGACCGAGTTTCTTTCCTCGGACTTTATTCACTGTTATTTGTGGGGGAAAGTTCTAGCTGTTTTATCTACAGCTTTGGATGAACAAAACCAGTACCCAAACCTCCATTAGCAGGAACAATTGAATTTAACTTTTCTAAGGGGTAAATTATTTAATTATGAGCAAAGCAGAATTATGCGGTCCTCCAAGATTAAGTCAAAATGTTTGGTAAGCATAAAACTGTGTTGTAAGACTATTAAGTCACTTCAGATTCTTAGAAGGCAAACAAATAAATGTAGTGTCTTTTCGTGAACCACTTTGTTCCAGAATAAAACGTCAATGTAAACCTCTGTGGTGGCAAAAATGGTTAGCCAGATTACATCACTCACAGTAATTTGGTATAAATATCAAATTTCTTCAACTGATCAGTCCAACAAACAGTGGACTTTTTTCCAATCCTTCTAGGCACAACTAAATCAAACACAGCCACCCGTTTTCCCTCTTTCTTCTTTTTGGGAGAGAACTTAAACTGGGCATCCTAAAACTGTTTTCTAAACTCCCATGCTGACATGGAATACTGGCATTTTAATGCTAACAATACAAGGTCCACAGGAAAAAGGGACAAAAATGAGAAATCGTAAGCAAGGTTGCAGTGAAACTTTACTTTCATGCGTTGGTGGAAGCAGAAAACTGGTTCAATCATTTGGGAAAGTAAATTGGCAATATACCAAGAATCATTACTATGTTCATATTGTGTGAAACAAGAATTTCGCCTTTGGGATTATGTCCTAAGAAAGTGATCCAAAAAGAGCTACAAACACAAAAGTTTTCATTATAACATTACTTATGATTAAAAAAAATGAAAGCAACTTAAACATCTAACACCTAGAAAATATTTAGGTTCACTACAATATAGTTACACTAGGGATCATTAAATAACCTTGAAAAATTATTGTGAAAATGACTGCATAGCAACATGAAGAAATAGATATGACATGTATCTAAGTGGAAAAGACAGGAAAAAAACTATGTACCCTATTAAAACTGTGTGAAAGGTGAATATGCAAAAAGAAAATAACCCAAAATGAAAATGGATGTTTTAGAGTGGTAAAATTATGGCTAATATTTTGCTCTTTATTTTATAAAATCTGTAATAAATTATGTTCACAATTAAAAATTATGCTTTTAAGAAAAGAATGCCAAATGGAATCAAGTTCATTTATAATTGAACAAGTTACTACTTTTAAAGAACAGCATTATTAAGAATTACAAATGTGTTTTAGAAGCATGCTTTTTATAACAATCATAAAACTCTTGCATTATGTTTTACTTCAATGACCTCTCTGAAGTTAGATTTATTTATAAATGTAATACATGACAACGTAGTTAATAAATGAGAGACTCCATATGTTTAAGTCACTCCCTAGGTTTGTTAGGGATCTTAACTCATCTAGCTTTTAAGGTGTCAAATTTAGACACAAGAGGGAATCTCAAACACTGGGAGAATCTGGTGATACTCAGCACAAGAGGGTAAAATAATAAGCTATATTTTAAAACCTACCTCAACAATAAAAAATATGCCAATTCTTTTCCCCCATAAAAAAATCCTTCCAACTCTAGTTTTGAATAATTTAGGCAGTATTAAGACAGGAAAAAGGTAACCTCTTGGGTAACCTCTTACCTGACTACAATATTAAGGCATAAAGTATAATGGTGTTGATAAATTTTCTTACAACTTCAAGTACGTTATTTCTAGCTCTTGGGGAAAGATTGTTGCTTACATTTCTGCCAGCTATTATCTTTATTAAAGATTCAGCTATTTAAAAGTAGAAATATTTTCAAAATGTAATATGTTTTCGTACAAATAAAAAAGGATTATAGAGAGACAAAGAGGAAAAAGGAACATTCATACGAAAGGACCTGTTATTTCTGGGTATATTTCATTCACTCAATGTTCAACAAATATTAACTGAGCATCTAGAATGCCAGAAGTAGACAAAGATACGATAGAAAATAATTATCTTAGATGATGATAAATGCTATGGAAGAAAGAGAACAGCAGAAGAAAATAAGAGAGCTTAGGAGTACTGGGATGGGAATTACAATTCAAGTAGAGAAGTCTAGGTAGGCTTCACTAGGAAGGTATCACAGAGCAAACATTTGAAAGCAATGGATAGTCATCCATGTGGATACCAGGGAAAGAGCATTCCAGGCATAGAAGACAGCATGGTACTGTGACTGAAGGCACAGTGTGGCTGAAACCAGCATATAAGAGAGAAAATAGTAAGAATAAGATGAGCAAGGTGTCAGTGGGAGGTAGGTCACATGATGTAGGTTTTGCAGACCCTTGTGAGAACTGTAACCTCTATTCTGAATTACACAGGAAGTCAGTACAGGCTTCTGATTTATCTGAATAGGAACACTCTGGCTGTTGTGCCGAGAATAACAGAGATGTAATTGTAGCTCTGAACATCTGGTAAGAGGTAGACAGATTCAAATTCTATGTTCTGAATGTAGAACCAACAAGATTTCCTAACAGACTGAATACGCGAGAAAGACAAGAGTGAAGGTGATTATCTTTTACCCAGCAATCAGAATAGGATTCTATCAGTTGAAATGAGAGAGACTGGGGAGAACAAGTTTTGAGGGGCAGGTTCAGGAATTTAGTTCAGACGTATACTAAGCTGGAGATTCCCAGGTGGAGATGGTATGTAAACATATAAATTTGGGAGTGATTGACATTTAGATGACATGTAAAACTCATCAGGAGGTCAGATGAGTTCAGGAAGGAATAAGTACAATATAGAGAATTTGGCATGGCCTGACCCCTGAGGCATCCCAATTTCAGGAGGCTGAGGAAAGAAGGAGGAACTAACAAAGGAAACCGAGAAGGAGCTACCAGTGAGGTGAGAAGAAAATTGGGATGGAGCAGTATCCCAGAAGTCAGGTAAAAAGACAGAGCAGAAGTACACTTAGTGAGTCAACAGGAAAGGGAGGACAAATAATGGTCACAACTCAGCCAACATCAACAAACAGAGACATGACAAGTTACAATGAGGGACATATAACTCAGAGTGGGGACTCAGGACAGCTTACTTACTTGAGGAGAAAAGAGATGCTTGCAGTAAGTTTTAAGAGGCTTTTGCTATTGTAAAAGTGTTGCTTTATGTATGTCAAAACATATACTAATGTTTTTCTTTTTGATGCAAGCAGCTCTGGCTATATAATTTGCAGAACGCTGTGCAAAGTGAAATTGCAGGGCCCCTTGTCCAAATATTACTAAGAATTTCAAGATGGCGGCAGTAGAGCATTAAATCAAGTGCAGGGCCCTTCAAAGAACAGAACCTTGTGTGATCGTGACTGCATGGGACGCACACCCATTATGCAAGGCATCTGAACTGTAACAAATAGGTATTGCTGGTACGGCAGAATTTCTTAGCTTCTGGTTTCAAAAAGGCACTTATCTGATTATTGGAGAATGCAAGCAGAAAAAAAAAATGATACAAACATAAGGGGAATATGTCAGAATGTAATTTACTTTTTTTCCCAACTTGCCTGTAAGGCTAAATCAGCATATACAGATCTGAAGTCATTACAGTATGACAGCAAAAAAGGGCAGCAGAGTCGTTAAATTTGATAGCACTAATAAAGCTACATGTAAAAAGGGAAAGAAAACAGGCTTACTTTTCATTGGTATGCAGACAAAATTTTTTAAATCTCCATAGTGTTTTAAAAGTTTTGGTTAATGCCCCTGAATGAACATTTAATATATAAATTCATTTTGGTTCCACCCCATTGACATAAAAAATGATGCCTGAATCAGAATACTAAGTATGAATGCTAAAACTAAGATAGAAATCCTCTAGCTTCTCACAGTAATAAAATGGTATTCTTCCCTACACTTTAAAAAATATGTGCACACACAAATGTATTCCTTCATCTAGCAAATATATTCAGTGTTTACTATCATCAGGCACTGTATTAGCTCCTGAACTTGTATTTTCTTTCTCTTTCAGCCTTGTTCTACATATAAACAAAGAGGGAGGGAAGAAACATCTCTTGCTCTACTGCATACTCCAAGTCACGCCATGGCTAATTTGGAGTATTTTCCCTCCAGGAGTTTTTGCGGTACGCGGGCCTCTCACTGTTGTGGCCTCTCCCATTGCGGAGCACAGGCTCCGGAGGCGAAGGCTCAGCGGCCATGGCTCACAGGCCCAGCCGCTCCGCGGCATGTGGGATCCTCCCGGACCGGGGCACGAACCCGTGTTCCCTGCATCGGCAGGCGGGCTCTCAACCACTGCGCCACCAGGGAAGCCCCCTCCAGGAGTTTTGATAACACTCTTTAGTCAATTCTTATCCCAAGGTCTCTTCCCAGCTAGAAGGCTACATACTTGCACTATGGAGCTTTTCTAACCTTCCCAAGTACAAACAATCATGATTTATCTGTGTCTCCCTGGCTGTGTGTTCATACTCACATTACAGTGCTTTTGATATCTACTTTAGTCACTTGTTTTCGAGCCTGTCTCTGCCATTAGATGGTGAAATCTGTGACAACAAAAACAATCTTAGGAACTGATGTATGCTCAGCCCCTAGGAAAGTATGTAGCAAACATCAGGTGCAACTCAAAAGTTTCCTGAATGAATAAATGAACTATTAGATAAATGAAACTGTCTCTGGGCTAAATATGTCCAGAGGCAGTTCATTAGCAAGGGGCTGTATTGCTTGGTTTTACAGACCTCTACTTGCCTATATCTGTTGTCTACTCTTTAATTTCACCACTAGGGACCAACAATTATTAGGATGCCTTGCCTCTCCCTCTAAACTCGGATATTCTATGACCCTTTGGGGTGAGGTTCCAGTTACCCACATCAGGCTTGGGAGACAAATGCAGTTAACTGAATGAGGTGTGGCAGGTAGGTGCAGGCTCACATAGAGAACTGCTGTTTCAGGTCTTCACACAGACTTTGCTAACAGACCTTAGGGGGCTCTGCTTTTTAGTAAGAAGGCAGTCAACATAGGTGGCAGAGGCTGAAGGGGAACTTGGGAAATAATTTAATCAATTTTAGAAGAAGGCCAATTTTTCATTAGGTAATTTCATAACACAGCAAGACACTGAAATTTCAGGTTTGCAGACAGAGTGTCAGATTACTTTAGTAGGGAGAAAACACACACACACACACACACATACACACACACACACACACACACACAGAAACTAAATTTAATGGTGGAGTGTTGCTGTTTTAAAGACAATGTTATTCTAATGAGTAAGCTTGCAAATGTATCTTGGCAATTCAGTTTAAGGCCCAAATGTCCTGATTCTTATATAATGAGGTTTGAATATAGGAATTAAATTGGGTTTAATTTAAAGCAAAGGACAGAATAGCCCTGAAGGAATGGAAAAGCCCCTAAGATATTGTACCTGAATCATACACTTTCAATTATTCTTGGTGATTTCCTTTTCTAAAATCAAACATGTATTATACAGCAGAAAGGGTGTTAGAGCTCTGATAACTGCTCCTACCTAAGTTAATAGGTACATTGTTATGAAAATGAAGTGCAAATTGAATAGCAAAAACTGAATCTGCAATTTTATCCAATGTACAAGTATCTGACAAGTAAATTCATAACATTACAAATGAACGCTACATGCATTATAGGTGCTTTCTAAGTAATCGTTGATTGAATGATAATCTCACACTTTTGAAAGTGAAGCTACATATAAGTGACCTCACTTTCCAAAACACTTTTTAAATGATACTACAAATTTAAGTCATTAAGTGGGAAAATTCAACTATCAATTTATTCTAGAAGTCATTAGAAATATTATATATTTTAAAGTAGTAATTTATTTTGACATTTGACGGGATGAAATTTGTACCTACGTGAGAAAAAAAAATATGATTGTGTTGTTTACCAGATACCTAAAAAGTTTGGAATGTGATTCCTGTTTAATTTAACAGGTTGACCCTAGATTGTAATGGGGGGGCTAGTTTTGCTGGACAGTAAATAGCACACATTAATATGGTTTTGTTTAATTAAAACAACCCATATAGCCTAGACAGTTTTAAACAAAACAAAAATGATCAAAACTTCAAGACAAATTCTCAGCAATTATGTGAGATGAGATTAGCCACCATTTACTGAGTATTTACTGTGGACCAGGTCTCACGCCAAACAACCCTCAAGGCACTTTGACTTATGATTATGATTATGTTTTAACAAGTCTGCCTATGTGATGGGTTGTTAAAACATTGAACAAAGTATTCATTATGGTTGTTGCTGAAAATCTATTAATGTTCTGAGTCACTGGTTTAAACATCCAAGAAAGTAGAGGTATTTAATTAAGGGTCCAAAACATATTGATGTTTCATAATATCAGTTCCTGGAACATTTACATAACAGAAGGGAAAGATGCCAATCCGTGAGTCACCCACTTCACTGTATGAGGTGGATTTTTGAGCTGAGCCTTTGCTGTGGGGCTTTCTGCGTGCTCATTGCCTAGGACTGCTACATTTTTCAAGAAGCATCAACCCTACTAACTACTTAGCTTTTCTGATTTGTTTCTGGTCTATGGAATGTTTGTTGTATTTTGGAGCCCAATTTTGCCATGCTTGATTTTCTGTTTTTTACATTTTATCTATAATTCTTAGGTGTTTGAGCAGATGAGGTGCTTTGAAGTATGACCTTACAGTACCTCTGACCTTGAAGTCTCAGAGCCATCACCTAAACATTTAAATATATAATATTCCTTCTAGATAGAGTCACAAGCATAGAGCGTTTAGGTATAGGAATGACTAAAATACGTCACTGGAGTGGAGGCTGTGCCTTATTGCCCTCTGTATATTCAGCATCAATGCAACATATACGTCATTCCATGAATAGTGGGGGTGGACGGATGGATGGATGATGAAGTGACTTGCACTGCCATTATCAAAGAAAGGTTGTGAAAAGTGTCATTAAATCACTGATGTACATATAAAGGACTAGAGTATAGAAATATATGTGGGACTCAGAAAACTTTGAGAATATATGAGTTCCCATAAACCAACCCCTTTGTATCTGAGGTGACTGAACACCGATATCTGAGATACCAGAGTCTCTTAACCATCTGCAGATGGTGCAAGCAGACTGGATCCAGGGTAAAGAGATGCAAATGTAAGATAATATATACTATTTGTGTTCTTTTACTTATAAACACTCAAATATTGCCTTTCAAGGTAATTAGATTCATGGTTAAACATATATAATTTGCCTATTAGCCATTAATAAGTTAACTAAAGGCAGTGCATGCAGAAGTGTCTCATGGGTTTGGCCTTTCCATGATAAGCTGTTTTCTTTTATTAAGAACAAGAAATAAATCACCTTCCAGTCTCTAGGCTCATATCTTATCCCATATAAATTCTCAAAAATATTGTTGCTTCAATGGCTTCATCCAATTATTTGAGGAGTCTTAAGTTTTTTTAAGGCACCAATAGGCTAACACAATAAGTGTATGTTATGATGTCAAAACTTATAGTGCCCAAACATAGTGAATCTAAGGAAAAATACAAAATGCAGACACAGAGCAACTAAAATTTAAAATATACTATAAAATAAGTCCTAGTTTAAAGAATAACCCCAAATAGCTATTGCTTATTGAACACTTACTATTTGTACTCTGCTAAGTGGTTTATACATAGTGATGGTCAGAAACAGGATAGCAGAGATTGGAGAATATGCCCCAACACCTAGTTTATAGGGCTAGTGTGTGGAGGCGGGGTGGGAATTGAAATCAGATCTACCTAAGCCCATGTGCTAGGTTCAATCACTCTGTACAGACAAGGCCAACATAAGGTGCCTAGAATAGAGAATAATACACCACTATCCAAGTGAGAAGAGCCAAAGAAAAGTTTTCAGTGAACTTGAAAACAAACACTGCTGAGGATATGCGTTAAGTAGTCAGATATCTACTTATAATTATTTTCTTCATATGACTCCTTGACAACAGATTTTGATATCACTGGAAGCGACTTTTGAGTCGCCTAACAGTTGTCCAGCATGTAGTAACCCCACATCCACCTAAGCTTCTGAGACATAGACTTGTTTTTTAGTTTGTATATAACAACATCACTGAAAATTTTAATGTAAAACTTAAGTGTTAATTAAGTGTAACATCAGCACAGGTGGTTTTCAGATGTATCTGGCAGATGTGTATTTGTCTTGTCCATAGCAGAAGAACATATGGTATCTCTTTCTAAATTGATCTTTACAAGACTTGTGTACAACGATATTCAAGACTTGCATTTATGTGATCATATCTCCTGGAATAATTAACAAATCAGAGTTAAACTTCTTTGCCTCGTATTTAAAAAGAAATCCATCTAGTAATCTCAAGATATTCTAATTGAGCTTGGAGAGATTATGTCAAATTAATTCAACTTCCTTAAACAGTAGTGTGTGGTTCAAAATAAAGTAAGTCAGATAGCCACCTGTAAAATGAGAGAATGAGTTTGAAATCAAATACAAGGTCCCCTCTTTCTATGGGAAAATTTTAGAGAACAAAATATCTTGCCTAATATCAGTATCAAACCACTTAAGGGTTGATTTTGATTGTTCTAACTACGTATATACTTTGAAGTCATAAGGCAAGCGTTCTTTGAAGTTAAAAAGATTTTTTAAAATTTATTGTGACAGAGACTTAAATACCAAGAAGTCAGAAAAAAATTACAAAGTTTGTAATAAAAGAAAAAATGAAAAGAAAAAGACTAAATGCTACATTTAATGCTAAACATATCTGTGAAAAAATTAGTTTAAAATTATTTTATGTTCTGTTTAAAGCTACAACATAATGTTATAATTGAAGAGAATTCTACAATCCCTTAAGGAAAAAAGATTGGTAATAAATGTGCACACGAACTGAAAACATGCCTGAATTATAACCAAGGGACCAAAGTAGGGGATTAGAGAAATGGGTGGTTAGGCAGACAACCAGAGATTTGGGACAGCAATGTGCAGTTCACAGCTCAGCCACAAACCTTGTTGGCAACGATTCCTCATAGCACAGAGAAGACACAGGAACTGTAAGTTTGAGAGCTACAAACATAGGCTCTCCCTGACTGGAAGCTCCATGCGGACAGGGACTGTGTCTGTTTTCTGTACCTGTGTCCTTCTGGTGTCTTAGAAACTGCCAGACACTAAGTAAATGATAAGTATTTGCTGGAAGTGAAGGAAGGAGGAAGGAAAACTCAGATATCATTAAATCATATGCCTCTCATTTGCTTCCACTATAAGTAAGGGGATTGGACTGAATTATTTCTTGGGTTCCTTTCAATCCTAATAATTGACAATTCTAAGTTGTACACACTCATTTGCACACACACAGACACACGTAAGATTTTCCCTGATAAAAAAAATCAGAAGACCAGGGGAAAAGATATCTCTAAGGACATGGGAAAGAAAAATCTTGCCTGAAACATAGAGCTACCACATGTACACCCAAATGGATTTTGATTTTAAGAAAAGATTGAGGATAAATTAGAGAATTAGGTTAGAACATGAGCAAGGCTGAGGTTCCACTACAGTTAGACTATACAATGCCTATAGCTGGCAAAGTTCAGTAAGAAAGGTAAACTACTACAGGTAGGTGTCACATCTTTAAATATTACCCTGATTGATTGTACTAACTATAGTGATTTGCCCTCCTTGTAATAATTTATAGCAATTAGAAACATTACTCTTGGCAGTTGGGAAAGGTTACTTATGACAGAATGTGACTGTATTTGGAGATAGGGTTTTTCAAGAGGTAATCAAGTTAAAAGGAGGACATTCATTAGGGTGGGCCCTAATCCGATATGACTGGGGTCCTAATAAAAAGAGGGTATTTTGAGCAGTTTTAAGACTTCACCGTGTGAAGACTCAGGGAGAAGACGGCCATCTACAAGCCAAGGAGAGGGCCCTTATAGGAAACCAGCTCTGCTTACATCTTGATTTCAAACTTCTAGCCTCCAGAATTATGAGAAAATAAATTTCTGTTGTTTGAACCACCTGTTTATGAGCTTTATTATGGTGGCCTTAGGAAACTAACACACGTCTCCACAAACTTACTCTGAACACTATTCCATAATTTATATCTCCTAGCATCTTAGCCTGCTTAGTTCTCAGAGTTAAATATGAAGCTTTCGACAAACGTTAATAATATATAACATTAAGAACACTTATAGTTTTGGATCATTGATAAATTGGAAGGCAGACTATGATAAAATATGTTCTAGAATCTAGAATCAACACAAACCTCTACAAAGGACTATTGCCAGTGAGGATATAACAGTGAGTGAGAACACATACTCAGAAAATCTGGGCTATTCCTATAAATCATCTAATACATAACTCAGAAAGTTAAAGAAGTACAGACTGTTAAATGGAAACTCTTGACTTACTGATAAGAAAAATCCCTCAACGGTAGTCTGGATCATGCACAATGTGCTAAATGATAGCTATTGTGATAAAGAAGTAACCTGAGAAAGTCTAGAACGAGGCGCCAAGAAATCTAGAAAGCAGGGACAATCTATATCCAACTTACACTACTCCCCTCCTCCATCCCCAACCAAGGGGATTTTGAGTAGTTTTAAGACTCAAAGGATTAATGGAATATGAAAACATCATCTTTATATTAGAATTCTAAACTATATCACCATTACCCTTCCTTCTTTCATCATCATTTTGACATCTGGCTCTCTCTCATGGTCCTGGTGATTTTATTATCCACACAGACAATCCTTCCACTACCCAGCCTCTCAGCTCCTCAACCTGCTCTCCTCTAAGACCTTATTCTCCACCCAACTCGCACAGCTCATTTTAGCAAAAAGACACTGGATGTTGTCATAAACCATAAATGCACCCCTCCATAAATTCGACTTTAGCGTCCCTTCTCTGACCACCACCTGTTTTCTTTATAGAACGTGCTCCCAGTTTCCCAATTTGAACAATTCTTCAGCCCCCCGAAGCGCTGACTTTGAACACTGCTTTACTGCCCCTCACATCTCCCATATCCTCACATCTCCCCTTAGCCAGCCTCAATCCCACGAGCACCCATTATACAACTCCCTTGTATTTCTGTAACTCCCTGGCCCCTCTCTTACTCCATCACATTTGCTTGTTCCAGTTCAGCTCTCCAATTAATTCCTCACCTTCACTGGAGCAACTAAACATGGATGAAGAAAAACATTCACACTGGCTGTTCTCACCTTAAGTTCATGAGCACTGACTCCAGGTCGGCCTGTTACGCTGCCCTGCGGTCTTGGTATATTTCCTAGTTTATTGATGCACCCACTTTTACACTACATTTTCTACCTCCCCTCTCCTCAGATGTCCACATCTTCTTCCCTCTTCTTATTATATTCAGTTGTTGACCTTTCATCTTATTTCACTGAGAAAACAGAGACAATAGAAAGAGAACATCTATATGTTCCCACACCCACATGTACCAATCTACCTTCATCTGTACCCATATATTCCACATTTCTTCCTGTTAGACTGGATGAGCTCTTCTACCTAATACAAATGGTTCCACTTGTGCACTAGATCCCACCCTATTACTGCTCCTATGTGGTACCCTCCCTCCTGCGTCACTGATTTTTCCTGCTTTACAGGATCATTCCCATCATCGTAGAAACATGTTGAATTAGTCTCCATCTTTACAAAACCATTACTTGACCTCATTTCTTTGTTTTCATTTCTTTGTTTCCTTTGTTGTAAAAATCCTTGAAAAGGCTCTCTATACTCCTTCTGCTCATATTCTGTCTTGAATCTACACCAATCAGGTTTCCAACTTCACCACACCATTGAAATGACTCTTGTCAAGGTCAACAAGACTGTCTACAGATGGTCACTTTTCTGTTCTCATCTTATTCTGCCTCTCAGCAATCTTTGATCCCCGTGATTACACCCTCCTTTATGAAACACTTTCTGCCTCTGATGTCCTAGACTCTGTTCTCTCTTGACTCTTCTACCCTCTGGCTCTGCCTTCTCAGTCTCCTCATCTTCCCAACCTTTAAAGGCAGGGTGTCTCAGGGCTCATGTCTTGGAATTCTTGACTCCCTGGATCATCTCATCCATTTCCACGGCTAATATATATGCCGATAATTTTGATTTGTTGACCTTTCCCTCAATATCAGACTTGTATATCTAACTGCCTAATAAGCATCTTAAGCTTAAAATGTCAAAAAACAAACTCTTAAACTTCCTCCCCAGACTGCTCATCCAGCAGTTTCCCACATCTCTCTGAATGATACTTCCATTCTTCCATTTGCTTTGTCCAAAAATCTTTGACTCCTGACACTACATCTCTTCTCTTTTTCTCCCAGCCCATGCATCTAATCCATAAGCAAATCCTGTTGTTATTTCCAAATATATTCAGGAACCAGTTACTTCTTACTATCTCCACTGGGATATCCTTGTCCAAGTCATTGCCATCCCCCACTTGGATTACTGAACTACATTCCTGAACTCCTGAACTTCAGGTCTCTATTTGAAAATCACCCCACTCACGGCACTTTCCTAAGCTTCTCCACATAAAGTAACACTTCTGCTGCCTATACTATCCCCTCCTGCTCTCTCTCCTTGACCTTGCTTTACTTTTTTCATGGCACTTACTACCATGGGATATATTATACATTTATTGCTTATTGGTTGGATGTCTGTATCGCTCAGAACCAGGCAAGAACTTATGTTCATTTGTTGATTCACCAGTGCCTAGAATAGTGCCTGATGCATATTAGGCACTCAGATACTTGCTGAATGAACGAACTGACATTATCATCAGCATCATTATCAATATTATCTTTATTATCTAACTGCCTGGGTCCAGAGGGTTGAAGCAAAGCAACCGCACCCTAAGACAGAACAAAACACAATCTAAAACAGGGTAACCTTGGTGGGAGCAGGAGTTAGAACATGGCCAGCAAATGTCAATGCGCACTTCTCTTGTTAAAGCTAGAAGTGGACGATCATTTCCTACCTCAAGATTTCAGTTTTAATCAAAATGGTAGCATATGGTCACAAGCACATTTTATTCCTTAACAAAGCACTTCTATTAGAAGAGCTTTGCATTATTCTACTTCATCACTAATACCTGAATCCTCAAAAAGGGTATATAATAATTAATAGAAGGGAAAACTGTAAAAAGTAAGGAGAAATTGACTTTCTTAAATCAGTAATTTTAAATCTTCTATCATCATTATTATTTTTTGCATATTACATACCAACAGTGTCTTCCTTTTTTATTTTAATCTTAGAGCTATTTCTCTATCATATTCTCTTTTCAAGTACAAAGAGAAAATTTACCCAAATGGTAACTTGAATAACCTGGTCACAAGCCTTAAAAATAAGATAAATTTCAAGGTCTTATCATTCTGTATTGAAGGAACTTATAATATAGAGGATGTCTTCCTTTAGAAGAAGCATGTGTTAGCATCTGTCATTTTTTAAATGAGAACAGAGTTCTAACAACACATTAAAATGTACAGATTTAGAATAAGAACTTGCGTTGCATGTGAAGAGGAAAAAATATAACAAAATAAGGTGATATATGAGAAAATGGGTATGAAGATATATTATATAAATGAATGCAAAGTTAATGAGGCAAAGAATTTAAATAATACAAGGTTATAAGAATTAACAGGTTAGTTGATAACTTCAGTATATCTGCTTTTCAGAGTAAAAGTACAAATTTGCATAGAGATAGATATTTGAGCAGAATAAAAATGTGACAAAAAGGGTCTAAGTTCAGACAAAAACCCCGCAAAACCCATAGAATGATCTTAAATACAACGGTCTTCATTTGCTTTCAGATTAATATCTATTCTATTTTCTTACTACTACAAGTCCTTATTTTTTCTACTTTCATTTAATAAAACAAGATAGTATATAATTCTTTATGACTCTATAACTTCTGAATTTAAGATTAACTTACAGTAAAATTTCCCCCAATATATTATTTTAAAATCTATTAGAAATAGATAAATTTCATGATCAGCTAAAAGCAATATAGTGCTTTAGATACCTGCAACGTTTGAAAAAACCTTCAGTTAAATATGAAGAGAAAACTTAATTTGAATAAAAAGGGAGCGATGCATGCAATTTGAATAAAATGCCTAAATACTGATAATTAGGAACAGAGGAGGAAAAAAACCTGTCATAATTGGTTCCACTCACATATTTATTTTATTTTGAGTACTTACTTCACCAAAATCAAAATGAATGAAAAAAAGGAACCCACCGTATGTGATCAACTTACTTTACAATGATCATACTGGAGTTGTAAGGCTGGGACATCCCCTCCAATAGGCATTTGTTTTCTAAGCTCTTCATCTTTCATATTCAGCCATTTGATCAGTTCTTCTAAAGACGTCAGCAACCTGTTCCACTTCTCAGCACTGGCCTCCAAATGAGCCCTGTGAAAAGATAATGCTGACCACATTTAGACATTTGAAACGGATCCAAAAAACTATGTACCTTCCTTTAGCCTAATAATCATGTACAACCAACTAATGCTCACGTCTAAGAAGGAGGCTGAAACTTTGTAAAAAGAATATATACTTCCTGTAAGAAACAGTTATTTCGAATAAGCTAGAATATTAAGGATATGTTGGTAATATCTGTCAAAAGTTAAAACATACACCTCCACACCACAAAGGCATCAATATGAGGCTCTCAAGAAGAATGTCCATGATATAATGCAAAATTATTTAAGCAAGTTTCAGTAGTTTATGTATAGTATATATGCACATTCAAATGTAACTTTTTTCTCATTTCATCTCTATATACAAAGAGACGGATAGAGAAGAAATCATACGCATATAAAATTTTTAGAAAGATACACACCAGATGCAGTTACTACTGAGAACACCATAAACGCTTAATTTTTATATATTTTTGTACTAATTGAGTATATGCAACAGGCTCGTATGATTTTTCCTTCCAAAAAAGCTAATTTGAGGGGGGAAAATTACTAATGTCTTGATTTCTCTTGTATTCAAATAAATTACTGAAAGCAGAACATCACCAACATTTATCTCAAAAAGTTGAAAAACAATAAAGGATTACTTGGACAGAACACTATTTGGCTTATGGCTGACTGATGTCCAGTGACAAATGTTATGAATAGAAAACAACTGAGCAGAAATCACTGCAGTACTTTATACTCGGATTCAAAGATGAGGTCTTTGTTTCAATAATAATTTCTGTTTTTAGCACAGAAAAGTATCTTCAGGTTTTTAAATTATGAACTTCATAATTAGGGAACTATGTTTAGGAAAAATATTTTTTATGTGATGAAGCCTTCAATAAGAATAAAGCCTTTGAAAATAGAAAAGTAAATAAGAAACAAGTTTGCTAGTTGCTCCTGCTAGATCCTTGGAGAAAGCCCAAAGCCATGGAGAAAGCCCTGCCTCAAGCCCACACCACATGAGTTGGATTTAAAAAGATAAGTAAGTCAAAAACAACTCGAGAGACTCAAGGAATCAGTGTTTCCTCAATCTTGCATCACCCCAGTGGACAGACCATAAATGTGGACTTACATGCTAAACTGCATGAAATGGAATTGTCTTGACTGTCCATAACCTTTCAGAATGAAAGGGGCAAGGCTGATGGAGACAGACATAAGCCTTGTTACACAACAGCTTCCAAAGACTAAAGATTTATGATAGCAAAAGATGACTCATTTGGGGCAACCCCAGGTACAAGAAATCTCTGTTGACCATGTTTCACATCCTCTCATACCACAACGTTCACCTTAACATTGGCTTATGATCCCCACTTCCACAAAATTGCTCCTTTACTGAGTGATATGAAACAAATCAACCAAGCACAGCAACTACTGCCCCTCAGACCTATCAGGAATTTCCTTTTTGGACATCTGACCTACTTGAGTCTTTGTCTCAAAGCTAATAGCTCTGCTATAGTTCATTCAAACAAATATTTCCCCACTGATCACATTAGGTGGTATTCCCAGCAGTGGATATTCAACAATATCATAAGTTTGTTTAAAAGTTCATAATGTTTCCCAGAAGAACAACTATGTATCTCTGATCTTTAGTTCATCTCTAATTCCTAAAACAATGACCATAGTCTATCAGCCAATATTCCTGGCTAAAAGAAAAAAATGGGAGTTCTGCATATCTCTAAAATACCATGTGGGCTTCCTGGTGGCGCGGTGGTTGAGAGTCTGCCTGCCGATGCAGGGGTTACGGGTTCGTGCCCTGGTTCGGGAAGATCCCACATGCCGTGGAGTGGCTGGGCCCATGAGCCATGGCCGCTGAGCCTGAGCGTCCGGAGCCTGTGCTCCGCAACAGGAGAGGCCACAACAGTGAGAGGCCCGCGTACCGCAAATAAAAAAAGTTAGGAGTACAGGGGCTTTCCTGGTGGCGCAGTGGTCGAGAGTCCGCCTGCTGATGGACGGGACATGGGTTCGTGCCCCGGTCCGGAAAGATCCCACGTGCCGCGGAGCAGCTGGGCCCGTGAGCCTTGGCCGCTGAGCCTGCGCGTCCGGAGCCTGTGCTCCGCAACGGGAGAAGCCACAACAGTGAGAGGCCCGCGTACCACAAAAAAAGAAAAGAAAAAAAAAAAAGGAGTACAGAAAAAAGTTTGAGGTATCATAATTATAATTTGAAATTCTATTTTATTCTCTTGTACTTACAGTCTTTTCTGTTCATTCTACAGGTGCTATGATTAACCTCACATTACAAATGCTTTAATGAGATCCTGATTCTGTTTGAGGGCCAGCTTTTCTGTGTTCATACTGATTAATTTTAGGCCAAATATGTCCCTGATAAACAATACTTTTACTTGGCAAAGAACAGAACTAAATAATTTCAAGTATATTAACTGAAAATTCTCTCTTCCAGTTACAAAGCATTTTGTCCTCAGTATATTTGAATGAGTTGGTGCAATTTCTTTCCAGTATTTTTAAATCCAAAAAATAAATACTGGACTTCCCAGGTGGCGCAGTGGTTAAGAATCCACCTGCCAATGCAGGGGTCATGGGTTCGACCCCTGGTCTGGGAAGATCCCACATGCCGTGCAGCAACTAAGCCTGTGCACCACAACTACTGAGCCTGCGGTCTAGAGCCCGCGAGCACAACTACTGAGCCCGTGCGCCACAACTACTGAAGCCTGCACCCCTAGAGCCTGTGCTCTGCAACAAGAGAAGCCACCACAATGAAAAGCCTGCACACCGCAATGAAGAGTAGACCCCACTCGCTGCAACTAGAGAAAAGTACACGCGCAGCAACAAAGACCCAACACAACCAATAAATAAATAAATAAAATATTTAAAAATAATGAATATTGATAAATAAATAACAGCTAGAAATCAGAAGTCTTTAGTCAATCAAGAAGTGCTTGAGTGTCTTTGTGTGCAAAACACTTATGCACACACCCTGACCTCTTATTTCAGATTATTTGATCCTGCATCTTCAATGTCTATAGTTTAACTCTTTAATCAATAACCAAACCAGACATTACATTCCTATGACATCTATTTACACACTCATTGTATTGAAGAACATGATAATGTCTTTTCCAATGCAGTTTACTTTTTGACTGCACAGAAATAATGAAATTGATCATTGAAATCTATGGCATTCAGCATTGAAGAACTATTTATAAAGATGAAGGCAATACTCTTTTCAGCGAGATACTAAAGGGACTTCGAAATAAAAAAGATAACATTGGTCTATGTGCTTCTCTATACCTTTCTTTTTCCATAGTAAAAAGCAAACTGATGTGACAGAATCTCTGCCGGGAAAATCTGTTCTGGTTATTCTCTGATAGATTATAAATATGTGTTTGGTGGATTACTACCATATGCCCAAATAAAAGCATGCTTCTGTAGTAGCCTTCAGTGTCCTAGTTTCAATTTAATTCTTTCATCTTTCAAGATGAAAGCCTTTTCTTGGGCACGGGGTTGAATGCTTTGCAAAAAGAAACCTTACATTTGTGTTTGGTATAGTTGTACTTTTTCAGTTTTACTTGAAACATTCTGAGGCTTATATTTCCCCAAGATTACAGTTAAGCAGTCATCAATCATGCTTTCAGAATCTTCACTTAAAACGTTTCTTTATCTAACACATATCTGTGGGCACTCACATTTTGGATAAGAGACTTTATTATCCTCTCATTTGCTTCAGTTCATTCTTTGGGTACCTGACATGTGCAAAGCAATAGATACTTTCACTGCATGTATTAGCAACTCAGGGTGATGTCTACTTCAGAAAATGCTTCACACAAGTTAATTCTTTTTAGATTAAGTCATCTATTTTACAACTCTCTAAACATTTTTAAATGACCAGTTATTTTTAAAACTATAATATGAAAACTTTTTGAACATAAACATCCATAAAAATGGCACCTCATCATTTAAATATTGTAGAAAAGCAACTATGGAGAAAACTATGTATTAATATTAATATCTATTTTAAATCACCAAAAGCCTCTACCTTTCATGTTTCTTCAAAGAAGTTTTTAATCCCTTCTCCCAAAGTACAGATCCAAAAAGAGAGCAAACAGTGTGAATGAGTAAGAGGAGCACTTATTAAAATAAAATACAGTTTTTCAGTTTTTCAATAAAGCCAAACATCGATGGAGCACCCACTCTGATGTCAGGCACTACACTGGTTCAGAAATAGAAGGCTCTAGGGTCAAGTTAGGGGGAAGACAAGTAAACCAAATATACTCTGAGATAGGAAACCTCACAACAACTCTCTGAGGCAACTACAGCTCAGAGAAGGAAGAACTTGCTCAGGAAGCCATGGTGAGAATCTGGAATCCACACTAAATTCTAATCTCTTTCCACTATGTTGCTCTCATCATGGACAGCACTTAAGAGGGCAGATAGAAACTGCCAAGGTATATTTGTAGACAAGTAAAGATACATTTGAAAAGTGGTAGGCCTGCCAAAGAATTTGATGACT
Source organism: Grampus griseus (assembly GCF_964374135.1). Lineage (NCBI taxonomy): Eukaryota > Metazoa > Chordata > Mammalia > Artiodactyla > Delphinidae > Grampus > Grampus griseus. Next base: position 68,668,790 of record NC_139007.1, on the reverse strand, counting down.
CAAATTAAGAGGAGTAAAGATATACTATCCCCTATGGTGCAAGGAAGAAATGCACAGAATTAAATACCCATGTTGGCATTCTTACTACAAAGAAACTTTTATTTTATGGTAATACCCATAGGTTACAAATTGAGTTATAGTGAAAGAAAATACCTCCATTAGTGCAAGAATAACCAGTAACATTAAAAGGGGATTATTTCTGCTCCCAGAAAAGGAATTAAGACTGACTAGGAGAAAAAAGTAGAGTCCTCAGAATTCAGTCTGTTCTGAAAAGAACACCAAAGCTGTGCTTCCAATATTGTAGCCACCAGCAATATGTGCCTATTTCAATTTAAAGCTTCAGTTAACTAAAATAAGTAAAATAGGAAATTCAGTTCACCAGTTGCACTAGCCACATTTCAACTGCTCAACATGCCACATATGGCTAGTGGTTACTGTACCGAACAGTGCAGATACAGAACATTTCCATCATTGTAGAAAGTTCTACCGAAAAGCACTGAGCCAGAGGAAAACAAGAAGGAAAGCTGCAGAATTTTCCTCTATGAGATCTGAGAAAAAAAATTTTAGAAGTTTTACAATATGGTTAGCAAAATCAACTACCTAAAGTTAAAAGTGGTGTCAATGACATTGTAAAAGTGTGATAACGTTAGATGTAATGATGATGTTAAAGGTTAATCTCCTCTAAGGGCCTCTAAAAAGGTGCTCTGAATCTTTCAGAGGCTCATAAAAGAAAGGGAAGATAGAATTTTATCTTTGAACCCTGTTTTCATTAGATTTGAGAATTTCACTGGCCTTTGAAACCGTAAGTTAATAAGGATCCATATTAAACATTAACATATTCAACATTAAGCTGATAAGTAGATATTTAATTAACATAATCCTAAATTATACAAATTTAACATATAAGTTTAAGCCATGGCCTTCACATTACTGAATTTATTAGTAATTTCCAATTCACATTTTTCCAGGGAGTAAAAAACATTGTTAACAGTTCCTAAGAGCCTATCTTCTAGCTCAGGTTTCAAATCACTATCTTTGCTTATATCGATCTAAGTGGAATACAGACTTGTATGTATTGTTTTTTGATTGCAAAAGAATAGTTGGTAAATTAGATTTCCGTATTTTAAAAGTGTGATCAAAGTTATCCAAAAAGGGACTTCCCTGGTGGTCCAGCAGTAAAGAATCGGCCTTCCAATGCAGGGGACACAGGTTCGATCCCTGGTCAGGGAACTGGGATCCCACATGCCGCGGGGCAACTAAGCCCGTGCGCCACAGCTACTGAGCTCACGCACCTTAACGAGACAGCCTGTGTGCTCTGGAACCCTTGCGCCACAACTACAGAGCCTGCACGCCACAACTAGAGAGAAGCCCACGTGCCACAGCGAAAGATCCCACAAGCCTCAACGAAAATCCTGCGTGCTGCAACTAAGACCCAACACACCCCAAAATATAGATAAATAAAAAATAAAAAAGTTAACCGAAAAGACTGGAAAATAGTACTTAAGATATTAACCCAAGGCTCTGAGTCACATGTAATTCCGTAGTTCCAATGATCACGCCGTGGTCAATGGAGGTAACGTCAAGCATTTCACATAGACACAGTGAATGTTCAATAAATATTGGCTGTTATTATGATCTTTGACAGATAGTCTCTTTTCTAAAAATGATGATAAATTGCAGCAAATATTCCCGGCCATGACAATACTGATTTTAGCACAATGAAAGCACAATTTGAAATACAGAATGCACAGAAGGGACATCTATCTGATGGCCTTATTCTCAGAAAAGAATGAAGCAAGGCTGCACGCAGAGAGGGAGATTTTGAGAGGTTTTGGGAGCCAATGAGGAATCGAAATCTTTAAAAATTAGGGATAGTGGTGATTATGATAGAAAATCATTCAGAATTGCAATAGCAATTCTAAGTAGAAACTGTCAAGTCTCAGTTGAAGAAATGTTATCATTTTTCACTTTCCAGTGCAACACTAGGAAGCCCAGAATTTAGATCAGGGGATAGGGAGGGTATGATTATCAGAGCATCAGCGACTGGAAAAGCAGACAGGAATTTCAAGGGGGAGAGGAATTTCAAGGTCCTGACATTACTGAAATGGTTTATAATGAAATCGAAGCTGGGTAGATGGGGTTGATGAAGTCTGAAAAGTGGAAGGGTTTAAGCAACTAAAGATAAGGAGAAAGGTGTGTAGGTTTGGGAAGATGAAGGAAAAATAAAAAGAAAGCTAGGAATTCCTCAGTTGAAAATATTAGAGGATGTGCATTTTTAAACAATCTAGTTAGAATATTGTAGACAATTTATATATACAGAATAAAACTGCAAAGTTGGGGGATAGCATATAGGTGGTCCTGGTACATATGAAGCTAATGAAAGAAGGTCCTCTTCATAAAATACATAACTCTAATGTGAAGGAGAGTTGTTTTACTGATGATGTTCTAAACAATCCTGATTTGCTAAAACAGGGGGCTCTTCTCCAACTAACATGGCAAAATCAATGGCACTCAGATGTGCATGGCCAGGTGGGATGTAAAAAAATAAAATGTGTGCTCTGAAAACAATTTGCCCCTGGTCTCCTGAGATTGCTCATCCCAGAGATGCCAAGATAACATGGGATGTCAACTAAGTCCTAGGCCTGGGCAGATCTATCGGGCTTAGAAACAAAATAGGGATAAAAGCATTTAGAGATAAAGTAAGAAGAAACTGAGAAGTCAAAATATACAGAGTTATCAGTAGAGATGTCGACACCAAGGATGATAAGTGAGGAAAAGATGCAGAGTAAAAAGGAAGTCAGAAGCTCAAATCAATGAGTAAAGTAGAAGAGTGTCCTATACATCAGGAGGAAGCAGGAATAAGATGATGAGAGGGTAAAATAATAGATGTATCCACTTCTAACGACAAGCTGTTGAGAGATGGAGAAGCAATGCTTAAGAAATAGCAGTGAGGCTGCCAACTTTCCCTCTTATCCCTGTGCGCAGGGCTGCTGTTCAGCCAGTGTCTGCTGGCGCCATACTGGGAGTTTATGGCTAGCATTCTACTTGGTGTCCATAGTAGTTGTTAAATATTCAGAATGTTCCTGTTGACTGCCAGGTGAGGAAAATGGGAAAACTGAACTCTATTAAAGAGTGTTTCAAGTAAAGCAGGCAATTAAGGGGACAGTCAACTTTCAATTATAGAGAAGAGTGATGGGAGAGTTTAAACAAATATTAAAGACATAGGAGAAGTTGTTCACAATAGAAGCCAGTGCAAGTGTAGATTATACTTTAAAGGAATGAGAGGAAAGAACAGAGGAACAGGAATTCATAGTGCACTCAGCAAGCAACATTTTCAGTAAGGACTGAAGGAGGCAGCTGGCTGTGGGGGAAGTTACTTCACGTTTTTGTTAATGAGAACACCTCCACACCCCAGCTCCTTGGGAAGGGGTTTTCTCACTAAGTACATTCCTGGCCTCTTCTCCACCCTTTCACTCTCTCTGTCCCTGTAGAGGTAGAGTGAGGAATCTGATTTGTAGATTTGGGGAATAACTTGATCTACTTACCTCAGCTCACTCTTGCCTTTTGAGAACAAGTCTGCAGAGACTGAGTTCTTTTCTACTCTTCCATGCAGGGTTTCCCACATGGGAGGCCACATTGTCCAGTGACTGCTGGGAATTCTGCCTACTTCTGGAGTCCGGTTAAGAGCCCCATTTAGCTCTTACTCTAAGCACCTCCTCCAGCCTAGCCTCTGTCAGTAATTAACATGACACTGTTGTTCTCACTTGTCCTTACTTTTGTTTCCTATTTCTTCTGAATCCAGCCAAGAAAGAGGGATGCTACTTGTTGGGGACCTTCTCAGAAATTCCCAATATTAGTGACTAAGAAACAAGACGGGGCAGGGAGAATTTCTATGTCTTCTGAACTAATTAGTTCCAAACATAATGGTAATCAATGAGAGTAATAATAATAGTTAACAATTATTTAGTGCTTACCATGTGCCACTGTTGTAGGTACTTTATAAAGGCTAATTAAATCAACTATTCATGATGACTCTATGAGGAAGTTACTCCTATTATCCCTATTTTGCACAGGAGGAAATACATATTGGCCAAGTAACCTCCCCGCAGTGTCACAGCTGCCAAGGAACAAAACTAGTGTTTAAACTTACTAGGCAGTCTAGCTCCAGAGTATTAAATGCATCCTGTACCACTTCTCTCTGAGGTGTGCTTACTATATGAGGGCCCATTACTAAGAATAATAAACCATTTTATCATTTTTTTAATTGCGATATGATTGACATATAACATTAGTGTCAGGTGTACAACATAGTAATTCAATATTTTTATTGATTACACTCCATACAGTTATTATAAAATACTGACTATATTCCCTGTTCTGTACATTGCATCCTTGAAACTTATTTGTTTTATACCTTAATTCCCTTCACCTATGTTGCCCCTCCCCCACTCCCCTCTGGTAACCGCTAGTTTGTTCTCTGTATCTGTGAGTCTGTTTCTGTTTTGTTATATTTGTTTAATTGTTTAATTTTCTAGATTCCACATGTAAGTGAAAACATACAGTATTTGTCTTTGTCTTACTTATTTCAGTAAGTATAATACCTTCCAGGTCCATCCATGCTGTCACAAATGGTAAAATGTCATTCTTTTTTTTATGGCTAATATTCCATTATATATATATATATATACATATATATATATATGTATATATATGTATATACACACACATATATATACACATATATATGCATATATATAAATATTCCATTGTATGTGTGTGTGTGTGTATATATATATATATATATATATATATATATATATATATATATATATCTAAAATCTTCTTTATGCATTCAACTGTTGATGAACAGTTGCAGACTGTTTCCATGTCATGGCTATTGTAAATAATGGTGCTATGAACACTGCGGTGCATATATCTTTTCAAAGCAGTGTTTTCATTTTCTTTGTCTCAATACCCAAAGTGACTGTAATCAAAATAGTATGGTACTGGCACAGAAACAGAAGCATAGATCAATGGAACAGAATAGACAGCCCAGAAATAAGCCCATGCACATATGGTCAATTAAATCTACAACAAAAGAGGGAAGACTACACAATGGGGAAAAGACAGTCTCTTCAATAAGTAGTGTTGGGAAAACTGGACAGCTACAAGTGAAAAAATGAAACTAGACCATTTTCTCACACCGTATACAAAAATAAACTCAAAATGGATTAAAGACTTAAATGTAAGACCTGAAAACATAAAACTCCTAGAAGAAAACATCTATGCAGTACACTCTTTGTTGGTCTTAGCAATATATATATATATATATATATATATATATATTGCATTTGTCTCCTTAGGCAAAGGCAACAAAAGCAAAAATAAAGGAATGGGATCTAATCAAACTAAAAAATTTTTGCACAGAGAAGGAAACCATCAACAAAATGGAAAGGTAATCTACCGAATGGGAGAAGATATTTGCCTATGATATGTCCCATAAGGGGTTAATACCCCAAATATATAAAGAACTCACACAACTCAATACAAAAACAAACAATCTGATTTAAAAATAGGCAGAGAACCTGATAGGCATTTTTTGAAAGAAGACATACAGATGTCCAACAGACACATGGAAATATGCTCAACATAGAGGAAAATCATCAGGAAAATGCAAATCAAATCCACAATGAGATATCACCTCACAACTTTCAGAATAGCTATGGTCAAAAAGACAAGAAATAACAAGTGTTGGTGAGGACATGGAGAAAAGGGAACCCTTGTGCACTGTTGGTGGGAATGTAAAATGGTGCAGCGACTATGGGAAACAGTTTAATGGTACCTCAAAAAATTAAAAATAGAACTATCATACGATCCAGCAATTCCACTCTTGGGTATTTCTCTGAAAGGGTCTCTTCACAGCTCTCCTTGTCTTTAGAACTTTTCTCATCTAATAATGCACTCTCCATAATTGTGTGGGAGGGATATTTCCAAAGCTTAAGTCTAATCATGCCACCTAAAACTTTTCAAATTCCATTACCAGTGGAATGGAGCATGGTACACACAGGTGTTCCATGATTTGTGTCTTACCTCCCTCCTCACCTTTTTCTCTAGTCACAGTCTTTCCCCTCTACATCATCAGCAAATTCTATTCTCAGTCAGACTGAACTTCTTAACTGCTCCATGAACACACAGTGTTATTTCTGGCCTCCTGCTTAGATATCTTTCTCCAATCCTCATCCAGTCCATCTGGGGAAAACTATACACCTTTCAAGGCTCAGCTTAGTTATCATCTCTTTCATGAAGCCTTTGATGATCATCTGAAGTGAAAGTTACCACTTCCTCCTTTGGACCCATCTTAGCCTGAAGAGAACTGTGAACCCCCTAGGGGTAGGGGCCATATCTTATTTATGATTCACAATGCCTTAAACCTAGAAGTAAGTTCTTATTAAATGCTTGAATCTCCAGAAATGAGTAATGAGGCTACAAATTATTTTAATTTGTTATCACATTACTAACACATTTTACTGGAATGTATGATTTGTCTTGATCCAGAAGCCCATTGGCAAAAGCTTATTCCCCCATCTTCTGAAAATAACATTATTTATTAGATAATATTCCAACTATAGCTTATGAGTTCTTTCTTTCCAGGTTAGAAAAAAAAAATGTGACTTGACAGGCTTAGGCAATAAAGGCCAGGAAAGGTCAAAGATTTTTTTTGTCTTCATTAAATTCTCCTTCCTGAAGAACTCATCCTCCAGACTCTCAAAATTCCAGCACGATGTACACAGTCTTCACCAGGGCCAGGCCTGTGGCTTTTAGCTTGTTACACTAGTTGGGTTTGTTAGAACCTCAGTGAATGTTTTCTACTATGTTAACACTTTAAATCTTTTTATCTATTTATATTTATGGGGAACAGAAAGTTGAAACCCAATGGGGTCTGGCCAATTGAAAATTCAATTTTAAGCAATCACAAGTATATTCTCTCACTATACAATACTCCCTAATTTTCCTCTCTAACTAAAAAAGAGTAGTTGCTTGATAATGTCCAACAGGATCTTTACACAGAGGTTTCCATAGTCATGCTACATTACCCCCTTCTTTACGTGTAAAAAGAAGTGCAAATATCCCTTTATGAGCCCCAGAAGAATAAAAGCCTTTCAGGATTTCTCTTCAGAAGGAAAATTTTTTTAACATTCATTCACAGTAAATAATCCGCAAAAGATTTCTGCTCTCCATGAAGTAGTCTATAAAATGCAGAAACCAGTTGAAGCAGATCCACTGAACCCCTTTATGTAAGATAAAATAAACTAGATGCTACATTAGACAGAAATTACATAGACTAAGGAACTATCAGATTACCCCATTCAATCTTCACAGCAATCATGTGGGTTAAATATTTATATTTTGATTTTGTAAATGAGAAAACCAAGGCTCAGAGAGACTAAGTGACTTGCCCAAGTCAAATTCAAGTCAAATTCAAGACCATTTGGTTTAAGGCTGTACATTTTTCAATACATCATACAGTTTCTGAACTTTAAGATTTAAGAAACTGACCTAGGTGCAAGATCCAAGTCTTTCTACCAACATTCATGTTCTTAGTCAGTTTCCACTAAACTCATATCCATTACATATTATCCACCATCTAGTAAACATAATTCTAAAATGTTCTTAACTCCCACTAATAATATTAATAGCTGTCACAGTAGGTCTTTTTTCAATGTCCTTTCTTAGTCAAATTCTGGTCCTCAAATTCATCCTTATTTACTTTTTACTTTCTCCAAATGGAGACATGAGTCATCAGTTATCCATTTTAGTGTCCATAAGTGATATCTAATTTCTAAAAGTACATCTTCAAATTGGACATACAAATTGCTTGACGAAGCAAAACATGTTCATTGCCAAGAGTCAGAAAGATCTAGATTCAAATCCTTGTGTGGCACTTGTTAGCTCAATATCTTGTCAAGTTCTTTATATTCATTAAGCCTCTGTCACCTCATGTAAGAAAGGATTTTACTATTCACCTCACTAGGATTTTTTGAATACTAAATAAAGAAATGTTTGTAGAGATCCTAACACAATACTTGGTTAAGGTAAACACTCAACAACTAGCAGGTATTGGTAAAATCATTAGTATTATTAGGTTTAAAATATGATATGCAAATTTGTGACTAGTCAGGAACAGTTGACAGAGGGCACTGCACATAAATGGAGCTAAAACTGTAACTTTAAAAAAAAGTATCTTTGCATTTAAATCTTAAACTATTTCTGAAGAAGTAGCATGCTGGTAAGGCTTCCTGTTCTCTTCCTGATATACAAAAATCATGAAAATCCTCCTCCCCCATTATTTTTATTTTGATACTGACAATGCTGACCTGATACTGGCAGATTTTGCTTTTAAGTCGTTCCATCTTTGGTTCATATCATCCAGTCGATGCTGAAGCATAGTAGCCTCTTCAGAATTTCCCAAAGCTTTTACCATCTTCTGCCTGTTTCCATCAAGGCTTTTAAATATGTCACTGTGGGCATCAATTTCTGCCTGGATGTCCTGAACAGAAAAAGGCAAAGAGATAACGCAAATATTAGGTATTAGTGTCAACATTACTTGGGATTGCTATACAAACTTTGCTTTTTTCATATTCCACAAATGAGTTTTTTAAAAGCAAAATAGTTAATTTTAGCTTAAATGATAACAAATTTAAGTGTTTTCACAATTTCTACATTGAAAATAATAGTTTTTAAATCTTTAATAAGACACTGATTTCCCCCATTCTTAAAAACAGAATGTATCAATATTATAATCTAAATTTCATGTATCAGCTAGTTAGATGTTCAAATTCAATGAGAAATTTTTAAAATTTTGTACGACTGTGGCTGCCAGATCACTCAACTTTGCTTAATACCCAAATAAATCCTTTCTCCCCTTTCCACATAGGCAAAACTTCCCTCAAAATATGAAGTTTTACAGAGGTCACTAAGATATTACATAATTAAACTTTCTTTTTACATTTAGACAAACTTACTAATAGTTCGGCCTTTTAATCTAATAAAATTTATTTCTAAAATTTAAAAAAGCATTCTCATAAAAATGTTTATCCTCATTAACAAATAAAAAATAATGACAAAATAATATTTCTCCTGTTGAAAAGGAAAATATTTTGTTCACTTCTATAAAGTAAATTTGAGGGCTTCCCTGGCGGCACAGTGGTTGAGAGTCCGCCTGTCGATGCAGGGCACATGGGTTCGTGTCCGCTCTAGGAAGATCCCACATGGCGCGGAGCAGCTGGGCCCGTGAGCCATGGCTGCTGAGCCTGCGCGTCTGGAGTCTGTGCTCCGCAACGGGAGAGGTCACAACAGTGAGAGGCCCGTGTACCGCAAAAAAAAAAAAAAAAAAAAAAAAAGTAAATTTGAGTGTAGTTTAAGTAAAATAAGAATTATTATAAATTAATAATAAAAATTGGTTCAGACTCTGAGGAAGCATTTTGGCAATTTGTATCAAAAGCCTTAAAACTGTTGAAATTACCTATCCCACGAAGATTTATGTATAAACACATTTATCACATTGATTGTTTTTAAAATAAAAAAGTAAAAACTTTCGTAATATACATTAATGTTACCTTATTATTAGGTTTTAAAATGGAGGATAAAAAACTATATATTGTGATGTTAATTTAATTTTTAAAGTAGGTGTTTAAATTAGCCTATGTATTTGTAAATCATTGCACACACATACATTAGAAGACTATAAGAAATAAATCAAAATAGTGTGATCTCCGTATAAGAGGATTAAAGGTGATTTTAGTTTTCTTCTTTACACTTCTCTGAGTTTCCAAGTTTCTATAAAAAACAGGGTCTCTTTTTGTAATTAAACAAATACAACAAATTTAAACTTTAAAATACAGAGGGTCTTATCAATTGTTTAGTTCTCTCCTGTTATAAGGTTGTCAACACAATTTTCTATATTAATTTGGCAATCACCTTTTCTTCATGAATAAATGGGATGTGTAGCTAACTCTAGTGTGACAGCCACTATCATCCAACAACTGAGTATGAACTTACAAACAGAAAAGCAGACACCAGAAGGGGCCATGAAGGTGTCGGGTGAGTCTCCATGGCATTAATTGGTAAGGAATATTAAGGCAACATATTGCAGAAATAAAAATTATATTTCTGGTAATGAATCAGAATTAGTAAAAGAAGAGCAAACCCAAACACTATAATTTTGTTACACTTCTCATCTTCAATTTTCCTTTATAATCATCATTCTTCTTTAGTTTCTCCAACTCTAAATGGGCAGGGTAAAAATTTTAACAGAAATTCTTCGAATACTCAGAATGCTATTATTAATTTAGAACTTACTCCTGATAAGCAATCCATGTACTCCATTAAGAACCAAGGCTTAGTGGCCAGCGTTGAAGTGACTGTTCTTCAAGTATCTACAGACCTACACAAACCACGACACATGGAAAAGCCTTGTACAACTCACTACTCCAACCAGCATGGTAAAAAGGTATCACACGAGGTTATGGGGCAGAACTGCTGTATTATAATTTCTGGGAAGATTTGTGACATCTAAGATGACATTAATAGGGTCATATTTGAGAGATGGGAGAGGTGAACACAAAGTCTGATGGACGGCTTCTGCAAAATTTATGCTCTAAATTTGCAAGCCCATTGGTCTCTGGGTTATCTAACAACAAAGCCAAATCAGGTCTCCCTGCAAAGTGTAATCTGAGTACACCCAGAATTAGGGTTAACCACTGAACAAAAACTCAACATTGTTGACTCTTCTGCACTTTACCAGCACCTCCATCTCAGAGAGTACACAGCAGACACTGATGGGGAAGCAGGGAAACACAGCCAGATACCAATTCAAGGTTCTCAGGCTGGGCAACAGTAGGCATGTAAATGGCAATCTCGTTATAAATTGAACTTGCGAGGTTTCAAATAGAAATTCTCAGTAAAAAAGAAAAGGAAACTTCTGCTGAAAGATTCTTTGATGACATCTCCTGAACAACACAGTCCTATTCTTTAGAATAGAACTGTTTTATTTTTGTGTCCTGAGATGCATTTTAAGACCTCCAAAGACATATATCAAAAGCCCAGTTTTAAACTTCGGCTGTAAAGATGTATGATAGCCATCTTTCTCAAAAAGCTCAGTGACAGAGTAAATAAGCAAGGCCTCCCTTTGCTCTGTATTGTCAAGGAGAATTTGGCCTCTAATTTCCTGTGCAGGTTCCTAAACATCATTACCAGTGGACCACACCTAAAATCACAAGGCAACTTCAAACCACAACTTCCTGTAGCAGCCTGACGTATTTGCTTCTTTTCATATTCAAGAGACACAGAAAGACAGAAGCACATCAAGATTCATAAATAGTTTCCTCAGTTTCACAGGAGCATTCCACAGCATGAAGAAATTTGGATACCAAAAGCACGAAGCAAATTTGCCTCTTCACTTCAGATCAGGTGATGCCTGTTCCAATCCGGCCACAATGACAGATGGAGTAAAACAGAACTGCATCACTGGCCCAGTCAATGATCGTAAGTACTTCCATAACATTTTGGTTAAGAGCACCACCAGGGATCATATATTCATGTTGCAACATAAGTTTCAATATGTGGAAAACCCTTCCACACAGGAGCCTCATCAAAAATTAGGAAGAAAATCAACAACCAGAAAACGATCAAAGAAAAGGAAATCAGCGTACATTGTTCTTTTAATTTAACATTTGGTGGCATATTTATTTGGCCAAATATATCAAGAGCTCCTAAAGACAGAAAATCATCTTAATATTTCTTCTGTATCCTTCAGAGTCTCTGTTACACAGAGTAAGTCTAATGAAAAATAGATGTATACGGATAGACAGATACATAGATAGATAGATGGATGCAAAATTGCATAAATGAGTGTATGAATAAGTTCATCTTGACACACTGGCATATTAGCCACTGTAATGCCAAGAGAAATCAGACAAATAATTAGAAGGAAATGTAGTAATCATTTTGTTTAATCTCTTCGTTCAAAAAATTTAACAGGGAGAAATTATTATTTAGAAGCCTGCACTGCAAAGCCTTGCCTAAGCTCTTTGCTGGAAATTTAGAATTACCCGCAGTTAATGAATCATGCTCCTTCATAGATCCCTGTGGAATGACGCACTGGTTTTAAAATCAAGATGCCAGCATGGAAGTCTGTCAGATCCTGACTCTGATGTAACATCAAATGCTAAAATAAATTAAAGTTCTATGAAAGAGGGTTAACTCCCATTGCACAGCTGGGAGACTTGCCCTACTAATGCTTACCTCTGTCACCTGGAAGCCTTTCTGACCATTAAATAAACATTAAAGCACAAAACGGTTATTGATAATTAGTTATGGGAATGTAATCCATCTAGAAGCACAAAGCAATGCTCTTCCAACCATTTAACATAAGGCAGTCATGTACAAAGAGGGATCCCAGCAAAGTACTCAAGCAGCTAAACTAACATTTGAAAACAGAAGAAATACTTTAAGAATTCACTCGAAAGCCTTGCAGTGTACTTTCAAACAATGTAAGCATAATGTAGAAGGTTAAGAAAAGCTAGGGGTTAGAATAAAGAGACTACGTATTTTTCTCTAAGTAAAATACCATCAAAAGCCTAAGATGCACACTTTCAGAAGAACCTTGCAGAAGACAGCTACAAAAGCTCACAGAGGTTCACTGATCAACAATTAGTCTTTTTTTATACAACACCCACTACCCAGGTCAAAATTAAGTGCACAAATAAAGCAAAACATTTATTCATTTACTAATTTAATAATTGATATTTTAATACCAGTTTTGCCCTAACTGGACATTTCTTCAATGATATAACCCATAGAGATATTATATGCCAACGCTTTATAATGTAAATCACATACATTTTATTTCTTTATAATGTTCTATAATCAAGTAGTGGCTGCAGCTGTGTAAGCAAAAATATTTCCTTAGGGCTTCCCTGGTGGCGCAGTGGTTGAGAGTCCGCCTGCCGATGCAGGGGACACGGGTTCGTGCCCCGGTCCAGGAGGATCCCACATGCCGCGGAGCAGCTGGGCCCGTGAGCCATGGCCGCTGAGCCTGCGCGTCCGGAGCCTGTGCTCCACAACGGGAGAGGCCACAACAGTGAGAGGCCCGCGAACCACCCCCCGCAAAAAAAATTTCCTTAGATTATTATAAACAGAACTGTTTGAACCCTCCTATAAGAAACAGAGATTTAGAATAGTACCACTAAGAAGTCTTCAACAACTAAGTTGGTATTAGAATAGATTCCTCCTCTTTGGGCCTTGCTGACATCATTTTGGTTTATTTTTGCACGGCATATTTACCTAACCCTACATGGCCACAGAAGTGTTTTCTCTGAAGGAATCCTGACCCCTTTTCTGAAGGTGAAGAAGTGAGGTTAGCAACAACTTCCCAACTATATCCCAAGGCTCAGGCTAAATCAACAAAGTTAACCATTAGGGGAAAAGAAATCCATTGTTCCTTTCAAAAGTGAGACCGGAATTCAGAGACAGTTTAGGATTGATTGTCAAGAGCTCAGTAGGATCACTGCCTGAGTTTCAGGTTTAGAAAATGAGGGATCATACCTTTTAAAAAATAGTTAGGTATCACCTAAAAAAAATACAACCTAATAATATCCTCAAAGGTCATTACGTGCTATGTAAATATGCTTTGAGACAGTTTGTGAGGCTTCTGGGACAGTGAGTGATTGCAATTAACTGATCAATTATTACAATTAACTTGCTGATGTCAACAAATTATTCAATTAATTGTTTATAAATTATATTTTCTTTCAACAACTAATCTCATAAATTTTAACCACTCTATTAATAATTATGGAATCACATTTTGACAGATAAAAGAGTGGTATCACCTGGTCGAGAGCAGCATTTAAAAAGTAAGAAATCGGACTTCCCTGGTGGTGCAGTGGTTAAGAATTCTCCTGCCAATGCAGGGAACACGGGTTCGAGCCCTGGTCCGGGAAGATCCCACATGCTCCAGAGTAACTAAGCCCGTGCGCCACAACTACTGATTCTGCGCTCTAGAGCCCACGAGCCACAACTACTGAGCCCGCGTGCCACAACTACTGAAGCTCATGTGCCTAGAGCCCGTGCTCTGCAACGAGAAGCCACTGCAATGAGAAGCCCGCGTACCGCAACGAAGAGTAGCCCCCGCTCGCGGCAACTAGAGAAAGCCCGTGCGCAGCAACCAAGACTCAACGCAGCCAAAAAAAAAAAACCAAAAAACAAAAAAAAGTAAGAAATCAATGCCAGTAATGTTCTTTTCCCATTATCTGTGATTATAAATATATGTTAGACAGTAGAGTAGAAAAAAAGTTAAATTACTAAGTCGAACAAATTTACAATTAACTGCACTTTCAAGATAATTTGAACAAGCCAACTTGAAATGATAAAAAATAAAGAAACAAAGTACATTTTAAATTCCAACATAGCAAACACTGCTATTAAGAAAAATATTTTTCACAACAAAGTAAAATGTTCAAAATCCTTGACTCTATACCAATTGTTACTAAAACATACTAACATCCTAGTGAGTTAAAATACAGTGGCTTTCCTTCTGAGGTGCACTTTATATAAGCAGGTTTGGTCTGCACATGAACATGAGTTTAAGAACAGTTATTAACAAATATTTTCAAGTTATCAAACTATTGCCCCACCCTAATTCCTAAAATCAGATTGTATAAATGAAACTGAACAAGTTTGAAAACCCAGTCAAAGGTTTTTGTATTTTAAATGTTTTAAACAACAGTTCTGGGGCACCCAACTCTTCAACTTCTGACCTGTGAAAAAGCAGTTCCTATTGCCCAGAAAGCTCTCATTTTCTTCCCCAACGCACATCTCCCACATGTAAGCCCACAATCTCAGTTCCTTCCTTAATTTTAAAGTCATCTTAAGTCCCAGTTTAAATATCATTTCTCCAGGAGAAACTTCACTGCACTCAGGTTAGATTATGTCTACCTGTCGCTCTTACAGCTACCTCCTTTTGCTCAGTCACAGGCTTACAGAATACAGACTTGTTTAAGGTCTGTATCCTCCTACTAGGCTGTAAACTCAAAGAGTGGAGGTCTACCCTGTTATCCACGCCATCCTTGAATTCAGCCCAGTGTCTGGTACATACTGTGTACTTCATAAATATTTACTAAATATTAGAGCAAGAGTAGACCTTGAAATTGGAAGTTGACTGTGTCTTTCCAGGATAAAATTTTTAAAAATTAGATATTGCAAATTGAGCAGCAAAATATAGCTTCAAATTATAATTTTAAATATTGGTCATCCTAAAGGATGTCAATATCATAAAGGAAATTTAGCATTGAGCGGTTTCTCTCTGTGTTGTCACTATGGGAAGCATCTTTCCCAAAGGATTCACCAAGAGAGTGGTGCTACTCAGACACCGTCTTTCTCTCTCTCTCTGTCTCTCTGTCTCTCTCTCTCTCTCTCACACACACACACACACACACACACCCTTAGAGAACTACCATTACCATTAATCATCTAGTAGCAGAACTGCATAAATTAATAAAAGGCAACAGTCACTCAAAATGTCACTAAGCTAAAATTGTCCATTATTCTATCCTCCGTGACTACTAAATAAATGGAACAGACAGTACACAGTGCAGATGGCCAAGTATACCAATATATTAACAGCCACTGAGTCCATCAGATACTTCCACTATGAAGTACTTTCAAGGAGAAAATCAATTCATTAAAATCAAGGTGGCATTAAAACCAACTCATAGGCTGCATTTCAGAAAGGCATTTTGGTGGCAGCTTTCTGTGTCAAGTCAACTGTGAGTCTGAAGACCGCTCTCCCCTCATCACCTGGTCGGGTAACTAGGATCTGCTTGCTGCCTGGCACCTTTTGCCATAAGGTCATCCTCTCTTGGCGAGAAGTTCCTGTTTCAATCTCCTCTTTAAGACCACTCTGGGGAACACGTGGTTCCCTTCAATCAGGGCTTCCTGATCCTTGGTGAGCTGTCACCTTGAGGAAACAGTAGAGAATGTTTCCGGCCCCCTGGATCCCCAGGAACTCTGAGTCCCAGGTGCAATTTGCCCATCCTGCTAATGCTGGAAAACCACAACTCTAGCATCACACATGTTGGGACTAGATAACCAGATTACAGACCCCAACGATATGCCAAACATCCCTGTACGAACAGATACCCAAATATAAGTCACAAACCACTAGATTTCTTTAAAATTCAAAAACTATCAACTAGATATCCCCTTTCAATTTATCTCACAAACAAACTGCTGTCTTGAAGTTATGCTGAAGGTCTGCTGTCATCTGGAAATTTCAGTTATCTGACCAGTCTTCAACTTTTCAGATTAACATTATTGGAAGACCCACGACTATCCCAACCTTGTACTCTAGTTTTCTTAAAGCCTGAAATGGTTTCAGTAATCCAGCAAAACACCTTTTGCTCTGGGAACTTAAACATCAGCTTGAACTATTATAATTACTGATAAGAAGAGTGTTAAATCACCAAGTGTTAAATCACCGTGTGATCTGCTCTAGAAGCAGATCCCTAATATTGAGGAAAAGATAAGACTAAGGAAACTGAAGATAAAGGGACTATGGGAAGACCGTTAGCTTCCAAATGTATCATGTGGCTTTTGCATTGGAGCAGTAAGCCTTGGTCATTCCCTAGAACCGGCATTTTTGCTTTCAGAGTTGGGGGAAGGTAGTTGTATTTGAGGTGTGAGGTAGTGGTACCTTTCCATAATACAGTTTTCCTGGCAATGAATCAATGTAGCATAGGCTAAATATATGAGACAGCTTTTGTGAAAATACACAAAGGATTTTTTTTTAAATTGAGTTGGAGAAAAATACATTCATGTATGACAACTTCCTACAAATGAAATATGGCAAGGAGATTAACTTTCACATTGATTTTTATAAAGGCGTCTAACACAAAAATAAACATGTATGGAGAACTTCAGACTGTGAATGGCAGCAAGATTGTTTCTCTGAATTTGCCCTTTGTCTCAAAAAAAAAAAAAAATCCCAAATCAAGCTTTTGACAGGACTAGGCCTGTAGGCTTCTTTTACTGTCAATTTAACTACTAAAAGAAAAAATAAGAAATATGCTGATACTAAGGTTTAGGAAATAAAGGAGGAAACTAATATGACCAGAACTGGTAACTTCGTCAAGAAAATAGCCAAAAAGCTGAGGCAGGTTACTAACCTCTGGTATCTGACCTAGGCTTTCAAGACTAATAGCAGCAATTACAATACAAAAGGCCAGCTATTGACCACAATTACGGCCTCTCAGGGGGTCTAAGTAATGAATTATTCATGTAACGTATGCCCTATATACCTTTTTAGGAAGAAACAGACAAATCTATACAAACCAAGCTAACAGACCGGTCATAAAGTTTGTCACCTGCTGTTACCAGCTGCCATAAAGAAAGTTTCTCTAACCTCCTCCACCCCTTCTAAACGGTGAGCAAGTTGACCAGGAACCACCCTTTACCCTCAGGAATGTAGGTGCTTAATAACATATTAAAGGGAGAGGTCAAAGTGAACCCTGTGTTACAGTCCTTACTATGACAGTTGGGGTGCGGGGAGAGAACCGGGTAGGAGGGAGCATTCAACCAGGAGAAGCGAATTCTTCTTTCTCCACCCTCTTCCCACTGCACTGTTTCTACCATCAGGAGGCAAGCAATGACTGCAATTGTTTTGGAAAAGCTTTCAAACTTTTCAAGTGACACGGTTTACGCCTTTTTCCCCGGGCAATTGTGGTTTTGTAAGAAAAAGCGCATTATTCTGTAAATGACTCAGTACAGTCTTGCTTATATTTATACTTGCAATGAACCACAGGGTATTCGTGGTGACAGCCACAGAGTACATCTTTAACAATAATGATAAGTAACTGATTTATGCACAGAGAGTACTTCATCCCTTTCCTTTTCTTTAAAGATGGGAAGTTGAAAGAATATAGGTGTTTGGCTTCCAAAGGCTATGGAAGGCAGAAGCCCATGAGCAGCACATGGAGGTTTTGTTTTGTTTAACTGTAAATGTTAGGTAGCCTTTGGCGGGCTAGACTCAGTCCTGGAGTGTGCCAAGAACTTTCCCATGGAAAAAAGAACTAAATGCAAAAATAATGATCCAAGCATTAAAGCTCTACAGTGCACACAAGCACTCTACATCTAAGACAGACAGAACCAGAAAGAAAGAGGAGAAGTCTGAGGTCAGATGTGCCATTGTCACTGTGAGGCATCCTCTCCTGACTCTCAGAACTGAATCTTCAGAAAGGAGGCTGGGAGAGTCAGTGCTCGGCCACTGCAGGGAGATAAACCTGAGGGGTATGGAAAACAGAACCCAGGCCTGATGAAGTCAGACTTTGGCATTAAAACCCAGTGTTGTTGCTGGTTGTTTTTATGTTTTTTGTTTTTTTCCAAAATAACTTTCAATTAAATTACCAGCCGGGTTGAGTACAAAGGATCTCTTCTGATGTGAAATTCTAAAACTGACAGGCATCATGAGAAGCCCTCCTGACCAAAGGAAAGATTGCTAACTTGATCTTTAGTTGAAACAAAATTTTTTTAAGAGGATATCAAATCAAATGCCTTAGAAGTTATATTAAATAATCAGAATCAATAGACTATCTGCCATCTAAATGCATAGTAAAAAAAAAAAAAAAGACAAGAAAAGGAAGAAAGAAAAAAGTACATTGATGAAGTCTGCTTTCTGCATACCTTTTCAAATTTTGTCAGCAATTCCCGTAAGCTGAAGTTCAGACCAATCATCGTCCAGTAGCCCTTGAAGCCTACATCTTTCCGGCAAACTTTCTTCAGACAACAGCGTTTAACTTCTAAAAACCGTATCTTTTCTGGCTATACTTTAAAATCCTTTGTAAAATCCTTTACAAGCCTTGCCCTTGAGCTATGGTCCATGAGCAGCAGCAGCTTGTGCTGGGACATTTTAGCCACCCCACCGTGGGTCCAGGATTTCATGGACTTCAGAGTTCGCAAGGAATAGACCTGCTTGTATGTTCTCTGGTAGCCGCGTTCCACGAGGCTGGCATGGTCTCCTTTTTCTCTGGAAAGCCCAGGATTCCCTTCTGTTCACCTCACTAATGACCTGCAGCCCACAACTGTTCTCTCCTGGGCCCCAAGCTTAGAGTTTGTTCTCAATTACACAAAGCAAAAAAGAAGCTATATCCTGGAAACTTGCATGAGAGAAGGCAAAAAAAGAAAAAAAGAAAAAAGAAAAAAAAAGAGCCAAGTATTACCAACTTCCTCCATTCAGACTAGTTTCAAGAAGAAAAAGAAAAAAAAAATCCTGGGTAAGGAGCCAGTTTTCAAAAAGCATGACTTATGTAGAGTTCGAACAGCAAGGAGGGCACTCTTGTCTGAAGAAACACCCAAACATGGGACAAGAGACCACCGGCTTGCACTCTCCCAGACACTGGCAGCCTGCGTTGCTATGGTAACCACCAAGCTAGTTTCAATCCATTTCCCTAAATCAAGCTATGCCTGAGGGATGCTGTGTCAGTGCAACAGAGCTAAGTTATTTAAAAAGCTGTTCTAGCCACCGGGAGAAAAGTTTAAGCAGCAGGTCTCATGGTCCCCTTTGCAGAGTTTGCGGCAGGGAGGGCGCCTCATCAGCTTTGGCTCGCCGATCTGACAGGAGTGTGGTAATCCACTTCTCTTTCCAGCAGTTGTTTATTATTTTAATCAGCATCCTCCCTTCCACCACCCCTCACACACAGTTTAAAGTGAAGCTCACTCCCACTTCCTGGAGGCCTCCCCGCCCCAAACTGCAGTACAGTATCTCTCAAATTATCTCAATCCTGAATGATCACAGGATCCATATTCCACTTTGGAGCCCACCCAAGAAAATAAAAAGGGCTGGGTCCACAGAACAATACAAATCATCAAACAAAACATGTGTGGTCAATTGTATTATTTCTAAAAAGGTTTTGACAGTAAAGTGGATGGGGAAAATCCTTTTAAAGGAAAGTTGCTTTTTTCTTAATCTCATTGACTGTTTTCATGTGGGGAATATACTTGTTTCCAAAATAAAACTTAATAAGAGAAACTACTCAAAATGTGAGTAATAACCAGTTATTTTTAAATGTGCCCTCCATTTTGATATTAAATTATTACTGGCACCGAGAGAAACACTATCTTTTACAAAGTGTTAAGAGCTTAAATGCTTTCAAAGAAAATGTTGAATCCACTGCTATTATGGACATTTGCACTGCTACTATGGACATCATTCCAAGGCAAAAATGTGATTTTCTTTTTGCATTATGTAGTTATTTAGTATAACAATAAAAGTATGACAGATATGTTCATATGAAACATATTTCTCTAGTTGTGTGCAGAATTTCATCATAAATATGTAATGCTCATAAAAGTGACACTCTCACAAATGGAATGATGTTAATCTTAATATAACTAAGTTGTTTTTTGCATCAGGGCATAGAGGAAAGGAAAAAATAACCCTGATATTAGAATGTGTATCTCCTAAAAGGCTATTTGAATTACTTAAATATCAAAATTGTTAGCACTCATAAGGAGAAAGAGATTCTATTAACAACAGAAAAAAACAAAATGCTATCAGGTAACAGTATACAATGTAGTTACTATTTTTTGGATTTGCAAACCATTTTTCTTTCCATGTCATTCTCAACTTATTCATATCAGTATTTAAATAGCATGTGTTTTACATATGCGGATCTGTACAAAATTTAACAAGCTTTCATAAATATTTTCATCATTTATTCATAAAAACCAAGATGTCTCCAGAGGCAAGCTGGCTTTATGAGATTTTTACCAGAATGTGTTTCACCTCTAAGTGCCCAATTCAGATTTATAGACAGACACTACTAATTTCAAAAACAAGTTTGGTAAACTGATTGTCTAGAAATTTATAAATAAAATTAATCTGTGCAGTTTGTATCCAGAAAGAAAGCACTGACATCAGCATGACGTCGAATCATCAGAAACAGAGAGAAGAAACTATACAGAAATTGACCAGGCCAACCCAGATCTGTGAAGGCTCTGGGGCCACATGCTGAGATCTTTCAGCAGCAACAAATAAACTTTTTACATAAATACAAGACAAAAGGAACCACCAGCACCAATACCACCTCCAGCACCACCATCACAAAAAAATAAATAAAGGAGAGAGAGAAAAAGAACAATCTTTCTCAGCTGGGCAAACTTCCAACTACCACCCAGGGTGCTGGATGACTGTGATCAGAGACATGTGCAAACATGCAACCCCCCCATGCACATATCAGAAGAGTGAATTAAATAAAAACTCTCTGTAACAACAGAGAATACCACAGTCTTTCTCTTAAAAACAGTCTTATGTTTAGAGGGTTTTTATACCAAGACAAGAAGGGTATCATTAGAGCCCCGAATATCTTGTATCCTTAGACAAGGCGAATCTATCAGAGAAAAGAAGCAGTGTATTAGGGAATCTTCCCAAAAGACAAGAGCAGGGGAAACTTTATCAGCATGATTGGCACTTCAGTCTTAGAAGAGATCAAGACAGCATAAGGAAAGAGAGGAAAAGCATGTTCTCACATGAATTCTAGAGTGGAGTGTCCAGAAGCCAGAGCCTCTGCCAGCCACTCGCCTCCCTGCAAATGCTCGATACCCATTCTCAGAACTGACATCCTCTGCTTGGGGAGAAAAGGGAATACTTAAATAAAGCTCCCTACTCACAGTTATAAAATATCAAACACTAGGAAGATACAGATGAACCTAGCTATGATGATGCCCTTTTCAGGAGGAAAATACTCAGTGGATCCACATGGAACCATTCCAAAGAAAAAATTTTTAAATGCTCACCTAATTTTAATAAGAGGGTAACTATATCCTCACTAAAACACTGGAAAGCAACTAAAAGTGTTATTTTTTAAAATTGAGGTATAACTGACATTAACAATAGACAACTTATTTATGTAAAAGTCCAAAGATATTCCATAAAATTCAAATAGCTAAACATTTAATATATTATTCAAAAGTACTGTGCTCTTTGATAACTGAGTGACACATTAGAAGAAAGACTTGTAAAATGTAAATGTGAATTGTTTTGATAACTGTGAGCACATTTTATTATGTATTTGTGTTTGCTATCTATAAATAGGAATACTTTCTCAGTTTAAACTCTGTATACAAAATAACCTCTTGGTAATATTCCTTACATCTCCATAGCCCTTTCTTTTTCTTAAACCAAGTACCTCTTCGATAAATTATCTCCTGTAATCCTGTAATCATTAAAACAAAAAATACAGGCCCCCAATGAAAGCAGTGCTTCACTAGAGACTTAGTAAATTGGATGATGAAATTTGAAGTAGTTGACATTTTGCCAGTCTAAACTAGTGTGCAAATAAATTGTGCACTAAACCTTCGAGAAGTGGAATAAACATAATATAATACTATCAATCTGTTTGTAGCAGATCAACAAACACTGACTATCCTAAGATTCTCCAGTTAAATAAGCCATGCCTCAAACATAGACAACACAGTTCCATGAGAAAGAGGTTACCGAACCAGAGAGAAGCACAGGAAAACTCAATGAAGGAATCAGTAAAATCTAAACCTAAATTACTTAATAAAAACCACATTCCACTGCCAAAATGAAGAGACCTAAATGTACATACGGCTTTGGCAAAAACTTTCAAAGGCTAGGCTAATTTAAAATCTTTTTACACTTAAAAACTATATTTCATTTAATTTGTTAAAAGATGACTTACTATTTAGCAATTTCATCAAGGCAAGAAGACATTCTTTAGGGTTCAGTCAAATATAAGCAAAAAGAGAAGTCTAAATGCTTTGCTGGAAAACAACTTATGCCTCACCCATATAGTGGATCCTAAAGTACCCCTCTCACTAAACATAAACTTCACAGTTATAAACACTGTAACGGCAAAGTATGCTTTCTATGCAAAACCTAACAGGTTTCTCTTTATATTGGTCAAGATAAAGAACAAAAAGAAAAGAAAAGAAAGGCTTCTTGGGAGCCTCTAAAACAAAGCATATGGAGGTCAATAGGTGACTACAAATAAATCAGTACATCATGGCTTCATTCAAAATGAAGAGCTTTAGGCATGGGTAGAAAAGTTTACTTATTATAAACCCATTCAGACTTAAGGAAAGATCCAGATTATAATGGCTTTGAAAGGAATATACACAATTATCTTTTTCATAACTTTCCTAACTTGGGGTTTATTTTCAAACCAACGTAGACTCTACACCCCAATCATGATCTGAGATTTCGATTCATTGTCTACTGCCACTGTGGTTCTATTAAGGGGAGACTACATTACAGCTTTCTAGTTAACATCAGCCAGCAACCAAGTCTGTCAGCTGGTAGCTATTTAAAGTAATATACAGCCCTAAAGGGCAGAAGGTTCCATCTAAAATGGAGGCCTGAGCCCCCTGATGAAAGGCGGAACTCTCCTTTTATCCCAGGAAGTTC
This sequence comes from Grampus griseus, assembly GCF_964374135.1. Taxonomy (NCBI): domain Eukaryota; kingdom Metazoa; phylum Chordata; class Mammalia; order Artiodactyla; family Delphinidae; genus Grampus; species Grampus griseus. Next base: position 68,645,308 of record NC_139007.1, on the reverse strand, counting down.
AGGCAATATGCTTTGTACCCAAGGAGTTATTTTTAATGTTCATCTCTTCAATAATGTCATCTCTTCTGATAATTATGCAGGTAGCAATTGGGAAATAAAAATTATAACTCATAAGAAAAAGATTCCATAAGTATTTCCATAACCTACAGCCAGAAGACTCTACTAGACATTTTTAAAGGCACAAAGAGCTTTTTTTTCTTAAGGGGAGTGGATGGGTGCAGTGGGGATTGAGGAAGAAAAATGCCAGCTGATCTGCTTCTGAATTAGCCAAGCAGGTGCAGGGGTCAGCCTTGAGCAACCTTCTAAATATTTAATGATTCAGACAGCACTTTATTAGGTGACTAAAAATAATGCCAAGATATGTTAATGTTTCAAAACCATATCCTTCCTAAAAATATGCAGCATCAGACAAGACTGAAACCATCTCACACAGCCGAACCTCACAATTCCAGATGTGTACTGACAGCACAAGCCTGTGGGATACGCAACCAAATTGCACAGGGCTTTGGAGAACGTCCTTAAAGATTTTCTAAGGGTTTTCCAACTTTCCTCAGCTCCCCAGATTGAGAAAATTAAAGCCAAAATTGAAATACAAATTTTATTAATAACAACGAATGTGTCAAGATAAATCAAAATTGAAGGTGCTGTTTTCACTCCTAAGTAACACATTGGTACTCTTCCCAGGAGGGAGTGTTTCTACAATCTGAATATGTATTTAAAAAACTGGACATTCACTGAACCCCGAAGAAGTTCAGACTTACTCAGTGAGGTCAGCTATGCTCATGTGTATAATAAAAGAAGCAGGGCTTTTGTGATGCTTGCAGGCCAATCCATTCAGAGCTGAGTTACTGCTTCAACTCTGATCCATGTTCCTGCCATCTTCCCTCTTAGCATCCCATTTGGAATTCTCTGCAAAATCACACCCCAAACCTACTTCGACTCCTTAACCATGATTCACCCTCACTAGTCTCAACAATAACCAGTCAATGCACTTATCACATGAACCATTTATACTTACAAATATGGCTCCCCTCAAAGTCATAGAGTATAATCATCCTTTGTTCCCCCCTGAGAATCTTTAATTTTATTTACTTTCTGTACCTTTATCTCCATTCCCTCATATATTTATACTAAGCAACAGAGTTCTCCATTATGTCTTTGTTTCTGTCCCAAAAAGTTTCAAAAAAGTACTCTATAGACAGTGAACCCAGACAATGCATTATGCAGCTCATAATAAAATCTGTAGGCTGACTAGAGAATGAGGAATTCCTATGTTTGATAGTATTAACTTAAGCCATTACATTTCCTGGAGATTATTAACAGCAGCAGAGTTGACTTTTAAAAATCCGCCTAACTTGGGGCTGGGGATCATTTAGCAATATTCATCATACAGTAAAATGCATATAAACTTTGAGTCAGAAATTCTATCTCTAGGAATTTAATTTGCAAGCATGCGTACACACATATGTACAAGGATGCTCAGTATGTCATATCTGACGTAGCAAAAAGTTGAAAACAATCTAAATGTCCATCGGTAGGTAACCATGTAAATAAATTATGATGGAGTCCCACAAAGGAATGCTGTACAGCTATGGGAAAGAGGGTGATGGCAGTTATGTGCTGATAAGAAGTAATCTCTAATATATATGTGTGTGTGTGTGTGTGTATACATATATATATATTGAGATTGATGTAGTTATGTAAAGGTACAATATATGACATACAGACAGTATTTCTGGACTGAGATAAGAAAATAGCAATGACGGTTACCTCTGAGAGAAGGATTGGAAATACCAGTGCCTAGAATGGGACCCTTTCTTTTGTCTTTTCTACTGTGTGAACATTTTACCATGGGTACATGGTACGTTTTCCACACAAAAATAAGTCAAGAAATAGACGGAAAATTCCCAAGGAAAACACATTTATCTTTCTAGGTCGATAGCTATTAAAAAATGGTGGCCTCATTAGATCGGAAAGTAAATGCCACCGGAGACAATCATTTTTGTCTCTGAAAGCTTCAGAAGCTTTGAGGTGCCAGATGGTCTGACATTCTAGCAAATCAGCCCTCAATAGAAACAAGCCTTCAGCAGCAGTGGGCTGGTCAATGGTAAACTTTTCTAAAAGAGACAGAGACAAAGCCTTTTTGTTCTCATAAGTTACTCTATAACTAGTAACTCCAGCTTATTTAAGTAATAACTTTGTGTCTAAATAAGCATTATACAATTCAAGCTATTCTCTTCCTAAGGAAACCAGTACTCCTATTGTCATCTAATACTGTGATATTCTAATGGTACAAAAAATTGGGGAAGGCTTATAAAACCCATTGATATACACCCCAAAAAGATCTAGCCTGATTTGTTCAAGGCAATTGAAGTATGGCTTCATCTTTCAAACTGGGCTAAGTGATCCTACCTAGTAGGTTGGCAGAGAGATTTGAGTATCAGGGTTCACTAATGGTTTAAGAGATGCTGCAACTACAAACAGCAATTTCTTTCATGGATCTAAGTCACAGTAGTGAGAGAGAAAAGACCGTGGACCCTGCCCTGCTTATTGTGTCTGGAGAAGGCAACCTTGATGTTCTAACAAAATACTGCAGGAAATGGACCAGTACAGGTGAAGCAACATTGGGATACCAAGATCTGGCAACTTCTTGTTTAAGGCTATATCAAATAGTTGAAGGAGGTTTATAATCTCTAGCTCCATATTAAATATTGTCAAACCAAGGGTTTAGAGCACAATTTAAACCCAAAATTTGATCTGGCAGGTGTTTTAACTTTAAAATAAAATTACGAGACGATTGTAGTAATAGAACCTTTGAAAGCACAACACCGAATCAAGTATTTATGCTTATAAAAGGAGTCCTGGCATCAAAATTATAACCTTGGGAGGCTAAACAAATACCCAAGTGATGTTGCTACTGCACAAAACCTTTTTGGAATATTGCTTCCGAGATGCCTTTATAATTAACAAGAAAGCCAAATAATAAAATTGATCTCATTTTTTAAAAACATACTGCCACTTTTACCAAAAGTTCTTGATACTATCGTATCAGCCCTTCTACCTTTATTTAATGGCTCTCCAAATCCCAACCCCAAAATATCTAAACTGTAATGTAGCCCTGTTCAATAGAACTTTCTGCAATGGTGGAAATATTCTCTATCTTTGATGTCCAAAAGAGTAGTATGGCTATCGAGTACTTGAAATGTGGCTAGTGTGACTGAGGAACTACATTTTGATTTTGTTTAATTTTAGTTAATTTTGATTTAACTGTAAATAGTCACATGTGGCTAGTGGCCTTGCTATACATTCCAAGTGTTATTTCCTCACAATATTCTCAAGGATGTGCTTTTCTAACTTTCTCTAATACATACTTGCCTTTTTCTCTGTTGATAGGATTCTTTTCTCTTAAATAATAGCCTCCTTTTTTTCTATCTGTCCAAATTTTATTCAGCCATCAAGTTCCAATTCAATTTCCACCCTCTACTCAAAGGCCTGTACTATAGTTTTAACTCAATAACTTCCTTTCCACATTGGCTATCTCCATTATGCTGCACTATTATCCTGTACTTTACTTACACATAACTTGTTTTGTTTAGAGGTTATTTTGTGAATTTGTTTTACCTTTCCTTTCACCTCATTAGGGAGTAAGCTCTTTGAGAGAAGGAGAAAAAGTTAATTTGTGCCTCAAGTGACCTGTAGACTGCTTAACATACCGCCATTGTTCAATAAATAGTTTTTAATTGACAAGAGTAAAACAATTAGAATCTACTAAAATGATACACCCTTAATGTGATTTTATAATTGAAGAGAAAGTCATGATCTTGGTAGACTCTTATACAATTACAAAGTTACTAAAGGAGTTCATCTAATTCAACTTTCAAGTAAAAAATTCTAGAGGTTGCTTTAATCCCTCTTTCCATTTTCAGAAAGGATCCGAAGTTACTCCAAAATTCTGTACTTATCTGACTCATAAATTTCCCCAAAAAAAGAGAGGTGCTAGTCCTTCCGTAAACCACTCAAGTTTAACTTCAAGATAGAAAAAGTTAATTTGACTTTATTTCTTAAGTCATACTTTAAATTTTAAAAGAAAGTGCTGCCCTCTTGTGAAATGAGGTAGAAGATTTATCATTTTACTGACAGTTGAGTAAATACTGCAAAGGGATAAAAGGTTAAATTTTAACATTAAAACAAAATAGAACTTATCTCTAAATTGTATGTATTTGCCCCTCTGAAGTCTCTCCCTCCTGGTCTTGGTGAATTTTCCAAACAAATGAGGAATGGATCGTCATAGTGAACTACTTACACTTGTACTATAACTGCAAAATAATGAATGAATGAATGACTAGTATAGTTTCACAATAATTAGAATAAGAGACTGTAGTTTTTTAATTTGTATTACTGAGGGGAGAATGGGAGGAAGAGGCAGTGAATGGTACATGAGTCAATGACAACATGGCAAGTCTAAAGTCAACTCACTGTATGACACTGGGCAACAGTTGTCTTCAAGTCCACTTATTTCCATATAAGGTGAGTATTCTAATAATAACCCAACTGCATAGATTTGTGTTGAGATTAAGTGAAACAGCAGAGGTAAAATAAAGTCTAACAACTGCAATATATTTTGTCCTTTATTCAGGCAACTATCATGTGGTACTAGGTACAAGGTACCAGGTACAGGTAATAGGTACCATTAAAAAAAAATCCATGAAAGTATGACTTTGAAGGAGCTCACATTCAGAGCTATCCATGAAAATACATGGAAAATCCTTCTACAATTTCACGAAAAACAAATGTGAGCAGATTCACAATTCACAGAAATGACTGCTATGAATCCTATGGGCTTTAAGGATCCAATTAAATAGATCAATTTACTAAAAACTTCCTTGAGTGACAAAAATAGATTATTTCAATCTAAGGGTACTAAGAACTAGAATAGGAAGAAAAAAAAATCAAATTTAGTGTTATTTAATAGTCTCCTCTCTTTCCACAGAGTATGCTTCTTAGAGTGAGATTTCACTTCCCATCCCACCCACTCCTCTGGGAGTGAGATGAAAGGATGAGAGGTTAGCTGCACAAAGAGTAAAATAGTATATAGCAGGAGTAGACTAAACCATCTTGACTATTTTTCCAACATTAGCAATTCACCAGTTTTCACTTACCCCTCACACTGGGACACACATGTAAATAGCTTCCATTTACGCATGAATATTAGGAACAGGTGTGCCCATAAAAGAACATGTTTAAAACTTGGAACGTTCTTTGATTTGATTCTCAGCACTCCAAGGGAGTTGTCTATTTAACGTAATCTTCAGGAAATTCTTTTGTAATGTAGAAGATCTTCTGTCAAATTAAAAGCCACCCCCTGATATATTTGTTTTAGCAGTTTGAATTTTTATGCATGAGTTTTTTTTTTTAACTTGGCAAAACAACTGACTTCTTGACTCGTATTATGATAGAGAATGAAGGAGTGTCTGGATAACGAGGTGAAAAAGTGCCTTAAGGAAGAGTATGGATCTTATATTTAGTAATGTAATACATTTTTGGCACAGATTACTTTAAAAAATCCCTTTAAAAAAACCTATAAAAATGCAGGAATGACAATCATGCTGTTCTATTATTCTAATTAGTTGCCTCTCTGTTCAAATACCAGAGAGCCACAGAGGAACCTAGAAACATTTTGGTGAGCTAACTGAGAAAAAAGATCTCCAGTTAAATGTTAAGAAGAGAACATTAACATGCACATGATTTATAACATTTTAAATTAAATAATGCTTTGATTTTACTGGACTTAGGCCAAAAAAAAAAATTGTTGACTCATCATACACTTCAGGGAATGCTTCTAACAAATAAATGATGGTTAAGAAGGTGGGAAAATATATGCCTCAGTAACTTTTCAAGCTGAATAAATTACATTTCACTAATTTTCTTAATCTTGTAGAGGGGGTAGAAATTTGACAAAGTGAACTGTTAAGTATGTACGGTAAAACAGAAGTGGACCTAAGTCTTGTTACCATTTATTTAATCAGGTAAAACAGAATCTGTTCAATGAGCCATATTAAAGATCAACAAGAAAAGGTTTTCAAGTTCAAAGAATAAGAGAAATGTGCCCCCCTAGCGTGTGCTAAATAATGTTTTCAATAAAGGTGTGTTGATTCAATGTGATGGACCAATGAACACCAGTTTGACATACATTTTTTTAAAGAGGTGCTTTCTCCCTCCTCCCCTCTCTAGCAGTCAACCTATGGGCATCTCCCACTTGCTGCCAGTCGGGACCATGCTCCCAGCAGCTCAGAACACTGACCAACACAGCTTTCTACATGTCTCCCTCCCCACCATTTTCTTTCCCCTTAATCCCCAACATCCCCTCTATTCAGCACGAATTTGTTAATTACCAATTTTAAGGCTGCTTTCTCTGGTTCATTTTATTTTATTTTCTTCAGATTCATACTTATTTGCTCTAACCCTTAATATTTTGTCTCCTGTTATTAATCAAAGAGCGAGGGTCAACCTACCTTGTTGACTTGTATTAACTACCTTGTTAATACCGCCAAGCACCATCTACCACGTGGATCATATTTGCGTCATGTACATAAATCCTCGTGTTTTCTCTATTTTCAAATTGAACTAGGTGCAAGGTCTAAGTTGGAATACAAAAGTTGTCTTTGGAGCCATTAAATTTAAACACATCTTCAAACCAAATGCTTTATAATTAAACAGTATCTAAGTTCTATAACTACTTATTTAAGTTAAACTACAATTCTATTGCACTAGATGAACAAAATTATGCATAATAATTAGGACAAACAAAATGATTCTTTATAGTGTCCTCAAGAAAAAAAATTACATGAGAATAAGAATTCAGTTTAACCACTGGTATGGATATATTTCCAAGACTTCAGAGAATCTATGCCAACTAGATTTGAATTCATTATCACTATTTACTAGAAATGAGATAAAACTGTTTTGTCTGATAAACTAAGAGTTATGAAACGCTAGTTATTTTTTTAAAAAACACTATGGAAAAATATAACTAAAAAACTGCTAGGGAAAAAAATAAATTAGGTCTCTAAAAATAAATGTATGATCAAATATATAATTAAACATATACCTAGCTATCATAATTTTCTTTATTTTAAAGCTCTTAGAATTATTATTAGGATATTAACAGTTTATAAAACTAAATCATATCACATGTGTTATGAATTTTCTTCTTTTAATTCTTAATCACTCAGATGAGCAGTCATTATACCCTGAATACTCTGGTATTTTATACCAAAAGCCTAATTCAGTTTAGAACATTATTGTACCTATGTATGAAACTCTGTATTTTGGATCTCTGGATCAAAAATGACATAAACATCAGCCATTGGAACTAGTCAGAGAGACTTTTTCAATACTAATTTTAGAGTTCATTTAAAACAGCATAAGAGGATGATAGAGATAATACGTCTATTGGGACCCGCAAAATGGAGGCCACTCCAGTGGCCCTACCCAGGTCACAAATCTGAACCTAAGTCAGCCTGCACTTATGGGAAACACCTCATGTAAAGGAAACAGCATACACCAATCACCATCAGCCACAGCTAGCTTACCTTACTCTAGAAAACGGGACCTTTTAGCCTTATAAGAAAATCCCGACCTCCTAGCTAACCATGCCCTTGCTTCCACACTGCCTCTTCTAAATGCAATACAACTCACTTTTGCCACAAATCCCTGAGGAAGAGCGCCCCATTGCTTGTGAGGCACTGTACTCCCCTAATCCATGGACTGCTTCCCTTGAATACAGGACATCAAACTTACTAAATGGTGTTATTTTTGTCATTTGACAAGGATGAAGATTAGGAATCTTTTCTTAATAAACGCTGTTTTGTACATGGTTCTATAGGGTTTTGCTTTTCCTGCATGGGACTGATTTACTTCAGCAATTATGGAGCCGTGCATTTATTCATATATATCCCTCTTATGCAAATGTAAAAGTAAATTACAGTCATATGTGACACCATATTAAAGAGAAAAGTTTCCTACTGATTTTTCTCTTTTCAGGAAGATGATGAAAATAATTAACTAAACCACAAACACGGCAAGCCATAGATACTAGAAACTCAATGGGACATGCAAAACGTAATTTTGAAAAGTATACACATGCATGTATGTATAAGTATACAGTAGTACAATTTCTGATCCAGTCTCAGGACAGCTTCAGCAAAATTAACATAAATCTTTAATAAAACCCAGTTATTTATACAATAAATGGAAACTTGTATATTTCCAAGAAAACTATCCAATTCAACCTACTCGTCACTGGACAAAGTTAAACTCATTTTCTTCCTGTTTTTCCTGCATGCAATACTTTAACTTGAACCTAGACCTTGGGTAGTTCCCTTAAAACACATTATTTTCCAGTTCTTTCTGATAAATCAAAATTTAAACTTCCACTTTTAAAGTCCCCTCCCCATTTCTTCCATGAAACTCTCTAACTCTAAAATGGTGACAACTCATTTTACTTTCTAGACCTCATCATTCTCTGAGAGAAACAAGAGTCTTTGATGACACAGTACCTTTAACTTCTGCCTTATACTTTGCCTCCATGCATCAACAAATTTTCCAGGACAATGTGCTATGATCTTCACTAAAGCTGTATGATTATGTTGGATGGAAGAGCTACTGAAAAAGAGTGCTTTGGGTTCTGACAGACTCCATGGGGAAATCAAAAGTCCCTTAGTGGCGCAGTGGTTGAGAGTCCGCCTGCCGATGATGCAGGGGACACGGGTTCGTGCCCCGGTCCGGGAAGATCCCACATGCTGCGGAGCGGCTGGGCCCGTGAGCCATGGCCGCTGAGCCTGCGCGTCCGGAGCCTGTGCTCCACAACGGAAGAGGCCACAACAGTGAGAGGCCCGCGTACCGCAAAAAAAAAAAAAAAAAAAAGTTAGTCTATGTAAATTGAGGAGCAAAAATTATCAAATTAGGCTCAGAGTCAAAATTTTCTTGATTATAGAACATCTATTTAAGAAGCACATCCCATAATACATCACACAGTTGTCAATGTAATTTATGCAGGGAAGTCAGTATCATAAAATCATACCAATATTTATTCCCCTAATTCTAAAGGTGACTACCCTTTATACTCAGAATAAACAACTGCCCTATTAGAAAAAGATCTCCTTCTTTATGGGTTGGGGATATTGTATCAGTGTCTTTAAATTTTTCTAAAAACAAAGAAATAATTTCCAGTTAAAAGATAAGAAAATGGGAAGTTCTGGAGTTCCTTGAGAGGGTGGAAGAAATGGGTAGATTTGTGACATTTTATCTCTAAACTGACCTTCTGTCACTACTTCATAAAACAGTTGGGATTGAGCCATAAGCACTGCAACTTGTCTGAGAGGGAGGAAAGCAAACACAGAACACAGAAATTTAAAACCATTCCTCCCAAATACCTCAAAATATATTTTACCTCCTGGGATTAGGGTTAAAAAAACAAAAGATCGCATGAAAAAAAGAAATTGATTATGGCGAAAATGATATCAGATTAGCAGGAAGTTAAAGAGAAATGACTAGAAGGAAGCTCTAAACATGACTAGGCCAACTAAGAAAAAAAAGAACTGAAGCTTTATACAATATTTAAACCTCTGTGAACCCACACTACAAATTAAATCCACACCTGTGAAATTTCCTGTCTCCTAATACAGGGTATTTGTACAAGTAGTATAAATTTAAAGGAAAATTAGCTGTGATTAAAAAAGAAGTTCAAACCATGCTTTTGCAGGTTTTTAACTAAGTCAAAATTGGCTAACCCACACACAGACACTCATTAAGAAAATATCATCTTTTCAAAAAGGGACATACACTCTATGCCTTGTTTGAGATCTCATTAACTTGGAATAAGTTCCAGTCAAAGGCAAACAGGTTTTACATACCGTACTAGATTTTAATTACAGCTAAGTGCAGTAGCTAATTTTGTATTCATGTAAACACCTGCATTGCCTGTGTCAAGATTCCTGAGCAATAAGATTTCTGTGAACCTAAAAGCATAAAATGGACCAATCACAAATTAATTACCTTATTCATGGAAATATTATTCAGATCTTGAGTATTTTTTCCTTATGAACTGAGTTCTGCTTAACTGAATTTACTGAAGGCAAGACAAACTCAAACTCTAAAATTAGTATTTTGTTATATCACTTAGTATAATATCCAGAAGCTAGGACTACCTTAGGACCAAAGAATAATTTCAATAATGCGTTATTATCATTGGTGAGAATGTGTTAGGATCACTAAGATACTAACATTTAAGAATGTAATTTTTATTAATTCACCCTCCTCTGTTCCAGAAAAAAAATTCTCTTATTTTACTTTACTTACTTATTAGTCTGAAATAGAAAGTCTTTGTCCAAGAACTTTTGGTCTTTAAATAAAAAAGGGAAAAAAAAACTGGCAATACAAACGACTTCAACTGCATTAAATGAAAATAACTCCAGTACATTTTGGACTGCAAAAACAACAAAGATCACAGTTGAGAAGCAGCTCTTTTAAAAACATTTTGATCTATAATATAAATATTGGGACCATGTTGGCAGACTTTCATACAAACCCCTAATAATAACAGTTGTTAAAACAAGTATTCATATAGCAATTTTCATGAGACCAGAGCTTTGAACAAATAAATATAAACTGTGCTCTTGATTATATGTCTCCCTGCCTCAAATCTGGATGTTGCAAGATGCTCTTTAAGGAATATAAAAATAAAGTAAGTCATTCTTTTTCTGGCAATTTCTCAGGAAATCGTAAGCTAATCATCTTAGTTGAGAATAAATATATAAATTTCATTTATGATACCTGTTCAGAAAATAGGTGTAAAAGAAAGTTTAGACTTTGTCTATTAAGTAGTCTATTCTTGCAAATACTTTCAAGCTTAACGGTAAACCATAAAGTTTCTGAGGTTCTTTAGTAATATAGCAAAGGATGTTTGCAGGGAACTTCAGAGGGCTCTCTCATCTACGTTTATATAATGATTCAGTTAATACAATGATTTACCATAATTATATTATTAGTAGTGTGATCGTTATAATAATCAGTATTATGATTCCACCTAAAATAAACTTGATAAGTATTTCCCAATTTCTATACGAACCTCTGACACAATGAAGAACTGCCTCTCAATGCGTCAGATTCCAAAATTTCTTCTTTACATTAAAGAGGGGGAAAAAAGGTGCCTTGTGATATGTCTTACCTTCCCCTTCTGCTGATATCACAGAACAGACTCACATTTTCAAAAGATGATCCTTCCTCTGAATGTAATGATCATGACTCTTTTAGTTTTCTCTTCTTTTTTTTTAACCTAAAATAGTTTCTTTGCTAAACCGCTTTTCCTAAACTCCTTTTTAGTGTTAGATTTTATAGCTTTATCTTAATGTTGCCCACATAATTTCTGGCTCATGCTGGAGTCTTTCCTGGAAATAGCCCCTCTTTCTCATTCCCCTGATAATGTCTCATGCCACTTTGGCCAGGTTAATGCCAACACATTTTTCTTTCTACAGATGGTAACTTCTAGAAAGTATGCTTTGACATCTCAAGACTTGGTTAAGTGCCCCCTCCCTCTACCTAGCAACTCCCATAGCGGCTTCCTGCAGACAGCCCTAATACAACACCTGCCACCATACCTTGCCTGTTTATATGGCTTTGTGATTCAAGAAATACTGGCAGTAAAAGCAATAAGACAAGAAAAAAAAAGTAAGAAGCAATAGGACTTGGTATTGGATTGCCTGCATGTGGCAAATGATGGAGAGGAAGTCTTCAAGAAGGATGCCTAAATTTCTGTCTTGGGTAACCGGGCAAGATTAAGCAAACAAAGGAATACAGTAAGAGACATGCATCTGGGTTTTTAAAGGGTCTGTGAAATTACCAACTGAAATATCTAGTAAGCAGTTAGACATAAGAATTTAGAGCTAAAGAAAGACAAATGCTGGAGATAAAGATTTGGGAGTCATCAGCAAACAGACAGTTATAGAGGCCAGGGAAGAGTGCATCAAGTGAAAATGAAGTAAGTTTGAGGAGAGAACTCTGAAAAATTAGCTCAATACTGAACAAAGGAAAGAAAGCCAGCAAAGATTAAAGAGAAGAGACAGCCAAATACAGTAATAAAATTAAGAATATGTGATATGGGGGCTTCCCTGGTGGCACAGGGGTTGAGAGTCCGCCTGCCGATGCAGGGGACATGGGTTCGTGCCCCGGTCTGGGAGTATCCCACATGCCGCGGAGCAGCTGAGCCCGTGAGCCATGGCCGCTGGGCCTGCACTCTGCAACGGGAGAGGCCACAGCAGTGAGAGGCCCGTGTACCGCAAAAAAAAAAAAAAAAAAAAAAAAAGAATATGTGATACGCCAAGAGATGAGAACACTTGGAGACTACTGTCAGTATAAAATGGTACAGAAAGATAAAATTAGGTAAGACCTGGGAAGATGTAAGCAAAAAAGTCATTGATGATCCTGGCAACGGCAACACTGTGCTTGAAGTGAAAGCTAGATTGCATTATATTGAGGGCAAATGGAAATGAAGATGTCAAAACAATGTGAGTCAAAACTGTTTTAAGATGTCTGTGAAAGAAATGATGAATGAATGAATGTTACAGAACAGCTTACCCTGACGATTCATTAAACACTGAAAAACAAGGTTGGCTGAACTAACCACTAACAGATGCAAGAATGTATGAAGAGTAATAAGTCTAGTCCTAGTTCTTTTAATTAAATAACTGGAATCCTAGCACTAAAGTCACTTGATAGTGATTGTCCAGTTCATCTTGCTGCCCTCTAGAAAAGGATCACAACCAACAGCCACAGTTTAATACATGGACATTCAGTCAGACAAGAAAAAGACAATAAACAACATACACACAACTTCCAAAAATAATTTTTAATACTATTGTTAATCCGAAGCATGAATTAGTAACTCTGATTAATTGAAAATCAATTATAATCTAATTTTCCAACCATATATCCTAGGCCTAATTTCCTTGCTAAGAAAATGGATACTGTGTTACTAAGAATTCTACATACAAAGGCAAACAAGGATAGACCTATGTGAAATGACTTCTCTTATTGCTAAGCAAAAATTCTAGTGATTTACCACCTGTGAATCCATGCTCAAGGGCAGCATCTAGGGTCCACAGATAAGTAGTCCCAAAGGGTATAAAATCAATATTTACCACATTCAAAATATAACACTGCAGACTCAGAGAAAAGCAAAAATCCATGAAATATATTTTCTATTTAAATATGTTGCCAAAGAATAAAAACAGTGTAACTATATCAACAAGGATGATAACAGATGCACAAGAGCTTATCTTAAGCTTTCATCTGAAGGATGAAATGGTCACTACGTTTAAAAAAAATTACCCTGCATTTCAAATTTGTTTAAAATGTTTCAACTAGAAAATCATTAGTGTTTTTAAAATAGTGCTCTCATTTGATGAAAAGCTTTCCTGAGTTTGTGAACGACATTAACCATGTGGAGTACTTCAGCACCAACATCTATATTAAAAAAGCAATTTCCTGAATGTTTTCTTGATGCTTAGAGCTTCCAAAGTCCTAAAATTATACAGAGTGGCATCTAACAATAACTGGTGCATAAGGTCAAATAGATCTCTTTTATTAATAATAATTGTCCAAATATCCTAATTTACTAAAGTTGTTTAAATGGCTCATGTAAAGAAGACATAATAACTCTCTCACCTCAAAAAAAGATTTTAAAAAGAGAGAAGACAAATTAAACCAGAAAACTGGGGCTATAGTAGGCAACTGTACTTGAACAGAGGGCTCCTGGCAATTGTAAGTGAGTCCAGAGCTCCCTGACTGCCAAGGCAAACATAAGAGCAGAGATCAGTTATATCACTCCCCAATATGAATTATAGATGGGGGGGGGGAAGCAAGATGTTGAAACATATGTAATGTATAGAATAACACCATTTCTTTTTCAGAGAAACATGTATGTGAATATAAGTGCGTGTATGTATATTAACATTTTCTAGAAGGCCACGTACAAACTTGGTTGTTCTGGTTTTGTAGTACTTGGGAGATAAAAAATCACAGTGTGGGAGATATTTATAATTTATATGCTACTATATTCATGTTTTTCTTAAAAGAAATGCATTATTTTATAATTTCAAAATCTAATATAAATAAGTGCAAAATAATAAAGAAGATAGTGGATATCAGTATAACCTAAGGACCAAATGACTGCTTTAGATTCTAAACATGAGAATATGATAAAAATAAAGAAGCATGATTTCAACCACATGATTACAAAACAATTACCATTAAAAAAACTCAGTGTTATCCTATTACAGTGTGGAATCAAATTTAAAGATAGCTCAAAGCAGAAATCCAATCATGTTATTTCACAAGACCAGTGAGAGATGGAGTGCAAGGGAGTATGAGAGAGGAGAGAATGAATGAGGAGAGAGAGAATGAATAAATAGAAAAAAAAGCAAGGAAGAGTTATTCTCAGAATGACTCACAAGAAAAAAATAAAAATTCAGATACATAAAATTCTATACTGTAGAGGGCTTCGCTGGTGGCGCAGTGGTTGAGAGTCCACCTGCCGATGCAGGGGACACGGGTTCGTGCCCCGGTCCGGGAAGATCCCACATACTGTGGAGCGGCTGGGCCCATGAGCCATGGCCGCTGAGCCTGCGTGTCCGGAGCCTGTGCTCCACAACGGAAGAGGTCACGACAGTGAGAGGCCCACATACCACAAAAAAAAAAAAAAAAAATTCTATACTGTAAACAACTATAATCCCAAGTTATGGTCCTGGAGTAAACTATAAAGATGACTATGAAAATGTCTGGAAAAACTGAGAAAAGAATATTTCTGTTGCTCTAGTCTATCTTTATTGTCCTCATCATTAAAGGAAAACTTTGCTGGAGAATCCAGTTAAAAATGACTAATCTCATTACAAGCATAATGAAGTCACAAATCAAATCATGAAAATTTCCATTTCAATGCAAGGGAACTATTGATTAACAACTTGCAGCGTATTATATCTTAGAATTTTCTATTTTAAAAATACCATCATACATATATTATAATTTTTAAGATACTTAAAATTCATACATGTAAATTATAAGCAAGAACCCCTATATGGTGCCAAAAGTCATCACATTCTTATAACAAAGTAACAAAATAATTGTCTAAGAGATCATAAGCCAAAGAAATTGAGAATAAGCTTAAATAGTTTAAAAATTTGGATAGAAAAGAAGGGCTGGCTACTGTCAATTCAGAAAACACGATTGTACTAAAAGGAAAATATAAAAAGCTTTTCAATGGCAACCACGAATAACTGGAGGTTTTATGTTGTTGATAAAACATTTCACACTAGCTTATAATGGGCCCAAATACATATAAAAAATTAAAAATGTATTAAGCAGACTAGCAATTCTACTCATACATGGAATGCTCAAAATAAATTAAAACATATGTTCACACAAAAAAAATAGTGCAGGAATGTTCACAGCAGCATTGTCCATAATAACCAAAAAGAGGAAATAATGCAAATATCCATCAACTGATTAATGAATGAATAAGATGTGGTATATGCATACATTGGAATATTATTTCGCAATAAAAAGGAAAATACCGATAATAGCTACACCATGGACAATTCTTGAAAATATGATGCTTAGTGAAAAAAGCCAGTTGTAAAGTTTCACAAATTGTATGATTCCATTTATATGAAATATGCAGAATGGCAAATCTATAGAAATGGAAAGTAGATTTGAGATTGCCAGGGGCTGGTGAAATGTGGAGATTAGAAAATACTGGCAAGGGGGTATGGGATTTCCTTTTGGAGTGATAAAAATGGTTTAAAATAGACTGTGGTGATGAGTGTGCAACTTCATGAATACACTAAATACCACTGAATTGCATAATTTAAAAGGGTTAAGTTACATTGTATGAGAATTACATCTCAATAAAGGTGTTAAAATTTTTTTTTAAAAACCTCCCCCATTGTATTCATTGATCTCAACCGTATAAACCCTATTTCTGAGACAACCCTGCCAGAGGCAGAAAGAATCTAAACCATCCCTGCCATGCATCTGTGCAGAATTACTGTAAAGCCTTCTAGTTGTCACCCACGTGGTAGCTCTAACCAAGGATGACCAGCAGACTCCTTCAACGGACACTCAGAAATTGAAAGCACCTGTTATCAGGCTCCCAACGTATAACAGGACTTCTATGCCCAAATTCCTCAAACTTCCTGGTGCCCTAGCTGTCAGGATTTTTCTAAACCCTAGTTCTCACGGCCTATTTACCCTACTTAAGAGCTCTAAATTCCAGAGTTCTTGACCACTGGAAAGACGACACATCCACAAATCCCATGCCTGGATCTGTCCTCCTTGTGCTTCACTCACCAGCTTGCACACTGGGCTACTGGAGCATGATCCTATCTGGATGTGGCTGACAGTGAGAATTCCCTTGTGCAGCCTGATCTGACTGCCAGGTTGTACAGCTGGACATCTATGGCTAACAGAATACCTATCACTGCTCATCAAACCCCAGAACCTTACACCTCCTAAGCAGGTACTATACAGACAACATGTAAGATTACAAGGAAGTCAAGGAATGATGAAACGTTTTCTGAGAAAGTGCAAAATAAGATTTTTTTCATTTATTTTCACATTCCTGGGGTTGAATAAAACCATTTGGAAAGAATGTATCATACTAAAGGGAAGAAAAAGAGTGAAAATTATCCTAACAGATCACTAAAAATATCGTCTATTTCTCAAACGGAACTCAATAGAATATTTGTGTAGTACAGCACATTAAATGGTATGGCTTTTCCTTTTGATAATTATTCCGGTGACTATCTGAAAGAAATTGTGTGTTCACTGAGATAATGTCCTCACTACAAAACAATGGATAATTCAATACCACACTTCTGAGGAAAAAATATTTTTGTTTTCAAAATGGAGAACCAGGAGATTGTATTTCAAGTTTCTTTACTCCTTAAGAAATACATTATCTGACTGAATAGGTGGAAGAATTATAAATATACACTCCCAATTCATTCTGTCAAATGCCTCTTTTTTTTTTTACATCTTTATTGGAGTAAAATTGCTTTATAAGGTTGTGTTACTTTCTGCTTATAACAAAGTGAATCAGCTATACGTATACATATATCCCCATATTCCCTCCCTCTTGCATATCCCTCCCTCCCTCCCTATCCCACCCCTCCAGGCGGTCACAAAGCACCGAGCTGATCTCCCTGTGCTACGTGGCTGCTTCCCACTAGCTATCTATTTTATATTTGGTAGTATATAGATGTCCATGCCACTCTCTCACTTTGTCCCAGCTTACCCTTCTCCCTCCCCATGTGCTCAAGTCCATTCTCTATGTCTGCGTCTTTATTCCTGTCCTGCCCCTAGGTTCTTCAGAACCATTTTTTTTTTAACATTCCATATATATGTGTTAGCATATGGTATTTGTTTTTCCCTTTCTGACATACTTCACTCTGTATGACAGACTCTGGGTCCATCCAACTCAATACAAATAACTCAATTTCGTTTCTTTTTATGGCTCAGTAATATTGCATTGTACATATGTGCCACATCTTCTTTATTCATTCATCTGTCGACAGACACTTAGGTTGCTTCCATATACTGGCTATTGTAAATAGTGCTGCAATGAACATTGTGGTACATGACTCGTCTTGAATTATGGTTTTCTCCAGGTATATGCCCAGTAGTGGGATTGCTAGGTCGTATGGTAGTTCTATTTTTAGTTTTTTAAGGAATCTCCATACTGTTCTCCATAATGGCTGTATCAATTTACATTCCCACCAACAGTGCAAGAGGGTTCCCTTTTCTCCACACCCTCTCCAGCACTTATTGTATGTAGACATTTAATGATGGCCATTCTGAACAGTGTGAGGTGATAGCTCATTGTAGTTTTGATTTGCATTTCTCTAATGATCAGTGATCTTGAGTTTCCTTCCATGTGGTTGTTGGCAATCTGTATATATTCTTTGGAGAAACGTGAATTTAGGTCTTCTGCCCATGTTTGGATTGGGTCGTTTGGTTTTTTGATATTGAGCTGCATGAGCTGCTTGTATATTTTGCAGATTAATCTTCTGTCAGTTGCTTTGTTTGCAAATATCTTCTCCCATTTCAGACGGTTGTCTTTTCATCTTGTTTATGGTTTCCTTTGCTATGCAAAAGCTTTTAAGTTTCATTAGGTCTCATTTGTTTGTTTTTGTTTTTATTTCCATTTCTCTAGGAGGTGGGTCGAAAAGGATCTTGCTATGATTTATGTCATGGAGTGTTCTGCCTATGTTTTCCTCTAAGAGTTTTCTAGTGTCCGGTCTTATATTTAGGTCTTTAATGCATTTTGAGTTTACGTTTGTGTATGGTGTTAGGGAGTGTTCTAATTTAATTCTTTTACATGTAGCTGTCCAGTTTTCCCAGCACAACTTATTGAAGAGGCTGTCTTTTCTCCATTGTACATTCTTGCCTCCTTTATAGAAGATGAGGTGACTATATGTGCACGGGTTTATCTCTGGGCTTTCTATCCTGTTCCATTGATCTATATTTATGTTTTTGTGCTAGGACTATAGTCTCTTGATTACTGTAGCTTTGTAGTATAGTCTGAAGTCAGGGAGCCTGATTCCTCCAGCTCTGTTTTTCTTTCTCAAGACTGCTTTGGCTATATGGGGTCTTTTGTGTTTCTGTACAAATTGTAAAATTTTTTGTTTTAGTCTGTGAAAAATGCTATTGGTAGTTTGACAGAGATTGCACTGAATCTGTAGATTGCTTTGGGTAGTAGAGTCATTTTCACAATGTTGATTCTTCCAATCCAAGAATATGGTATATCTCTCCAACTGTTTGTATCATCTTTAATTTCTTTCAGCAGTGTCTTATAGTTTTTTGCATACAGATCTTTTGTCTCCTTAGGTAGGCTTACTCCTAGGTATTTTATTCTTTTTGTTGCAATGGTAAGTGCAAGTGTTTCCTTAATTTCACTTTCAGATTTTTCATCATTAGTGAATAGAAATGCAAGAGATTCCTTTGCATTAATTTTGTACCCTGCTACTTTACCAAATTCACTGATTAGCTCTAGAAGTTTTCTGGTAGCATCTTTAGGATTCTCTATGTAGAGTATCATGTCATCTGCAAACAGTGACAGTTTTACTTCTTCTTTTCCAAGTTGGATTCCTTTTATTTCTTTTTCTTCTCTTATTGCTGTGGCTAAAACTTCCAAAAATATGTTGAATAATAGTGGTGAGAGGGGGAAACCTTGTCTTTTTCCTGATCTTAGTGGAAATGGTTTCAGTTTTTCACTATTGAAAACGATGTTGGCTGTGGGTTTGTCATATATGGCCTTTATTATGTTGAGGTAAGTTTCCTCTATGCCTACTTTCTGGAGGGTTTTTATCATAAATGGGTGTTGAATTCTGTTAAAAGCTTTTTCTGAATGCATTGAGATGATCATATGGTCTTTCTGCTTCAATTTGTTAATATGATTTATCACATTGATTGATTTGCGTATATTGAAGAACGCTTGCATTCCTGGGATAAACCCCACTTGATCATGGTGTATGATCTGTTTAATATGCTGTTGGAGTCTATCTGCTAGTATTTTGTTGAGGATTTTTTCATCTATGTTCATCACTAATACTGGCCGGTAGTTTTCTGTTTTTGTGACATCTTTGTCTGGTTTTGGTATCACGGTGATGGTGGCCTCATAGAATGAGCTTGGGAGTGTTCTTCCCTCTGCTATATTTTGGAAGAATTTGAGGATAGGTGTTAGCTCTTCTCTAAATGTTTGATAGAATTCGCCTGTGAAGCCATCTGGTACTGGGCTTTTGTTTGTTGGAAGATTTTTAATCACAGTTTCAATTTCAGCGCTTGTGATTGGTCTGTTTATATTTTTTGTTTCTTCCTGGTTCAGTCTCAGAAGGTTGTGCTTTTCTAAGAATTCGTCCATTTCTTCCAGGTTGTCCATTTTATTGGCATAGAGTTGCTTGTAGTAATATCTCATGATCCTTTGTATTTCTGCAGTGTCAGTTGTTACTTTTCCTTTTGCATTTCTAATTCTATTGATTTGAGTCTTTTCCCTTTTTTTCTTGATGAGTCTGGCTAATGGTTTATCTATTTTGTTTATCTTCTCAAAGAACCAGCTTTTAGTTTTATTGATCTTTGCTATTGTGTCCTTCATTTCTTTTTCATTTATTTCTGATCTGATTTTTATGATTTCTTTCCTTCTGCTAACTTTGTGTTTTTTTTTGTTCTTCTTTCTCTAATTGCTTTAGGTGCAAGGTTAGGTTGTTTATTTGAGATTTTTCTTGTGTCTTGACGTAAGATTGTATTGCTATAAACTTCCCTCTTAGAACTGTTTTTGCTGCATCCCACAGGTTTTGCGTTGTCAGGTTTTCATTGTCATTTGTTTCTAGGTATTTTTTGATTTCCTCTTTGAGTTCTTAAGTGATCTCTTGGTTATTTAGTAGTGTATTGTTTATCCTACCTGTGCTTGGATTTTTTTACAGTTTTTTTCCCTGTAATTGATATCTAGTCTCATAGCACTGTGGTCAGAAAAGATACTTGATACGATTTCAGTTTTCTTAAATTTACCAAGGCTTGATTTGTGACCCAAGATATGATCTATCCTGGAGAATGTTCCATGAGCACTTGAGAAGAAAGTGTATTCTGTTGTTTTTGGATGGAATGTCCTATAAATATAAACTAATCTATCTTGTTTAATGTGTCATTTATAGCTTGTGTTTCCTTATTTATTTTCATTTTGGATGATCTGTCCATTGGTAAAAGTGAGGTGTTAAAATTCCCTACTATGATTGTATTACTGTCAATTTTCCCTTTTAGGGCTGTTAGCATTTGCCTTATGTATTGAGGTGCTCCTATGTTGGGTGCATAAATATTTACAATTGTTATATCTTCTTCTTGGATTGATCCCTTGATCATTATGTAGTGTCCTTCTGTGCCTCTTGTAATAGTCTTATTTTAAAGTCTGTTTTGTCTGATATAAGAATTGCTACTCCAGGGTTTCCCTGGTGTCACAGTGGTTGAGAGTCCACCTGCTGATGCAGGGGACATGGGTTCGTGCCCCGGTCCTGGAAGATCCCACATGCCGCAGAGGGGCTGGGCCCGTGAGCCATGGCCGCTGAGCCTGTGTGTCCAGAGCCTGTGCTCCACAACGGGAGAGGCCACAACAGTGAGAGGCCCGTGTACTGCAAAAAAAAAAAAAAAAAAAAAGAAAGAAAGAATTGCTACTCCAGCTTTCTTTTGATTTCCATTTGCATGGAATATCTTTTTCCATCCCCTTGCTTTCAGTCTGTATGTGTCCCTAGGTCTGAAGTGGGTCTCCTGTATACAGCATATATATGGGTCTTGTTTTTGTATCCATTTAGCAAGCCTGTGTCTTTTGGTTGGAGCACTTAATCCATTTACATTTAAGGTAATTATCCATATGTCCATTCCTATTACCATTTTATTAATTGTTTTGGGTTTGTTATTGTAGGTCTTTTCCTTCTCTTGTGTTTCCTGCCTAGAGAAGTTCCTTTAGCATTTGTTGTAAAGCTTGTTTGGTGGTTTGGAATTCTCTTAACTTTTGCTTGTCTGTAAAGGTTTTAATTTTTCTGTCAAATCTGAATGAGATTCTTGCTGGGTACAGTAATCGTGGTTGTAGGTTCTTCCCTTTCATCACTTTAAATATGTCTTGCCACTCCCTTCTGCCTTGCAGCGTTTCTGCTGAAAGATCACCTGTTAACCTTATGGGGATTCCCTTGTATGTTATTTGTTGCTTTTCCTTTGCTGCTTTTAATATTTTTTCTTTGTATTTAATTCTTGATAGTTTGATTGATATGTGTCTTGGTGTGTTTCTCCTTGGATTTATCCTGTATGCGACTCTCTGTGCTTCCTGGACTCGATTGACTATTTCCTTTCCCATATTAGAGAAGTTTTCAACTATAATCTCTTCAAATATTTCCTCAGTCCCTTTCTTTTTCTCTTCTTCTTCTGGGACCCCTATAATTTGAATGTTGGTGCGTTTAATGTTGTCCCAGAGGTCTCTGAGACTGTCCTCAATTCTTTTCTTTCTTTTTTCTTTATTCTGCTCTGCAGTAGTTATTTCCACTACTTTATCTCCCAGGTCACTTATCCGTTCCTCTGCCTCAGTTATTCTGCTATTGATTCCTTCTAGAGAATTTTTAATTTCATGTATTGTGTTGTTTGTCATTGTTTGTTTGCTCTTTAATTCTTCTAGGTCCTTGTTAAATGTTTCTTGTATTTTCTTCAATCCATTTCCAAGATTTTGGATCATCTTTACCATCATTACTCTGAATTCTTTTTCAGGTAGACTGCCTATTTCCTCTTCATTTGTTTGGTCCTGTGGGTTTTTACCTTGCTCCTTCATCTGCTGTGTATTTCTATGTCTTCTCATTTTGCTTAATTTACTGTGTTTGGGGTCTCCTTTTCACAGGCTGCAGGTTCATAGTTCCTGTTGTTTTTGGTGTCTACCCCCAGTGGGTAAGGTCGGTTCAGTGGATTGTGGAGGCTTCCTGGTGGAGGCGACTGGTGCCTGTGTTCTGGTGGATGAGGCTGGATTTTGTCTTTCCGGTGGGTAGGACCGCATCTGGTGGTATATTTTGGAGTGTCCGTGAACTTATGATTTTAGGCAGCCTCTCTGCTAATGGGTGGGGCTGTGTTCCTGTCTTGCTAGTTGTTTGGCATG
Organism: Grampus griseus; assembly: GCF_964374135.1. NCBI lineage: Eukaryota > Metazoa > Chordata > Mammalia > Artiodactyla > Delphinidae > Grampus > Grampus griseus. The sequence continues at coordinate 68,622,576 of NC_139007.1, read as the reverse complement.
GGGTTTCCAGCACTGGAGCTTGCTGGTCATTGAGTGGAGCTGGGTCTTAGTGTTGAGATGGAGATCTCTGGGAAAGCTCTCACTGATTGATATTACGAGGGGCCGAAAGGTCTCTCGTGGACCAATGTCCTGAACTCGGCTCTCCCACCTCAGAGGCTCAGGCCTGACACCCGGCCGGAGCACCAAGACCCTGTCAGCCACACGGCTTTGTTAGAGGGCTTCCTTGGCAGCAGTTGGATGAGGGAGGCTCATGGTGAGAGGAGAAGCAGGAGAAGCGATAAGAAGGCACTTTCAGCAGTTCCCAGAGAAGCGACGGATGCGTGTTCTACGGTAAAGGCAATGGCTCCAATGGCATAGCTGCTTAGAAATGAGCTTTAAAGGAATTCGTCTTTGAATCTCCAGGCTACCCGACGATCCAGAACTCTGAGTGCATGGTAGCCCATTGTCATCATCATTGGGATCCGTGTTTGGCTATCTCAAATGCCTCTTTGCAAATATGCAATGAAGTATTGACAAAGTACTATATTATGCCATATATTGTCTAAAAGCACACTGTAAAACGGAAAAGTTTAGAATATAAAATGATGTATATTCTTATACAGCATCTCAAACATTTGTGAAAGCTAATCATTGGTATGTTCTCATTATTATAGGGTGAAAATAAACACGTAAATCCAAATATTAGCTACCATTAGAGAAGTGCGTTTCTGTGGCTCAATACTGAAAACAATATTTTATAAAACTGCATATCCCTGCTGTTAAGAAAGACCATTTAAAGGTCGGAGGACATGGAAGCCATGTTTTCTATTATTTCAGTCCTCATATTTCTGGAATTTCCCAGGGAAAAAGTAGTTAAGATAAAAACCATACCTTAAACTGTCTATAAGTTTCTCTTACAGTCAGCCCTCCATATCTGTGGGTTCTGCATCCTCAGATTCAACCAACCTCAAATCAAAAATACTAAAAAAAAAAAAAAATTCCACAAAGCATTTACATGGTATTAGGTATTATAAGTAATCTAGAGTTGACTTAATGTATACAGGAGGATGTGCATAGGTCATATGCAAATACTAAGCTATTTTATATATAAGCATCCTTGGGTTTTGGTATTTACAGGAAGTCCTGGAGACAGTCCTCTGCAGACACCTAGGGACAACTGTACTTCCTGGATCTTATATTTGGGGAGATGTCCATCTCTTACTGAGACTCTGTAACTGTATCCATAAATGTTTCTCAACTCGATTTCCCTTTCTGTTTCAGTATATTTAGAAAAGATTTCTTTAACTGATGGATACAGCTGTCATGTAGAATACAGACAGCATGAATAACCAAAAAACCAAATTTAAAAGAAAAAAAGATTTTTCATATCCTTTAGAGAGGCTGAGACTTAAGTTTTCTGACAGGACTGAGTTAAGAGGAAATTGAATTTTCTCACTACAACTTTCTCTCTCAAGATACTCTGACGGCTGGATGATCCTCAGGGAACTCAGAAAGCTTACAAAGATACAGGTTCTAATAAATTTATTTTCGTTTTGATGTACCCTGTAGCTTCCTCAGGTCCCTCAGAAGCCAAGGCATCTGAAAGACTTTTCCTTTAACATCTGAATGTCAGTCCTCCAGGATTACTCAGAAAAGTTCAGAATTACTTCACCATGGAAAATTTAGCTTTTGTTCCTTCTAAATTCTTTTCCTTCCTTTTCTTTCTTTTCGAAGTATTAGTATGCCATAGTGAAGCACAAGACATTATTGCCTTCCCAATGACAACTGGAATATAATTTTCAACAAAATAAATGACTTTTTTATAAAAGGAAAAAAGATAGAGCTCAAAGCTCTCACCAACAAGAAATGGGAGAGGAAGCAAACTGGAGAACTGACCCACAGTCGACAAAATGAAAGAAAATATTCTATATTTCCTTGAAATCATTACAAGCACTGTTCTCAACATCTCTGATTACCTGCTAAATTACCATGGATTTCCAATACCTACGCCAAGCTCTCTGTTCTGCCTGCTCTTCCTTTCCATCACAAAACCTTTTTTTTCCTTAATTACTTGTTTCCACAAATTACCCTGTCATTTCTGAAACTTAAAGAATGACGAATCGTGAACCATGAATATTTTACAAGTTCTGTGAAAGGAAAGTTTTTTACAAGCTTCCTCTCTTTGCTCCAACCTTTGGAATATGAGCTGTGTGGTAAAATATCCAAGGATCAGCATAGCTGGAGTTTGCCACGTGAAATGAGTTAATTCTAAACAGGAAGTTACTCAGGAATAGTTCCTGGACATCTTAAAATGAATAGTTATAAATGCACAAATACACTTTGGTTTTTACTTCTAGTAAAGCAATCTTGAAAACGTGCCCTAGGGCTTCCCGGGTGGCACAGTGGTTGAGAGTCCGCCTGCCGATGCAGGGGACACGGGTTCGTGCCTCGGTCCGGGAAGATCCCACATGCCGCGGAACGTCTGGGCCCGTGGGCCATGGCCGCTGAGCCTGCGCGTCTGGAGCCTGTGCTCCGCAACAGGAGAGCCACAGCAGTGAGAGGCCCGCGTACCGCAAAACAAAACAAAAAAGTGCCCTACATTCTCATCTTGGGAGAGGGTGTTAGTTATCAGGCTCAGCAACAGACCAGGATTGAGAAGAGTCTTTTCAGTGTAGCTGATCTGACAGCCTCTGCTCCATCACAAACAGTGTCAGGGGACATCACTGCTAATACAACTACGAAGGGAAGAGAGAACCAAAGTTGAAATAATAAAAGTATCTTCTTTTCTTCTTTCTTTTCTCACTCAGATCAAAAGAAACCTGAAAATTCTCCTTAGGATGCTTATTGTAAAAGATGGGGAGCTGAGCGAGGGACAAGGAAGGGTGACAACTGCAGCACAGGACAGAGTCAGGTAGATAAATACTGACCTCGAGCCATCAAACCGAGGAAGAAGTATTAGTGGAATGCAGAAAGACTTAGGAATACATACGACAGATGAACAGTTCAGGTCAGTACTATTCAATAAACATTTATTAATAAGCTGTTATGTATAAGCACCCTGAAGGTCATCAAAATGAACAAGACTCAGCTCTCTTTTTGAATGTTAATCCTTCCCACAATACAAATTTACTAATTCCTGGATGTCATTTTTGAATACTCTAAAATTTTAAAAATTATCTTCCATTTCCCAAATCTCCATTCTGCATTAGCCGGTGTGCAATATGCCTAAAATAACGTGAATATATTAAATCTTGAAGTGCTCTTATAGGTGGAATTACTTTTCAAATATCTAAATCGTCACGGCTAAAGGAACAGCAGAGTTTCAGCTCAGATGAGGAACACTGTGATTACATGGAAACATCTGCAATTTAGTTTAAAAATATGATGAAGAATTCATCAGTGCTTTAAAGACTCAGTCTCTACATTTAAATGATGTATGTAACAAGGGCATTTATGATTCAGTGTCCCTGCTTCCTTGCTGGACACAGAGAATGGTTATCATGAAAGTCAGAATTATGGTTACTTCTTGAGAGAAGAGAGGAGGGTCCAACCAGGGAGGCACACAGACAGCTTTGAAGAACCAGCAACAACTTTTTCCTAAGGGCTTTTATTCTAATTCTTTATACTGTACATATATGTTTTATATACCATTCTGTATATATGCTGTATTGTACAATAAAAGGACTACATCAAGTATCCCTAGAACACACTAGAACACACAAGAAATGGGAGGAAAATGTTCACTACACATCCTTTCCACTTTTAAAAAAAACTAAATGTATGCAACACTTTTTGAAAAATTAGTAAAAGCCAACAAATAAGTAAATATGTTAAAACTTCACCTATACAGGGCTTCCCTGGTGGTGCAGTGGTTGAGAGTCCGCCTGCCGACACAGGGGACGCGGGTTCATGCCCCGGTCCGGGAAGATCCCACATGCCGCGGAGCGGCTGGGCCCGTGAGCCATGGCCACAGAGCCTGCGCATCCAGAGCCTGTGCTCCGCAACGGGAGAGGCCACAACAGTGAGAGGCCCGTGTACCGCAAAAAAACCAAAAAAAACCCAAAACCAAAAATACTTCACCTATACATCATAATAAAATTGAGAGTAGGTAATGAAGATTTGCCCTCACAGTTAAAGGGAAAGATCTCAAATATAGGAGTAAGTGTTCCTAGTGCCCACACTCAGCATAAAAGAAAATTTCAAAAAAAAAAAAAAAAGCTGCAAATGTAGTAACCAATTTTCGATACACATGGTAATCATTCATCAAATTTAACAGTTGTACAGCCTTATTTCTACAGCCCCAAAATTCATGGTATATTACAGGTACAGGTTCAGTGGCCTGATTAGTTAAACCAGTCTTACCCCAGATCCTCCTGTCTCCCAGGGCAGGTTGCTCTTCTCTACAATGACAGCTGATGTATCCCAAGAAGGTAAGTGTTGTGAATTATCCAATCTATAACCCTTGGCCTCAGAGTGCTCAAAGTGGGAAATTAGATTCATAGAATTAGAAACCCTCTGTCTCAACACACCAACAAAAATAAAATCAACTGAATGTTTCCATGTCCTCTAATTAGATGACTCAATTTAGATAATGAGTAAGCTAGAAAATCCAGTTCAGACAGCAATCAATAAATAAATGAGCTTAACCTAAGGAACATCTACTAGAGAAAAAGTCAAAGAAAAGCTACAAATATTAGAAGTTCTAAAGAAGCATGGTTTCAGCAGAGCTTCCAAAGAGCAGAGCTTCAGTGCAATTCTTGTGGGATAGGAATCAATGGTTTCAGATGGAAGTTTCAAGCACTGGAGTTCTGTACACATTTCAAAGAAAGGGGCTACCACACGCCTCCCAGGAATACAATAATGAAAGAATAGTATATGCATTTAGATATCAACGGAAATATACATTGGGACAAGAACTATGAGAGATGAATAAAATGCCTGATTAAAAAGTCATGTTTATATATACCCAAAAGAATTGAAAATAGGGACTCAAGTACTGTACACCCATGTTCACAGCAGCATTATTCATAAAACCAAATGCTGGAAGCAACCCAAGTGTTGACCACCAGAAAAATGGATAAGCAAAATGTGTTATCCAACATACAATGGAATAGGATTCACCCTTAAAGAGGAAGGAAACTCTGACACATACTACAGCATGGATGAATCTTGAGGACATTATGCTAAGCAAAATAAGTCAGTCATCAAAATAAATATACAGTATGATTCTACTTTTATGAGGAACCCAGAATATTCAAAATCAGAGACACAAAGTAGAACAGTGGTTGCCAGGGTCTGAGGGAAAGAGGGACTGAAAGTTATTGCCTAATAGGTAGAGTTTCAGTTTTGCAAAAAGGAAAAGAGTTCTGGAGATGGACGGCGATTATGATTGCACAACAATGGAAATGTACTTAACATTGAACTGTATACTTAAAAACCGTTAAGATGGTATTACATGTATTATACCACAACTTTTAAAAAAGAAAAAATCAGTCAATATGGTGCCAAGACAATTATTGTATAGCATACCTGTTACTAAAATTATATCTATATATAATTTCATACATTTATATACATATAAAATCTATAATGGTTCAAAATAGGCTTATTTTCTCTGGTGGCTATGTGCAAAATAAATATTAATATATACTGTGTGGGCTTCCCTGGTGGCGCAGTGGTTGGGAGTCTGCCTGCCGATGCGGGGGACACGGGTTCGTGCCCTGGTCCGGGAGGATCCCGCATGCCACGGAGCGGCTGGGCCCGTGAGCCATGGCCGCTGAGCCTGCGTGGGCCGGAGCCTGTGCTCCGCGATGGGAGAGGCCACGGCGGTGAGAGGTCCGCGTACCGCAAAAAAAAAAAAAAAAAAAAAAAAAAAAAAATATATATATATATATATATATACTGTGTTTATGTAAAACAAGGAATGAAATTTTGATGCATGATAAAACATTGATGAGCCTTGAAAACGTTATGCTAAGTGAAATAAGTCAGATGCAGAGACAAGCATTGTATAATTCCATTTATAGGAGCTGTCTAGAGAGTCAAATTCACAGAGACAAAAGTAGAACTATCAGGGTGCAGGGAATGGGGAGTTACTGATTCATGGCACAGAGATTCAGCTTGAGATAGTGCAAGGGTTCTGGAGATGGATAATGGTGATGGTTGCACGACATTGTGAATGTACTTAATGCTAGCGAGCTGTACACTTGAAAATGGTTAAAATGGTTACCAAAAGAGGCCTGATCTGTTCAGACATAAGCTATTCACCAGAGCTGCAAACTGAAATACAGGTACCATAAATGCACGAAGTGAACTGTGTGTAAGGAAAATGATGGCACAAACTTGACGTCAGACAGGTGACAACCTCAACGTTGGAGAAAACACAGCGGCGGTAGGGCTACTGGGTAGAAACAGAGCAGGGGAACATCTGCTCACTTCCAGACAGTTGCTGTCTTGTACAAGTCCACTGCTATCACAACGACCAATTCTCCAAGAGAAATTATTTTGAACTAATGGAAATGAAGCTTCTCATAAATTATAGCTCTGGGATTGTGTCTTGAAGGTGGAGTAGAATTGTAAAATGAGAGCCAATGACATGTTTGAGGGGAAACCATATCAGGTATTTATAAAACCTGGTCCTTAACCTAGTAGAAGATCTAGCGTTCGAAAAAAGGTACTTTAAACTCACTGTGCAATTTTTGCAACTTGTCTGTAAGTCTAAAATCATCTCAAAATATAAAGTTTTTTTAAATTTTAAAAGAAAAGGAAAGGAAAAGAGGTACTTTGTGAACAGAAAATCTGCAGATGTTTCTGAAAGCCATGCTAAGAATTATGGACTGTTTATTACTGATGCATAAGCAAGAGTTTTTCAGATTTATTGAAATAATTTTTGTAGTAACATGGAAAACAAATGGAAAAGGCGAGAGATAATGGGAAGACTGGTTTAAAAATGTAAATCAGGGGTCTCACTAATTCTCTATATAAACACCCGTCACTTAACATATTTTTTTTCATTGAGGTATAGCTGATTTACAACATTGTACTAGTTTCAGGTGTACAGCATACTAATTTTTTTTTGGTTTTTTGCAGATTATATTCCACAGTCGGTTATTACAAGATATTGGATCTAATCCCCTGTGCTATACAGTAAATTCTTGTTGCTTATCTACATATATTTTAATCAAGATCTTTCCAAATCCGCATTTGCAGAGACAAAAGTAGAACTATCAGGGTGCAGGGAATGAATTATTTGCTGGCCACTGTCAGGCTTTAATATCTGTGAAGCAGCTACTGAAATATTGTCTCAAAAGAAAACTGTTTACTTGACCCAGGGTCAACAGAAAGATTTTTAGCTGGAAATTGATTTTTTTCCCTGTTTCAGTTTCAGAACTAAGCTTTATAAGTCTCTAATTTTGTTTCTACTTTCAAAATAATTAAGCATCATTCAATGTTTCCCAATCATTTTTGTCATATATACATGCATAAAAGGAAGGTGAAATATATTCAACTGATCCAAAGAAATAATTTATGTTTTGTTCCATGTTGCATAGAATTGATTCTAGTAAGTAACAGAAGACTAAAGGGCTCTAGGGAAAATATTCAGAGTAAATCATTTCATAAGCACTTTTATTATTACATTTCCTCATAAATTTGGTAGCTTTTGACTGAACAAAGTACACCAACTTTTTCTCTTGAATCCTCAAGCTTTTCAACCACCTCCTTTGAAAAATCTAAGTGAATCCTAATGATAGTGACTTTATGTCAGGTATTATTTACAAGCCAAAAATAGACAAAATGCTTTCATAACAAAATTCAAGTTTTTAATTCTGAAAACTAATGAAGTTGATAAGTCACAGGTATCAAATATACACAGGAATTAAATATACAAATAAACACCAACAAATGATCCTATCAAATTTCTCCATGGAAAGCAAACACCATAAAAACACAACTCAAAATGGGTAAGAACATAGTTTTTCATACTCCAGGTAGCCTGTATGGGTATCAAATATTTGATGAAAGCAGAAGAGAAATTTTGGTAAGAAATCTATCCGGTATTAATTAATTCATCGTTGACCTAGTATTATGGAAGTTCACTGTGTCTGCTCTGCATCTGAAACTCAGTCTGCTTGTGTGCTCAAGCTGAGTCATATGCACTGGCTTCTTTCCAGTAGCATCTCATCAATTCTTCCATGTTTATCATCTAACTGCATACAAACCTCTCAGCCCCATTACTCCCTCAACCTAACTGATGGCATTTGGCTTATTTCCACTGCCAAAAAAATAACTATACTCATTGTCTCATGAAGCATATACTTCTAACCTAAGTTCCTAGAGCTACTTACTCAAATGCTTTCCTAAAGGTCTGACTTCCTACAGTAAATTAGTACTGTATGGCCAGCAGCCTGCTGGACATCTCTAGCTGGAGAGCTGAAATGTATGTCAAAATCTCAATGAATTTAGAGCCTAACTCTTCATCCCTTCCCATTGTCCCCTCTGCCCAGCCTCAGTCAACCTTAGCCTCACTTCATTCTTCCTGGTAATGGTCCTACCAACCACGCCTTCTGGTCCTCTCAGCTGAAATCTTGGGAAACATCTCCAACTCTCCTCTCCCTCTCTCATACACCCCTGATAACCAGATACTGGTGACTACTTCCTACTAAATCTAACTGCCCAAATCAACTATTGTTTGTTGATTTTCACTGACATTTCTATTCTTCAGTTGTTATTGTTTTGCTAAAGTATTAATAACATCAACATACCCAGTTCTCCCCTTTCCTTCCATCTATTACCTCTCTATGTTATACACTGTAGCCAGATTAATCTTTCTAACACACACTGATGCACTCCCTTGTTCAAAAACCTTTAATAACTTCCTTGAATCTAGAAAGCATCAAGTTCAAAATTTTTACAAGAAATCCAAATTCTCTGTAATCTGACCTAATTCTACCTTTCTCCTTTTAGTAAGTACTACTTGGTAATACTGGCTTAATCCCATACCCAAACTGCTACTCAAACTGTCTCTTCTGCCCCCAGGGCCCTTGTCCCCTTTTCCACCACTCTCACCTTGAGAAACATTGACCAGTTTGCCAGTTTTCCCAACTAGAAGTAATGTCTCCCAAGTCTGAATTACTGTAACTCTTTGTGCCTCTCTTTCAACAATAACTTCATTCTACTTGTTTTCTTTTATTGCTACAGTGATATAGTTTTATCTGCCCTCCAAAATTCCAGAGTTTTTTCTTTAAAGGCATCGCTATCTTTCATCTTTATATCTTGCCTTCCCCTACCAGTGTAGGTTAATTTCCCTAAGATGTGCACTGTAACCAGTTGTTGAATGAAGGGAACAAATTTCATAAATATTCATTAAAAAAGAGAAAAGGCTTGAAATCTGTAAAGCACTGACATAGCAAAGAATGAATTGGGAATATTGAAGCAAATATATTTCCTGTTTCTATAGCTTGCAGGGCCCTAGGACCTTTTACACCAAGAATTTCAAACAGCTGACTTAGTAATCTACCCCAAAGGGGGCTATCCTTTTTCTTCACTAAATTCTGTGTGCCATAATGAAATTAAAAGAAAACTTCCCCAGTGTCCTAAACGGGATCCATTTCCATTTACGAATGAAATAAAAATACAACACTCTGTAAGGAATTTCAAAGGTGCATTTTATATCTAAGTTCCTTAAATGACTGAAATGACTTCATAGGCTCAAGCTTTACTGATGTCACTAGTGTTTCTATTAAGATTGATAAAATGTAGTGCTAAGTCAGTTATTTCAACCCTTCTCATCTTACAGACAAAGAAACAGAAGGTCAGAGAATTTAACTGACTCAACTCATGCCGCTAATAAAGTTGCAGAGTCAGGACCCACACTGCGTTCAGACCTCAAGTCAACAGAGCTACTCCTTTGAGTGATAAAATACGACCAGTAAGAAAGTAAGTTTATATGAGAGAGTCTTCTATAATTTTCTGGGAAAAAAAACCTGGTCGACTGCGAGCACTGTCATGGCATTTCTTTATAATGTCTCTCATACAGTCAGCTCTCTGCAGCCACAGTTTCCATATCCACTGATTCAACCAACCTCAGATCAAAAGTATTCAAGAAAAAGAAAATTCCAGAAAGTTCCAAAAAGCAAAACTTGAATTTGCCACACACCCAACAATTATTTACATAGCATTTACACTGTATTTACAATGACTTACATAGTATTTACATTGTATTAGGTATTATAATTAATCTAGAGATGATTTAAAGTATACTGGAGGATGCGCATCGGTTACTATATGCAAATACTAAGCCATTTTATATGGGACTTGAGCAGCTTCAGATTTTGGTATCCTGGGGGGGGGCGGGGGGGGGACAGATTTGAAACCCATCCCCCATGGATACCAGGGGACAACTCTTACTTTGTGTTCCAAACATAACTCACCAGTACTGTCTTTATACTAGTATTTATGAAGTTGCTAATAATCTCACCCTTATATTAATTAGTCTTCTCTAATTTTTAAACAGAAGTGATTCAGAATGAAATAGATATCATTTGCAACAATCATTCACCCAATATGAGAAGAAAAGGCACTTTCCAAAGCAGATGGGAGTTTCTACAATCCTTTCCTGTTTTCTAGAGTGAAATTTCCTCTTTGTGAGGAAACATATTTAAAAGATGCATTTATAAATAAAATCCTATAAATGTTCATGCTTTATTTCTCCTTGGATTAGATGATACAGCATTATAATACAGATGATTTCTAAAATAACTGTAAAGATATCAGAACAAAACACCTATTATTAATCCATTTAAGAATAATAAACCAGTATATCTCTCTTATCAGCTGATTCCACAAATTTGTAGATGGCTATTGTTCTTAAATTTGGTGTCATAATTGTACTATTTTTTTTCTTAATTATAGAACACCACCTGTTGTAAGATAAAACAATTAACAGATTGGGGGTGGATATTGTGTTTATATAAATAGTTTATACACAGAAAATATTCAACTGGTTATTAATTAAAATTTCATGAAAATGTGATAAAATACTTCATAAATATGATGAAAATCTATTCATACCAAGACTAAGTAAATCTCTAAATGGAGGAGCAAAAATAAACAGGAGCTTTAAATAAATTAACTGTACCCATAAAAAGAAGTAGGGGTAAAGAAGGACGAGGAAAAAGGGGGAAAAAGAAAAGAAGATGGAAACGGAGAAAAGGAGGAGGAAGAAGCAAAATGAACATTTCTTTTCCATAACCATCCAGATCAGCTTACCAGTTCCCTTGAGCATTTCCTGGGAAATGAAGCAGATGTTTATTACACTCTCAAAATGGGATCTCATATGCAGGGTAAAAGGCATGGCAGTGTCTCAGGTATGAAGAGACCTTCACACAGGTATGAAGTGTTACCTGTGAACACTAGAAGACTCTTATATCTTTCCTAATCAAGTAGCAGTGACATCCACCTGTTTCATATACACAGACTGTACATGTTGATTATTAAAATTATTAAAATTATAAGACTGCATTTTCCAGTAAGAAGGGAACACACAAATGTACGAAGATAGCCTCATTATAATAAGTGCCATATTAAAGATATTAAATTTATAGGCACCATGGGAGCCCCTGGGAGGAGGTAAACTAATTCTCCCTGAAGGCATTCAGAGAGAATTCCCTGAGAAGATGGCATCTGAGATGAGCCCTGAATGATCAGTAAATGTTTCTAGAAAGAAGGCACTGCAGACAAAAGGAGAGGCACAAAATCAGAAAAATGCATGATTCCTTTGAAGACCCATGAAAAATTTGATGTACAGTATGGTCTATCCATATTTGCAATAAAAAAACTATTTCTCTCTAAAATGGAACTCAGATTGCTATTCCCACTCCTACTACTAATAATTATTAAATAAGACTATTACAATTAAATAAGCATTTTCTATGCACTTTGTCTATAATAGCTCATTTAATCCTTACAACAACCCTGAGAGGAAAACACTACTATTACTATCCCCATTTTACAGATGAAGACACTGAGGCCCAGAGAGGTTAACTAATTTGCTCAAAGCCACACAGTATGACTTCAGGATGACCTTAGAGCCATGCTCTAACCCATGTACTGAAACATCAACCCTAATTATAATGCACCACGGCAGCCCTAACTATACAAGCGTCTCGTCAGGCCGGTCTCATTTAATATACTCTGTACAAAAAGCAGGGCGATCCCAGACCTCAGACTCACCTCCTGCCTCTAGTTAGAATCCTTTTCCACTCCTCTCCTCTTCCTTCTTTCCTTGCGGTCCTTGCTTCAGACCGCAAAACTGCCATTTCACTCTCTGTGAATCCCTTATTCCCTCTTCATTCTCATGGTAATGTCACCAACAGGGCAGTAGGATTAAAAGAAGAGTACAGAGTCTGTGTGAGACAGACAGGGAAATCCCCAGAGCTGTTTGTCCCCAGCTCACCAAGCCTCTACTAGAGAAGGCAGATTTTCATGAAATACAGAAACAAGGATGCACAATGGATGAAAAAAAGTAGTGAAAAAAAAATAGGGAAATATTGTTTTGGATGCAATTTCTCATTCATTACAATTCAGCAGATCAACAGCAGAAATTGAATATCTCCCAAATATTACATTTCAAAGTGTCATGGTTCTTCTTGCCCTTTACAAACTATGCTTTTTCAAGTCGATTTTTAAAATAAGAAAGGGCTATATGTCTACCAACTAAGCAGATAGTACCTTTATTAGAACAAGAACAGAAGTTAAAAGGGCAACAGCACAGACACCCAGATTAATTTACCTACATATAAGAGTTAAAGGAACCCAAATTGGACCAAAAACATATTAGCCAATAAAATTCAAATGGAGAGTTTAGCAGCACAGGTGGGTACTTAAAAATGATTTAAATGAACTGGCACGTACGTAGTAGTGACATTTTCCATTCTGCAGTCATGGCCATCACAATGTGTTATGATCTCATTAAATTCACAAGCTAACCCCAAATAAGCCAGGCTCAAGAGAAGCAGACGGTAAGCAAAGTAAACTAATGATACAAAAGGAATACAATATATTACATTCCTTTTGCCTTCTCAGCAAAAAGGAGAAAGAAAGGGAGACAGATAGACAAGACGCATTCTTATGTGCATACAGGATATCTGGCTTGGGGTGCTGGCTCAAGAGAAGTTCACACTTAAACAATACATATTGTGAGATATTCCAGGGTTAAAGACTTTTTTTTGTTTTGTTTTAAGACACCAAGTGCCCTTTCTGGGTCGTCTAGGCTTTAATCACCCACATGGTTTTAAAATACTTATTACTAACTCAATTGTAATATAAACATTAATTCACAAAAATCACACGCTCAGAATTGGGAGAGATATTAAGAGGTCACTTAAATTCTCTTCTTTCCTATGGAGTCAGTCTAACTTTGTCTTCTCCTGATTATGTGCTACAAGTCATAGAGGTAGGATACTTTATGTTTTCGGTACACTGACAAACTCAACCAAATTCCAGGGCAACTTCACACAGATTAAAGGAACTCTCCAGAAATAAATCATGTAGAACAACAGATGTATTCACCATCGTGTACTTCTTGAAAAATTTCACGAGGCACATTAACACCTTCTTCCATGCAGACACCAAAAGGTTTTAAGAGTAAACTAGACTTCTTTCATATTCGGGTTTAAGAGGTTGTAAAGCTGTATTCTGCTTCATTAGCTAATTATTCTACTTCATCCCATAATGGGTTGCATTTCTAGACTGGCCAAATTGATAGGCAGAGTTCTCAAATGATAACAGCATCATTTAAATTAGAAAGCACTGCTTAAGTGCCAAATATTCCTAATGGCTTAAAAAGCAGTTGTGCTTGACTAATGAATATGAAATAGTGGTCATACTTCTACTTACTGATTGAAAAAATTAATAATAACTTAAAAGCCAACTAGTCTACGGGCACAATAATAAAACATGTATTGACCAATTTGATATGAATTTGCTGTGCTCATTTAGTCACACAGATAGCAAATTCATAATATGCTACTAAAACTTTGAGGGGTCATTTATGATTTTAAACTTACTATGAGCACAAAGCAATTATATCTAATATAATGGGCTATTTGCTAAGTGTCACAATGAAATGGTTCCGTTTTAAAAGACTAAATAGTTTAATTTCATCAAGAATTACATGTGGTCAACTTAATTCTCCTCTTACAAATAGTTCTTCTTGAAAAAATACAAATTCTGATGGAACATGAAACTTATTAAACATTTCATCCAAATATGTCCTATTACATCTTTGAGTACAAATAAAACATATTTGGTGCATCCTGACTGTTTTTGGCTGTTATTATTGTGTTTGGTGACACAGCATCATGCAGAGCTCTAACTAATAAAGCATGTAACCATAAAGTATCTTAACCTCCAAAAATTAATTATGACAAAGAAAAAGAAGTGAGCAAATGTCTTCATAGTGCCAGGTACATAGTAAGCACAAATAAATATTTGTCAAACAAATGAATGAATAGCTGGACAGATAAATAAAATTGGAATGGACTTCATTTTTTAAAATTTCATGGTTAACTACTGAGTACTAAAATTATTTGAAGCAAATACATTTTGAAAATCAACTCTAACATTTTTGAGTCTGTAACTAAAATGAAGTTATCAACTTCCTATTTTGTACTTACCTAATTTATACTGAGGTATAAATTCAAATTTCAAATAGAAGATTGCCTGTGGCAGAGTATTCATATAAATTGAAGAAATATTTATTAAGGAATATCATATTCAAGAAGACACTGTGCCCAGGAGCATCAAGAATTAAAAAATAAGTGTAAATTAAAAAGAAATTTAACCAAATATATTTTCAAATTTTGAAGTAGTGTGACATTACAGAGAAGGGGGGAGGAGCTCAAATTTATGCCCCAACACTTCTTTTCCAACATATGACAGTGACATTAAAATTATTATCCTAATTATAACTTTCAAATAGTGACAGATGACTTCTCTGAATGGTTGCTATACCTTTTAATTTAGTTTGCAAAAAAATCCATCTTCTGAATTACAACGTAAGTGCATTAACACTCACATGTATTCTCTTTTTAAAACACCAAGGTGCAACTTAATCAAAGCAAGCTTTTAGAGAACCAACACAATACAAAGTAAGGGACTTCCCAAAGGCCTGCTAAATCTGGGGATAGATTTTGATGATCTGGAGGAATGACTGGACAGCATATTTCAGGTAATCCTTCCTAAATTCTCAGGCAAGTGCTGAATGATACTGAGTGGGTGGCAATAAATTTGAGATTATGCTCCCTGCAAGTATACTTCCCAGTAGAATAGTAACTCTATCTATGTAGCTTATTAAATGCAAAGTTATTATGCTTCAACAATCTGGCCATGTAGAGCAGGGCTGATGGACATTTATAAGGAGCCAAATAAAAAGAACACATTTCTAAAGAGAAGTCCAACTCAACTCTCCTAAGATGACCTGAAGAAATGCAGGGGGCTAAGATCACTCTAATGCAAACCCAAGGGCAATCAACTCCTACAGTTCATCCCCAGAGAATGGTCACAGTGACTTTAAACTGGAGTATGTTCAAAGCAAATATTACTCAACACTCACAGCCTTAGCCTTCATAAACATAACTTCAGCAGGTCTAGCTTTAAAACATGTGCTCTCCTGATGCTGTTAGAAGGAATTAGTTGCCAAATACAAGCCTGGGTACCATATTGATGCAACTTGCTTTTTCAGACTTCCAATCATACTATTTTAAATTCAGGGAATATCAAATGAGAACACAATGATGGTTTTAGAATAATGACCTGATGGAAAGGATTAGATAGCTGAATCAATGGGTGATTTAAAATATTCTTAGTTCCTGTTACTAAACACGTTATCTGCATTCTAGAGAATGCTTCTCTTTCTATTCACCAGAGTAAGGTTGTAGTGAATCTAACTCATCCAAAACTGGTATTAAATCATTAAGAACTTAAAATGTGTGGACAGATGGAAGACAAGAACACGCTCCTAATATCAATGAAAACTGCCCTCTGATTTCTGCCCTCTGATTTCTCTGATTTCTCTGATTTCTCAAGAGATCATTTCTATTGACCCTGAATGTAACCAACAGCATAACAATATTATGACACTAGTTTTGCTTGAAAATCAATAATGCAGGGTCTGAACTGAATTCATGGTGCTTTATTCAATAGTGGATTTCTGCTCACAGATTCAAAGGCAAAGGAATAGTCAATAAAAGTCACAAACAGTCCTCTAATACTCCTGACAGATTTCTTCACCAGGTGGTAGAGTGCCATGGCAGGTTGCCTGTGTTGCAGCCCACCTGCGCCTGGAGCACAACCTGGCACAAAAAATGAAGGCTCGCAATTCACAAGAGAACTGGCACAGATTTCAGAGAGACCATCCAATGAACCAGTGGGTATATGATTTGGGGAGACGAAAGAATTCTTTTCAAACACTGGAAAAACATTCTGGGTCTTTTTAGAAAATACTAAGTAACTGTAGTAATATAGAAGAAAAGCAGTGTTTAAAGTCTATCAAAGATGTTCACTTTGGTCAATTTTATGTTATGTAAAATTCACCTCAATTTTTCAAATCCAAAAATAAAAAGGCTATCAAAGAAAAATCTGTTAGAGAAAATGCAAAGTTCCAAAGCAACCACTGATCCATGACTGAATAAAAACAAATACAACTGATTCACGATTGTGATCAGTATCACAAGGCTTGCTCCTGCAAATTATTATGGCTTGTGGTTTAATCCAAAGAGATTTGCTAACAGCTATTTCCTCTCATCTGTGTGAGTCATTTTTATTATTTGAAGATAACTAATAAATTCTCTTCAAATTCCAACCACAAGCCTTGCTTTATTAAGTAGTTCTTAAGTAACAAGGCTAATTATAGTTAACTGTGAGAATTATTTAAGTGATAGTCCAGAGTCAGTAATTTCTTAAATGGTTCAAGATTTCACCTTGATATGCTGTATGGTCCACTATTTATCTATTTCAGAATAACTGAATGAAACACAGGATTAAACGGTGTATATCCTTAGGGCCAAATGCTGCTACTAATGAGGAATTACCACATGGAGATCCATGAAAACTGTTGCAGGATAGGGGAACAGTGGTGCAAAGGTCTTGTGGTAGGAATGAGTTTGGTGTGCAAGAAAAGAGGTCAATGTGGCTCAAATGTATTGGGTTGGCCAGGGGGACAGGAGTGATTTTTTTTAAAAAAATAATAAGGCCAGAAAGACAAATGGAAGCCTGATCATGCAGGACCTCGTAGGGCAGGTTAAAGGGTTTGAATTTTACTCCAAGTGTGATGGGTAGCCTTTAGTGTTTTAAGCAGAGACCTGACATGACTTGATTTATATTGCTAAAAGATCACTGGGGCTGCTTATGTTACTGCAGGAGAGTATGACAGAAGCAGAAAGAACACTTAGATGGCCACTACGTTCGTCCAGTTAAAATGGCGTGGCTTTGACTGATTAACTGCGAAGATGGAGAGAAATGGTCTGATTGAGAATATGCTTTGGAGACAGACAAATGTGCTCCCTGATGTGGACCAGATAGGGATGGAGCATGAGACAGGTGAAAAATGAGCAATTAAGCATTATTTACAGGGTTTTATTTTGAGCTAAAAAATTCAGAAACTAATCAGGATGAAGATAACAAGGTGGGAAAGGGTACCACATGAGTACAGAGAAACTCCTAGGCTAGGTGTCTGAAAGGGGAAGCAGTCGGATGGGCTTTCCAGAAGTAATATCTGATTCAACACCGGAAGGAATTCAACACCGGAAGGAAGAAGTAATATCTGATTCAACACCGGAAGGAATATCTGATTCAACACCGGAAGGAGACTCCTAAAGAGAATACGCTACATAGTCAGAAAGAATAATACTTATGAAGGCTCAGAATGAAAAGAGTAGGTCCATACATTTCAGAAACTGAATAACAGACCAATAATAAAGGAAAGGACTTTTGGAAGTGAGCCGTTGAGAAGTGTGCAATTTTATATGATATACATACTGACTCAGCCCTGAAACTATAGATATACCAGTTTGGGACATTGTGTCGATAAAAGTATTTCTGAACAATCATAAGTTTTTCATACACTAAAACACTATGATCGATTTGTAACAATATTTTAAACAATGTAGTACATTTTTTCTGATCTTCAATTCTCTATCAATATTTTAACACCCTGTAAATGAACACCAGGAAAGAGGCACCTCCTATGTATACTACCCAAGGTGAAGCTTCTGATAAAGGAAATGAAGTGCTCTAATTTGGAACGCCTTTGGAATACTTAGGGTTTCTTAGAGACTCATACATAGAAAGATAGAAGTCATTTTTGTTTAATATCAGAATTGCTTCTAAACTCTTGTAATTATCATGTAAATTCGTCACCGGGAAGGAAACAATTTAGCAAAAGGTTATATTTCTAACCTCATACAGAATCCATAGCTCAAAGTATGAAAGGAATTTATCCTTCCTCATGTTTCACACCACTGTGCACAACATTCAACTACTTCTTTTACAAGTTAAATGTAACTAACTAACTAACCTGCTGCTGGTAACGGAAGCACAACAGGTCAAAGGAAGCTGATGACCAGGCTCCTTTTAGTCAGTCATTTGTTCATTCTGCTTGCAGAATATGCAACTGACAGAGAATTCATATTATATATCTGAGAAAATAATATGATGTTTCTTACGTAATTTGTATTTTTTCACTCATTCTTCTCCTTCAGCTGCTCTTCCTAGAATCTGCTGAATCTTTCCTCCGTGCTTTACTGTTTTTGTTTTAAGGTAACATTTGAATTTATGTTCTTGTTTACCACCAAGAATCTCACTCGACACATTTGAAAACAGCACGTTTTGGAAGCAGGCAGAAAGTATTAAACACCAGCATTGTACTGCATAATCTATTATATATATTCTATTCCATTAAAAAATTAATGATGGACAAACCAGATTGCCGAGAGCACTTCTAGTGCTAAGAAGTTATTGAAAATTCGGAAAAAAAGAAAAAGGCTATGGTTCCTAATAAGAGAATCCATCCATTCCTTCCTACAGTAACAAGGTGAGGGAAAGGCAGGAGAAGCTAGTAACAGTCTGACAGATGCTTTTAATAGCAGTGGTCAGAATATAGAAAACAGTATTTTTTAAAAATATATATGTATGTATATACATACATTTTAATATGTATGTATGTATATATATTTTATATTTTACAAAATATAGTTAAATCTTAGCACAATTTTTTAAAGTTCCTTTCTCAGTTTTCTGCCTCTTATGCTCCATCAAGGACCCCAAAGCTCATAAGTAACCCACAAACTCAAACGCACTATCATATCAACATATACAACGTTTAGGCGAAAAAACATAGCTATGTTTAACTGTGGAAAATATGTTATCCTCATTTATTCTTTAAACATTTCAAAAGTGTCACTAATGGTGGTGTTACTCTGTTATTTTTTTTAGCTTAAATTTACTCTCTATGCTTTCCATAGAGACCTTTCAATCCATTTACTGCCCACTAGGGAAAATGATAGTATATAAAGCAGAAGGAAGTCAATCTTGGTACTATTTTGACTACGAAAATGTCATTTCTAAACATTCAAGACTGCCCTCACAACTTTAAAGGAGCTCTCATCTTATGAATTATTTTGTAAGGTTCCAATGATACTTTGATAAAAATTCTCTTCAAACCTACATCCTTTATTCAGTATTCATAATACATGGGAAACTGATGTGGCTGTAGCCCATATGGAGGGCAAAGATAGTTCCCAAAACAGTTGTTGCTCTTTTTGCAAACATAGCTGAGGTTAACCAGAATGAACTAATGGTGAACAACGCAAGAATGAAAGATCTGTCCTCCCAGGACTCATGAATGGAGCTCCCCTGCCCATCACAGCCCTAACTTCCCCACTAGAATGTGAGGACCAGAAGGGCAGGTTGAATTGTCCATTGCCATATCCCCAGCCACAAAACGTTGCCTGCCCATAGCAGGTACCTGATTGATGGTTTGTGAATGAGTCTGGGAATGGATGAATAAATAATTGAAAGAAAAAATGCATCTGCCACCCTCATGCGGATCAACCCAGAGGCACCTTAATAGATTAGGGCTGTTTACTAATATTAACTTTTCAAAACCATTTTTATTTTCTTTTCCTACAAATAATCCAGCCTAATTGCCCTGCAGTGTTGTTATGAAACACAAAAGAGAGTCATGTCAAGGGCCACCCTAGTAGCATCATTCTCAAGTTCTTCTCTCCCTCAAAAAATGTGTATATGTCTGTCTGTTTACCGACCTGTCTTTCCTAGAGGGCGAGGAAACCCAAATTTTGACCTTTAGAAACACAGTAATATTCCTCTCCTTGGATGTGGGGAGGGAAGAGAAAAGGATGAGGCTCCACTGAAAAGGCAGCATCGTCTTCATTTCCCCTCAATAAAGCCAAAATAGAAAAAGTTAAATATTTTCTCAAAACTTCTGTATTACAGTATGTTCTATGGTCATTTCAATTTCAAATGAAATGACCAACAATGAATGAGTTTCTACTATCCCATAATTCTGCACTTCATTTTTTTTTTAAAGAGTGCAGGAATTTACTTAAATCTTTGCTGACCTGAATCTCATTGGGATTGAATAAGATTTGGAATTCCAGCAGACCCCTGCTATCTTTGACTGTTGTCTTCCGCATGCAATGTAATTGCCCTTTTCAGCTTCATGTCCTTCGGAACTGAAATAGCTTGGATATTTGGGCTTATTAGTTACAAAAGAAAAAGAGATCTTTAAGCAAAAAAATAATGAGTTCAATTACAAGATGGCTTGGATTCTGACAAAGAAAATATTTGAGAGTAAAACTGATTAAACACCAGGACAGGATGTCAAACAGAGCTGCAGAATCATTCCCCCTGAACATTGTTTTAAAAAAAACAAAATAAAACTTTAAAAGTTACTGTCTTCCTTCTTTGTGAGATCCTGACCTTGTAGGATGTCTCCTAAAGCTAGAGTCTATAACAACATTATTGAGTATCATGACGGATAACAATTAAACATCACAAATCCTTCTCTGTAGGCAAAATCTGGTTACTTTCACTGTTGTGGACTTTCAGTATTAAAAAACTGGTACACATTTGTGACAAAAGAGATTGTTCCCAGGAAAACTGCCCTCAAAGTAAAATTAATTAAATTGGTACCGTAATAAGAAGAAAGTGAGTTCCTGTCCTTGGGTCTGGTGGAAGTGAGGGTAGCTTAATCAAGTTTACTAATATGTCTAAGAAAACAAAATGTCTCAAGAAAAAAATGGTGGCCAACATAGAAAAGCACAGAGCAGAAGAACAAAATCTGGTAATGTAACAAATCCTTAACAAGGTTCTCCAGAAAAAATAGAAATATATATACACACATCGAGAGAGAGAGATGATTGAGAGGCTTAGCAAGTCAAAAATCCACAGGGTAGGGCTTCCCTGGTGGCGCAGTGGTTGGGAGTCCGCCTGCCAATGCGGGGGACGCGGGTTCGTGCCCCGGTCTGGGAGGATCCCCCATGCCGCGGAGAGGCTGGACCCGCGAGCCATGGCCGCTGGGCTTGCGCGTCTGGAGCCTGTGGTCTGCAATGGGGGAGGCTGTAACAGTGAGAGGCCCGCGTACCGCAAAAAAAATAAAATAAAAAATAAATTAAAAAATCCACAGGGTAAGCCATCAGGCTGGAACCCAGGGAAGTGTTGCTGTTCAAGTCTGAAGGCAGTCTGCTGGCCTTCAACTGATTAAATGAGGCCCATCCACATTATGGAAGGTAATCTGCTTTACTAAAAGTCTACTGTTAAATGGTAATCTCATTTTAAAAAGAATACTTCATAGAAAC
The DNA here is from genome assembly GCF_964374135.1 of Grampus griseus. Lineage (NCBI taxonomy): Eukaryota > Metazoa > Chordata > Mammalia > Artiodactyla > Delphinidae > Grampus > Grampus griseus. The sequence continues at coordinate 68,600,722 of NC_139007.1, read as the reverse complement.
ATATAGAATAACGTTTGACCAAATATCTGGGCACTATGGCCTAGCCAAGTTGACACATAAAATTAACCATCACAACTTGTGAGAGAAGAGAAAAATGAACTGTGGGGAAAACAAGAAGCCACTGCAAATGTGTTTTGGGCTACAAATCATCCTTGTTTGTCAGGGACTGACAGGTATATCGGGCAAACGGACTTCAGTGCTAAAACTGGGAAAGTCCAGAGCAAGACCAGACAAGGTCATCCTACAGGGAAAGATATTTCATCAGCCTTTATCCTCATCTAAATCTTACCAATAATTCTTCCAGGCTCTGACCTTCTACGTTACATTTATATAGGTTCATGGGCGCACCAGTCCTTGGAAAAGACTTCCTCCAATATAAATAAATAAATTCATTGTGGTTTATACAGCTGCTTCTTGTGAATTTTGATATTGAGTATTCATCTCTAAGTGTATGGATAAAATCCAGGAGCCAATCCAGCCATGAAAATGTTATCAGAATCACAAACAGCCAGAAAGCCTGTTATAAGTCAGACAACCAGCCTTTACCTAGAAGCCCTTTCTGCAACCTTCAACAAACATGAATGGCAGTGAAACTTTGGAATGACTGAAACAGTATTTCCTAAACTGGTTTCCATGATAAGAACTGGCTCAAGGGGGGAAAAAATGTTTGAAAAACACTGAGATGAACAAAATAAAATATGTTCTTTACTACAGGACTTTTCATTGCCTTGAATATATAATGTGCATTGCATGGCACCAAAGGAAGACATAATTTGCAGAATTTTCCAAACTAATTGGACCACAGAAAGCACGTTCATGGTAGACATTTTAATATCTTCCAGAACAGGGTTTAACAGATAGTTTGTTAAACACAGGCCTAACAAGATATATCAATACATGGGAAACACTTCAGTACATCAAAATATTTCCAGAAACATAACTTCTGGGTGTTCTTCTGCTTATTAATGCTCATAAGCAATTATGTAGACTCCAAATTTGTTTTGTATCTTAGTATATGATTCAAATGTTGATTCACTGATGAGTTTCACCTTTAAAGAGAGCATAGATTACTTTTCTTTTTTCACTTTGCCATACTCCCAAACCAGCAAACAAGTATTCAGCAAAGACTGTACAAGGAGATCAAGGACACCATGTGCTGCAGCAGAAGCCCCTCACTTTCTGCTTCCTTAAGGGGCTCACCTGAGGCTTGGTGGGCAACACATCCCTCTACCAGTCAAAATTCACAGGTTGGGAGTCAATGGGATACGTGTCAAATTAATCTGATTGACTTAATCAGCTCCACTAAATTTTTAAAGTTTATATTGACACTTAAACCTCAAATAGGAAGGACTGAAGGATGAAGTATCAAGGTAAGAGAACAAGATTTGGGGGAAATTGTGTGTTGCAGGTTTGCGGGGGGGATTTCTAACTGGGAGGGGATCTAAATCGAGTAGGATCAAACACACAGAGGTCGAATTCAAGGATGCTGGATAACGTATGTTTATGACAATTTGGATCGATGCTAGTTTGACCCACTGGATATACAAGCTTTAGCACCAGATCAATTTGGAGAGAAGGTCTGAAGACTACTTTAAATATAATACAAGGTATTCATACAAACTCAAAAACACATATTTACTGAAATGAGAAAATAGAAAACTAGTAAAAATATTGAAAATGTCACTACATTGTATGGCACTTAAATTGAGCATTAGCTAATTTTAAATGATTGCTTTCTCCTCCAATGCTGCCAATATTGCCAGCAACAGATGTTGTTACTGCAAATGCTAATTATTATATGCCGTAGCCACCATCTAGCTCTTGCGCGCGCTCTCTCTCTCTCTCTCTCTCTCTCTCTTTTGGTTTGTATTAGCAACTACATCTGTGCATGTATAAACTGCATATGATTTGAAATTGTGTTTTGTGTAGGATGATGTCACCATACCAAAATAACAAAGAGATCACTTATTTTATTCCCCAATGTTAAACACTGTTTTATAAATAGTACTAAATAAAATGAAGTTCATCTATGATCTCTGACCATTGTCACATTTCAGCTTGATGGGGTACAATCAGAATTTATTTCCGTTAGGTTCTAATAAACAAATACCCTCAAAATAAAATGTTAAGACATGGAGAAAAGTCACAGAATATATTCCATGTTAACTTTCCAAGAAAGAGTCACTGCAGTGTGAACTTAAATACTATTAAAACAGGTATACAACTTGAAAATTATTCCTTTTAGCAACTCACAAAGGTAAACATTTACAAAGAAAAGGGAGATCCAAAAGGAGAACAGAAAGCTGTCTGAAATTCTCAAAATAATTTCCTCTGATTAATTTCTAAATATCCTAGATATCAGAAAACTTACTTTACCTCCATTTATACTAATGAAATCTGAAAATAAAAATTTATTACTTCATACCTAGTATTAAGTTCAGTTGTCAGATATAGAAGATGAAGGTTAAAAAAAAATGGTGCACACACTAAAGTTAAAGAATTCTGAGATTAGTTGCAAGAAACATGGGCCTATAGCCTTTTAAAGTAGACGTGACACAATAAATAGAATATTCATTTCTAAGTAACTTTCTACAAGTAATTGACAGGTCATCTCTTGCCGAAGTTATGCTAAGGCAAAAGTTATTCAGTCATAATGAAAGAAGAGTGGGAACAGATCTGGAATTGAAGTTTAACAATGAAATTGCAGGGGAAGTTCTATTATTAATGCCCTGCCTAGCAACTGATATTCTATCCTAATTCATTTCATCAAATGCTTTTGAACATCTGTTATGTGTCAATGCTGGATATCAAGGCTGTGATTTTCATTATATAGCAAACCTTTGACAGATGTGATACAGAATTTTGACACATAGAAAAATCTATTTTTGTTACAAATTTTGTACCTTGCTGTTTTGAATATAACTGTCAGAAGTAAGTGATGAATTGAGTAGGTCCTGTGAGGTGGTACAAAGGCAATACAATCAAGTCTAAGACCCAAGAGGTAATATCAAGCTAGTGCCAGAGAGAGATCTTGTGTTCACTGGGAACCTGGGAAAACTTTTTCAGGGCAGTAGAATTTTACTCAATAGCAACAGAGCTGTAGGGGAGCCAAGGATAGACAATGATGAGTGTATCCTTCCATAAACGCTATAAGAGACTAGGCTCAGATCAAATATTGGCAGACTTTTTTTTTTTTTTTTTTGCTGCACTGCGCGGCTTGTGGGATCTTAGTTTCCTGAGCAGCGACTGAACCTGGGCCCTCAGCAGTGAAAGCACGGAGTCCTAACCACTGGATCTCCAGGGAATTCCCCAGTTTTCATTTTTTAAAGACTTCAAACATCCTACCAAACTGCAATATTTAGAATCAAGCAACAATTACAAAATGTCCTATCCCTTATACTAAGGAGACAGATGATGGAAGAAGGACGGGTCCTTATAAAGAACCTATCTTTAGTGGAATAATAAGAAGTCACTTGTAATACAGTATGATCTCACTTATCTGTGGAATCTAAAAATACTGAGCTCTTAGAAACAGAAAGCACAGTGGTGGTTGCCAGGGGCTAAGGAGTACGGGTATGGGGAGATGTTGGTCAGAGGGTATAAGCTTTCAGTTACAAGAGGAATAAATTCCAGGATCTACGGTACAGCACAGTGACTAAAGTTAACAATACCTTATTAATGTTATGTCAATCATACCTGTACATCAGCCTATAATTTTATGAAGTGTTAAAATAACATTCAATATTTAATTATTTAAATCTTAAAATCAGGTCATTGATTTCTTAAGACTAGATCATTCATAATTAGGTAGAAGTTACACCTACTTCCCAGTCTTTTCTTCTCTCATAATCCCGTTTGGCCTTTCTGAAGACCATTAGGGGAGGTACAGCTACAACATTTTTGGGAGAGGTGCTACATTTGTGTGTTATGTAGGTCCTTGCCATGCAGAGTCTGTCTCATGGACAACTCTCAGAGATATGAATTACCACAACTACCACATAGATGTGGAAACAGAGTTCATACAGCTTGAAAGTGACAAAACAGTGTGATCAAAAATCAAAGGCTCTGGAATTATATGGAAACAGAACTAGAGATAAAGATGCAGGGGTAGACATAATTCATATTCTGGAAGGTCTTACATTTCAACTATATCTAAAATCATTTAATTCAAACATGTTATTTATTTAAATCTTAGGAGAATATGAATATTGATACACTACTCCTGTGTCAGGAGTGGACTAGACCCTTTTAGAATTAATTAAAAATATATGTGGGGCTTCCCTGGTGGCGCAGTGGTTGAGAGTCCGCCTGCCGATGCAGGGGACACGGGTTCGTGCCCCGGTCCGGGAAGATCCCACATGCTGCGGAGTGGCTGGGCCCGTGAGCCATGGCCGCTGGGCCTGCGCGTCCGGAGCCTGTGCTCCACAATGGGAGAGGCCACAGTGGTGAGAGGCCTGCGTACCGCAAAAAAAAAAAAAAAAAAAAAAAAAAATATATATATATATATATATGTGAATTCCCAAGAAAATATTGTTTAAATAATGCTACCACTATGCTCACAACTTCTACTTTTATTTTGAGGACTAACAGATATATCTGTGAATCCACATCTTTTAGAAATCACTGGAATATCTGATTTTTTTCATAAGATGTCAGAACCTTTTACTGTAGGAACTGAGATTTGCTATTTTGCCCTCAAATACTTAGGAAACTATTTACTTCATAACTTCAATGATGGAACTGCTTCCTAAGAAACTTGAATTCTGTAACATCAAATAGATGTTGACCAAGTGTGGAAATATCAAACAGTTGTAAAACAGCTCAAAGGAAATTGAAATTTTGTCATAGACAAAGGGCCAATAAATATAAGGAAAAATTGTTACAAGTAATCAGTGATTGCAGTGTAAAACTATTTATCAAATTGGCAAATATTTAAAAATTATAAAAGTCTTGGCTAACAACAGTATGATGAAACCAATATTCTCATACACTATAGGAGTATATTTGGGGACAGCCACCTGACAGTGTACAGCTTTTGATCCAGCAGAGCCACTTATGTGAACTCATCCTAACAAAAAAATCACAATCCATTACAGTCAAAGGTTTATACAGAAAGAATCCATTGCAGCATTGTAAGGTCAAAATTAGAAAAAAGTCATTTGTCCAGTTCACATAGTACAATGGAATATCTAACACTACCATAAAAAAAATCATGATTTTTCAATATAAAGAAATATAAAAATGCTTATAAAATACTATTATGAAAGGAAAAATCAATATTCAAAAAGGCAAAAGCCATGATATAATTATGATTCCAAATTTGTATAAATATGCTTTATACAAATACATTTATACAAAGAAAAGAAAAGTAAAATGAAATAGAGGAAGATGTTAATAACATTCCCTCCTGAGCAGCTGAATTAACTGGTAAGTTTTATTTTCTTCCTCCTTTCTTTCTGCATTTTACAAGAAGAGCACTTTCTTTTTAATATATCCAGGAGTAAAAATATAAATGCTATCTTTAAAACTAATGAAATCTTCTTCAATTTGCCAAACAAAATTAAAGGTGGTTTGCTATACGTGCACATGCATGTTTAAAAGCTGACTATCATTACTATCTTTGACAACAGTATAATTCACAGCTTTTTCTAAAAAACAATTTTTATATTAACTTCAAGATGAAAAACCAAGGCTCAGCAAGGTAAGTGACATACCCATTTCATTCAATACAGCTTTTATGTACAGAAAGATAACTCCCTCACTCCCCCTCCAGGGTTCCCTCCACTATCCCTCACTGTTTCAGAAGTAAAGTCGTTGCTCAGTACGGGGCGGGTGATTGGTTCCAGGACCATCTGAGATAGCAAAATCCATGGATGCTCAAGTCCCTTATATAAAATAGCATAGTATTTGCATATAACCTATGCACATTCTCCCATCGTCCCACATACTTCAAATCATCTCTAGATTACTTATAATATCTAATACCATGTAAATGCTACGTAAATACTTGTAAATACACTCTAAGTACTATGTCAATAGTTGCTGCGTGCACCACAAATTCAAGTTTTGCTTTCTGGAAATTTCTGGAATTTCTCTTTTCAAAGATTTTTGAGCTTTGGCTACATGGATACAGAACCCGTGGGTAATGAGGGTCAACTATATCTTAATTCTTTATTTAATCTCCCAAAAGATAATATAACATGGAGAAATATTTAAATGAGTCCCCTTCCTCAATTCCTTCCAGCCCTAGCCTACCACCCCATTTCCTGATACACACTTGTCCTGCATAGGTATATATCAGGAAATGGGGTGGTGGCTTCCCAGTCTTCAATTCTTGGCTTTTATTAAAGGAAACATTCTACTGTTTTACACAGTGCTTTGAGCCTCAAATGAGGTTTCTCCCAGATTGCAATAAATATTTGTTAATTTTGATTTAATTTAAAGAGCAGGGAGGTTAATCAAGAGCAATTAAGAGCACAAACATGTTATAAATAAATAAATACATTTTGAAATCTCCCAACTCTTCCATTTAGTCTCAGAATATGCCATTCCAATTCAGACTTACAACACAGTATAAAATGTGTTCCACACAATTTTCAGTAAATAAGGAGCAACTCTAGGTTTCAAATATTACAATTTCTATCATTCTTTCACCAGATGAGAAACTTCAGTTATCTGGCAATGGGAAAAGTGTTATGTATATTGACGTATCAAAGACAAAACGCTTAAAGATAATAGCGTGTGTCCTGAAAGAACCACACCACGTGTGATTAAGTCAAATTATAAAGCAGCACCTTTAAACAGCAACTCAGAAGAAAGGCGAAAATTAAAACAAAAAGATGCAAATATGAATGGTCTTTGTAATAACCTGTTAGGAGTAAATCGCTTTTGTGATAAAAGTTTATGCGTCTTTCCCGAGCAGGATTAAGAAATTAAGAATTTCGTCTTCATAAACTTCTACCAACCTCGACAAATGTGAAAGTCAAAGACATTATGTCAACACCCAAAATGAAAAGGCCCCATTCATTTCAACAAAAGTTACCAGTTCCAAATAGGATTTGGAAAATCTTGTTAAGTAGGGGTGCAAACCAAACTCTCCTATTAGACTGAATTTTAAAGAATGAATGCTTTCATAGAGGACAATTTTCTTTCTAATCTCTACAGGAATTAGTAAACTGTAAAAAATGAGGGTATCAAGACTACATATTTCCCGCCTTGTGAAGTCACAAACTTTTGCAGTAGGCATGTGCAGCTTTTGTAAAAGGAAAAATGAGTTTTAAAATGCCTTTCATTCAAATTGAAATGAGCTAAAAGAATGAAAAGCTACAGAGCAAATATTTATCATCAGGTAAATCAAGACACTTTTAAGCTATTTTGTATTTGTCACAGTCTTAAGTTAACAAAATGTGAAAAATGCACAAAGAGCAATTGATTTTTTTAAAAGCTCAACAGTTAAGTCTGCAGAGCTTCAAGTAATCTTTTCAACCATTATCATAGTAGAGCTGCTGCTGCTTTTGAAACATTTTATCATGATATATTAAAGCACAGATGATAGTTTAAAGAACAGTAAGTAAAATAAACACTCATATACTGACTACCAGATTTAATAACTGGTTAGATGTTACCATAAGTGTTTTACCTAAAGAGATATATTTTTATTTATTTATTTATTGGGAATCATCTTCAGGTAAATCATTCATACCAGCTACTTGATTCATTTGCTGTCAGTCCATCTCAAGAACCTATAAAATATACTTTTATAATATAGGCCCATAAAATCCAAAAATAGAATATACCCTTATCAAAACAATTCAACCATCGCCACTATTAACAGGTCCTAAGACAAATCACTTAACCTCTCTAAGCCTGTCTTCTCACCTTTAAAAAATGAGGGCACTCAACTTGAAAATATCCACTGTCACCATTGGTTACAAGGCTTTATCATTTCAATACCCACAAGAAAACTTCTCTCACTGGCTTATTCAATCTGCATATGAAATTCAGAGAACCCTTAAAACCCCTAAAAGGTGCAAGACAACTGGTCAGAAGCAGCCCTCTACCCCAACGCTCAGTCCTAAGGATGCACTTCTAGAAATCACTCCAAATTTAAAGCGAGGGTGACATTTGGCACAAGTAAATTATTGAACTATTTAACTGTCATAAAGTGTTGATCCTCAACCACATGAGACTTCCTGAGATTTTGGTTTACATTATAATTTCTCCAATCTTTCAACAGCTTCCTATTAAGATTTGCTGCTCAGCTTTTATAAATAAGCATAATAGGTCATTAGGCTTCCATTAGAAACAATTACTTCAAAAAGAGCAAATGTTGCCCTTTGTTTACCACCACACCACGTTTCTCCCACAATGACAGGCTATGTAATGAAGCAACCCAGGATTTGCTTCAAATATTAATGCAAAATAGCACTCAGTCATTACAGTCATTACTTCAAGTTATTCAGTACCTATCAAAACCTCACTCTCAAAACAGAGATTAGGCAAAAATCATCTGAGAATCATCAGAAAGTTTAATTATTGAAATTCAAGAAAGATCTTCCTCAAGCCTCCCCAAATCTTCCCTGTGTCCATCAGCATCTGAGATAATGTGTAGATTATAAAAATTATGGCTGTCCTAATTCTGGATTAAATAGAAATTTCAGAATATTTCTTATGACTAGATAACTACTGCCTCAGGGGCCACTAGGCCTGCTCAGAAGACATGGTCCCTTTCATGTAGCTCCAATGTGAATCTAAGTTGTTTGGAAATTGTATGATTTTGCTGGCAGGGAATGTATCTTAATATGGAAGCTGGCTTGGTGCCCTAGAAAGGAAGAAGAATGAAACGACCCTGCAGTGCAGAAAGATACGTGGTGGTTGGTATTCAACATTCTGCCACCTGAGTTGAGACTAACGGAAGCTTTTTTTTTTTTTTACATGTTACCAAGATTTCATGTAATGCAGAAAAGTACAAAAATGAAAGTGAAAAACAATCATCAGATTCTTTCATTAAGAAATAACGCAGTAGTAAACATTACTTAAAACATTTTTCAGTTAAAATAAGGAGGAAGAGTGAAAGATAAACTTCTCTACAAGTGAGGTAATATAACCCTATTTCTAAATACAATTTTTTTAACATCTTAATTGGAGTAAAATTGCTTTACAATGGTGTGTTAGTTTCTGCTCTATAGCAAAGCGAATCAGTTATACATATACATATGTTCCCATATCTCTTCCCTCTTGCATCTCCCTCCCTCCCACCCTCCCTATCCCACCCCTCTAGGTGGTCACAAAGCACCGAGCTGATCTCCCTGTGCTATGCGGCTGCTTCCCACTAGCTATCTATTCTACGTTTGGTAGTGTATATATGTCCACGCGACTCTCTCACTTTGTCACAGCTTACCCTTCCTCCTCCCCACATCCTTAAGTCCATTCTCTAGTAGGTCTGTGTCTTTATTCCCGTCTTACTCCTAGGTTCTTCATGACCTTTTTTTTTTTCTTAGATTCCATATATATGTGTTAGCATACGGTATTTGTTTTTCTCTTTCTGACTTACTTCACCCTGTATGACAGACTCTAGGTTCATCCACCTCACTACAAATATCTCAATTTCGTTTCTTTTTATGAGTGAGTAATATTCCATTGTATATATGTGCCACATCTTCTTTATCCATTCATCCGATGATGGACACTTAGGTTGCTTCCATGTCCTGACTATTGTAAATAGAGCTGCAATGAACATTTTGGTACTTGACTCTTTTTGAATTATGGTTTTCTCAGGGTATATGCCCAGTAGTGGGATTGCTGGGTCATTTGGTAGTTCTATTTGTAGTTTTTCAAGGAACCTCCATACTGTTCTCCATAGTGGCTGTATCAATTTACATTCCCACCAACAGTGCAAGAGTGTTCCCTTTTCTCCACACCCTCTCCAGCATTTATTGTTTCCAGATTTTTTGATGATGGCCATTCTGACTGGTGTGAGGTGATATCTCATTGTAGTTTTGATTTGCATTTCTCTAATGATTAATGATGTTGAGCATCCTTTCATGTGTTCATTGGCAATCTGTATATCTTCTTTGGAGAAATGTCTATTTAGGTCTTCTGCCCATTTTTGGATTGGGTTGTTTGTTTATTTGTTATTGAGCTGCATGAGCTGCTTGTAAATCTTGGAGATTAATCCTTTGTCAGTTGCTTCATTAGCAAATGTTTTCTCCCATTCTGAGGGTTGTCTTTTGGTCTTGTTTATGGTTACCTTTGCTGTGCAAAAGCTTTTAAGTTTCATTAGGTCCCATTTGTTTTTATTTCCATTTCTCTAGAAGGTGGGTCAAAAAGGATCTTGCTGTGATTTATGTCATAGAATGTTCTGCCTATGTTTTCTTCTAAGAGTTTGATAGTGTCTGGCCTTACATTTAGGTCTTTAATCCATTTTGAGTTTATTTTTGTGTATGGTGTTAGGGAGTGTTCTAATTTCATACTTTTACATGTACCTGTCCAGTTTTCCCAGCATCACTTATTAAAGAGGCTGTCTTTTCTCCACTGTATATTCTTGCCTCCCTTATCAAAGATAAGGTGACCATATGTGCGTGGGTTTATCTCTGGGCTTTCTATCCTGTTCCATTGATCTATATTTCTGTTTTTGTGCCAGTACCATGCTGCCTTGATTACTGTAGCTTTGTAGTATAGTCTGAAGTCAGGGAGCCTGATTCCTCCAGCTCCATTTTTCGTTCTCAAGATTGCTCTGGCTATTCGGGGTCTTTTGTGTTTCCATACAAATTGTAAAATTTTTTGTTCTAGTTCTGTGAAAAATGCCAGTGGTAATTTGATAAGGATTGCATTGAACCTGTAGATTGCTTTGGGTAGTAGAGTCATTTTCACAATGTTGATTTTTCCAATCCAAGATCTTGGTATATCTCTCCATCTATTTGTATCATCTTTAATTTCTTTCTTCAGTGTCTTATAATTTTCTGCATACAGGTCTTTTGTCTCCTTAGGTAGGTTTATTCCTAGATATTTTATTCTTTTTGTTGCAGTGGTAAATGGGAGTGTTTTCTTAATTTCACTTTCACATTTTTCTTCATTAGTGTATAGGAATTCCAGAGATTTCTGTGCATGAATTTTGTATCCTGCTACGTTACCAAATTCATTGATTAGCTCTAGTAGTTTTCTGGCAGCATCTTTAGGATTCTCTATGTAGAGTATCATGTCATCTGCAAACAGTGACAGATTTACTTCTTCTTTTCTGATTTGGATTCCTTTTATTTCTTTTTCTTCTCTGATTGCTGTAGCTAAAATTTGCAAAACTATGTTGAATAACAGTGGTAAGAGTGGGCAACCTTGTTTTGTTCCTGATCTTAGTGGAAATGCTTTCAGTTTTTCACCATTGAGGATGATGTTGGCTGTGGGTTTGTCATATATGGCCTTTATTCGAGGAAAGTTCCCTCTATGCCTACTTTCTGCAGGGTTTTTATCATAAATGGGTGTTGAATTTTGTCAAAAGCTTTCTCTGCATCTATTGAGATGATCATATGGTTTTTCTCCTTCAATTTGTTAATATGGTGTATCATGTTGATTGATTTGCGTATATTGAAGAATCCTTGCATTGCTGGAATAAAACCCACTTGATCATGATGTATGATCCTTTTAATGTGCTGTTGGATTCTGTTTGCTAGTATTTTGTTCAGGATTTTTGCATCTATTTTCATCAGTGATATTGGCCTGTAGTTTTCTTTCTTTGTGACATCTTTGTCTGCTTTTGGTATCAGGGTGATGGTGGCCTCATAGAATGAGTTTGCGAGTGCTCCTCCCTCTGCTATATTTTGGAAGAGTTTCAGAAGGATAGGTGTTAGCTCTTCTCTGTTTCACAGAATTCACCTGTGAAGCCATCTGGTCCTGGGCTTTTGTTTGTTGGAAGATTTTTAATCACAGTTTCAATTTCAGTGCTTGTGATTGGTCTGTTCATATTTTCTATTTCTTCCTGGTTCAGTCTCGGCAGGTTGTGCATTTCTAAGAATTTGTCCATTTCTTCCAGGTTGTCCATTTTATTGGCATAGAGTTGTTTGTAGTAATCTATCATGATCCTTTGTATTTCTGCAGTGTCAGTTGTTACTTCTCCTTTTTCATTTCTAATTTTATTGATTTGAGTCTTCTCCCTTTTTTTCTTGATGAGTCTGGCTAATGGTTTATCTATTTTGTTTACCTTCTCAAGAACCGGATTTTAGTTTTATTGATCTTTACTATCATTTCCTTCATTTCTTTTTCATTTATTTCTGATCTGATCTTTATAATTTCTTTGCTTCTGCTAACTTTGGGGTTTTTTGTTTTTCTTTCTCTAATTGCTTTAGGTGCAAGGTCAGGCTGTTTATTTGAGATGTTTCCTGTTTCTTAAGGTAGGATTGTATTGCTATAAACTTCCCTCTTAGAACTGCTTTTGCTGCATCCCAGTGGTTTTGGGTCGTCATGTCTCCATTGCCATTTGTTTCTAGGTATTTTTTGATTTCCTCTTTGATTTCTTCAGTGAGCACTTGCTAATTAAGTAGTGTATTGTTTAGCCTCCATGTGTTTGTATTTTTTACAGACCTTCTCCTGTAATTGATATCTAGTCTCATAGCATTGTGGTTGGAAAAGATAGTTGATATGATTTCAATTTTCTTAAATTTACCAAGGCTTGATTTGTGACCCAAGATATGATCTATCCTGGAGAATGTTCCATCAGCACTTGAGAAAAATGTGTATTCTGTTGTTCTTGGATGGAATGTCCTATAAATATCAATTAAGTCCATCTTGTTTAATGTATCATTTAAAGCTTGTGTTTCCTTATTTATTTTCATTTTGGATGATCTGTCCATTGGTGAAAGTGGGGTGTTAAAGTCCCCTACTATGGGAGCTTCCCTGGTGGTGCAGTGGTTGAGAGTCTGCCTGCTGATGCAGGGGACACGGGTTCGTGCCCTGGTCTGGGAAGATCCCACATGCCGTGGAGCGGCTGGGCCCATAAGCCATGGCCGCTGAGTCTGCGCGTCCAGAGCCTGTGCTCTGCAACGGGAGAGGCCACAACAGTGAGAGGCCCGTGTACCGCAAAAAAAAAAAAAAAGAAAAAGAAAAAGAAAAAAATAGCTATTTAAAATGCAATCCTGTAGAATGGTTTCAATTTTTTTTAGTTAATTGGAAAACCATTATATCATATCTGATGATACTGCTTTTAGCTAAAAGTCATTGATAGCGTAAGTTTTCTGATTAACAAAATGTTAATTTGATAACTTTTAAAAAATAATTTTAAGATACACATTGACTTGGGGAGCTGTGGCAAAACAGAGATCAGGGAGTCATGTAAAGAGTGGTGCTGCTTTTGGAAGCCACAGGAAAACATTTGATGACAAGTAGGGATGTAGGTACTGTCTCTCTTGACCTGCCTCACTTTCAGCTGTAATCTCAACCCGTTGAAAAAGCACAGAAACAGAGCGAAAGTAAGGGAAGTAATCTGCCCAGGTGTCCATACAGCACTGAGGCAACATACCCAGGACATCGATGGAGGTGGATGAGATGTAGGCAAATCCTTCCACATTTGGCACTTTTTTCCCTAAATACCTCAGGCTTCACAAATGTTTTGAACTAACCAAACCGTGTTTCTCACACAACCGAGAAGAGACAGTGCTCATGTGATCAACTGGAGTTCTACCTCCAGGCGAGAGACCTCTGACCTTTCCTATGGTTCAAACAAAATGTGTGTGATTTGAGTACGGAAAGAAACTGAGGGAATCTGAGAGTTGACCTTCAAATATATATATCTCAATACTCAGAACATGACAAAGTAAAGTTCCATTGCCCTAGAACACTCGAGGATTGAATTATTCAAGGAATGCAGAATTTTCCAAGAAAAAAAAAAGGGAGGGAAAGGCAGGGAGGAAACATAAAATTTAACTATATGGGGTATAAATCATTTGAAGAACACCATTCCACTCTGTGTCTTCTTTAAAAACACATAATCATCCTTAACTACCTCTAAATAAAGGGGACCCCCACACGTAGATGAAAAGTGGTATGTAAACATACTTCTTCAGTGAATCTGAAAATCTGTTCAGAGATGATTTGCCTTTGTCATCATATACCTTTGCTTTTCGGCACCATAAGCCTCCACATAGCTCTCTGTTGTCTACATGCGAACACGAACACACACACACACACACACACACACACACACACACACACACACAGCAAGACTTTTGTAGACATCACCCATCAATCAGATTGCTAGGTAGAATCTTCTGGTCTCTGTTCACAGAGTGCTGAGAGGCAGCTGCTCTGATACCACAGGAGACATGGTTTTTCGGGGATGACTTTGAGATCAGCACTGCTCTGAAAGCCTGAGTGCTCCAGAAGACTAGGTTAAGAATAGTCAGAGTTTCACTGTACGGATGAATCAGTAGCACCAAAATGTGTGTATATACCACATAGAGAGAAAAAGACTACCAACTAGGGTGCAAGAAGAGAACAGCAGAAAATAAGAACAAAATTACACTTTACTAATATTTAACGTGGAATCTTACCATGGCATATACGTATAATTTTTATATGAATATATATAATATATATATATATTATATATATATACACACACACACATATATTTAAAGTATTTTTACTGATAGGACTACTTGATCAAAAGGTTTGGAGGTGATCAAAACCATGTAAGCTAAAGTGAGTTATGTATATATATATATATATATATATGCAGGCAAATAGAAGTAATATTACTTAAATCAAAAATTTTTAAATGCTTAAATAATGAGGAATTCAATTTATAACACTAGTTTTATATTTTTCTTATTTTTCTATAATGGCTCATATCTCAATCTACTCTACAAAAAGCTGCTTTTACCACATCCTCAATTAATAAATATTTTATGAAAATTGGCACTAAGGAAAAGAATGGTACTTATAAAACAAATTTATTCAGCTTTTACTGCAAAGATTTAGTGATGAAATATCCCAAAATAATCAGATAACAGTGAAAACAAATTAAAAGTCAACTTTATTTTTTAATCATTTACATTCACCTTTGCTTTTACTGTGCTCTAGAAGAAAAATTATTTTTATAGAATTAATATTTTAAAGGAACTAAGCAATCAACACCATATCTGGAAAAATTAGCATCCAACATAAGGTGATTTTAGGTCATCAGGGCAATTTCAATGCTGCTAATTATATCTTCAAGTAAGCAGGACTTATGTTTCAGTACCCTGTCAAATTTTATGGGATGTATGACCAGGAAGAAATAGTTTTAAATGTAAAAAATACAAGTGAAAGTGTAAATAGGTTAAGAGAAGGGGAAAAGGATATTTTAACTCCAAGAGCTATAAATTCCAAGTGTCTCTTTTCATTCCTCCCTAATCTTCAAAACGTACAGGAAAAAAACACAAAATGAGAATATTCAACACAAATTTCCAAATGTGTCATACATAAGCTATTTTCCTATAGACGAAAGATGCATGAACATAAGCAAAGAAAGATAAGGTATCACAGAGGAAAAAGTCTGATGAAAGACTGAATTTCCATATAATATGTAAAAGCAGAGATCCTATAAGAAGAATAAAAAAGGGGATAAAATATTAACAGACACTGGATTTCAAAACACAAATATGAATTTAAAATACTCATGTCTCCTAACACTTTTCCCCATTCATTTCAGTCTGTAAATGTATTTACAATAGACTGCCTCTACCTTTTTATGAAGAAACACTGAACGTTTAGCATTTCCTTTCTAAGAAACTAAATTTAGAGAATGTAGAAGGTATAGGAAGAGATAGTCATGATAGCATTTAAAATTTAAGGGGAAAAGAATTTATAGTGTCTTAAAGTAAATGAATAGCAAACTTATCTAAACTTTTAAGTATTACACATAGACTACTGATAATTAAAATACAGTTAAATACTTTCAGTTGGTATACTTTACCCATGTCAGTATTTGAGATGGCAACTGTTAATTAATATGCAATTCTGCAACTAAAACTTTTATTCATGTTATATGACCTAATATAGTTCAGTAATTAAGATCAGTTTTCAAAATATAACCAATCAAATAAAATATATTTATTTCATAGTAATTTTGCCACTTCCTATTTTAAATTTCTGGTTCTTGAGCCAAATTTCATGTATCACTGCCTTATATTGACACCTGCTGGAAAGTACTGGAATTGTAGATCTCTCATTTCGTTATCTGTATAGTTGTAAATCTTGCTTTTGAGAAAAGAAATGTGAAAGATAACATCTTAACTGAGAATAATACAAATTTTAATATTCTAAGAAAAAAAAGTAACACTTAATTCCAAACATTTAAATTTAATGGTTTCTGTAGAAAATTATAAATCTCAAGATGTCTGCCCAAAGAGTATTTCTGTTGGGAATTAACTTATCCAATGACTTCATTAACTTAACTTGTGCTAATTTGGGGTATGATTATGAAACTAATTAAGCAACCTTCTCCAGTATTTGAACTTCCACTTTTCACCTTAAACTATCTTAATACCTTGGTCACATGACTTGAGGAAAATACCTAATTTTGTGAAAGTATGCATACAAATGGATCAGAAAAATGATCCAGCTAATAAAACAATATTCATACCTGTAGATTAAAAGGATAAAATAACATGCATTAGTGAATGAGCTTTTCTTCTCTATTTTCAAAACTGCTTGTTCATGAACTACATAAACATTTTACCAGAATAAATTTATTCTCTGAAGTGCACCAAAACACAACATATTAAAATAAATAATTTATGAATTCTTACAAATGAATAAATTAAGTTGTATTAAGTTTTAATTAACTTCTTATGCAAATGAAAACACTTCTAAGTATCTCTGCAAAGAATGCTCACTACCTTAATCTGTCTCCTAAAACTTTTCAGAAAAAAAAAGATTCCAGACAGAAATACATTTAATTGACCAAACTGTTAGAAATAAGAATATATCATAGAGTTAATAAAATTCTGCTTTTCCCCTCTAATCCACTACCATATAATAAGCAGGATCTAGGTGCTCAGACATGTCCTATTTTATAACATCAGAAAAATAACATTGTCCTAGAGACAGTTGTTACAATTACAAATGAGTTTGGGCAGCTAATAGGGCAACAAGATACATTCTTGCGAATGGCACTAAGAACATGAAATAAAGGAAGAATATTGTACTGCAGTGCTGGATAAATTGCTTTAGCATTCCGGTTATAATTCCTCCCTTCCTTTCTTAAATCACTCCAATTTCTGACAAAGTAATGAGCTAGTATGAACCTAGTTTAAATAAAACAAAACAATGATCAAAAATATAATAGCTAACTTTTTAAAAAAATATAGGAGCTCATTCAATGTTTTATGTTTAGGATGACGTAGTATTTGAAATTTGAAACTGTCAAACAAGTTGCCTTCTGAAAGTGTACTTAATCCACCTGTCCAAATAAAATTCAGTTCTTCACGTTTAACTATAGTATATGAAGATTCAAGAATATGGGGAATAAATATTTTACCATAAGATGAAGTCCAGTAGTTCCTAAAATGTGTTTTATTTTTTTAAAATTGATAAACAATTAACTATAGAGAGAGGAACAGTTTTTAAGTAATCTACTCAAAGATTATTTTAAACTTTTTAAAAATTTACTGACATTTACTTAAGATTAATTTGCCATTTACTATTAAGACCATAAGTATCTCAGAGGTAACAGGTCTTAATGAATGTAGTTTTGCTGTATTTTCTCTAAACAGTTCACTAGCCCTTCTCAAAAAAACAAGATTTTGTCAATTGCAAAATAAAATATGCACTAAAATAGTACTTGTTCCTGATTCTTGAACAAAATTTAATTAAGCAATTCACTTTAATGGCTTTCACAGTCAGTCACTAAGAAAAGGAATCTTTCCCTGATAAGAACCCTGAAAGATTAGATTTTAGATCCTGAGAAGCAGTAGAATTGTCTGACACCAGAGATCCTCATTTTCAATCACTCAGTTACCTTACAGAGCTTCTGATATCGAGGAGAAGAAACTGCCATCCTTTGTAAACGATGTAACAAAACCACAACTTTCTGCAGAGACGTTCTCACCACAGCCATCATTTTAAGTTTACCACACTTCTGCAGACACCTCACAATTTGCATTATAAATGAAGAGCAATGATCATTTCCTCCCGGTCACTGGACAATGATTTGCCAGTTCTCTGAGCATGCTCGTTTCCAGGAAAGCATTTGAAAAATACAGGGGACTTAGGTGCTAGGCAAATGAAGGCTGGTATTCCTTCAACTTCTTCTCAATTTAAAAAACATACACAAACGCCACCCAGAAAGCCCCCAGTAGATGCTCACAGCCAGTACTTGCTCAGCCCGGCACGGCCAGACAATGAAGCAAGTTGTTGGGCAGCCAAAACGCTGCCTGCTGCGGGCGAGGAGTGTGCTCAGTAGCCAAAAAGGATATTAAGTGAAACATTAAAGCTGCAGATACAAAGCAGACATCCCCTGGGAGCAGAGATTCAACACATCACCAAGATGCATGCCTTGTAGCGGGCTTATATTAAGCGATCGAGTGGCATTCACTCTCTCTAAAGAGGGATGCGTTCGCTCCCCGACTAAATGCAGCTCTGGCTGTGTTCTGTGGGATGAGTGAATAGAGCCCATTACAAATCTTGAGCAGAACAGAAGGGTACTGGACTCTAATATCAGCCCAGATGCTGAGTGCTAATAAATCACCTCCACACAGGTCTCAGAACAAGATCATGTAAAACAAAACAAAAAATACCTGCAGGGGGCATGTGGCTTTACCTAAGATACCCTAAAAGCAGAGTCATCTACAAGCTCTCAGATGCTTGCTTAGGAGGAAAGCCATCAGAAATCGAATTTCCAATGTTAGGTTAAGACTCCTCTAATTAAACAGTAAGGTTAAAAAAAATCAACAAAGTCTGTAATTGACTACTAACATTCCAAATTATCACATTTCCCCTTAGACAGAATCTTCATCTCATTTTATTTGCCATAAAGCTGTTTTACTTTTATGAGTAAGAAATATAAGACAGTATACATACATATATATATATATATATATATATATATAGAGAGAGAGAGAGAGAGAGAGAGAGAGGGCGCGAGCGCGAGAGAGAGGGAGATAGATATAGATATATAGATATATATCATATAGATAGAAAAACGCAGTACAGAATTTTGGGGTTTTCTGTTTATATGTATACATTTCAGATAATATTTTCTACTTCAGCTTGAATACCATTATAAATATCAATTGGGGTAAAGCACTGTTAGGAAATAAGCAAAATAACCCAGAATGATTAAATGACTGGGCCAAAGGGCACAGCCAGAAATAGAACCCAGAGGTTTCCCATTATCAGTGTCCTGCTCAAATTAATAACCTGGGTAAGTCTGCATTTTCACCTTTCTCTACTATTGTCATGATTCTTTAAAAGAAATGCAGCATTTAAAAATATTTGTTTCTCTTCTTTACTTTTCCTGCCTTCTCAGTCCTTCAATTTTAGAATGACTTAAAGCCCTAAATTGGGTCTTACAGGGTTGTGTTTATCAAACAGTGTTTTTGTGGGCTTCTGCTTGTCTACTTTTTCCCTGCAGCTCTATACTGAGAACCTATACTGCCTCCCTCTGGATAGGCTAACGATGTCAAAATATCTACATAAAGCCAAAATCGGAAGAGGTCATCAACGAATGATGTAATTAAAAATAGCAATTTATTCGGCAAATGTATAGAAACAGGAAGTAGATCAGTGATTATTTAGGGGTTGGAGAACTGGCAATAGGGGACTGATAGCCAAGAGGTACAGGGTTTCTTTTTGAGGTGACAAAAATGTTCTAATTTGATTATGGTGATGGTTGCACTACTTTGAGAATACAGTAAAAACAACTCAATTGTACAACTTAAATGGATGGATTGTATGGTATGAGAAATTCCAATAAAGCTGTTATCAAAAAAAAAAAAAAAAAAAAAGAAGTTGTAATTCCTGTCCCTAAACCAGCAG
The DNA here is from genome assembly GCF_964374135.1 of Grampus griseus. Classification (NCBI taxonomy): domain Eukaryota; kingdom Metazoa; phylum Chordata; class Mammalia; order Artiodactyla; family Delphinidae; genus Grampus; species Grampus griseus. The sequence continues at coordinate 68,580,715 of NC_139007.1, read as the reverse complement.
GTGAAGTTTCCACAGTACAGGTAGTACCCCCCAAACACTATGCTGGGTATGGAGCTGGGTATGGGGGAAAATCTGAAACGATCTAAATAATTAAAGTCTGCACCTATGGAAAAGAGGATAAAAATTAGGCTGAAAGAGAACACAGGAGATGAAAACACAATAATCCCAAAGCAGAGAGCAAAAACACCAACCCCAGAAAGGCAACAGGGCAACAGAATTTTACCCAGGAAAGAATCGAAGTATGTTAATTAACTGGCACTGATAAAATGTAAAGCTTGTATTTTGAAATATAATTAAAATGATAATAATATCTTAGAATATGGGCATGAAAATTCAGAATAAATGCATTTGAATTAATAGATAAACTGACCGGGAAGTCAATAATAGACTTTCATTCAAAAGCAAAAAAAAAAAAAAAAAAAAAAAGTTTCTGCATCTTTGGCCAAATTCTCTCATCTGAATCAGATCCACAGTGACAACTGCATAGCAGGCATCTCCTCCTGGATGTTACTCAGATGCCTCATTTCATCATAGTCAAAATGGAATTTACCATCACATCACACTCCGCACTAACTTGCACTGCTGCCCTGACTTCTTTCCCTATATTCCCAATGTCAGATTCTAACACCACCTGGCAATCTTCTTTGTTAGTACCCCTTCCCCCGCCCTTAGTCTACCCATACTATCAAGTCATTAGGTGTATTCCCCCTGTCACTGCCTCATTTCTAGTCATTATCACCTCTGACCAGATGGCTAGAGTATGCTAACGGACTGCTCGGCTGTCAGTCTTGCCCAGTTCAAACCCAATCTCCATAAAGCCGTTGGCTAGACTCCTATAAAATACAAATCCCCCTGCAACACTCCCTTGCTTAATATGCTTTAAGGACTTTTCCCCATTGTCACCAGGTTAAAATATGAAATACTTAGCAAGTCATACAAGATCCTCTATGATCTGGACCGCTCAGCTCTCCAGGAGCTTTTGTCTCCAAAAGATCAGGTTTTCTCTTGCCAATAGTCCTCTGCTGAGGAGAAAAATCTAACTGCCTTGCAGCAGGGCAGTGAAACATAAATCCGTAAATCCAAGCGATCATCCATTCTTACCAGAAATGGCATGTATCATAGCATACTCTCAGAAATTCATCTTCATCTTCCATTGTGCTTCCAAACTATGCTTTATCAAAATGTACCCAAATTCACCTTAAACCAAATACAGAATAAACTTCTTCACCTTCATGAAATATTACCACGGCCCTGCATCCAGCTGTGTTGAGACACAAAGCAAGTACAACCAGAGAACGTGTCGTGTAAGCAGCTCTACATACACCCCTTGCACACAGAGCACATACTTGCCAGGGTCCTTATTCCATCGTTCTTACGCACACATGTCTACCACCACCGCCATGCCACCAGAACATTTATTTTATAATTGCAGGTGCTTTTCCACATTCATTTTCTTCAACAAATATCTTTCCATTTCCAAATAACTTTTCATTTTAACTGTCCACTCACACAAAAGGAGAGTCATTAATACAAAAATCCAAAGGAAAATTAAAATTCTTTTGCCTCAGAAATACTCAGCAAATGGTACTAAGTCTCTAAAAATCATCTACCTATATGGTGCCCAAAACAAAGCCACGGATTTTTTTTTAACAAAGCGAAGAGAACGTTTTAAAATTAACAGCATGTAACAAAGGAGCAAGGGAGTGAAAAATCATGCGAGCTACCATGTGAAACATCCAAAACATAAACAAATGCATGTGTTTATCTTTAGATAGATTTTAATAGGCTCTTAATAAATGCCCTCTTTAATATTTCTTATGAGACAAAATGGATTATTTTAGCAACATTAAATTAGTTCTGAGAAGCATTTATCATTTGTGTTATAATGTATTTTAGTCAGCAACCTTTCTTTCTTGATGCTGGTTGCCATAAGACAAGTAATCCTGTGCTTAGTTATTTTTATTCAGAAAGATTTTAAACATCTCTATGTACATGTATTTCTTCCACAATTTGAATATTCATTAAATATTGAGAAGAGTTTTTTGGCTATGTAAGAATATATCCCAGAATAAAATGTATTGGAAGACATTATTAAACTCTAAAACAGGTCTGTTTTAGACCTGCTAAAACAAGGCTCATTTCAAGCCTCCTTTGCTCTTTGTCTAAAACTGTTACCTTCTCGAGTGCATAGCCTGGGTATGTTTTGAGTTTAACATCATTACATAAATTGAGTATCTGTGAGCATTAATAGGTCAGGCTTATCGTTGTTTAAGTCATAAAAAATAATATATTCTAGCACATACCCACATTTAGAACCCTCTATAGCCCTCTAAAAATGAGATGATAGCTAAATATTTTATCAATTAACATTTACGGTGACCTCATAAGACGCCAGAGGGTAAGAGAAAAAAGACAAAAAAGAGCAGATTTATCTTTGATACCTGCCTGCTCGCTCTCATTATCAAGTCACAAGTGCATTATGCAATGAATCAATGAATAAGAAATAAGAAGTAATGTATAAGTAAACATAGATTTTTGTTAAATTAATCTTGAGAATTCAACCATAAAACACCCTAATAGTCTTTATGCATGGGAATAAATTATTAATAAGTCTATTCCAAAAGGGTCTTTCTTTAAAATTCGTAACTTTTTAAGGATAATAATTTCAAACTTAAGAGAAAATTTGTAAGAATAATTCCAAGAAAGCTTCTGTACCCTTCAACCAGACCCACACACACATTTGTGAACATTCTGATGTTTCAAGGGAAAAGATTTCCTAAGAAAGGATTCAGAAAAGGTCATCATACTGAATTTCATAATGGTGAAGCTTTAGGGTCCAAGGGCAGTGGTCTGTATTTATTTAGAATTTCCACACAGAGCTCTGCGTAGGCAACAACATGGAATAATGCAATCTCTGCCCTTGAAGAACCATGTGATCAACTAGAGGAGGAGACAGGCATCAGATGACAATGGATCATGAGTTCACAAGCATATCAGAAATAATAACTGTCAAAATGCTGTGAGAATGGCACAGCATAAAGAAGTAACCAGATGTAAAACTGTGGTAAACAAGGAGTCTTCTCCATTGAAATAGGTTTAAAACCAAGTTCTAAGTGAGAAGGCCTGTGATGGGCAAGAGTAGGTTATTCTGCACAAAGAAAATGGGAAATTCAAGGGCACCGAAGCAGGTGTACTTGGGGACAGAAAAAAGATTCAGATATGCTTCATTAGATTCCTCAAATTTTTTTTTAAAGGAAAGATTTCGTGTTATCACATTTCATGTAGAAGAAAATGTGAACCTCAGACTGCATTCACAATCATAGCTATCAAGCTAAAGACACAGAAGTAACACCCTCAAGCCTAATATTCTTGGTTGTATACTAAGCCACAGAGCCTTTGCAGCTTTTATATTAAGTATTTATAATAAATGGAGAAAGAAATAACTTCCTGTTAAGAGGAAATGCCCTTATCGTTCAGGCTTCAATAAGGCTAACTGTAATAGGGCTTAAAATGACAGAAAAATACAATAGTTATGAGCCTGTAAGTCTAAATAAAAAACTATTACTCCCATAAAACAAGGTGTTTTTTTCCTCCATTATTAAGTAAAAGTACTTTACAGATCTTATTTCCAGAAACCAATTATTCATAGGGGAGCATGGATTTCATAGCAAAATAAGGCGACAACCTCACCTTTGAATGGTAATAAATTTTGCATGTAGATGGATCAAAAGAGCACAGCAAAAATTAAAATACAAGGCGCAGTTTCCCGTGCACTTGCCTGCATCTGCTGTGTGAGTTCCCTGGCCAGGACGGTGTCCTGAAGAGCATTCTCCCGCTGAGAGGCATCTGCAAGCACATTAACTGTGGTTTCTGCTTCTTGTATCCACTTTAGGAAGTTCTCCAGATCCCTGCGAGAGGCCTGCACTGTCCTCAGCTCACCCTCCAAGGCACTCTGTCTGTCAGCAATGCTGCAAGGAACAACACGACAGGCACGTCTCCGTTACTTACAGTGTGACAGTCCACATCATGCACGCCCTAAAGAAAAATTAACAGATGGCCTCCAAGCAACCTTTATTTATTTAAGTACCTAATGTAACTGGGAGATTTGTTTATATGTGTGTCTTGAATAATCCTTAATGGAGGGGTAATGTGAATTTTGAGAAGGAGAGGGAGAGAGATATAAATATTAACATAATCACATCCATATCATAAAATAACTATAACATTTTACAGTTCGTAATTGTATGCTGTTATTCCCCATACATTTTATTTCAGTACCTTAGTATCATTCCTGACACTCAAAAGGCAATATCAATAAATATTCATACAAGTGACTAAATGAATTCTAGGAAGACGTAAAATCTGAAGAAGTGTTTAAGATAATACAATCAAAGAATTTAAAGGACTTACTTCATATATTTTAAACACTTCAGATCAATGCAAACTGGTTCTTCAAGCTGATATAATAATATTATATTCGGAAGACACTGGACAATCAAGTTTTTATAAAGCTTTCATTAAATCTACATCAAAATTAAAGCATATAACTACCCTGGAGTTGCACGATTTAACAGACACACACACCTGTAAATCCAACCTTTCAAATTTCATGTATCTCAAAGCTCCATATAAAGAAAACAAACAACTTAATTTGCGAATGGGCACCAACAATTTCACTCCTAGGTATTTAAACCCAAGAGAACTAAAAACATATGTCCACACAAAAACTTATACAAAAATGTTTATAGCAGCATTATTTAGAAGAGCCAAACAGCAGAATCACCCCAAATATCCATCAATTGGGAGGGGAATTACTAAACAACATGTAGTATATTCACCCACGAAATATTACTCAGCCATAGAAAGGAATGAAGTACTGATACATGCTCAGCATGGATGGACCTTGAAAACATCACGCCAAGTGAAAGAAACCAGACACAAAAGGTGTGTGATTCCATTTATATGAACTACTTAAGAGAAGTAAATCCACAGAAGGAGAAAGTAGATTAGTTGCTGACTAGGACTGGAAGGTAGAGGGAAATGGGGATGGACTGCTAATGGGTGGTGGGTTTCTTTTCAGGGTGATAAACTGTTCTGAAATTAAGAGTATGGTAATGGCTGCACAACAGAGAAAATATACTAAAAACCATTAAGTTGTACACTTTCAAAGGGTGAATTTCATGGTATATGAACTGTTATCACAATTTAAAAATCAACACATGTAATATGATCTTATTTACATATTTTTTCTATCTGCCCATCCACTCATCCATCCATTTATCATCATCCATCCGTCTTTCTATCTGTATATACAGATAGAGGGGGAAATGTCTGGAACACTAACCTAATATTAAAATAGTTCCAGGTGCTGGGATGTGATGTGGTTTACTTTCCTATTTGTACTTTTCTGCATTCTTTGAATTTATAATAAACAAGTATCTTTTTTACATATCAATAAACACATTCCTTTTAAAAAATGGGTAAAAGATGTAAACAGACATATCATCATAGAACATGTATGGATAGCAAGAAGCACATGAAAAGCTACTCAACATCAGTAACTATCAGAAAAATGTAAATCCAATCCACAATGAGATATCACTACATATTAGCATGGCTTTAAGAAAATGACCAAACCAAGTGCTGATAAGAATGTAAAGTAATTGCAACTTTCATACACTGCAGGTAGGAGTGTAAAATGGTATGGCCATATTGAAAAACAGTTTGGCAGTTTTTTATAAAGTTAACCATGCACTTAAGATACAAGCCAGCAATCCTATTCCTAAGTATTTACCCAAGAGAAATGTCTACACAAAACCTGTACATATGTACATATGTCTACACAAAACCTGTACGCAAATGATCATAGCAGCTTTATTCATAATGGTCCAAAACTCATAATAACCCAAATGTCATCAACTAGTAAATAGATAAACTGGGGTACATGCATATAATGGAATACTACTGAGCAATAAAAATCCAAAAACTAATGATGGATACATCAACATGAATGGAACCTCAAATGCATTTTGCTAAGTGAAAGAAGCCAGACACAAAAGCTACATACTACGATCCCATTTATACGACATTCTGGAATGTCATCAACTTCAACTCAGCATTTACTTACTGAAAAACCGCCAACAGTGTTTGCCTGCCTACAGAACAAATTCAAATTGCTTCTGCTGGAACTCAATGTCCTCCATAATCTATCACTAACTTACTTTTCCAGCTTTACGCCCCTAGTTATTTTAAATAGTTCAGATCAAAGTGGTATGTTCATTTTTCTCTAGAATATTCTTAATACTATGTCTACATAATTTTATACCCACATAAAAAATGTCCTTCTGACAATCTTCACCTATCAAAGTCCTTCCAATCATTTAAGGGTTAAAGCTACCTCCTTCAGAACATCTCAGACCAATTAGGTTTCCTTGTCCTGAGTTCATAAAAGGTCAAAACTCTTCTTCATTCAGAAAGTCATGATATGTATCCTGGAAAAGCCCTTAGATTGTGATCTTTTTTCACCCTTAAATTTTACTTTATCTATATCATAGAGATTTCTTGTCTGTCTCCCTGTTCCAGAAACTCACTATGGGCAGAAGCAGTCTTTTGTATCTCCATATTCCTCAGAGTCTTTATTATAGCATTATGATAGTTTTATAGAATAATGAAAATCTTTTTACAATATGCCTTTAAAATTACCTCCCAAACTCCACTTTTCAAGAAGCTACTGACAGAAGTCCTCTACAATTCCTAGTTCGTAAATCCAGAAAGAAGACAATATAAAAAGCTGAAAAACAAGAAATCCAACAGGCTCTCATGCTAATGGTGAAAGGAGATCTCAGAAAAGAGGGCAATGCACCAAACTGGATCAGATGAGGGCTGTCTTCACCATTCCAGCTGTTATGTTTCTTGTTTTCATTTGACAAAATTAACAAAGGAGACACTCTGACAAAACAATAACTCAAAAGAGGACAAAAACAAACAAACTCCATGAGATCCTAGGAGGAAAGCACAGAAAATCCCCAGGATAATGGCTGTGCAGCAGGCCTGGAAAGCTGTCTCCAGAAGAAATGTCTACAAGAAAAAATCTTAGAAGTGATAGACTGCTTAATGTGATTGACCTTGTCAATCACTGACAGGCCACTGGAAAATGTGGGAAGAATTAGCAATAGGTGCAAAGAAAACTAAGCGTATAAAAACAAGGCAATTATTAATTTCAGGTAAAATAAACAGAGAAGAAGCAAAATCATAGTAAACTTTAGTGCCTGGCTATTAATGATGTTTAGACAGGCATAATAATGTCAACACTGAATATCTGCTTCTCTAAAAATTCAATGATAAGATGGTACAGCCACTATGGAAAACAATATGGCAGTTCCTCAAAAACATAAAAATAGAACTAACATGATCAAGCAAGGGGAAGAAAAAAGCTGCCACTAGGGAGAGGGACTGTAGTGAGTAGTGAGAGTACCACTATACTCTATTATAAATCTTACAGTATTTTAAATATTTTTGTAATCATGTTCATATATTTAATTTTTTATATTTAGAAGTTATCCACCAGAATTTGGGTGGTTGGTGGTGATGGTGTTTCATCTTCCACCTAACCCTGCCCATATTTTCAACTATTAAAATATCAACTGAAGAAAATATTAAGAATAGCCAGGGCTTCCCTGGTGGTGCAGTGGTTGAGAGTCCGCCTGCTGATGCAGGGGACAGGGGTTCGTGCCCCGGTCCGGGAAGATCCCACATGCCACGGAGCGGCTAGGCTCGTGAGCTATGGCCGCTGAGCCTGCGCGTCCGGAGCCTGTGCTCCGCAATGGGAGAGACCACAACAGTGAGAGGCCCGCGTACAGCAAAAAAAAAAAAAAAAAAACCCAAATAAAGATTGTGCCAAAAAAGTACTAGAATTAAAGGAGTATACAGGCACAATTAATCAACCATGAACAGACGATTCTAATTTTAAGAACACTCATCTAAAATTTAGTAATTATAAAATTTAGTAGACTATTCTTATTTTAAGAACACATATAACATTTAGTAATTATAAAATTTAGCAAAGTCAAACACATTCAGCTTACATAATCAATATCCTTTATTCTTAAGAATATTCACACGTACATAACAGGTTATGTGGCAAACAGCTAATGTAGAAACACATCATTATGAATTAGCTGTATTAAACCCTAAGAATGCCCAGACTAGGGAAAAGGATGCAAATGTCTAAGAACCTCATTGGTGAAGGCAGAGATTCCCTCTATTTGAGAGACACTTACTTACAAACTTAACAAGCATGAAGGAAGGACCAGGCTAGCAGGGGAGGTGGAAAGCCTAAAGTGGTGCTTCAGAGGAAAAGGGAGCTAAGAGGATCATGAGCGCTTGACCTTAGACATTGTTGGTTCCACTGGGTTGGATAATACCAGCAGCATATTTTGGTGACCAGTGGAACATTCTGAATCCAGAAGCTAGGGCATTTATTGTAAAACTGTCAAATCATCTACTAGTCATCAATGGGAAAACAGATTCTCCTTTAAAAGTATTCACTTTGCAGGAAGCTGCTAAAAAATAACTTTTAGACAATGGTTAAGAGATGTCTACTTTATTGGTTACTAAAGCAAAAGAATACAGGTTTTGGATCAAGGCAGACATGGCTCCACCACTGACTAGCTGTGAAACCTGGGGCAGTTGCCCACCTCCTCATGCATCATTTTCATCAGCCACTTGCCACACAAGGTTCTCCATGGTCTGAGTCTTGCTTACCTTTCCAAGTACCATCTCATTACTCCAAGCCTCATGCTACCTACAAAAACGAACCAATTACTAACCCTCAAAGTGGTCACTGTTTCACATCCAGAGCTTTACTTTTTATTTCTTTTACTTTAAATATCCTTCCTCACCCCTCCATCCCCCCACTAAACTTTTCCCTTTCCACCTGGTTAATTTCTACTTACCCTACAGAACTTGGTGCAGATACTTTCCAAACCTATAGTATCTCATTCCATAGCATCCCATAATTTCTCTTATGGTGCCTATTAGCAGGCCATTATTGCTGTAACAACAAATTACCACAAACATATTGGCTTATAACATTTTTCCCTAACCTTGTATATGAATTTGGTGAAATACTGGGAAAGTAATTTTATTTATAGGATGCAAATGTGCAATTTAATAATAAATGTCCTAGGGAATTTTTTAAAATTCACAAATATCTGGTGTCATAGTTTTTTTATCATGATCATAATCAACAACTAAAAATAATGAACATACTGAAAACTAAACTCTATTTACAGCAGTCTGAATTGTCTTCATGTTATTATAATAAATATACATTTTAAAATGTATAACCATAGTATTTATACTTATAATCTGATTTTTGAAATTAATATAATTTCATATGAAATCTGTAACAGAATCTAGCTAAAAGGTATCAGCTCTCCACATCACTCATTTTATTCTTTTTTTAAAAGGCTAGAGTATGGTATACTGGACATGACAAGACACTACAAGAATCTTTTATTTATTTTCAAGGAATTTCACATGATTTATCATAATACCGTAAGGCAAAAAAATCACTAAAATTAGATGCTCAGAAGTACGTACACACACTTTATGACACAGGCTAATAAGTTACTTTTAATGCCATTCATACGCTGCTCTCAGAAGGAAGCCACCTAATTTTACCACCTCTGCCGTTTACTAGCTGTATGCCTTGCGGTAAACCACTTCAAATCTCCAATTTTCTTTTTCCATCTTTAAAATAAAGAGCTTGGACTAGCTGAGTAAAGGGCCCGTGTCAGAATCTCTAGGGGTCCTTTTAAAACTACATATTCCATCATAGAGATTATAAGACCTACTGGAAGAGTTCCTCCATTCTCACTCCATCCCTAGCTTCAAATTCAGCTTCATTAAGAATCACTGCATGTAGGGACTTGCCTCGTGGTCCAGTGGGTAAGACTCTGCGCTCCCAATGCAGGGGGTCCAAGTTCAATCCCTGGCTGGGGAACTAGATCCCGCATCCATGCCGCAACTAAAGTCTGCATGCCGCAGCTAAGAAGTACACATGCCACAGTAAAGATCCTGCATGCCGCAGGATTTTAAGTTCAGGAAATTATGGCTACTAGACAAAGGCAGAGAAGATTTTTTTCTTTTAAATCTTGTAAAACCCACAAATCATAAAGAATAAAGATAGGCTGAAAACCTAAAAGAAGTTTTGAAGTTTAGAAGGATAATTTTAGCAAAACATTTTTTTTACTTCAAACAGAAGTAGCAGACTATATAATTCTTTAATGCAAGAAATGGTGCAGACTGAAAGTATAAATAACTTCTCACAAAAGATTTAAAGAATGTATGTGTGGCAGATTTATAATAGTTTACATTAAAGGGAACTTGGATTTTTTAAATGTAAACTCAGCTTTTAAAGAGATTTCTGTTATAAAAGCAACTATGATAGGCTACAAAATAGCTTATAGTCATTTTGTAGCATTACAAAACATGGCCACCCATATAACTGAATTTTTAAAATGTTATTTTAAATGTTAAATAATGCTTCATTTTTAAGCTACAAGATATAATATTGTTTAATCAAATGTGCATGTGCATATAATTGGTCAAAAGAGTGTCTGAACACAAGTAGATATGTCTTTTTTTTTTAAGACTTCAATGGAAAAGAGTGTCTTAGCAAACCCACAGATATGTGTTGCTAAATTTCGGTATACTTTAAAGGTGACGTTTACAGTTACATGAGATTTAAATATATTTACCTCTTCTAGAGTGGAAAATAGTAGCATCACTAGTTTGAGTGGCATGTAAAAAACTTACAATGAAACAATTCTTTAAGCTTCCCATTGAGTACCTTCACAAGGTAATTTGTCCTTTGGTGTATAAAGTTATCATTTAGCTAGGAAATATATTAAAGTACACTTTAATGCAGTGGATTTAATGAAGAATTAGTCACTGGAGATATCCCCAACCATCTATGGTACTTTGTGACCAGTCTCTGTTGCATAGAGATTGGGTCATCATCAGGCACTTAAAAATTCACTCCATGGAACTCAAGGAGACTGTTCTAAGCTGCTAATACCACACCACTTGGGAAGCTTAAGAGAGGTACCCGCAACCCCGCTATTCAAGTCAGAACTTGTGTGAGGATTTATCACACCACATCCTATTTCCCTTTTAACTAAGTCACTACCAGATATTTGGTCTTAGCCAACCAATACCGGACCATAACCCCAATACTGCTCCATACCTTTCCCAATCTACCCCCAAAACCCTTCTTCCATTAAGCCTGGAAACCTATTCTACGATTGGGAGATTCCTCAGATCCTTTTACCCTGTCTTAAGTGAAATTGGTTTCCCTAGTGCCATCAATTTGTCTGCAGACTTCTAACGAAGTCTTTTTCTTTTTTCTCTCAGACCCTATATGCCTCGTGATGCACAACTGTTGGAATGAGGGTCCGCCTCCTTCGAATTGCTACTTCCAAGCCGCTGTTCTCCCATCTTCCAGGCAAAATCCTACTCCTTCAAAGCAGAAGACATTTTCCATTATGCTCATATACTGACCTCCAGGTCCATGGTAACTGCACATAGGCTGCTCACTGCCTCAACAGGTAAGTGGAGTCTGAAATCCAACTCAAGATCTACTTGCCAAGCCATAGGCTCCAGTGAGGGACTGCACCTCCCAGGGAAAGGGACATGATAGACACCATTATGCACTAGTGCATCCCGGTCTCCACTACCTTACAAATACCTTCCTCTCCCCTGCTCCCTCTCCGTCTGACTTTTCATCTGCATTCTTTCTACTTGCCTCCGAGTAGATACACATTGCTAAAGAACACCACAACAGGGCTATCTTTCCTTTACATTATTATAATAAATCACAAATAGGCACCCATCACTGCCCAGCACTAAAGTTCCCCTAGGAAGCTCTCTGTCCCACCCACCTAGATTCTACAACTGATCCTCTTTCTTCAAACTTCTCTCAGTCACACTTCCAGCCTCACTGAGAGCACGCCTCATGGATCATAAAGAAAGCAGAAGTCATTGCACTGAGAATATGTCATCTTACCCCTACTAAGGCTCCAATCCACATGCATCTATACTCATCTTCTCACTGTCCTTCCTGTCATAATGGACAAAGCAGCCCAGCTCTTACCAAACTCAATTCTACAGATCTCACCTTATCAACAGAAGGACTTCTTTCCTCTTCCTTTGTCACCTCAGTCTGACATCACTCTACTAGATCATTCCCATGAGCATACACACATGCTTTATTTCTCATGTCCCATTTTAAAGAAAAGTCATTCACCTCTCTTTAACCTTCATTGCTTTCCAGGTACTACCTAATCTCTCTGCCTCTGTTTACAACAAACTTCTCTGGTGATCTTTCCACAAATCATTTCTATTTCCCCAACTTGATCTCATTCTCTACTTTCTACCCCATTACTCCCTTGAAATTGCTCTTTTCAAAATCACCAAAATCTCCAAAATGTGGAATTCCAGGAATGGTGTTGTGTCATCTTTTCGAATTTCTCAGCCTAATTAAACACAATGGATCATTCCCTCTTAGAAATATTATCCTCTCTCCATTCCCTCTTAAAAATATTTTCTTCCCTGTATTTCTGAACACCTGGATTTTGTTTCTACTTCATTCGAAGATTTTTCTGAGCCTTTTCTGTTCTCTTTTCCTTTTTTTGCTCCATCACCAAACCCTAGACTCTATGGACTCAATCCATCTCCTTCTTCTCCATCTTTATTCTTTTCCCAGTGATCTTATCCAGTCCCACAGATTTAACCTCCACTGTAGATGCTAAGAACTTCCCAATTCCTATCTGAGCTCTGGAATGTTTGAGTTCCAGATTCACATATCCAATTATCTATTTGACCTATACACTTGGATATCTAATAGGCATCTCAAATGAGCATGTCAACATCCAGTTCTTGAATTTTTTCTCCCAGAAACTCCCACTGCGTTTTCCAGTGAACGGTACTACCACTCATCCTTTCACAAAGTGCCATCTTAGATTGCTTCCACTCCCCCAAATTACATATCTAATCCATCAAACATCTTTTCTACTTCCGAAGTACATCTCAAAGCCATGACCTTCTTTCCATCATTGCTGGTACACAATATCCCAGGATACCCACCATCTCTCACCTGGACCACAATAATCACTTCTTTACTGGCTGTCCCAATTATTCTCTTACACCCCTAAAATATATTCTCCTCATAAGACTAAGCAAGATTCGATTGAATATTATAAATTAGATAGTGTCATCCCTTGCTTACTGATTCCAATAGCTTTCCATTGTACTTAATATCCAAACCCTTTCCCATGTCTTATAAAGTTCAGCATGATGTTGCCTCTGCCTCCCTCTTCTACCACTTCTTAAGCCCCCTTATTCATTTTATTTCAACCACATTCTATGCTGTTTCCTGCCTCATGACTTTTACCTTTGCTGTTGACCCTAGAATTTTTTTCAGATGGTTCTTCTTAACCTGAATCAGCTCAAATGCTGCCTTCTGCATTATGCTTTCTAAATTTAGCCAAGCTAAATAATTCCCTCTCTTACGTAGCACCTCTTTAGTTTCTTTTGCCTCCCAAATCATCATCTATAATTATGTATTATTTTCTTTTTACTACCTGGATCTTCCTATGAAAGGTAAGCTTCCTGGGGGGTAGGCACAGAGCACTGTTTATGGCTGAAGCTTCAGGGCTGATCACAGAGCTTGACAAAGATAAGGTTAAATAAATAAACATTTAATGAACTAACTCATGGGAAAAAAGAACAAATGAAAGCAAAGACAAAGGCTACAGGCACTGGTCCTTTAGGTTGTTTATTATGGAGTTAAATGCATTAAGAAAATAACTGCTTGCTTGAGCTTGTTATATACAAAATGAAAACATTAGTATTGTTAGGTTTGTACCACAAAGACATTATTGGTAAATTTTTTTCAAAGGCAATAAAACAGTAATTGAAATATTAAAACAATATAACAAAAAAGGAAAATAAAGAAGAGTATAATTTTTACACTTTTCTTCCTTACCAGTTTCCTTCCCAGCTCAGAAGGGAAAACTAAAAACGAAATGCTAGCAATGAAAATAAAAGAAACAGGTTGGAAAATAAAGGTAACATTCAGGGAAAGAAGCAAGCTTCGGAGAGGATAAATCAAATTGACTGACCCAAATCTCATACCAGCATACAGGCTCAAAGGATATGGCTACCAGTACTTTTCACCTAAGCGCATTAATTTGGGAGTGACAGCTGCTACAACACTCATTTTAAGAGTGCAAAGGATGGGCCAGGTTGATGTCAGGCCATAGGACACAATCCCCATATGAGTATCTCCACTGACCACAGTTCAAAGAAACTGGCCAAATCAAACAATGAATAAATGCTGAACAAGAACATTTCATTTTTATTAGTCAGCTGGGACAATAAACAATCACTGCTGAAAAAGTAATAACAGAAATAATGAAAGTTTCAAAATATACAATAAAAATAACTGGGAAAGCAATCAAAGGCAAATTCAAATTTTTGGAATGTAATGTTTTCAAAATAATCAAGGCCTTCACAAATTCAGTCTTTAGTATACACAGTATTTATATAACCCCTTGTAAACTACGTGCATTCCACATGTCCAGCAGGACGTTAATAACAAGTTAATGAACATTAATTAGAAAGACAGTGTCATTTCTAAAGAAGAAAGTTCCTTCACTAGATAAATCTGTATTTGTGGCTCTCACATGAAATAAACTTTAAAAAATACTACACCCTTTCTTTCCAGGACGGTTACACTTCTGCTTAGGCAGAAAACACTTAAATGCAATGTAAAATCAGCAACTGTGATGATTTTACTAACTGCTGTGGTCTGAACGTATCTGTCCTCCTCAAATTCCTATGTTGAAATCTTAATGCCCAATGCGATGGTATTAGGAGGTCGGTCGGCCTTTGGGAGATGATTAGGTCTTGAGGGCAAAGCCACCATGAATGAGGTTAATGACCTTATAAAAGAAGCCTGAGAAAGCTCTCTTATCCCTTCTGCCACATAGGGAAAGGAGAAGTCTGCTACCCGGAAAAGGGTCTTCACCCGACCATGCTGGCACCCTGATCTTGGACTTCCAGCCTCCAGAAATTTGAGAAGTACATTTCTGTAGTTTCTAAGCCACCCAGTCTGTGCAGTTTGTTACAGAAGACTGAACAGACTAAGACACTAACAAGAAAATTGCATTTTCTAAAAGTTTCATCTGGTAATAAACATTTAGAATATCTATACCGCACTCAGTAAATCAGATAACCATTTATTTTCTCATTAATGTAAATCGAGACTATTCAAAATGACTACAGGCAAACAACTGACGATGACTAAACCTTCCGCTAATTTAACCACCGACAGTACTGTACAACAGACCAAAGGGCAACGGACTTATAAGGAACACATAATATGACAGAGCAGATGACGATAATTTGGGGTAAGCTTTTGTTGAGCACATACCATGTATGAGGAACTTTTATACCTAATTCTTGACCCTAACAATAATCTTACCCATTAGATATGTTCTCTGCTTTACAACCAAGAAATTGAGATTCAGTGAGTTGAAATAACTTGGTCAAAGTTCACACAGATGGTAAGTGAATAAGCTGGGATGTTAATCAAGGATTGCCAGATACCACAGCCAGTGTGCTTTTCGTCCTGCCTGTACCAACCGAGAAATGCCTTAAAGCAGGCAGCAAAAGATGGCTTCCGGGGGATGGAGGGCAAAGAGAAAAATACATAACAATTAATGATCTATAGGATATTCCTTATAACATAAAGTTATATTGTCTCGTTTCCTTCATAATGTTTCAGCATAAATAACTATGTGTGTATATGTATGTGTGCAAGTATGTGTGTATGTGTACATACATACACATATACATGAACATACGCACTCCAGGGTTAAAATAACATTTCAGACCCACATGAGGCATCTACACTCTGAAAGTTACTATAAGCCCATTTCAATTATCGTTATCTCAATTTGCACTACAAAATTTGTTAACTGGCATTAAGAGATGTAAGGAAAAAATTTCACCAGCAAAAAGAATAGTGGTCAAGATATGTCAATTAGTTTAAAATGTTAGAGACAGACCTGTTGTTTACAGAATCCAAAATATCGGGAGCCAGTTATGTTTAAGAATTAATAATTTTTTGTACATTAGAAAACTATTATTATGAATGTATCTAAACGACATGTTAGACCCAACTACGCCCTGAGGGAGCAAACACATTAATATTTCTGCAGCTAGGAACAAGGCTATTCACACTAAGCGGGATAAATAAAGACCATAATAAATAGCCTCACGTCAATTCAAAGCTTTCTGTTATCAGTGAGCATTGGATTTCGGGTGGTAGATAAGGGATCGTGAATGGCCAAATGACATAGTCCAATTGCAATTCAGACAAAACATTTCCTTTGAATGCTGATATTAAATTTCATATATTATACCGCAATAACAGTGTTCCATGTGCAATATAATAACCCTTCACCCCTCCAGAATTTGGCTGACTACAATGTACATTCAGAACACAGCTGGGAGATGAGAGAAAAGCCATAGTGTAAAGGTGCTCCAGGGCCACTACAGCAGGCACAATGGCCATGTACTAGAGAGAATTACATATATTTGTAGCAGAGGCCCCCATATCTTTAATCAGATCTGGTTTCTAAACTCAACACAGATAAGAACCAGTAAGTAGAATCACAAAGGTCTGAGAGGTGGGTACTCAGAACCGTCATCAGCAATAGCTGAAGTTCTGACAGCAAAGAAGAAAAATAAAGCGATTTTTTAAGAAAGATAAAAGCCCAACTGCACAGTCAAAAAAGGCTTGGATTCCAATCTCAGCTCTGCCCGTAGGAGTTCTGTGATCTCCGGTATTCCTTAACTTCTCTCTACTTCAGTTTGTTCATCGATATAATGTTGATGAAAATTTTTCCTATCTCCTATGGGTATTCAGAGGATTAAATAAAATAATGCAAGTGAAGAGCTTAGCACAGAGCCCGACAATTAGGAGATGCCCAATAAAATTTATACACTAAAAACGAAGCACAAAATCTCACAAAGCACAGCAGCCTGAAAGTATTCACCACCAATTCTTCAGAGCGTGGAGAGCACTGTCATAATTTAATAAGGAAAAATATCATCTTGGCTCTGCCATGTACCTTTGAACGTGTCATTTAACTTGTCTGAGGGAGCATTAGAGTAAGCATTCTCGATGGAAGAAAGTATGGTTCTTGGTGGTGCAAGGTGGCGGAGGGGAGTGGGAAAGATCTACTCTTTTTACGTATAAAGCATAACTATAAAGTACAGAAACAGATACGCAGGATACCCACAGTATTAAAATGTCCTGTGGGCAAGTATCTGAAAAGGCTCCTTAGGCGAGGTGGATAATGTAAAAAAGGTTGAGAAACACTTGTTTAAATGAACTGTCAGGTCAGGTACAGCTCTTATAGTTCCTTAATTCTCTCTTCATAACAATAATGCCAAGAATTCAAAGAATGTTTAATATAGGTTCATGTATTTTGCTAAAGAAGGCAAGGAAAGATTTGTATATTTCAGGAAGATCTTCAATTAAACAGTTAGAAATTGTAAATATCATTGTGTTTAAAAGAGAAAATCCTGGCAATGCATAGAAAACCCAGCTATCACTATGATGGGATCCCGTGAGCCACAATTTTGTTGTATTTCCTCTGCTTTATAGATAATAACATACCTAAACCATATCTAAATATTAACATGTTTACTTATTTCCCCTAAAACGCAGAAAGAAAATAGAATAAAGACAATGACTTGTAACTACCATAAAACTGGAACACTGTGGTTGTCTTAGCTATCATAAATGAAAGATCACCCTGGAATATAATTCATCTTTAATTGCCTCTTCCATCTAATCTAACCACTGCTGTAGGCTGTCTTAAAATATTTACAAAGTAAAAGCAAAAAAAGAACTGGAGTTGCTAAATAAAGCTGGCCACACATTCCTAAGTGATCAATTTTTCTGGTATTGTTTACAATAAAAACAAAGTCATAATTCTTACAGTAGACGGAATTTGTGGAAACACACAGATAAAGTATGCTTAAGGACGATCTCTCTTAATGTTAAGGCTGGGTTTTTTAACTGAGATATAATTGACATACAACACTGTATTAGCCTTAGGTGTACAACAATGATTTGATATATGTATATATTGCAAAATGATTAGCACAGTAAATTTAGTTAACATCCATCACTACACATGGTTACACATTTTTCTTGTGATAACTTTTAAGATTTAGTGACTTTCAAATACACAATACAGTACTGTTAACTATAATCACCATGCTGTATCTTACATCCCCAGAAATTATCTTGTAACTAGAAATGTGTACTTTAAAGCTGTTTTTAATTCCTCCTCTTCCCTGCCTTAGTTTTGGGATTCTTACTATATCCAAATTACCTGTTACAACAAGAGAAAAGCAGTTGTACTAAAATGCTAGAAAGACCAGTATTATAACTATATTCTGCTTTAAACACTTTGAAGTTTTGTATTTGCTATCCTTGTCTTTATATTCTCCAGAATCCTAGGGATATGCAGCAACACATTCATGTTCACATACTGACTCATAATTCTTTTCTTTGAGTTTCCCCAAATTTACATTAGAGACTCTAACTAAAAATGACATTCTAAAAATGTACAAAATACCTCCATATCAAACCATTACTACATGCTTGTCCATACTTTATTAAAGTGTTCTGATATTATCCGTTTTATTCACTGCAAAATAAATGTGGTTTTGATATCAAGTTAGCTTTCAGGCAGTTGCATCTGAATATTCACGATGTGTGAAACCATAATTTCATTCAGACACAGGTATTCACGGTACTATGCAGGAAGCAAACAGTGTTTTACGGATGATGAATATAAATATGCAGTCTTAAAGGATGCTAACCATTGTTTACAGTGCCTCAAACTCTAGATGCTCAAGTGAAAGGAAAATTTCTCTTATAAACACGTATGCTATTTTAGACTGTTCCAAATATACTGACAAGATAGAGTAATGAAAAGAAAAGATAATAAGTTAGTTGAAGCCCAACATACACTTAGTATACTTCAGGAGCTAGTGTGGATCCATGTGTTCTCAGACAAAACCGAGGATGACCTGCCCAAATAGCACACTGCTTTAATTACCGTTAGGGATAACATTACCCTGCTGCCTCTGTAATACCTAAGTGTTCCTTACCATCAGAGTACTACAAAATGTACTCAAGAGGCATAAGAAAATCAGAACACATAAAATGATCACGGGCAAGGTTTAGACTCATTCAAGGAAAAATTCCATTGCAGAAATTCAAGTACCCAATGTATAAATATACACTCTGTACTAAGTGTGATAATACTAACTCAGTACAGCATGAAAATTTAAAAATAATAATAAAATATGTGACCTGTTCCACACGCTTCCATGAGAAAGCCAGAGCAATCAAATTCTCAGCTTGGGCTTCCCTGGTGGCGCAGTGGTTGAGACTCCGCCTGCCGATGCAGGGGACACAGGTTCATGCCCCGGTCTGGGAAGATGCCACATGCCGCGGAGCGGCTGGACCCGTGAGCCACGGCCGCTGGGCCTGCGCGTCCGGAGCCTGTGCTCCGCAACGGGAGAGGCTACAACAGTGAGAGGCCCACATACCGCAAAAAAAAAAAAAAATTATCAACTTGACAACATACATACATACAGCTGCCAGGGCCTTAGCATTACCTTTGTTTTAGATTGATCCATGATGTTTTTAAGTACTCCGTGGTTTCTTTCACATTCCTCGTGTCATCACTGCCATATTCCTCCAGCAGTTTCTGCAGGACATTATCGAATGCCATTACGATACCAGCACCGGGAGCCAGTTCTTGAAGCAACATCTAAGGTGTAATTTCAGATGTAATTGTTAGACCGGATCACTCAATAACAAGTATGACCAAAACACTGGTCCTTCCAGTAGGTTTTAATATGTTTTAGACACAGATATCAAAAGAAGGAAGCAAATTATAAAACAAACTCTTGCATGTAAGCTCAAACAAAAATAATTCTGGAAGTGTAAGTGATCAGGTACATAGCAGATAACATTAAAAGATTACTGTCTTTTCTCCTTTGATATGTTTTACTTCCTCAAACCAGTTGTCTTCTTTCATTCCTACTGCTATATCTGATCCTTAGAGGAATATGTATCTTATAGGAATGAGCTTACTATAGAGTTAGTTCCTCTATATGTGCTTGAAGATATGGAAAGGGCAACAACATGGAAGTCTTCTTGTCCCTGGATCACTGTGTATCACTGTTTACAAAGTTAACTGCTTGGCTGGATCCAGTAGCTAAGCAAGGTTTACTGAGAGTTGCTTGAATAAACTAAATTGATGCTGTATGTCCATAGGCATTGGTTCCTTGATAAATTTTTTTCCACCTCTGAGAGCTCTTGTATCAAGATACTCCCCATGAAATCTGAATGACAAATGAATGTTCTTAAAATGATTTTTGTAGCAACTAGCAGAAAAATCCACCCTAAAGTTCCAGAATAGAACTATACTGCTGATTAGAAAAGAATATTCTTTTTTGAATTATGGTTTTCTCCAGGTATATGCCCAGTAATGGGATTGCTGGGTCATATGGTAGCTCTATTTTTAGTTTTTTAAGGAACCTCCATACTGTTCTCCATAGTGGTTGTTATCAATTTACATTCCCACCAACAGTGCAGGAGGGTTCCCTTTTCACCACACCCTTTCCAGCATTTGTTTCTAGATTTTTTGATAATGGCCATTCTGACCCGTGTGAGGTGATACCTCAGATGAATGGATAAAGAAAATGTGACACATATATACAATGGAATATTACTCAGCCATAGAAAGAAATGAGATTGAGTTATTTGTAGTGAGGTGGATGGACCTAGAGTCTGTCATACAGAGTGAAGTAAGTCAGAAAGAGAAAAACAAATACCGTATGCTAATGCATACATATGAAATCTAAAAAAAAAGGTACAGGGCTTCCCTGGTGGCGCAGTGGTTAAGATTCCGCCTGCCAATGCAGGAGACATGGGTTCGAGCCCTGGTCCGGGAAGATCCAACATGCTACGGAGCAACTAAGCCGGTGCGCCACAACTACTGAGCCTGCGCTCTAGAGCCCTTGAGCCACAACTACTGAAGCCCGTGCGCCTAGAGCCCGTGCTCTGCAACAAGAGAAGCCACCGCAATGAGAAGCCCACACACCGCAATGAAGAGTAGCCCCCGCTCACCGCAACTAGAGAAAGCACGCGCGCAGCAACGAAGACCCAACGCAGCCCAAAGTTAATTAATTAATTATTTTTAAAAAATGGTACTGATGAACCTAGTGGCAGGGCAGGAATAAAGACGCAGACATAGAGAATGGACTTGAGGACACGGAGGGGGAGGGGGAAGCTGGGGTGAAGTAAGAGTAGCATCGACATGTATACACTACCAAGTGTAAAATAGACAGCTAGTGGGAAGCAGCCGCATAGCACAGGGAGATCAGCTCGGCGCTTTGCGATGACCTAGAGGGGTGGGATAGGGAGGGTGTGAGGGAGGCTCAAGAGGGAGGGGATATGGGGATATATGTATACATATAGCTGATTCACTTTGTTATAGAGCAGAAACTAACACAGTATGGGGAAGCAATTATACTCCAATTAGGATGTATTAAAAAAAAAAGAAAAGAATATTCTGAATATGATGATTGAAACACTGATACCACTTTTAACTGTATTCCTCTGGTTAAGTGTCCAGGAGCTTTGCTGATTATTACTTTTGAGTCTTTTGGTGAAGACAATTCAGCAGACAGCATAAACACAGAGAATGATCCAGGAAACCAGGATACCTGGCCACTTGCTTTTTAAGTTGTGACCATGGAAAGCCTACATGTCTGAAGAATAAAAACATACTCTCATGTCTGAGATTTTTCCCATACATCCTTTATTATATTCTTCACAAGCGTACACTTTCATTTAGGCTATCTGAAGGGTAAATAAATGTTACACAAAAGTATAACCTAACAGCCATAACCTCCAACTCAAGAATATTTTCTATGACTGTAGAGATTTAAAATAGCACTTTAAAAATACCATAAGTGTTCAATATCATCAACTCTATAATCCAACTAATCACAAAAAAGGTACCTGCTATGATGATATTGATAAAACGGTTTGGTTATAAAGGTATTAGAAGAAACTAAACTTACTTAATACTTGATTTGTTCACTACAGTAGCCCTCAAATGAAAGTCTCAGGAGATTTCATAAATAAAAAAATACCTTCAGGGTAGATATGGAAGGGAACAAAAGGAGGGTTCCTGGGATCCTGAAAATGTTTTCTTTCTAGATGCTGGCTCATGGGTAAGTTCCATTTGCAAAGAGTCAGTGAGCTATAAATCTAGGATACACGTACATTTCTATTTGTTATGCCTCCAGAAATTTTTCAAAAACCTTCCTGGTCAAATTCTTTATATAAATTTCAGTGTACATTCTAAGCCCTTGGGAAAACATTATGACATGGGTCCTAAAAATTACAGTTAGCAACAGAACAAAAAAAGCACATCCCACAAATTGATAATGCCAGAAAGTATCTAATGAGTCTTACTTGATTATCAGAAATTTGTTTGATAAGTGGATCCCTTCGAGCTTGTTGAAGAATATAGAGGCGAGCCTCATACTTTCTCATGAGCTCCTCCGTCTCTTCCCTGTGGTCATCCCACTGAAGGCTGTCAATAATCATGTCCTCCAGCTGCTGCTGTCTTAACTCCACACCATGCTGGGTGCTATCCCACTGGTTCTTGACCTTTTCCACTGGAGGAGGCATTATATATATTTTTAAAAATCCCAGAAAGTAACTATCAGGAAAGGGAAAAAATACCTGATACCAAATTCATCACAATAAGGTTATATATAGAAAAGAGAAAGGAGGCAAAATGGTACATACATTTTAAAGGAATTTTATTATGTCTGCCACACTGTATGACTGATACATTTCTGAAACCATCCTTGAAGAAAAAATCTTGAATTAAACTCTATTTTAAATGCATTAAAATATCTCACAATAAAGATACTGACTATTATAAACTGACAAACTAAAAATTATAAAGAAAATAAATTCCTACCTAATTTATATTTACAGAACCTGGTTTGAAGAAGGCAGATTTTAACAGTACATTATGATAGAACTTTATGACCAAAGATATAGTCATTTGTCATCCTCTAAGGAAGTATTGATTTTAAAAGAAAATAAAATACTTAAGAATACTTTTCACATTTGTTTTACTATAGCATGAAACCTCTCTAAAAGGAAGTGTTTTTATATATTCAAGAGAAGTGCTAAAAGTAAATTAAATTCAAGTTCTAGGTACCCAGCAGTTTTTTATTATAAAAAAATCCATATTGGCTCTTTTCCTCTCTCTTTTTTATTGTTTCTATTTCTCTTTCTTTCATTCTCTCTTTCTGTCTCTTTCTCTTTTCCTTTTCTCTCCCCTACTTTCTTTCCTCTTGTATTTTTAACATGTGTCAAGGAAAAAGAAATCTAAGGAAACTTAAACTTTTGATTAATTACTTCAGGGGCAATTCATGATATGAAATGAAGTACTAGTAAGCAATAACTTTAAATATCTTCAACAACCCATTCATAATAAGTAGGTAGAAAGTTAGAAACAAATTTCTAGAAGATGCCTTGTATGCCAGAAAGACTGAAGGGCTATAGTTAAGTACCAGGCCAAGAAGAACTTAACTAAAAAATAACATTGCAGGGCTTCCCTGGTGGCACAGTGGTTGAGAGTCCGCCTTCTGATGCAGGGGACGCGGGTTCGTGCCCCGGTCCGGGAGGATCCCACATGCCGCAGACCGGTTGGGCCCGTGAGCCATGGCCGCTGAGCCTGCGCGTCCGGAGCCTGTGCTCCGCAACGGGAGAGGCCACAGCAGTGAGAGGCCCGTGTACCGCAAAAACAAAAAAAACATTGCAGCTAGGTCATAATGAGACCTTTCGGTAAAATTCTTCAAACAATACTGGGTTATAGTAAACCATAAGAGCTATCAGTTTAAGACTGTTCAGAAAAATGTAAATTATACTTATGTATAGTAATTCTAAAAAATTGTTCAGTGAGATTATTTTATGCTGTCTTATCCAACAGTTTAAATAAATTGCTTACGTTTTAACTTAGGGAGAGGGAAAATTTATTGTAATGGTTTACTTGTCAGTTACAAAGTTACATAAAGTACTATAACTAACAGAATCCTTTAATACTGAACAAATAAAACTAAAGATATCAAGTGACAGCAAGTATCAGAGGTTTACCATAAAAGATAAGCAAATTATCCTATTCATTGGAAATAAGTGCAAAAAGCAAGTTACTATTGGTAGTACCCTCTGGCTGAGGGTGGTTTTTCATATAATGAATAATGATATGGACCATGGAGCCTCTATACCAGAAAAAATTGAGAGAAAAAAAAAAGAGGGAGTTAAATTGAAAAAGGAAGATATTCGGGAGAAGAAAACCTTAAAGCAAACTTTGGACAGAGAGGAGGGGTGGAGGAAAAAACAAAAGATGATAGAAAAAGCAAAGTGGAGAAGCCTTTGTAAATAGTTTGGTGTCACCAAAGCTGAGAAGCTCCTTTGCCATGTGATGGGAAACAGGGTCACTCCAAAGTTCGATAGGCAGAAGCAATCCACCAGTTAATAAAAAAATAAAAATTAAATAAAAATTTACAAAACGGGGGAAAGAAAGAAAATGGCTTACTTAGTAAAAATAAACCAATATTGTGACACACTAAAAGTTCTCTGCTAACTCATCTCTTATAATAACCTTGTTGCTGCAACATTTATTTTGAAATCAAAACAGTTTTTTTTTTTTTTTTTTTTTCGCGGTACGCGGGCCTCTCACTGTTGTGGCCTCTCCCGTTGCGGAGCACAGGCTCCGGACGCGCAGGCTCAGCGGCCATGGCTCACGGGCCTAGCCGCTCCGCGGCATGTGGGATCTTCCCGGACCGGGGCACGAACCTGTGTCCCCTGCATCGGCAGGCGGACTCTCAACCACTGCGCCACCAGGGAAGCCCCAAAACAGTTTTTATAGGGGGAATAGTTGACTTTCCTTCAGAAATATTAGACTAGGTAATAAAATACCTTCCAGTTTATATTCTGCCACAAATAAATATTTATTAAGGAACTAATTGGTACTGGGCCCTAGGGGAGGCCTCAGGGCCAAAAAGGGGAGTATTTACAGTCTATGGAGGGGAGAGAGAATTAACTGTGAGATCTACAACGAAATTATGGGGGAAAAGGTCACAGCAGGAACTAAAGACAGAAAATATAGTTCACCAGAGACTAAAAGAGGGTGGGGAGACTTCACAAAGGAGGTGATATTTTAGCTGCTTAGTAGAATTTCACCTGGGGAGAGGCCAAGAAGAAAAAAATGTGAATAAAGGTAAGGAGACTAAGAAATGTCAGGGCATTTTAAAGAATATATACAATACAGAACAGTTACAGACAGTGCTGAGGGCTAAAGAGAGAAAGGGAGTGATGAAAGCAGACAGTGATTGCCCCTATGTGTCATTCTTGAGAATTTTGACTTTGTTTGGTATGTCATACAGATTTAACGGATGCTTTTAAGCCAGCAAGCAAATTTGAAACAGGGAACTTTGTTGTTGCTGTTTTGTATTTACTTTTTGTTTTGTTTTACTTTGTATTTAACTAAAGTATTCCCAACTTCGTGCCAGGCACACAGGTGTATAGTAACTGCTCAATGAATATTTTTGGAATGACTTTTGAGAAGATGAGTTAAGAGACACAGTAAGATTTGGTTTCAGTGAATATAACAGAAGAATTGATTTGCATTCCTATGGGTTTCTCTAACTTTTGTTTTTTTTCGTTCCTTTAAAAGAAATTCTAACTTAAAAGAAAAAAGCTTCAATGTATCAGTAATTACTTAAAAGTAATGATATTAATACTTTAAGGAATTCATAAGGGAATTATGACAATGTTCCCAAAAAATAAAAAACAAGGGAAAGCTATTTTATTAATAGAGTATCAAATATCAAATTATCAAATAATATTAATTTCTGGTTGAATAATCTTCAAAAATGTATGTGTGTGTGGGTATGTGTTACCATTTTCAGGGAAGGTGAATGATGATATATAATTTTTTTAAAAACCTACATTTTTCTGTGATTGCTGTTCTCACATCTGAACTGGAAGCTTTATTTTTCAAATTCTGTGCCAATGTAAAAACGTAATCAAGCTGAGGATGGCGCTGTTCTAAGTCAGCCTTTGTGATCTGTTAAGACAAAATGATTGTTAAAATAGATTAATAAGCCATATGATAAAATAGTAACAAAGCAAAATTGGTGTGTTGACATCAAACTTGTTGTTTTCCTCCTATAAGAGACAGTGATGCATCAGTGATGTAGTGGAGAAAGTGCAGGAATTGAAGTCAGAGGTCCTAGGTTCAAGTCTCAGCTCTCCCACTTATCGCCTGGATCACCAGGCAAGGCACTTTACCTCTCTGTGTTTTTATTTTCACAAAAAGAAACAATAAAATGCCTGCAGTTCAGCTATATCAACTCTGAGGAAATTAAACGAAGAAAATCTCTTTGAAAACTAATAAGTGCTTTCAAAACATCAGTAGTGATTTCTGCAGCTGATGCTTTGCATATCTGTCCTACATCAGATATGAACATAAATTAATGGCATCTACAGGGATGGAGGTAAAGTATTAGAAAAATCCTAACTGGAATAACTGCAAATTAAATAATCTTAGACATGAAAAACTGCCGCTCTAGAAAGTTTGTGTCTCTTAGTACTAATAAATATGGGAGAAAAGTTAGCAATATCAGAAAAATGGTGTGTTTTAAGTATAGAACTAATAGCCTTAAAGATTAGAAAACACAATTTCCAAAGATTCTCTCCCAGCTCTTCCTCTGTGAATTCACGAATTTTTCAGATTCACAACTTCTAATCCTGAATCGCAAAGAGACAGTTCAATGAATGCTGATCATTTCCTTCTAAGTGGCAAAAGGGCCTCTCAACACAACATATTTGAAACTACATCAATCAAACCCTCATCCACATTCCATTTCTTCTGTTCCTGATTTCTGCTAATTGCAATAGCATCATCTCAGCCCCTCAGCAAAGGCTTTTCTCCTTGTTTTAAGCGTCTCTTGCACAGTTCCCAGTCTTCTTACTCAAGCAGAGCATTGTTATCATCCGTCTCCAGCCACAATTTAAAAAAGAAAAAGGGAAAAACAAGATGCCTGGCAACTGCTTACAGACTAAACGTCCAAAGAGTTTTGCGTGGTCTACAAGCTCCTTCACAATGTGAACTTGAGCTGCCTTTGCTCTCTTACTTCCTACTACACCTCTTTCCTGCACAATTCTTGACCCAATATCCTTCATGCTCACCACCTCATGTCTTTATTCACCCTGGTCCCTATACCAGGAATGCCATTTATTTTGTCTCTAAATGTCAAAATCCCATGCAGTCTGCCTTCGTTCACTGTGGATGTAATCCCCTTCCTCATTCTGGCTCCCCCTTACAGGTGGCGTGTACCTGTCCCGCAGCTTTTAGTAGACTGTGCCTGGCCACACATGTTTTTAATATGGGAATAAAACTGATACCTACCTCACAAGATTATTAAAGTGAATGAAATAATACATGTAAAATACTCAGAAAAATACCTAGCATACATTAAGCACTTAATAAGAGTTTAGCAAGAGCTGTTATTATTTCATGGTTCATTCCCAGTTTCTATCTGGTATATTCTTTTCAATATCCTTAGACAGCACACAGCCCAGTACCAAAAACACACTGAATGTGGAAAAAAGAACTTTACAAATTGATATTAGATGGCATATGTATAGAAATAAAACTATAGTCAGGAGATTCTCACTTAACGATGTCAGCAATTAAACAAATAAGCTCATTATGAAATATAAGTTGAAAAGGCGCTTCAACAAATTATTCTCCATGACACTAGGCATTAAATGTAACACCAGTTTACATTTACAGTGATGTGGCTGGATTTATGATACCAGCTTTAGATCATAAAAATACAGTGACTCTACAGCTCACATTGTTAAACCTGTTCTTACAAAAACAGCACAAATGCAAGAAAAGCTTTACTCATCAGAGCTAGCCCAGGATGGCTGTTTGACAGGTCAAGAATTTTTTAAAGCTCATTCTCCCAGAGTTTAAGATAAACAAAAGTGATCCAAACAGATCTTGGTGTTTCCATGACAAGCCTTTACACTAGGTACCTACTTTCATTCGGGAGATTGTCTTATTGATCTCTTCTACATCCCCGACAGTGACAATGTTGGACTTCAGCATCTGGTCGATCAACACCAGCCAGTCGGCCAGTTCTGTTATCGTTTTATCCAGATCAGCAGGAACTGAAATTTCTGAAGTACGAGGAGACTGAACAGGAATATCTGATGCAGATGATGCTAGCACCACCTTTTGGACACTGGGATGAGCTGAAATAAAAAACGTAGCAAAGTATCAATAACACAGCAGGATAATCTGACTGTGGTGATGTAATGGTGACATGTATGTGTATTTATGTAAAATTTAGTTTAAGTAAAACAACTGAAAGAGGTTTTTATTTTATTTTTTTTTTTGCGGTACGCGGGCCTCTCACCGCTGCAGCCTCTCCCGTTGCGGAGCACAGGCTCCGGACACGCAGGCCCAGTGGCCATGGCTCACGGGCCCAGCCGCTCCGCGGCACGAGGGATCCTCCCGGACCGGGGCACGAACCCGTGTCCCCTGCATCGGCAGGTGGACTCTCAACCACCAGGTGGACTCAATGCACCACCAGGGAAGCCCGGTTTTTATTTTTTAATACTGACATGGCAATGGCAATGGCATTTCCTGAATTATCTATATGTTTTTGGTTGTTTTTGTTTGCCATAATGGCAATTAAACACACCATCTCACCATATTCTAGGGCAGCAATAACTCAAAAGTAACTAATGCTGATATCAAGAGAAAATAAAATAAAAACTACATCAACCATGAGAAAATTAGGAATGTTATTTTATTTTGTCAAGATGTTTTTGCTTTAATTGTAAAGCCATCTTATTTGTAATTTTCTGTTCTTTTTCACTTCCCTTTACAACATGAGCATTTGTCCCTTTTAATAAACATCACTGTGAATACCTATGTAACAATCTATGTATATAGTCTCTAACTTTTAGTTACCTCTTTTCCTACAGCTGGATACTTAGACTACTCCTGAACTTTTTTACTTTAAAAAAGAGCTTTCATATATGGTCAACTAATATTTGACAAGAATATACAATGGAGAAAAGATAGTCTTTTCAGTAAATGGTGCTAAGATAATTGAACATTCACACATGAAACAGTAAATTTGGACCCATGTCTTACACCACTCGCAAAAAACTAACTCAAAATGGATTAAAGACTTAAATGTAAGACCCGAGACCATGAAACTCCTAGAGGAAAACAGGAATAAAGCTCCTTGACCTGGGTCATGGTGTTGACTCTTTGAATATGCAACAAAATCAAAACTGAACAAGTGGGACTACATCAAACTAAAAAGCTGCTACACAGCAAAAGAAGCCATCAACACAACAAAGTGAAAAGACAACCTACACAGAATGGGGGAAAAAATATGTGTAAACCGTATATCTGATAAGGGGTTAGTATTGAAATGCATACATATAATTCAGACATAAGAAATGAGAAAATCCTACCATTTTAGACACCATGGATGGACCTTGAAGGCATTATGCTAAGTAAAGTAAGTCAGACAGAGAAAGACAAATACGTATGATCTCATATATGGTATCTAAAAAGAAAAAAAATTCATAGGAAAAGAGGTCAATCAGACCTGTGGTTACCAGAGGTGAAGGGTGGGGGGAGAGGAAATTGGAGAAAGGTGGTCAAAAGGTACGAACTTCCAGTTACAAGATAAACAAGTACCAAGGATGTAATGTACAACATGAAGACTATAGTTACCACTGCTGTATGATATATAGGACAGTTGTTGAGAGTAAATCCTATGAGTTCTCATCATAAGAAGAATTTTTTTTTCCTTTTATCTTTTTTTAACTTTATCTATATGAGAAGATGATCCATTTATGGTAATCACTTCCCAATACATGTAAATCAAACCATCATGCTGTTTGCCTTAAACTTATACAGTGATGTATGTCAATTATTTCTCAATAAAACTGGAAAAAAACTGGGTGTAAAGAAGCATAGAACTTAACACAGGTGCAGCTACAGCCATCTGTCAAGGATATTTAAATTCCTATCACAACACTGCATCAGAGAACATAAAGAATAATATTAAGGAAATTCAACAAAAGTGTTTTTGCTCTTAGGCTTTGCCTACTTATCATCTTCTAAATGAGGTCTCTTGATATTCTTTTTAAAATTTCAATATCCTCTCAGCACACCTGATTTCCTCATGTGCTCCACAGCCAACCTCAGTGGTACAGTCTCTCTTACACTTCCTCTATTTTTCTTCCAATATAGATGTATTTCACTTATTTATTACGTGTATTTACTGATGAATCCCTGACACCTAGAACTACACCTGGCACATAGTAGGTGCTCAATAAATATTTGTTGAATTAAAAAAAAAACTTGCAAAAAAAAACTCAACAAAAACCAGAAAAAAAAAGATCTTGCAAGAAGTATCTTTTTGTATATTCTTTACAGTTCTGATTGCCACCTTCGTAGAAATTTCCCAAAACAGAATTACTAGGTTAAAAAATATGAAAAAATTTAATGTATCTACTACTGATTGCCAAATTGTTTTCCTTAAAAGTTGGAAATTTAGACTTCCGGCAGTGTGTGGAACTTATGAGCATCCTGCATCCACACAAAATTCTATCTCTACGGATAAACACACATCTTTCACCATTGCTTCATTTCACGTCCTTTTGGTTACCAGTGAGGATAAATATTCTTCATGTTTGGTAATCAAATATGGTATAATTTATAACTGTATGTGTTCTTTACCTGCTTCCTTATCAATTTGGATGAACTCCTTATGCAAGAAAGATAAACCCCGTCACATTGCTGAAAACAATCTTTCTATTTTAGGATTTAATTTGTTTTCTTTTTATCATATAGATGTTAACGAAGTTCAGTTGAGCAAATCCATACATCTGTCTTGGGGGACTGTTTTCTCAGAAATTACTCTTGTCTTCTCCAAAGATTTGATATATATTTTCTCTATATTTTTTGTTTGTATGTTTTTGTCTTATTTTGAACAGTGGGAGACTGGTAATTGTTTTTCTTTAGTTTTTATACAAGAGGTGGTTGAATTCATTATTAGATCTATCTAGACCCACTTTAGCATAAGGTATATTAAATGAGGTTTAAATAATTTTCTAAAAAATGTAGTCAATCTGTAAATTCAGCACAATATAAAAAAAAAATCCTAACAGGTTTGTGTGTAACTTGACCAAATTATACAGTCAAATTTTGATTTTAAAATTAACACAGGAAAGAAAAGGGCCAAGAACAGTCAAAACATTTTATTTTTGATAGAGGGTCATGCCTTACCAGATATTTAGTTGTATTACTCAGCTAATGATGAATGATTAACCTCATGTATTACAGACCCAGACATTCAAACAGACCACTAGAAGAGAACAGCCACAGTGCGTAGGTGGCAGAGAAGCCTGACCTTGGCAGAGACTACATTATAGATCAACGAGGAGGAATTTACTGGTCAATAAATGATGCTGAGAAAAGTGGTGACCCATGGCTGCAGCGGGAAGATGATGGGACAGATTTTGACCTCACATGCACCTTAGGAAAATTAATTTTCAGTGGAATTAAGAACCTGCATATGAAAACTAAAATTGTAAAATATAGAAGAATATCTTTATGACTTCAGAGCAATAGAGGATTTCTAAAATAAAGCACAAAAAGGAAAGCTATTAATAGATTATTAATGTTTAAGAATTCTGAAAATAGTACCACAAATAAAAATTTTAAAAGTCACAGATTAGGGAGAAGGTATTTGCAATGCACATTCCAGACAAGGAATTAGTAACAAAGTAGTTTTTTCAAACTCAAAAAAAACCATCAACCAGGCTTCCCTGGTGGCGCAGTGGTTGAGAATTTGCCTGCCAATGCAGGGGACATGGGTTCGAGCCCTGGTCTGGGAAGATCCCACATGCCACGGAGCAACTAGGCCCGTGAGCCACAACTACTGAGCCTGCGCGTCTGGAGCCTGTGCCCTGCAACAAGAGAAGCCGCGACAGTGAAAGGCCCGAGCACCGCGATGAAGAGTGGCCCACCCCTGCCGCAACTAGAGAGAGCCCTTGCACAGAAACGAAGACCCATCCCTGGTGGCGCAGTGGTTGGGAGTCCGCCTGCCGATGCAGGGGACACGGGTTCGTGCCCCGGTCCAGGAAGATCCCACATGCCGCAGAGCGGCTGGGCCCGTGAGCCATGGCCGCTGAGCCTGCGCGTCTGGAGCCTGTGCCCCGCAACGGGAGAGGCCACAACAGTGAGAGGCCCGCGTATCGCAAAAAGAAGAAGACCCAACACAGCCAAAACTAAATAAATAAATAAAAAGCAGTTTCTTTAAAAAAAAAAAAAAATCAACCAACAATCCACAGAAGAGGAAATAAGAAAGACAATAAACATATTTTTAAAAGGCTCAAGCACACAGGTAATTGAGGAAACGCAAATTAAAATGAAGTGTCCTATCTCCACAGGTCACAGTTTCCAAATGTGATGTCTGGGGAGCTCTGGGTCCCTAGAGACCCTTCCAAAGGGTGTGGATGCCAAAACTACGATCATCATCATAATAAGTTATTTGCCTCTTCCTGCTCATTCTTTCTCAAATGTAGAGTGGCGTTTTACTCAAGGCTACATGGCATATGATATCACAATAGAGCAAATGAAGAAGCAGATACAAGAATCCAGGTGTCTTCTCTTATGGCAGAAATTTAAAGATTTTCAAAAATGTAATGTCATATCACTTTTCTAATTTTTTTTTGTTTTGGAAAATATACTTTCTTATGTTAATATCTTATAAAATATATTTTATTAACAGAATGTTTTTATTATTGTTATTTTAACAAGTTAACAAATAACTTTTGAAATTTCTCGGTTTTACTTTCTAATTAGGTAAATATTGATAGACATAACTCACACACACAAAAGGTCTTTGGGGGTAATCAATAATTTTAAAAAGCATACAGCGGTCCTGGGAATAAAATGTTGGCGCGCTGGAAACAACGTAGAACAACAAGAAGCCTCACATTCAGCTGGTGGAAGGGTAACCTGGAACAACTAGTCTAGGCAGCAGCTAGCAAAGCAAAGTTGCCCGTATTCACCACGATCACCCCAGGGATTCACCACCACATACCCTAGAGAACAGCTCATACATCATTCTGCCCAATCCTCACTGTCACTTTTTGTGCTTTTAAAACATTGAAAACAACCTACATATTCATTCACTGTTTCATCAAATATCTATTAAGAACCTACAATGTGCAAGGCACTTGACTAGATGCTACAGGTATGGGAATGTGTAAGACAAAGGCCTTGACCTCGCAGAGTTTGCATTCTGGTGGGCGTGAATGGATATACGCCACGAAGTAAAACCAATGCAAGAAGTTGGAGAGAAACAGCATGTATCTTGGAGAGAGACAGAATGTATCTGACATAGCGTGGTCAGGTCAAGAAAGGCCCATCTAAAAAGGGAATATTTGAGAAGAGAACAAACGAAGTGAGTGTGTGAAACATGCAATATCTGAGGGAAGGACATTTGGGTAAGAAAGAAAGAAGAAACAGCAAGCACAAAGACCATAAATGGAAATGTTCTTGGCATGTTAGAAACAGCAAGAAGACCAGTGTGTTTGAGGCAGAATGAACAAAGGAAAAAGTGATAAGAAATGGGATTACAGAGACAGGGAGCAGACAGATCATACACGGTCTTCTGGACCATGGTAAGACTGTAGAACTCACTTGTGTATGATGGAAGTGATTAAAAGATTGAAATCAAAAGAGTGACATCAAACCTGTTTCTAAAGCATCACTTAGCTGCTATCAGAAGAACAGATTATCGAGGAGTGGTAAGATAAGAACAGAATCAGGACAGCGAGTTAGGAGAATTGTTCACTTCAAAATGTCCCCAGAAAACTATTTTCCAGTGTCCTCACCTTGCCTCTTCCCTTGCCTCCAGCAGCATCTGGTTCTACTCTGGTCCCAGGAAAGGCTAAAAGTCTCACCTCCCATGAGAGGGAATGCCTTGCACACACTGGGCAGTGAAATATGTCTTGTGTTTAGAGAAGATGTTCTTTTCAAATGATTGAAAGCAGAATAAGAAATCACAAGTGCATTGTGTTTTTAAATAAGTTTTTCTAATTCATATACAATGCTCGTAATCATAAAATTTTGTTATGTATAAAAAATTTTGTAAAGAAATAAACTGTATCTTACCAGCAATTCTTGTCTGAGCAACAGAACAGGGTTCCTGGATGCGTTCCTTCAGCGCACTAGGCACTTCTCTGCATATCTAGAGCATCAGGCCAAACAGAAAGAGAAGGATAGTATATAAATAAAGACGATTATATATTCTGAAGAGGAAGCGTTCTTCTAAATGATAATGCCGCCGCTTTCCTCCCCCTCAGTGCCTAAGCTTCTGTGTCCACTTTCACTAACCACTATCCACTGCAGTCTTGCTTGACCCCCAGCTCCACCAGCATCAAGAATGTCATCCAGTCCTTAACTGCCTTGCCCCTTTGCAACATTTAATGCTGCCACTCCCTCTCCCTTGAATTTTGTTAGTATTCTACAATCTTGATTTTACTCCCACCTCTCTGACTGATCTTCTAAGTGTCCTTCCCCAGCTCATTTTCCTCTGCGCTTCCACCAAATACCAACATTCTACAGGGTAGGATTTTTGGTCTTCTAACCCTCGATACTGGCCTCTCTCCCTGGGTCTTGGTTTCTACTGGTTTCACTTATCACGCGGAGTTTTAAGAGGCTGAAGACTCCCCAAAACCTATCTTCAGTCCAGCTTTCCCTGTCAACTGTACATTCAGACGTGTCCAAATATGGATTCATCACCTGCCTCCTTGACACTCTCTTCACAAAGTTGTCTAATGACTCTAACTATTTTTCCAGATCAGTTACCCTGATCTGGATGGTGGGCTTTGCTCAGAGGAGTTACTTGATGTCCTGATGTCCTAAGCATATCCATCCTTGGGTTCGCTCCATCCATCTCTGTGGTGCAGCTATAGTGATCTTTCAAAATGTAACTTGTTTAAAACCTATCAACAGTTTCCCACTGCTTTCAAGGTGGTGAAATAGCTTCAAGACGGAACTTGAATTCCTTGTGATGCATGGTGAGGCCCCTAGGTCTCTGCAAGCATCTCTTGTCCTTCCAATTCATATTGAGCTACTTCCAGGACCCAGATTCACTCTCTGTCCCCTCTAGACCCTTTCACTTACTGCTGCTTTTCCCTGCAAGGCCTTTTCCTCCATCGTCCATCTGACCAATACTCATTCATCTTTTATCATCTTAGCTTGGATATGATCTCCACAAAATCTTCCACGGTTATCACCCAAAGCCAGGTAGGTGCCCTACCTTTATGTCCCCATGGCTACCTCTTTGTTATAATTGTTTATCTACTTGTCTCACCTACAATAAGCTCTTTGGGTTAGAAGCATTTTCATGCTCTTTACTGTATTCCTAGCTCTTAAAATGGTGCCTGGCATAAAATGAGAGTCTGGTAAAAACCTATTAAATGAATGAATAAAAGCATGAATGAATGAAATATCTCAGATTAGTATTTCTTAAAATGTGTTTGTTGAAATTCTCTACAGAGTAAGCATTGCTTCGTCTTAGACATTCGTAATTCACATAATTAGTGTAAAATCTATGTGAAGTCCTGTGATAAAGGAAGGTTTGGCTCTATCTAACATCATGCTCCCAAAGTGACCACCATACCCTATTCTACACAATACCCATTGACATCCTCTGTGTTAAATAAATACATGTGCTCTGATTGAATATGCACACGCTGAGTCTGGCATGTTTGACACGGGGCCAACAAGTCTGGAAAGCAGCACAGGGAGAGAGAGTAGCAGATGAAGTCAGAGAGATAACAGGAAGCCAGAACATGATGAACCTAGTAAGTCACAGTGAGGACTTCGGCCTTTACTCTGAATGTGATGGATACCATTAGTGGGCTCTGTTCAGGGGAGTTACTTAAACTGAGTTATGGGGGGTTTTTTGGGTTTTTTTTTTTTGCGGTACGCGGGCCTCTCACTGTTGTGGCCTCTCCCGTTGCGGAGCACAGGCTCAGCGGCCATGGCTCACAGGCCCAGCCGCTCCGCGGCACATGGGATCTTCCCGGACCGGGGCACGAACCTGCGTCCCCTGCATCAGCAGGCGGACTCCCAACCACTGTGCCACCAGGGAAGCCCCTGAGTTATGTTTTAACAAATACTTTGGCTGCTTTCTTGAGAAGAGACTGACAAAGGGAAAAGGAGGAAACAGGAAGAGTAGTGAAGTGGCCATTGTAGGAATCATACAACAAGAGATGACGGTGGCTTGAAACAACTTAGTGGCCACGGGGTCGTGAGAAATGGTCAAATTTATGAAATTTCGCAAACCTAAGAAAAGCCGGAAGAATTGCCCAGGGAACACCCATGTGCCACTCAATATGTACAACTGTTAAAATTTTGCTGTATTTGCCTTATCATGTATCTAGTCATCTAGCCATCCATTCAAACCGTCCATCAAAGAGACAGGTATTTTGAAGGAGAAGCTGATGATAGTGACTCCAAGGTTTATGTGTTTGTTTATTTTTAATTGAGATATAATTCACATGTCATAAGACTGAGTCCAGGGTTTTTGGCATAAAACACAGTAAGGATGTAATTACCAGTAACTGAGGTGGGAGAAGTATACTAAGGCACAGGAGGGAGGTGGAGATCAGGAGTTTGACTTTGTATGTTAGTCTGAGATACCTATTAGACACTGAAGTGGAGATGCTGAGCAGGCAGCTGTGATGAAGTCTAGAGTAATGAGAGAGTCCAGGCCAGAGATACAGATGTGTGAGTCATCAGTAACAGTAACTCATCAAGACGGTAAGTCTCAAGCAGAGAGGCTAGATCAATAAAGCACCTAAACCATTAGATATAGAATGAGTGCTGTCATTTTAAAAGGATAGAGAGGGAGGAAAATGACTGATATGGGACCTAGCCAAACCAGGGCAGAAACATATCCATTCAATGTCCCAGACAGACCTCACACTCTGTTATGGTATGTACCCAAGCCAAAATATATAGAAATCTATTACTTTATCTACCTCTGCTTCAACTGCAAAAAAAGTAACAGTATGAGAGAAAGGACTTTATCTTAGTCATATTTGTAGCCACATACCATTACATCCCATGTGGAACCTACTAAATACATGTTGAATGAATAAAATCATTAAAAATAAATCTACGTATGTGAAAAGTCACATGCAACATCACAAAGTTATTTTAATGCTTTCATTTTCAGAGTATAATTATTAGCACTTTATTGCCTAATTCTAATATATACTCATTATTTAATATAGTATATAATGTATAAATCTCCTAGGCCAAAAAAATTCCATGTAAAATAAGTATTCTTTGAGAACATATGCTTCCATCCATGACAGATGAAAAAAATATAATTATCAATATTAGTAAGCATTAATAAAATGTGCCCATATTTGGGTATACTTAAAAGTAAAACAGTTGCCTGGTTCCACTTCTTTAACAACAAAATCAGTAAACATGAGGAAGGTGTCGCAGTAATTCTTAACACACACCTTATTCCACGTCGAATTTACAGTTCTCAAGCTTTCTGAAATTTTTTCTCTTTCATGTAAACTCAGACTTTTATCTGAAAGCATTTCTAATTCAGTTCTATTCAGCCATTTGAGTTTTTCAGCTTGATCATCCATCTCCTGGATTAAGTCCTAAAGGAGTCAGAAGCGGGGTATGGTTAAAAGGTTGTCATACCAGGAAAAGATCAAGAACTGTATTAGGAATCTCTTTGGGAAATACAGCAAGTTCCCTACATATGAACCTTCAAGTTGTGAACTTTCAAAGATGCGAACATGCGTGCCAGCCCCTGTATGCCAGCTGTTGTACTGTACTACTGTACTTTTCAAGGTACTGTACTATAAAGATTAAAAATGTTTTCTTTATTTTTTGTGTTTGTTTTTTATGTACATATTATCTGTGTGAAAAGTATTATAAACCTATTTCAGTACAATATTATATAGCCAATTGTGTTAGTTGGGTACCTAGGCTAACTTTGTTGGACTTACAAACAAATTGGACTTACAAATGAGCTCTCGGAACAGAACTCCTTCGTATGTCAGCAACTTATTGTACTCCTATAAATGTGGACCTTTAATTTCTTAAATGGAAATAAACTTCTAAGAAGCCTAAACTTATCTTAACAAACTGTAACTAATTTGGGAATGACCTCCCACCTTCAGTGTGCATTGTGTGTACATGAACTACTACCCCTGACCCCCTGTCTCTTAACAGGGTCATATTATATCATATTTACATCGACAACTTAACATTCTGTTCTTTGCTAATAAAATTATATCTATTCTAATGAAAGGCCAAAAAAACCCCAGAAACAACAGGAGCATTTTATGCATGCATCTCTATCTTATCTCTACCTACCCTAATATACTGTCCCATCCCCTGTGACTGTCCCCAAATTGTTTACAAAAGGCATATTCCAAGAAAACTATTGAAATTTTTAGATAAGACAGGAGCAAGTTTGTTAGATATTTGTCACATTTTGAAAAGAAAACTTAATAATTGTTTGCCATGTATTTTTCATCAGTATTAAAAGTTTCTTTCCCACAATACCTCAGTCATACTCCTTTAGAAAAAAATCTCTTATCAGATTAGTGGGTATCCTTTTAGGTATACTTTGTTGCACACAGATGTGTGTATCCACACTCACACACAATTTCTTTTTGTTTAGTAAAAATGTGAGCACATTATGCTTATTGTTCTACTACAAGTACTTTAATTCTTAGCACAAAAATATAAAATTTGTGGATATAAAAATGTATGGATATTTGGGTATATTAACATATCTATATATTTTTATGTATTTCTATATGTTGTATACCTATACAACTATAAACAATTCTTGTTGGTTGCAGATCAACAAAGAAAATTTGATTAATACAACCGTGATGCTAAGTCCATAGTAAGCTGCAGTGAGTTACTCTCAACTCACTTTGAGTCTTCTTGTAGGACTCAGTTTTATAGATAGTAATCAGTAATTATCTTCTAAGTCCCAAAGCAAAAACCTATACTTCCCAGCATTATTATATTCTAAAATGATGACGTCTGTTTAAAATATTCCAAAAAACCTTTGGTCCATTACTGAGACCACATGACTTATTACTTTTATGTGTGTGAAGCCTTACCACTGCAAGAATAAAATGACAGCTGCTCTTTAAAATTAAAATTAAAAAAAAAAAAGATATTCCTCTTTAAAGTTCACCACATTTACCACAAAGGACAAAGTTTCTTCCCCTTTTCTTCTTCAGTCATGCAGTATCTTATTTGCAGTGAAAATATTCATGCATCAAAAAGCACTGGCAAATATAGAGACAAATAAACCACTTACTGTTAATTCTTGCAGGTTTTCTTCCAGCTCAGTGGTTGATCTTTTTTGCACAGCATTCTCGGCCTTTGTTAACCAACAGATAATCTCATCTAGTCTTTTTCTATAATCCATCACCTGCTTACTTTCTCCTTTTAACCTAAAAGATTATATTATTGAAAAATACTGAGAAAAAATATCCAGTTAACTAGAACATTATATATTTGCATTAGATATTCTGACTAAATATGTCATACACACAAAATAATTATTTTAATATGTATTATTTTAATATGTATTCGTAAATGAGTGTTAATAGTAATACATATGTTCCGCAATACCAAAGATTATTTGCAAACATAAGAATAAGATTTCCTCCTTCATTAAATTAAAAAACATTAAAACTAAATAATGTTGTCTTCTCTCATAGTGAAAACCTATATAGAAATTTAATACAAAGGACTTATTTTAAGCTAGATACCACTGTACAACATAATGAAGGTTTTAAAAAGAAAACATGAAAAATGTCTTTATCTAAAATAATTAAAGAAAAATACATAATTTTTTATGAGTACTCCATGGATATAGAAAAGTATCATTATATGACATATTATGCACGTTAGGTTGCAACTATTACTCTACTTTATTCATAGGAAAGAAAGAACAAGAACAAGGCAAGATACTGAGAATGGGAAATTTTTACAAATTTTCTTTTCTTTTACAAGAAAGACAAGAAAAAACAGAAATTTGATTAGCTCATTAAAATAAGTATTATATTTGAATAAAGCACCAAGTTCTAAAAAAAAATCTAGAAAAAACAAAGTCAAAGTTTTAAAGGCTATAAGGAAACAAATAGTCATATGAATATTAAAAAAAACTGCCTCAATTACATCTTTTTAATGTTATAAGAATAACATTTATAATTATATAAACCATCTGTCAAAAGATGAGAATGTGACTACAACTCATATGACAAACAAGATTATGTATTTTTAAGAAAGATTTTGAAAGCTATTTAGAGCTTGGTGGTGGTATCATTTTTATAGCTGCTGCTATTAGCTGCTGGTTTAAAAATAGAAAGCAATTTTTTAAATGAATTACATTATGTCATCCCTAATAAGAATTTATATTTTTTATGGCTATGACTTTTTCTTTTTAATCACAAATAAACTATTTTAATGTTTAAAAAACTGATAAGGGAAAGGGGGGAGGAATAAATTAGGAGTTTTGGATTAACATATACACAATACTATATACAAAATAGATAACCAACAAGGACCTATTGTATAGCACAGGGAACTATGCTCAATATTTTGTAATAACCTATAAGGGAAAAGAATCTATCGATAAAAAAGAATATATATATATATATATATATATATATAAATATATAAACTGAGTCACTTTGTGGCACACCTGAGACTCACACAATACAACATTATAAATAAACTATTCTTCAATTAAAAAAAAATTAATGACAATCACTACAAAATCACAAGTTTTCATTTTTAAGTATCCATCAGGAGAGAACACTGCTTCAAGATTTAAAAAAATAAATAAATAAAGCAATAGTACAAATTGTTTAGACTACCAGTACCAAAACAGGTAATTTACCCTCTGTATGGAAGAGTCTTTAAATAACAACTTTGGAAACAACTCAAATACTACTATAGACCTTGTGTTTCAAAAAAAAAAGTTGTAATTTAAATTTCCAATGTTTCATAATCATGACTAATTTAGTATTTTGAAAATATATCTATGAAGAAAACTAACATTACCAAGTAATTTCAATAAGACATATTTGAGTCACACAAAATTTTCATCTGCAAACTAGCTAAATATAATCTACATTTTAAATGTTATCACTAAGTAAAAACAAGTTATAAATTCATGTTCAAACAGTAGGTAACAATTGCTCATTAAGGAATAACACCATAAGTTGCTGAACTGTGTAAATATTTAATGACTGGCACTCAAAACAAAAATAAATTGAGCTGTGTGTTGTTCCTCAATGACTGATAACAGTACACATAATAAGCCCATAAAATTGCAAGGTGGCCCCAAGTTGAGATAAATTACAACCTGAAGTAAAGTTAAACATGAATTTATGAAAACAAATATTGTTTTAGTTAAAATACAAGATGCTGGAGAAGAGATTCATTATTCTTTTCTCTTCCAAAAATTGAGCAAAACATGTATTAGCTTCACCTTGTTAGTCCCAGGAGCAATAATTACCACATTCCACAGAGAGCCATTTGAAACTGATTAAGGGAATTCCTGCAGTTATTGTTAATACTATGCCAGCAGGTACATCTTTTTCCTTAAGACCTGAGAGATAGATCATTTTCAAGCTAGAAGGACTCTCCCTGCTGACTCACTACCATGGCACATAAATCGTATGGGACCTCAGCTTCCAATCCTGCCCCTGGTCCCCTGAAGCCTCCTCACCATCCAACCTTCACAGATTTCATACCTGGCCAGACTATTTAATGCCTCCCACCTTGTCTGTTCTGTGCCTTTTCCCTACAAGACCATCCGTAAGGGGAATTTATGGAAATTTGCTGTAAATGCTTCAAAACCAGCTTCAGGATCCCTCCCCTGCGA
Source organism: Grampus griseus (assembly GCF_964374135.1). Taxonomy (NCBI): domain Eukaryota; kingdom Metazoa; phylum Chordata; class Mammalia; order Artiodactyla; family Delphinidae; genus Grampus; species Grampus griseus. The sequence goes on along the minus strand of NC_139007.1, from coordinate 68,538,436 downwards.
TGCCTCAGTTCCACAATCCATCACCCCTGTGTCTGTGACAACACTCTATCTTCTTAATAATGCGTCATTTAATCACATCAGATCATTTTTTCCTTTAAACATTTTCTTCATCTTAGTCTCTCTGAGTTCCTTAGTCGTTCGTGTTTACTACAAATAGAGAATAATACTTTTTACAAACACCGTCTCCTTTAGTCTTCATGACACTCCTCTAAGAAGATATCCTAGTTTTCATTCACAGGGGAGGAAACTTGGTCAGCGAACTCTGAGATCTTCCCAAGTTTTACAGGCGAAGTATTTAAGAGCATAAGTTAGCACTGTCACTAATTTTCTGTGAGACCCTAGACAAGTTACTTAACCTCTCCTCTCTGAGCCTCAGTTTCCAAAGCTGTACAATGGGTCTAAACAGTCCCCTCAGAGAGTAGTTGTGACGATTAAATGAGGCCAAACCCTGTCTCTTCCACATGGCAACCTCTCAACCAAGACGCACAAACTATGATTTGACTCCTACCAAAACACACAAAATAACAGATGATGTTATTTTATAAAAAGCAGCCATAAGCCAAATATTCAAAGTTCAATATTTTATGTCATACTATATACTTGATAAAGTATTAGATTAGCCTTTAACATAACAATAGCTTATCACTAAAATAATACGTCATCTACAGAGTTAAAATTAGCAGGAAAAAAATTACCTGGGACTTTTTAACCTGAAACTATCATTAACCCGCTCCCCCCAAAAAAGGCCATTAATGAGATGAAATGTATTAAGTAGGAATCATCCATTAAAAATTGATTGTCTCAAAACATAACTTCAAATAACTGTACAGTAATATATAAAATAATATGTGTAATGTTGAGTATTATATTCACTGGTAATCAAACGTGTTTGTAATCAGAAGACACCCTAATAAAATCTGGGACATTGTAACATAATCTGACATAAAAATGCACAATAATACATTATATTTATTATGTCACATAAATGAGGAACTGTACTATGTACTCAGCACTGACATATAAGGATATAGGACACCCTTAGACACCAAGAACTACCGAGTGAGAGGGATTACTCATGAAGACCCGGAGGCCTAGTCAGGAAACGAGTGAGGGAGAGGCCTGACCCTGAATCCAGATCTTCAGACTGGGAGTCCAGAGTATTCCTCCACCTACTTCAAGTTTCTGCCACATAGTCACCATGTCATAATAAACAGGAAAAAGAGAAATAAAGATTTTTTTGATATGCATGATATCTGAGTAGAAAAGTAAGACTACAGACAGCCTAAAGACACAGAAAGAGACAATGTCCTAAAAATACAGAACATGGACATTGGAGGTCTTAAATGTCAATAAAACTCCTATTGTATTAACATCAGACAATAAAAGAACCTGGAACTCATTGGGTCGTATCTCAAAAGGCTCTGCCCAAATACCTTCACCCCGTGCCCTCGAATTATCACGGCTAAATCACCTTGGCCGCCGATCCTTCACTTCTGCAGCGATCGCACCCCAGCGTTGGTTTAAACCTGCCAGCTTGTCCTTCAAGAAGCTTCCATCTGTTGCGGAGAGTTTCTGTACAATCCCATCCCCAGTTCTGTTTAGTGCTGCAAAACTGGGCTGGTGGCTGCCGATGCCCTCCTCGAGCTCCTGTGATAGAGAACAACTCAAGATTAACTCCACTTCTAAACTAAACTGTTCTGAGGTAATGAATCCACCCAGGAACCATTGGTGTGGTGTCAATTTAAGTGTTAGAGAAACAAAGCCCTGGAAGGATATTTTACATATATGAAAAAGGCATTTTTAACACTTCAATTACATTTCATTGAACACATTAAATGAAATCTATTTTGAAATCTAACCCACTCTCATGAGTGTCATCAGGCAAAATAGAGTGGAAGAGGACAGCCTAATAACATAAATCACTGCTGTTTACATTGACGCATAAGCATCAATCATGTTTGATTGAAGTGAATTGCCTATCTTCTATACACGTGCTGGAAAGTGTCTCTTAAAAAAATTTTAAACCCTCTACCCCTATATACCATTACGTCCTACCATATATAAGTAACCCTCAATGTGCATTTTACTGAGACATTGCTTCACTGGTCTGTAAATTTTTAAGCAACGGATTAAGAAAGGATATTTTAAAGTCAATTTAAGCACTTCTCTATAACTCTAAAAATAAGAAAAAATGCATTAACATATTTATGAGAAAAATAAAAGCATTTTCTAACTCCTCAGAAGCCTTCTACATAAAATATATTTTAAAAATTTAATAAAAGAGAAAATATTTTCAACAATGGTAAATTGAAATGTTGCTTGCTTTCAACCATTATTTTTAACGACCCATTATTATCAGCAGAACTGATTTAGCTATTGTGTTATATTTTCCCAAGACTGAATTAGACTTACATGAGCAGCTGTCCTGATATAGCTCAAGAATAATTTACTTTTATCACAATGATCAATGATACAAAGAAACATAAGATGCCTAAGTGTTTAAGTATAGAAAATAGAGGTGAGGTATGCAGATATCGTTCTGGCCTTGATGCAGTCTTGAGTACAAAATTTTACAAGTGTTATTCTAAATATAAAATTTTAAAAATAAAATTGTTTTTCACATATTCCACTAAAGAGTATTTTTTTATTTAATTTCTTTAAAATCCTAATTAAAAATTGAAATAACCATTTTTCTTAAACCTTTAAAACTGGAAACTAGAACTGGAACAAAAATTACAGATTGTCTATATACTCCCGAAAAATTAATATAGTGAGCCCCTACTTTCGAAATCTGTCTTAAATGGCGTATACTAAATAAATATGCCACCTTTTTTAGCAGATCCTCATCCTCTGACAGAAAACACTCACCTGCTGATGTATCCTGGCTTTCTCTAAGTCCAGGCCACCATCTGGAGCAAAAGTATCAGCCAGCAACTCTTCAGCTTCCGTTATCCACTGTGTGAGGTCATTGAGGTCACAATGGAACTGTCTCCATTCTTCCACAGCCCTATCGAAATAACTAGAGAACAACAAACAAAATAAAATAGGTTTCCCAACTTTCCAGGACCGTCTAGAAGCAATTTTCTAAAATGAAAATTCAAACCTCATTTAAACTGAAAGCCTCAAAATGAGTGAATTCACAGCTCACTGCTCTTTAAGACCAGTTTCCGTAGTGGATTACAGTTAATGATTCCTCTTAGAGAAACATGCATCATACCAAGAGCAAAGCAATCTGCATACACCACCCCGCCCCCCATATTCATGCACACATACACATACACTAGGCAGCATTTTAACTGAAAAGACAGCCTTCTCTGGCTTGGAAAATCAAGCTAGATTAGCTGCAGGCACGTTAACCCACCCAACTTTAAACACTTAACATTTCAAACACCATGAAGTGTAAAATATGATTAATTACTCTATTCTCTTAGGAAAAAAATAGCGTGTTTTACTTCCAGAACACTTAGTTCCCAGCTAGAACAAAACCCAAAAGGCCAAAACACTTCAAAATTTCCTTGCAGTATACTGTTGGTGGGAATGTAAATTGATACAGCCACTATGGAGAACAGTATGGAGGGTCCTTAAAAAACTAAAAATAGAACTACCATATGACCCAGCAATCCCACTACTGGGCATATACCTGGAGAAAACCATAATTCAAAAAGTCATGTACCACTATGTTCATTGCAGCTCTATTTACAATAGCCAGGACATGGAAGCAACCTAAGTGTCCATTGACAGATGAATGGATAAAGAAGATGTGGCACATATATACAATGGAATATTATTCAGCCATAAAAAACTGAGTTATTTGTAGTGAGGTGGCTGGACCTAGAGTCTGTCACACAGAGTGAAGTAAGTCAGAAAGAGAAAAATACCATATGCTAACACATATACATGGAATCTAAAAAAAAAAAAAAAGGTTCTGAAGAACCTAGGGGCAGGACAGGAATAAAGACGCAGACGTAGAGAATGGACTTGAGGATACAGGGAGGGGGAAGGGTAAGCTGGGACGAAGTGAGAGAGTGGCACTGACATATATACACTACCAAATGTAAAATAGCTAGCTAGTGGGAAGCAGCCGCATAGCACAGGGATATCAGCTTGGTGCTTTGTGACCACCTAGAGGGGTGGGATAGGGAGGGTGGGAGGGAGGGAGATGCAAGAGGGAAGGGATATGGGGATATATGTATATGTATAGCTGATTCACTTTGTTATAAAGCAGAAACTAACACACCATTGTAAAGCAATTTTATTCCAATAAAGATGTTAAAAAAAAAATTTCCTTGCAGTCTATTAGCTCTGTGTTATGGACTGAATTCCATCCCCCCTGATTCATATGTTGAAGCCCTAACCCCCAACATGACTATATTGGAGACAGGGTGTTTAGGGAGGTAATTAAGGTTAAATGAGGTCAGGTGGGTCATTAATCCCATAGGACTGCTGTCCTAATAAGAGGGAGAGACACCAGAGATATCTCTCTCTATGTCTGCCTCTTTCTGCCTCTCTGTCTCTCTCTCTTTTTGCAAGAGCACAGAGGAAAGGCCATGTAAGGTAAGGATACAGTGAGAAGGTGGCCATCTGCAAGCCAGTAAGAGAAGCCTCACCGAAAACTAACTCTTCTGGTACCAGCCTCCAGAACTGACAGAAAATAAACGTCTGTTGTTTAAGCCACCTTGTCTGTGGTATCTTATTATGGTTGCCCTAGCAGACTAATATACTCCGTGCAGGGACTAATTCAGTGTGTCCCATTAACCTGAACACAGCACAGGATAGGAGTGCCTGCAAAGCTCAGGTTAGGCAATGAAACAAAGACTATCAAGACTTCTATTCAAACGTAACTCCTTTAGAAATGAGATAAAGCCAAACTCCAGTGCTTGTCATATTTGGAACATATAAGTGTAAAAAAGAAAAGCTCTGTTGGATTGGGATCCTAAAGAATTTCCCTGTGCCTCTTTGTTTAGAGTAGTGGTACCAGGAGAAGTTTAGAAGAGATCTCTGAAATTTTAATGGTTCTACTAAAATGTTTATATAATAAAAAGGTAATATTATTATTTTAAAAAATAATAAAATGGTCCCTGACATCGCTAACTCCTAAATAATCTTTATGTTTCCTTCTTCCATGAAAATCACTGAATAAAAATTCCATTAATATTTGTTGAGTGCCCACAGGGAAGCAATGTTCTATTGGGCATAATGAAAATAAGAGCACTTCAAACAAAACACTAAGAGAATATATTAAGACAATCTTCATTAGTCAGCACTCAATAAATATTCATTAAATGAATGGTTCACGGATAGATAGGTATAGGTATACATAGGTAGGTGGATGGGTGAAGTCTTCTATGATGAAACTGAGTTTTAAACACTTTTTAAATGATGGAAAAAGAATGACTGATTAAATTAAGAAGGAAAACTATTCCTGGTAAAAGATGGAATTCTGAGTAAGAATCAGAAAGCTAGGAAGGTAAAGAAGTAAAGGAAATTTTAACCAAGTTTATGTGAAATGAGTGAAGAAAACTTGTTTTTGAGCAGTACGTATAAGGTATTAGAAATTAGGCCAACTGGAGAACACTGTTAAAAAGCTTCTAAGGTCAAGATAAGAAGTCTGAACTTTGTCCACACAGCAGTGAGAGGCACAAAGAAGATACAGAGGATAAATATCTGGGAAGACATTCTTAGGAGAGAAGATACACAAAGATCCAAGGATCTAAGATGAGAAGGAAGACATAACTGGCTTATTTCTCCACTGTTCCACTGTTGGTCTAAGATGGTTCTAAAATTACTTAAGGAAAAATATGAAAGCTAATGCCATGAACCATTACAAAGGAGGCATAAGGGACTTCTCAAAGAAAGATACCTGTTTATTTTCATGGTATTTATCTTTTACCACAGGCCAACAATCCTTTAAAAATTTTATAAGCAAAACAGCACAGAGACCTGGCATAGACAAATGACTTGGTGGTCACCCAGGTGTCATTATGACCGATAACAGTTATGAAAGCACAGGATATTTGCCATTGCCTCGATGTTCTATGAAAAGAAAAGAATAGAAAGGAGTGCTCACTTGTTGCTTGTAAAAGTGGGCACATAGGAATGAGGAAAAATAAACATTTTAGGATAGGTTACCAAGGTTGGAAGAGAAAAACTAAATAAAAATTAGGAATAAGAATAAGAACATAATCAACTAATACATCCAAGTACAGGGCTAAAGAAAATAAGAGAGACAACCTCCTAGCAAATGAAATCTAGTAAACACAGAAAACAAAATAATAAAATAAAAATGTGATAGAGAAGACTTTTCTAACATAAGAGAATACTGCTCTGTGCTCAATTAAAAAAAACTATGGAATAAAGTATTTTCTAAAAAGTTAAAATTTTTATAATCAAGTAAATGGCATGAATATCTGCAATCAACATTACTAATCATAACATTCTTGAAATTCTGCCACATTAGCCAGATGCATATATGCAAATAGGATAATTGAAAAAAAGAAGAAAAGTTATCATTATATACAAATGATGTGTCAGTATACTAAGAAAGGCCAAGAAAATCAAATTTATACTCATACTCACAGGCATACACTCACACGCGCACGCGCGCGCACACACACACACAAGCACAAACACATGCAGTGCAGAAAATGCAGAAATAAGCTACCATACATCAACTCTACACTAACCAACAATAAGAAAAGCACAAAACTACCAAGTAATAGTCCTGGGGAGAAAGATGCAGACAAATCTTCAAAACCTTACTGAGGACACAGAAAAGGACCCAAATAAGTGAAAGACCACATTTCAAATTCATCATTTTTTCAAAAATTGATTGAGATGACTAAAATTTTACTGGAATAATAAATACAGAAAAAGAATATGAATTTTAATGTTAGAATAATGAGAGAAAATTTACTGTGCTGAATGAAAAAATTAATAATGCTTTAAAAATGAAAATGTTACGGTATTAGACTAAAACTAATGGTGTGAGAAGGCAGAATTAGCAAAATTAAATAAATATGAAGTTGAAATGCCTTTAAGTTTATGGTAAAGAAGTATCACCAACAATAATGGAGAGTTAAATTGTTCAGCAAAAAATATAGAGAAAATTGGTTGTTTATTTAAGAAAAACACAGCAAAATAGAACAGATTAGTGTTTCTTAACTCAGGCTGCATAAAAAAGTGAGCTAGGGAGTGTTTAAAAAGTAGGGATGCGTGGCCCCTACTCTTCCTACTAAAGAGTTGCTATTTACAGACATAGAGAACAGACTTGTGGTTGTCAAGGGGGAGGCGGGGAGGGACGGACTGAGAGTTTGGGATTAGCAAATGCAAACAATTATATATAGAATTAATAAACAACAAGGTACTACCTTATAGCACAGGGAACTATATTGCTAATGGAAAAGAATTTTTAAAAAAGAGTTGGTGTATAGACCCACCAAACTGGAGACTTAAAACAAAATACATATCAAAATAAAATTCAGATGGTTTAGTTTTTACATGTAAATTTTAAATCAAGCAAAATTGTTTTAAATATATATAAATATTTAATTACTCTCACAATGAAAAGGTAATTTATATGCATATAAACAAAATGAAATTACAAAGGAAAAGACATGATATAATTATAGAAAATTAAAATTTCTATATGTCAAAAAACACCATTAACAAAGATAAAGGGTACATGGAAATCTGTGAGTAATTAAGCAATGAACAAAGAATATGAATGGTTAATATTAATATAGAAAAAAGCTTTTGCAAATTAAGAAGTAAATAATAATACTATGATAGAAAAATAAGCACAGAACATGACCTACCCATTAACAGAAGAAATAACACTGGTGCCAATAAACATATGTAAAAATATTGAAATTTTGCTGATAATCAAAGAAACGGAAATCATATTGAGATGCAATCCATCACTACACAACTGGCAAAGGTCTAAAAAAAATCTTTCAGTGTTAACAAGGGTTCAGTAAGAAGGAAACTTTCACATATGCTGTTGGCAGAGTTATAACGACCAATACTGTGATGCAATCTAGAGCCTTAAAATGTTATTATTTTTTAACAAATTAGTCTTCATCTAATAATCAAGCCTAATTAAAGTCAGAAGTATGCATAAAGCTGTATGTAAGAGGATATTGTCTAAATGTACAGAGAAGTTTTTAAAAATCCATACAAAGAAATACACCAAAAGATTATTAAATGTTACGTTTCCAAGGATTGTATAATCACGTGAAATATGTAAGCTAAAACAAAAAAAAGAAGATGAAGAGCAGCATGCCTATTTTTGTGTGTATGTCTCTAAGGTTTTCCGGTATATTTTTCTGTGTTAACATTACTCTTACACTGTAATCTATATTGAGCTATTTCACATCATACTTGACTTTCCATACATTCACAGCTACCATCAAAAGTCTTACCAATTTTTGTTTCTACCTGTTAATAGGCCTGGTCAAAAACTAGAAAGAAGGAGGCTCAAAAACATTCTATTAAACAGAAGGTTATTTTTTTAAAAAAGGCTTTGGGGTTATATATGGATTCCAGTTATCTGTAGCTGTCTCTGCTCTTCAATCACATTAATCATCAAGTGTGTGGAGAAACTGAACATTACTGAAAATCCTTTTCAAGATTTTTAAAGAAAATGGACACTATTCAGATACTAAAAATTAAAGGTGCTTCCTTCTCTCCATTGTATATGTTTGCTTTCTTTGTCGTAGATTAATTGTATGTGCGTGGGTTTACTTCTGGGCTCTCTATTCCATACCATTGATCTAAATGTCTTTTTCTGCCAGTACCATACTGTAATGATTACTATAGCTTTGTAATATGGTTTGAAGTCAGAGCCCATGATACCTCCAGCTTTGTTCTTCTTTCACAAGACTGCTTTGGCTATTCGGGGTCTTTTGTGGTTCCATATAAATATTAGCATTATGTGTTCTAGTTCTTTGAAAAATAACATGGGTGTTTTGACAGTGATTGCACCGAATCTGTAGATTGCTATGGGTAGTATGGACATTTAACAGTATTAATTCTTCCAATCCATGAACACAGTATATCTTTCCAGTTATTTGTGTTGTCTTCACTTTCTTTTATCAATGTCATATAGTTTCCAGAGTACAGGTCTTTCACCTCCTTGATTAAATTTATTCTTAGGTATTTCATTCTTTTAGATGCAAAAGGATTGCAAATGGGATTTTTTTCTTAAAGTTCTCTTTCTGATAGTTTGTTATTAGGGTATAGAAATGCAACCGATTTCTGTACATTAATTTTGTATACTGCAACTTTATTAAATTCATTTATTCTAGTAGTTTTTGGTGGAGTCTTTAGAATTTTCTATATATACTATCAATCTCTTCAATAAGCACTGTTGTGGAAACTGGCCAGGTACATGTAAAAAAATGAAGCTAGACCATTTTCTCACACCATATATGAAAGTAAATTCAAAATGGATTAAAGACTTAAGTGTAAGACCTGAAGCCATAAAACTCCTAGAAGAAAATACAAGCAGTATGCTTTTTGACATAGGTCTTAGCAATATTTTGGGGGATATATCTCCTCAGGCAAGGGCAACAAAAGCAAAAATATACAAATGGGACTACATCAAACTAAGAAGCTTTTGCACAGCAAAGGAAACCATCAATAAAATAAAAAGGCAACCTACCAAATGGGCGGAGATACTTGCAAACAATATGTCTGACAAGGGGTTAATATCAAAAAATATATAAAGAACTCACACAACTCAATATCAAAAAATCAAATAATCCAATTAAAAAATGGGCAGAGGACCTGAAAAGACATTTCTCCAAAGAACGTATACGAAAGGCCAATGGGCACATGAAAAGAGGCTCAACATCACTAGTCATTAGGGAAATGCAAATTAAAACCACAATGAAACATTACCTCGTACCTGTTAAAATGACCATCATCAAAAAGACAAGAGATAACAAGTGCTGGTGTGGATGTGGAGAAAAGGGAACCCTTGTACACTGCTGGGGGAGAATGTAAATTGGTATTACCACTACGGAAAACAGTATAAAAGATCCTCAAAAAATTAAAAATATAACTACCCTCTGATCCAATAATTCCACCTCTGGGAATAGATCCAAAGGAAACAAAAACACTAACTTGAAAAGATATCTGCACCCTCATTTTCACAGCAGCTTTCTTTACAATAGCCAAGATATGGAAGCAACTTAAATGTCCATTGACACATGAATGGATAAAGAAGATATATATAAGAATATTACTCAAGCATAAAAAGAATGAAACCTTGCCATGTGCAACAGCATGGATAGACCAAGAGGGTATATGCTAAGTGAAAAAGTCAGACAGAGAAAGACAAATACTGTATGTTTTCACTTATATGCAGAGCCTAAAAAACAAAAGAAACAAATATAACAAAACAGAAAAATACTCACAGATACAGAGAACAAACTAGTGATTGCCAGAGGGGAGGCGGTAGGGGGAATGGGCGACATATGTGAAGAAGGATTAAGGGGTACAAACTACTTGTATATAATAAATATGTCCCAGGGTTGTAACGTACAGCACAGGGAATATAGTCAATAATATTGTAATAACTTCGTATGGTGCCTAAAATGTAAAAATATTGAATCACTATACTGTTTACCTGAAGCCAATATTGTAAGTCAACTATACTTCAATAAAAACAAATAAATAAAAGTGCTTCCTTAATTGTTAAAATATTATATATTACATTGCAAATGATCATGTATATGTGAGCTGATTCTTTTTTAAGGAACTACATCACAATTTATTAAACAGGGCCTATTACAAGGATTTGAAACATATCCTCACTAATCTTAATGAACTTATAGACCTTTTGAAAAAATTAAATATTCATTTAAACATACCCTTTACGATCATTGTACATTCTATTAATTCTGTCCCATTTTGCATTCAACTGAGTAAGTGTATCCCGGATCTGAATGGCTTCAGGTCCAGAAGCTTCGAGGATAACATCTGGTTGTTTTTCATGAATGATTGCAATCTGCTCTCCAAGTTTGTCCAGTTGGTCTTTGATAGTCTATGAATATATTGTCATTCATTAACAAAATCCAGCAAAGAGATAAAAGAATGGATTCACAGGAGGCCAAAAATTTATATTGAATAAGTTACTTAAAAATAATGAGACATCATAATTGTTGCTTATCAAAACTGGAAACTTTTTAAAAAAATAATACCCTGTATTGGCCAAAGCATGAGGAATGTTGCATAATATCCTAATGGTGGGAAAAAAATCCTCACAGATGTTCAAAGTGGCATTTGTACAGGACATATAAAAAGCTTCAATAACATTCTGTAAAGGTAATGAAGTGTTTGAAGCTAGAAATTATTTATATTTTCAAATACCTAATAATACTAATTTAAATGACAGAAATGAGCTATCAAACCTATCAACTCTATCAGCAATTTTATTGACTTGATACATAAATGCAATCAAATTATATGAAAGTCTTGATATTAGTTTTGTCAATTAACTGAAAACTTTCAGATCCCTAGTTAACTCACAATCAACATGTCATTCCATACCCAACCACTAGCCAATCTTAAATCGTTATAGGTGGCAAGATAAATGTCAACATTTTACATCAAATGACAATCAAGTTTACGAGAAAGGAATATGGTTTGTGCACGTGTTTGATTTTAAAAAGTCTCTGATGTTGTAAAGCATTAATAACTGTGCACGCTTAAAAATCCATATCTACTTTTAATAAATTAAAATTTTTGACAGTATTTCACTGGTGGATACAGGAAAAATTTATTTTTCATACATATTATTAATTCCTTGGCACAAATGTAAAAGGTTATGGATAATCTTAAGTAGGCACAACGACAAATTCCTTGCTTTATTTCTACATCAACTGCAGCTATTCAAATGCAGTGTCTGGATATTTACCTTCAGAGAATCTTCCTGAAAAGAGAAGTCTTCATAGACAACAGAGCTTAGTTCTGCAGTATTAAGTGATAATTCAACATCATCCATGGAAAGTAAAACTTTGTTAATTTCAACCAGATAATCTGTGGGGAGAGGTGGTGAGCTAATTCCAGAAGCGAGCTGACCTGTTCTTTGTTGAATAGGGATTGCCTGTAAAGACATGAATAATAATAACACACATCTTTTAAATTATTCCCCCAATGAATCGTAGCAAATTGAAAACACAAAAAACAAAGAAAAAAATACTATTTTGTGGAGAAATTCAATACCATGAGCAAAAATTTAAAAACTTGTTTTAATTTTTTAAAATTTGCCCTGCACTGCTATAGAAACCATTAACAATCTCTATTTTAATTTTCATCTGTAGCCTGTTGTTAAAAGGCTTAAATAAGCTGTTAATGCTTGAAAGGTTTTTTTTAAGACTTAAGCCACCTAAATTCATTTAGCAAACAGGAAAACATAACGACTCCTTTCCTAAATTACTGAAGAAATGAGAATATGCTGCAAATCATAAAATTCTGTATGAAATAAAAATTTTAATACCATTATTATTACACCTTTTTAAAAAAATCTCACAATTAGATTAAACACTTCTGGGCCGCACTGGTGAAAAAGTAAATAAGTGAAACATGTATTTGTAACGTAACATAACAAATGCAGTAGGGGGGTTAATTAAAATAATATCCAGGCAATTCAGTATATAATCTTAACCTTTGAGAACAATATTACAAAACATGAATATCCTACATGAGATGATAGATTCTACCATGCTAAATTCAGGCAGATTCTAAACTGAGTGGATAACTTATTTACCCTAGCATAGTATCTCCTGTATCCTCTAATCAGAGCTTTCTAAACAATAAAGTGCTCTCTGGGATAGGCCACTCATCCCTGGGTTCACGTCCTTTACGCCTTGATGGCTACCATTTAATAATTGCTGCCTACTGCTTGCAAATGGCCAAAGTACATCCACTCATGAATTAAGTGGATTTCCTTGACACTTCCACCATATTCCTATATTGAACTTTTGAAAAATGATATTCCTCTGTAAACTCAGATGACAGTGAAAATGATCACAAGTACATGTTCACTGAGTTAGTGATCCTGAAAATGGTTACAATTCCTAAATGAAACCAATACCCAAGATTAACAACACTGAGTGAATAATATGTTGTTGAATCTTGAGGTTTGCATTTCTTTGTCTCCTAGAATTTGATAAACTATGACTTTCACCAAATGATGGGCAGTCCTGGATAGCCAGGTGAGAAGCAAGGCTATTGATTTCCTGACTTTATCCACAGGCTTGTTTATACTTGACACTAAAAATAATTATATTATCCTAATGCCACACATTCAAATTTTAGTCAGAAAACATTTTTAGGTATTTGACTATACATCTAAGAAGGCAAACTATATGCTATATTTTAAGCAAATATAAAAGGATGCTGAAATAAATAATGTGTTCACCCAGAAACCAGTTTTAATAAAAAGATATGAAGTATTCCTTAATAAAAAAATTTTTTTTATTTTTTCAGATTTTAATTTTAAATAGCCCAATTTTTTGGCAGATCACAAAGGGAAGCTCAATTGTTCCTCTTCTTAACTTTAAGGAAAAAGAAAAAGACACAAAGAAAGTATTTACAGGTTGAGAATTCATGTCAAAGGAGTAAAAGAACTGGGACCTATTCTGCTATTTGGCTTTCTCATCTATCAGCCAGGGTCTTGCTCAGACAGCCTCTGTTTTTCCAAGACCAAAAAGGACTCTAGGCCTCCAGCTATTTGATATGTGCCTGTAGGACATTCAACTTTATAGCACTTTCCTCATTAGCATCACTAAACATCATACACCAGGTTTGTTTTTTTTTAATCTGCTCTGCCTGCTTACTGGTGAGAGCCACTTCTATACCATAACAACCACTACAAGGCCAGGAGTTTTGTGCTGCTTCTTCAGTTACACAACAGAGTGTCATTCTGCAAGGTCACATGTATCTGAGTCTTTAGGGTGAACTGGGGAGGTCAGTAGGTATTGTAAGTAGAAAGTTCCAATGTTTTTTCTAAAAAAATCACGTTCATTAATACTGTATTTTTCTATTAATACTATACACATAATCTAGGCTTCCTGAGCCTCCATACTCTTGCTGAAGCAGCAAGTCCATTCAAGATTCAAATATGTGCTTTCTATATTCCCAAAATAGATTTTATCCCAAGACAGTGATCAATCAAAATGCCCTAGGAGAAAAAAAAAAAAAAGTCCTCAAGATCTGACCCAGACTTTACTTCTGGATAATTTTATTTTTAAAGAATTCAGCTAGGACACAAAGATACAGATACACTACAAGGTAGCATTAAATGGTACATGATGCACCTCATGTCATACAGCAACCTAAATTCCAGATAGATTAAAAAATTGATTTTAAATGACACTTTACAAAAATGTTCTAAGTTTTGTTTTTATCAAACCATAGGGAAAACTTGGAACAAAACTGAGTTGAACATCGCCAACTCTCAGGAGGATGAGGACTTTTTAAGAAAATCACAAAGGAAAAACCTAGCCATATGTGGCTAAACAAAAATTTTAAATGGCTGTACATTAAAGGTAAAATAATTAGAAGATAAAAATCAATAAGATGATACTTTTTATAGCAAATATGACAAGAAGTTAATATCTTTATTTGTGAAGAGCTTGCGCATATTTTAAAATAGTAATACCCTAGTAAACAAATGAGAAAGGGTCATTCAATATATATTTCAAACAAGACAGAGTCCTTTTTTTAGTTTAAATAAATTCATAATTTTTAAAAAGCCACCTATATCACTTTGTAGGAGAAACCATGTGAAAGGCAGTCAATGAAAAGGAAAATGATATGCATGAGCCCCTCTGTACCCTCAGGGGAGGCTCTGGAGGTACTTGACCTGAGGAACTATTTACATCAGCGGTCCACAACCTTTTTGGCACCAGGGACCAGTTTCATGGAAGACAATTTTTCCACGGAATCGGGGGTGGGTGGGGATGGCTCAGGCGGTAACGCGAGTGATGGGGAGCGATGGGGAGCGGCAGATGAAGCTTTGCTCACTCGCCCGACGCTCACCTCCTGCCGTGCGGCCCGGTTCCTAACAGGCCAAGGACCACTACAGGTCTGCAGCCTGGAGGTTGGGGACCCCTGATTTACATGATAAATATAGGACTGAAGAGAAGGAGGCACTGAGGATGGATGTGATTTTGACTGAAACAAATTTAACGTCCCTGCCCTAACATAAACTAGGGACTTTATGATGTGCCCATGTAGGCTCATCAGTTGTAACAAATATATCTCTCTGGTGCAGGGCACTGATATCATGGAGGAGGCTATGTGTGTATTGGGGGTGAGGGGACAAGGGGTACGTGGGAACTCTTTGCTGTGAACCTAAAGCTGCTCTAAAAAATAAAGTCTGTTTTTAAAGAACAAAAACAAACAAGAAATTTCATGTTCCTTCTCAACAGTCTTCGGTTACCCACTGCCTGTCACCACCTTCTATTTTCTCTCTCTTCACCAGTCTCCACCATTTCTCCTCTCTCACTCCTTTTCTCATTTCCAACCTGAATTCATAAGGATGTTAATCCAAATGAAAACTAACTGAGGGGCTTGTGAAAGAATTTTTTCAGCTAAAAACCTTCTCATGCTTTTTGTCAGTGCACACACCACCCAATCCTTCCTATGCCCTTCCCCATCTCCTCCCGGACACATAAATTTTCTCAAATCATTCAACAGGGATAAAATATTGCTCATAGCATGCAGTAACTCATTGCTCACCTAAAAGAGAAGAAAAGAAAGGGAAGGGAAGGGAAGGGAAGAGAAGGGAAGGGAAGGGAGGGGAGGGGAGGGGAGGGGAGGGGAGGGGAGGGGAGGGGAGGGAAGGAGTTCCATAAACTGCTGGTCCTCAATGCTGACCGCACATTAGAATCTTCAAAGTTTTTTTTTTCAAGCGCCCACACCCAGGCACAACCTGAGAGATTTTGATTTAACTGGTTTGAGGCTCGATTTCTTTTTAAGCTCTTCAAGGGATTCTAATGTTCACAGTTTAAAAAACTACAGATTTGAAAAAGTATATGTGTTAATGAAATAAGGACAAAAAAATTTTTAATGTTTTAAAATAATTTTAATTACAATAACTAATGCTAGTGAAACCCAAATGAAACAAGTCTATAATAGTATATGTTAGTACTTTTGAAAAACAAATTTGTTTATCTATTAAAAATTTAAAAATTATTTCTATTTTGGGACCATTAATGATTTCTGACTTGGGACCCAAAGATAAAGAAGTTCCAGAGAAGATAGATACTTTTAAAAGTAATAATTAAACAAAGAACTGTAATACAATCTGAAAGATGTTAGAAAGAAAAATGGAACCCAGTCTTAAAAGACAACACATTTTTCAGGTAAAATAAGAAGATAAAACCCACACCAGGGAATTAGCAAGATTCCAGAGGTGCTAAGGCACCAGTATGCTGGCATAAGGTAGAGAAAACCAGTATAGCTATACTGCATGGTGAATGACAGTGAATCAAAGAGGTAGCCAGAGGTCAAACCAAAGCCTCTATATACCGTAATTGTGACAAACCTCGCACTTAAAGCTTTTCCTGCATTTTGCAATCTTTTCCTAAACAAGTTCTTAGGGAAAGGAATCATATGATCAGCCATGACTTTTGGGGGAATAATGCTGGGAAAAACATGCTGAGAAGATGGGCCAGAGTTAAGAAAAACTGTACTTAAAAACCAACTTGGGGGCTTCCCTGGTGGCGCAGTCGTTGAGAGTCCACCTGCCGATGCAGAGGACACAGGTTCGTGCCCCGGTCCGGGAAGATCCCATATGCCGCAGAGTGGCTGGGCCCGTGAGCCATGGCCGCTGAGCCTGCGCGTCCGGAGCCTGTGCTCCACAATGGGAGAGGCCACAACAGTGAGAGGCCCGCGTACCGCAAAAAAAAAAAAAAAAAAAAACCAACTTGGGGAATAACTAATGGGTGAAAATCATAAGAGTCTGAATTATGGAAATGTTAGTAGACTGAGGAAGTTAAGTTACTCTCTCAGGGTCATATACAAGTAACTGGTAGAGCCGTATCTAACTTCAGGTTCAGACCTGTATCTACTTCATTCGGACCTAATGGTTCTAATCTTTCCTCAGTGTGGTGTGAGGAACAAGGTGTGAGGAACAGGAAATGACTGATAAGATTGTGAAGTTTCTACCTTGAGAACTGGGTAGTTTTTATAAGTAATAACTAAGATAGGGAATAAAGCAGGAAACAGGTTGGAGGAGGGGAGAGAGGGCTAGTTCAGCTTGGGACCTGTTACAAGGCTGCAGTACAAACAGAGACAGCCAACAGGCACCAAGCAGAGAAACCTGAATCTTCTAGTAGATTCCAACATCATCAACTGAAACTGGTTCTAGAAGGATTACCTAAGTACAGACCTCTGGGGAACACCAGCATATTTACAATGCAGCTGCAAAGATGGCTATTGAAAAGGGAGCTGGTGGTGAATCTTTTCCTAGAATATAAATCATATTTTATCAACTTCACAAATTTAGTTATTTGTAAACTAGAAATTTTTTTTAATGTGGTCAACACCTCCACACATAAAATACAGAACTGAAGGAGAAAGTCACTCCCCAAAGGTTTAAAACATTAAGAAATCCAAAAGAGATGTCAATAATAAGGTTTTATGTTTCTATTTTCTGTGAGTCTTGCCTCATCCAAAAATATAAACATATCTAGCAATACACACGAGAAACGAGGAGATACCATTCCAACTGGTTTGTTTTGAGGTATCATTGAATGCAACATCACATTTCTCAATGGCAAGAGCTGAAAAAGTTATTTAAGTGGAACAGAGACTCCCCCATGACAATACCTTAGTTTTGTTGTATCTTGTGTGCAAAAGTAGTAACTGCAAACGGATCTTTTCTTTTTTATTATCCTCCATAGGTTGATGTAACATTTGTTCTCCTCTTTGTAGAACTTCCTCAATCTGGGCTCTCTCCTCATCCATCTGAATGTTTAAAAGATAAAAATTACTCAAAAGAAAAATGCACAGGGTCACTTACTATCAGTTCCCAAGCAGGAGAACTAACTTACAAAGTATAGTATAAGTCAACGTATGTTTATCTGAATGATATACAACAAAAGTTTATGTTTTTCTTAAAATATTTCATATATGAAGTTAAAATAACTCATAAAGAATGCTAGTTTAGCAGAAGTTAAATAGAACTAAGATAACACTACCTTTATAGTCAGAAAGTATGTCTTTTTTTTAAGCATTATGTAAATCACGTGACAAACCTTACACTGACACTCACCAGAAAGTCACATTTAAATCTGTTCTATCATGTTTGGCAGATATGTGGGTAAACATCATTAATGTAAAAATATAATTAACAGATAAGAAAAGTGAGAACACCACGGTTTTGAAAATCTGCTTGAGCCAACCTTTTCATCTTCATCACTGGATTCCAAGCGCTTTTCTGTAACTTTTAACATATTTTCTATATCATTTTCTAATTTTTCCAAGTCAGAGAAAGGCACACCAGCTTCAAACGCTTCAGTGGTGACCAGATATTGGTATGATAATGGTTCCTGGCCAATCAGCAACTGTAGAAGGAAAAATGTTCTTTGAAAAGATATTCTTGTTTGTAGATTTTTGCTGGAAAGGGTGTGGAGAAAAGGGAACCCTCTTGCACTGTTGGTGGGAATTTAAATTGATACAGCCACTGTGGAGAACAGTATGGAGGTTCCTTAAAAAACTAAAAATAGAACTACCATACGACCCAGCAATCCCACTACTGAGCATATACCCTGAGAAAACCATAACTCAAAAAGAGTCATGTAACACAATGTTCATTGCAGCACTAGTTACAATAGCCAGGACATGGAAGCAACCTACGTGTCCATCGACAGATGAATGGATAAAGAAGTGTGGCACATATATACAATGGAATATTACTCAGCCATAAAAAGAAACGAAATTGAGTTATTTGTATTGAGGTGGATGGACCTAGAGTCTGTCATACAGAGTGAAGTAAGTCAGAAAGAGAAAAACAAATACCGTATGCTAACACATATATATGGAATCCAAAAAATGGTTCTGAAGAACCTAGGGGCAGGACAGGAATAAAGACGCAGATGTACAGAATGGACTTGAGGACACAGGGAGGGGGAAGGGTAAGCTGGGACAAAGTAAGAGAGTGGCATGGACATATATATACACTACCAAATATAAAATAGATAGCCAGTGGGAAGCAGCCACATGGCACAAGGAGATCAGCTAGGTGCTTTGTGACCACCTAGAGGGGTGGGATAGGGAGGGTGGGAGGGAGACACAAGAGGGAGGAGATATGGGGATATATGTATGCATATAGCTGATTCACTTTGTTACAAAGCAGCAACTAACACACCATTGTAAAGCAATTATACTCCAATAAAGATGTTTAAAAAAAAGAAAAGATATTCTTAACTTGACCTTTCACCAATTAATCAGTGTCAAGAAAGAACTCACATTTATTTGAATTGACTTTAATTTCATTCATTCCCACGGCAATAATTTTACCAACTTGGGCTTCTCTGATTACCCATGTTTTCCGAATTCCAGCGAGGGATGCAAACTGGTGTGCAAGTGAGCGTGGCTGCCTGGAGTGGGAGGAGGGTTCCAGGACCGCAGGCGAGCACAGCAGGAAACAGTGCCATGATCCGGAAGCCATCCCTGCCATGGCCACAGAGAGGAAGAAAGGCCACTACCCAGTATAGGGACATCCCAAAGAATGCCTCCCAGTTAACTTTCCCCAGTACAATGCCCCTTTGATTTTGATACCGAAACTTCAAAAAAGTACATGTTTCTCAATGCAGTATTTTCAGACAGTATCTATATAGAAAGCCTTTACATCAATATTTATGTGCCTAAAATCAATGTAACAAATTCAGTAAAACTAAAGGCAGGAAAATAACATGCAGTGTTGGCTGAGCATGGGGAAGCTAGCAATCTCACATTCTGGTTATGAATGTATAAACTGACACAAACTTACGGTAGGAATCTTTGGAAAAATCTATTTAACAGCATTTATAGGTACAACTTTCACAACAATATCAAGGAATTCTAAGAAGTGATCCTAAGGGCATACTAAGAAATGAACAAAAAGACATGCATAAAAGAATTTTAACAATATTTACAAAAGCACAATAAAAATGGAAATTTGACTTTGAATATTGTAACAGATCATTTAATTGAATAGCTGTTAAAAACCTTGTCTGAAGAGAATATACAAAACAATATAAAATTTTTGATATTTTAATATCACATACACATGAGTAAGAGTGGATATGTATGCCAAAACATTAACAGAAATTATTTATGGGGACAACAATAATTTTCTTTGCACTTTCTCTCACTCCATCTCCTATGTTTCCTGCATTACTTTTTAACATATGTAGGAAAAATCTCCCATAGATCTATTGAAAAGAATAAGTGAGCTTAGGTCAGAAGGTAAGGAAGTAGGGTCAAGGCTAAGGAAGACAAAAGTTAAAGCAAGATTTTTGTTGTTTTCTTTAAGTTGCAAATAATCTAAGTATATTCGTAGGCTATGAAAGATTGTTTGGCCTATTATATCAAGTATTTCAAAACAAAGCAAAGTTAGAAAATATTTACTTCCTGCAAAAAAGATGATCCTTCCTCTCATAATTTCAATACTTTGAAACCTTTTCTCTAATGGGTTATTTTCTTTAATACTAATTTCTTATATTCTCTCCTTCATATGCATAATCAACATAAATAAGAACAAATGCTCCAAAGTGATAAAATCATTTTAATTAAAAAACTCTTGATATATATACCATATAATTATCTATCACGTAGCTACATATCTATAAGAAAAATAGTTTTATATACAAACATAATTGCTTACTTTGGCACTTTTGATGTGTTGAGAAACCTTTTCAAAGTTTCTATTCAATTCAGCTAATTTTGGTTCTACAAGCTCCTTGCTTGAGCCTCCACGTGCATTCATCAAAACAACAGCTTGATCACGGACATTTTCTACTTGGAGGTTAGCATCATCCAGCTCAGACAGTAAACGCTAATTGTAAGAAAAACAAAATTAGCACGTGGGAAAAATCAAAACCAAACATGGGTGTAATGCTAACTCGAAAGTAAAGGTAGTTTAAATAAATGTCTGAGATTCCTAGTAAGAGATTTCAGCACCATCAATTTGAATAAGAGCTTTTCGTACATTAGGACTCATTCATGTTACATGGGAAGCATTTTCGATCACTACCAGATTGGATAAAACTTTATTTAATGATTGAATAGTCTATAAGATTTATGGTGTCATTTCTTCAACCGTTTTATTCTAAGAGTGGCAAAGCCTCTTGAGGCTGGATAAAGGAATAAGTGGCAAGGAATAGACTGACTTCTTTTCCCCCTAGAAATACTATTTACCACCATCCGCCTTTCCTTGGTGAAGGTGAACTCATTTGGAAATTAGTCGAATATTATCATTTAGTTTTTAACTAAAATATGCAACAACATTATGCAGTTTCCTCAAGCTAATTTCACAACTGTCATTAAATTCCTTCTCAGGGCTAAGAAAGGAATGCACATACCTGCCTCAATTTCTACTTCATTGGTAAGATTTGAAGAGTGTTGGAATTCTCTCAAGAGTATGTATGGCTGTAAGTAGATTTTGAATGAAGTCTTAAAAATAAGCTAGCTAATCTGTACGCATCTATAAATTCTGCAGATGTTTTCTTGGTGATTTACGAGAATGAATGATCCAGCAATGCACACAATCAGCTAATACATGGAGCTTAACCCACTGTTGTGAAGAATTTGTGCTTACTTGTTATGGTGGCTGACAGAAAATAAGTAGTTTGAGGAACTGTTTTTAAATCAGTGTATATAGATAGAAACAGGAGAACATCAGCTTAACTATGGAATTTTTAGAACATGTTCTCTCACATCTAAATCTGATTGTAATGAGAAAAAAAAAACAGCCATTGCTTGTCTCAAATTTTGCTATCTGTATAGTGATCCTTGAAATTCTCTTTAAGAAAAATCAAGTGGAAAGAAATAAACACTTTGTAAATAAGGCTTGGCTTTCATGAAAAATTGTTTAAAGGTTATGTTAAAAGGATTTAATAAGTTCACTAAAAGTGTAATCGTGGAAATGTGGAAAATGTGGTGAGTAAAGGAAACTACCTCATTCTTCGAAGGTTTTATAGAAGCACAATTAAACACTCTAAAATGGCTCTGTTACATATGAACCATCTGCTGTGAAGGAACTCTATTTGTAACGTCTAAAGGACCTGGAATAATTGTATTTTGCTGGCAACAGACACATGCTTTATTGTTTGCAGGTTCCTCATCAAATCTTTAATTATGCACTATTTCTGTCATCAATAAACAACTTAAAGGGAAAAAAAAAGATTCATTCAAGGATGTCTGCAGAATGTTGAGAAAGTACATTTGTAACCTAGAATTCAATTGTTCATCCATGCCTGACATGACAAAGGGTTCAAAGGAAGGACTGGTGGGGCCTGAGTGGTAAAAAGAAAAGATTCTCGAAGAGGAATTCTTAAAAGCTACGTTTGACCTTCAACTTTGAAACTAAATGTAGAAACACAGGAATGAATAAGGGGTACTCTGGGCACTTTTCTGAGACTCTGGAGCCCCCGAGACAACAATTTCTTCTTTGCTTAACACCACTGAGTAAGGGTATCAAGAGGCTGAGCAAAGTGAAGAGAGAAGTCTGCCAGACTTTGTGCTTCTGAACAAGTATACTATCTTTTTCATACAGCTGATTCGTCTGCAAAGCTGGGTCAGGGGGCAATATGCAGCAAAAAGTGAAAGCCAAATACTCATTGTGAAGTCAGTTTTGCTTTGACTTTCTATACTGCCACCAAATTTTGCAAGTCATTAAAAAATTAACTAAGAATGACCTTTTGTGGTGAACGAATGACCCAGCATTCAACTACCTTGTATGACAAAATGGAGTTTTTTTTATAGCTTATTAAATTGCAATGGAAAAATTTTATTAACAATCACATAATGTGGTATTTTTAGTGCTAATTCTTACAAGAAAGGAACGGAACAAAAAATAAGCTAAGACAAAATACAAAGAACAAACAAGAAAGACTCGGTTTATCCCACCAACATAAAAGCTAATGAATCCACTGCATGGGAAGATGTGTGCACAAGTAACTTGGAGCACTCCTCGAGAGAAAGAGAACAGCAAAACCTTCCATTCCCAGAAGTGTTACTGGTCCTCTACATTTGCTACCTTCACAATTTCTTCCCGTTTACTTGCTGGCTTTTTTTCTATCTCATCCAATAGCGCTTCAGCTTGATAAAGCCAGGTGCTTATGTGAGCAACATTTCCATCAAATATTTCCAACTGGTTTTGGTGGTTCTAGAAAGGAATTAATAAAATGCTGATACAATCATATGCAATATTTAAGACAATGATCTTAGAAGACATTTAAAAGACCTTCAAAGTGCTAACTGTACGCTGAATTTCAAGAAGAATTTCCACCTTCCTACAAAGCTCTTCCCCAATGGATAAATCTCATTCCTAAAAATGCACACTGTGACTGAGCACTTTTTAATTTTAATTTAGATCTCAATACGATGAAAAGTTGAAGAAGAATAAAAGGTGAGAGTTTCTTTTTTAATTTCATTTTGTTTTAATCCCTATCCGTCATTCTTATATTACAAATAATCTCACCGGCCCCTCCTTGATCATATTTGTTAAAAACTCATTTAAGGAAGTAATAATATTAAAAAATGATTCAAATTTTGCCTGCTCAATGGACTGTAAGTACTTAGAGGCAGGGCCCCTGTTGTTTCACCTCAGTACCGACAGCACTTACCATTACACCTGGAACAGATCTCAGTGATACTTCCTGAAGCAAGGTATAACGTGATTGAGAGAATACATTTGAAAACAGTTAAGTCAGTTAAAACTAGGCAAAACTGCTGAGGCTAAGGCAAGAATGTAGAACTTGATGAAAAAGAGTGGGGGAGCCTTATGATGAAACCAAAAACTTTTAGGAATTGGATTTTATAGGATGAAGGAAACTAAGAAGAAACTTCGAAGAAAAGTGTTTAAAATCAAGGAAACAAATTATTAATCTGTAATATGGAAAAATCATTGAAAAAATAAAATGAGAACCAATAAATCATATGAGCAAAGTGTTGACAGTGGTCTGGATTCTAAGTAAGAAGAATTTATAAACACCAGATTTATTTACCTTGATAAGAGCAGATAAATCAAATGTTCTAATAGGTGTAGAAAGATATTATTTGAAAGGAGAATTTAGAAGGTACAGACTGCATAAGGCAGAAGTAAGGGCCATGAGCATGTGGAATAAAACTAGTTATAATAAAAATGAATATATAAAATATTTAATGAACATATTTTATGAGCCAAGAATTTCACATTTGTTATTCAACATTTAACAACTCTGTTAGATATGTTCTTTTAATCCCATTTTACATATAGGGAAATTAAAGCTAAGTGACATTAAGTAATTTACCCAAGGTTATGAAGGTAGTAAGTCGCAGATGAACTCTGACAGATCAAGATGTAAACCCACCAGCTTCAATGCCCTACACATTCTGGTTGATTTCAATAAATATCCAAACACACAATAATTTATTTTTCTCTGTTCATATCCATTACCCAGTAATCCTATGAATTTGGAAAGAGTCTTATCTCAGATATATCAGAACAAATAATAATTTATAGATGAGAACTTTTTTTAAGGGAAGAGAAGGTCCGGTTGCCATATATTCATTGTTATTATAAAAGGGACAGAAAAACACTATGAAATTAAATGGTCACGATTTCCATGAAATACTGGTTAACAGCGTAGTAGTGTTGTTATAACCAAAGACTAAAAACATATAGCATTTAACAATTACCATAATCATCATAACAATATCTAAAATTGGTTGTTTTAAATATAGTTTTATAAGAGCCCTACATGTTTTACGTCATAATCGCAAAAACTGTATGAGGTAGAAATTATAATAATGTCCATTTTACAAATGAGAAACCTGAGACTTAGAGAGCATTTAAGTATTGGGTTGGCCAAAAAAGTTTGTTTGGGTTTTTCCGTAAGATGTTATGGAAAAACCCAAACTAACTTTTTTGGCCAACCCATAACTTGACCAATGTCAATCAGTTTGTAGTCAAAACTTTAACTTAGGCCATCAGACACTAGAACTGGTGCCCTTAACTAGTACACCAATATTAGAACATTACAAATATTATATATATAGTTTATAATAGTATGAAAATTAAATACAATATTGTCATTAAAATGTAGCAAATAAGGTGTATTTACTAAGATATTAAAGTAATTTCTATGTATATCACAAATGGTTTATTACTTAATAGAGACACGTGAACTCTTTCTAGTTATTATCTTTTCAAAGGAAAAGATAAAATGTAGTCTAATGAAATTAATTCACAAGCAAAACATTATTGTGACAAACAGAAAATAGGATTTGGAATCCTAATCAAAACAGTATTCGTTTATACATAATTAAAGGAGAGAAGATTTCACCATGAAATTCTTCCTGAAACATACCAACAAGGTGTTGCACCAATCCTCGGTCCAGGTGCGAACCCGGCTCCACCCGGCATTAAGGACACAGAGCTTCTCTTCTAAAACAGGCTCACTGCCCTCAATCAAGTTCTGCAGGGCAGCACTACTCTCTGTGATGGTATTTAAATCAGCTTTTCTCTTTTCCAGATCTTTCAGAATATTCTAGAAAATAAAAGTTCCCAGACCTACTTGATCTTTCAGAACATTATAAAAGTTTATACAACCTTCATTTTTAAAAAACTTTTTTTTCACGTATACATGACTCCCTAGATAACTTACACATGTCAAAGGTTCACAAGATTCCACAACTTACTAACATGATGAGAGTTTTAAAGTTTCAAATAAAAATTAAATATTTAATTATGCAAACACCAAAGAATGTAACAAATTTAGATGTGGAAAGGTAATTATTTCATTTATTTTAAGTATAAATTCCATTCCTTACACAAAAACAATTATCTTCATCAAAACTCTAGAAATAATGAATCAGCTCCATTTTCAGTAACTACAAGTGGGCAAAGCAGGACTATCCCAGAACTCAAAATTCTAAGATGACTTAACATATTGTTTGTTTATAAGCATTACAAAAAACATTTCATCTTGTACTATACATCATAGGAGAACTAGCACGTCTAAGCTTTGGTTTTACACTTGTCTTAATATGTAAAGCTAATACTCTAGATGGTATTATGATTACTTGATTTTCACATTCATAAGTTTGACCAGGCAAGGTGTGCAGTCAGAGAATTATAAAGAGAATGTTGGGTTCCAAAATTAAAACTACAAAATTCTTTCAATCAAAAAGTAACATGCATATATCTACCCTACTTCTGTTGTACCTTTTTAGAAAAATATTTAAACGAATCATTTCAAGAAGTTCAAATCTACATTTAATCTCACATCATTAAATCACATTTTGAAAGGCATAAAAACTACAAATTCGCAAGTGAGTCAAGGTATAAGGACTCATTTGGCCACATCAATTACTGGTATTTTTTATAAAGACACTGAAATATTTCTCTCAAGTGTTCTCCAGCAGGGAGGGGAAAAAACAAAAACAAAACAGAATACCCACAGCCATGCTCTCTGCAGTTAATAAGTTTCTGCATTCCTTCAGTGGCTATGCACTGATTGACTACAGTAGTCTTTAAAAACTATAAGAAATAATTAACTACAAGCAATTAAATGTAAACAGTACACAGACTATGTTAATAGATTTTATTGTAAAGAAAATGGCTACGTTGAAAATAATGATTTTTAAGCTATGGAATAAAAACACTAAGTTCTAGAATGCAGATGCTATTTAAATTTTGCATTGAAAATAATTTTACGTAATATTATAGTGGAAATTCATTAAAATATTTTGAAATATGCATGTTTCTTAAATCTGACAACACAACATTGAAAAAATGGGTGATTATGTTACATACTAATGTTTCATTTGGTTTACTCTAGTGAAGAGAATGTGCTATGAATTCATGATTTGTATATACCATCTTCATTATTTCAAATCTGAAATAAGATTAAATGGGAATTTAAGAGTGAATAGTTCCAGAAGAAACAAACTTATCATATTTACTGTCTTTACCTTAAAAATGATGAGAATCAACTGAAAAACTAATTGAATTTATGTGAATGCACAGATTGATGATTAAAAATTAAATATGCAAAAATTGGTATCGCTTATGTACCAACCATAAGAAATTAGTAAAAAAAAAAAAAGAAAGAAAAGCATACTTCATACATACCAATAAAATAAATATGTAGGTATAAACTTTTTTGCATACATGATAAAGTTTACAAAGAAAAAAACCAAAGCATTATGTAGAGATGTAAGGGAATTTGGAGGGGGAAATGAGACATTCCATGTTACTAAAAAGACAAATATAACAAAGATGTCAATTCCCCTCAAAACAAATTTATAAATTCAAGGCAATTCAAATCGAAATTTCTAACAATTTTTCTAAGAATTTGAGAGTAATAATTCTAAAATTCATATGAGTATATACAAAAGAAGAAGCATAAAGTTAGGAAATCCTGTCTTTAACTACATGTTAAAATATAAAGCCACGTAGTTAAACAGTTGAAGAACATTTCAGAGGGTCAGATCAGTGAAGCAGAAAACAAAGCAAAGTAACAGGTAAAAAGAATATATGAATTGAGCTTGTCAAATCAGTGGGGAAAGGATAATTACACAATAAATAGTGCTGAGATAACTGGTAAACTATTTGGAATAAAAGGTTAGAGCCTTACCTCATTATATACACCAAACTAAATTCCAGAAGGATTTAAAGCATTAAAGGTAAAAAGATGAAACTATAAAAGAGCTAGAAGAAAATATAAGTAAATAATTATATAACTTTTGAGTAGAGTTGGCCTTTCTAAGCACTAAAGGCAGAAATAATTTTTTTAAAAAGCATTGTATTATTTAAAAAATATATAATAAGTTTTAAAAAAACATACAAAACAGAAAGGAAACTACAGTGGCAAAGAACAAAATAATTTTGTACCAATACACAACACGCTAAGCATTAAGAACTGTAACAGGTAAAGAGCTCTAAATTAAAAGACCAAGCTGTGATAGAAGCTACAAATGGCCTATAAACTAATGGAAAATGTTCTAATTAAATAATCAAAACCTGTTATTTGCCTACCGTTGTCAAAAGTGTAGTTAAAACAAGTAAGTAGGAATTCTCACTCATAGCTGCTGGGTACATTTCTGAAGGACAATTTCATAACAGGTATAAGATGTTAAAATGGATATATCCCTTGACCCAATATTTTTAGAGGGAATTTATCCTCAGGAAGTAATTAAGAATGTATGCTATAATTCAGCCACAAGTATTTTTATTCATCACAGCACTTTTTACAATAGTGAAAATTGGTAATAATTTAAATGGACATGAATGGAGGAATGGGACAATAAAAAATAAAATATACAATGAAATACTATTCCTATCTCCAATGTGTGACACAAAAACACTTGTAGGTAAAGGAAAATGTTAAAGATGTAAGGCTTTTCAAGAAGGTCGTGAAACACTAGATACAATTCTGTTTTAAATATATGCTTGTGCCTGCATGTCTATATGTGCCTGTAAAAAACTGAAATGATAACAGGGTATTCTTTGATTAGAGAAGATTTTTGCTCCTGTCTTTTTTTTTGTACTACACTATGCAAATGTTATTCAATTTGCTTATGTGACTTATGGTGCTATAAGAAAATAATGGCTTTCAAAGTGTATTGTAGAAAGAAGATAATATTTCCTTGAAAAATTTAACAAAAATAAAGTTTGGTGCCTTTGGTTGGCATTCATCCACCATAACTCATGAATTCCAGTGTTTTCCACTTCCTTTATACATTTCTTTTCGCTTCACACAGCCCATGGCAATTACACTTTTCCTGAGCTATTTTCTAAACTGAGAACATTCTTCCTAGTGATTAATATCTTGACTTTCTTACAACAATTATCTCCAAAGAAGCATTCAAATTAAGGAGCTGTATTATCCCACGACCTCATAGCACCTCCTATTCACTCCCCATAAACTGACACCTGTAGAGAATGTTAAAACTGATACCTGCAGCTTTATATAAAGTTCTGTCACAGGATTAATCATTTATTTTCAACACTTATCTCTAGTATACGTGCTTCTTTCTTAGAAAATAAATTCAGGAAAAGAATGCTTCAGTAAAAAGAAAAACTATCAATATTTTGTGCTTCATTCAAGTCTTTTTCCACGTCAAAAGATAGAACTAGCAAATCAACTCTCTGATCTCTGTGATTTCTAAGTAACTACAGGGCTAGAGAAAACTCTTGGATCTTTTATTGATTTTTTTGAAAATTCCGTTGCTATGCTCTTTACACCAGTTAGTTTGCAATAGAAGGATTAGTTACTGGTACAAAAGTTACTATAGAAGAATTAATAAATGAATTCAGCACAGTACTTTGTGAAGAATGAATACTCAAAAAATGTCACTGCTTTTGAAGGTGATAATTATAATATTTTCAAGTACCACCTAAGCATAATGACTACAAAGCCCTCGGTGATGAGCCATGTGAGGTTAACGCTTTCAGAATCAAGATAAAAATATCTTCTGAAGATAGTTGTTTTTAAAATATTCTTATTCATTCTTAGGACAGAGACATGGAAAAAAGATAAGACTATATTTTATATGAAATGGAGAGAAATGACATCTACCCAGATTTCCCTGATCAAAATGCCACAAATTACATGGGCATAATATTGGTGGTTCACCTGAACTACAACTTACTTTAGCCCAGGAAATTTCTGTATCCAAGTCACCAAGCAAACTTTCTGAAGTGGATTTCTGTACCAATTCAGTTTCAGTAACAGAAAGCCATTCAGAGAGAGAAGCAGCCTCTTTCTTCATTTTCCGAGCCAACTGTGATGCTCTTTCTAGATCCTGTTTTCCCTCTGTCACCTTAGGAAAAAAAAAAAGAGCACAAGAGAGATCAACATAGTGGGAATGAATCAGAGCACTAACTAAAGACCCAAACAGATTCATATTTAACCCCCAAGACAGACCTAACCTTTATCTCTGGCACCTAGAATCACACTATTCTTACTTTTCTGCAGGGGGGACAATATACTGTAGTAGTTACATGTCAGGCAGCCCTGAGTTTTCACCTTAGCTCTCCACTTACTTCCTAAGAGACCTTGGTGGAGGTTCAGCCCTCAAAAGGTTGCTATGAGTTTTCAGTGAAAAAAAATACATACATGAAGGGCTTGACCCAGTCCCTGCAGCAAAGTTAAGAAATCAATGAATAGTTCCTTTTATTATTTTGAACAGAAGATGCCTTAAAATCCTCTCAATGAGGGATTCTGTTTAAAAAACACACTTAGAAACACACAGATATTCTAGCAATGTGAGGGGGAAATAGCAAGATTTTTTACAATCATATGTTTTACAATTAACCACTTAACGTAAAATACAGTAAATGGCTATGCAACATAAACTTTTATTATTATTTTGCTCTTACTGCTGTTGACGGAAAGCAAAACGAACTGAACTGACACTTACCAGGTCAGCTCTCGTATTGTGCTAACAAATCTACACGTCATACAATAAAACCCTGTGAAAGGCACTATGTTTTCCATTTAACAGAACAGGACTGTGAAGCTTAAAAAGGTTAAGGCCATAACCAGGGTGGCATGACCATCAGATTGAGGCTGGTCTGACCCTTTGCATTACATGATGGTACTCTCAAACTAAAGTCATTCACAACCTAACACTGAGTTGACACTTTAAAGGATGTCACAACACAGTACATACAGAAAACATGTTCTCCCTTTCATGTGCACAGATGTATAGGTGATAACATTACCTAAGTAGTACAGTGATAGGTCATGTATGGGAAGAAATTTTTTTAGATGATACAAAATTTCTTAGATATAAAAACCAAATTTTCTTAATAAGTAAAATGGGATTACATTTCTTTTTTACTGGTCCCATAGGTTCAGTTTTACTCTTTGATGTCTCAAGGATTGATTATTATTAAATTCCTTCTTAAAAGTGAAATATTTTTCTATGGAGTTTAATTAAAATTCATGACTCTAAATTAATAGTACTTCAATGCAGACTTCAGGAGACAAATACTTGAATTCTTTTAAAAGATGATATGATACTTATCTGACTTTGACATGCCCAGGCAGCTACACAATTACCATAAAACAATGCTACCAAAGATTTCTGTAAACCAGGAAGAAGATAAATTAAGTTTCAACTTATAACAATTTACACTCTTCTCAGCCTAATCAATACATTTTAAGATGTACTGCATATTGAATTAGGCCATATCAAGTTGTAAATCTTTTTTTTTTTTTTTTTTTTTGGCCACAGGGCATGTGGGATCCTAGCTTCCTGATCAGGAATCAGGGATCAAACCCATGCCCCCTGCAGTGGAAGTGCAGTCTTAACCTCTGGACCACCATGGAAGTCCCTCTAGTTGTAAATCTTCTACATAACCATTTATCCCTTCTCCCTCTTGAATATGCAACCATTCCCTCTCAAAAGGATCATTCCCACCAGGTCTGAAACATACTCAAATGTCTGTCTCTCCGTTTCTCTCTCTCTCTCTCTCTCTCTCTCTCTCTCTCTCACACTCACACACACACACACACACACACACACACACACACATATATTTCCTACTTTGGTCCCACCTCCCCTAACAACTTCCCTCTCTCCTACCTTCCCCATACAAGTTCTCAAAACCATCTCTCACCTCCCACACATACTTCAAGCCATGACATTCTGGCTTCTATCCCCATCACTCCACAGAAATTGTCTTTCCTAAGTTCAGTAATGATCCCAATGGCAACAGATCTAATGGACATTTTTAAGTGGATGTCATATTTAACTTTCAATAATATTCAAAACAGCAGCCTACACTCATTCTCATAATGCCCTCCTTCCTTCGGCGTCCCAGACCTAGCACTTTCCTGGTGTGCTGCCACTTCTTGCTACTTACTGTGGTTCTGTATATATATAAAATATATGGTTGCACAATGTGAATTTTTAAGGTGCATAACGTGATAATTTGATACACATACATTGTGAAATGAGCACCACAGTCAAGTTAATTAACACATCCGCCATCTCACAGAGTTATCTTTTTTTTGTGGTGAGAACACTTAAGATCTACTTTCTTAGCAGATGTCAAGTTTACGATTACGGAAAACAGCATGGCGGCCCCTCAGAAAAATTAATAAAGAACTACCATATGATCCAGCAATTCTACTTCTGGATATATAACAAAGGAAATGAAATCATTATTTTAAGAGATATCTGCACTCCCATATTCGTTGCAGCATTATTCACAATAGCCATTGATAAATGAATGGATAAAGAAAATGTGGTATACATATGTATATAAATATATATGTGTGTGTGTATACACACACACACACACACACACACACACACACATATATACTTTAGTTTCTTTTACAAGCTCATCTTCCTCAAATTCCCTTCTAAATGAGGTAATCCCTCAAGACTGAATTCAGGCCCTTTTCTTTTTTCACTACATCCTCTCCCTAAATAATTTCATCATCACTGAAAACTTAACCACCTCTATGCAGATGACTCATAAAATTTATATCTTCAGCGAGCCCAGATATATTCTCCAGACTTGAATAACTTTGTGAATATCTGACATATGCAATTAACTCTCTCAAAGGCACTTAAAATGTCAACATGTCCAGTACTTGCTTATGATTTCTCCACACGTCTGCCTTTCCTTCCAGTGCCCCGTCCCAGTGATGGCACCATGATTTTCCACATGATCAAGCCAGAAACCCATGAGTCATCCTTCATCTCTTGCTCCTGCATCCCCACATCAAATCCTTTACCAAGTCCTGCTCATTTCACTTCCTAAATATGTCTTTAAAAAATCGGCTCATACCATCTCCACTGCTCCAAACTAGTTCAAACACCATCATCTCTCACAAAGAGCGTAACAATGACTTCCAAACTGGTCTTCTCACATCCATTCTTGCCTCTCTGCAATCCACCCTCCAAACTGCAGTGGGTGATCTTTTAAAAAACATATATCTGAGCATGTTTTCTCCCTGCTAAAACCCTGCCATAATTGCTCATTGCTCTTAACACAGAGATTAAAACCTTTACCACAAATTCTAAGATACTGGTCAGATCTGGTCTCATCCCATCTCTCCAACACCATGTTCCCACACTTGCTGTCTCTGCTTTAACCACACAAAAGTACCATGCTGCCTCCTGCCACAGGGCCTTTACACATGCTGTTCCATCAGCCTCGGAAGCTTCTCCACTGGTTTCACCCAGGCTACTCCTATTCATCCTTCGGATCTCAGCTCATGCACCACTTCCTCCAACCCAGACTGGACCAAATCCCCCTTTACATATACTCCTAAAGCACTACATACATTCCTTCATTACACTTCGGGCTGATAATCTGACATTACTTTGCATGGCTACTTGATTAAAGTTTTCTTCTTTTATTTCTCTCAGTTCCATTAGGCAGAGAGATAATATGTTTTTGCTTATCACTGTATCTCTAACTGCCTGTATAACTCCTCACACACAGTAAAGTCCCAATTGTGTTGAAAGAGAAAATGACTTAACTCCAAAACCATAATTACAGTTAGAGATCTGTTGTAAAACCAACCACAACATTCCCATTTATAAAATGCCCAATTAATAAATACAATAATATTTCACAAATAACTTCAGTTGTGTAATATACAAAGAAGTTCTAACATACGTGTTTCAGATGTGCAGTGTATCAAAATGATACACAATGTATCACACCAGTAATCTAATCTTGCAGAAGTGTGGTCCAAATTGCCCAGGAAATGTAGGCCTGTTCTTTCTTACTAATCTGAAAGTGATCACAAAATTTCAGCTAGTATTCGCTGGGCTTATGTAGAAACTTCGTTAATATTTAATAACCAAAGAAGGGTCTAATGTATTACCTAATACAGCTTTTCAATATTGATGAGAAGGTTTCACTTCCACACATTTTTTATTTGTTTCTTTTTTTGTTTTATTTTGTTTTTGCTTCTCTGGTTTCAGGGCAGAGAGTCTCAATAAGAGAAGATGTTAAGCCTATTGGATCCAGTTGGTCACTCACAGTAAAGGGCCTAACAACTTCCCCATGAATTCACTAAAATGCCCGAATTATAGATGTTTCTTGAAAGGATTTTAAATCCTGATAGATTAATGTGAACTTCCTATCACTATTTATTAAGAGTCCTAATGTTTTTAACATTTCTCAGTAGATTATTCAATCTAGAAATCCAAGGACCAACAACTTGAGTTTATACAGAGACTATTATTTGTAGAGTTTCCTTAGAAGAACTTATGAAAAGTCAGTAGCCATTGAAAACACAGAAATTAACCTGGATTAAATATTAAAAATACATTGCTGTGTAACTATTCATCATTGTAATAGTAACACATACATTTAAAGAAATATAATAAAAATTATTGTCATAAATGAAAACATATATTATTAATGCCATAAAATTCAAATATGCTTTCTCCCAGAAGTGAAATGTTAAGAGGCGGGCAGTGCACCTGCTCTGCTCACCTGGGCACCCAGGTCATTGTAGAGAACCTTCAGAGAAGTCAGCTGCTCATCCATCCCCTTGGGGTTGTCAGTTTGCTGCTTCTGGACAATGTGCCTTCCTGTTTTGATTACAGTCTCCACTTCAAGCTTGACTTCACTCAAAATTTTATAGAGTTTCTTAAAAATAAAGATGACAAATTTTACATATTAGTGAAAACATGCCAGCTGGAACCATTTCAGAACATGGCTTACAAAGACTGACAGCTAAGAACTAACTATGGAGATCAAAGGGCTTTATCTTTCCCAGATCTGGTTCAAAGGATGAGTAAAATGAAATCAAGGCTGTAATGACTTTTTAAAATCAGATAAGAAAACACACTCACAGAGGTTATACTTGTTTTATTAAAAAAGAAAAAAACTCAAACATGTATCTTAAAGGTTTATGAAAGTACTTGATAATACGAACATATTTCCTACACAAAATGGGAAAATGTTAGGACTAAAACCTGAATGTCTAACACTTTTTAAATTACATTTTTTTAAATCCTAAATGCTATTACAAGAAAAAAGGCAACACTGGCTATTTCTGGCTGTTGGCATTTGGAAGTATTAAGATTCATTTTTTTTCTTACAATTCTCTGAAGTACCAAGTCTACCACAATTAATACATATTGATTATACAATGAAAAGACATATAAAAACAAAATACATCAAGATGTATATAACCACAGGAAGTCGAAGTTATGTAGGTCAAATTCAGAGCTGCCCTCATCCTTGTTACTTTAAAACTAAAAAGCTGTATTCTGGGCAGGTTCTCTTATCTCTATGCATCATAATCTTGACGTGAAACACCTCATGTGGCACTGTCACATAATAACAGACCATTGGACTAAGTTACACAAAGTCAAGGACAGTGCTTGCTCTGTTGATCTCTATATCTCAGTAAATAAATATTTACATTCATACGTGCACGTGCGCACGTATTATATATAAAAATTCATCCTATTTTTTCATTCTTCCACCCATTCAAGCTTTCAAGTAATCAAACAACCTTCCGTATGCAACAGACATGTGGAGACTGCAATTTTGAAAAGCACAAAGAACTCTTCCCAGAATTTTCTTAGCTTAACTTGTGTCATGTTCAGTTTTTTCATGATTCTTTCCAAGCAGAACACTAGTTCTACGATTGAACATGCTTGGCCACATTATTTTTAAATTTCTATGCAACTGAATTTTAAAGTTCAAGACTAAAACAGTAATAAGGCCTTTTAAATAATTTCTTCTTTTACATTCTAGGTTTAAACTTTGATTTAAAATTTTATTTTCCTAGAGAATGGTTTTTTATGCTATAATATTCCTGACATCCATTCTAAGTATAATTTCTTCTTTCACACTTTAGGTTTAAACTTTATAATTTAAAATTTTACTTTCCTTGCGAACACATTTGTCGTACATTGCAATATTCCTGACATCCATTCTAAGTATGGTTCGTCTAGCTAACTCAAATCTATCCTTTAAAATTTAGCTTATTAGTCACATTCTGCCAAAGCCCTCCCTAACTTCATCCTGTGATTAAGATGTATTTTCTTCATTTTTTTGTAGCCATGTTATACACTTGTTTATTCTAGTTTCCTTATCATTACACTGTACTAATTGATTTTACTCTCTGCAGGCTATCTCTCTCCTATCTCTGCTAAATTCCTGGGAGGAAAGGACCACACTTCTAATTTTTTAACCTGTTTTTCATCATTTATTCCTATTCTTAGCACACTTTAGACTGACAATTATTGAACAAACCATGTACATAAGCGCTAGATGAAGCCATATCACTGACGGGAAAACCCACTGGACACATTAACCACCCAACGGCCTCACCATACACTTGTCCAGATGGGTCTGTATGACATCAGGGTCCACATCCTTCACATCCAGAACATGAAGTTCTGCTTTCACACCATCCAACACACGCTTGCAGTCAAGCATGCGCTGTTCAAAGTTAGCAGGTTTCTGGAAAAGCTGGAACTTTGTGGACACCTCTCGAAGTTTCCTCTGTTTGCAGAAATGAAAATAATAAGCAATTCACATCAGAATGATAATCTTTCTCAGCAGACAATATTAGCATAACACATACTGCTAGAAGGCTGTAAAATAAAGTAACAATAAAAACATTCTTTAAAGGAACTTAGTGAGGTTGCCCAGTCACCTTGGGGGACTGCACAGCCCAGTGTCCTGAATTACTTGACACTCAGTGTCTCAGTCTGAGATAAAATGAAAGGCTAAGCTAGCCTTGCTGGAATTAAAACTGCATTAATTTTCTTACCTGTTTTTAAAACACAATTCAAGAACCTAGAACTCACAATGCCCTTCATCACAAGGTCAGAGTGAAGGTCAGTCTGCATCCCCCATTGAGGGGCTAAGTGGTACTGCATCCCATGCACTCAGCCTGCCCAGTGTACCAGTACAGATGGAGGCTCTGCGTCAAGGGAAAAACCTATACAAAGCAAACATCTAAATCTAGATTGCTCTCTCTTCTCAACTCAACTAGAAAACTCAGATCCAATAGTTTCCAGTGCACCTTCAACACATCACTCCCATCCAACTCTTTACATCACAGAGAAGACCAAAGGCATCCAAGTCGTAAGCTCTTTCTCATTTTCTTTTTATGCCCAAAAGGGTGAAAAGTAAAAGGAAGCTGCCCTCCCCCTTCACCTGCAGCACATCCATCTGACTTCCTCCTCTGGCAGTCCGGCCTTCTGGGGAGGTCGGAGGCTGAGAACGTGTGTTTCTTCTCAGCTCCTCTAGGGTTAGCTCGTGGGCTGAGATCTCCGCTTGGATTTTCTACAAAGAGATTAGAAAAGGGAGAGAATCTCTGTTTTTTTTTTTTTTTTAAGTTTCATAGAGTCATACAACAGATAAGAATATATTGACCCCTATCCATGCTTTAATAAGTGTGCGTATAATAATAATATGGGCCACCTGTATCGCAGGACTGCTGTGTGCTGTGCACAAAGGTCTTTGTATTTGTCACTTCAAATGTTCGCCACTTATTTATAAAGAGGGAATTTCCCCAGTTTCATAGCTAAGAAAATTATAATTTTTAAATGGTGATCATTTGCCATTATCTCACATAAAAACCCTGAGAACCCCCAAACCCACATGCTGCCCTGTAAGTAAGGCCGGCCTTTCTCACTCTCGGTTGGGATGGCAGAAGGAGCTGGTGCCCTTGCAGGTGAGGAAACGATTACATATGCTCTCTTTACGACCTTATTGCCCTCACATCCATGGCAATACCTGGGCTTCCTGAGGAACTTGGAAGGCATCTATCCTGTCGGTCAAGTACGTTGTGAGCTGCTTGTCCAACTCCCCTAAGCTCTCCTGCAAGACCTGAAGCATGTGGTTAGTTTCACGCAGGACCTGGAGTTGCTTTTCCAAAGAAATCTGCTTGCTCTCTGCCTACAGGGGGAAAAATTTACCCATTAGTCGCTCAGCACAAATATAAACAGCTGAATATAAGAAAACCCTTATGTTCTAACCACCAAGAAAAGCAACATACTATAAGAGCACTACTTTAAGACTTTGTCCTGCATTATCAATAAATAATAATTAGCAATGATAAAAGTGAAAAGGTCCTTCTAGTATCTTACGCATCTTGCAGGAAATTACTAATTTTTACTTCTTTCTATATAAAATGACAAAATACAAAAATACCCTTAAGGGCACTATTTTAAGTGAAATAAGAGAGAAGGACAAATGCTGTATGACCTCACTTATATGTGGAATCTAAAAAAAATATCACAAAAACAAAATGTTATATTACATATAATATAATGTTATATTTCAATTATACTTCAATAAAAAGGGAAAAATGTAAAGATTTCCTATGTACCATATTAAAATAAAGGAGAGAATAAAAAAGATGCCATTTATTACAAATTTAGGGTATTTTTAGGACTCAGCAATAAACCTATAAACAAGAATATGAAATATAACAGAAACATCTATGAGTAGAGTGAACATGGAAATCTCTCTTTTTGCAAAGTTTAAAGAAGTTCTACAGATGTGCATAGTGTTGAGCCACTATTGATTGAACTTTTGGGCTAAGTTTGATGCTATTCATGATCTAAACATCAATAGTTATTTTTTAATATGTGTTTGAAAGCTTCTAATATCCACCCAACTCTCCTATAAAAACAGTCTCCTTTCTCTACTTACTGATATGGACATGCATGTTGTGATACATTCTGAGTATGTATCTAAGAGACTATGGTATTTTATAATAGCAGCTTATATCAAACTCTGATGGCTCTAATATTTACTAGGATAATATGAGTCATTATTCTTATATACACCTATAATATGTTCCTTAAAGGAAATTAAATAGTTCATAAGTAGAAACCATCTCAAAGACAAATTTTTAAATCATCGAGTTCTGCCTGCATTATAATATAAGTGTAAGGTCTGCTCTTCCCCACCTAGTATTTCAATGCCCTCAACACCCCTGTTGGTTACCAACTTTTCCCCTCGGTATAAGTTCCTGAGGTCCGCTCCATATCATAAATATCTAATCGACACTCACGCACGGCCCGGTTCTTACCAGGTGACTCAGCTCTTCATATCGACTGTTGAACACCTCCAGTTTCTCACTGATG
Source organism: Grampus griseus (assembly GCF_964374135.1). NCBI lineage: Eukaryota > Metazoa > Chordata > Mammalia > Artiodactyla > Delphinidae > Grampus > Grampus griseus. The sequence goes on along the minus strand of NC_139007.1, from coordinate 68,499,127 downwards.
ATATCATCGAGGATCCCTCCATCGATCAGAGTCTGGCCAAGTTCCCGAATCTGGGTGCGATTGTCCGCTGGATGTCGCAAAACAGATTCTAGAGACTGAACAGGGACAGGGGCAAAAAATAATGCATTTACCAAGGCAAAGTGAATCAAGGATTCTAAAAATGTGCGTTTTATTTAAAACCAGTAATTCCATTTTCTAGAAATCTACTTAAGGAACAAGATTAAAAATGATTAATTCAGGGACTTCCCTTGGTGGCGCAGTGGTTAAGAATCCGCCTGCCAATGCAGGGGACACAGGTTCGAGCCCTGGTCCAGGAAGATCCCACATGCCGCAGAGCAACTAAGCCTGTGCGCCACAACTACTGAGCCCTCGTGCCACAACTACTGAAGCCCGCGTGCCTAGAGCCCATGCTCTGCAACAAGAGAAGCCACCACAATGAGAAGCCCACGCACTGCAACGAAGAGTAGCTCCACTCGCTGCAACTAGAGAAAGCCCGCACACAGCAACGAAGACCCAACACAGCCAATAAATAAATAAATAAAATAAAATAAATTTATTTTAAAAAAGATTATTTCACAAAAATGTCCCTCATGGTATTAATAAACACATAAAGTTGAGAACTCAGCATGAATGATAATATATGAAATTCCATAAAAATAATTTCAATAATTATTAATTACATGGGAAAATGTTCATGGTATGATACAAAGTTTAAAAGCAAAAAACAATACTATACAAATAAAAGAATTTCAAACTGTTATTGATTATATTACTAAAAAGTTTCTATAGCATATATAAAATTCAAGGCACTGTTTTATATACACACTTTATATATACATAAATTTAACCATATGGCTACATATTATTCCCATATTACAGATAGGAAAACTGAAGCTCAGAGAAGGTAAGTAATTTGCCAACACACACACAGTAAAAAGAAGAGCTAAGATTCTAACTTGGCTCCAAAGACTTGGTGATTCCAAAGCCTTTGATCCAGTTACTATAAAGTACTACCTCCCAGCATATATACATAAAAATAGTAATTCGGAAGAAGAACAATAAAATGTTTTAAAGTGTTATGTTACACTTTATACTTTTCTCCATTTTCCATATTTCTAGAATGTACATGTATTAACTCTCATGTTAGGAAAGTATGTGTTTTTAAAATAATCTTTCAAAACATTTTTTAATACTCTGAATCTCTCACTCTGCTATTTTATTTGAGAAATGACATCTTTTCTCCAGAAGAGCATCTGGCTCCTGGAATTTAGGTACCACATTTGACTTATTTCTGACCTTTAATCCAGTCATCTACTTAGTTACTACATCCTATTCTTACAAGTTTTAAAAGCACAGCTACCATCTTCCTCTTCTTTTTTTTTTTTAAGAAAATCTATTCTTTTCACACTTTAATCCACTTAAGAAACAGTTATTAAGTTATCATGTGCCACAGGCTGTGCTGGGGAACTAACTAGGGAACAACAAAAAATTCAGGCACATTTCTTGGCCTCAAGGAACTCAAGTTCAGGCTTGGGGACAGGATTCCAGGCCTCCAACACTGCCTTCTCCAGCCTGTCCTCCAATTTTCACATCTGAAGACAACAGAATAGAAGCCACTGTAAACACAGTCGTTGCCGTGTCTAATGAGCAAAAGTAACTTTATGAAGAAACAAGAGAGCACTGTCCTAAAAACATAAGGCAGAGTTTTATCCAGGGACTGGTAAAAACAATCTGGAAAATCACTAGAGCGCTTTATGAAGTCTAAAATGTACTAATTAGCAAACAACTAACCACCTCATAAGGCTGAGTTTAGTGGGTCACCAATAACCCAAATATACATGATGTTATAAATACTTCAGGCAATGGAAGAAAACACAAGTTATGCTGAAAACTACCAACGAAGCGAAAGTATTTGCTGGCATAAGGCATTATGTTCCTTGTTTGAATACTCATTCAGCCTCATTGCAACAAAAATAACCACCCAGAACGCGGGCTCCCACCTCCAGGGCTTCGCTGACAGCATCTGTCTTCTCAGGCAGGGCCTCTGTGCTCTTCATCCGCTCTTCCAAAGTGTTTAGCCAGGTAGTCTCAAGATCCAAATAGTGAAGCAGTTCAATCCAACAAGACCAGACCTCCTAAACAGGCAGGGAACAGTTAGACAAGATAAGAAGCCATTTAGAGACACAATGCATCTCTACTGCTGCACATTCTGTCTAGTCAAGAATAATTTCGTTTAGGTACAGGTATAAATGGGCTTTTAGAAACTGATGAAGCTGGTATTTCAAATAAGTGAAATCAAATCGAATTCTTCGATTAACTGTATTAGGCCAACTGGAGGGAGGTAGCAGACTGCTTCACCAAGATAAATTCCAAGGCTCTGTTTAAATGCCGAAAATAAAACTATATAATTAGTAGAAGAAACCAGGAGGGAAACATTATTCGTTTGTTTTTAAATAGAAAGGTTAAAAAAATACTCAGACTTGCAACGGTTTTTAACAGCTATATACGAAATTGGTTCCCTGGGTCCACCCTATTCCAGCTCAGAGCTAATGGGTGTAACCATTTGATGCAGACTCTTTCCAACTTTTTTCTAAATTCATATGAACACGTCTATATACGAACAGAGCAACTTTTTACCCAAATTGGAATTTTACTATAACTGCTGCATTAGTTGTAGTCACTTATTTCTCATTCCTGTGGGGAGTTGGGGGGCTGGGGTATGATTCATCCTCCAATTCCTAAGAGCAAAATTATGGGAGAAACAAACCCCATGGGAGGAGCCTATTTGACGGATAAATTTAGAAGACAGAGTTCAGCATGGAGCCTACTGGGTTGGTCCTCTTTCAGATCCACTGACTCAGAGGACACATTCTAGTAGCATACACCCCATGTGAGGAATACTTACCAGGTCAGGGGTCAGCAATTTTTTCTATAAAAGGCCAGAGAGTAAATATTTTAGGTTTTACAGGCCACATCTGGTCTCTGTCACAGATTCTTCTTTATTTTTTCTGTGTGTGTGTGTGTGTGTGTGTGTGTGTGTGTTGCTTTGTTTTTAACAACTCTTTAAAAATTAAAAATATACAAACAATTTTTAGCTCCTGGGCCATACAGAAACAGGCCACAAAACATATTTGACCCACAGGCTATAATTTGCCGACCCCTGGCTAAGACTAAAAGGGAAAAGAGGTGTCTGGTCCCCCAAATTTCTATAGGCAGAAAGCAGGCTGAGAAATCTACTCAGCTGCAAGCAGAGCTCTATTTCTTATGGGAAGGAAGGGATGGCTTACAGAGAAGCTCTCACAAGAAGCAGGACTGGCCCCTAATCAAGCAACAGTCCCTGGCCCGAGAGTAGGAGCCCTGACTACACGTGTCTGGCTAGATTTCAGAACTACTAGCATTAGATTTCAGAGTCACTAATGCCAGTGCCTGCTCTTTTTACTTTCCACTGCCCCAACTTTTTTGAATGGGAGTGTCCACTGAGGTTTTCCTGTACCTATCTCACCACTGTGTTGGGTATATGAGATTCAGATAACTTATCTTTTTAGTGCCCAGGTCGCCAGATGGAGAGGTGTCACACCCACACACCTGCACCTGAAGAAAACTGTTCCAAGGAACCACATTTGCATTTGCACCTGATGTGGATCACATGATACTGGATTTTGAGCTTGATGCTGTACTGAATAAGACCTTAGGAGTCCCTGGGAGAGTGTAAGAGTATTTTGCATGTGGAAGGACTCTAACTAACTTATGACCAGAGAGTGAACTATGCTGGGATTAACAATAGCCACAAATTTATTACAGCTACTCCCGTGAAGTGGTGAAATTGTCTTCTCCTCCCCTGAATGTGGGCTGGCCTTGTGACTTGCTTAGAGCAAAAGAAGGCTACAGAGATGATGCTCTGTCAAAGTGCAGACCTAGCCTTTAAGAGAACTGGCAGCTTCTGCTTTCTCCCTCTTAAAAGCCAGCTGCCATGCTGTAGAGAAGCCATAAACCTGAGAGGCCACGTGGAAGGGGACCTGGTGGATGAGAGTGGACCTGAGTGGAATATCCATAAACCACACGGAGCAGAAGAGCCATGCAGCTAAGCCAAATCAACCCACAGAATCATGAAAAATAATAAATGGTTGTTTTTGTAAGCCATTACATTTCGGCAAGGTTTGTTACACAGCAATTAATAACTGAAACAAAAGTGTATATGTTAAAAATATACAAACATGTTTGGGAAGATTATACATCACTTTCTAGATAATGATTACTTTAAGAGAGGGATCAAAAGATGGTATGAGATGGGGAAAAAGGGAACGGGTTCCGTAATGCCAATTAATTTTATTTGAAAAAAGAAGATCTGGAAAAATATGGCAAAATGTAACATTAGTTATAGCTGAGGGATATGTATATGGGTGTTAGTAATATCATCTGTACTCTTCTATAAGTTTTAAATATTTCATGATTTTAAACATTTTAAAGGAATCTAGAAATAATCAAGGTAATAAAGTTGGACTCTTTGGAAGAAAGGCATCCTTACTCTAATTTAGAAATTTGGACTGTTTCTACCCAAGATCTCTTGGTAATCCCTCACATAATTTTAAGAATGCTTCCATTGTGAAATCTTTTTTCTTCTTATCACTTCCCCTTTCAAAGGCATCAAGGTGTCATATTTTCTCTTTTATCTACTTTGTTTTCTTACACTTTTCCTTTTCTTCTCTCAAACTAGTTCCAAGATAATTCTAAAAGTAATTCTGCAAGCAATACTAAAACCTTGAAATATTTCATTCCTCATTCTCAAACTGTCACCTCTGGGTCATAAAGACAGTGTGAAGAAATGACACAGAATTCATGGTGGTCTCTTGTTAGCTTGGGATAACCTGGGGACTCCATTATTTAAACATATTGTGAGTAGTTACTTTGGCTAATAATAGACAGGAAAATAAACAAACCAAAAAAACAGCAAAATCATGGGTGATTAAGGCAGAGAAGAAAACATGGACAAGACTGTAGTAGAATTCAATTCCAGGATCATCTACTGGGACTTAAGATTAGCCATACATAATGTTACATATTATGTTCACAGAATGTTCAATTCGCAAATGAGTAACCTCAGGTGTTTTAAGTTAGGCAATATCTTAATATTAAAGAATGAGGCTTTGTTGACTTGTGGCTTTCTTATTAACTAATCCAAATTACACTTATTTTATAGATTCAGAACAAATGAGTAATGAGTGAATTTAGTTTAAATACTGCAGTTGTGATTACCATTTTAGGATTCATCACAATGCCATCATTTGTTTTAGGTTGAACTAAATTTAAATTGCTATCAACTGAAGGGCTTCTTAAGTCTTTTCAATAAGATGTGACAAATGTCACACTAATATAAAAGCAAACAATCAAAAACTTAATTTTATTTAAAAAAAAACTCATAGAATCATCTACATCTTAAATCCTATGGCCAGGGTAGGGGAAATGGTCCAGCAAAATACCAGCAAATTCAAGTTAGTCTTTCTTTCACTCTAAATAAAACCTATAATTTTAGACAGCGCTCTAAAACAGAAACCTCAATTCATCTCTGTGCACTAACCAGGCAAAAAAAAAAAAAAAAGGAGGTACTCACAGTATATGTCTTAGAATTTTAGGACTGGAACAGACTCTACAGATCATCTGTAATATAAAAACCCTGAAAACCTTGATTTCACGCGTAATAAATGTCTAAAGCTAAGAAACTACTTTTCCAAGAAAGTTCCACTAACTGAAGGCAGATCTTGCTCTCCAGTTTTCTTTTCTCTGTTTCATTTTTATCAACCTATTACCTAAATTATTATCTAATAATTATTACTACTGTTATTATTATTATCTCAACCATGAAAGAACTACTTTTCTTTTATGATCTAGTATTTGAAAAGAAAAATGGAGGTTTTTTCCCAAGATATGGAAGCAGCCAGTACATTACAGAGTGTGAACCTCAGAAATGCATCAGTGAAAAAACACCATACCTCCAGCGTGTGGCACTTTCCGCGAATTCTGTTACAGAGAAGTTGGTAATTCTCCAGCACAACATTCAGCTCAGACGTCAATTCCTGGCCACCAGAGGGCACTTTTGCAGCTAATAACTTGATGTTGTCCTTGAGAATCTTCACTCTCACCTCCTTCTGCAACACATCCTCTTTCGCCCTCTGTTCCAAGACAGAATGAACTTGAAAACTGGCTTCCTGTCTCAGGAACCAATTTCTTTCTTTTTCAAAAAATAACTGAGCCAAAATTAAAACATCCAGATGATTCTAACTACCTAATCTGAACATTATGAGGTAATCCCTACGGAGAGTGCTTGCGCAATAAGAATGCTAACTACAAAATTTCACTCATTATATATCCCAATGTACACAGTCCCCATGCAGACATTTTCATTTAATAACAGCACTGTTAACACCTAAGTTATCCCAAATTATGTTTACTGACAGGAGGTACTTTCAAAGTCTGGGTCCATGATAAGAATTAAGTGAATTAATTTTAATTGATCACTGGAAGTCAAGCAAAAATGGAAGTGCACCATGGTAGAAGTATTCTTTAAAAATAATATAAACATATTTTCTTCTGATAATTAACAGCATTTCAAAGATGACAAAGTTATACTGGGAAGATCTGATCTAAAAGTAGCTTCCTGCCTGACTCTCCTTCCGTGCTTGATGAAGTCTCATACTCAGGAAAATCAACCTCAAACAGCCTTTCACTTTCTCTTGTAGCTTTCTTTACTACTTAATGATTTTAAATTTCTCTAGGTTGGGATAAAATAATTAAGTGTAGTGGTTTTCTTAAAATCCTAATGGTTGTTTGGCAGAATAAAAATAAAATGTTGCCCAATCAAGAGTTTTAATCTCGTTTTTCTTAATTCTCATTCCTAGTGACCTTAAAAAAAAAACCAAGAACAACAACAAAAAACCCCCACAGAACTACAATGTCAATAGTGCAAATAAGATGGTTCTTAACATGGTAGGCTACCTTTAAAATACCTTATATACTGAATAGTTTTAAAGTTTCAAGGAAAGCTACACTAAAACAAAGTGTTTCTGTGAAAATACTACAATAAAAGTCCTTTTTATTTATTTTGACTCATACACAATAATGTATTGGTGAAAAACAATCCTTTTAAAAAATATCTGCACAGATGTTTGCTTTTGTTATACTTGTAGGCAAGTTGCAACTCTTATTTTTTTAAAAGTAGCTTTTAAGACACTATCTCCTTTGGCTTCGACACTGAAGGACACTTGAAGCAGTGTTGGAAAAGTGGGAATGATGTCCAGTTCTTTTATTATATAAAAAAAGAGAGTGTGCAAGACTACTGACACAGAAATATAAGTTTACAGCAAATACATCCTGTGGACCGAACTGATATTAAATCCCTTGACGACATTCCTAATGTTCCTCTCACCTGCTCCAACAAAATTTTGGTATTCATGTGTGCCCCATGTATTAGCTGGAAGACTACAGCTGGTGAAATAAAGATAAACCCCAACCTAATTGGGAAGTCTCTCTTGTTCTTTACAAAAAATAATTCTTCCTGAAAATTTCTGGAAGTAGATAGTGGTGATGGTTGCACAACATTGTGAATATAATTGCTGCCACAAAATTTCTGAGTCATTCACTGTGGCTCACCAAGGTCCTAATGTAAGACGTTTTCGCAGGGGCCCTCAAGACTCAACTCATGGGCCAGGTTAGCACGTGGACTCTCAGCGTCCTAGCCCTACTAAAATCATGGCAGTTGACCCTCCTTTTTTTGTTGTTGTTTTTTTTGTAACTTGAAATCTTACTGTGAGAGATTATTTGTACATTATCAGGCCTTACAGCTAGGTAGATGATTGACTGATGGATTGATTTTAAAGGGAGGAGGGGAGATAGAAAGTCTCTTGACCCTGACTGTCCAGCCTCACCTTCATTTCCTCCACAGCACTCCCAAGTTCTTCTGGTGACTTGTACTCAAAATCCCTCTCCAGGTAGTCTTCTTCTGCTTGGGCCATCCATTCCTGCATCTCTGCCAAGTCTTTTTTCAGGTTCACCACTTTTTCCTGACTTTCAGACAACCTATTTTTTTGAATAGTAATCTAGGAAGGAAAAGCCATTCACTCGAATAAACAAATCCTGATATGTTAAATGTCAGCTTCTAGTTTCTAATATCAAAAGACACAGTAATAACTTTCCACAAAGAGTCTTAAGGTTTAAAATTCAGATGAAACTCTGTATACATTTTGTGCTGATGCTGTGGAATATAAGCAATAATGAAAACAATAATTATAACTGGGATTTGGTATCACATTTTGGACATTAATCTGGAAATACCTATTATAATTCTGAAAATGCATAACTGTTGACAGAGTAATACTCAACTGAAGGACTCTAACCTACATCCATAAAAGCATATATTTCAAGGAAATCTACTATAACCTTATTTATGGGGGAAAAAACCCTGAAGCAACCAAAATGTCCATTTTTTCCTTTTTAACAGGATTCCCCATTAAGACTGCACTTTTTAAAAGCAGAGAAGAGTAGATTGCTATCAAAGATGTTGATACAACACTGCCTTACAAAATTTTGGTTTTGATAATCTACTGTACTTGTATATTCCATACAGATACAAAAAAGTTACATTAGAAAATAGGTATTTGTCTGAATCTGGTTCAATAGCTTTTTTAACTATTTTAAGAAGCCTAAAAATATCTTTCAGAAAGATCCCTCTAACCACACACTGACTTCTGTGGGAGAAGATATCATACCACACAGATCATCCAGGGCTCACTTCACTATTCAACCTCCCACTCAAATGAGATCTCGCAGTAGTAGTCACCCTGCCAGGGCTTGCTTGGCTGTGACACTGATGGTGACAAAAGCGCAGTTCAGGAATAGGATGGCTCTCTCGAGAGTAAGGGGGAATACTTAGTGGCCCTCCTGTTTCACTCTCCAAACAGGATCACAGTCATAAAAATAGACAGGCACTAAATAAATAGGAGCTTGGATTTCAGTGCCCCACATGGCACTCAGAGAGTCTACTGCCAGCAATATACACAGCCCTGCTTCCCAAGTCTTGTTGATCTAGTGGACTTTTTAAAAAAATACAGATTTCAGGGCCCCACTTCCCCAAAATTCTTTTTACTAGTAGTTTCCAAACACTAGTCAGTTATACAATATTCATGGATCCACAGAGAAGTGAGAAGAATAAAGACACTGTAGCAAACTTTTCAAAAAAAGAAAAGCTGAAAATTATCATTAATTATCTGAGATTATATACTTTCTACATTTTGGCATTAAGATGTTTTTCCTTTCATGATATCATGCATATAATAGACTGTTTTTATTTGTTGATTTTATATATCTATCCTTTCTTAGAAAAATAAAAATTTGGCAACACTATGTTTGTCCAAAATTTCTTCAACCTTTTACTACTCAATGATATACAATAGTCTAGAACTGCTTTAGATAATTACATAGCAGGTGGCTGCCTCCTTGCTGAAGACACTTAAAAATTCCCCATGTATTTATTCCCATACTTTGAAACAATAATAATCCAAAATTAATTCTATGTTGTCATATGTGTATGTATGTATATATGTAGATAAACAGATACACAGATCTAAATATCTACATGTACCTAAGCATCTATCTACCCATCTAGCTATTGTCTTTCTTGCTCTTCACTGTGACTTCCAAACCAGTTTCCTTATTTACTTCCTAAAAAAACCCCAGCTCCTTCAAGCACATGTCATCAAATTATAGCACACTTAAAAGAGTTTGAATTTGGCTAGAATGTAAGATGACATTATGAAAGTATTTTCTTAAGTGTGACAATGATACTGCAGTTTTGTAGAAGATTGTCCTCATTCATGGAAGAAGCAAGCTGAAGTATTTAGGAGTGAAATGTCATAATATTTTCGACTTCCTATCAAAACTACATATATAACAAAAAAAAAGGTATGCGTGTGTGTGCCTGTGTGTGTGTGTGTATGTATGTAAAGAGAGAAGGAGGAGAGAGAGAAAAGGCAAATGGGGCAAAACATTAACAACTGGCAAATTTAGGAATGGCTTATGGCCGTTCTCTCAACCATTATTTCAACTTTTCTTTAAATTTGAACTTGTTCAAAATAAGGAATTTGGGGGCAAACAAAATAAAATACTCGGGGATGCAAATATAAAATTTTCGTGTATCAACATTAAACAAAAAACATTGTATTAAGAGCTATGTACTATCTACACAACTGTCTGTGGGGTATTCCTGCATTTCACATTTTCTCCTCTTGTTTTTTACCCCTTTCTCACTCACTTCAGCTGTATGCAACCTCACTATTACTTCACTAACAAAACAAAAGCAATCAGAAGACAACTACGTCATATTCCCACTGTACACATAGTTGCCTTCCCTTCATTACCACAGAGGGACTACCTAATAGCAATTCTTTCACTTAGAGGGTGGACCTCATCCCCTCTTGCCTAATCATAGACTTTGCTTCAGCAATTATCTTCTCTCAATCTCTTCTGCATCATTTTCTCTTTCTAAGTGAAGTCCTTTTCGGCATGCAAACTTCCAGTAATACCCCTTATTTTTAAAAATTACAAAAACAGCTCTTTGGATCCCCATGTCCCTTCCAGCACCTACCCCATTTCTCAGCTCCCTTGAATAGAGAAATTCTCAAGGTTGGTTACACTTGCCCCAGTACTTCATTTGCTTTCCTCTCCTCAACATTCTCCAATGTGACTTTCTTTCCCACCACTCCACTGGAACCACTTTTCTCAAAGTCCATAAAAGCGATCATCTTGTCAAGTCTAAAGCTTGCTTTCCAGTTCTGATTAGTCTCAGCAGTCCTCGGCATTGAGCACTGTGAAAAGCTCTCTCCACTTGGCCACTGGGGCCTCACGCTCTCCTGGCATTTCCCCTCTGGCTGACCTTTCCTTCTTAGCATCCTTAACCCAGCGGTAAGTGCTAGATTACGAGTGCATGTCTCGTAATCTTGAATTTAATCCTTCCAGTATGGAAAGCATCACTTCACCTGCTCCCACAAAAGCCTCTCCTTGAGTCTTCACCATTTCAGTAAACAGCACCACAATTCACACAAAGTGGAAGCTTTGCAAAAGTCCTGAGCTGTCATTAACTATTCACTTTTCCTCATATCACATATCTAATCCATTACTAGACTCCCAGCTCCACTTTCAAAATATAGTGCAACCCAACATTTCTCATGACTTCCACCACTATCTCCCTAGTCCAAGGGGCCATCCTCTCTCTCCAAGGCTGCAATAACCTTTAAGTATTCTCCCCATTTTTATTCTTGCTTTCCCAGAGCAAATTATCCACATGGAAGCCAGGGTGATCTTAAAAGATCTATCATGTATCAATTCCTTGCTCAAATCACTCTGCCTTCTATGTAAAATCATACTTGAAATAAAAGTCAAAATCTATGCTTCAAAGGCCATATACAGTCCATCTCTACCTACCTTCTGACCTCGAATCTTCCCATTCTCCAACCTGCTAACTCCTTCCTTCATTCTATTCCAGCTACAACAACTTTCTTGTTCTTTATTGAATATGTCAAGCTCATTCCCACCCAGGGGCCAAAGGTACAAGAGCACCCTCCCTTCATTAAAAAAACATGACCCAATTCTGGCCCCAGCCTGCCACCCATGCTGTAGTTATTCTAGACCACAGTTTTTCAAACTGGATGGGCTATAACATCAGTTTGCTCTGTCAAGAGAAGCCACTATCTACCTCTTGAAAACCACAGGCAGTGAAGTTTAAAAACTCACCTCTTTGCTACATTTCTCCAGTTGTGTTTGGTAGTCAGCTAGTTTTGTTTGCATCCAGGTTTTGATTCCAGCAACTGGAGAGCTTCGAAGGTTAGCTTCTATTTCTTTCATGTCTTTCAGAGATGATTCAATTGTTTCTATTTCATTAACAAATGCCTGAAAACATAACATAAGCCCTTGTTGGGTTCATGCCTATATAAGTAGATGCCATTATTACAGTTTGTCTGCCTGTATCCCTGCAAATATTTTAAGAACAGACTGCTTGGGAGTCAGGACTTTTAACTACTTAAGAAACATTGTCTTAAGAAATTCATTTCACCTGGATGTTTCATATAGCCATCTGCCAAATTAGATTGGAAATACTTGACTCTCAGCAGGGAATAGTGCTTTTAATTAATTTAGAGAAGCCTAATGATTTCAACAAATATAAAATGCAGGAAGTATTACTGGCAAACTTCATTTGTAAAATATGTTTTTCTTAAAGCCTCACCATGTGGCACAATAAGAGCGATATACAACTGGTAATTATGACACTAAGATTGTCACCGTACATAAAACAGCAGCTACTGGGCCTCCCTGGTGGCGCAGTGGTTGAGAGTCTGCCTGCCGATTCAGGAGACACGGGTTTGTGCCCCGGTCTGGGAAGATCCCACGTGCCGCGGAGCGGCTGGGCCATGGCTGCTGAGCCTGCGCGTCCGGAGCCTGTGCTCCGCAAGGGGAGAGGCCATAACAGTGAGAGGCCCACATGCCGCAAAAGAAAAAAAAAAACAGCAGCTACTAATGAACTAAAATTGATCTTATGTTCTACACCCAAAATTTAATGTGAAAAAGAACAGATACATGTATATGTATAACTGAATCGCTTTGATGTACACCTGAAACTAACACAATATTGTTAATCAACTATGCTCCAATACGAAATAAAAATTTTTTAAAATCCTATAACCATGGCCAAAAACAGAAATATGAAAAGTCAGTCATTTGATGACTAGCTATAAAGTCAAAAAAAAGTTTATGATGAAAGATATTTTATCTAGGTTTATTGTCATGTCATATTCTTACAATTTTAATAAGAGCAGCAAATAATAAAGAAGAAGAAGAAAATGTTATTTAGTACAGCAGGTTCCCTAGATCAGCAGAACTCACAGAGCACTCGTCAAGCTGTCTTTGTAGCCCTTCGGCATCTCCTTGGACAGCCTGCTCTTTCATTAAGAAGTCTTTCACACCACCCATCCACTTCTCAATGACTTTTGAATCAGCCTAAATGAAACACAATAACAAAGGGGGATATTACTCAGTGGCATTCAACCTACTACATCTCAAGATCTATTGCTACTGGGAAAAAGGCAACTTTTCAAAACTCTGATAGCATCATTTTCATTTATTTTATTTCCTTCTTTTTTAAACTTCCAACATTGAAAATAATTATTTTCTTCATTGTTGCCTAAAATCCTCATGAGATGATATCTTGCTGATCATTCTAAAAATTTCAAAACACTCTCCAGTGAACAAAGTTATTTTGCTTAACGTGAGCAATATCTATGATTAAAAATTCAAATTAAAGGTAAAAAATGCTTTTCTGGGTATAATCAGCTTAACAATCTTTCATTCTCATATAATTTAGAACAATTCTCTCCTTAAGTTGGCTACTCAAAGCAGGAGTCAATAAATAGCACAGTGGAGGGAATACAATAGATTTTTCTTAGTTCTGTGGTTCGATGCCTTGTTATCTAAGAACCCAGTATGGTCCACCACCCAGCTCCATTCTTTCATTCAACATTTACTAAGCACCCACTGTAATCCAGTTACTGTGCGTGGTACTGGGGGGAATGAGAAAGGGAACATTTTGCAGAAAGAATGAGACTTCAGACAGGTAGTAACACTGGAACTGGACCTTGAAGAATGCAAATAATTAGGTCCAACTTGAGCTCCAAAACTAGAGTAAAGTGATGGTCATTTCTTTCCAAGGTCCCCCATCCATCACTGGTTAGTCTGATTTGTTATTTTCCCTTGCATTGAGCTGAATTTGTTTCCTTGTATTTTCCTCAATTATTTGCTTCTCATTCCTCCCTAGGAATGGAAATAAATTAACTATCTTATTCAAAAATAACCTTCAGATTGGAAGGCAGCCACTATGTCTTCCCTTAGTCTTTTAGTGATTAAACACTCCCAATTCTTTCCATGATGCTCTAGTACATGATACCCAGATACTGCAATCAACACTGATCAACATGCTCTGAAAATTACATCAACTTTTTAATGTACTTAAAATATGCCACCGAGAACCAAGTACTCTTATCCTTAAAATGTTGCAATGAATGACGAAGATGGAACCTAACTGGTATTTCACATATCGATATTACATTCAGAAAATGCCATCTAAATTTTTTTCAGTTTTATTTTTCTTATTGTAGAGTTGGATTTTGTTTCCTTCATTTTTTTAAATTTGTTTAGATATATATTATTCATAATATTATGGTTAGCTAAAACTCCAAAATTCACACAACTACCTCAAAAGTACATTTTCCCTATCCCATATTGTTTAACTGACATCTGTAATAAATTCAGAACTTGATATTTATAAATATTAAATTTTGCCTTGTTATGTTAACGATACTAGTTAACACTACAATAAAAAGCCAACAGAATGATTTGAATTCTTAGTCTCTCCACTTTCTTATCAGCTGTGCCTCCCAGCTTTCTCTTATCTGCAAATCTGACAGTGAGCTATCCTTTTTCTGTTGGGTTTTTTTGGGTTGGGTTTTGGGTTTTTTTCCAGATGAAAAATAAGGCCAATTACAGTGCCTATCTGAGCATTCCCCCATGAGGACACCATCTCATTCATTAACCAACAAACTTTTAGCTTCGTTTTCAAAACATGGGAATCAACATAATTCTAGCATCTAAGTAGCTTTCCACTTCCTTCTGATAAGGTTATAAGAGATTTTCTCAAATACTTTGCTGATATCAAGATTTACCCAAAATGATAGTTTGTCAGCATTATTTGAACTAAATGAGCACACATGAAATGTGAGACTATGAATCTGTATTATCTAATAATCTAGTAACCCTCCTCCAAAAAATAGATAAAAGCAAGCAGTACTTAGGAAATGAGTTCGGACAAGGCTTTTGAGTGGTATCCATGCTGACTGCTGGTGACCACCACATTCTTTCCTAAGCACATGGAAGATCTCTGGTTGATCATTCATTTACAGCGTTGCCAGGAACTGACATCAAGCTTACTTCAGGTCTTTAGCTTCTAGAAAATAATGTTCCCCCTTATTTAGGACATTCACCCATCTCCATTTTTTTCTAGTAATTTCCTCACAAGTTGCATAATCGGACCTTGAGATCATGGGTAAAATCCCACGCTACTCAGGATGTAGACTTAGGCATCTGAAGGACTGCGTCGTTTTTCCATCTAACTCATAATTCAGGCTCTAATGCACCCTCAATAATGACCATTCTCCACTTTCTAATTTGCAGGGTCATTCTCTGATGAACATGGGAAGCAAAAAGTGCTTATATAGCTGGGCCTTTCTGTCTACTCTTTTCATGTTATACCACCCTGTGCAAGCACTTCCTCGTTCCCCTTCTCCCAAGCAAGACTTGAAAGCCCTTTCAGTCACACTGTGCACTTTCCCCAAGCTTCCTTTCCCTCTGTTCTTCAGCTTGTCTGTCACTATTCTCACACACCCACACTACTCTTATATATTTTCAACTGGTGACATATCTCTTCTTCTGGGTTTGCTCCAGCATTCTCAGATCTTATCCTAGAAGACTGCTTAGGAAGACATGATCAGGGCAGGGTGGAGTGGGGTGTGTAAAAGATAAAAGTGCAAAAACAGAGAAAGTACGAATGTATCTGTAGAGTTCATAAAGGGCCTTTTTAACTGTCCATTTAACTTGTTACC
Source organism: Grampus griseus (assembly GCF_964374135.1). Classification (NCBI taxonomy): domain Eukaryota; kingdom Metazoa; phylum Chordata; class Mammalia; order Artiodactyla; family Delphinidae; genus Grampus; species Grampus griseus. The sequence continues at coordinate 68,483,435 of NC_139007.1, read as the reverse complement.
ACTTCGTGCACTGTTAATCTCCAGCCTGAACTTTTTAAGAATGCAAGGCAGCATTACTGCCGTGTAACTGGGCAATTCATTAAATCTAGTTTGGAATAAGGAAAATGGATAGTCTGCTGGGCCAAGAATTTTTGAAGTTTATATGGAAGCATTATATTCCAAGAAGGTTTTAACCACAATCAGCCTTGACTGAAGCAAGAAGCCTCAGTGAGCCCCATCACTGGCACAGGAGAGGAAATTTTATGGCATCAATCCCCTTCCTCCCTCCTTCAGACACATACAGACCCTTGTGAGCACACACAATTCACACACACCTGCCCCTCCTCTTACAGTGAAGCATGAGAAGAAAGAAAGAGGGAAGCAACAGACACAAACCACGTAGACCAACTGATCATCTCAATAGGAACAAAGGGAACAGAGAGGAATCTGAAAAGTGTTTTCATGACTAAAAATCCTGCAGGTAATCCTGACCACACTGAGTTCTAAGATAGGCAGTGTGCTCCGTGAAAAGAAAGACCAAGGTCTGAATACGTAGTCCAGCACCTTACCGGCCATGAGGGCTTGAGAAACTAATTTCTCAATTTCTCTTCAGGGAGCTTCCATAGCTCACCTATAAAACAGGAATAATAACAACTGCCTCGCCTGATTGTTTTGAAAAACAGAGATGGTACAGAGCAGGTATGCAGTAAATGGTAGCTAGTATTACTCAGACCTACAAAATCAAGTGCTTTACTACCAAGATTAACCCCATGAAAGAATTACCACTTCAGGTTCTGGTGTCTATTCCTAAACAGACACTTCATAGGAATGAGTAGCCAGGGTGAGTACATATTTGCATAAGCATCCGTTTAATGTGTTTAAATGCTGCCAACATTAATGCTTGTTCCATCACATAACTGTTCAAAAGTGGCTGTTTGAGAGAACTACTGCTTATGACAGTTCTGACTAGACCCGGCTAAATTCAGCTCAGCAGAAGGAAGCCAAGTACAGGAGGAAAGGCCCAAACTCTAGAAATGCCTGATAACAGAAGCTTCACAAGGCATCCCTACCCTGTGGCTACAGAGTGCGGGAAAGGTTTTTAGATCACTAAGATCACTACTAGCAGCCATTTGTGTGCAGGTAAATGCAGGAGACAGACAGCTCTGCTCTGCCCTCTAGTATCTCCTCTTTCCCTAGAAGGAAAATATTATCTCAATCCACTTGCAGCAGATGTTTCCTGTGCTTTTTAAAAAAAACAGAATCTGCTCATCTTTAGGTCAATTGTACAGCAAGGAGGTTACAAAGAAAGTGAAGGTGCTCACATGAAGAGCGTTCCTCTGCCCATTTAAAACCCACTCAGCTGATGCACTTAGGAGGCTCCAATGCACAATAATGAGTATTTAATTTTTTCACCATCTACATCAACTTGCAGAATGGATATAGGAATAGAGATATATGGAGATATTTAAACTGGGTAATTTCTAACTTTCTATCTTCTCTGGGGAGACTTCAGTTCTTTTAGAGCAATACGAAAAACTTTAAAATACTAGTAAATTTCTAAAATAAATGTCTCTTCTTATTTCACATGCAACAACAAACTGTAAGTACTAATCTAGGGTAAGCATTTCTCATTCCTATTTATACTCATAAATTCTCAAAGAAATATAAAATGACTAATATGGTAGTTTTGAAAACCAAAGTATGGAACACTCTTGTTTGGAGGGGTCAAAATGCTACATTGACCATCACTGCTCAAAAGCGCTGATTTGTAAGCACTTTGGATGAGCAACACCTGCTGCTGGGTCACAGAAAAGGAATGTGAGGTCATTAAAACAATTCCTTTAACCCCACACGCCCCATCTCCTAGCCCCCAGCCCCTGAGCCAGGGACAGAGGAAATCTGAAGCCTGGTAACTCTGGACTCAATACAGTAAGATTCCACGGTACACAACTTCCTCCCAGGATTTTATTCACAGCTAAATTCTTGGCATTTTATTTTGCTCCTCCCCCATCTGTTGGAAGGTCCACAGCTTTTTAAGCAGCCAATATCTAACCCAAGATATAGGCAAACGAATTAAAACAGTATTTTAAGGCAGTAGGGTTTTCTGTTTGTTTTATAATGTTCATTAACCTCAAAACACTCTAAAAAGTGTTCCCTTGCTTAGTAAGGAAGGCCAACAGTGACTTTGCTACTACATTTATTTAGCAGAAACCACCAGAGTTCTTAAATTTAAGGTTCAGAAAGCACCAATATTCCCTTTATTAAAGTAAAATGCATTCAGAATGAGAAAAAAAAACTCTTATGAGATCATTCTATCAGTTACATGTTACCTAGAAAGAATTAAATCAGCTATACTGCATATTTTTGTTAGAAAATATTTACCATTGGGTTTTTACCCTGAAATGTGTTCCAAAGTAATTTCTACACCTGGTTCTGCATGTCTTAGAGCTCCAGCATGTCCCCTTCCCCACTCTGCGTGAGAACACAGAGTGTTCAGTGTGTGTCTTTGCTCAGCAACCGAAGGAAGAGGTATGACTACATGGGTGTCCTGCCAAGGACAACTGGGCATTTAGATTTTATAGGTCCAACCTCATTAGACACGACGCGTGTGTATGATGTCTGTAGGCACCTGCAAGGCAGAGCCTTTCACATCCGCTCACCTGCAGTACACCAGACAAGGTTCCTGTGCTCAAAGAGCTCATGCCCTGGGGGAGGACAGACAGGCAGGTCTCACCATAATAAAAGCTGGCCTGAGACCGGGTTCTTGGGAAGGTGTAAACAACGTGTAGAAGAAAAGGGAATAATTAGCTGCAGGTGTGATGGTGAGTAAGACCAAAGACTGCTTGTAGAAGCAGCTAACACTTAAAGGATGAGCCGAGGAGGCTGTGAATTCCTAGCAAGTAAATGACATTTCCGGAGAAAGGCAATTGTCCAATGTATTCTTTGTGACCCACCACACTGTCTCCCCACCCGAAGCAGTGCACAGGAGAAGATGCGGACAGGGCTCCAGGGCGATGAAAGGGCAGGAGCTATGAGATGTTCATGAGAGCACTTTGTACTATTATGGCAAAGACAACCAGATCCTTTCCAGAAATACAACTGGCATCAGTGTAGACAGTGAATGCAAGAGAGGAGAGGTTGCAAGCAGGAGTCAGATTTAAAGGGTAATGGGATTATCAGGGCAAGAGATGACACGAAAGTCTGCAAACAGAAGAAGGGGCTAAAGAGGCGATCCAAAGAGGAGGGAGCATTGGTAAATACCAATATAAGGGAGTTTTGTGCGAGCCTTGAGGACAGTTTCACAATTTCATGGTTATACGACCCTGCAGGGGACACTGAATACAGGAAAGGAAATAACATGAAATACCCTACCCTTGCAGCCCCTGAATTCAAAAATATTATTGCTGGTGATAAATAGCGTCTTAGGATTTTATAATATTTAATCCCCATAATTCATAAGAAAGTAATGTCAGTAAAATCAACAGTGAAAATATTACCTTTTTTGTGTATTTTTAAATATTTTGCTTCCTGGAAGGAGTGGTAGGTCTTTCCATGAGAGTTTTTAAAAGCACCAATTAACATTTTAATTCTTAAGTACAGGAAGTGAGGTCATTAATTTGGCATGGAATAGATAAAAAAAGAAGAATTTAAGAACATATTTGAGCATGACACTGTGAATAACAATGCTGGCCCAACCTCTACCTGTACAAAAGAAATCAGCCATGTAGATAAAGGAAATGCAGGCACATAAGGAAAACACTATTTGTCAACAAATAACAGAAAACTAAAACTTGCACATAAACAGATAACAAGATAACCGGACAAATATTGTAGGATGGTAGGAAAAAAGTAACTGCATAGCTATGAAAATACTTTCAAAGTTTAAATGTGCTGTGTCAATGAAAAGCATTATTATTTTGAGTAGTGGGATTGATACTCCAATCCATACTCATGCATTTGTGTACCGTCTATTTACATATCCCTCATGGAGTTCCAGTATCATCTGGTTCTGTCAGTGTGGAAAAAATGATTCGAATTAGTAATACTCAGGAACTTTTCTTCCTGACTTTGAGTATGTTAACCTCGGCAAGGATCACTGTTAATGTTAGCTGCCTCCAGGAAAGGAAACGGTATTGGGGAAGAAAGGGAACTCTAAATGCTCACTCTCAATACTTCTCGATTATTCAATGTCTTCAGTGAGCAGTATTTATGTATTTCTTATATAATTTAAAATGTACTTTAAAAATAAACTTTGTTCCTAAGAAGCATCATCATAAATTGGCACTGAATCAAAAACCTACTGTACTTCATGCCTTAAAGACAAGTAGAACTTGAATGCCTAAAAAAAAAAGATACCAGGTCGTTGAAAAGGGAAAAACAATTTTAACCTGTAAATGAATATTTACTGCAATTATCTCTAGGGGAAAAAGTAAAAGTTTTTCTAAGTGAATTGTGAGTAATTAAGTAACAAGCAATTCCTTCAAAGCAAATAAAGGAGCAAAAATGTTCTTTAGAAATAACTATTTCAATAAAGAAGTTGAATTAGGGAATACTGACATCATCAACAATCTTGTAGTTAGGAAACAAAAAATAAATTAAAAATTTGTAATTTACATTCCAAATCTGTTACTGTAATAAAAGCAATCAAAAAAAAAAAAAACTAAATATCCAGACACAGGTGCTTAAAGTGAGATATTTTTAATGGAAATAAATGTGGCATATGCTCCAACTGGCCACTTTAAGTGCCTGGATTTGCTACATTAGTAACAACCCAGTAAAGCCTAAATCTGGATTACTATCACCACAGGACTCTATTTTGTGTTTTGGAGGAATGTTTGTTCTCTTTAATTTCCATATTAAAATATTGGCATGCATTTAGCTAACCCTAAAATAAATACACTTTTAAGAGTCAAAGGAGATTAACCATTAGATTAATCTTCACCTGTAAATTTCCCAAACCACATTTCAGATTTAAATATGAAAACAAAGCAATGATCTTTGAATCTGATCAAAAAAGAACTGTGAAAAACTCATGAAAAAAGAATAAGTATAATCCAAAAAGTCACAGCTACATGAGCTGTGTGGGAAATACTTAATCCAGCATTGCTCAACCTTGGCACTACTGACATTTGGGCCAGAAAATTCCTCCATTGTGGCAGTTTTCCTGTGCATTCGCTGTAACCTTGGCCTCTACCCACTAAGGTGCCAATAGCACCCTCCCTTCCCCACAGGTGTGACAACCAAAAATGTCTCCAAACATTAATAAATGTCCTTCTGGGAGGAAAATGACCCCTGGTTGAGAACCACTGACAATCCAATGCTTGGATCATAACCAAAAATTTTAAATTATGAATAAGGGTAATTTGGGTTTTTAAAGTTGGAAAGAATTGCAGTTGAAGACAGACAAGGGGAAGTGGATCCACTCACAAAATTAAATGAGCCAAAAATACTGAACCACAAAAAAAAACCCTCCTCTTCAAAATTAATGGTTTGTTCTAATGAGATCTCACTGTAAAACTGCAGCTTAAACTTAGAGAAAACCACTTCCTTCCACTACCACCACACACACACACACACACACACACACACACACAGAGCTCTTGCCATCTTTATTCTCCTGGTCATGAACTGGAATTGCCCATTGACTCCTGTGTCAAAGAGCTTCCCTCCAAGTTCAGTGATCACCACACTTGCTGGTCTTTCTGGATCTCTTCACACTGATCTGTATAGTCTACCAGCTTCTACCACATGTTCTCTGATTTTGATTTTTAAAACATAATTTTCATAAATTTTGTCTCATACATATTCATAAATTTAATCTCATATATATTCTCTTGGGATCTAAATCCAAATATATATATATATATGTAAAATCTTCAAATCCAAATATATAATATATACATATACACACACATATATATATCCCCAAATCTAAATCTCCTATTACTAACCTCATTTTACTCACTGAAAAATATTATTGAGTGCCTTCTCTGTGCCAGGCACTGTACGAGAAGTATACCCTGGGATACATCAGTGGAGGAAAAAAACCCACAAAAGACCAAGGTAAAAGGCACTGGGGGGGGGGGGGGTGGGCGGTAGGGAAGAGGGTGCGATTGGTTCATTCTTCATCCAGACCTTTTCTATTAGAAAACCAGGTGATTTGGAAACTTCACTACTTCACTTCTCCATCTTCCTCACAGGTGAAATGTTAAAATTCTGACTATCCCATCTGACGTGGACTTTGACCACTTTCTCCTACATCCTCACATTTATCCTTTCCTCTGGAACTCTCCATCCAGTTGACCTCTACCAAGAAGCCTTTGTGCAAGGCCAAAGGAGATAAATGTGTTCCACAGCACATTACAAGTATGTCTTTGGTTGGGATTTACACATGCCAACTTAAGTACGAAATAAACTTAAGTTTATTTATAAATGGGGCCAGAAAGAATGCAAAATACTCAAATAATAGTTAGTTACTGATAGTTACTATTTTACTCTGTAATAAACTTAAACTCCTAAACACCTTTAGATTTACCTCGAAAGTTCTGAGTTTGGGGGTAATTTCTTCAAGCAAATGCAGATCTCTGGAAACCTTGACCTTTAGTCTGTTCCACTTTCCTTGAACATCATCAAATTCTTGCTTATACAGTTCTTCTACACCTGGAGAAACATTTTTCCCCAAAGCCTTTGTTTCTTCTGCAAGTTTATGCAGTATAGGTTTTTGATTCTCTAGGATTTCATCAACGGCCTGGAAAACAGTTTTCAAGATTAAAAATACACACAATAATTTGTCTGTGCAGATGTAATAATACTGGCTATAAACAGTCAAAGTCACTTTTTTAAAAGAATTTGATCAAAAAAGGATGGTGAAAAACTCATGAAAAAAGAATAAGTGTAATCAAAAAAGTCACAGCTACATGAGTTGTGTGTCGTTTAGACACAATGTATCCTCTGCACTAAAAACCAGCAGAACAACAGGCCCAGTGAGGGCCCAGTGTGCTGGGCTCCATGGTGGATCTGTTGCATCTGACGAAATAGTGCAGAGGCACATATCTTAAATGACCAGGGAAGCATTTTCATTCAATACAGTAAAAGAACAACACAATCGATTGTCTTCATTTCATTAAGGATACTTTATATGGTTGAGAATTTTAAGCTAGTCACAACAGAAGGAGAAAAGATGCTTTTATTCTATTAAAAATATTTAATAACTATCTTTTAGCTGCGGTCCTACATTAGTGATTAACCTTCAAATTATAAGAAATATAAGAAATGTTTGACTAATTTTGACCAAAACTGATATATTTTTTAAATAGCTGAAAAAATATTTCAAAATATGTGATACGAGATATTAGAAATGAGCCTAAACTTCTTAGGTCTATAGGTCTTAGGACCTATAATATATATTACCTTTTCTTCCTGCAGGGCCTTCTCCACCTTTACAAGATCATTCAAGACATTCAAAGACATCTGGGCCTTATTTTCAGAATCATTTAGCAGATCTGTCAGCGTTTTCAATGTTTCCAAATACACACGTCCAGGTCGGCTCTTCAGTTCTGTTTATTGAAAAATACTTACTTTGAGAAAATAATGGCAGGAAACTAATATTGTTATACATACTGTTAATCTTCCTATTTAATAAGTGAATTCTAATACATAAGAAGTTAAACTCTGTAATTAAGATTAAAAAGGGTCTCTGTTAGAGACACAATAAATCACTGCATTGGCATTTCTGAGAGTCATATACTGATTTCATTCCTGCGGATGTTGATGTTTGAAATGTTAAGTAACCCACCATCATTTTTCTTCATTTCATCATGATGAAATGACTCTCTGCAGATGGTACTACAATGTTCCTTTTGTCTCATATAATCTCCTTTTCCCCAGCAGCTACACAAAGAATAAAAGGAGACAAAGATCCCCTCAACCAGTCTTCCTCTAAGTTCAGGCGTGTAGACAAACTGCTACCCACAGAGGGGTGGACGTTACGCTGAACACCACAGCCAGGTCGCACAGGTACCCTGAGAAATAACGGCTGCACAAGGCAGCTGGAGTGATGTCTACTTCAGCCACTGATGTCAAATTTACAGACAAGCAACACTTGTGTGGAGAGGAAGCCAGCTCATTTGAAGCACAAAGAGGTGAAACCAAGTAGCAGCAAAAGTCACAACAGCCAAAGGGTGGAAACAACCCAAATGCCCATCTACAAATGAATGGACAAACAAAATATGGTGTATACATACAATGGAATACTACTCAGCCTTAAAAAGGAAGGAAATTCTGACACATGCAACCCACACAAAAGAACTTTGAGGATAAGTGAAAAAAGCCAGTCACAAAAAAACAAAAAATTTTATGATCCCACTTAGGTGAGGTATACAGACTAGTCAAACTCATAGAAACAGAAAGTAGAATGGTGGTTGCCAGGGGCTGGAGGGAGGAAGGAATGAAGAGCTGCTGTTTAACGGGTACAGAGTTTCGGTTTTACAAGACAAAAAAGTTCTGGGGATGGGTTGTACAATGATATGAATATATTTTCCACTACTGAACTCTACACTTTAAAATGGTTAAAATGGTAAATTTTATGTTATGTATATTTTACCACAATTAAAAACAAAAATAAATAAATTTATCAATTGTTTTAAAGTTAAGAAACTGAACATTTAAACTGCTTTGTCAAAAATGAAAGCATGTTTTGTAACAGCAAATTGAAAAGGAGGTACTCTCAAACGCTTCACAGTCTAAGTTAACTGAATTCAATAAACAAAGAGTATGGTGGCCAAATGCCTTTCCAGAAGAAAGGAAACATGATACATTTGCTTACCATGCACATACAGAGTCTTACAAGTCATTACATAACCTACGATTGCTGCAAGGAAGGGTATGGTTAAGTGTGTAGCTGTTTAGCATGTACTCCCCATAATGTTACATAATACAGCACAATTCCTGACTTAAAAGCCAAGGAGAAAAAAATATAATATATGAGGGATGAGCTTTCAAAACCTTGAACAGTTAACTTTCCCAAACCAGGCTTATTTCAGAAGTAAAAACTCTTGAAAATTTTTCAGACTTTGAAAGAGGAACACGATTTCTTTGAAAAGAGGAGATGGCATTGCTAAAACTTTAACCATTTTGAGCAAACAGAAGCAAGTGATCATTCTTTTTAGGCCTGCTAGTAATGATTATCAGCTGGCCTCCTTCAGTGAAAAGGAGAAACAACATCCCTAAAAAAACTCTTTAAAAATCATCATGTTCTATTAACCCAATTTTAACAGCACATGAAAGCTGTCTGCATTTTTACAAACAAGGGTGAATCTAGGAAATAGTCTGAGCGTACTTTAAGAACTGGAACAGGACCAGGCACAGAGGAAAACAGAGTGAGGCTGGTGCAAAACAAGCAAGTGTACTGAAGGTCTAAATATTGGGAGTAATTTTTAAGCTAAGGCAAACTGAGAAAGGAGATGGTGGACTTGTCTAATAAAAAAACGCAACAGAATGGGTCTACCGTTCTCGAGCTGTTGGTGACGCTCCTCTAAATCCTGTTGCACAGCTTGGTAACGGCCCACAAAGCTCTCAAAATCCCGCTGAACAAAATCCGGGGCAGAAGGCTGAGACTTCAGGGCTGAGCAGCTTGCACGCAGCATTTCAATTTTGGGGTGGTGGCTACGGAGGTCTGTTAATTCTTGCTATGAAGAGAAAATATGACCACATGATTCGCTGAAGATGAACATCCTCACAGAAAGTTAATCAGAGCAGAATTAACCTAAAGTTCATGATACAAGGAGCATCTTCTTTAAATACAGGACTGGACATAGAAATCTGTCATGTTCTGGATGGTTGTGTCTTTACCTGACAGGAATCCTTCAAGCTTGGCAAGGACTGCTGGGGAGATTCTGAAAAGGGCGTGTGTTTTACCCACTCCTCTTTTGTCTTTATGGTCTTTTCAAGCTCATCAAGGTGCTTAAAAAAAGCATTTATATCTTCCTGTAGCCGAATCTTTCTTGCTAGATCTTCCAAATGCTGGGATATATTCTTCCATTCTGATAATATCTTCTCCAGAACGTTTTTTATTTCTTCAGTAGGAAGACCTTCTACGCAGACATGAAAAATAAGCAGACACTTCATAAATTATTACAAAACTTGTTTTGGATTTATTACAAACATTCTAACCTATTCAAAATAATGAGGCAACGTCATACATAGTGATCACTCCCTTAAGTCCCTTTTAACACAACAACATTGTAATGATGCACTTAAAAATAACTATGTTTAATTCCTTGATAAAAACGGGAGAGGGGGAGCTTAAAATAGCAGGTCAGGAGGGGGATGGCCAACACAAAAAGCACATCAGTCGAGTGTCAGCCACTGCCTTTTCTACAGAACGTGTGTCTCCATACTTGGCAACCTACTGTTCTACTAGTTTCCAGTCTGAGCACGAGAAATAAAATGAACTGTCTGGACTTGTCTGGGGCTCTGACGTCAGAAGGTAGACCCTCTGTCATCAAGAAAAACAGCTTGGCTAGAAAAAGCAGGAGGCAGCTTGAGACCTGTGATCAAACCACAGGTCATAGGAATTGCAAAACGAATGGCTGGAACTCCTAGTGCTGGGAGCAATCTGGTGAGTGCAGGAATACTACACCAGTAGCTAGGCCCAAGAAGAATCAGCAAGCCTACTGGGAATGCTACACACAGACCAGTAAATGCCAAAAGATCAATGCAGTGCTAAGATTACCTACTTTAGAAACACACCAGGAAACAAAATGCCATTATGTTTATTACTGTCATCTCATAATTTTGTCTCATATTTTTGAGAGGCAGAGAATGTTCATAGAAATAAGTTACATATAATAATAGGTTTTATCATAGTCCTTCTCTTAATATAAAATACCATTGAATCATTGAAAATTACTATGAAAAGGTATGGGAAATCTACAAAGGAATCGATGTCCTGAGGAAAGCATGCACGTTGAAAAAATGGGTTTAACATCTTTATTATTAGAGCAGAAGCAATAAAACTTTGTAAATATATGTAATCAAAATCCAGGGTAACGAGAGCTCTAAAGGGAAAAAAAAGGCATGTGAAACAAAAGGTCACTTAGGATCCACAGATGATGCAAATTTTGAAAATTTCTGTAACACACTGTATCCACTGAAAATTAGAAATGCAAACGTGACATTACATAATCTGAATATATCACCCATGTCAATTGCTGAAGTAAACTGTCCACCATCACACAAGTAATAGAATATTACACCTAGGCAAAACATTCACACCACAGTCCAAGTTCAATTATCCCTGTTAATGGAGATCATAAACTAACTAAATTACCACTTTCCTTTTTTTTTTTTTAATTAACTAATTTATTTATTTATTTATTTTTGGCTGCGTTGGGTCTTTGTTGCTGCGCATGGGCTTTCTCTAGTTGTGGCGGGCGGGGGCTACTCTTCGTTGCAGTGCGCAGGCTTCTCATTGCGGTGGCTTCTCTTGTTGCACAGCACGGGCTCTAGACGCGTGGGCTTCAGTAGTTGTGGCACGTAGGCTCAGTAGTTGTGGTGCACGGGCTCTAGAGCACAGGCTCAGTAGTTGCGGCGCCTGGGCTTAGTTGCTCCGCAGCATGGGGGATCTTCCCGGACCAGGGCTCGAACCCGTGTCCCCTGCATTGGCAGGCAGATTCTTAAGCACTGCACCACCAGGGACGTCCTAAATGACCACTTTTCTGACAATCTGAGCAATGGAGATCTAGGCTGTGCGCCTGCCAGGTCATTTCTATTTTAAGTGGGCAAAGGAATAGTGTCAGCCACTTCATTTACATGGCAGGACAATTTATGATTAACAAGAAAGAAAATTAAGCTGGCAAATAAAATTTTGAGATGGAAAATTATCACCACTAATCCAGAAAATCGGTAAGAGGTACTCATTTTAGGTACTAGGGAAGCTGAAGAAACTTCTTCCATAGTTTTTTTTAATTCACTGACAATATTTCAGTATCCATTTACCCTTTCAAACCAATTCTCAAAATTTAAATCTCCCTCCTCTAAGCTTGATATAGTTTGGACCAGTGGCAAGTAATAAATAAAGCACAATTTACATTTTCAAAAAGGAAAACTGTATATTGTCTTTTAAAATAATTGTTTTATTCCCAGAGATCCAAAGTTGTAGCTGTTTCTACAGGACATCCAACTCTTAGATGACTAATCAAAAGCCAAAATCAATATCCCATCCTTTTATTAATTTTCTAGAAGGGATAACGTATAACATATTCCTGTCACTCTCACTTGACTTTAGCTTTTCAATCTATCACTATTAAAATCAAGGGAAATGTTTACAAAACATAGGATCATCATCAAATTCCATAGGCTTATATGTTGATATACTGGGAATTCTTTTTGGAGGGAGGTGGTAAAAGAAAATTTTACTTCGGCAGCATTGGGGAAATGTAGTTACCTTAAGGTAAATTCATTGAGATTATTTGAATTTTTTTTTTTTTTTTTTGCGGTACGCAGGCCTCTCACTGTTGTGGCCTCTCCCCTTGCAGAGCACAGGCTCCGGACGTGCAGGCTCAGCAGCCATGGCTAACAGGCCCAGCCGCTCCGCGGCATGTGGGATCTTCCCGGACCGGGGCACGAACCCATGTCCCCTGAATCGGCAGGCGGACTCTCAACCACTGCGCCACCAGGAAAGCCCGATAAGGTGTTATTTATATTTGAAATTTTTACCTGCATTAAAGAACTTTTTTTCCCCCACAGACCCAGTGGCTCAGGGGAATGTAAAGATTAATATTTTTGCCAAGCAGTTTTACATATGATTCTTTTTCTCACCTTGCTTTGAAAGGCTTTTCTTATAAACCCTATTCCTTACTCCAACAATAAGTGCTTTGGAGGTCTGCTGAAACTCTCCTTGACAAAAGCCACAGACACCCACGGCAGAATTAGGAATATTAGTTTGACGAGAATCTTCTAAAATGTAGCTTTTAATCTTTATATTTTTTGACTTTTTATTATAGAAAATGGAAATATATACAAATAAATAGAACAGTAGAATGAACGTCCTGTACCAATTACCCAGCTTCAGTAATTAATGACATTCTACCATTCTTGAATTATCTATATACCCTACTCACTCCTCACCCATTTAATCATTATTATTATTTTCACATTTCTTAAAGTAAAATTTACTTACATTGAAATACATGAACTGTGCTGTTCTGAGAAACCTACACACACTTATCAATACATAGAATATTTCCACCTCTCCAGAAAGTTTCCTAGAGTCCCTAATGGATCAATCACCCTCCTCCAACCCAGAAAACCACATTTTAAAAAAAGCTTGGATTATTTTTCCCTCTGCCTTTTGAAAAATATGTTGATTTATTTTGTGTATATACTGAGGTCACACACACATACATACACAAAAGTATGTATATGCCCAGTATATGTTCATTTATTTAGAAATTATGGAAATGTACCACTGTCATAGATCAATGTACCACTGTCATAGATCATTTGTACAGCTTAATTTCTTCCTTCCCTCCTCCCTCTCTCCCTCCCACCCTTTCTTCCCTTCCTCCTTCTTTCCTTCCAAACAGAATAGTATTTTCATTCCAACTCCATCCTAGCTAGGTGTCTTACTACTGGGTGTGGACACCCCATTTGGAGATTACTTTTTCAAGTATTTATTTGAAGGGACCTAGAGACAGAGCGAGAATATGATTTCCCTTGAGATACTTCAATAATTACAATAAATTGTGTGTTAAATTTATGTTAGTTACAATCATAGATTCTTCACTTCTACATCGACACTGTAGCTTGGAAACCAGACTTTATCTGGGTGATGTGGGGTAATTTCATGAGTCTATGAACTGAATTAAATTCATGTCTGTGTCAGCTTTTAGTGGGTGTGGCAGAATCAGAGTGCAGAGATTCATTTATTTAAAAAAATCTGTTATTAAAAATTTTTAGGATGGGGTGGGAAGCTTAGAATTGGGGACACTGGTCTGAATAGGGTCTGTATGTTCAGTTTAATTTTCTCATTTTTGGGGAGTGTCTGCCTTTTGTTAATGAGAGTAAAAGTGGTTTTTAACATTTCCCACTGTCATTCCACTTTATCCATTATTCTAATTTTACAGTACTGTATTTTACTTCTCTACATGTGGTTAGCAGTAATCCTACTGCTGCTTTAAAACCAGAAATGTTGAACCGAAATGAAAGCACAACTGGGTGATTCTCCCGGCCTTTCCTTCTTTTCAATACATTTGAAATAAATCCTAGGCCATGGATAATTAATGTAGAAGTTTCTTTACAGAGTGTAATTTGCCCAGAGTCTGCTTATGTAAGGATGCAGATATATGCTTCAGTTCAGTTAGAAAAGCACATCAAATTCTTCAGTAAAACAGATGTTTGAATAATTACATCACTGGTTTTCTCAAACTAGTTTCATCAAAAAATTCCAGCACGGTGAAGTCCGGTAGGACCTTTCTACCTAATGCATGAGAATTAAGTTCTGTGAGTTCTCTTGTAGCACAGAAATGTTTATAAAAAATGAAATTATCTGTTTTCATTTGACTTTCACGACTGCTGTACCAAACCTGGTTTCCTTGGTTTAGCTTATTTTGTTCCTAAAGATCATCAACTACTATAACAGAGTAATGGGTCACTTGGATGATGTAGCTTTAAGAATTGACTCCCACATGTCTGGCAAAGTATTGATATAAAAAAAAAAAAAAAAATCAAGGTTCTCACCTTTTCCCATTTGCTCCAAAAGGATTTGTCCGGTTTGGTTTAATTCATCGAGTCTGGAACTTCTTTCCATCTGTTCCTTTTCTAATCCCTGAAAATAAAGTCCCAATATAAGAATAGTACAGACTTTCTTCTCAATATAGTATTAATGCTTACTGAAGTTTTTATATTTAATGTCCTTCCCACACTCTCTTAGGTGGGAGTTACAAAGTTTACCTAAGAAAATACCAAGATAAAGCTATGCCATTTCAAGCTACCCTCCAGAACACTAGAGATGATTAAATTTCAAAAGGTAAATTCAAACAAACAATATAAAATTTTGGTTTCCTTAAAAATGCTCTACATCAAAACAAAAATCTTTAAAAGTCTTTACTGAATTTGTTACAATACCGCCCCTGTTTTATGTTTCGGTTTTTTGGCCGCAAGGCATGTGGGATCTTAGCTCCCCGACCAGGGATCGAACCCACACCTTCTGCATTGGAAGGCGAAGTCCTAACCACTGGACTGCCAGGGAAGTCCCTGGTTTCTTTTATAAGAAGAAAAAATTTTACACTACATACATGAGTTCCTATCAGGAGGAGGTAATTAAAATTAGTATTTTAGATCCAGAATATTTATTCACATACATGGCCTCACTATACTCCACACCATAAAAATAACAGTTTGACTGAAATGAACTGAATGAACTATGAAGACAGAGATCACCAAACAAAAATAAATTAATTAATACGAAAGACAGAAATAATTTGAGCCCAATATCATTTGTTGGTGTTACACTAAGCATAGGGTCTAACACAAACTTCAACTACCAGCATAATTCATACATAAATTTTTAACAATAACAATATGCTTTAGGACCCAAAGCAAAGTATTTTATCCTTTATATTCAAAGAATGGCTCTTAATTTTAATATTTATGTCTCTAAGATTTTATATTCTCAATGTCCCTATATCTGAGAGACAGGGGAAGACAAGATCTTCCAGAATTAGTTAGAAAGAGCTGAGCAAAACCATGGACACACATACACACATAGGTGTTGTACACACAGTCACTATTTGAAATTTCTGCATTTGATAATTATCTAGCCACTCAAATAGTGTCCAAAATAGCACAATCAAAGCATCCAGGCAACCCACATTACTTCAACCAGACAACCTGGAGAAGAATCCCACTTCTAGGGTCTACGAATGTAAGCACTATCAAATAAATTTAACTCTCCTATTTTGATCCACACAAACCCTAATGTGACCAAGTAAAACAACCATTTTTATAGTCAAAGATCAAGAAAGAACAAGAGATTCTACGAAACACCACTAATCTTTGTTAAACTAACTATCAATGTAAAAAGTCACTGTCAAACTGGAGAAAAATTATTACCTGCTTTTTGCAATTAATACAAACTGATTTTTGGCTACTTTTTTTATGATGGTGGTCGATTAGACTACGGATTCTCCACCCAGGTATTGCATCAGTTGGAACAAGTTATTCTTTCACTAAAATAAAATTAAGTTGATACTTCCCAAATTTGCAAGAAAAATTAGCGATTAAAGCAATGGTTAAATTTTCTTTATTGTACATTTTTCTCAGATCTTTGGCATCTACTACTTCTTGTCTAAAACAACAAAATAAACGAACTTATAAATAAAGGTAAAACACAGGAACTGCCAATCATGCCTTACATAAACATACACAATTGTTACTTTTATCCCCTCAAATATTATAGTAACAATTTCTGGAAGTAAAATTGTTCCTAGATCACAGGATGGAATTTAATTTATCAGTGTTTTGTGGGACTTGTTCCATAAAGATCACTGTAGCTTCCAAATTCTCTGCCACTTTACTGCCTTTGAGAATTGGGTTGTTGAATGATCATTAATATCATCTACCAGTCTTTCAGAAGGATATGAAATGATAGAACATAGTCCTCATGCCTGGCTCTCTTGATCCCCTGGGCAGGGGGCTCTGATAACAGTGCTTCCACATTCCCCCTGTCCAGAGTCATCATGGTCTCCTTCCATAAGCCAAGAACTTTATAGAGTGCTGAAAATACAGGTTTCAAGGGAAAATCGTCCACACTTTCTAAGCAGTGGCAGCAGGCATATAAACAAATAATGACATAAATGCAATAAGGGCTTTCACGGAGGTATGGCCAAAGCAATATGGAATCTGCCTAATGAGGCTAAAGGAGGCTTTCTGAAGTAGGAGGCATTTCAGCCACACAGCAAAGGCTTAATAAAGGGCTATTCGGAGCCCGGAAAGCCACACATGGGGAAGGCAAGATATTGAGAAAAGCGTAGGAGTCAGGAGGGCTGGAGCTCTGACGAGTGAATGAGAGGTGCTGAGTTTCTGCTTAGAGGTAGGGAAGAGAGCTGTCTGGAAGTGCCTTGTAAGGGCACTGTGGCCTTTACATTTTATCCCCACAGCAATGGCAAGTCATTAATTAATTGCAAGCGCTGGAGCTGTATAATCAAATTTATATCTTAGAACTCATCAAGAGTGAGATGATATTATTAGTAACAATAACATTAAATAATAACAGTAATTTCATAAATGTGTGTTTTAATGAGAATTATTTTAATTGTTCACCGTTAAGTAAAATGTTGGCTGATGGTTTGAACTGGACATCTTAAAGCTATGTTAAGAAGATGTACTACTATTGAGATGATTATCTTTTAAAATTTATTTGATTTGAATTTAAACCTACTAATGCTGTATATTAATAGATTTTCTAATTTTAGACTATTTGTGGATTCCTATAAAAAAACATACTGTTTGGTTATAGGTAAACGATTGCCTTTTCCTATATTATTGAGTTCTAGTTGCTAGCATTTTAAGTTTAAAACAATATCCTTTTTAAATGACATGTAAAAAGGGAAGGTAAACAGTGGCAAATGCTGCAAAGAAAGGAAGTCTGATGAGAATAGAAATCTATCCTTTGGATTTTGAAAGCAGTCGTCAATGGTGACGCCTAAATAAGAACAGTTACAGTGGAATGATAAGGCAAACATCAGTCTCAGCTTCTCACCCAAACATTCAAAGTCGGCCAGGGTCTGGTCCTAAACCACCTCTCCAGCCTTAACTCTCTACTGCTTTTACACATACGCCTAGCACAAAGCAAAACGAATTATTTGTTCCAAGAATCACAACACGCTTGCCCCCCTCTGAGCCTCTGCTCATGGGCGCCACCTGCCTGGTGTGCCCTTCTGACCAGCTCCAAGCCCCCTCCTTCAGTGTCACTTTGCCTTCTGGACTTCACCAGTGTATAGAGACAGCTGCAAGCCTGGCCTCCTCTCAATTCCCTCAGTACCTACCACTTTCTAACTCACATCACTGATATCTACACATACGTCTTATTTTTAAACATTCTCCAAACTCTTTATAAACGCCATTGCTGATGTAGATGGTGATACGGACTTGCTCTAGGTGCCTAAATAATTCATGCAAGGATGTACAGAGACTTAATGAACCCCAAAGGCATAAATCACTGCAATCTCCTGTTGCAATTTACAGTAACACACATGCGGTACAAAGCAGCAGAGCTACAATCCCATACATTTTATAGTGTTTATTTGTTTTAAGTACGTCTCTCCTCTAAAAAGAATGTTTATAGAAGAAATCTTGGGATTTGAAACAGTTTCTTGCATTCGGAAGGCAACACATTTTCAGCATACACACATGTACTATTAGGTACCAGATTAAGATAGATCTAATGAAGCTAAAATTAGTAATGACAACTGGATCACCTTAGCAAGTGTCCCTTCCTGCACATCTCAATTAACCGGTTAAAGAAGGAGGAAAAAAAACTTCTCCTCGACGGACGACGGGAAGATGGCGGAAGAGTAAGACGCGGAGATCACCTTCCTCCCCACAGATACACCAGAAATACATCTACACGTGTAACAACTCCTACAGAACACCGACTGAACGCTGGCAGAAGACCTCAGACCACCCAAAAGGCAAGAAACCCCCCACGTACCTGGGTAGGGCAAAAGAAAAATAGAAAGAACAGCGACAAAAGGATAGGGACGGTACCTGCACCAGTGGGAGGGAGCTGTGAAGGAGGAAAGGCTTCCACACACTGGGAAGCCCCTTCGCGGGCGGAGACTGCGGGTGGCGGAGGGGGGAGAGCTTCGGAGCCGCGGAGGAGAGCGCAGCAACAGGCATGCGGAAGGCAAAGCAGAGAGATTCCAGCACAGAGGATCAGTGCCGACCGGCACTCACCAGCCCAAGAGGCTTGTCTGCTAACCCGCTGGGGCGGGCGGGGCTGGGAGCTGAGGCTCGGGCTTCGGTTGGAGCGCCGGGAGAGGACTGGGGTTGGCGGCGTGAACACAGCCTGCAGGGGGTTAGTGCACCACGGCTGGCCGGAAGGGAATCCGGGGAAAAGTCTGGACCCGCCGAAAAGGCAAGAGGCTTTTTCTTCCCTCTTTTTTTCCTGGTGCGCAAGGAGAGGGGATTAAGAGCGCCGCTTAAAGGAGCTCCAGAGACGGGCGCGAACCGCGGCTAAAAGCGCGGACCCCAGAGACGGGCATGAGACGCTAAGGCTGCTGCTGCCGCCACCAAGAAGCCTGTGTGCGAGCACAGGTCACTATCCACACCGCCCCTCCTGGTAGGCTGTGCAGCCCGCCACTGCCAGGGTCCCGGGATCTAGGGACAACTTCCCCGGGAGAACGCACGGCGCGCCACAGGCTGGTGCAACGTCACGCCGGCCTCTGCCGCCGCAGGCCTGCCCCGCATCCGTGCCCCTCCCTCCCCCCCCCCCCCCCCGCCCCGGCCTGAGTGAGCCACAGCCCCCGAAGCAGCGATTCCTTTAACCCCGTCCTGTCTGAGCGAAGAACAGACGCCTTTGGCAGAGGCGGGGCCAAATACAAAGCTGAGCCCGGGGAGCTGTGAGAACAAAGAAGAGAAAGGGAAATCCCTCCCAGCAGCCTCAGAAGCAGCGGATTAAAGCTCTACAATCAACTTGATGTACCTGTATTTGTGGAATACATGAAAAGACAACGAATTATCCCAAACTGAGGAAGTAGACTTTGGAGAGCAAGGTTTATGATTTTATTCCCCTTTTCCTCTTTTTGTGAGTGTGTATGTGTATGCTTCTGTGTGAGATTTTGTCCGTATAGCTTTGCTTCCACCATTTGTCCTAGGGTTCTATCCGTCCGTTTTTTTGGTTGGTTTTTTCTTTTTAAAAAAATTTTTTTTTCTTAATAATTATTTTTTATTTTAATAACTATTTTATTTTATCTTACTTTATTTTATCTTCTTTCCTTCTTTCTTTCTTTCCTTCCTTCCCTCCTTCCTTCCTTCCTCCCTCCCTCCCTCCCACCCTCCCTCCGTTCGTTTGTTCTTTCTTTCTTTCTTTCTTTCTTTCTTTCTTTCTTTCCTACTTCTTCTCCCTTTTATTCTGAGCCGTGTGGATGAAAGGCTCTTGGTGCTACAGCCAGGAGTCAATGCTGTGCCTCTGAGGTGGGAGAGCCAACTTCAGGACACTGGTCCACAAGAGACCTCCCAGCTCCACATAATATCAAACAGCAAAAATCTCCTACAGATCTCCATCTCAACACCAGCACCCAGCTTCACTCAACGACCAGCAAGCTACACGGCTGGACATCCTATGCCAAACAACTAGCAATACAGGAACACAGCCCCACCCATTAGCAGAGAGGCTACCTAAAATCATAATAAGTCCACAGATACCCAAAAACACACCACCAGACGTGGACCTACCCACCAGAAAGACAAGATCCACCCTCATCCACCAGAACACAGGCACTAGTTGCCTCCACCAGGAAGCCTACACAACCCACTGAAACAACTTCAGCCACTGGGGACAGACACCAAAAACAATGGGAACTACGAACCTGCAGCCTGCAAAAAGGAGACCCCAAACACAGTAAGATAAGCAAAATGAGAAGACAGAAAAACACACAGCAGATGAAGGAGCAAGATAAAAACCCACCAGACCTAACAAATGAAGAGGAAATAGGCAGTCTACCTGAAAAAGAATTCAGAATAATGAGAGTAAAGATGATCCAAAATCTTGGAAATAGAATAGACAAAATGCAAGAAACATTTAACAAGGACCTAGAAGAACTAAAGATGAAACAAGCAACGATGAACAACACAATAAATGAAATTAAAAATACTCCAGATGGGATCAATGGCAGAATAACTGAGGGAGAAGAACAGATAAGTGACCTGGAAGATAAAATAGTGGAAATAACTACTGCAGAGCAGAGTAAAGAAAAAAGAATGAAAAGAACTGAGGACAGTCTCAGAAACCTCTGGGACAACATTAAATGCACCAACATTCGAATTATACGGGTTCCAGAAGAGGAAGAGAAAAAGAAAGGGACTGAGAAAATATTTGAAGAGATTATAGTTGAAAACTTCCCTAATATGGGAAAGGAGATAGTCAATCAAGTCCAGGAAGCACAGAGAGTCCCATATAGGATAAATCCAAGGAGAAATACGCCAAAACACATATTAATCAAACTGTCAAAAATGAAATACAAAGAAAACATATTAAAAGCAGCAAGGGAAAAACAACAAATAACACACAAGGGAATCCCCATTAGGTTAACAGCTGATCTTTCAGCACAAACTCTGCAAGCCAGAAGGGACTGGCAAGACATATTTAAAGTGATGAAGGAGAAAAACCTGCAACCAAGATTACTCTACCCAGCAAGAATCTCATTCAGATTTAACGGAGAAATTAAAACCTTTACAGACAAGCAAAAGCTGAGACAGTTCAGCACCACCAAACCAGCTTTACATCAATGCTAAAGGAACTTCTCTAGGCAAGAAACACAAGAGAAGGAAAGGCCTACAATAACGAACCCAAAACAATTAAGAAAATGGGAATAGGAACATACATATCGATAATTACCTTAAATGTAAATGGACTAAGTGCTCCCACCAAAAGACACAGATTGGCTGAATGGATACAAAAAAAAGACCCATATATACGCTGTCTACAAGAGACCCACTTCAGACCTAGAGACACATACAGACTGAAAGTGAGGGGATGGAAAAGGATATTCCATGCAAATGGAAACCAAAAGAAAGCTGGAGTAGCAATTCTCATATCAGACAAAATAGACTTTAAAATAAAGACTATTAGAAGAGACAAAGAAGGACACTACATAATGATCAAGGGATCGATCCAAGAAGAAGATATAACAATTGTAAATATTTATGCACCCAACATAGGAGCACCTCAATACATAAGGCAAATACTAACAGCCATAAAAGGGGAAATCGACAGTAACACAATCATAGTAGGGGACTTTAACACCTCACTTTCACCAATGGACAGATCATACAAAATGAAAATAAATAAGGAAACACAAGCTTTAAATGATACATTAAACAAGATGGACTTAATTGATATTTAGGACATTCCATCCAAAAACAACAGAATACACATTTTTCTCAAGTGCTGATGGAACATTCTCCAGGATGGATCATGTCTTGGGTCACAAATCAAGCCTTGGTAAATTTAAGAAAATTGAAATTGTATCAAGTATCTTTTCTGACCACAACGCTATAAGACTAGATATCAATTACAGGAAAAGAGCTGTAAAAAATACAAACACATGGAGGCTAAACAATACACTGCTTAATAACGAAGTGATCACTGAAGAAATAAAAGAGGAAATTAAAAAATACCTAGAAACAAATGACAATGGAGACACGATGACCCAAAACCAATGGGATGCAGAAAAAGCAGTTCTAAGAGAGAAGTTTATAGCAATACAATCCTATCTTAAGAAACAGGAAACATCTCGAATAAACAACCTAACCTTGCACCTAAAGCAATTAGAGAAAGAAGAACAAAAAAACCCCAAAGTTAGCAGAAGGAAAGAAATCATAAAAATCAGATCAGAAATAAATGAAAAAGAAATGAAGGAAATGATAGCAAAGATCAATAAAACTAAAACCTGGTTCTTTGAGAAGATAAACAAAATTGATAAACCATTAGCCAGACTCATCAAGAAAAAAAGGGAGAAGACTCAAATCAATAGAATTAGAAATGAAAAAGGAGAAGTAACAACTGACACTGCAGAAATACAAAAGATCATGAGAGATTACTACAAGCAACTCTATGCCAATAAAATAGACAACCTGGAAGAAATGGACAAATTCTTAGAAATGGACAACGTGCCAAGACTGAATCAGGAAGAAATGGAAAATATGAACAGACCAATCACAAGCACTGAAATTGAAACTGTGATTAAAAATCTTTCAACAAACAAAAGCCCAGGACCAGATGGCTTCACAGGCGACTTCTATCAAACATTTAGAGAAGAGCTAACACCTATCCTTCTCAAACTCTTCTAAAATATAGCAGAGGGTGGAACACTCCCAAACTCATTCTACGAGGCCACCATCACCTTGATACCAAAACCAGACAAGGATGTCACAAAGAAAGAAAACTACAGGCCAATATCACTGATGAACATAGATGCAAAAATCCTCAACAAAATACTAGCAAACAGAATCCAACAGCACATTAAAAGGATCATACAAATAATCAAGTGGGTTTTATTCCAGGAATGCAAGGATTCTTTAATATATGCAAATCAATCAATGTGATAAACCATATTAACAAATTGGAGGAGAAAAACCATATGATCATCTCAATAGATGCAGAGAAAGCTTTTGACAAAATTCAACACCCATTTATGATAAAAACCCTGCAGAAAGTAGGCACAGAGGGAACTTTCCTCAACATAATAAAGGCCATATATGACAAACCCACAGCCAACGTCGTCCTCAATGGTGAAAAACCAAAAGCATTTCCACTAAGATCCAGAACAAGACAACGTTGCCCACTCTCACCACTGTTATTCAACATAGTTTTGGAAGTTTTAGCCACAGCAATCAGAGAAGAAAAGGAAATAAAAGGAATCCAAATCGGAAAAGAAGAAGTAAAGCTGTCACTGTTTGCAGACGACATGATACTACACATAGAGAATCCTAAAGATGCTACCAGAAAACTACTAGAGCTAATCAATGAATTTAGTAAAGTAGCAGGATACAAAATTAATGCACAGAAATCTCTGGCATTCCTACACACTAATGATGAAACATCTGAAAGTGAAATCAAGAAAACACTCCCATTTACCATTGCAAAAAAAAAGAATAAAATACCTAGGAATAAACCTACCTAAGGAGACAAAAGACCTGTATGCAGAAAATTATAAGACACTGATGAAAGAAATTAAAGATGACACAAACAGATGGAGAGGTATACCATGTTCTTGTATTGGAAGAATCAACATTACGAAAATGACTCTACTACCCAAAGCAATCTACAGATTCAATGCAATCCCTATCAAACAACTACTGGCATTTTTCACAGAACTAGAACAAAAAATTTCACAATTTGTATGGAAACACAAAAGACCCCGAATAGCCAAAGCAATCTTGAGAACGAAAAACGGAGCTGGAGGAATCAGGCTCCCTGACTTCAGACTATACTACAAAGCTACAGTAATCAAGACAGTATGGTACTGGCACAAAAACAGAAATATAGATCAATGCAACAGGATAGAAAGCCCAGAGATAAACCCATGCACATATGGTCACCATATCTTTGATAAAGGAGGCAGGAATGTACAATGGAGAAAGGACAGCCTCTTCAGTAAGTGGTGCTGGGAAAACTGGACAGGCACATGTAAAAGTATGAGATTAGATCACTCCCTAACACCACACACAAAAATAAGCTCAAAATGGATTAAAGACCTAAATGTAAGGCCGAAACTATCAAACTCTTAGAGGAAAACATAGGCAGAACACTCTACGACATAAATCACAGCAAGATACTTTTTGACCCACCTCCTAGAGAAATGGAAATAAGAACAAAAACAAATGGGACCTAATGAAACTTCAAAGCTTTTGGACAGCAAAGGAAACCATAAACAAGACCAAAAGACAACCCTCAGAATGAGAGAAAATATTTGCAAATGAAGCAACTGACAAAGGATTAATCTCCAAAATTTATAAGCAGTTCACACAGCTCGATAACAAAAAAACAAACAACCCAATCCAAAAATGGGCAGAAGACCTAAATAGACATTTCTCCAAAGAAGATATACAGACTGCCAACAAACACATGAAAGAATGCTCAACATCACTAATCATTAGAGAAATTCAAATCAAAACTACAATGAGATACCATCTCACACCAGTCAGAATGGTCATCATCAAAAAATCTAGAAACAATAAATGCTGGAGAGGGTGTGGAGAAAAGGGAACACTCTTGCACTGCTGGTGGGAATGTGAATTGGTACAGCCACTATGAAGAACAGTATGGAGGTTCCTTAAAAAACTACAAATAGAACAACCATATGACCCAGCAATCCCACTACTGGGCATATACCCTGAGAAAACCATCATTCAAAAAGAGTCATGTACCAAAATGTTCATTGCAGCTCTATTTACAATAGCCTGGAGATGGAAGCAACCTAAGTGTCCATCATCGGATGAATGGATAAAGAAGATGTGGCACATATGTACAATGGAATAATACTCAGCCATCAAAAGAAAGGAAATTGAGCTATTTGTAATGAGGTGGATGGACCTAGAGTCTGTCATATAGAGTGAAGTAAGTCAGAAAGAGAAAGACAAATACTGTATGCTAACACATATATATGGAATTTAAGAATAGAAAAATGTCATGAAGAACCTAGGGGTAAGACAGCAATATAGACACAGACCTACTAGAGAATGGACTTGAGGATATGGCGAGGGGGAAGGGTAAGCTGTGACAAAGCGAGAGAGTGGCGTGTACACATATACACTACCAAACATAAAATAGATAGCTAGTGGGAAGCAGCCGCATAGCACAGGGAGATCAGCTCGGTGCTTTGTGACCACCTAGAGGGGTGGGATAGGGAGGGTGGGAGGGAGGGCGACGCAAGAGGGAAGAGATATGGGAACATATGTATATGTATGACTGATTCACTTTGTTATAAAGCAGAAACTAACACACCATTGTAAAGCAATTATACTCCAATAAAGATGTAAAAAAAAAAAAAAGATTTAAGCTACAAGGATATATTGGACAGCAGAGGGAAGTATAGCCATTATTTTATAACAACTTTAAATAGAGTATAATCTATAAAAATATTGAATCACGATGCTGTACACCTGTAACTAATAAAATATTGTATATCAACTATCCTTCAAATTAAAAAAACAAAAACAAAACTCCTCCTCCACACAGGGATCTGATGCCAGCCAGCTTGCATAGATTCAAAATGTACTACGGGCTTTCCTGGTGGCGTAGTGGTTGAAAGTCCGCCTGCCGATGCATGAGACACGGGTTAATGCGCCGGTCCAAGAAGATCCCACATGCCGCAGAGCAGCTAGGCCCGTGAGCCATGGCCACTGAGCCTGCGTGTCCGGAGCCTGTGCTCCGCAACGGGAGAGGCCACAACGGTGAGAGGCCCATGTACCGCAAAAAAAAAAACCAAAACAGAAAAATAACAAAATGTACTACAGCATTCTAAAAGGTATCTTACGGCTACATTTTGGAAGACTTTGGATCCCATCACATCTTTATGCCAACAGCAAATCCATCCTGATGAAATATTTTATTCACTGCAATATTTTTGTTTTATGTTTTACCTTCAACTTCTTTTTCATTTCTGATGTTTCTTGCATCTTCTTATACTCTTTTATCTCTGTGGCCTGAATGGCAGTCTTTGATTTCAAGATCCAGTTCAACAGCTCAGCACTTATAGCATCAAACCTGATTTGAAATTCAGATGTTACCAAATGTCAGTCATTTTCTTCTATTGTTTCACTTGGCTCAAGAAAGAGGTATGTGTTTTTAAGCACTCATCAAAAATAAAGGCAACCGAGAAATACAGTAACTATACAAAATAAGATCATACATTTACAATTAAAAGTATGAAAAACAGGAACAAAATCGTAGTGTCAATGAATAAAGAAAATAATTAAATAAAAATTTTAAACATTATAAGAAACCACTTATACTTTCGTAAACCCTTTGTAGATCATGAAAAACATATTTGGTTAGATAACAGCAGAAAAGAACAAGTACAGACATTCCTAAGTTAATGCCTTGTTTAATTCAACATGTAGTTACTGAGTCTCCTATATGCCAGGCACTGGACTGGGCTCTTAATATGAAGGTAAACCAACACAATCCCAGGAATTCACAGGATGCCTCCTAAGCC
Source organism: Grampus griseus (assembly GCF_964374135.1). Classification (NCBI taxonomy): domain Eukaryota; kingdom Metazoa; phylum Chordata; class Mammalia; order Artiodactyla; family Delphinidae; genus Grampus; species Grampus griseus. Next base: position 68,456,514 of record NC_139007.1, on the reverse strand, counting down.
AATGGGGAGGGAATGGCTTCCTGGGGAACAACAGCATTGTGCCCGGGAGTTTTCCGCATAAAAGGAGAACAAAGAAAGGGAGGAACACACTTTGCACACTATAAGTAGTTAGGTGTGGCTGGAATAGCAAGCACTAGTCGGGGGGAACAATTGACAGTGTGGCAGGGAGCCACAGGGACCAGTGACTGGAAAGCCCTGCAGGATAGATTAAGGAGTTGGACCTTACCCAAAAGACAGCTGAGAGCCAGTGAGGGGCTTAAAGCATGGGACGGACATGATTATATTTACCCTTTTGTGTTCACTGAGGAGAAAGAATAAAGAGAGGCAAGTCCAGAGAACAGGCTGTGGTAGTATTGGAAGCCGAACCAAATGACAGTGGAAAGGAGAAAAGGGGACAGACTTTAGAGGTGCTGAGAAAGTCGGTCAAAACCAGTGAGGAGGAACAAGAAGAGGAACAGTCAGTGGTTGCTGGCCATGTGCCAGGCCCTTCTCTAAATGGTTTATGTGCATTATTAAGTCAAGGAAGCCTCACAACAACCCTGTGAGTATACACTGTTATTATCCTTTCTAGTGATGCAGGAATTGAGCTCGCAGAGGTTTCAAATAACTACTCCAGGCAGCAAAGCTAACAAAAGGTAGAGCTGGGATTCAAGCTGAGGCGTCTGTCCTCTTATCCAGGGCTTTGCCCCAGGGTTTCTCAAAGCAAGATCTGGGTATTTTCAGAGACTTTCAGGTAAGCACAGGTTGTCCTTGCTGATTCTTTTGGGAAACTTGGCTCAACGTGTTTCTAGTGAATTACGAATATTTGTCTTCGCATCAAGATAAATTTTTCTGGTACTTTGAATGGGATGTTGTGACACTGTAGGTAAATAACCAGGGGTCACAGTATCACTCCAACAATGGTGCACGCCTCCTGTCATCTCAAGAGCCGGTTTCTATTTAATCTTTCAGAGAAGAGGAGCAGAAACCAGATCATATGTTTTAAATGGCCTTTTGGAGACTTACTCCACCTCTGCCCTCAGTATGAGAAGGTGCAATGTGAACGCCTTGGAGGCCCAGTGATCTCAGCTCATGTTAACAGAAATGTATCTAGATTATAGGAAATGACTGTCCCTGTGGTGACTGAAAAAACAACAAAAAAAAACCAGCCACTAGCAGCACCAGGAGAAGAGAAGGGGAAATAAACCATCATTTCTGAGGCATGTATTATAAGCTGTGCTAAGCAGTTATTCAAGGTTCACATCTGCTCGGACAGCCCATTTTAAGACAAGCTAATAGTGGTTTCTCCATCAGATAAAAACCTTAAAGGATCTGGAAACCATGTCACATTAGGATGCTTAAGAATACTTAGACTTTAGGACAATGTAAATTAGAATATGAAACCTATCCTTAAATTCTGAAGAGGTACCATATTGAAGGGGGGTGATGTAGCTCTATATCACTCCAAGATGCAAAACTAGCACACATGAATAGACTTAGAGGGGCAAACTTTGGGCAAAATTTCTAATAATGAAACTTCACTGCCGTCTATTATAAGGAACGGGATGTACTCAAGCCTCCATTGGTCCAGGAATGAACTGAAGGCATTTCTGCATCAATCAAATCATGGATAAAAGACTGTGGAATTCACAACTAGTTGCCCACCCAACAGACACCTCCCTCCCCACACTTCTTCCTTGCTGCCCCAGTACCCCAGAACACAACCATAGAGACTGAAAAGGCAGGACAGTTTCAACCTCCCAGGAACCCAGGGTGTGGGCAAGTGACTGAGTCCTGGCCACTGAGACCAGGGTGCGGGAGTTAGCTGATATCTTCCAGGAAAGGTTTTTCTCCAAATAAGGAAAAACTGCTCTACCTGCCTATAAAGCAGGTTATGCAAGGATGTTATGCCCAGTGCTACAGCAGCATCTTGGGACCATGAGAAAACAAGGGAAAAGCCAACATGCTGAGGAGGGCAGAGACAAGGTGCCAGGATGCTGACCCACACCATCCCATTAAAACTGCCCCACCTCCGGACTTCTTGTAACATGAGATAATCAGTGACCTCATCGTTTAAGTCACTTTGGGTACAGTATTCTGTTTCTTGCAGCAGAATTCACCCTATATAACATGGTCGTGTTTAAGATCTTATAGTTATGCACTGTGATATTGTAATTTAGAGTAAGAAATGTATACTTGGTCTTTGTCCGTATTTCTGGCATCGTGTTCCCCAAACCCTTGGAATTTCCAGTGATGAGAGCAACAAAGGTGTCCTTTGTTATGTTAGTGAGATGACTTTGGGATCCCACCTAAAAAGGTGGGCTGGTTGTCAGGAGACCCAACCCTGTGATTAGAGGGTTGGAACTTTCGGTCTCACCCCCCTGACTTCAGGGGAGAGGAGAGGGGATGGAGGTTGAATCAATCACCAAAGGTCAATGATTTAATCAATCATGACTATGTAACGAAGCCTCCCTAAAAACCCAAAAGGATGGGGTCCAGAGAGCTTCGGGTTGGTGAACACATGGATATTCAGAGAGAGTGGGGCACCTGGAGAGGGCACGGGAGCTCCGCACCCTTTCCCTATGACTTGCCCTGTGCATCTCTTCAGTCTGGCTGTTCCTGGGTGGCATTCCTTTTATAATAAACAGATAATCTATTAAGTAAAATGCTTCTCTGAGTTCTATAAGCTGCTCTAGCAAATTAACTGAACCAGAGGAGGTGGTGTTAGAAACCTCTGAATTATAACCAGTTGGTCAGAATATAGGTAACAACCTGGATTTGCGACTAGCGTCTCAAGTCCAAGGAGGAGGCCGTGGAAACCTCCAACCTGTAGCCAGTAGGTAAGAAACAGGGAAGAGAAGGGGAATTTTATGCCTTGTTTAATTCAACATGTAACCTGGTAACCTGGGCTTGTAAGTGGCATCTGGTCTGGGGCAGGGGAGGAGGAAGAGAAAGCAGTCTTGTAGGACTAAACCTGTGAGTCAGAATTGGTACCAGAACCTATTTATGCGCCCTAGTCTTTTACAACCTTCCCAGCTTCCAATGCACAGTCAGCACTGGAGAGACACCCTGCCAGATACACTGACAGAATATAAACACTCAGGAAATGAAAGGTCTATGGTGATATCAACATCAGAAGCATCTCCCTCATCTGCTACCTTGGCTCCAGAAGTCAAAGTTCCACAGCCGCTGCTTGCAACTCAGAGGTCCAGTGGTCCTGCAAGGAGATGCTCTTAGGAGGCAGGAACACAGCCTTATTATCAAAATGAAGGTCATCAGATAAAATTACAATCCTGCTTTGTCTAACAAAAGCTAAACTGGGGAAATCATATCATTTTTATTCAGGTAAAAATAACAGCCCATTCACCCAAGCACTGGGATTCTACTGTCAAAGGGCAAGAATGATAGCACTACTCAAGGGCTGCTCTGAGACTACCTGCTCCAGTGCCTGTGAGGAACAGTACCTCGCCCACAGGAGAGCTCTACAGAGGATCTGACACTAGTAAAAGTTCACTATACACCAGCCATGGTTATTCCTCCTATAAGGATCCTGCATTTCTTTTGAGTCAGAAATGAAAAGATATTTTACCAAAGATGGATTTTAAAGCAAAACACGAAGAATCTATTAATAAATATGACAAAGGAATTAACAAAGAAAGAAGACATGAAAAAAGAAAAGAAGGGGGAGAAGGAAGAAAAGGAGACTAAAAATGAATTACTTCCCTGAAGTACGTTTTTTTAAAGGTGAGAAGAGAAGGAGAGTCACAAAGAATAAGGAGATGGATCTAAAGCAAAACTGTAGGAACTGTGATAGAGAAAGAAAGAATAAATGAGGGATCATGGACAATCATATCCACCCAAGATAACTGATGGGAAAGGAAGAAGGGTTCTGTCACACAGTTCTCCCAATTGAACCCAAGATAAATAAAATCATCCAGATGATTTAGATGCTTAGCAGTGTAAAGTGAAATACTCAGAAGACTCAGAGGTAGTGAGTGGTTCGGTAGTTGAATTTCCATTACAATAATTATGTCTAAATTTGCATATGATTAGCGATCAGTACAAAATAAGTTCTGAGTACAAAATACATTATGTGCGGGATTGGGTTTGGAAAATAGTCTCTATCTGTTCTCACCTTTTCTTAGTTTCCAGATCCACAGGGATCTGTCTCTTCTTTGGGGGAGGAGGAGGAGGCAGCTCTTGCTTAGACCTTTTTGTAGTTACTTGTTCTCTTAGGCGAACCGTCTCCAAAAGATCCTTCTGAGGAATCTGGGACATTCCCAGCTTTGCGACAGCCTGAGTCACCTGAAATAAAAATCATCCAGTTTTAATGTTTTATAACAGCTTTATTGGGATATAATTCACATGCCATAAAATTCTCCCCTTGGAAATGTACGGTCCAATGGTTATTAATATATTCAGAGTTGTGCAACCATGCCCACTTTCTAATTCCAGAATAGTTTTATCATTTCGAAACGAAACCCTAAAGTCTCTGTCACAATTACTCAACTCTGTTATTGTGGCAGGAAAAAAGCCATAGATGATATGTATTGATAAATTAATGGGCATGACTGTGTTCCAATAAAACTTTATTCACAAATACAAGGAGCTGATTAGATTTAGTCCACAAGACCTGTAGTTTGCACACCCCTGCTCCAGACCTCAGGAACAACTACTTATCAATAACGTACAGCAATGTATTCAAATGTATATACTGATCTTGTATCCTGCAAGCTTGTTGCATGTTTATCAGTCTAATAGTTGTGTGTGTGTGTGTGTGTGTGTGTGTGTGTGTGTGTGTGTGTGTATGGATTCCTTAGGATTTTCTACATAAAAGGTTATATCATGTGAGTACAGAGATAGTTTTATTTTTTTCCAATTCACATGAGTTTTATTTATTTTTAATGCCTAATCATCCTGTCTAGAAACTCTAGTACAAGGACATCTTTGTCCTGTTCCTTGCATGAGGGAGAAAGTATTCAGTCTTTCATCACTGAGTGTGACGTTGGTCTTTGGTTTTTATGTAGAAGCTCTTTATTAGGTTGAGAAAGCTCCCATCTATTTCCAGTTTGGTGTGTGTTTTTATCATAAAAGGGTGTTGAATTCTGTCAAATGCCTTTTTTATATTTAGATGATCACGTTTTTGTCTTTTATTCTATTGATATGGTGTAATGCATTGATTGATATTTCAATCTTCCCTTCTAGGGATAACTCCCACTTGGTCACAACATATTCTTTTTATATGTTATTGGATTTGATTTTCTAGTATTTACTTGGGAATTTTCACATCTATGTTCATAAGAGATATTTATACAAAATTTTCTTTGCTTGTGATATCTTTGTTTTGGCATAGGAGAATACACATTTCCTAAAATTATTTGGGAAATGTCCTCCCCACCTCTACTTTCTGGAAAAATATGTAAAAGATGATGGTGATGATGACAATGATTTTATTCCAATAAGGTTGGTAGTGATATCATCTCATATTTCTGATTTGAGAAATTTGAGTCCTCTCTTTTGTGCTTAGTTGGTGTGGCTAAAGTTTTGTCAATTTTGTTAATTTTTCCAATGAATCAAATTTTGGTTTTATTTAATTTCTCAATTGTTTTTCCATTCTCTTCGTTAGATATTTGTACTCTAATATTTGTTATTCTCTTTCTTCTACTTGGTTTAATTTACTCTTTTTTCTAGTTCTTAATAGAGAAGTTTAGGATGTTGATATAACTTTTTTAACATAGGCATGTAAAGCTATCAATTTCATTCTGAACACTACTTTCACTGAATTCATGAATTTTGGTATGTTTTGGTTTTGTTTTTATTAATCTCAAATAATTTTCTAATTGTCCTTTTGATTTCTTCTTTTACTTCTTGGTTCTTTATAAGTGTGGCTCCTAAATCTCCTACCTTTTTTTTTTTTTTGTGGTACGCAGGCTTCTCACTGCTGTGGCCTCTCCCGTTGTGGAGCACAGGCTCCGGACACGCAGGCTCAGTGGCCATGGCTCACGGTCCCAGCCGCTCCGCGGCATGTGGGATCTTCCCGGACCGGGGCACGAACCCGTGTCCCCTGCATCAGCAGGCGGACTCTCAACCACCGTGCCACCAGGGAAGCCCTCTAAATCCCCTTCCTTTATTGATATCTAAATAAATTATATTATCTTCAGAGAACAAAAAAAAAAGAAACCCTGTGCCCAAAACAGTCACTCCCCATCTTCCTCTCCCTCTTGGCCCCTGTCTCTCTGGGTTTGCCTGTTCTGGATACTTCATATAGATAGAATTATAGTGCATTAAGCCTGTGACTGGCTACTTTTACTCAGCACAGTGTTTTCAGGGTTCATCCATGTTGTATCATGTATCAGTACTTCATTTTATTATTGCCTAATAACTGCATGGATATACCACATTTTGTTTATCCATCCATCTATTGATGGATATTATCAGTTGTTTCACTTTTTAGCTATTATGAATAATGCTGCTATGAACATTCATGTACAAACCGAAGTGTTAATTTTGTTCAATTTGTTAAAATATTCTTTAAATGAATAAGATTATTTAAGATTGAAAGATCATTTAATGGATTCATGTCTAAGTGTTATCAGTTACTAAGGGTTGAATGACTGGGTCTCAGTAAGTTTTTTGAAGGTCTACTAAAATTTACTTTAGAAAACTAAAGAAGACATTCACATGTCAATTTTTCAATTTTATAGTAAACCAGGTATAAAAAAACCAACTTTTTAGTTTAGCTACTACTTTTATTTCACAAAAACTAAAACAAACCTGAACATATAATTTCCACTTAATGGCACAACACATTACCCAAAGTAAAAGGTACCTGGTTGGAGGAATCTTCTAGTCTCTGAACCAAGGAATCCCATCTCTGAGTCAGTTCCTCTGAGTCACTGTTGATCTTCTTGGATGCCTTAGGATTATCAAGTAACTGACCCACATCCTGGCCAATCTCACTCAGTTGATCCAACGCTTGACGCTTCATTTCCATGTCTTCCTTCAAAATCTAGTATTTCAGATACTTATTAGATGACTCCCTTTTAACAGGACTTTATCTTCCTGTTCCCCAGTCAGGAAATGTAAACATGTATATTTTATTATAAAATTCACCTGCCTTGCAATTAATTCCCTAAAGCTAAAAAAAAGATAAGACTCCTGGTTCTAGATCATTACATGGCAGCATTCCAGAGTTAGGTAATGAGTCTATTGACTAAATTGTATTAACCGTCGATATAAAACAGTAAGATAGCACAGGCCTAAAAGACAGATGCTGACAGTGACATCACTTACAGCCAGTCGTCGAACGCTGACACTGAGTTCCTTTTGGTCTTTGAAGTTGCTCGTCTGGACTTTATTTAAAGCCTCTCCTTTTTCAGTTAACCATGCTTTCAACAAGCACTACAAAGAATAATAAAAGTTAGAAATATATTTAGGGAATCATTTGGTAATTCAATTCAATCAAGTTCCAGAATCTCCAATCTTTATGTTACTAGAAGCTTATCCACATCTGGGATAAGAAGGACTTCAAACACCTAAGCCTGAGGCATAAATGACCCAGGAAGGCATCTTTAAGATATTACCCTTCTCAGATTTGCAACAGATCGACCTGAAATTAGCCCCACTCCTGGATAACTAAACCTAATTCTCAGGGAAGTAGGTGGGTCTAAAAGGCTAAATCCAGCTATCCAAGTCTCCAAAAGAATCACTTTATAACTCTCTAGATGCAGAGGGAAGGTCAGAGATTTTCTTGTCTCAGCCCCTCATTTTAAGGAAGAAACAGAGAGAAGCCAAATTATATGTCCAAGATCTCTTGGCTTGTTAACTGCAGAGACAGGTTCAAAGACCCACACTGCGAAGCCAATGGTTTTTTCATGCATCTTGCAGGACAACCACACTAATGCTCCAGATTTGACAGCAATTATGACTAGAGGACGAAGTTTGAGGACAGTCCAAAGTCAATATAAAGATCTTTAAACTTCATTGGCCAGTGATGCATGTCTTTTAGGCAGAAGATATTTAGTAAAGTAGGGAGATAAACATGAAGGAGGAGTCAAAACAACAAAAATGGCTGCATTGGGATAATTTTTCCCAAAATGTAGTATTTACCACAGAAACCTTTTTCTAGAGTTGAGGGGGGAAATTCTTGGTTCTGTGTTTGGAATCAACTCTTTCTCTAGTTGTTTTATTTATCAGTTTATTTAACAACCATTCTCTGCCTTTATATTCCACCAAAAAAAGGAGAAAGATTAGAAAATACAAGACAAACATGGATCCTGTCCTCAATGTAGTAAGAGTGATAAGATACGCACAAAAATAACTGTGCCACCAGTTAGAAAGTGCAGACACCACAAAGGGATTGCTTACAGTTCTGAAACAGTGGGGAGGGAAGGGAGTTTATAGGGGACTTCATGGTCCTAGATGGATAAGTCACTGGCAAAGCCCACTGGGATACCGGGAAAAATAAGGCGGAATCTAGGTGATAAGTTCTCACCTCCTCTTTTGTGCTTAGTCTAGTTTCACTTGCCTGTAGGCAGCCATGTGCAGAGTCCTTGCACCTAACAAGGTGGACTGGTTCCCAGAGGAGACCCACCATGCCCAACATCTCAGCTCGGCAGCCGGTGTGCAGGAGTGCCGGGCATGACACCTCAGTCCAAGATGGCGGCAGCAGGCCATATGCAGAGAGGCTGCGCCCGGCACTGTAATCTGGAGCCATGAGCAACACACCTGCACCAGACCCGCGAGAACTCCACCCCCTCCCCGCCAAGAAGAACCCTCTAAAGAAGCCCCGCCGATGACTGCTGGGGAGAGCGTGGACTCTAGGGCGCAAGCTCACTCCTCTCCATTCTTTCCTCGAAGAATAAAACTTTCGGACTTCCCTGGTGGCGCAGTGGTTAAGAATCCGCCTGCCAATGCAGGGGCCACGGGTTCGAGCCCTGGTCCGGGAAGACCCCACATGCCGTGGAGCAGCTAAGCCCGTGCGCCACAACTACTGAGCCTGCGCTCTAGAGCCCACGAGCCACAACTATGGAGACCACGTGCCATAACTACTGAAGCCCGCATGTCTAGAGCCCGTGCCCCGCAACAAGAGAAGCCACTGCAATGAGAAGCCTGCGCACTGCAACAAAGAGTAGCCCCTGCTCGCCGCAACTAGAGAAAGCCTGCATGCAGTAACGAAGACCCAACGCAGCCAAAAATAAATAAAATTAAAAAAAAAAAAAAGAATAAAACTTTCCTTTGCTTCTGAACCAAACCAGGTTTCATTCTATTGGCTCGAGCATCACTGGGCAAGAGGGCCCTTGTAGGAGCCGGACTCGAAAGGGTTGGTAACAGGTGGGGAGAACTTAAAACTAAAGAGATGGGTAAAAAGGCATTCCGAGGAAGATGCCACACTTAAAAACACAGAGGCTAGAAAACCAGTTCGCTCTTCCAAAACCATGAAAACAATACAACACAACCCATAAGCAACCTATCATGCACCATATGCACTGGGAATAGAGAAGTGAAAAAGAACCAGCTCTACTCTCGTGGCCTTGACAGTCTAGGAATGGGCTACAAACTGGGAATTCAGGATTTGAGCACTGGGTACATGGAAGGACTGAGGGAAAGTTAAGTTTGGAAAGGTAGGTTAAAGTCAATCACAGAATACCTTGCTTGCCACACTTGGCTTATGCTGCAGAAATTTTGAACTAATTCTCAGAGCCCATTTCTATCTTAAAGCCTCTGCAACTGAGTGAACAATAATCCCTTGAAAGATTTTCTAATTCCGACACAGTTGATTGGTCTCATTCTCTTTAACAGCAAATTATCAATTAAGTAACAGTGTTGGCTTCAGTTCTACATTTTAACACGATTTCTCCTTCCATATCACTAACAGAAGGCCATTCAAAGGTCATTTTTAAACCTATGGTAATAAATGGCCAAAATCCCAGCCACCCTCTATTTTTAAATACTTTTAATTACCAAATTTTGATTCTTTCCAAATTTTAAATTATTTTACTTAGATGAGTAACACAGTGTTCCCTAGCAATCAATGTCTCCCACAATCATTAATGAAGTAAAATTTTAATTATTCTACATGACTCATTGGCCTGAATAAAAGGGACTAAGTAAATTTAAATCTTTGTAAAGTGAAATGTAAATATTTCAGAAATCAGAATCGGGTCCATTATGTGATTCTTAATAGGACAATTCTGGTCTTGGGGGCAGGTGGCAGTAACTTACAACTTCACTGGGACAAATTCTGCAACCTGCTTTTTAAGATGTTCTCTCTGCCACCATATTTAGTAAATCACAAAACATCATACATCTGTTTTTATTCCGTGAAAAGAATATAGCCGCTTTTTGTGGATGGAAATGAAATGCATTTAAAAGACTCACAATGGACACTGAGAAGTGGGAACAGAGTATCTGCTTATTTTCTACACCACAATTCTTTGGCACTTTGAGGAAAAGTCTTGCTTATTTGTATTCTGTTTTGACGGTTGCTTTTCTGGAAGGATGAAGATGGGCAAAGGGCCACCACTCAGACTGAAAACTTGAAGTGGCAGCTTTGTTCAAAAGGTTCATTTTCTATGTTTATCCTTACTGAAAAAAAATTAACTAAGTGTTCAATCAATGGTGTTGCTAAATAATATTTTCTTATTAATTTCAGTAGTTATCCTGATTAAAAATCACGAAAAATTCTTGTGGTTTAAAGTTCACAAAGTATTGAATGGATTCATTTATCATTATGTACTGAGCACAAACCATACACTAGGCTGTATGGATACAAGTTCAAATACATTACCCAACACGAATGCAGTAAAAATTATGTCAAGCAAATCCTAAAAGTAGCATATCTAAATACTAATATTCTCAGTAATGAACAAAGTCAAATTATTATTACAATGGAGCTAATATATAATGCAATCTCTATGAATAAACTGCATGATAAAATGGATACAAAGCTGACTTTTAACATAATAAACATTTATAAATTTTCCTTTTGAAGAAAAATAAACAAGACTTTATTCTAATGCCATAATTAATGATGGGTTTACTTTTCACCACTTATTTTGCCCATTATGGATAACAGCTTCATACCTGTTCTTCCAGTAATTCCTGCCACAGAATGTTGATTTCCTGTAACCTGTTCCAACGTTCTTCAGTCCATCGGCACACGGCTGTCCAACGTTCACCAAGTTTCTAGAAAAGGAAGAAACCATCCTTTGTCAACAAAGCCTTAAGAGATAATTAACACAATCCTTAAAGAAATTCTTGACATCTGTCGTTCTCCATTACGAAGTAGAAATTTATGAAAAATATTTTTATGAAAGTTGCTTTAAGTAATACAGATGAATCCTATAAATTTATAGATGAGAAAAACTAATTTCCATAGAATTTAATTATTTCACACTACAGAGCTAGAAAGTGGCACAATTAGAACTCCATCCTGTAACTTTTGACCCCAAATTCCCGCTCTTTTCCATTTTATTGTGGTTTTTATATGAGAGTTTGACAGTTTCACATATACCTTCGAAATAAAGCAAACATCTATTTTCGGTGCTTCCATTTTCTTCAGGCTATAATTATCTTTAAGACAAAATTCAGTGCATCAATTGTTTCTTAACCACCTTTTACATGCCAAGACAATTTTCATCTGTAGTACCAAAATTATGAAAAAAAAATTTAATTTATAAAAACTATGTTTTGAATGAGAGAATTTCTGTGAAAAAATACTTAATTGATTTGTTCTGTTTACATTGCATGATCCATAGAAAATTCCACAAAACTTAGCAACAGAATATTACAAGTATTAGCAAAACTAACTAAATAAATTTGATTAGTTTAAAAAAATCGATCTTCATGATGACTTTCCCCAAAAATTATTTTATTACCGCTTTATAAATAATGATTAACAAACTGTAAATTTTATTTCTTCATTACTTACTTGGGAGCAATAATTATTTAATTAATATTATCTTATTTCAATACTTAATACCAGAGTAAGCTTTGCATAGCTCAAAGGGTAGAGAACGCAGAGCCAGAAGACAGGTCTGTTGTCTCAGCATGAAAACTCATTGCCTACTTAAACCTCTGAATTTCCTCACTATTAAATAGGCAAGACATAAATGCCTACCTCTCAGATTACTATAATAACTAAATACTACTGCACCAAAGGCTCAAAACCACTGGCTAATTTTAAATGATACAAAAGAAAAAGAATTTCATATGATAATTTATAGTCTGAAAGTTACTGAAAATCATCAGCTGGCAACATTATATCAGATAATCCAAGTATTGTTTAAGTAAAATACCCTTGAACAACAGGGGTTTGAGCTGCGGGTCCACTCATACGTGGATTGTTTTCAATAAATACACTGGAAAAAATTTTGGAGATTTGTGACAATTTGAAATAAAGACAAAGCACATAACCTAGGGATATCGAAAAAATTAAGAAAAAGTTAGGTATTCATGAATGCATAAAACATCTGTAGATATGCATATAACACAAAATATTGGGTTGGCCGAAAAGTTCGTTCGGTTGATAAATACGTTGTTCAATAAAGTTCTTGGTGAAAATGAAAAGTGTGTCTTTTATTTTTCCTTAAAACTGAACGAACTTTTTGGCCAACCCAAATATGTCCTAATGGACTGTTTGTTACCAGTAACACCTCCAGTCAACAATAGGCTATTGGTAGTTAAGTTTTGGGGAAGTAAAAAGTTATACTTGGATTTTCAACCGCTTGAGAGGTCAGTGCCCCTAACCCCAAGTTTTCAAGGGTTAACTGTCAACCAAAAACTCTCTTTATAAAGACTTGGAAAGATACACTATAGTCACTGAGCAAAAAGAAGCAAGGTTCGCAGAACTGGGGTTGACATTCACACATTGATCTACCAAAGAAACAGGGATATTAAATCCCACATGGCTGAAATTCTCAAACTTTGCATTTCTTTACATATTCACTGGGCCCCACTCCCAGGGACTTAGGTCTGCGTAGAGCCCAGAAATATGCATCTTAACAAGTTCGTCAAGTGATTCTGAGCAAGAAGTCTGTGGACCACTTGTTGAGATCAGTTCTTATGCTTCCACAACTTATTCATATGCCCAAGGCAGCTGTGGACCACAAGCGGCCCCAACCATTCCCCAAGGGCTGAAGTAAAGGAATGATACCTAGGTTCTCCTGTAAACTCGCATGCTGTGGAATCCCAACTGGGAAGTACAACCTAAAGAAGATTGTTCTACGATTCTAAATAAACAGTGAGACTGAACAGGAAGAATAGGGGCAATGTGCAACTGGGGCTCAGACCACAGGTCCCTTGGGACGATCCTACTTTACAGGGTCTTACCTGTAATTGATCTTCCAGAATAGCTGTAGCACTCTCGCCACTGTTTTCATCAACAATCACCACCATGTGAGTTAGGGAATTTACCTTCACCTGTTCAGCCTCAAGATCATTTTGCAAACTCTAGAGAAAAAATTAAGATAAACCATTATGTCTACTCTTTCCCATTTACCTATTTAAAATCCACTCAGTTGTCAATAGTAATTAAGGACATTTAATGAGGCATTGTGTTTAAATCTCCAATCATTAGCCTAAGTGTTCTACTAATGAAACAAACCCATTATACATCTTTACATTTCATTATGAACCAAAGCAGTTTGAAAATGCAATGTCATAACAGATTGCAAATGGGATGTCATCACTTTTATTATTTTTATTCCAAGTTTTGGCCAAAAGAAAAAAGGTGTCCCATAAACAAGTTAAGCGCCTATAGTAGGAATTAAGAATATAGAATCATTAAGTCAATAAAGTCCCAAACTTGAATACACATAGTCAGATATCATTTTATCTAGTGCAACATGGTATAAAGTGACAGATAAGTCGAATACTATTTGATAGTCAGAAGCTGTTCTGTTACCCAGGAAAGCAATTAGGGGTATACAGACAATTTCTCTTCCCACTTCTTCCATGGGAAGAGCATTGCAGGTCACAACACATATGTATATAGGTAATTTATTCAAACACTACCAATAGTGTCGTCAGATGCCTTGAGTTTTTGTGTTTAATGTATCCCTAAAGCTTTATTTATCAGTTATCTAGATATTTCATTGAAAAATAAAATTCTTCAGTTCACAGAGAGCCTATTTTACTCTACCTTTCCTTGACTATGAAAAGTTATCTCTTAAATTTGTGACCAAATTAAATCTCCCACCAAATTCTGAATCTTCACCTAGGAGAAGAAGCAATAGCTTTCCTGAAAGGATTAGGTACAGATCCATCTGAGGGTTTCCTTATTTCCCCACACACTGCATTCATGCAACACCCTAGGGTTCTTAACCACTCATAGGTCCAAAAAAAAAAAACAAACCCTGAGAATCTTATGAACACTATGTACTTTCATAAGAAAACTACACATACCCACATAAAATTTTACCTGTGCTTTCATCCCTGGCTCAGAAAAGTCACATCCCCATGCACTCTACCCTACAGGCTGCTGAATAAAAGAGCACACTGAAGAAGTGTCCCATCTCCGCACTAATGATAGAAGCCATCGGCTCCTGAGAATGCTAAGTGCTGCTTTTTCATATTTGATAAGGTATAAAAGAAATATGAGCCAGATTTACTTTATGATCTTCTAGCAGCTTCTGTAGGGATGTTAAGTCATCATCTAGGGGGCAAGTTTCCATTTTCTGAATGCGTTCTTCTGTGAGTGTTAACCAGGCGGAGAGCTGCTGTAGTTGCTTCCTCTGCAGTTCCATGAGCACATCGTGCAGCCTGTCCAAGGGGAACACAGCATTATTCCCACTCCTTCTGCCCTTTGCAACAGCAAACACACACTCCAGGCAGCCAAAAAATGGGGCAGGGAACGCATTCTTGTCTAACCGTTAAAAGTAGCATTTGGTCTTTAAATACAGAAACCAGCAAAAAAAAAAAAAAAAAAAATTATTTTCTTCCTAAATGGAGTCAATTAAATGCAGCCAAAGAATGCAAGTAACAGCACCCTCTATTTGTATCAGAATCATTGTTTCTTCAATCAGGAATTCCTGCCTATTAAATAGGTGGAAATTGCCATGGAATGCAGTTCGCTCCTTAACACACAATACACGCCACAAAACGAACCATGGGGAAAAAAAATATTTTAAAAAATGTTGCATGGCATGAAGTGAGAGAGTGGCATGGACAGATATACACTACCAAATGTAAAATAGCTAGCTAGTGGGAAGCAGCCACATAGCACAGGGAGATCAGCTCAGTGCTTTGTGACCACCTAGAGAGGTGGGATAGGGAGGGTGGGAGGGAGACACAAGAGGGAAGAGATATGGGGATATATGTATATGTATAACTGATTCACTTTGTTATAAAGCAGAAACTAACCCACCATTGTAAAGCAATTATACTCCAATAAAGATGTTAAAAAAAAAGTTACAAAATAGAACTGGGGATAAATATAACATAGTCCTGTCTTCACATCAGAATTAATGGTTAGCCAATTTTAATACTGCGAAGTCCATATTAAATGTCTTTGCTAATTTCTGTATTGCAACTTTTACCTTTTCATTTGGTTAACATATCAAAGGGGACATAAAGATCATACAAAATTCCAGCAACACTACATGAAGAAAAGAGTCAAAATTTTACAAGGCAAGTTCTCTGGTTATCTTGTTCTCACAGACATGCAGACTTTTCCTTGTGCTAAACTGGGCAACGCAGTCTATGGAATAGGGTTTCTTTCTGAGCTTCCACTCACCGGGACTGTCTGTCCATACTTGCCACCCTTAGTGCCTCCCATCTGGCATTCAGCAGGGTCATTTGTTCCTGAATCTCAAACTCCTCTTCATCTGACAGAGTTCCTTGTGTTATCAGCTGGTGTCCTGCCTGCAGGACATTGCCCACACTGCTCTGGTGCGCCGTCAGCTCCATCATAAAAGCCTGAGAAGGTACATCATTATGATTTGGGAGCTGCTCAGTGAAGAAGAAAAATCTTAATAAATTGTTAATGTCTAAATGTTAATGCCGTGAGAAAAAGCAACCATGTAGAGTGCAAACAAATAAGACTTTGATCCAATTTTTTCAGCTCTGAATATAGGGAATAAGCAGCTGCCTGAAGCAAAAAGAATAGATCAAAGAGGACAATGTTACACGTGATGACACCAGCTATTTTTAAGTAAATGCTGATTATGCTACTGTTAGGTCGTGAACATGGAATTATGAGAAGATATACTGAATAAACCACCATGCTCGCCCAAGAGAAACTGCTTAAAGAAAATGACCATTTCTGTTACTTTGAAACCAAAACAGCAAATCAGACCTGCCAACTAATATATCAACACCAAGAAACTACTTAATCAAAAGAATTCTTCACATAATCCAATCACTCCACTGCAATATATCCCTGAAATAGTAGGAAATTTTCAATATATAAAATTACACAGGAATAGTGGATATGAGTTTTCTTAATCATACAATAAATAAAAATAATCACTTCCTGGGGAACATTCAAATCTAAAGATTTGGTGTATTAATTAGCCATTTTGTGTTTTGACTATAACAATACACTTCAGAAACAAGCTGTACTAGGCACTGATTTTTTCGTCAGTGGCTTCGCAGAATCTACAAATTACGGTAAGATTAAAATCCGGAATCTAATTCCAGTGCACAGTTACATCACCCACACCAATTCTGTAACAAAGCCCTATTTAAATATCACAAGTCTTAAAATATGCCATGACCTTTCTGTGGAGCAGAATTCAGTAAACAACAAGCATCAGGGTTCAGCCCCTGATTGAGGCACAGGCACCATGGCACATATATCCTGCTCATCAGCTAGAGATTATTTACTTCGTGGGTTGCAAACTGCTCTTTGACTTCTTCAACATCATCGGAAATGTCATCCTGCTCCTGGAAAGTGTCCTCGGCAGAAAGCAACCAGGTCAGCACTTCCTCCAGTGCTATCTGATAGCTGTCCAGATCCATGTCAACCTCGGTGACAGTGCTGGGGGTTTCAGCTCGGGGACCTTCTTGCTCCTCCTCTGGCGCTGAGCTCTATAAAAACAAAGCCAAGAAAACTCACAAACGCTGTGAAGACCAGAAGGTGTTCCACAAAGACACACTGGATGGAGAAACCAAGGTAGGCACCACTGTGTCTTAGGCATCCACCTGCTTCTCAGGAGCTGAGTGAGCAACGCCGTGACATAGAATGCATTTTTAAATGCTAGGATGGCAAAGAGTACAGAAGCTGCATCACTCATGGATTCTGTACTCAGGGACATTCTAATATAGCTGGGAAGAGACAAATAACCCACATGAATCACTTCTGAACAAAAATAAAAAGGCTATTAACAAAGTTATAAATTCCACGGGTGCAACAAGGAATGCTATTTGAATTCGCCGAGAGCTAAAATAGGAAAGTTTCATAGAGGATCTGGAACCTGCTGGGCCTTGAAGGATGGATGTCATTTAAAGAGACAGAGATTAGAATCCTGCTTTGACCCTAGTTAAATTGCTTTTACTGAATTGCATTTTAGCATTGCATTTTAGACACTGAAAGACAGACACACATATAGGTTGTCGTACTGGTGATATTTTTTTGAGGCAGCTGCCCTCTAGGTTACTAGCTGGTCTTTTTTCGAAGAGCCCGCGGAATAAGTTATTCCAAGCTCCTTCTAGGCAGTGGAGTATTTTCTTACATACTTTAGTCATATATCCAAACCTACCACCTCTCTCATTCATTTGTTCCCTTCCAGAGCAAAAATTCTTTAAAATTTGCCTACAGCCTGTCTCTACTTTATCACCTCTCATCCACAGTTTTTATGTACTATCTCAAACATACACAAACGTATAGAGAACAATATAAGAAATGCTCATGTGTTTAACAGCTACATTTGTTAACACTCCCTTTCATGCTGATTAGGCACTGGTCCCCACCACACACCTGGAAAAGCTTTTGCCAGTGTTACCAATAACCTTCTCATTGACAAATCCACTTTTCTAGCATCATCTTTAGGATGGCCATGTAATTAACAAAAAACCCAACATTTTTGATAATCAACAGTACTAGAACAACACACATAAACCAGAACTGTTCCAAGCAAACCCGGAGGTCCGGTCACCTTATGTTCCTTAAGCTTTCAGTGGCATTCCCTACCTCTGACCAGTCCCCACCCTCCTGAAGCTCTCCTTTCCCTGCTTCAATAACACCATCTTGGCTTTCCTCCTAGTTCAACAGCATTTGCCAACATGCAAGTAATGAAGCTCCTCAAAATTAAGTCCAGGGCCCTTTTTTCTTCTATGTACTCTGCCTGCATGGTTCCATCCATTCCCATTGGATTTAAAGAACCATCTACATCCTGCAAACATTTACCTTTATATTTCTGGCCCCAAACTCCAAACTCCTATGTCCTACTTCCTTAACATCTCCACTTCAATGTCTCATAGGCATATCAAACATTGTCAGTATTTAAACCCTAGTTTTTCCCCCCAAAGCTCTTCAAGCTTCCCATTTCAGTAAATGCCTCCTCCATGCACTTGACCCCTCCATCTAAAAATCAGGGAGCCAGCCTTGGTCTCTAGCTTTTACCGCCCACATTTAATACGTACGTATAAGCAATTCCTACCTTCAAAATTCATCTCAAATCCATCCAGGCCTTTCCATCTTCACAACAACCGTTTGTCCTCAGCACTGCAACAGCCTGCTACCAGTGTCTCTGCTTCCCCGCTGCTCCCCAGACTGCTACGTCCACCACCCACTTCTCACAGAGCAGCCAGAATGATGTTTGGAAAATGTAACCACATCATAAGACTTCCCTGCTTAAAATCTTTCACTGCTTTCTCAATGCTCTTAAGATACAATTTAAAATTCTTAACATAGTTTACAAAAATACTGTGACAGCAAGAAACAGAGTGAGTGTGTGTGTGTGTGTGTGTGTGTGTGTGTGTGTGTGTGTGTGTGTAGGGTTGGATTTCAATTAGGTTAATCAGGGAAGTCTTCTCTGAAAAAGTTCCATTGAAATTGAGGAAAGATGGGAAGCTTGCCATGCAAACAGTGGGTAGAGGAGCGTTTCACAGAGAGCAACCCACACATACAAGAATCTTGGGGAAGGAGAGGAGGAAGTCCACCACGACTGGCGTGCAGTGGCCTGAGATGAGCTGGGGCGGTGGGCTGGGCCTTGTAAACCACAAGAGGAGATGAGGTGTTTAATTAGTATGAGGGCTGGAACAGGAAGAAAACACACACCAAAGATATTCTGGAGGAAGAATCCAAATGGACCTGGTAAACAACATGCAGGAGTTAAAAACAATGAATCAGTGAGTCCACGATGAAATGACGGATGATTAGGAGAGGGATGGTGCCAAAGACAAAGAAGGGAAAATGAGTTAAGTTCCGGACCTAAAACCCCAAAACTGGAAAGCCACAATAATCCTGGAGGTCATTTAGTATCAAACCTCGATATTCTAATGAGGAATTCTGAGAACTAGGAAAGTTAGTGACCAGCCAAAGGTCATTTAGACAGGCACTAGGATCTATGAGGTGGGAAGTGGAAGGAACACCTCTAAATGCAGGTGTTCAGAAGGTATTCATTCACATACAAGAGGAGACCTTCAACTGAGAGATTAAAGAGAAATTCAGGAATTATTTGCTGACCACCTAATGCTCTACAGCACATGTTTGTAGAAATAGCAAGAGAGGAAGTCGGGCTATTAGTGTTCTCAGGAAAGTAGAGGATGGCAAGATATGTCAAACAGTAGATGATTACAACTTGACCATGTTTCCTCTCTCCAATTAACTTAATTCAACCTCTAAGGCATTCATGAAAGCATTAATGAAAAGGTTAATATTATTACACCTGCTCTTTTCTTTTTTTAATAAATGTATTTATTTATTTATTTTTGGCTGTGTTGGGTCTTCGTTGCTGCACGCGGGCCTTCTTTAGTTGTGGTGCGCAGGCTTCTCATTACGGTGGCCTCCCTTGGTGCAGAGCACAGGCCCCAGGCGCACAGGCTTCAGTAGTTGTGGCATGCGGGCTCAGTAGTTGTGGCTCGTGGGCTCCAAAGTGCAGGCTCAGTAGTGGTGGCACACAGGGCTTAGGTGCTCTGCAGCATGTGGGATCTTCCCGGACCAGGGCTCGAACCCGCATCCCCTGCATTGGCTGGCAGATTCCCACCCGCTGTGCCACCAGGCAAGTCCCAATACACTTGCTCTTAATCAAACAGCAAATGGCTTCTGCAATTCTTATCATGTCACCCCGAGCCCTAAACAGAAGTGATTATTTTATCTACACACCGTGAATGGCAAATGAAATCTCCCTTCTTTTTAAAAGAGAATAGCCTTCACTATAAGAAGTAGCATATTCCATCTTTCTAACAAAAGGAACCCCGATCCAATGAAGAAATGATTCTAAAACCAAAAGGCAAACTCCGAAGATTATTTGAGCCCTGAAAAGGATGCGTCATTAATGCAGTATAATAACTATACTACTAGAGACAAATGCTTCTCAGCAAACATTCAATGATAAAACATTAGGGCTTTTCCTCAATATCACTTGATCCTCAAAACTACTAAAAAGAGCCCTTGGTTCACAATCTGGCCCCATCTCTTGCCTTCTTTTCCTCTAAGCTTTTTTCTTTTTCTGTAAATCATAGTTTGTTGAAATGGAGAAAATAAAAGAAGTGGTACCTACTACCCAAAGAAAACCTGAAATAATAATTCCTTTGAACCTTGGAGAAGAAAAAAAAAAAATGCTATGCCAATTCAAGACCATTATCATTATCACTAACATTTGAAAAAAAATCTTGTTGAATAAAAATGAATGATAATACCTAAACAAAATGAGAAGGAAAAATTATAATATTTGCTGCTTGCTGAGTGCTTATTAACATCATTTTAGATACTTCAAACTTATTAACTTTATAAAGTGGGTGGTTTTACCCAGATTTTGCAGTAAAACTGAGGATGAGAGGGTAAGTAACCAACCCAAAACAAGAAGTAACAGGGATGAAATTTAAGCTTCAAAGCCCATGCTTTCCGCCTCTCTAAAATGTATTTCTTATCACTTTGAAATCCATGTGTATCTTTTGATTGTTTTGTTGATAAATGTTAGACCAAATACCTTTTAAGGTCTCATCCCACTGTTAAGATTCTCTCATTTTATGAATTATGAGAACTGGTTAGACTAAAACAGAATAAGGTAAAATATGGATTGATTCAAGGCAGAATTATTCAGGAAGAAAATTTCATGACTTTATATCTCCTGAAAAAAAAGGATCCTCATTTATATCCTGATGAATAAAACCACTGTCAGCCCTTAAGTGAAAAACTCACCAAGTAACATATTATCAATTATTCCTCCTAGGGCTTCCCTGGTGGCGCAGTGGTTGAGAGTCCGCCTACCGATGCAGGGGACACGGGTTCGGGCCCCGGTCCGGGAAGATCCCACATGCCGCCGAGTGGCTGGGCCCATGAGCCATGGCCACTGAGCCTGCGCGTCCGGAGCCTGTGCTCCGCAACGGGAGAGGCCACAACAGTGAGAGGCCCGTGTACCACAAAAAAAAAAAAAAAAAAAAAAAAAAAATTATTCCTCCTAAAAGAAAGGGAAAAGCTTACATTTTGATGGCCCTTGTGAGAATATAATGGTACAAATCCATTTTTTAATGGCAAAAAAAGAAAAAAACTTAGTACTTTGAACAGAACTAAGCTGACATGAGAAAAACCACCTTCAGTACAGGACAAGAGTGATAAAAGATGATCAGATGATAGAAGAACATAGGTCCTTAAGCATGTTATGCAGAAGCATGATCACAATCCTAGACTCTATAACTCTAGCCTTGCTGTATGAAATAATATATTTTCCTTCTTAAAAAGTAAAATCAGTAAAGTTATGGTTCTCCATTACATGCATGTGATGTGTAACAGCATGCCAACCGATAAACTGAACTTCTGATGCTGAGAAACCAAGACATTCTCAGTCAACAAAAAAAAAATGCTCTGAAAGTGTTTTTATCTAGTACCTAAGAGAAAACAAATATGGCAAGTCAAACACATTAATAAAAATTTACCTGTACCTGTATGTTAATTTCTCCTTCTTCACATTCTTTCTTATATTTCCTTGGAAGTGTCTCTACTTCACGGATGGCATCTATAGTGACTTGCTGAGGTAGCACCTCAAACAAAGATGTTAAATACATAATTATGGATTTCTTGTCAGGAAGCTGAACAGCAACATCTAAAAGTAGAAGAAAATAAGAACTAGCTTAAATTAGATGTCCAAAGTATGTGAATTGCTCAATATCCGATATAAAATAACTGTCTTAGTACCCATAAACAATGCTAGTATATTATCTTTGCAATACCACAGCTCAGTAAATTTCTATTTCATATAATATATGAGCCAAAGGTAAAGATGATTACCTACTTTTTTTTGTTCCATATCCCATTTCTTAAAAATCTTCCCTAAAAGCTTCCCCCATAAGGCTCAAAGATAAGCTATCATCTAAGATAACATCATAGATTTCATTCATAGTATGAAAATAAGTCTAGAATTCAATCCTGCAACATTTGTAACTGAAGTTTTCACATCATATACAAGCTCATACAAAAACACATTTTAATGAAATAAATAAAATACTAAATTGTTTATCTAATAATTCTGTTTTCCTAAAACTTTAAATCTTACGCTCGTATTGATTAACTATTCTACAGTGATGTAATTAAATTTCCTCCTGAAGGATCCTAGAAACTGTTAAGCACAGAAGTATCATGTCTGTAATAAAATGGCTTGTACCACATTTCAAAAGGAAAAACACCTCCTCAATTTTCACAATTCTTTCAAAAAAGTGGGGGGGTGGGGGGAAGCACTGCTTTTCAATTATTCAAAACTGTAAAGAAAAATCAAGGTTGTAATTAAACACTGAACAATACCTTCAGGATCTAACAGCTTCTCAATTCCTAAGTAAGTTTGAGCCTTGCTGAAGGCATGTTCAAGTCTCTCAATTGGGGACATTTTGACAACTCTATCCCAGCTGAAGAGATCGGGTCTGAAATCAGGATGCAAATAAAATTCAGTGAAGATGAAATATGTGGAAACAAAGCTGTTATTGTTATAATCGAATACATTTCAGTTTTAGATTTTTTTAATTTGTGAATATAAATTTAAAAGTTTATCTTTTATATCCCAAAGTCTTGTCAAATATATAATATTTTAAGGTAATCTATAAATATGAAAACAGCAGGTAAGACATTCTAAGGTTTTTGTATTGGTTAAACATGCCTGTTAAAATTCTGGAGTAGCCACTGAAAGACTAGAAATGGTATATTTCCCAAATAGTGAAAGGAAAAAAAGGGAAGAAGAACCTACCAGTATAAAACAAGAAAGAAAAGAAGATACAGAAAAAAGTAAGAAAAATGAAAAGCTCAAAACAAGCGGTAAGAATGAACTTAAATACATCAATTATCGCAATAATGTTAATGGACTAAATTCTCCAATTAAAGACCAACTTTAGCAGAATAGAAAATCCAGCTCTAATCTCTTCACAGGACACTCCTAAAGAAAAGACCCTGAGAGAATTTCCGTCCACCCCTCTCCATATAGCTACTGTCTAGTATTTCATTTCTATCTTGATTTTCATTTAATCCCACAAACTGGACATTATTGTTGCTCTGACTTACTCAAAAGTTGATCATTTTCTCTGCGCTCTATCTGCTCTTGCATCTTGGACCCACCTACACTTCTGGGATTTGCCTCTCTCGTCCCCACCCGCCCAGTTCCCTCTCTGACTCCACCTCTTATTATTCCCCTTATTCACACCACTGCACCCAGTGGCCTCCCACATGCCAGGTACCTCCTCCCCTCTTGCCTGACATATTTTTCTTCAGCAATATTTACCATTTCTATATGCTACACAACTAACATTTTCATTTTTAAAAAACTGTCTGCCTCCCTCTATATGAACATTAATTCCAAGAAGGAGGACTGGGAATTTTGCTTGTTTTGTTCTCTGCTCTACATCCTGTGTTCAGCACATAGAAGGCACGCCACACACACTTGTTAAATCAATTAAGTAACAGATGGAAAAATGTTTAAGCTAAAATTCAAGTTTTCGGGCTTCCCTGGTGGCACAGTGGTTGAGAGTCCGCCTGCCGATGCAGGGGATACGGGTTCGTGCCCCGGTCCGGGAAGATACCACATGCCGCGGAGCGGCTAGGCCCGTGAGCCATGGCCACTGAGCCTGCGCGTCCAGAGCCTGTGCTCTGCAACAGGAGAGGCCGCAGCAGTGAGAGGCCCGCGTACCGCAAAAAAAAAAAAAAAAATTCAAGTTTTATGATAGTGTCTCTTAACTGACTAGAAACAGTAGGCAACCTGCTTAAACTGATAAAGGAGAAGTAGAAGAAGATGGGGTGTGTGGGGGTTTTTTTTAACCAGATAAAAGGTATATGAAAAAAAAAGCTAAAGCAAATAGCAGTCTTATGGTAAAACATTAAAACCACTCCCTTTTTTACCAAGAACAAAACATTCTGCTCACTACCACCAATGCAAACTGATATTGTATTGAAGGACAAGGCACAAATGAAGGGGAAAGGGGAGAGGAGAGGAGGGAAAGGGAGGGGAGGGGAGGGAAGGGGAGGAAAAAAACTATTATAATTCATGGTCATCTATCAAAAAAAAAAAAAACTTTCAGTAACAAATTTCGATAAGAATTTAACAAGTTTCCAGATATAAGATGTAGAAAAGTCAACTGCATTTTCATATATCAGCAAAGAACATATAGGAAATAAAACTTGAGACAATAAATAATTTACAAGAAGAATAAAACACATAACAAATTTTGCCTTTCACATTTAAACCTTTGATGCATCTGGAGTTTATTCAGGGTATGGTGAGGCAGGGATCCAATTCACTCATTTCCATTTGTTCCAACCATCTATTAATCTGCAACATCGGCTCAGTTGTAGATCAGGATGGAGCTATTTCTGAGCTCTTTATCCCATAGGTTGAACTATATGAAACTGCCATTTATATCAAAAACAGTCAAATATTGGCAATTTCATATGCTTCAGCCTATTATTATATTAGTGTTTTCTTTATAGTACTATATAGTCTCAATTAATATAGCTTCATAATTAGTTTTGGTTTCTGTTTATGAAGTACTTCAGCCTGTCTCTTCTTCAGAAGAGTAGTGGCTCTTTTTGGTCCTTTGGTATTTTATTATATAATTAGAATCTGTTCAGAAGTTTCATAAAAAGAATCATTGATCTATTTTTAATTGGGAGTTTTATAGAGTTTTCCTATAAAACTAAAGTAGGAGGCTGAAAACTGTCACAATTCTTTGTGTACATTACTGGTTAGTGCTGAATGAGTTAGTTCACATTGAACTATGTGAATTATTTTACATTTTTTAACTTACAAATATGTAGAAGAAACCATGGACACTGCACTGTGGCATTTAAGCCCTATGGAAACAAAGATGTGATGGGTAGTTTTTTTTCCATGATATTTCTATTCTTTATGTTTTCTTAGAGCATGTACAGAGGAGAGAGGCGATAGTGGGAAGGGCCTTTAGGGAGTAGTAAGTAAGGGAGGGACAGAGAGGAGGTACAAATCTGTACAAATCTGCACATCCAAGAAGAGTCACATCTCACTTATGTCGGTGGAGCACGGCATTGAAGGCAAGCCCATCTGTCCAGCTGGTGGTGAAGTTGAGGACGTTGACCTGGTTGTACGGCCTGGTGGACTGGCGCACCCAGCTCAGCAGGATCTTCTCACTGTTGGTCTGCTGCAGGTCTGACATGATATCCTTCATGACATCTTTCACCTGTTCAAAAGAAACCATGGCTGCCAATAACCTCAAGTAGTCATTGGAATCCAGTCCTTGAATAAGGAATATTATATTCATGAACCATTGGATCAGGCCACTGGTATTCATTTTATTTCAAAACTTTCCTTTAAACGCTGGAAGGATAAACACATTTTAACAGTAATGATTTCAATTTAGAGGTGATTTTAACCTCACCTTTATATATTATGGCATTTTCTATATCTTAGCAATACTTATATTACACTTGGCTACAGTGAACATTACTTTCATAGCCACAAAAAGTAATATTTTAAAACTATACTTTAAACATCTTTTAATAGGAAGAAAATGCAATTTTTATTTTCTACACAAATGTGGAAGAAGGTAAGAACTTTTGGCTGACTATAAAATCCAAGAATGAAGTGCATTTCCTGATGGCAATAACAATTATAATCTAGAACTAATATTTTATATTATTATTCTAAATCAGTACATATATTTTAAGGAAGTGTTCAAAGAATGATGTGGACATATCAAAAAAAACCCCACAAGAGCCAACTTAAGGGGGCTTGAGAAATAATTAACAATAGTGAAAGATCAGAACCTATTAAATAAGTAAAAATCCATAAAATAAGTAAAAATCCACACAGATATATAAATGAGTGGATAGATAGATAGATAGATAGATAGATAGATAGATAGATAGATAGATAGACAGAATAGATAGATACAGAGAAACAAGAGACAAGGAAAAGCTCTTCCTCATAAGTGGAAAGACAATTAACAAATGTAGAAGAAATGATGAAATTAGAAAATCACTTTGCCACGCATTATATTAATAACTGATCAGGTAAGAACTAAGAATGGATCTTAAAATTAACAGATAAAAGTTTAATAAGTAGCTGAATATTTATACAGTCTCAAAGTATATCTCCACAAGATACTTTTTAATAACAAAGGGCAGTCACATTACAGTGGGGACACCTGCAGGTTCCACCTTACCCAAATGATGAGAGTTAATACTGCCAGAAAAAAACTAATGGACAGCATATGCTTCCTGATGTGGTGTATTAAGAAAAACTCAATATTGGGACTTCCCTGGTGGCACAGTGGTTAAGACTCCGCACTCCCAATGCAGGGGGCCCGGGTTCCATCCCTGGCCAGGGAACTAAATCCCACCTGCATGACACACTAAGAGTTTGCATGCCACAACGGAGGAGCCCTTGAGCCGTAACTAAGGAGCACACCTGCTGCAACCAAGACCCAGAGCAACCAAATAAATATTTTTTAAAAAAAAGAAAAACTCAACATCATTTTTCTGACATTCCTCCCAAAAATGAATAACCTGAATCCAATCATGAGAAAATATTAGCCAAATCCACATGGAAGAACATTCTACAAAATAACTATTCAGTACTCTTCAAAAATGACAATATCATGAAATACAAAGACAGACTCAGAAATTATGCCAGATTAAAAGATGACTAAAAAAACAGGACAAATGAATGTAATAAATGATCTTGTATTTTCTTTTTCTGTAAAGGATATTATTGGGGCAATTGACAAAATCTCCATAAGAGCTATAGATTACATAACTGTGTTGTTTCAATATTATTTTCCTGATTTTAATAATTACATGCTAATTGCTAGTACATGATATAATAATTACCATATGTATAATAATTAATACTAGCATTGTAAATATTAATATTATGTATTAGACATTTTGTATTATATTAACATAATAATAATATTGTAGTTATGTAAGAGAACTCCTTGTTTTTAGAAAAATGATTTGTTTTTACAAAATACTCACAGATCTATTTAGTCAAAGAGAACAGAGGGGGAGAGAAAACACAGAAATACAGACAGCTGTTAACATTTGGAGAATCTGAGGGAAAGGTATCCAGGAATTCTTCGGGATATTTTTACAATTTTTTTATAAGTATGATATTTTTTAAATCTAATGCTTTAAAAACATACTTTTTTTTTCTATGCCAGGAAAATAGAGCAGTTTGTCAGGCTCTTTCACTCCAAATTATTATAAGTTGAATTGTGTCCCCTCCCCAAATTCATAGGTTGAAGTGCTAACCCCCAGCACCTCATAATATGAATATATTTAGAAATAGGGTCCTTAAAGAAGTAGTTTAGGTAAAATGAGATCATATGGGTTGGCCCTAATCCAATATGACTGGTGTCTTGGAATAAGCAAAGGAGATTAGGACACAAACACACACACACACACACACACACACACACACACAAGACCACGTGAGGACACAGGAAGAAGGCAGCCATCTACAAACAAAGGAGAAGAAACCAACCTTGCTGACACCTTGATCTCAGATTTCCAGCCTCCAAAATTGTTAGCAAATAAATTTCTATTGTTGAAGCCACTCAGTTTGTGGTACTCTGTGGCAGCTCTAAGAAACTAACACACAAATGATACATTTCTAATTCCTATTAAGAAGTGATTGAAAATTTTCCCACCTGCCAGTGCAAAATGATGCTCCAAAGTAATCCTAAAGTCAGTTTGTGATTTCCATCTACAATGTCCGTTCCTCCTATATTCACTAAATCCACCTAGTAAAAGGAAAAAAATAACTTTTAAGACAATTTTTCTATGGAAACCCAGGTTTTTGTTTTAGCTCGTTTGGACAGCAATATAAGTAAATGACAAGAAAAATTTCACTTTAGAGAATCAGGTGAACCTAAATCTCAAAAATATATTACTTATACAATAGATCAATAAAGTAATCACAAAAAGCACAACTACTGCTTCACTCATAGAACAGGTTCCATACGTCTCGTAAGAAAAATATTTCTAAAAATCAGTTGATGCCAATGTCCAGAGCAGGTGGTTGGTTTCAAAATAAATCATCCCGATGGCATCAAAGGACCCCCCAACGTCATATTACAAACTTACATTGTTCTGATGTAAAACCTGTAGCACTCTGTTAACATTATTTAAAGCGTGTAACCTTGTGGAGCCACGTTCCTTCGGCTGGAAAACAGAACACAAAATCGAATGAGACAGAGAGTCCCTCCATGTTGCTGTCAAACACTGACATTGAGATGCACGTGGAACAGCAGCTCAGCACACAAGAGCCCCTCTGTACCAGGAGCTCTGGCTGGGTTGATTCTCAAGCCACCATGAAGGCTGGTGTTGACAGAATGCAAATTCTCCCACTAACAGCACCTTAAGATAGTAGTTCCTTAGCTTGCCTGAACACTGGAATCTCCTAGGGAGCTTCCAAGAATACCAGTGCCTGTGTTCAACAAGGACTGTGACTTAATGAGTCTGGAGTATAGTCTGGGTTTGGAATTTATAAAAGATTTCCTTGGTGATTCTAAGACGCAAACAAGTTTGGGAACCAATGCTCCACCAGGGACAAAGCTTCTTCTATCTTAGTTGGGCAGAATGAAGAAAGATTTAGAAGATATGTCCCCTCCACCCTGCACTAGTGTAGACAGAGCAGAGAGGATTCAGAGGTGCTATCCCAGGTTCCAGGTAGGATTACAAGGGCCCACTGGGAAGACTGGAATTGCCACCCAGGGAAAGGTGATCTGGGAGGCTTCTTTCTGCCTCATTGGCCAGGGAATCTTATCTGACAAAGGGATCAATCTCTCCAGTAGGTGCCTACCCACCATCTGGAAGGCAAAAGGTAGACTGTAACACGGCACACTTCGGCAAGAAAGAAATTCATCTTCAGGAGTGCATCTCTCTATACCTTTTATAGTCATTCTACCTCTTGTGTTAAAGGTTGTACCCATAAAATACATCGTCTTCATTGGCAGAGTTATTTCTGTGTGAGTATTGGGTACCTCACACATAAAGCAATAGAGTTGGATTTGATGACGGAACAAACATGAAGATAATACTGAAAATCTGAATAAAAATAAATGCCATCAGTTTTTGTAACTTTTTTTTTTACTATTTGTTAAATAACATTTAAATGTATTTGTCTCTACTTTCTACTCTTCAAAACATTATGCCCTCTTTACATATCCGCTCTTCTTTGTAATTCTCTACTGTCTGAGAGCAATAAACACATAAAGTATTTTTCTGATAAAAATAGAGCCCTCAATAAAGCCTAAATATCACTCAATCAAAAAATTCATTTAAACCCCTTTTTAACGTTCCTATTTCAGCCTTCACATTGTAAGGACCCCCAAGAGGGTCTTCAAGTATCAGTAATGATGAGAGATATGCCGTTAGCCTGGTTCTTGAACATGGCATCCCTCACCAGTGAGGTTCCTGTGAGGCCTTCTAGAAGATCCAGTAGCTTCCTTCCATCTTTGAGGTCTGTGAACATATCACTGATGGGTGGTTTTCCACTCTATAGAAGAAAAAGTACAATTTCAGCAGCAGAAATTTCATACATAAGTGGAAAATAAATGAATAGTTTCATTTCTTCCAGCTAAAAGTCTGGGTGATCAGCAGACTATACAAGTTTGCCTTGTATGGAAAGAAGTACAAAGAACTTTGAAATCTATAACAAATGTTTTGAGCTGAAATAGATAAATTGCATTATTTCTTAGAAAGGGAGCAAATAAAACTGTGATTAATGTCAATATGCCTTGTATGTACAGTTGACCCTTGAACAACATGGGTTTGAATTGTGCAGGTCCACTTACAGATGGATTTTTTTTCAGTAGTAAACACTAGGGTATTACATGATCCATGGTTGGTTGAAACCGCTGAGGTGGAACTGGGATAGGAGGGAGCTGACTAAATTATTCATAGATTTTCAGTTCTACAGAGTCAGCACCCCTAATCCCCCGTGTTGTTCGAGGGTCTATTGTATTCCTGAGAGAGAAGATGTGTTAAAAATATACATGAGCATACAGCACCTGGAGGCCAAAGAGGCCTCCAGAGGCCAAAGAAAAGTGTGCAGATTCTTATTCCAGCTCTGCACTTTACATTCACAGGATAAGCATGGCTTTTGGTATTTCCATTATGGAAGCAGGTCACGTCATCATCAATTTCAGCTCCCCACTTCAATTTCAGCTCTCAGGCACTAGGTCTGTATTTCTAGGTCCCAATTTCTGAATGATTAGGACACTTTTGGCTGTGTGTCTAAATCCAGTATCCATGCTGTATTTTGAATGACAAAACCTATAGAATTTCTAAACTCTTGCTTCTGACTAATAAACAGCATCAACTTCCCCTGATAAACATATTCTAGCATCCATGCCAGAAAATCCTACCCCATTCACAGGTAGACCTTGCCTGTCTGTGTGTGATATCATGGTTGTATGCAAAGGACAATTACTGCACAGAAAATCAGGACGCCTCAGTTTTAATCTGTCTGACCGTTAACTAACTGGTGAACCTAAATCAGCTACTTACTACTGTTTACCTTTTTCTAAATCACAGGTATTGTAAAGATCAAATAAAGAATATTATGTGAAAATGTCCAGATAGCTATAAAGCACAGTGTAATAAATGTTGTACGATTATGTTGAATCAGATTATTCCCTTCTAGTATGAAATGCCCAGAAATTAACAGTTTTACTTCCTGTCAATAATAAAGATATTTTATAACCAATAATTATTGTATATTCTTTATTCTTCACTTTAAAGCATATATATAAAGTCACACGAAACCAAATTTTACTCTGAGCTTGAAATGGGTGAGAGGGAGGAAGGAAGCCATCCTAAAGTTTCCTAAACCTTGGCATTTTCCCTTTTTTCCTCTCTTCCTGATTTCTTACATTTTTAATTATGTGTAATGTATAGTAAACTAGTGATTTCTATCGTGTGGCTTTTCCATAGTTCATATACTCTAAATGAGAGGAAGTATGGTAGTCTTCACCTTAGAATCAGTAAAGAATAAACTATGACTTATTTATATCTGAAACAAAGCTGCTTTTCTATTTCCAGCTGCCACTATGTGAGCAGTGACGATGTCAGAGATACATGGATTATCTCCATCGATCACAATGATAAACAGATTTGAGTGATGCAGGAGACCAGATCCAGAGGCAATACTTCAAGAGGCAGAGCAGGCAAGTTTTTTGCACATTAAAGATTTCCTACCTGCTCTCAGTAAAAGCAAAGGGCAGAAGTAGCCCTGGTCATCTGCTACCTCTTACCTTCCTCCTCTCAAAACCCACCCAAGTACACTTCAGCAAACTAGCCACCAAATACCCAGATTCCCTTTCAGGAAGACGTGAACAACTCTGATCTCAGAGCAAAGAGACAACAACATAGGTAAAGTTCATGGGAGAAACAAATAGGGATATCTAGGCACAGAAAGGACCTTAGGAATTACTGATGACAAGGGCAGCTAAATAATGTCTGGGCCGCATTTAACCCTTCTCAAATCCACTACAGTATCCGTTTTCCAAAAAAGAAACAAAGTAACACAAATCAGCATAGACTAAAATAAAGTAAATATAAATATTAGTCCATCTTACAAATAGTTATGAACGCCCACTGATGACCTCATTGTAGACAAGCCTCCTACCAGCCGTGTAACTTTAGAAAAGTGGCCTTTCTACATCTATTGGCTCATCTGTTAAACACTAAGATGACAGATGTTCAGTAAATGGCTGATATTATCATTCAGTACATTATCATATCATTACAGTAGTAATGTTTCCTACTGTCATAAAAGTGCCATAAAATTTCAACAGTAGATGAAAGAATGGGTAAAACAAATAAGCACTTCATCTTAGGCAGGAACGTAAAAGCAGATTCTGAACCTGAGTACATGTAAGCGTCACTTCATAGAGAAAGTTCTTCCAAGTCCCGAATTCACTAATATGATGACCTGGAGGGATATATCCCATTCGAAACTAATGAACATGATGATACAAGAGCACACCTGTGCTTTAGGCATGCACTGTGAGACCAACATAACTCAACAGTAAACCCAATGGATTCTTCCCTAGGCTCCACTGCTGCTCAGTGGTAAAGTGGGAGGCGTTCATTTAAGAGGCAGCATTAATTTTTCCACATGAGACACTCTTTTCCTCTCTCTTGTCCGGGTCATTCATTTGTTTATTGAGGAACAAATCTTGAGAAAGACTCCTTGTGAAGCATTCTCTTGAAACAAAGGTAACTGAGACACAGTTCTGTCCTTCTAGAAGTCAATCACTTATACTAGGGAAACCAATGCCTTTATATTCTTTAAAAAAAAAAAAAAAGACAGTAACAGCAATGCAATTTCTTTATTCTTTTTCCAAATTTCAGATAAATATTGATGGCGATCAGTAAGAAATAAGTTTTGTGCTGTGTGCCTATTCTCCTAACACTCCGCCACCCCACCCCCAGTGATGGCATGGTTGGCGTGTACTCCCATCTGGTACCTTCAGAAGAGCCACGTACACCTGCAGGAGGGAATATACAGCCCATGGATCTCTTCACTGGACAATGAAGGAAGGTACCAGGGCTCTTACAAATCCAAAACTGTGGTTCAAAACTTACATATAAAACACACACCCACACTCGCCACACACATAGCCAATCACTACAAAATACTACCTATTCCTGACAAATGCAATTTAGGAACGTCCCATAGGCAGATGGAAAGAACCAAACTATACCAAAGAGCCCGTTCCACCTACCACCTAGGAGAGTAACACCTATAAGTATGGTGATTCAGTGCTTTGTGCCTTACAACGGAGGTCAGAAAATGTCTTTCGTAAAGTTCCAGATAGTACTTAGTTTAGGCTTTGCTGGCCAGGTGGTCTCTATCGAAACTTCTCAACCCTATTGTCAAGATGTGAAAGCAGCCCAGACAATGTATAAACGGATGAGCCGATGGGAATGGTGACTGTGTTCCAACAAAACATGATTTGTAGACGTGGAAATCTGAATTTCATATAATGTCCACATGTCATGAAATATTCTTCTTTTTTTGACTTTTTGCAACCACCTAAAAATGTGAAAACCATTCTTAGCTCGTGGGCCATACAAAAACAGACAACGGAAACATGAAATGTCCCTAGACATAATAATAGCATGACTTACTATGTATCAGATATGCTCTAAGAGATTTAGATGCATTCTTTGTTTCTTTATGATAGAACTTTAAGGTAAGAAAACTGAGACACAGAGGTGACATGACGAGCGAGAGGCAGAACTAGGATGTGATACCACAAGATCTGACTCCAAATCCAGGTTCTCAAAGTCCACACTAAACTGCTACTAAAATTATGAGGTCACAGGGTCATGACATATAGGGAAGGAAACAGTTAATCAGTGGTGTGGCAGAGGAGGTATATTTAATGACTTCCCAAAGAGGGCAGCAAGATATATACCACATTTAAATGAACTCAGAATGAAGTTTTTTTCCAAGCTTATGGCTTTAAAGCATCTCTGGTACTTCTGAATCACAGGCTCTAAACATAGGATCCACCCTGGGAAACAGTTGGGAAATGTCAGAAGTCATCGTTTAATAAAAATAAGACCTGATTCAGCCTGACGGTTAAAGTCTTATTTAGATTTTTGATTCTTTGTGAAGACTTATTTGCAGAAACTTCTCTGACAGACAGAATACAGTTTAATAATTCAACTGGACAAATATTTGGTGAATACCTCCTTTGTGCCTGGCCCTGCAGAAACACCAAGTTCAGGTCACCCTCCCCATTTACAAGCAAGGGTTTCCACAGTTTTCCAATAAACACAAAATAGTACAAATGAATAATCTTGAACTTGGAAGACAGATAAGCCTTGCATCGCATTTAACCTTAAAAAAAAATTTCAAAGGCCACATGATAGGAATCCAAACGACAGATGTCACAGGTGACTCGCTTTGGCTGCCTCCTCTCATCCCCTGGTCCCCTGTACTTCTTTGAACTCTCTTAACACCAGTTCTAACACCATTTTGACTCCAACAGGGACCAGCGTTAATACAGCTGAGATACTGAAGCTCCTGAATCGAAAATGTCAGAGGACAGAAGCAAACTGTCATCACAATGCAGGAGGGATAAGCCGGGGTCTGAGGGAAGGCAAGGGCTGCAGATACAGTCATGGATACGTGATGGTTCAGTTGAATGCGGCCAACCTGATGGGTCCATCAGACCTGGTGAATCAGCCAGCCCTAAAGGCTGAAAGAGCCAGTGCTCAGTTTCAGCCAGCAGTGGCCATTTGAGAATCCCAGCCCACTGTTGGTAGGACTTCTGGTTTCTCAAAAGAGCTGGAAATCTGAATTTATGTGTATAATCTCCTGATATTTGTAATGTCCTAAAACACTGTGCCGGATCAACAAATCTTGTCTACAGGCATACTGGATCCTAGGATGACTGGTAATCTCTCTCATAGGGCGTAACTACATACAGGGAAATACAAGATCAGTCAACAGTGAGTCCTCTGAGGAACTGAGAAACTCTGTGGAAAGGACGGACACACACCACCACCACCACCACCACCCACAGACTAGGGAATACGATTGATTGCAAAATACCAGCAGAGTCATTATACTTGCGCAGTCCGAAAAAACAAAGGAGTCACACCAGATTCTTCTCCTTTCACTCATTCCTCATGTCTAATCCATACCAACCCTGTCATTTCTACCTCCGAAAACACATTCCGAAGGTGACCACTACTCCTTAGTGGCCCCACTCTCATGCACATCTCCAATACCAGGCCAACCAACCTCTTTACTTCTGCATAAGAGTCAGAATAACTCTAATTTCAAGGTGCAGATCACATCGTGTCATGTCTCTGCTTTAACCTAATGGACTCCCATCACGGGGAAATACAATTCAAACTCCAAATAAGAGATCCCATGTGATCTGCTCTCCGCCCTCTCTCTAATCTAATAATCTAATACTGAATTATTCTCCCCTTTCTTCAATACTCGCAAATCATAATTATTTCCATCGTAGGTCAAGTTTTTCAGCAGCAGTAGTAGTAGTAATGGAAAAAAAAAGTCCATGAAAGATTGAATAAGAAAGCAAAATTTAGGAAGTGCAGTTCGCAGTCCTTAAAAGGGTGAAATGTTAATGCTTTGTAGGGACAACAAACAAACCAGAAGTAGAAGTGGGGCTTGGATTCTGGGTTCAGAAGACGGCCTCCTTTATGTGGTGTGCCCTGCTGACACTAACCAAGTGAGGGAGGACAAGCGCAGTCTGTGCCTTCGTGGCACTCAGAATCTAAACAGAGTAAACAAAATCTGTACCAACAAGCATGGGGAGCAGAGCAAAAGGGATTTATGAGCTACCTTGATTCTGCCAAATTTGCACCAAATAAGAAATATAGTACAGAGTCTATCCTGTGATTTACCTAATCCCATTATAAATAATGAAGTTATTAACTGTGTATAATATGGAGAAGAGTGAAAAGATAACAGTTTTTAGATGCTTTCACCACTACCATGTCTGATGATGGTACCTTACAAATAATAAATTTGAGCCCTTTCACACTGTTTGATTACTCTGTCATTTATTTATACTCTTCCTATTTTCAAAACAGGATTTGAGGCAGTCTATTCAATTCAGTTAATATCCCCACTGTTTACAGCATGTGTGGGTATGTATGTGTCTGTGTGTGTGTGTAATTCTGTATCATACACATGGATTTATATGGCATACATATATATATATATATACACATACATAGTGTTTATACCATAATGTTTTTGCATTCTTCTCAAGTCAATCTGACACCCCAATCAATTTTAAAATGATGCTCCAGCATGTGATAACATATTGTAAGTTTTATAGTCTCTCTTTTTTTTTGAGTGATTTTTTTTGCAAGGAGTTGGTTATTTTAAAAACTCAAAAAGAAGTGAATGATTTAATTTAATATTTCTTTTAATATTTTAAAAACCAGAATCTTTAATTTATGAATCCCAAATCTCAGCACTAATAAAAATGTAGCTCTTGTAATTTTTCATTTTCTTAAAAACCAATAATGTATCAGTGAGCACTAGGTACAATGTCATTTCGGTTATGTTTATGTGTAAATGGATTTCTTTTAAGTATTTTACAACAGAAATGTACTTTTTCTCTTGATGATGGAATTACAAGTGGTTTTAAAAAATCTCTTTGCGGCTTCCCTGGTGGCGCAGTGGTCGAGAGTCCGCCTGCTGATGGACGGGACATGGGTTCGTGCCCCGGTCCGGGAAGATCCCACATGCCGCGGAGCGGCTGGGCCTGTGAGCCATGGCCGCTGAGCCTGGGCGTCCAGAGCCTGTGCTCCGCAACAGGAGAGGCCACAACAGTGAGAGGCCCGCGTACCACCAAAAAAAAAAAAAAAAAAAAGTCTCTTTGGATTTCTTCTATTATCTAATTTTTGTAATGTGTATTACTGTATAAAATAAATATAGATTGTTTAAAAAGTGGTATCTCTAGTTAAAATTAAGCAAACTGATGAAATTAGGTTCATCACAGTTACGACACATATAGCTTAATGGATGAAATGAAGAATGCATAATCTTCAATGTCTACTTTATGATTCAGCCCCATGGTGAAAGAGTGAAAGCAGCATTGCTGTCGACTGAAAAGCAAAATGAGTGCAATAAAATGCCCAAGGAGGTCGTTAAGCACCTTGACAAACGAAAACCAGCAAAATGTGCCACAGTCGCTTAAAGAATTCGTAAGTGTATGGCTCTCAGCCGTTCTCTTTATGAATTCATGGTGCTCAGCACAAGTTCTTAAGAACCGAACAAGATTCCGCTTAGAAGCTTGTTTGGAAAGAGGGGGGAAAAGAAGAAAAGGGAGAGAGAGACTGGAGAAACAGATGGCTCAGGTAATCCTACTCGTGTCATAGTAACTACACAGCAGGGATTTATGCAGTGCTTACAATGGAATCAAAGCAATGAAGGTGCATTTACCTTAGAAATTACAAAAAACTATAAGACACAAGCTAAATCAAATATCTTTCAGAGAATCAAAAGTCAAACAGCATGTAACAGAATTTTTACCTTGATTTTGGTAAGCAAAGTAACCGAGATAGTGCTGAGAAAACTGGGATGATAAGGAACCACGTGTGGGCTCCCACGCCTGGCGGCCAGGGGCAGGGCCACTTGCACACTCCATGGGCAAATAACCAGGCGAGGCCTGCAGGCTGAATAAACCCCAACTCCATATGCCCATCAGGCAAGGTCTGCAGGCCGACTCAACAAACAATACAGCTCATTCCATATATGTACAACTGGCAAAGCACTGGAAATGTTTGAAGAATGCAGCTCCTCAAAAGATAGGCTTCCATGGGACCAGGGTGTGGCACTAGTTAGGGCATTGATAATGATAATGTAAAGGAAGAGAGAACATTTCCTTTGTTTAATAAAGGAGAGGCAGCTGCCTTGTCCCTTCTTTCTCCTTAGGGTGTCTCCTTAAAAACATAATAGGCCCAATTTTTTGGTCAGGAAGTAGATAAACCCATCTCCAACTTTCCAAAACAAAATAACAAAGACCTCAAAATTAACTCAAAAGTCTCTCTGGAGGTTGACAGGAGACCAGCACAAGGACAATCCATTTGTCTCTCCAGGAGGTACACACTTGTTCTTTTTTTTTTTTGCGGTACGCGGGCCTCTCACCATTGTGGCCTCTCCCGTTGCAGAGCACAGGCTCCGGACGCGCAGGCTCAGCAGCCACGGCTCACGGGCCCAGCCGCTCCGCGGCATGTGGGATCTTCCCGGACCGGGGCACGAACCCATGTCCCCTATATCGGCAGGTGGACTCTCAACCACTGCGCCACCAGGGAAGCCCCCTCTCGTTGTTCTTTATTCTACTTTACTGTATGTTTGTGTGAAATTCTGTCCAGACTTTCTGGTCTTCTACCAACTGCCTGCATGCACCTCATCTGATATGAGTATTCAATAACAAAGTGTTTTCTCTGTATTCTACGTTGAATAAAGATCTTTTGTGAGAGGATTTTTTTTATTTTCCCAACAGATTATAAAAATAAAAATAACAGTGTCAGATACCTCCACTTCCCACCCAGTCTGGCTCCCCTCATGATTAGCCATGCTTGGAGGGTGCCCACCAGTAGCCCTTGGAGCTAAAAGCTTCCTAAGGCAAAAGTACAGTTGAAAATGGTCCCAGGGTCTCCTAGTCCTCTTTAACAGAAAGAGCTTCTTTCCCCCAAAACCACCACCTCTTCAACAATCCTCTCTTTATAACTCACTGGCCCACGGTGACCTAGACCTACTCATCCACGCACCAATCAGAGCCCACCTCTGAAGGGGGAGATGGTGGGGTCACATGGGCTGAATGCAAAAGCACAAGGTAGGTGGCTCTGCTCTCCCCTCTCTAGGTGAAGGGTGAAAAGGAATTTCTTCTCAGCAGATCAATACCAAAATTGATCATCAATTACAAAGACACAGCATATACTACCAAATTTCCAAATTTGTTTTAACGATTACAAATACTAATAGGCTCAATCAAAATCATTTATTAAGTCCTCAATATGTACAAACACAGCATGTTAAATAATATTTATGTATAGTTTCTTTAATTTAACCACAGTAACTAGGTGAAAGTCACTCTACAAGTATAATGTTTGGAAGCAAAACAATCAAACTGAATGAAAACAAACAACAGCAAAAAAAAACCCAAACATATTTACATAATATAGCTAAAACATGTCTGGAAGCTGTTTAGGAATATGAAATGCATTTTATTCTTTGCTTTAGGGGCACCGGTGAACAGACATAAACTGAAACTTAAGGAACCACTTGAATATTTATGGCCCCCTAAAACAATGAGTTGAGTCGTCATACACATATTCATGAAAATAAATCAATGGTAGACCCAGTGTGTAACTCCAGCTCAAATCTCTACTATAGATGTTATTTATCATCACACAAGGAAGCCTGTACAGTCTCCTTCACGATACTAAAAAGAGGACTAAACATCTACAGACTGCTTTTGTTGCACCCACCTACACATCCTTTCCCACGTCTATTTTTGTGGCCAACCACTTCCCACGTGAACAAAGTTGCAAACAACCGGACACTGAAAGCAATGTCCCACTGTCTCAAATGGAACACACTGGAATCGTTCTTCACGCCGAAACGTGTAAAACATGCTTCACAGATGTCCTCTTAAGTCCTATCAATTTAAAGTTCAAGTGTGGAATAGTAACTAAATGAAAACTTGGCTCATCTTTGTCTTCGAAAAAGAAAAAGCAGAAATCTGCCCAAAGTGAAGTTCAGCATTTTTAAGTTGGCCTGTTCTCTACCTAACCTTTATTTTCAAACTTCCTTTGAGAACCACCTCAGCAAACTGATAAAAGTGCTTCTGCAATGTGTACGTCTCTGCTCTGACAGATGAGCAGCTCTGCAAGTCAGCCAGAGAAAATGCAGGCTCAAAGTCAGAACAAATTTCCCAACGCTGGGACCGTGAGGCCTTCACTGCCTCCCTCGGGAAAACAGCTCACTAACAAATGAGGCTCTTAGACTCAGAGTGAACAGAACCCTCAACCTTTACCCACCAGACAGTGGAATAAAGTGGGCTTAATGAGCCAATGCTTTTTTCTGCTTCTGGTTTAAAATATATGAATAGCACGGATCAGGGATTACCACAAGTTTGGGAGGGGGTGGTCCCTGATAGAGTTTTAATTTAGCATTCCTAAGTAATTATAATCTCCTATAATGTTTCACAATAATGCCTCAATATTTCTTAGCAACATGAGGCAAGCTATTACGCTCAAGTGTGTTTTATAGCTAAAGGAATAAAAATCAAGTGACCTGAAAAAAATCGGCTAGTAATTTGCCCAAGGTCACAAATAAATGAGCAGCATATCCAGGAATAAGTATTTAATTTCCTAATTCTGATCTCCTTTAGATAATCATTTTCTCCCGAGCTCTTCATAACTTCTCAAAACCCAACAATCATAAGTTATTCTACACTGTGTTACTTCTCAGGATACCCAGACTCCACAGTGGTGTGTATTCTGTGACATAGTAACAAGGACTTGCAGCAAAAAAGAATGTATATTTATAGTGAATGCTATCTTAGCTATCAAAATATTATTCAGTATTCTCAAGCTGTTTACCAAATCCCTTATCGAGAAATGAATTGAGCTGGTTTTAAATCTCATTTTTCATCACCACGAATTTAGTAGATGGAACCTATTCGAAGAATCCTATCCCATAAATAAGAGAATCATATGTATTAAATCCAAATGATGATTTAACAATCTCTCCAGCACATCTCCAAGACACCAGGTAAATGCAGAAACTTTGCATCGCTGGATTTGTTTTTGTGAATAAATGGAGCAAAAGCCCCGATGCATTCGTTTCCAGGAAATAACACAATTTATGCCATTTTGCACTCAATTCTACACTCTACTCCCATCTAATTCCAATACAACCACTTCCAACCGGTCTATGGATATATACAGTATTAGGTATTTAAATGTATGTTTCTGTCACTGCCATTCATTTATTTATTAAGCCTACAAACACTCACTGGGTGCTTACTAAATGCCAGAAGCCCTGCACCCATGCAGCATACCACTGTCTAGGAAAGGAGAGACAAATATTTTGAGATGCAATTATTTAAAGGACAATTATGATAAGTGCTTCAAAAGCTAACACTTTAAGAATATAGAGCATCGGGCTTCCCTGGTAGCACAGTGGTTGACAGTCTGCCTGCCAATGCAGGGGACATGGGTTCATGCCCTGGTCCGGGAGGATCCCACATGCTGCAGAGCGGCTGGGCCCGTGAGCCATGGCCGCTGAGCCTGCGCGTCCGGAGCCTGTGCTCCGCAACGGGAGAGGCCACAACAGTGAGAGGCCCACGTACTGCCAAAAAAAACAAAAAACAAAAAAAAAACACATGTTTGTATGCAATAAAGGAAAGTTGAAATAAATTTACAACAGATGCAAAAACAAGTCTATCCAAGGGGAAATAATCAATTGCATTCCAGCTACTTTGCATTTTTATGGATAAAGAATCATTTGCATTACTATCTTTTTCTACAACTCACTGAGTTGTACAGTAGCTCAAAGATGATGGAAAGCAGATAACCCAGATGGCTGAGCTGACAGGACTCCCACTAATTTTTCTGCTCATTGTAAAGTCTTTCGCAGTTATTCCTAACTCAGATAATAATGACTTGGCAAAGGGGGGTGTCAGAAAAGATGGAGAAAAATGGACAGTGTTAATGTTGAATGTATATGGCTCTAGAATCAACAAGATTTGGCACTTGAGACTTTGGCTGGGGGCAGGGGGGTGGGGGGTGGGGTGCCTCAAGGAGATGTCCAGGGGAGGAATTTAAAACAAATTCCTAAATGGCAGAAGATGCCATCAGGGGCTGTTTGGATTTCTCAGCACAGGGGCACTATTGCTCTGTAGAGGGACTCATACTGCACAGAATAAGCGGACGCAGTTAATAATTATATTTTAAAGTCCATCAAAATATACCAAAGGCCATGGATAAAAAAGAAATGAAATAAAATCTGTTCCCCTCAATAGGATTTTTTTTTCTCTTGCTAGCCTCTGGATTACTTACTGACACCATGCCCAAATACAACCTTATCCCAACTCAGGAAGAGTCTGTGGGGAGTTTATGGAAATCTCCCAGTTTTAGAACTATTATTCCCTTTCCCAATCACCAGCATGGAAACAGCCAGACTTACGGAATTAAAACAGCCAGAGGAAAGGAAAAAAAGTGGCTGAAGTTTAGTGTGACTGCTATGAGCTCTCCTTTTTTTATATATCCAAATAGTCCTAATTCCTTTGATAAATGTGTTCTAGACCCATCCTAATTTCCTTCTAGACTTTGATTTCTTACTAGAAGTAATCTGAAAGGAAATGTTTCCAGGGTCAGCTCTACTTTGACATTTTTCTCCAAACAAAACAAGCTTTTAACAGTGGCCTTAATAAAAAATTGTTCTTGAAAAAAAATCTAATAGAGGCCTTAATAAAATTTGTTCTTGAAAAACAACAACAACAACAAGCTTTTAGCTTCCATGTCAGTTTACATAACTGGACCTACTAAAAATGATAACATTACCTGGTCTTTTCATTGTCTTGGTAATAATTACAAGCTTCCTGGGGCAAAGAATTTACATGGGACTTAAAGACCTCATTTAATATTACAAAATAACATATACATTATAAATGTATAAATTTAAATATCAAGTTCACTAAATAAACTATTCTAGTACTACTGGACTTTGTGTTCAGGTCTTTTTAAAGATATCAATGACCCGTGACAAATATTGAGATACTTCTTGAGAGAATTTGGTTGGGTACAGGACCCAAATGGTCAACATATACTGAGAACCGTTCGGTGGAAAAGAAGTCACAGGACAATAACTGCAGTGAGGGTATTTTTAAAGCTCAGAGTGAAGGAGCACCTGGGCAGCACTGAGTTCAGGGTTCTAACTTTGCATGTATCAATAATGGCTGTGGACCTGGAAATGACATGGATCTGCTGGGCGATGCCCCAGTTCAAAAGTCTATCACATGCTGTCAAGGTAATGTCTTGTCTGAGCCAAATTCATGGCAATAATGATAAGGTTAAACATTTTCAATTATTCTTTCTCAATTGTCTAAAATCTCAATTGTCTAAAAATCTCTATTCTCCTACTTTTCCCCTTTTTGTGTCCTATCATACTGTCTACCTCTCTCTTGTCTCACAGAACAGGAACAAAAGTAATTCACCTAGTTTAAATGTAGGTCTACCAAGACTATGAAGCTTTCAAATCGGTCTTCAAAATCAGTTCTAAGGTAATTCTTCCCCAATGACTCAAATAAGCTCTAAAAACTAGGTCTGCTTAACTTGCTCTACCTAGAAAATGACCATATTATCCTCAGTAATAGTCAGGATGGATAATCTTACACAACTGAGCACTCATGAAACCCTTGGGATAAAATATCTCATGTCCAGACCCTTTTAGTTCCTAAAATTATGTTGCCCATAATCTGGTCACACGAAGATAGATACTTCAAAAGTTTTCAATAATGTTGAATCTACCAGATGTTACCTGTGCCTCTTGAACAAAACAAATAAAAATTTACCAAAAAACACCTATGTCTGCTTTGGAATAATCCCA
This sequence comes from Grampus griseus, assembly GCF_964374135.1. Lineage (NCBI taxonomy): Eukaryota > Metazoa > Chordata > Mammalia > Artiodactyla > Delphinidae > Grampus > Grampus griseus. Next base: position 68,412,793 of record NC_139007.1, on the reverse strand, counting down.
CACATAAAACCACCAATTAAGAGAGTAATTCTTCTTCTTGACCCTCTGTCAAAGTCAGGCAGTTTTCACATTCCTTACATTCTCAGAAGCAAGATAAAATAGCCCTCAACAAAAACTTGCAAAACCTAAAAATACATTGCAATCAGATAACCAATTGTAAATAGTGGGATGTGGAACAATTTTTAAACTGCACTGTTACTCAAAGCAATCCTAAAACATTCTCATTTTGCCTCAAAGAAATACCAATGTTTATTTTCCTGGCCTTTGCAACCTTCTCAAATAGAAAAATATGAAATGTTTGAATTTAAAGCCCCAAAACGGGTCTCTCTTTATTTTATCTTGCTATAGTGTAGTTCTATAATCCATTAACCTGAAAATTCTCCTCCCGTCTCAGATTTAGAGGACAAAATTCCAACTCCAATAACCAGTGGATAATTATATTAGAACAAGTTTAAAAATAGCACTATCAATTTCTCTCTTCAGGATTCTCTGTCCCTAAAAAATATTGATCAAAACATTGATTATGTTCCAGGTGGGTTAGAAATGCTGAGATAGAACAGATTTGGGGGAAATAAGTGAGGAAGTTCACAAAAAAAGAAACACAGGGCAGATAAGCATTATGAGCCATAACCATGAGTATGACAATCCCTAAACATTTCTACATGAGGTAGAAAGGCCACCTGAATGATACCAACTTGCTTTTAACCAGGCACAAATGAAATCATCATCTTTTTAGCTAAGTTAACACGAAATTTCCCCCATGAGATATTATTTCCTAAATGTACCAAGAATTCACAGAGTCCAAAGCAGCACACTGTCACCTTGGTATCTAGAGAATGGTAGGTAAAAATAAAGAGCTGTTTACACCATGAATGTTTGTACCATGAACTGTTTACACCAGAATTTCCATGTAAACATATTATAGAGAGAATAAAGGAAAAATACATGTATCTGCACACTCAGGAGATTTCTGTTAGGTCAACATTTCATGGGGAAAACAAACTGCACCTCCAACCAAACTCCATCAACCAGAATGAGACATCTGAATCATCAAAGTTTTTGAAATACTCTGTTACCTTTGAAAATCGAGCATTTATCCATTTGGTAAAAGTTTTCTTCTGCACGTCATTGTGTTCATCTGTGGGAGGGAAAAGGAGAGAGAGGGAAACGTATGAGAGCTTGTACCTTTACTCAGGGTGCTAAATAAGATTATCTCCATCCTGGAGAGTTTTAAATTGTCTATTAGTAGAGTTCATGAGGCACAATGATCCACAGCTAATGAAGAAGGGATGGCTGACGAGTTCAGCATGTATGGAGCCTGCTAACGAATGCCTGTAGCAGAGGGAGACCCGGGCACCTTCCCAGGAAGCTGGCCTTCTCACTCCACACCTCGGCATATTACCACCGGCCATTAAACCCACATCCATGAGGAAAGAATCAGGACTTCAGTTTCAAAGTATTATACGCGATACTTTCTGTTGCATTTTGTTTAAGTGCAGTTTCAGCATGATAAAAATGCTGTAGAACATTCAACACAAAAATCAAAGCTATCCTTTAGCAACTAAGAAACTCATGACTTCCCTCCTTTTCATACAAGTCCTACACCCTCCAAAACAAACACTACTGTAAGGTTTATAGCCAATTCCATAACCCGTTTTCCTGTAGTAAGACTGACAGGACAAAGTTTTAACGATCTATAAAAGCAATCTACACGTTTTACAAGCCGAGAAATCAGAGTAGTTTTTTTTTTCAAAAATGACCAACTTTGGTCTGGATTACAAATTCATTTTCCAGGCCACACAAATAAAAACTGACCTTACGAAACTAAAGCATCCTGAACTTCTTGGAGATGGGCAGAGTGACTTAGTTAGGTATAAGGAAGCCATGTAAAATGGGAATGAGTAACACTTACAAGGGCATTGCGGGGATTTGCGGATGTAAGTGGAAAACACTTGGGAAGGAGCTGGCATTGAGCTCTTTGTTGTTGTTCTAATCATAATTATTATTATAGTATATATGTGAACAAGGCAGATAAATACCCATATTACCCTTTCTGTTACTTCTAATCATATCCTCTTCAACTGCTCCCCAATTCTCTGTTAAAACTAGCAGAGTCATTGTTGGCTTAAATCCTACAAAGCAGCATGTTAACAGTCCCTGAGTAGTTCTGAAAGCTACGTAAGGCATATTTGGAACGGCGCAGAAAGCTGTGGTTCTGTCTGTATATATACACGCTGCTTGTTCCACTACCGTGCATACTGCCAAGCTGCTTCCCACGTGATAACAGCAAAATAATAAGAGAGAAGGCTCAAGTGTGTTCTGCCCTCAACGCATCAGTTTCAAAGGGCTGCCTTCAACCCAGACCTCCTCACTCATCCCTAATAGCATGATTAGACGTTGACCCACTACTTCACTAAGTTAGTGGTATCTTTGGGCCTTACTCTGTTCGGGAAGGAGAGTTTGTAATTAAAAGGTCACTCCTGGAATAAATATAGCAGCAGCGACAGAAAAGAGTGCACTTCTACAGATCCATAAAGGTAACTGGAGACTGACTCTGAGACACAAAGGGGGCAAGTGGATGAAAAACAAAACGGCTCTCTAAGAAAATTCCGAGAGAGACAGAGCTGAGATTATACGTAGTATATAAAGCAGGAAGACACATCAACCTGCAGAGTGCTACAGTAGCCCCACCAATATGAATTTAATATTAAATATCAGTCTTCAGAGTACTTGGAAAATCCAATAATTCTGCTATGAACAAAAATATATATAAAGGTCATAAATATTAAATTCTCTTAATTCTGTAAAATTCATACAATTTAGTAAGTTTTACCATAAAATGGGGGAAATTTTGAAAAATAAATTTTATTTTACATTTTATATTCATTTTTCTACATTTCTGCATTTTATTTTTTCTTAACCTCTTTTCCAAGCATTTAACCTTCTTATTTTCAAAAACATATTAAAATATCTAATACTGGGTTCCTCTCTAGAGATAGTGTGAACCAAGAAATGAGTACCTGTCACCTTAGCAAATGATAACTAAGAACCTTCAATTGTATCACATATAGAATGAGATCAAATTTTAAAAATAGGTTCCCATCATACAGAGATGTTTATAAAAATTAAAAGGTAATGTTTCTATGATAGTCTTTATCTTAGGGTCAAAGTCTGAATATGAGTCTAAGTAAATGATATGAAATAAAGTGTTGGCTTGTAAAAGATAAATTGTCTTGCATTCAAACTTTTCAAAAGTACTCCAAAATATATAAACACTCTGCTTTATTCATTTTCCTGGTACAGTTAAAGGGGGGAAAAGGGATTTATATCTCAATAAGCCTTTAGTTCACACTTCCCTTTTCTCAGACAGACAGACACACACACACACACACACACACACACACACACACACACCTCCTATCTTCTACCAGACAGGAATTCAGTAAAAGACAGGAATTAGCCTGCAGCTTTTCAATTATGAGATTTTTAAAATGTAACAAATCTGAACACTTACTGGTATAGAACTGCCCTCCACACCACAAAAAATTATGCTAACAACCTTGGTCCAGGTCTCTTGTTTCAGGGAGGTAAAAATTTGCTAGCAAAGTGATAGCAGGACTTAAAATCCTAAATCCCACTATTCTGATTGATCATTTTGCCCTCCTAGAAATTTATACCAAATTTCAAGTCTCAAATTTGTTCAACTCTCCATTATCAAATCAATTAGTTATTTTGATGTTTCCAAAATAAAAATGTGTAAGCAGACAACACAAATTTATATAGAACTGGATTATTTATATATGCATTAAGTAAGTGTAATTTACATGCTAAATATATTCTTTCAGGATTCCAAACAAGTGTTTTCTTTAGATTTGGATTTTTTAAAAAAAACATTTCGTTTCTCAAAGCCTTTCTCGGCTTAGTAAATCTTACCCATAACTGACCTTTCTCTATTAGGGGGACAAACACGGGACTGAACTAGGAGAAGAAAAATGTGTTAAATCCCTTAAGGCTGATTTTCCAAATTCTTCCTCTAAATATTTTGCTCTTCTTAAAACGCTTCTGACAAGCTCACACAGATCCAAGGGCCGCTGCCCAGCTTGGAATTTTATTTCTGTGATGGGTAAGAGAAGTGAAGCAAGAAACATCAACAATACCGCCTGATAAAATCTTCAAGGAAACTAGTTTAAATTGTTTTTTCACTTCATCAGCTCAAATGCACATCAAAAATTCTTTTAGCAGAACCTAGCAACAAATGTCAATTTAAATCTTAATCTGGAAATGTGGCAGGGAAATTAGGAGTCGTTTCCCCTATGAAAACACACAAGTCTCAGGAACATGTATACCACCATTAAAACTCTACTACAGGGCTTCCCTGGTGGCACAGTGGTTGAGAGTCTGCCTGCCAATGCAGGGGACACGGGTTCGTGCCCTGGTCTGGGAAGATCCCACATGCCGCGGAACGGCTGGGCCCATAAGCCACGGCCGCTGAGCCTGCGCATCCCGAGCCTGTGCTCCGCAACGGGAGAGGCCACAACAGTGAGAGGCCCGCGTACCGCAAAAAAAAAAAAAAAAAAGATGTAACTCCCAGCACATTGTTAAGCAGCTGCAAATCTAGATCATTCGATTAATAGAAAATGTCTCCTCTATTCCCTAAATGGCAAAACTAGTCCTCACTGTCAAACTAATCAGCTAAATTAGACATAATTTCTGACACGGGAAGTCTGACTTTAGTTTTCTATTTAAAAACCGAGTTCAGATTTTAAATATTCCATAATAAAGAAACTACAATTTAAAAAACTAAAATAAAATAAAAACCACGTTCAGGGAATTCCCTGGCGGTCCAGTGGTTAGGAGGTTAGGGCTCGGCACTTTCACTGCCAAGGCCCAGGTTCAATCCCTAGTCAGGGAACTATGATCCTGCAAGCAGCAAGGTACAGCCAAATAAATAAATTAATTAAAATTTTAAAAATTAAAAAAAATTAAAACCACATTCATATGTACTCCAGGGCAAAAGCTCACTTTAGAATTCTCATTCTAAGGTAGGTGGGTGGATAGATGGTTGGATGGATGGTCGGACGGAAGGGGGACACAAAGCCTTGCCTCAGATGTAGTAAGGCACTGACTTTTTTTTTTTTTTTTTTTTTTTTTGCGGTACATGGGCCTCTCATTGCTGTGGCCTCTCCCATTGCGGAGCACAGGCTCCGGACGTGCAGGCTCGGCGGCCATGGCTCACGGGCCCAGCCGCTCCGCATCATGTGGGATCTTCCCGGACTGGGGCACGAACCCGTGTCCTCTGCATTGGCAGGTGGACTCTCAACCACTGTGCCACCAGGGAAGCCCCGGCACTGACTATTTTAATAATTCTTAAGGAAGTGTTCTTTGCTTTACATTTTGAAACTGCCCCCTTGTTTGGTGCCTCAAAGTAATGCAGCACAGTAAGATTTGGGGAGGGTGAGAGGTGTGTCTTTCTCTTGTAAACTGCAGGAGGGGAATCCTGAAAGGAAAGGTGGGAAAGCAGAAGGCCGGTACCTAAGATGCCTCCTCAAGTTGCTTAAACAACCTGGAAAAGCTGGCCACAAGGGGACACACATATTCCAGTGTGCAAACCACTCTAGGGGCTCATAGTTGTCCCAACCCAAGAAAACACTCCAGAGATGGTGAGCTGTAATTTAATTAGAAAGGCTAAACTCCAGAGGTGGCCACTAAAAAGGCATCAATTATCTGTGCCGCCATTAACACCAGAGCCTTTGCTAATTAATTTAATGAATGTGAGAAATGTGCTTTTACTGAGGCTTGAGAACTGGCATAATTAGAAGATTAGAAACAATCTCCCACTGGTGAATTTAGTGTTATTCAATGCATCTACATTGGCCAAAATATTTTATAGACATGTCCCCGCATCGATTAAACAATAAAATCTAGCAAGTCTAGGAGGCTAGATCCCTTAAGGCCCTGTGTTCAGCCATTAGCTGGGAGGATTCTAGTTACCCGATGCTGTCTATAAGTCTAACTAAATCTTTTCTCTAAAACAGCATTGTCCAATAGAAATATAGATAATTTTAAATTTTCTCGTAGCCACTTTAAAATAAGAGGTAAAAATAATTTTAGTAATATTTAACCCAATACATCAAAATATTGCCATTTCAACATATACTCAATTTACTTTAAACTACTGATACCTTACATTCTTTTTTTCTTACTGTCTTTGAAATTCAGTGTGTATTTCACACTTATAGCACATCTTAGCTTGGACTAGTCACAGCAGCCTTCACACTGCATTGTACAGCTCTAGAATATTGCTGCATTTCCTGCAACTAAAACCTTCATGTCCTTCAAAAGGACAGAGAGCCTTGGCTTTCCAAGCTCATGAAACAGGCTGCATGAAATTTTTTTTCAGCCTGCTTGCTAATATGCACAGCAGGTTTGGTCCGAAAGTTGCCTTCATTATAATCCTGATAGTAGGACAATGGATACCCTTCACACCCCACTTTTAAGCACAGGGGGCTAATATTACTGAGCAAAACTATAGCAAAAATTAATGGTTGTGCATAACCAAATTGGTTTTGTCCATTTTATAAGACTTTCGCCTGGAGGGGTGGGATAGGGAGGGTGGGAGGGAGGGAGACGCAAGAGGGAAGAGATATGGGAACATATGTATATGTATAACTGATTCACTTTGTTTTAAAGCAGAAACTAACACACCATTGTAAAGCAATTATACCCCAATAAAGATGTTAAAAAAAATTTAAAAAATTTTAAAAAAAGAATAGGAAATATTTCTAAGTCTTTCTTATATTCATCATTTAAAATTTTATATTTCCTACTCTTTTAATGAAAATTAGTTGTTCACCTATTTTGTAGAAAACACTGTGCAAAGAAACAGATGGTGACATTTACTGAGCATCAGACCAACTATACTGGTCCCAAAAGAGATCCAAGTGCTGCCTTCAGAAAGCTATCAAGGGGAGGTGTGTGAAGAGTTTTGGGAGAAGGGTGTGAGACAAGTACATAAATAACAGATGGACAACTATAGCTAATATATTAGGTACAGCTACACTTATAAATTCAGAGGAAAAATGTTTCTTCTCGATGGAAGTGAAGAGGAAGTCAGAGAAGAATTCAAGGAATAAATTGCATTTGAATTAGGCCTTGAATTGATATGTTAAAGCCATATAAAAATTGTTAAAAGGGGCATTTATGGAAGAGAACAGCTGAAGCAGAGTCCTAAAGGCATGAAAAGAACAGGACAGGCAGACAAAAATGTGAGTTGTTTCTCTGGCTGGATGGCTTTAGACCAGAGTTGCAATGCCACTGAATTTTGGAAATAGACTGCAGCTAGACTGTGGAGGATTTTGAATATCAAGCTGAGGGTTTAAACAAGCAAGCAATGTTGGCCACTGACTTTTACTGAGCCAAGGAGTGACACAATCAGAAGTGTCCTGTAGTTGAGTTTAACATGAAAACTAGATTTAGTAGGAAAGGAGACTGGGAGAAAGGAAGCTAGTTTGAGGTATATTATAATCTCCCATACTAGATATCTGAAAGCCTGAAGTAGTGGAGTAGCAATGAGATTAGAAAAAAAGGGATGGATGCAAGAAGTACAGAGTTTTAGAGGTAAGGTTGCCAGGACTTGACTACCAAATTAGCACAAGGGTAATGAAGGAGAAAGAGAGTCCAAAAAATTCCCAGGCTTTTAGGTTAACTTGAAGGATGACAGTGCTTCTCTACTTAAAAAAAAAACAAAAAAAACATAAGAACAGCACAGGAAAAGAAATGGATTAGGAAAGGAAGTTCTCCTTTGCACCTAATGAATTAGAGATTAGCAGGATATTTGGGTGAAGACACCAAGCAGAACCAGAGCAAATGAGAGAAGGTCTTCACGTGGAGGAGACCACCCCAGAAGCTCAAGTTTTCAGAAGAAAGACATAGTCCACAGCGTTAAAGCAAGCTACCGGAGGATCTGGGGGAAAATGAGACCTGAAAATAGAAAAGTGAACTTAACCCCTAAGACCCAGATGGCATGCGATGTTGTGAGGGAACAGGGAAGCTGGCTTTGGGCTGGCAGCCATGTAAATTATTACAAGTTTCCTGGGACAATATAACTACACTGATGTTAACATACTTTTAAATTTTATAACCATTGACCCAGAAATTCTGGAAATTTATCTTAAGGAAATCATTAGATACACAAATATTTAGATATCTTTAAAAAGATGTTCTTCAAAGCACACTTGATAATTGAAAAAAATTGTTAATCTAAATGTCCATCCTTGGGGATTATTTAGAAGCATATTTTCATACATAAATACAGCCGTCAAAAATGATACTAGAGAAGAAAATAAAGATATGGAAGGATTTTTCATAATATATTAAGGAATAAAAATGCAGGTCATCAAAGCACACGGTGCTTCATTTATACAATGTATACATATATGACCAGAAAGGTAAGAGCCAAAATATTAGCACTGTTTATTTCTCAGAAGGTCCTGAGAGATTCTTATATTCTATTTTTATTAGCTATATTTGCTAATATCTGAAATGAGTGTATAACACTCTGTACCATTCTTTTCTTTAAAGCACCCATCCTGCAAAAGTTGTAGTTTTCTCCACTTTAATGTGGACAAGTAGGAAGGTTAGAGAATTTGGCAGCTATAAAAATAAACTGAGCTGAGAGGAGGTCTGTCTGCCTGTCTTGTCTGCCTCGGAGCGGGATGGTGAGAATAGGAGACTTCCATGTATCTGTAATTACATGCAGACAGGAAGGATCTAGGAGGGAGGGAGAGATGTTAGATGCCAACACTGAGTATCCAAGAAGGGCTCCCTTATGGAGCCAAACCCCAGAGGATGAGTGAGAGAAATGTATCAGGATCCATACTCCTAAATTACATGCAGTTAAGAGCACGTATTTCTAAAAATGAAACTCTCCAGGTTAAGCTGCTTTTACTTATATCTGTCTTTCCAGTGAATTTTCCACTTCAGCCTGAAGAGATAATTGGCTATATGTAAAATAACTGTGCCAAGTCGGCCGATCTCTCCCCGTCTTCTAGTCCATTCACTATGGAAACACTGGTGAAGAGGGAATTGCATCACTTAAAATACACCTTTTGCAATAAAGTATTCCTAGGCAAAATGATCAGCGCACTGATCAGCTATTAAGACGAGAAGACAGAAGAGAAGATTAATGCAAAACATAAAGTTATTGATAGATTACACAAGCTACCTAGACTTTCTCAAAACCTCGTATTTTACTGACTTTCAGAAAAAGAACACATATCTGGGAGAAAAATGAGGAGTATTTGTCCTTTGTTCATATACTTTAATAACATGCCGTATAAATGCAATTTTTAAATAAGAAAAATAGAGTATTTCAGAAGTAGTTTTTTAAACTTTTTTCTCTATTTTAGAATGTTTTAACATTGAGCCACAACAAGTTAAAACCAAGACGTAAGATAATTTTTTAAAAATGAAGTCATTTTAATAAATTTTCAAAATTGCAAGTCCATTAAAATGCAATCCTTTGCCCAAGATATTTATAATAAGCAGGAAGAACATGACAGAAAGGAACACTGTTTCCCCTTAAAAACTCAGGGGTAGGACTTCTCTGGTGGCGCAGTGGTTAGGAATCTGCCTGCCAATGCAGGGGACACAGGTTCAATCCCTGGTCCGGGAAGATCCCACATGCCGCGGAGCAACTGAGCCCATGCACCACAACTACTGAGCCTGTGCTCTAGAGTCCGTGAGCCACAACTACTGAGCCCGCATGCCACAACTACTGAAGCCCGGGCACCTAGAGCCCATGCTCTGCAACAAGAGAAGCCACCGCAGTAAGAAGCTCACACACTGCAACAAAGACTAGCCCCCACTTGCCGCAACTAGAGAAAGCCCACACGCAGCAACGAAGATCTAATGCAGCCAAAAATAAATAAATAAAGAGTAAATTTATAAAACAAAAAACTCAGGGGTAAAGATTTTTCCCACGAAACTCACAGTTAAGAAATCAGCCCATGGGGCTTCCCTGGTGGCATAGTGGTTAAGAATCCGCCTGCCAATTCAGGGGACACGGGTTCAAGCCCTAGTCCGGGAAGATTCCACATGCCGCGAAGCAACTAAGCCCGTACACCACAACTATTGGGCCTGCGCTCTAGAGCCCGCGAGCCACAACTACTGAGCCTGCGTGCCACAACTACTGAAGCCCGCGTACCTAGAGCCTGTGCTCCACAACAAGAGAGGCCACTGCGATGAGAAGCCCAGGCACTGCAACGAAGAGTAGCCCCCACTTCCTGCAACTAGAGAAAGCCCGCGCGTAGCAACAAAGACTCAACACAGCCAAAAATAAATTAATTAATTAAAAAAAGAAAAGAAGAAATCAGCCCATGAAGCACAGCACTGTTTGCTTCAAAGTGTACAAACTGAAAGTTAATGAGTAAAATAATTTAAATATAGCCTTATATTGAAAAATGCATACTCCCTCATTTTCAACTTACATAACTATATAAAAAGTTCACAAGAGTTATTAATAATTTTTATTGAAAAGCTTATTCAGGTAGGGTTGGATAAGGGAGATAAAAGATGAAATCCACAGCATGAACAAAAATGCAAGAAACCACTCCCCCAGCACACTAATGTTATCCTCTATGATCATTTATCCTCTAAGTCACTTTTTTTTTTTTTTAATTTTTGGCCACACAGTGCAGGATGTGGGATCTTAGTTCCCCGACCAGGGATCAAACTCGCGCCCCCTGCATTGGAAGCACAGAGACTTAACCACTGGACCGCCTGGAAAGTCCCTATATCACTGTTGAAAATTAGGATCCTGCCTCAAATCAGCACTATCTTTATTTAATAGTCTCTACTGTGGGTCTGATATTTACTTGTCTTTTTTTTGAAAATTTGTAAATTCAATCTATACCATCTCTGGGAATAGCGAAACTTGGTAATTCTTTTCTATATATAATAGATCTTCCTTTCCTTCGTCTTAAATGTACCTCATTAAAGCATCAAAAAGTCTAGATTAATTAAACTTAGTTGAAGATTAATTAATTCAGTTGAAGATTAGAAGAACAATTCTTGTTTGCTCTTCTGAAACAAATGATTTTATAGCCAGTGATTACATCTTCTCTCCACTTTCATGATTTTAGACTGTTAGTCAGTTTTATAAAAACACCAAAAGCATTTGCTCCACGACTTAGATTTCCTTACTAGACTTCGCTCACTGTAAAATCATTTCTGAAGTAGGAGACTAGAATCTTAGAGAGTAATCCATGTGCACAGTCAACACAGCTTTGCATAGAAAGGATATGTTCTCTGTTTTGTTTCATATTTCCTTTCTAATGACACCCTATAAACTAGAGTTCTTTTACATTGCAGCAACCCAATGGCCAGTGTCTTCTGAGAAACTACAGTTACCCCTTCTCTTCCATCATCCTAGACATAAAATATAATTCATGATGACAAAGTTTTCTTGAAGTGAGCAAGAGAGTGAATCAAACAAAAAGATTTGGACAGGGCTTCCCTGGTGGCGCAGTGGTTGAGAGTCCGCCTGCTGATGCAGGGGACATGGGTTCGTGCCCCGGTCAGGGAAGATCCCACAGGCTGCGGAGCGGCTAGGCCCATGAGCCATGGCCGCTGAGCCTGCGCGTCCGGAGCCTGTGCTCCGCAACGGGAGAGGCCACAAGAGTGAGAGGCCCGCGTACCGCAAAAAAAAAAAAAAGATTTGGACAGATAATCTTTCTTCAAAGCATTAGCACTTCCCTCAGGACAAGGGTAAACTAGCAAACCTGACTGAAACTGAGTTAAAAGCACACGCAATAATATGCCCCAAAGAATTGAAAGCAGGATCTTAAAGAAACATCTGCACACCCATATTCATAGCAGTATTATTCACAAGAGCTAAAAAGTGGAAGCAACCCCAGTGTCCACCTATGGATGAATGGACAAAATATGGCATATACTGACAATGGAATAATATTAGCCTTTTAAAACGGAAGAAAATTCTGATACACTGTACAACATGGATAAACCTTGAGGACATTTTGCCAAATGAAATAAGCCAATCACAAAAAGAGAAATACTGCATGATTCCATTTATATGAGGTGCCTACAGTAGTCAGATTTATAAAGACAGAAAGTAGAATGGTGGTTTCCAGAAACTGGGGGGAGACTGGGATTGGGAGTCATTGTTTAATAGGTACAGATTTTCCATTCTGCAAGATAAAATGAGTTATGGAGGTAGATGGTGGTCATAGCTACACAACAATGTAAATGTACTTAATACCACTGTTTACTTAGAAATGGTTACAATGGTAAATTTTATGTTATATGTATTGCACCACAAAAAAAAAAAAATTAGGGATAAAAAGCACATGCAATAAACATTTTTCGTTTCTGTTTCAACCCGATTTTCAAAGAAGAAATATTTAGTATGTCTCAACTCATACATTCCCCAATAAGACAAATGAGGAAATTTCACTTGGTTCCAATTTCATCTTTTTTTTTTAACAACTTTATTGGAGTATAAATGCTCTACAATGGTGTGTTAGTTTCTGCTTTAAAACAAAGTGAATCAGCCATACATATAAAAACTATGGAACGCTTCATGAATTTGCATGTCATCCTTGCACAGGGGCCGTGCTAGTCTTCTCTGTATCATTCCAATTTTAGTATATGTGCTGACAAAGTGAGGACCCAATTTCATCTTTTTTTTTTTTTTTTTTTTTTTTTTTTTTTGCGGTACGCGGGCCTCTCACCGTTGTGGCCTCTCCCGTTGAGGAGCACAGGCTCCAGACACGCAGGCTCCGCGGCATGTGGGATCTTCCCGGTCCGGGGCACAAACCCATGTCCCCTGCATCGGCAGGCGAACTCTCAACCACTGCACCACCAGGGAAGCCCTAAAACTCATATTTTTAACATATTCCTTTGGAATATAAAGTCAGATATTCTGAATTCTAGAATCAGAATTTTCACTATGACCATGCCTCTGGTTATTTCACTCCAGAGGAAAGCATTTGTTCAAACTCACTGTGGTAGATACTGCTGTTTACCTACTCAATCATCCTTTTCCCCTTTCTTGCTTACAAATCTAACCTCATTTTTTTTTCCCCCTTGAAGCAAGATAGCCAGTTATAATACTCACCTCCTCTTGAAACTAAGGATAACCATATGGCCCAGTTGGGGCCGATGGTGAGCCAAAGCCATGTGCATAACTCATTCTGGGATCAGATCCTCCAGCCTCAGTCAAGCCTGCAGCCCTGGTCAACAACTTGACTGCAGCCTCATGAGAGTCCCTTGGCCAGAATCACCTGGCAAAGCCACTCCCAAACTCCTGACCCAGAAAACCTCATGAGACAGTAAATATTTGTTGTTTTAAGCTGCTAAAGCTTGGGGTAATTTGTTATACAGCAATGGATAACTAATACAGATCTGATGCTAAGTTTCAGAGCAATTTGTTATTCAGCAAGAGATAAATAACACAGCACGTATCCAACCGTCAATCTGACACCTGCACTGAGATATCTCACAGACTCATTTCAAACTTAACACATCTGAAACTGAACTGTTGGTCTTCTCTCAAATCAATTCTGTCTCCAGTCTTTCTTAACTCAGTACACAACACCGTAAACTACCCTCTTGTTCATGCCAGGACCCTGAAACCAGTCCTTAGCATTCCACAATCTATCTACTACCACAATCTATCACCAATTTCTGTTGGTCCCAAATTCCTAAATATACTTTAACTCCGCCCACAACTCTTCATCTCCCAGTCATCCCCCAGTCTGAGCTACTGTTATCTCCTGCTTGGAATCCACTAACGTAATGCCAATAACCTGACACCATCTCCTAATGTCTGCTCTTGTTCCTTTTCAATCCACTTTCTAAATGTTGGCCAGCTTGACAATGAACTCTGGAACAATTAAATTAACACGGTTTACAAAGCTCTGAATCATCTGACCCCTACCTATGCCAAGTCTAATCTTGCAATACTCTCCCCTCCTCTCAGTAGCTCCAGCCACACTGGCCTTTGTGTTACTCAGATGCACCCAGCCCTTTCCTGCCCCAGGATATTTGCTCATGCTGCTCTGCCTGCTTATAGCCCATTGTCAACCTGCTTAACTCCTATGGCTATTTCAGATCTAATTTTAAACATCTTTCCTTCTGGACCTCCCCAGTCTCTCAAAGTACCCTGTTTTCTTTTCCTTTGCACCCTATACCTATCTCAATTTGATTACCTATTGATTTGTGTAAGTCCATGAGGGCAAGAAAAGTCTACTTTGATTGCCATAGTATATGCAGCTCCCAATACACGTTGTCGATTTTAAAAATTATTGAATGAATGTATTTAATATGTTCATTAAGTCCAAACAAACTGTATATTGACTATAATTCAATCTAGACTTATAAATTGTCCACTTCAATAAAAGAACATGATTCTATTATATCTATGGCCTTAATTCTAAAACCACGATCACTGAGATAACCCAGATTTTCTTTCTCATTTCCTCTTTTCCACATGTCTAAAGATCATTTTATTATGAGCAGAGAGTGAAAATGTGACTTCTAGAAACACTGAAAAGAAGAAAAGCCATAATTAAAAGAGTGCCTAAAGGCAGACAAGAAAAGCAATTCTAAAGCTCATTAGAAAATTAAATTGACCCCTGATTCATCTAAATAAGAACATTTTATCCCCCTGTTTAGAGTTTTGATGAACAATCACTTCCCTTTCCAAAGCCTGGCTGATTTGTAAAGGCAGGAGGATCATGACTGCACAAGATTGTTTTTTGATGAAGAAATCAGAGACCTGCTGATGGGAGAACCAAGAAATACTAATAAGGGCAAGCTGGAGCACACGTAAAGCAACCATACCCACTTACTCTCTTCCAGTAAATATTATACTACGCTGACTTGCAACCGGAGAAGAAGTAGGTCTGGAAGCAGACAGCGTGGGTTCTGAGGCCAAGCCACACGCAGGGAGCAGCCCTACAATCATGTCGGCAGCAGCTAACCAGAAAAGAAACTATGCAGGGCCCTCACGGTGGAAAGAAATAGAAACCACACACGAGTCGTTCTCCCTACATTCATACACACAGACCGTCAGCCCAGCCCCAAGACTACATTCCAAGATCACATGGGTTTACGTACAAACACATAATTGTGCCAAACTTTGATAAACGGCACATATTTTAACTTAACAGATTTATGTGAATACATACTAGTAAACTACAATCTCAATTAGAAATACATGTTATAATATACTACACACATGTACACAGAAATTACGGTAAGTTTTTTACTTCACTAAAAGTGCAATTTTAATAAAAGAATTTAACCAAAGACACCTATGGCAGTTGTACACATAATTCCTTAATGTATAAATTACCAGAACTCACCGTTTATTTTTTTTCTAAATAAGAATATAAATAATATAAATATTTAGGACACAATTACTATAGAAATTTTCAAATCAAAACAGTAACCATATATAATGTATTCATATATACATAAATAAGATTTTAGTATTAATACTCATGTTAAACATACAATTTTAAAAAAGGCTGCTACCCCTTGTGTGGCAAGAAAAAAAAGTCATGCCATAAAACTGCCATGCAGAAGGTGGCAACTGTCAGAGACAAGCCTGTGCTCTAGAACAGAAAAGAGGTACCGCACACAGCACCCCGGCAGGAACTAGGAAACAAGAATACCAGTTTTTTTTCTCCTCTCCTTTTTTTTTTAACATCTTTATTGGAGTATAATTGCTTTACAATGCTGTGTTAGTTGCTGCTGTATAACAAAGTGAATCAGCTATACATATACATATATCCCCATATCTCCTCCCTCTTGCGTCTCCCTCCCACCCTCCCTATCCCAGCCCTCTAGGTGGTCACAAAGCACTGAGCTGATCTCCCTGTGCTATGCGGCTGCTTCCCACTAGCTCTCTATTTTACATTTGGTAGTGTATATATGTCCATGCCACTCTCTCACTTCGCCCCAGCTTACCCTTTCCCCTCCCTGTGTCCTCAAGTCCATTCTCTGTGTCTGCGTCTTTATTCCTGTCCTGCCCCTAGGTTCTTCAGAACTTTTTTTTTTTTTTAAGATTCCATATATATGTGTTAGCATACAAAGAATACCAGCTTTAAGGCCATCAAGGGACACACTCCAACCAGCAAGCAAGACCAAAGCATCTAATTGGCAGGGCAACCAGGTGGGTCCCCACTAGGAAAGAGTCAGTGTAACAGCTTTATCAAAGGTCAAAGTGAAGTAGTAAAGCAACAGCCAGGCAAATCAGACTAAGTAGAGATATATAATAATCAAAGACAAGCCAAACAAGGTCACACATTCAAAGAAAGAGCCTGGCCAAAAAAAAAAGTCACCATGACACCCAGCTACAAGGAAACTGAAATGATCTTCTGTTGATATTGATAGTAACAAAATCAGAACATCCTTTAAGCTTGAGGGAGTAAATCTAGAAACACAGCTCAGATCAATTTTAGATCCTCAAACAGGCAGATAATGTGCAATTCCCTAGCCATAATCAAATATTCTAACATGTTATAAACCAGAATGTACTAAAGTTTGTATACTTGCATAAATACCATTTAATCCTGAAAACCGTGAAATGCTCCCAAGTCTCATCTATTAATAGTTCTAAAAGGACCAGTGTAGAGAATACCATAGACATATTTAGCAAAGTCCAAATGTTATTCCAGATAACTGACTACGTAAAGACTCGATTTTGACATACATTTTAGATAAAATGTTGTCAAAAAACATCCAAGTGTGTTTATGTTAACATGTTGTACTACTGTAAGTCCCATACTATGTAGCTATTGCCCAGAAGGAGAAAAATTACTAGTTTAACAGTGGGAAGAAAAATATTAAAAGGAGATTTCATCAAGATTGAGGAATTCCTCTAGATTATCCTATTCTTGGTTTCTCTGCTTTCTCTTCATCATAAGAGGTGAGTGTGGCCAATCAGATAAATCAAATGAAAGAGAGTAAAAAGAAAAAAAAATCTATAAATGCCATATGACCTGCCAAGAAGTACTTTATTTTATACTAAGAAGATGCAGTGCAAGCAAATGGAAAAAACACACTCACAATAATTCAAAGGCTTTCCATCACAGAACCTGTTCACAACTGCAGATCTTGAAAAACATTTTACAAGCACCAAACTGCTAACATTTGCGTAATTTGAAGAAAAGAACTAGAAATAATATAAGCACATTACAAGAAATTATCCTTTTATAATAATAATGAAAATAATGATAGCAGTAGAAGTAGTTAATAGGTGCAGAGTTCTTACCATATGAAGGCATGGTACCACTCCCCCTGCATTATCTCATTTTTTTGTCAACTGAGATATAGTTCACATGCCACAAAATCCATACATTTGAAGTGTACAATTCAGCAGTTTTTAGTATATTTGCAAAGTTATGCAACAATCATCACTATCTAATTCCAGAACATTTTCATTATCCCCCATACCCTGTACCCATTATCAGTCATTCCCCATTCCCTCCCCTCCCCGAGCCCTAGGCAACCACTCATCTACTTTCTACGGATTTTCCTATTCTAGACATTTCACATAAATAGATTATATGATATGTGGCCTTTTGTGCCAGGCTTCCTTCACTTAGCATTATGTTTCCAAGGTTCGTGCTTGTATCAATACTACATTGCTTTTTATGGCTAAGTAATGTTCCCTTGTATGGAGAGACCACATTTTGTTGATCCATTCGTCAGCTGATGGGCATTCTGGTTGTTTCCACCTTTTGCCTATTACGAAGAATGCTGCTATGAACATCTGTGAACAAGTTTTTGCGTGGACATATGTTTTCAATTCTCTTGGGGATGTAACTTAGAGTGGAATTGCTGAGTTAGATAATGCAACACTTAACTTTTTGAGGAACCAGCAGTTTTCCAAAGATACTGTACCCATTCGACATTTCCACCAGCAGTGCATGAGGGTCCACATCCTCATCAACACTTCTTTCCCATATTTTTTATTATACGCATCCTAGTAGAATCTCATTGTGATTTTGATTTGCCTTTCCCTAAAGACTAATGATGTTGAACATATTTTTCACAAGCTTATTGGCCACTTGTATATCTTTGGAGAAATGTCTATTCAAAAATTAGCCCACTTTTCTGCTGGGCTATTTGTCTTTTTATTGTTGAGTTATAAGAATTCTTTATATATTCTGGATCCTAGATCCTTATCAGAAATACAATTTGCAAATATTTTCTCCCATTCCCTGGATTGTCTTTTCACTTGCGTTATCTTATTTAATCCTCGTAACAACCATGAGTTTGTCCTATGAGTATCCCCCATTTTATTGATGAGGAAACAGTTACTAAACTTACCCGAGGCTTCATAGCTAATAAGAGTTGAAGAAGAGATTCCAACCCAGGCAGTCTGCCTCCACTCATTAGTAGGATGTACTGTCACAAACACTGAGCTCATTAGGTGCTATAGCGTTAGGCACTAAATAAATAAGCAGGATTAAAAATAATTAAATTAAAAAGAAACAGTATTACTGATGCTTTGCATAGAAATTACCAGAGGGCCCTCCTCTTGTTTATACCAGTCTTCTTGAGAAGAAAGAGTAGCTTAAAATAAAGCACATTCAGCCTTACAAGGCAAAACTTGGCCTCTAAACAGTGCCTATTCTTTTCAATTGTAGGAAACTTTCTTATTGAGTTATGTAGTTGAAACAAAGGAATTCAGAATACAAGTGGTATTTTTGCTGAGACTGAAACACTGTAAATCATCACAGTGGGTATTGTGTTAGGGGGAGGCCTATTTCTTGGCCAACAACCTCCTCTGTTCAAAATGTATGCCTTCTCCAGCTCTACACAACCACTCTGTGAGAAGATGAACAAAGCAGAGTTTGAGCAACGACGATGTCATTCCGACCAGTCGCTCCTTCTCTCCTCTTATTTCTGCCACCAACCATGTTCAATATAAAAGTCAATCTACAAATAATTTTAGTATGTCTGTAGAATTATGCTCATGCTAAATAAAGGGTGAAGTAGTGCTTTTAAAGGAATATGCTAGATCTACCAATACTGGCATAGAAAGGGATTCAATATGTATAGCTAAAGCAGAAACAAAAAACAAAACAAAAACAGCTGTAAAACAATATGATTTTATATTTATTAAAAATAGGCATTATGACTATATATTATAATACATCTGCTAGCATATGCACACAAACCAAAAAAAAAAAAAAATCATCTAATGATGGAGATTTCCCTCCCTGGGAGTAGGGCATAATTTTTATGTGATGAAATGGTTGACTTTTTAAACATATATACATAATATTTTGTTTTTTAAAAAAAGGTAGCATTCTCTCCAAAAATCCTACAAACCTTAAAAGCCATGGAAATGAATGAACACATATGAATAAAATGAACAAATGAACAAAAGGTTATATTTTGTTCTATACCTGAAGAAGTTTTAGTGACTTTACAAACTTCTTAAAGTTGTGAGAAAAACTGTGTACTTGCAAATGTGATTTGGAGTGGTGGCAGAAATTCCATAGCTCCTAACAATTTTTAAATGACTCCCTGACGCAGAAAAAAGTTTAAGAACTTTATCTCAAAAGATTATTATAAGGTCTCATTTTATAAAAGGTCAAGACAGATAACAAATCTTTGTTTTATCAGATAACAAAGCAAAGTCCCTTAAGCCAAATACAGTAGAGACATCTTCTAAATCATGAAAAAATAGTCACTAGATCTCTCTTAGGTCCTCCTCTGTAATTCTTAGGATGACCCTAAGCCAATCGTATTTTTAAGCTTATAATTTACAGTTCTTTCTAAATGCTAAAAAAATGTGTCTCTTTCCTTTGGATACAACAGAAACACCTTTCCCAAAGCAAAAAGAGAGGGAGGGAGAGACAAAGTCCACCCTATGAAAACTAACTTTAAGCACATATACAAACAAATTATTTGGTTCCTTCCTTTAAATATTGTTTATTGAGCATCTACTACAAGTCAGACCCACTGTTCTCTAGTTAATGTCATTCTTATTTGTTATAGCCCAAGGTTTTTCCTTCTTTCTTCTACTTGATGCAAAATACAAAAACTGAAGGAATGAATGTCCAGCACCAGGCCATCTTAAATGTCCATGTGATCATTCTGAACTGCCTGTACAAAGGCTCTTTATGGGAAATGAAAAGGAAGAGCAGTGATAAACTTACAGGACTTCAATCCTTAGATCACTAAGGATTATCAGTAATAAAATAAACACAAACTTCCTCTTATAAGGGGGCTTAACATTCCTAGACTTCTTCTCTTGGCCTTCATCCAGCAAATAATTATCTCCTTGAAGATAAGTTTCTCCTTCTAAGTAAAGGGTAATCAAATTTATCATAGGAAAACAAAAGACTTAGGCAGTGTCTAAGCTAGTAGGTTATTAAACTGACATCTACTTGTCTACGACAAAACCCTTCTTCCATTCTAACAGTAAACTGAGTATTTCTGAAATGTATACTTTCTAAAAATTATTCTAAATATTATTATTCTAAAAGTTCTAAATATTATTCAATGACAATTGCCTTATCTATATAATGATGACTGGGATGGAGGTCAGAAAAAAATCATATGTATAAAATTATCAAGGAAAGGGCTTCCCTGGTGGCGCAGTGGTTGAGAGTCCGCCTGCTGATGCAGAGGACACGGGTTCGTGCCCCAGTCCGGGAAGATCCCACATGCCGCGGAGCGGCTGGGCCCGTGAGCCATGGCCGCTGAGCCTGCGCGTCCGGAGCCTCTGCTCCGCAACGGGAGAGGCCACAACAGTGAGAGGTCCGCATACCAAAAAAAAAAAAAAAAAATTATCAAGGAAGAAGTGATGTGTCTAAGTGACATCTATTATTGTCTTGGAAGTATTTTCTTAATAAATTCTTGACTCATACGTAAGTCCTTAAGAACATAAGTAGAGATTTCTTGGAAGTGATATCTCCCATAGGTATGTTCCTTAGTTCAAACTAAATTAACATAAATTTTACTACTATAGCACATCAACTTTTATATTCATATGATAATTATAATGTCCAAGTTCTTATGCCAACAGTAGAATACAATGAACATAAAATCTCTAGCACCTGCCTTAATAAAACTGATTGACCTAAAATAAATTTCTCCCAAAGGTCAAACTATCACTGGATTCGCAGATGAACAAAGAAGCACCCTGTTAACTAACCTCTGACCTTCTTCCCTTTTCATAAAATGAGTCATTTAATTTGGCTACTCGTTTTGTTCCCAAATACACTTCAACATCATGTTTCTCCTTAGTAACATCCTGCCAAATGACACTTTGAGAGAAAACCATTAAATCACATTAACTGAAGTATCTGGCTTCAGAATAAAGTGTAAAAAGTGGAGAATCATGAGTGGTTTACATGTTTTTGTCACAGCGAAGTTAAGTCTACTCTTTATGATCCATTCCAGAACTGCAATCCCATGCTGTCTTTCCAGCTGAAAGCACATGGGTCATTCCCTCCCTTTTCCCCATCATCAGATAAACATACAGATCATAATATAACACACACACACACACACACACACACACTTCTTCCAGCATTTTTAAAAATTAATTATAAGTCAGCTGCCAAAAGAAAGTGACATTTATTTCGGATACGCAGGAATGACTGGGGAATTAACCACCACGCCAAATTCTTTGCGCAGGTCCTTTTTTTTTTTAGGTCCTCCTCTGTAATTCTTAGGATGACCCTAAGCCAATCGTATTTTTAAGCTTATAATTTACAGTTCTTTCTAAACGCTAGAAAGAACTGTGAAAAAAAAAAGAAAAGAAAATGCAAATCAAGAGTTATCCACCACAACGTGAGAAGGACTTGACCCACCATTGCTAGTTTTGAAGACGGAAGGAGACTATGAGCCAGGGAACATGGGCAGCCTCTTGTAGCTGGAAAAGACAAGGAAACTGATTCTCCCCTAGGGCTTCCAGGAGGAATACAGGCCTGCCAACACCCTGATTTTGGTACAGTGAGACCAGTGTCTAACTTCTGACCTCCAGAGCTGTAAGATAATAAATTTGTATTGGTTTAAGCCATCAAATTCATACTAATTTGCTACAGCAGCAATAGGAAACAAACACACCCACTCATCTGCAATATTTCTCAGTCATTCACCCTTGCCTGTGAATCACAAACTTGGAAATATAAAATCAGAAGTAGTACCACAAAGCAGGGAGAGCAAAGCTGTAGATATCCAAGCTTCTATACAGATCAGCACCTACTGACAAAGCCTACACAGGGTGTAATCCCACATGAGCTAAACCAAAAGAATGAAATTTGGCCTAAGAGCCTCCTTTTATCTTTCAAGGGAAAAATAACTAGGAAAAAAACCCACAAAACAGACAGCAAGGGAGACGCAGGTCACAATCAGAAGCAATTTCTGCAGGTATCAGCTGAGCTCTGAAACTAGAAACCGACACTGCAAATGCAACAACAGGGAAGAATCATTCACACACAGGTTCTCTCAATCACAGCTACACCCAGGGAGAAGAGTTAGCTCAGCTTTTGGCAGCAGAATCCTAAATATTGAAAACCATGAAGTGAGCTTTGCCATAACTCAAGTTAATTCTTCAACAGAACCAAGATATTCCCAAGCTACCAACCCCAATGACCAGGTCCTCAATCCTTCCCTTGATGTACTACAATAACCTTCTATACTATCCACCCTCCTATTTGCATCCTAAAGACCTTTGAAAGATTAACTTCTTATGATCACAAAGTTCTGCATGCACAAAATCTCCAAACACCCCCCAATGCCTTCAAAATCATGTATAACTATCTATATGATACAGCGTGAAGTAACCTACTTAGAATGGCATTCAGCACGCTTTCCTATAGTCATCCCCTACTAATCTGTGCCCTCTGCCTGGAATTCTCTTCCAGCCCCAATACCCCCATCAGTTTCCATATCAAATGGTACCCTCTCTTTCAAGAAGTCTTTAGATAGATGTACTCCCCCGATCCAACTCTAAATACCCACTCCACCCCCAACTTTTAAATTCACATCATGTTTTGTTCCTTACTTATAACAAAATATTTGGGGGATTTTTAAAGTTAATAATATTGTATCAGTATGTCTCCATGCCCATGTTGATCTCCCCTCCTAATGAGATTCTTAATTCCCTGAAGGAAGAAACTGTCTTACTCCTTGGCCTCTTTCACATAGTTCCTTACACACCATAAGTATACAATAAATATTTCCTGAATTACCAAAGGAATAACCCAACATACCCTTAGGGAAAAGAGAAAAATCCTGATCGTTACGAAGAAATTAAGAGTTAGCCATGTAAGAAAACTTCTTTAACAGGGGTAACTCAACTCCAACAAAATTATAATGTTTGGGGCGGGGGGGGGGTGTTTTGTTTTGTTTTGTTTGCTTGCTTTAAGCAGGGGGAAATTGTTACGGGAACTGTTGAGTAAGTAGTTTCTGTCTCTCCCCACCTGCAGTTATTCCTACCACACAAAATCAAATTCCTACCAGCTGACTTAGGGCCTAGAAGCTGTCCTGAAAGAGGAGATTTAAGACCCAGCTGGAAAGCAAGCAAGTAACAACAGGAGGAACAAGATGCAACCAAGTCCACTCACCTCTCAACCATTTTACATCACACCAGTCCTGGGAAAACCAGGCTCTCAGTGCATTGCTTTCTAAACGAATCTATCCTTAGAATATAAGTTATAGCTACTAGAACTTGTGGCAATTCACCATACCAATGGACATGTGTACATAAATATATAACTAGGAGCTGGGGCACTTCCATCTCCAATGGGACAAGTAAAGATGGGCAGACTAGAAGTCAATCTTTTCCTAACTTCTGACTCAGAAGCCTAGAAAACACATAGAAAAGAACAAAAGCACAAAATATAGTTCTGGAAGATACTGGGTTTCATATCATAATATTTTGTCTCTCTCTTTGTCTCTCTGTTTTTAAATTTAAGTAGTAAATTATTATGTGCTACTCTTAAATCATTATGTGTTATTCTTAAATTCTTCTGAAAACATGAAATTCAAAGTGCTAAGTACTAAGAAACTTAATTCAAAAGCATATTTCAAATAGCAAACCAATACGATATCAAACTTAAAAATCAAGCTATTAACAAAGTAGACACACCTATAACTAACTCTTCACCACATTTCTATTCTGGACAAGGGTCCTCAAATACACCTTTATGTGAAAGTGTTCCTCACAGTGCAAACTCAGCCTCATAGGTCATCATTTATCCTGAGGATCCAATGATCATTTCACCCAATTGAACTCAACACTCACATCATATAAAGAATGACATTTAATGTTTTTTTCCTTTTTGCTCTGCCTTGCTTCAAAAACTATCCAGGTGTTAATGCAGACCTCTTCTCCGTATCTTGGCAAAGTTTACTTTGAACAGGCAGTTTCTCATGACCTTCAAGTCTGTGTTCAACAATGAAATCATTTGGCCCTATATCCTATTCAGCAATTAATCACAAACAACAAAGGAAGAACTTTCACACGAAAAATGTAAAACCTATGTGGGCCAGCATTCACTGTGGGTCACTCTGGGTCATGTTCACAGCTAACGTCATTGAGGCTCTTGGAATGACCTCCGCTTTTTAGAACCTACATTTAACATTGTGCTGGCGAGGAAACATCACAGCTCTGTGACTTTTAGATAAGTGCTCCTGGAGGTTTGTACTCAGAAGAGGGTATACTGACAGACAGCAGCTGGGTGATGGGGAGATGGGAGGGTGTCGGGAGGGGCAGGGATACAGGTGCCTCTGTATGTGCTGATCACCTCCCTTCCTTGGGTGGGCTCTTTCAGTGAGTGCCTCAGGGGGAAATTTCTACCCTGTCTAGGGTGACCACACCAGGACCTCAGCATTTTGACTCCACCCATTTAAAGAAATGTAGCTGTTACATTCTAGCCAAATTTTACTTTTTAAAAATCAGCTCCAATGGGTTGATTTTTTTAAGTAGCAAGGCAAATAGTTTACTCATTTTCTTTGTTTCCATTACTATTATTATAACTATTATTAATGTGGCCTTTGTTTTTATTCTTTAAATTTTAGTAAGGCAGTGGCAGCATAATGAAAAAAATCGCTGGAATCAACGTGTGTCTCTAATTTAAAAGGCACTTCTTTCCTCATCAGCCATCCCTTTTAGGATCCAGAAATAAACCCATCTTGTCCCCCCCTCAATTCCTGGATGCTTTTAACTCAAACACAGCCTTCTAGACTAAGCCCAAAATTGAAATATTTTACAATATTATAAGTAGCTTATTTTGGAGGTGATCCCAGGAAACACGGGTGGGGAGTGAAACATTGAGACAGGAAAGAAAAGGTAGCCAGCAAAAGGGTCATTTTCAGTTCATTTATCACTGAATCTTAATTCAACAGGGAACTTGGGAGAACCAGTGTAAAATGCTCATCTCGAAGGTATCTTACCTGAGATGCAAGAGAGCTGGGGATTTATACTATAGCAGTCACTGGCAGTGGGTTGCCGGGGGCTGGTACTTCCTGCCAAGCCTGGGTGTGAGCTTTTCCAGCCAAGCAAAAGAATGCAGGAGCCTGAATTGGCAGTCTCCATGCACCGAAGCGCTCAAAGCAGGGGTTACAGTTAGGGCACCAACAGCCTTTGCTACAGCTAGGATCGGGATTATTTCCAAAAGGATAAACCAGAAGCAACCACGTTAGATGACACATATAACAGAATACAGGGTTGAGTGCTTTTCCACAAAAATATCCTTCAAAAAAAGAGGATGCCACCTTATATTTAAATCCTGAAAGGTTTAATATTATGGGGCACTGTCAATTACTGTGTCTTAATCTGAAACAGCAAAGGAGTGTTTGCGGAAAACCCAGTAATCTGAAAGGACCTCAACCATGTTCAACTTGGATGCTATTAAAGGTCAAGCAAAGAGATTTATTACAGACTTGGTTACTGAGGGTATGACTTTTCAAATTCAACTGGTAGATGGCACAGCAGCTCAAAAAAAAAGTGTGTGGGAGGTGGATAAGCCAGAATCCTCAGATATGACAATACAAATAAAGAAACATAGGAAATGCTTGTCTTGACTAGTAATTATGGGGAGTGAAACTAAAACAACATGTGGTACTCACAATTGGATACTGGCTGGAGCTCAGAGATATTGACATATTTACATACAACTGATGGCATTAAACTTAACACAGTCCTTCTGGAGGACATTTAGTCATACGTTAAAGAAACCCTAAAACTAAACCCCTTGTCCCAGAAATTCTATTTCTAGGAACATATCAGAAATAAGTAACTGAAATGAAGAATGGTAGCAAACATCAATAATAGTAATAACAAATGTTTATATAGCACACACTAGAGCAGTGCCTGGCTGCTCTAAATGTTTTATATCAGGGTTCCCGACTGAGAGCGAGTCTGACTTCTAGGAGACACTTGGCGATGTCTGGAGACATTTTTGTATATCAAAACTGGTGGGCAGCGAGGGATGCTGTTAAACGTCTACAATGTATAGGACAGCTCCCCCAGCAAAGATTTATCTAGCCCAAAATGGCAACAGTGTCATGGTTGAGAAGCCCTGCTTTACATCCATTCACTTAAATAATCCTTGACAAACCTATGGTATTTTTATTATCTCCATTTTACAGATCAATAAAGATAATTTTTCCATGCACTGTTATACATAATTTTGAAAAACTAGGAATAAACTAAATACCAAAAAACAAGGAGTTAATAAATTATATAAAGCTACCCAATGGAAGCATGAAAATTACTTATTTGAAATATAATAAAACTAAAATACCAGAACAAAGAATTGTAAGTTTTATATAATTACAATTATTTTAAGATATGAATATAAAGACTAAATGGGAAAATAAGACATGAAAGTTACTATTCTGTTAAGATGACAGAAATTGTAACGGATATTTTTTCCTTTCTAACATTCATATTACTGTGATTTTTAAAAGAAAAAACACTCAACAATGGAGATAAGAAATTTGGAATTTTCCTTAAAGAATGAAAGTTCTTATGAAATAAGGAATATCTTATTTTAACAACACAAGAGTTAACAAGCTAAGAAGACAGTTAATATCAAGACATTTAGGAAGAAGGATTTCCATGGAATAGCACCAAATGTTAGTGTTTTAAATTCTGAAGTCATAGTATTCCTGTTCAGGGTAAGAATGAATTAGCTAGATTCTATATCTACTTCTCTATCGTTTACTTATTTCATGGTTCACTATCACCTAAAGATAATGGGCAAAAAGAATCAAATTTCAATTCAGTTAAGTTTGATTCACAATAGCATCTCTATTACATAAGGTAATTTAAACTGTTATTTTAAATGTATTAATAATAGTAATAATATCAGTATTAGTAACATTATTATTGTTGCTATTATTAGCAACATGTATTGAATGCTTCCTACCTGGCTACTGCGTAATCTAATCCCCACAACATCCATATGAGGTAAATGCTTTTATGGACCCCATTTACCAGCAAAGCTCACAGACATTTAAAATTAAGGAATTTGGGGCTTCCCTGGTGGCTCAGTGGTTAAGAATCAGACTGCCAATGCAGGGGACATGGGTTCAAGCCCTGGTCCGGGATGATCCCACATGCTGTGGGGCAACTAAGCCCGTGCGCCACAACTACAGAGCCTGCGCTCTAGAGCCAGCGAGCCACAACTACCGAGCCTGCACTCTAGAGCCTGCGAGCCACAACTACTGAGCCCGCGTGCCACAACTAATGAAGCCCGCGCACCTAGAGCCTGTGCTCCGCAACAAGAGAAGCCACCACAATGAGAAGCCCATGCACCGCAACGAAGAGTAGCTCCCGCTCGCCACAACTAGAGAAAGCCCGTGCACAGCAATGAAGACCCAATGCAGTCAAAAATAAATAATTTTTTTAAAAAATACATAATTAAATTAAGGAATTTGCCAAGGGTGTACAGTAAATGGAGGCACCTGCGTTGAAATTCGGGCAGTCTGACTCCAAAGCCCAACTGCCCCAATCAAAATACACGTGTGCTGGGGACAAGGTGGGGTGAGGGGAAGACAGCCTCTGTCCTTGCTCCTCTCCCTACAGCAATGAACTGACAGCATCTGATATGTAGGATGTAAAACCTGCCTTTTGAAATATGTTTCCTAATTTTTCTGAGTAGACCTAACAATGAATTAACCAACAGGATCTCATATTTTAAATAATTTTAAATTACTAAAATTAATTTTTATTATTTCAGATTTAAATATTATAAATAATTATTTTAATAATCAATCAATATTGACAAATAAATACTTGCCAAAAACAGCTGAGTGAATTCAAAGGAGAAAAAAAATAAGGCTGTCAAGAGTTTCCACATGAAGTCCTACAATCTATGATTCTAACATGAGGGGATTTCGTCCGATCCTCATATCCTATTGGATATTCTGTTCTCATAGATCTGAGGATTAAAAAATTAAGATTCTGTTCTCATAGATCTGAGGATTAAAAAAATAAGTCTGGGCTTCCAGTCTGGTGGCGCAGTGGTTGAGAGTCTGCCTGCCGATGCAGGGGACACGGGTTTGTGCCCTGGTCCGGGAAGATCCCACATGCCACGGAGTGGCTGGGCCCGTGAGCCATGGCCGCTGAGCCTGCGCATCCGGAGCCTGTGCTCCGCAACGGGAGAGGCCACGGCAGTGAGAGGCCCGCGTACCGCAAAAAAAATTAAAATAAAAAAAAATTAAAAAATAAGTCTATCTCCTGTCAATAGGAAAATGGATACCTAAGACTAAGGAATAGGGGGGCTGTCTGTTTAAACAATTTAAGCATCTGTTTCTAGAATGCTGAAGAGGATCGAACAGGAAGGTTAAATATAAAACACTATTTGTAGATATCACATTATCGGGCTTACATGTCTCTAGTCTAGTCTCACCTCCCCAGAGTATATATTACGAAATGAAGTCACTAAAAACAAAATGCTGTGATCTTCTGAGATCCCTGAAGCAAAGATTAACTTAACAAATAACAGGGATCAGGACACGAATAACATATCGTCATGCAGAAAGGAGGGGAATTTGGCATGAACCAAAGTACAAGCTCCTACCCAGGCTGAGCCACTATCAGCTCAAAGCAGGCTACAGGCTGGTGTGAGGGGGAGAGAGGAACAACTGGTCTCCACATTCCACACCTACAAAAACCTCCAAACTCCACACCTGTGAGCTGTCTCAGTCATGGGCTACAAGGTCAGAAAGGAAGATGGCAGGTAAGGAAAGTGGAAAACCTCCTTTGTGCATGGAGCTTAGATTTCTTCCCACCATATATATGTATGTGTCCGACAAACTGTGAGTAAATCTTATCAAAAATACAGCCCTCTTTATATGTGGAGATTTCAATGTATAAAGAATCCAGGTGTGTCTTTCTTAGCTGTATGTTTTTAAACACCAGCAATAACTGAAATGAAGGAAGATACCAACAAGAACAACAATAGCAAATATTTATACAGCACTTACAAAAGCAGTAATAGGCTGATCGAAATGCTTTCTATCAGGGGTTTTCGACCAAGAGCAATTGTGCCCCTGAGGAGACATTTGACAATGTCAAGAGATATTTTTAGGGGATTTTAGACATTAGTAGGACTGACAGACACATTCACCACCATTATCCCTTCTGATTATTTGAACATCAATCTGATTGGTGGGGTCCCGTGCCATACCAGTTGTTAAGGATTTTTAATAGTATACCTCTGCCTGAATATACTATAAATAGTTAAAACAAATATCATACCTAACAACACCTGAGATGTCAACAAATATTTTCAATAATATGGAGTACTTCAGATATATTAACCGAATGTCAGCCTTTGAAAATAACTTTCCCCTTTTCCAGGTCCCAGAAGGCCAATGACACCTGAAAAATCTTTTCCTTAATATAGTTGTCACAGGAATTGGCACACTTGCTTTGTGAATATACTTGCAACTGTGACTGCGTGTAAGAATTCAAATGCAAAGCCCTAACTTAAAGAAAAACTTGGTACAATTTATAAATATTATTTCATCTGTAAATCTACAAACTTTTAACAATAACGCTTAAGGAGGTCTTTGGTTAATGTTATTAATAATAACTTAATGAATAATAATGTTATCAGTGTTGGTTCATTAATTGTGACATAGTAAATGTCACATAGTAATGTAAGACATCAACAACAGGGGGAAGGGGATGCAATAAATGTCACATAGTAATGTAAGACATCAACAACAGAGGGAAAGGGACGCAGTGAGGGGTATATGGGAACTCCCTGTACCATTTATGCATTTAATTTCTATAAATGTATAACTATCCTAAAATAAAAGTTCCTTCACACAAGGTAAAAATACACATAATAAAATTACAGTATATTTTTCTGTACAAGAAAATAAGAAAAGCTAATTCTGGTTCATACATATTACATTTTCAGTCTCACACACTGTTGACTTACAAAACAATAAAGAAAAATGGTCAAGAATCATCCAGGTGACTTTTGACTGTGCTGCTGGATTCCACATGCACGCCTGCTTTCCATACTTTTCTGACTGGAATTCTATCTCATTCACAGAACAAAAAAAAAGACAACTGAGCAACTAAAATGTGCCAGGAGCTGGGGTAGGTCTGAGGATTCAACGACAAGAATGGGCCCTGTCTCCAAGCTCACAGACTAGAGCTCAGTTTCTCAAACAGGCAAAATGACCACTTGGGGAGATTGTTAAAATGCAGCAATAGACCACACTTTCAAAAACACTGATCTATAACACCTATCATAAATGCTGGGACAGATGAACGCTTCTAGGGACCATTGCCTTTGATCCTGGCAGGGAAGCTATGGGAGGAGCAGAGGAGAGGGCACCCAACCCCCACCTGGAAGGCAGGGAAGAATTCCTAGAAAAGGTTTACTTGACCAACCATTGGAGTGAGTTGGTTTTAATCCAATAGTAGAATGAACTTGAGGACACATCCTGCTTAGAGTGGGGAAGGCTCAGTACCAAGAACATTGACAGCTTCCGAAAGTAACTGAACACTGGGTACCAAGTACCAACCCCAGCAGCTGGAAACCAGCAGCACAGATGAGTCTAACTCGGGCCACTCCAGGACAGAGAAGGGGGCTTTGTTCATTGGAATTCAGTTACTGACGAAATATGCAAACAGGATTCTAGGCCTGATTGTATGCTGCAGGAAGCCATCCGGCCTCTGCTCACTCGCATAGTCATCTCCCTGGAAGAGCTTTTTCATGTGCTAATGGGTTTCTCAATTTTTGCCTACTTCAGTAGCAAAATATCATGTCATATTGATTCAGGTTGTTTGGCTTTGAGATTTCTTTGCTCTTTATGTTTTTGTCTCCTCTACATTCAGCCTGCCAAGAGGTGCATCTCATGATTAAGGAAACAGTCACTAAAATGAGGGCCTAAGGCACTTCACTGATGTCCCCACACTGCACACATGTGCAAACGTCCCTTGTCATCTATGTGCAGCCTGCAGACCACACAGTGGTCCTGAGCTGCTGGTGACCAGAATCATTTAGTTTAAAACCTGATTGAAAACACCCCAGCAACTACAACAGGACCCAGAAAATAGCAGGTATTCTCTGAATCATTTATTTTGGGCTCTTTTTTTTTCTTACTTCTCATTCTTAACCATGTGTGGCTGGGTTGAGGTTGACAGAAAACTGACCACTACTCCATGTAAGAAACAAAGATGAGAAATTTTAGAAAATTACAGGGAAATCAATGCCTACTTTCTTCCTAATGCAAACCCAATAGGATAAGAATGGTTCGTCGTAAAACACCAGGCAAATATTACCTACTGGGTGACTTCCAAATTATGGGAAGTAAATGTCAATCCTTTATTACAGTAATCAAGAGGGAGATTTACCTTCGGCACCATTCATTTTTATTTAGATTTTGTTACTTAGAGAAATTCTGCAGCATAAGGCCTAGCAACAAATTCAGTAAATACACAGAGTGCAATTCTCAAGCACTTTTCAAAAATGGTGCTCTGTTCATTTAGCCACAAATTCTCATCATAAAACATAGGATTCTTCTTGTAACAGCAAAAGAAGTGGGTAGGAAGGAGGTGGATGGATAAGGATCTAGTGAGAAAATGAGAACTGCTTCCTCAACCCATTTGCAAAATATCCGTAATTTCCCAGGTTAAAAATCCATCACTATGAAATCCACCATGATTTTTTAAATGCATAGGAGCAAAGATAGAATGTAATCATTATTTTAAAGAATTCACATGGTCAGAGATAAAACATAGTAAGAATTTCATTTCATGATTTCTTTTCTCCTCCAAACGTCCCATAAATCACGGCCCCGCAAAAACTCACAAACTATACTTTTCCTTTGCCTGCTGTAACACTAGTTATTCAGAGTTGGACAATAAATATTTGTTAACAACTAACTAAACAGTTCTCAGAGTACTGTCAGATACCAGACTGCACGGGTGGGTCGGAGTTATGTAGGGAGAAAATGCATCTGCTGGGAAAAACTGTCAAATTTCTTTTGTCAAACACAGTCCAGGCGCTTCTAACACCATAAAGGGAGCTCTTGCCTAAGAGTTGAAGCAGAAGGTAAACGCACAGAATCCAGGAGTCGAACAAGAAAACAGGCCAGGTCAAAAGCCTGGAGATTCATTCTGGCAGCAGGTTCCTAGCTAGGGGCGGGCTGGCTGGGACAGAAGAAAAGGGTCAGTGTTGGTATGACAGGAGGAGCTGTTTCTCAGAAGGCCAAGTACATGGCTATCAGATGAGGCATTCCCATTGACGATATGCAAGTGACCTAGAAGAATCTGTGCAAGATGCCTATCTTACAACTGCTGTGTAGCCCAGCCTCTAACAGTATCTGGATCAATGGCGTTAAACTGAAATCTATCGTGTTTCCAGACCATTATGACGGTTTTCCTCTATTTGGAGAAATAGTCCTCTCTGCAGACTAAATAAAGCTTTTTACATAAGGCACCAAAAGGCAAACAGGTCACACAGTACAGAATCATATGGGAGGCTGTGTGCCCTTTCCCTTTGCTTGCTTTGCTTGCTTGCAAACAATAAAAACCTTTCTGAACAAATGAAAGTGAACTTTGAAACCAGCAAAACATTTCAGGCACCCTGCCACAAAGATATTCTCCAAACAACTGCAGCCTGTATAGCTCTAAATTTCTTGCCACTTACAGGATGTGTGGTTAAATGAGCCCAGCAGAGAATTACAGCTTTGATGCTTTGATGTCAAAAATCACTAACAGATCTCGATCAAAGGGTGAGAAAAAACTGGCAAATTTTCGCTATGATGGTGCACGTGGGGCCTCATTCAAGCCAATGTTTTATCTTCATTTAATATCTACACTGTATTTTTTTTTCTGTTATTAACTTAAAAACTCTTCTAACAGAAACAGCCAGCATTTATTGTAATCCTTCCTGCAATCTGCCAAGCACTGCGCAAGGGATTTTACACCTTTAAAGACTTAGAACAGTCCCATTATCTCCATTTTACAAGAGAGGAAACTGAGACTCAGGACGCAGAAGAGCTGGGACTCCACCGTGTAAGTCTAAGTCCAGAGCCTTTCTGCTAACGCTAACATGTTCCACAAATTACACAGAAAATGGGTTACTCTAAAAATAATACTGGGGGGGGGAGGAGCTTTCCTGGTGGCGCGGTGGTTGAGAGTTTGCCTGCCGATGCAGGGGACATGGGTTCGTGCCCCGGTCCGGGAAGATCCCACATGCCACGGAGCGGCTGGGCCCGTGAGCCATGGCCGCTGAGCCTGCGTGTCCGGAGCTTGTGCTCCGGGAGAGGCCACAACAGTGAGAGTCCTGCGTACCACAAAAAATAATAAAAAAAATAATAATAATACTGGGGGACTTCCCTGGTGGCGCACTGGTTAAGAATCCGCCTGCCAATGCAGGCAACACAGGTTCGAGCCCTGGTCCGGGCAGATTCCACGGGAGCAACTAAGCCCGTGTGCCACATCTACTGAGCCCGCGCTCTGGACCCCGTAAGCCACAACCAGTGAGCCCACGCGCCTAGAGCCCGTGCTCCTCCACAAGAGAAGCCACCGCAATGAGAAGCCCGTGCAACGCAACGAAGAGTAGCCCCCGCTCGCGGCAACTAGAGAAGCCCGTGTGCAGAAACGAAGACCCAACGCAGCCATAAATAAATAAATATTTTAAAAACCAATACTGGGAATCACCATCCCTATGAACATAAGTTATCGGGACATGAAAATGTAATAAAACAGTGAGGGCACCTAAGTAATTACCTGTCTTGAGGGCACCTAAATAATTACCAGCCTCAGCACAGTTTGGGATGATGACAGCTTCCACAGCCAAAAGAGAAAGTGAACATATAGAGTCCAAATCCAAAGACTCAACCTTCTGTCCCAGAGATCCAGAAATCAGGCCTATCTTTTAAGTTGGAAGTTAACCATCTTAAAACTCAAAATTCAAGTAAGTCATTCAAAATCTGCCATTTTGCATGAATTCCCTTCAGAATCAGTAGGGGTTTACAAGTCAGAGATCCAAACAACAGGGGGGAAAAGAAAAAAGGGCAATGTATGAAAAGGCAATCTATTGAAGAATTTGTCCAAAAGCCAAAAAACATATGCAGAGAAGTTCAATTTCACACACACACATACAAAAATGCAAGTTCAGACAATTATTTACTACTTTTCATCTCTCTGCCCTTTGTGGATAGCAGTTTAACAGTAAAAACATATTGGCCCCAGAAGTTACCCAAATTAACTAAAATATATGTACACAGGTCATTATTTTTAATATTTTTTAAATGGGATGCACTATGACAGGATGGTTTCATCTTTAGTTTAAAAAGGAAAACTGTGCATGTGGGAATTTAGATGTAAAGCTGTACATTTATATATTCATAGAAGAAAGTATGGCAGGACAAACAAAACTAGTTACAATGATCATAGAGGGGGAGAGGAACTGACAATTTGCCGCTTTGTATAATTTTAATTTTGCATTAAAATTTTTAAGAAGGAGGCTGATTATTTAAATATATTACTCAAAATTTAGCATCAAAATGTAATGCAATAAAATGCTTCATTAACTTGAGAACAACCCCACAGAGAGGGCCCCACTAATTCCCACCTAGCTCACAATCCAAGTTTCAATACTTTGTGGTTTAGACAGAAAGTTTTTGACCTGGGTTCCTTTAGCCCTGGCCTAAAATTTCACTTTGTCACAATGGTAGGACTGGGCTATGACTCATCTTCCTCTGCCAAACAATTAAAGTTCTAGTTCAGCGGGAAAAAAACGACTTGAGCTGCCAGTTCACTGAACTGTTCAAATCAAGGTCAAAATATTGGGGCAGGGGCAAAGGGAGTCACTGAGTCCAGATCCTATCTCATTCTCACACCAGTCCTTTCGGTGGTCCTCCAACCAAACCCTGAATTTGCAAATGATCAGAATAGAAAGCACCTGGTGCCCTCTAACCAGGGTCAAAGAACCCAAGTGAAACATGAAACCAAGATCCGTGTCACAATCATACCTTTCAAGTAATGCCAAGGAAAAACACAAGTAAAAAGATGACAGAGTGCACAGCTTCAGTTTAAATATATTTTAAGTACCACACAAACATAATATTTAATTACCCATTCCTACACTGCAGGTAGCAGGCAAAGCTCTTTATCAACTGACTATATTTTTATAATTTTTACAGAACTTATTATTCCTTTTATTTACCTGGAACTCTTACTATTGCTTGCAAGGTGCTTTAAAATATGTTACATCATTAATCCTGACCACAATCCCCTCAGGGGTACGACTGGTTGGGAGACCAGTCTCAGAAGTTCAGTGTCTTACACAGTCGATAGTAGGGGGAACTGGGACCCAGGTCCCCCCCACCCAAACACTTCTTCAGTACCATGTTAATCACACTTCTCATTTCCCTCGCCCAAAATTCTTGTTTCAAACAAGTCACTCTGTCTACCCTTCGCCCGACTGAACAATTTTTTTTTTCTCTCAAGCCTCTGCAAATTACATTCCACCTGGTCTGCCTAAGCACCAACTCATTTTCTTCATAAACATTAAAATCAGCTAAAAATTCACAAGCCCTGAGAAATTCTCCCAGACAAACCTCCCTGCACTCTGATACTCTAAATGACGTGTTCCTTTATTCTCATACAGTCAACAGGCGGGTGAGGCAGCCACTAATATCTGGCAAAGATAATCACACCCCTTCCTTTCAAACTAACTTTGGCACCAAGAACCTTTGGAGCAACCTCTCTGTAGTGTCCCCAACTGACCCCACCTCCACATTCACACACACAGACACCTCAGCCCCTGATGAAATTCTTATTCCGACGTTCTCCACCTGCCTTGCTTCATGAAGACGCCAGCAACCAGGAGCCCCGTCTCTTCAGAGAGGTCTGCTCAGCGTGCCCTGAGCCAGCCTACTCCCCTGTGATCCCTTCCAAGAGCTTCTTCCTGATGACAGCTCATCTTCAGACGGGCCACCATCTCATATAACGCACGCCCCTCCGGCAGCGCAAACCGGAAACGAGCAGGTCCAGCCCTCATCCAGCCTCGTGCTGCTCAGAGGAACCTGTTCGTCCAACCATTCCGCAAGCGGAGACGGAGACTCCGCTGCTAACAGGCGTATGGGTTCGGTGCTGATGTACAGCACTGCCAAAGCTTCCTTCTTGCCCCTCTCCTGGAGCTTTCGGTCTGGTAGGGAACCAATAACTCTCCCCTGTGCACCTCCATCTTGAATCCATGTCACAATCACTTGGATAGTTTCTTTAACAGCTACAAAGTCAAGGCCTCGGTTTATTTATGTCAGGCTTCTGAGTGTGGGGCCCCAGCACACTGGTGATGCTAACGTGGAACCAAGGTTGAGAATATTTGAACCCGTTTATCTGAAAAGGAAACGGCTGCCACAGAGTCCTGTCAGCCCGACAAGAAAGCAGGAAAGATGACAAGAAAAGCAAGGCCTCCCAGATGTGGCTTCCTGAGCAGGGCAATTTCTAGACCTAAATCATCTGTGCATTAGTAGATGCCTACAACTCCAAATAATTTTTTATTTCAAACTTGCAAGCCTTTTTTTTTTTTTAAACTTTGTTCTCCTTCAATTCGATTATTGTAACATTTGGTCATTTGTACACAGATATCAAGATTAAGTAAAGGAAAAGTAAATATTTTAAAATATAAAGATTCTATATCAAAGATAGATAGATATAGATACTCAGATTTCAGCTTACTCAGTTTTCCCTTGTTATATCTCAACGGATAGCTGAGAGGCAAATGTGCTAAATTAGAGTTCCACATTTTAGAAGACAGCAAAGAGCAAAAGGATGGTCAATTTCAAAAAATAACACTGAAAGGCTAATTTTGAACAAATATGTACTTTAATTTATTCCATTTTATTACTTGTTGTAGTATTCCCCTTAGGTTCTGCAACAGTCATTTGAAACATCAACCCCTGTATGGTCAAGAGTTTAATGCAAAACACTTATGGTTTCACTCTTTCCAGCTTACTTGAGGTGTGTAAATAAAGGATTCACCCCAAAGTTTAATCTACTATGGAGACTGCTTTGAAGACCAAAAAAGGCCACTGTTGTAATGGAATATGCCATCCATAAAATGTGTACTCTTTTTTATATCTTTATAACAAGATCACTAAAGAGAGCTACCCTGCAGATACAAGAAAATAGTAAATTAGTAACAGCCAATAAGAAGAGCGTCTAGGCCCTTGTAGAATCTGAAATCATGTAATACTGATTTTCTATTTTTATTAAAATAGAATGCCCTGAAATATTTATTTTTTTAAAAAATGCTTTCTATTTTCTTAAAGACTTTGGACTGATCACAGGGCAGGAAAGAATGCTATCTGAATGAACCAGAATTCATATTTAAAGCTGCAGTCTACTCATTTAAAAGTTTGCTTAATATTTAAAGGTTTGTTTGTTTGTTTTTCTTCTAATTATCTTCTGATTTCAACCACTATAGTTACCTGAGACCCTCTGTAGCAGGACAGTAACACGCAGACTAGCAGACGAAGAAGACTATTCATGCCGGGGAAAGAAAGAGGATTGAGAGTCAAGAGATACCTTTGAAAGGCCACAGGCTGCAATGCTACTCCTGCACGTGGGGTTTTAATTCAGTTCCTGATAGGTATTTTAATTCTCTGTTGAGACCACACTGATCTTTAAATAAGAGAGAAAAGTAACAGCCAAAAAAGAGAATTATAGCACACTGATTTCCTATTACACTTGGCCAAGAAACCAGATTTGCTAAGAAAATATGGGCTGCTCCAAGCATTCTAGTTGAAATGTGCTCCAGAGAGAGGATGCCTACCAGCATTTACCACATCATTCATATGGAGTTAGGAAGGAAAACATTAAGAGGGAAAGAGTAATTCCAAAGGAAAGAAAACCATTTTTAAAAAATTCTAACCAGCCTAAAAGTTGTCGCATAGTAACAATATTCAAGCATGATACGTAAGGTGAAATATTACACATCACTTGAGGTTTTTTTTTTCTTCAGAAAACTTACGTGACCAGTACACAAATATACAGATTAAACAAGATATGGACATCTGAACCCATTAGAAAAACTAGGTCACCCTGGAAGTAAACTCCAGTGACAGTGACCAATCCAACGTGAAGTTCTGTGTCTGCACTTCTTCTGAACAAGACTGCCTTAAAGCAAAACTCCTCCATTTACAGCCCCCTCAAAAGAACAAATGTCTGATCCTCCCCTTAATCAGCTCCGAACTATTTTTAAAAGTAAAATACATTTTTAGTCAGCACAGTAAGTCAAGCATAGTAAGCTATCATCATACAACAGCATAAAGGAAACTCTCTCTACAGGACAGTAAACAGTCAATACATAATAAACTAGTTTGAAAATACATGAAGTACATTTGTCTCAACAAAGGTATGGCCCTTGAGTGCTTTTTCCTAAGAAGCCAAGAACTGGAAAACAATCGCATGCTGAAGCGAAGGATGAAACCCACAGCGCTGGTCTCGACTATTCAGAGTCTACAACAGATGTGGCGTCAGGAAGGACAGGCCGGGCTGTTCCCATCACCGGCTGGCCGTTACTTAACACACTGGGTTCAGTAAGTGACTGAGAGAGCCCTGTCTTTGCTGATATCCTCTTTTCATAACCTCACGGGCGGGAGGGCTGGGAGTCATGCAAGTTGACAAACTTACCTGGAAAATGTTTGCTGGCCTGGAGAGCTACTTGCCATGGCAAATCAAATCTGCACTTTTTCCAACGAAATGCGGTGGCCGCCGGGCCACTCATCACCTACATTTGCTTAAGTGAGGAGGAAAAAGATGCAGAGGAAGTGGATTTTAACAAAAGCAGCCTGCGAACTGCACACTGGGATGTCCTGTTTTGGGGTGGCTTTTATTTTTCCCATGAGAGGATCTGACTAAACCTAACTGAATCTCCTCTAAATACCAGACAGGAAGTCACACTTCGCAGTTAGTGAAAATTCCTTACATCATTTTTTGTTGTTGTTTTTTTAATTGTCACAGCTAAGAGCCTTTGAATGTTTCTGATCTACTACAAAGAGATTATAACTTTGCTTCCTGTTTTTGACAGTGTCAGCTGGTAAAGGGCACCTCCACCCACCTCCTTACCCCACTATGAATATAAACAGAGGCGTTTGCCCTGAGTATACAACTGGGCTGAAGAGTTTCGTTACATATTAACTACACGTCAAAGAATAAATCAGACTTGTTATTTCACTTTAATATGCATATATACCTTGGGAAAAGTGAAACTCAAAAGGATTTCTTCTTCATTCCTTAGAGATTGCTATTATGGAAAAAATAAACTCAACCACACAGAATACTAAGATGAGAGGTAACAGTTTTGATTCATATTTTCCAGCCTATTCTATCTTGTGTATTTGCCTTGCTCTTTTGCTATATCATTTATGCAGATGTCATCCACACAGCTACATAGCACAGGGAGATCGGCTCGGTGCTTTGTGACCACCTCGAGGGGCGGGATAGGGAGGGTGGAAGGGAGATGCAAGAGGGTGGGGATGTGGCGATATATGTATATGCATAGCTGATTCACTTTGTTATACAGCAGAAACTAACACACCAGTTTAAAGCAATTATACTCCAATAAAGACATTAAAAAAGAAAAATAACTTTTTCCCTTATTTTTCAATATAAGGCCTGAGGCCTTACAAGATGTATTAATAATGATCATTCATCTTCTAAGAAATTTTCCATGTCCCAAGGCTGCACTGTATAATCCATTGTTTTCGTTATTTCTTGGCATACAGCTGACTATGAAACTGACCGCTGAACCTTCCTATGTCAAAGAGAACTTTCCACTGTGGGAAATTTCTAAAACATTCATATTAAGCTAAGTGGAAATGTCATCATAGTTCAGGAGCAAATATGGTCTGTATCACCCAGTACGATTTCTAAACTAGATTCTACACAGGAAAGGCAAACCACGGAACAAAAACAAGTACCAAGCCTACAATGGAGTTTCTGCAAACACTGGACTTGAAGAAAATCAGAAGCAACAATCAGTTTATCAAAGTTATCTGAAAGTTCTTCCAAAAAGATCTAAAAGAAGCGCACTTTTAAAAACTACTCTGTAACGTCTATCCACTGACCCCTTCTTCTGCTAGATTACACGGTGGCCTCATTTCTAGTTCTTGTGAAATCAATAGACCATTTAAGTTGCAAGTATCTGTCTAGGGTATGCACTTTCTTATTCAAT
This sequence comes from Grampus griseus, assembly GCF_964374135.1. NCBI lineage: Eukaryota > Metazoa > Chordata > Mammalia > Artiodactyla > Delphinidae > Grampus > Grampus griseus. Next base: position 68,372,069 of record NC_139007.1, on the reverse strand, counting down.
CTGGTGTTGACAGCAGTAATCAAATTTTGTACATACCACTAGCTCTATTATAGCTCAACAGCAACTGGCTGCCAGCCTAGGTTTACTCTCATCCAAAAGGAAAGAAAGGAGTGGACTGCAGAATTACAGAACAAATCAGCTGAAACTACAGGAGGTGGTGTGGAAGTGAGCAAGTGAAGCAGAGGCAGTCAAGACTAATCCTCCTTCCACTGGGGAGACATACACCGGGCACGTCAGCACGGCCAAGCCCAGGTCAGCCAACCTTGACCATTAAAGGCAGACATTTTCTTCATTCCCTCTATTATCTGCAAACCCTCTGGGCTTTGAACATCTTATTACAACTGTCCGTCCTAACTACTGAACCTACACCTAAACCTGCAGAGCAGCAGACAAAAGCCAGAGATAAACCACACCCTCCAACACCAGAGAAACCAAATGTGAGGGAATACAAGTTACAACACTTCCCATGAACTGTCCAGACACAACTGGCTTCATGTTGTAACTCTTCTGTATGCACATAAGCTAGGATCAAGCCTTTTTCTCGGATCAAAATGTTCTCAATTCATCTTCTGTAAAAACAAGGTCGGCCTTAAAAAAAATTGGGAAGGGGGTAGAGACCTGACTTTGAAAGTCTACTCAACTTGCATTTTTAGAGTTCAAAATCTCTAAGAAAACCATATTCCTGCTAACAGATATTCTCTACTTAAAGGGAGCATGGATGATACCATTTCTTGGTTTGACAAGCAACTTTCTCCCTCATTTTTTAAAACTTGAAATAATTTTAGATTTACCCAAGAAGTTGTAAAAGTAGTACACAGAGTTTTCATATTCCCTTCACCCAGCTTCCCCAAATGTTATCATCTTACATAACCAGAAACCAAAAAATTAGCACTGATGCAGTACAATGAACTACTCTAGAGATCTTATTCAAATTTCTCCAATTGTTCCCTTTTTCTGGTTCATGATTCAGTCTCAGATCCTGCACACAAGCAACACTTCAAAAATGCATCCTTTCATTCACTATCTAATGCATGTTTCTGATCCCCCCCAAAAGACCTGTTTTCTTTCATGTTGATGAGGTAGTTTCATCATCAACCATTGAGTCTTCCAGGCGATAAATGTTTATTTTCTCCACAATGCTCTTCATACCTAATCTGTGAGTCTTATCTTGTAAGCACAGGTCAAATAGAGTTTCACAGTCCCTTGTCCAAAACCCTTAGACCAGATGTGTTGCCAAATCAGAACTTTTCCCATTTGAGAAAAGTTACACTGCACATAGGCTATACATTACATTAAAACAAAAACAGCGAGATCCAGGGCAATTTCCCCTAGTCAAACACACTAATACTTCTGCAGTAAATATGTGTATTTTATGAGGTAAGTGGGATAAGTAAAGATTTTAAAAGCATCCCAACACTCCAGGTCCAATTTTGCCACCAAATGAGCTCAGGTCAAGCTCGGGTTTTACTATCAAATGAATTACAAAGAAAATACCTTTCAGTTTTTACAGCTCTTTTTAGCTATTACAACTGCAAATGAGGGAGTGTAGACCTGTACCTATGAAATCCGTGGCCTCATGCATCTCCCACCCACCTTCACACCACATCCTCTTTCACCTCCAATGTTGCCTCTGCCTCCAGGCTCTCTTTACTCCAATTCACCCTCCCACAGAGCCTCCAGATAGATCTTTCTAAAGTACTTGCAACTCTCTAGCTTCAAAATCCTTAAAGATTTCCCATGCAAGGAAGGAGGTTGGAGTCTAATCTTCTTCATGAAGTTCACAAGGCTTCCACCAACTGAGCCAACTCCTCTGACTGTAACAGTGCTACACCCAAGAAGAATAAAAAATGAAAAAGGCATAGTCTCTGTCCTCAAGAAGCTGCCATTTAATTCAATCTCTTGAATATTTTCACCTAAGTAAAAATATAGAATATAGCTTCTCCAATCATCCAAGAATGTATTGGGATTTTTTTTTAACTCATTCTTTTCTAGCTAAGAAATTCTACCTTAGTTCTTGATCACATTAAAGATTACTAACAAAATCCAACATGTTGGCATGAAAAAGATTTTTCACATGATTCTAACAACACATGTCTAAAAATACTTGCTATGCTACTGTTGCAATTACAAAGAGCAAAAGCCAGGAAAACTTTTCTAAAAACAAGCAAACCCAAAAAAGTAACATCAAAGATGTTATTTAATGGGCTGAATGATTTCTCATGAGATTGTTTTTCCAAAGCACAAAGATATAAATAAAGTCTGAAACCATGCCTTTGTTTCCATATTAGTATACTAATGGAATCGAATGACATTATAACCAAGAAAATTATGTTAGAGAGAGCTACACAAAAATCCCCACCATCAAAGAGTTTAGAATTTATCCCAACCACACAAAGGCTGATCTCCAATGCAGACATTAAGGAACATGCCAGTGAAAGAGGAAAGAAATCATATTTTCAGTATTTTAGTTTTGTTTTCTAAGGTGCAAAGACACTTACTTGGAATGATGAATTAAAAGAAAAGTTCCTAGACATTGTTTTTCAAGATAAAATTATAACCTTTCTTACAATTATCTCAGGAAAAGTGCACAAAAGCAGTGAGAGTAAGAGTTAAAGAACACCACCACCAAATCCCATAATGAGGGGGGTAGAGAGAGGTAGTAGGTATACCGTGCTCTTCCTACACCAAGAGAGGGGAGGAGGGTTCCCTCCCAGGGTGGCTCTCCTCTCACAACAGAGTGTGTGAGTGTGTGTGTGCGTGTGTGTGTGCACGCGTGCACACATGGCAGGTTTCTCACTGGCAGTGTTGCTTCCAAACAGAAGTGACAACTGCCTGGAACCGACAGAGATGAGGTATCCGGTGGCGGACAGCAATCGTGGTAGAACAGGCCAACACTGCACGGATGCCGAGTGATGCCACTGCTCTGTAAAGCCAGGATCCAATCTGCCAGGGGCCTGGAACCCTGCAGTGCCGACTGCTTAAGACAGGGGTCCCTGGGACAGCCACTCAGGTAGCAAACACCTCACTCTAGCAGAAGGAAGGCAGGTTATCACCATGGTTCTTCAGGGAGCAGGAATAGTTGTTTAAGGAGACATCAAAAGAGATGAATAAAATTCAGATGCTTTACAAAGAAAGAATTTTTAAAACATTACGAAAAAGGAAAGAGAAAGGGAGTAATTTTCCTGAATTTTCTAAATGTTCTGTTTTTATCAATCAGGTGAAAAATAAGTGTTGTCATTTCTCATTTACCTTTGTATTGTCATCCTTTAGCATGGAGCCTGGAACATTGTAAGGACTTAATGAGCATTTACTTAAAGAAGAGACACGAGCTGATGTGGAAGACATCAGAGTGAAAGTAAGAGTGGACCAGGACAGTGAGAGGAACCCTGGGCGTCTCTCACACCCAAAGAGCTTACACAAGTCCGCCTGATGCAGAAAGGAGGTGCCACGGTCTACGTTACAAGCAAAATCAAAACTAGCAGCTCTGGGGACTTCCCTGGTGGCGCAGTGGTTAAGAATGCAGGGGACACGGGTTCAAGCCCTGGTCTGGGAAGGTCCCACATGCCGCGGAGCAACTAAGCCTACGTACCACAACTACTGAGCCTGCGCTCTAGAGCCCAAGAGCCACAACTACTGAAGCCCATGCACCTAGAGCCCGTGCTCCGCAACAAAGAGCCGCCACTGCAATGAGAAGCCCAAGCACCGCAATGAAGAGTAGCCCGTGCTCGCCACAACTAGAGAAAGCCCACGCGCAGCAACAAAAACCCAGCGCAGCCAAAAATAAATAAATTAATTAGATTAAAAAATAGGAATTCTGGGGCAGACCGCAGCATTGCAGAAAAGGACTAGAGAGCTGTGACCAAGCGAGAAGGGTGCTTATGGGAATGTAAAAGAAGGATTAATTTGGAAATGGAAGTGCTGTAAAAGTAGAGGCAATCTCATTGGCAAACTGCAGGGCTGTGGAGCAAAGATCAGCCAGTGAGTTTTCTTGAAGTACATCTGCTGCCATTGTGAGAGAAACTTCTCTGGTTCCTAGAAGGTTCCAGAACACTCAAGCTTCATGGGAAGGTGTGAAGAAAAGAAACATGGGGACTATTCTTTGCTGTTAGCAGTAAAAACATCTAGTGGGAGCACTGACCTAAGAGTCCCATAGGGCACAACAGCCTATGAATCCAGATGTGCCATCCATAACACTTCGTTCCTGGGTCCCCGGCAGTGACAATCTCAATTCAATGTTTCCTGTGGAGCTCTTAAGCCCTTATGCAAATCTGAAGATGTTGGCCACTCATTAGATACGGGTATTAACTTGCATGAGTCATCTGTATATTCAGCCTGCAGCTGAAACTACACAAAGATGGTCCTGCCTACTAACGGGCACACCCACCCCACTCCCATGTGTCATATCTCTGGCCATGGGAGTGAGACATAATCATCTACTTGTGACAGCTGAGGGCTGGGAATGGGGAGAAAATGAAGGATCCAGGCAATAATGAGGCAGAACCAATGCCAAGGAGATGACCTCGAGTATTTCAGTTCCAGGATTTCTAGGATGAAACAGTTTCCAAGCAATAACCAGGTGAGGAACAGAGAATGCAAGTAAGGGTTATCGGTCAAGAATTTATGAGCCATGCAACTTAGGAACAAGATTCCTGGGCTTTGGGTCTGTGGGAGCCAGTCAGCTAACTGATCTGTTTACTGAGCACCTACTCTGTTCCATGCAGTGCAGACGAGAACCAGTTCCCAGGCCAGCAGAGTGTGGCAACACCAGTGCTGCAGAGGGTGTGTGTGGTGCTCAATGTCACTGCCTCGGGGATCAGCCCCTGAGACAGGCCGGGGCCTGCAAAAGGGGAAAGGAGGGGGCAGCGGCTACCACACAAGGGGGGACCGAACACCGCCAAGGCAAGAAATGCACAAACAGCCTGTTATTAACATATTCTAAGAAGTGACAGAGAACAGGGAGGAAGATGGGAGGGTGGAACTTGGAAACAGTACCAGAAGGTACAAAAGTGGAAACCACGGTAATCCAGAAAGAAGAGGAGAAGAAAGTCAGGCCCTTATTCCAGGGCCGTCCCCGATGGTAAGCAAACTATTCCACAGTTCGCAGGTCGGGACCATTTATGTACCATTTCACACAAAGCTCCGCTTTCCATAAAATCTTTCTCCTCCAGAGAACGTCCATGAGTAAATCGGTCTATCTATAAAAGATTTATAAACAGAGCCAATAGAACAAACTTGGTTTTAAATTAGGAATACTGCACTAAAAATGACTTCCCAGAGGTTGCCAAGTTCCAGCAGAGGGCTGGAACTACCAGTGTTTCTATTGGAACCTCAGTCTGTAATTTGGTCAGTAAAAACTGACCAATTTTAGGGACCTCTGAACTTTAAAGTTCTTTCACATTTATTTTCATGGATGCCTGCAAAAGTCTTACAAGTTAAGCTGTGTCAATACCTCAAGTCCTGTTTGAAACATGAGGTAACTAAGGACTCATGACACCGAGTAAAACACCATATTCATGCCATGGGTGTTCTGAACCTCTGAACCAACTCCCTGCCCCAAAGTCTTTCCTCCCATCCCCTTGTGGGCCTTCTAGAAGCAGCTTGCTGGCTGTCAACAGCACTGCCTGAACCAACGTGAAGCCCAGAGGTTTCAAAGTTATTTTTCTGAGAGAAAACAATACTATATAATACTTCCTCTCTTCCTCAAAGTCATAGCCAAAAACCATATGAAAGCAAGAGGAAGTACATGTTCCTCAACAGCAATCAGCTTCCAGGTATCAAGTAGCCATAGCAGCTGCACCCCACCCCAGTCCCAACCTCTGGCACAAACACAGGCGTCAGGATCTTGAGGCCACTCAGATATGTCTTTCCACAACAGAATGACAAAAGGCCCTGACACTTCCACTCCCGAGGGCACTAAAACCATAGCCCCGAAGGAACAAGGTGGTTACTTTTCATATGAGTTACTAAACTGAGCCCCTCTACGCCGGAAAGAGGGGGCAGGAAAAGGAAATGAAAGCAAGTGACTCTAGGTTCTGGATTTCATATGCAAGACTAGCCAGCAACAGGTGCAGCGTTCCGGTGAAATTAAGACTCCCCAAACGCCTCTCGCCTCCGCAGCACAAAGGGCGCAAGCACAGCAAGCCAACATTAGCAGTGCTGTAAGAAGTGGAAGCCATCATCATTTCCTATCCAGCAGCAATTCTGAAAAAAAAAAGAAATTTACCAGACAGTACACAAAATATTTCTCTGCTGACATGAGACTTCTTTCACACTGTCCTTTCCTTAAAACACTTTACTCGAAAATAATTTAAATGTTGGTCATAATAAAATATTTTTTAGGCTAGTGACTAGCATAGTGCCTCGTATGGAGTAGGTGGGCAATAAACATTTATTGGATGAATGAATGAAACAAGCAGGTAAATTAAAAGTTGCCTTCACAAATAAAGATAACCAAAATCTTACCCTCAAAAGAGTATGTAAGTGTATTTTTCCCCGTTTCTCCAAGAAGGGAACAAAAGGCTGGAATCAGAAGCCAAGAGCAAGAGATATCGCAAATAGAAACATATCAGGATTGTGAAAACGACTATACTACCCAAAGCAATCTACAGTTTCAATGCAATCCCTATCAAATTACCAAAGGCATTTTTTTACAGAACTAGAACAAAAAATCTTAAAATTTGTATGGAGACACAAAGGATCCCGAATAGCCAAAGCAGTCTTGAGGGAAAAAAACGGAGCTGGAGGAATCAGACTCCCTGACTTCAGATTATACTACAAAGCTACAGTAATCAAGACAATATGGTATTGGCACAAAAACAGAAATATAGATCAATGGAAGAGGATAGAAAGCCCAGAGATAAACCCACCCACCTATGGTCAACTAATCTATGACAAAGGAGGCAAGGATATACAATGGAGAAAAGACAGTCTCTTCAATAAGTGGTGCTGGGAAAACTGGACAGCTACAGGAAAAGGAATGAAATTAGAACACTCCCTAACACCATACACAAAAATAAACTCAAAATGGATTAAACGCCTAAATATAAGGCCAGACACTACAAAACTCTTAGAGGAAAACACAGGTAGAACTCTGTATGACATAAATCACAACAAGATTCTTTTTGACTCACCTCCTAGAGAAATGAAAATTTAAAACAAAAATTAACAAATGGGACCTAATGAAACTTAAAAGCTTTTGCACAGCAAAGGAAACTACAAACAAAACAAAAAAACAACCCTCAGAATGGGAGAAAATATTTGCAAACAAATCAACAGACAAAGGATTAATCTCCAAAATATATAAACAGTTCATGCAGCTCAATATTAAAAAAAGCAAGCAACCCAATCCAAAAATGGGCAGAAGACCTAGACGGACATTTCTCCAAAGAAGACATGCAGATGGCCAAGAAGCACATGAAAAGCTGCTCAACCTCACTAATTATTAGAGAAATGCAAATCAAAACTACAATGAGGTATCACCTCACATCAGTTAGAATGGGCATCATCAGAAAATCTACAAACAACAAATGCTGGAGAGGGTGTGGAGAAAAGGGAACCCTCTTGCACTGTTGGTGGGAATGTAAACTGATACAGCCACTATGGAGAACAGTATGGAGGTCCCTTAAAAAACTAAAAATAGAGCTACCATATGACCCAGCAATCCCACTACTGGGCATAACCCCAGAGAAAACCATAATTCAGAAAGACACATGCACCGCAATGTTCAGTGCAGCACTATTTACAATAGCCAGGTCATGGAAGCAACCTAAATGCCCACCGACAGATGAATGGATAAAGATGTGGTACATGTATACAGAAAGGAACGAAATTGGGTCATTTGTAGAGACACGGATGGACCGAGAGACTGTCATACAGAGTGAAGTAAGTCAGAAAGAGAAAAACAAATATCGTATATTAACGCATATATGTGGAACCTAGAAAAATGGTACAGATAAACCGGTTTGCAGGGCAGAAATAGAGACACAGATGTAGAGAACAAATGTATGGACACCAGGGGGGAAAGTGGTGGCGGGTGTTGGTGGTGGTGTGATGAACTGGGAGATTGGGATTGACATGTATATACTAATATGTAAAAAACAGATAACTAATAAGAACCTGCTGTATAAAAAATAAATTTTAAAAAAAAAGAAAGAAACATATCAGGAAGTGCCAACCACCCATCCCCTGGCTAAAGCTGAGAAACCCTGTCTGCCATCCCTTGGAATTAACAGATCTATGCAGGGAATTCTCATTTGGAGAAGACCAAACGGGAAAAACAATCATAATCATTTGAGCAATCAACTTTTGGATTTTCCTTTCATTCAATATGCCATTTCACCTAACAGTTTCCACCTGCCATCACTACAGAATTTACAAAATAAATTTTGTTGTATAATGTTTCAACACGATGAAAATAATCTGCTGACAATATGTTATTGAAAATATCTTGTGCTATATGTGACCTGTATAAGAAAAATATGAATGTGGGTAAGATGAACCAGAAGTGAAGCCATTTTATGAGCCATAAAAACTGACAGGGGCTTCCCTGGTGGCGCAGTGGTTGAGAGTCCGCCTGCCGATGCAGGGGACACGGGTTCGTGCCCCAGTCTGGGAAGATCCCACATGCTGCGGAGTGGCTAGGCCTGTGAGCCATGGCCGCTGAGCCTGCGCGTCCAGAGCCTGTACTCCGCAACAGGAGAGACCACAACAGTGAGAGGCCCGCGTACCGCAAAAAAAAAAACAAAAAAAAACTGACAGAAAATGTAGAGGAAAATGGCAATGAAATTGAGTCCAAGATGGAGAACATTATATGAATACTGTATTAAATATAAAGAATAATTATCAGTATAAAAACATCACTGATTTATATAAGGGGCTTAAACAATGATAATGATATTAATTATAAAAATAAGGTTTCAGAGAACAGATAAGAATAAATCATCAAAATTATCAGGACATATCAGAGAACAAAGCAATACAAATAAAAATGTAGTGTAATAAATAATTTTATAAAATGACTATAAAGTATGACTTGATTTAATGACACATTTCATTCAATTTTCTTTAAATTCATGAATTTCTCTTTTGTTTACAGCTTAAGTATTCTGAGCAGAATTTCTCTCATCCCTGTATATTCAATTTAAAGAATCCTTAGATTTTTCAAGTCACTCCTTCCAAGATCCAGAGTAAACTCCCGTTTTCTTTTACCTCAAGGTAACAAACACCCAAAGGTCTTGAATGAAATTCTTCGCTGAGATCCTAAGTGCCTAGTTAAGAATTACCTCAAACTTAAGGAATAAACTGGAATAGGAAGTCCATTACAAATATCATTGGTTTTCAAGTGAGGCCTTTTCAGTCATTCATTCATCCATTCATTCATCTGCAAGGATCTATCATCCCTAGAGGTCAGGTGTTGTGCAAAGCACTATGGGCACACTGGTGAAAATCTTGGTCCCTGCCCTGAGTCTGGGGACCTCTTAGCAACAAATTAAACAAAGCAATTAGCATTGTAACAAGTGTGCTGAAGCAAGCAACAGGACGGCTGGTAGGAATAACAGGATGAATCTACTTCAAATTGGTAGTCAGGGCAGACACCTCAGAAGATGTGCAATTTAATCCGATGCCCAATTATAGTAGACGGGGCTAGCCAAGAGCTAGGGGAGGTATTCCAGGCAGAGGAAGAGTCTGTGAAGAGGTGGTCTGCGGAGCAGCACGCTGGCCACTGCCGAGGCGATGGGCAGCGATAGAGGAGGCTAATTTATAAACACGGAAGCGAAGCGGCATCTCACCAAGCAATTCGCCCAACATGCCTTTTCCCTGACACACACTTTCCCCTCGGCCTGGAATCCCTCCCTTCCACACTCTCCTCTGCCATCTGGCAGGTTCCTCCTCTGGGAAACATCCCTTGACTCTCCAGGGAAGAATAAAACTCCAGAAACGAATCCCTCCTAATCCGTGATCCCACCGCACCTAGTACTTGCCACTATTACACCCCCTAACACCCGGCACTGAATCACTTGTTCAAAAGCCGCTAAGCAGAGGTCTTGCTTTATTTGTCTCTGTTTCCCAATAGTCTATCCCGGAATTCGGCACCAGCAGACATGCAATAAATAACAAGTGAGTGAGGGAACAAACCGAGACAGAAATGGACAAATGAACGCAGAAGGGCCACCAATGCCAACTCATTACTCAGCCTAGGAGGTTTGGAACAGCACCACAGTTACAGCTGATTAACCCATTTATAGTCTGGGGGGGGAGGGCAAGATGATTTCTATCCCCATATGATTTCCATACAACAAACGCTTTGGGACAAATCTTCTGGCATCACAGAGAAGTGATGGAATAATTTTCAGAGTGCCATTAGATATGGGCCCCAATCCATTCACAACCTACAAGCATGCGTGAAGTGCCAGGCCAGGTATTAGGCTCAAAGGCTGACAGTGGCTCTGTCCTGTTCCGGAAGACCTACAACTAGCAAGCAGAGCAGATCCTATTTCCAAAATATCGCTAATGACTCACATTGTAAGATTCTTTATACGGAACTAACTTCTTTCATAATATTTTTACAAGAAAATGTTTTGTTAAAAAATTCCAAGGTCACCCATAGGACAAAATTATTTACAATCTGCTGCTCAGTAATTTTCACACTAATTCTTGGCTCACTGAGTCATTCCGAGGTTTCCTTTCTACGACCAATGCACAAAAGTTTAAGGAACCATAACATTCTAAGTGAGCCTTCTTTACCTGCCTGTGACCCTTTGCCGTCCCCATGTGTAGACATGGTAGTCACTTCCATTTCTTGCTGGCTCAGCACATCCTCCAAAGGTAGTTCAGGTTCACAAACCAACCGTGCATGCCTTCTGAAGTCACAAAGATATGTGTACCCCTCGGCTGGACAGTGTGCTTTGCTGGAGTCAAATTTTAAAACAGGGCCAAACACTGTGGGAATCATGGGGAGAGGAGTCCCTCCCCAACTGGCCTGACCAGAATGGTTGCATTCCTGCCCCGTAACACAGCCCAATCCCCTTCTGAGCCTCTGCCAGGCTGTGGAGCCTGTCGCCTTAAAATCCAGACGTGCGACGACACTTACCTACTTAGGAATAGCCAGGTAAGGAAGGTATATGTATTTCTACAAACACAGAAGAGCCTAGCGCTTCCTCAGTTCTCCTTAGTTTTTACTTACATTTGTGCCAAATGAAAACGTGGGTGAGGAATAATGTTTAGGAATTAAACGATAAAAAATGTTCTTAAGTGTCCAGCTCTTGCAAGAGAGCTTGTTCTCATAAATTTTACAATTTTTCAACCTATATACTCTAAACTAATCTCTAAAGCTTTTAGAGATCTAGCCATTAATACACTAAATAATACATGCTGTCAAGCTAAAAGGTAAACTCTGCCTCTTCAATCAGGAGTAAAAACACTACCAAGTGAAATACAAACTGCGTCTTTTTGCCAACCTCAACGCACAGCCCTCTGCTCATTTCATTCCCAATCACTGCCCTCATTCAGGTTTTCCGTGGGCCAAGCTCCACCCTCAGCCAACACCCGAGCGTTGACTTAAATCTGGCTTCCTTAAGGAGACCTTCCCTCACCACTCGAGCCCAGCCCAGGCCCCGTGAAGCCCCCTCATGAAGCACTATCACAGCACTGCAGGACATTTATCCCCTAAGCTATGAAACAACTCTTTGTATATTCTGCAGTTTGGTATCTGTTTCTTCTACGAATCTACACACTGCAGAGGCCGGCCACCAACACTGAGTGTTCATCAGTTTTGTTGACCATGCCCACTACAGTGCCTGGCCTGGGGGGGGGGGGCACGCAACAAAGAGTTATTTCCACTTCATGTTGTCATCTCTGTAAAATTACTCTTAACACAAATATCATATCATATCACTTATATGTGGAATCTAAAAAAATTGTACAAATGAACTTATTTACAAAACAGAAACAGAGTCACAGATGTAGAAAACAAACTTATGGTTACCGGGGGGGAAATAGGGGACGGAATAAACTGGGAGATTGGGATTGATATATACTCACTATTATATATAAAATAGATAACTAATAAGGACCTACTGTATAGCATAGGGAACTCCTCTGAATACTCTGTAATGGCCTATATAGGAAAAGAATCTAAAAAAGAGTGGATATATGTATATGTATAACTGATTTACTTTGCTGTACACCTGAAACTAACACAACATTGTAAATCAACTATATTCCAATAGCGACTTCCCTGATGGTGCAGTGGTTAAGAATCCACCTGCCAATGCAGGGGACACAGGTTCGAGCCCTGCTCCAGGAAGATCCCACATGTCGCGGAGCAACTAAGCCCAATGCACAACTACTGGGCCTGCACTCTAGAGCCCGCGAGCCACAACTACTGAGCCCACGTGTGGCAACTACTGAAGCCCACGGGCCTAGAGCTCGTGCTCCGCGACAAAGAGAAGCCACCGCAATGAGAAGCCCACGCACCACAAAGAGTAGCCCCCGCTCGCCGCAACTAGAGAAAGCCCGCGCGTAGCAATGAAGACCCAATGCAGCCAAAAATTAATTAATTAATTAATTTAAAAAAGAAATATAACGTGAAACCCATATGTGCTTTAAAAAGGAAAAAAACTACACTCCAATAAAAAAAATTCCCAAAATTAAAAAAAACAAAAACTAAAAAAAAAAATTTGTCTGGGTTCACCAAACTACCAAAGGGGGTCCATGGGCAAAAAAGGAAGGGATGTGATGATAAAGAATAAAAACCCTAATCTACACCCTCATCATAAGATATAAACATTTCATGAATCGAGGAACACTTATATTCTGTTTTTAATGAGTTGAACTTATCTTTACTCACTGGGAAAATAAATAAAACACTTCTAAAGGAGAGATGATTTAAAATAAACAGAATTGGGCTTCCCTGGTGGCGCAGTGGTTGAGAGTCCACCTGCCGATGCAGGGGACACGGCTTCGTGCCGCGGTCTGGGAAGATCCCACATGCCGCGGAGCGGCTGGGCCCGTGAGCCATGGCCGCTGAGCCTGCGCGTCCGGAGCCTGTGCTCCGCAATGGGAGAGGCCACAACAGTGAGAGGCCCGCGTACCGCAAAAAAAATGATAATAATAAAATATAAAAAACAAACAGAATTATTAAATTACAAAGTTGTTTTTTATAATAAATAAAAATATGTATTTCAGTAGTTTTAGTATAAAACAACTTTTAAAGAAGAAATTCTCAAGGGACGTTCACAAGTTTAATAGTTACTGTACAGTTCAACTAACAGATATCCTTGACATATTCTTTTTTTTGAGATATAATCGACATATAACATTACAGTAGTTTTAAGTGTACAGCACAAATAATTGATATATGTATGTACTACAAAATGATTACCACAATAAAAAGTTCAGTTACCATCCATCACCACACACACTTACAATTATTTTTCTTGTGATAAGAATTTCAAGATCTACTCTCTTATCAACTTTCAAATACACAATACAGTATTGTTAACTAGAGTCACCATGCTGTGCGTTAAATCTCCAGGATTTATTTTTGTAGCTTTTGACCACCTTCATCCATCTACCCCACCCCCAACACCCTGCCCCTATAATCACCAATCTGTTCTCTGTATCTTTGAGTTCAGGTGGGGTTTTTTTTCTTTTTTTTTTAGATTCCACATATAAGTGAGATCACACAGTATTTGTCCCCCTCTGTCTGACTTATTTCAGTTAGCATAATGCCCTCAAGGTTTACCCATGTTGTCACAAATGGCAGGATTTCCTTCCTTTTTATGGCTGAATAATATTCATATATATATATATATAATCTCCCATCTTCTTTATTTATGTGTCAGTAGACATTTAGGTTGTTTCTGTGTCCTGGCTATTGTCAAAACTGCTACAGGGCTTCCCTGGTGGCACAGTGGTTGAGAGTCCGCCTGCCAATGCAGAGGACACGGGTTCGTGCCCTGGTCCGGGAAGATTCCACATGCCGTGGAGCGGCTGGGCCCGTGAGCCATGGCCGTTGGGCCTGCACGTCCGGAGCCTGTGCTCCGCAATAGGAGAGGCCACAACAGTGAGAGGCCCACGTATCGCAAAAAAAAAAAAAAAATGCTACAAAGAACATGGGGGTGCAGATATCTCTTGGAGATACTGATTTCATTTCCTTTGGATGTATTCTCATGCGTGGAATTGCTAGATCATATGGCAGTTCTGTTTTTAATTGTGGGGGGAACCTCCATACTGTTTTCCATAGTGGCTGCATCAATTTACATTCCCACCAACAGTAGACAAGGGTTCTCTTTTCTCCACATCGTCACCAACAGTTATTATTTCTTGTCTTTATGATAACAGCCATTCTAACAGGTTTGAGATGATATCTTACTGTGGTTCTGATCTGCATTTTCCTGATAATTAGTGATGTTGAGCACCATTTCAACGTATTCTTGATAATGATGAAACTTCTCCAACTTTCTTCCAGAAAGACTCATCTTTGAGCCACTAAGTCCCTGGGGTTTGCAAAGTAAGGACACTAGGCAGGTAGGATTACAAAACATATCGCTCTCCAACTTCTACCAGATATTTCCATAGTTACAACCTACCGGTTGAAGGTTCACCTCCTCTTATTTCTATAACAGCTCTGTGAGAATATGCACATACCCTCCAGAAGAAGTAACAGAGTAATCATTAACAGACTTACGGTGAGTTGCTTTAATCAGCCAACCATTAATACCCACAACACTCCAATCAAAAAAGGATTTCTGGGAAAGGGCAGGCCTGGATGGAGTCAGAAGGCCCATGAACAACATCTAAGGGCTGGGTCAGTGGAAAAAGGTTCAGAGAAGGTACAGAAGTCCAATTTTGGATGAACCTTAATGGTAGCCAGCAGGTCCCAGCTGCACTGTAAAGATTGCTCCGGAAGACTGAACACCACACCTTTTCTTTCACACAAATTACTTCTCAGTCTCCTCCACCAAAAGGAAAATAATGGGAAAGAACCGTCCTTGCACCCCTGCTCTGTTGTTCCTTCTCCTGTTTCCCCTCTCTCTCACCCTCTCCCTGTTTAGGCTAAAACTGAAGACTTCAAGCCCAAGATCTGCCTGTTTTAATCCACAAGCACATGTCACATCTCTTTCAGGAAATTAACAAAACCCCCTAACACAGTAAATATAAACCTAAAATCCTTCAGGAAGTCCACACACCCCACCCTGCCCACCAGAATATTTCCTGGAAACCTGTCTCTTTTCAGACACAAATCCATCAGACAACCATCAACAACGAAATGAGATTTGAAGGAAAGTGAGTAAGACATTTCCCTGAAGTCCAGGTAGCCCAGAGAAGCAGAAAGAACACTGTGTCTGGGGCCATTGTGTAATCCTGGGAAAGTCATTTCCCACTCCCCACTCCTTGAATGAATTTTGTCAATTATCAGGCAACAGAAGTGGACTAGATGGTCCCTCAAAGCATCTTCCAGCTCTAAAATTCTGTAAAGGTCCATGTTACCACAACAGCCATCCACTGTTATAAGGGAGAGGGAAGGGCCGAAGGAGGCCACTTACCTCTAAAAATGATTTCTAAGTCAGGACATGCTGCAAAGAGACCATTTCAGCTTGAAGGTCTGCATGCTCTTAGTGTTCATTTAAAACGTCCCGTTCCTTACATTTGTGTTCCATTACAACTACAACCTGTGCAATGTCTAACAGAAAATCTTCCCATAATCACTAGCAACATGGAAAGTATGTGGTTGTAATGTGAGGAGTTTGTCTCAAAATAATCTGGATATTTGCAATGCACGATAAATGATTTCGAAAGCCACGAAGCTTGTCAGGCCTGGCAGAAGCTATAGAAAATGTTAGGATAATCATACCTAACTGCAGCAAGAAATCAGGTGCTGAGAAAAGACAGCTACTAAAAAAATTTAGGGGACCATACTACTTCTGGGATTGCCAAAGAGTAATATTGTGTCGCATCTTCTATCCTGTCAATAAATTTTTTCAACAAAATGATTTCCAAAGTAAATCTCTCGTTACGTACTTACCAATTTTTACCAAAGTAATAAATGCACATTGTTTTTTAAATCAGACAGGACTACAACAAAATGCAGGAGTCCTGCTTCAGTCTTGCTTTCAAGAGGCTGTCCCCTTTCAACTGTTATCTATGTATTCTGACATTCATTTATACATTTCTAAATACTAAGTTTACAGTGCTCTTTTCTGATTGTCAGACATTATTTACAGAATGTTTATTATAGTGAATAAGGACTTAACTCTCTTATATTCAATCTCTCAGTTTCTGATATCATACTTTTAATTTCCAAGATGATCTCTTATTCTCTGAATCTGATTTTTTATAGCATTTTCTTGTTTCAAAGATGCAATTATTTTCCCACATCTCTGATAGATATAATATTATGTATCATTTTTCTCTGTTTCCCCTAAGTTCCTTTTTCCTGTTGTTTGGGTGTGGCTTTAATGACAGAGGCTCTCCCCCAACATCTGACTCCTGGCAGCCCCTCACATTTCAAAATGAGGCAGTCAAATACTCAAGTTCTATGAGCTTGGGTATCTATCACCTGCCAACTGCTGAACTCAAAGTAGGTCATCAAATTCCGTGCTGTGACTATATTATACGCCCAAGAAAAGCATCCTCTAATTGGGGCTGGGGTAAGCTTCAGGAATTCTGATGTCCCTTCATCTTCCTGCTGTCAAACCAGAACCTCACCATCCTCCCTGGGACAGGGATCCCAAGGCAGAGTTCAATTTGTCCAGAGAATGTATACATCTCTGTTCTCCTGTGCAGGAGGGGATGAAGGGGAAAGATCTGGGAGTCAAAGTACACAGTTTACAGTTTTTAGCTCCAAACTTATTCCACTTCCCCTGACCCAACCTCAGACAGTGCTGGTGACTCTAAGTCAGGCTGCTTTCCAAGCCTGGTAGGTGCATCAGGAGGCCTCTGGCTGCCACCCCCTGCTCTGGTCCCCTCAGCAGTCACCACTCTACCATCATCCTCCAACATGTGATGTCTCAACCACACACAGCTACCTTGTCTCCACTTCCCCTTGGCCACGTAAGTTTATTCATTTTTTGTCTTTTGTGGTAACTCTAGTGCTATTACTGCAGTAGCAATGATAAATACATATGTACTCTTTCACTTCTAACTACAAGTTCTGCTCTCTTCAATTTATCCTTAGGAAGACTCCTAAAATGGTCTTGTTACCATGAGCTGGGCACTGGTTGCACATGGCAGTAGGGTGCAGGAAAGACCTGTCTCTTGCAATCTCGAATTCCAAAATACAATCTTGCTAAATATTTTAAAGTCAAACCACACTTTGTACAGTAGTATCTGTAACATCAGATGTAACTGTCAGTTAATTATTCTCTTCATGACTGGGCCCAATTTGGAATTGGAATTCAATATTTACAATACAATACAGTAACTTCATATGTAATGAAATTTTATAGTTATAGTATAAAATTACTTTTTACTTAATCTTCAAATGTGAAATTTTACATTACACATAGTAATTCAATCCAGCCAGATTACAGCTGCTATTTGGGGACCTCAGTGCAGACTGACTGTATGTATTGAAAATACTAAATTGCCTTAAAACTTCTTTTAAAATTCAAATGAGGGCGTCTCTGGTGGCGCAGTGGTTGAGAGTCCGCCTGCCAATGCAGGGGATGTGGGTCCGTGCCCCGGTCCGGGAAGATCCCACATGCCGCGGAGCGGCTGGGCTCATGAGCCATGGCCACTGAGCCTGCGCGTCCAGAGCCTGTGCTCTGCAACGGGAGAGGCCACAACAGTGAGAGGCCCACGTACAGCAAAAAAAAAAAAAAAAAAAAAAAACTGAAAATGAATCTCTGAAAATGTATGCTAAAATAAACACAGAAACTCAAAGTTCATATTTATTAAAGAAAAAAATCTATAACTGTACTAAGTATATCATTAATTATGAAAGAAAAAACACCCAATGTAGATGTTCCTATAACCCAAATGCTCAGGGCCTCACAGAACTGCAAATATGCTTTAAAACACAGAAGGCAATTCCCATAATGGTAACATGCTGAAATACAGAAATAAGTACTCAGTACTTTGCTTTGGACTAGAAAGAACTTCTCAGCCGGATGTCGATATTTCCCTACAAAACCCAGTGAAACTGACTGTGGCTACCTAAGGAGGATAGAAACTTCTCAAGCTAAGAAAGGTAAGGTTTTCCAGCATATTCATAAAATTGCAAACTTTTGCCTAAAACACTTGGTTTAGAAGCTCATGTACAGCCAGTCTGATTAAGCCACTGGAAGTCACAGAAGCTCGTAGAAAGTATTTTACGAACGTTGTGAAATATCTCTGATGTATCACAAAAAGATACTAAGTGATGAAAGAAAGCAAGAAATGTAATAAAATGTTCTTTCCTTTATTTCCTTTAAACCTTTATGTTTCTGAGATAGCAGAAGTTAAAAATTAAAGTAACTGTTATTGACTTCAAACTTTAAAGCAAAGTAAGTATTAATGTTGTGCTCCATGGATTCTGATCCAGGAATATTTAATAGCCCCTAACATTCAAAACACTGTATCTCAAAAATGTATTTCCTTGTTCTTTTCTATCACATCATTAGAGTGGGAGGATCTTTCTGCTCTCATTCAAACGATAATAATTGTGTCAATTATAATAATCAACTACTCTTGATAAGAGGAATGGAGGTGAATGATACTAAAATATTTACAAATAATATTTACAGTATTTAATCCACAATTTACCTGGTGGTTATGACAATTTAATGGCCTACTGAAGTACGTATAATCAACCTAATCACCAAATTTAAAAATTACTAAGGTTCCTTCTTTCCATCTTTGTTCTGTAAATGTAGGAATTAGTCCTTGAGCTCCTAGGCAAGCCAAAATAAGTGCCACTCTCTACATCTTAGCAGAATTTACCTTCTAAAAAAGTCAAAATCAAATACTCCCTACACATTTTCCTACATCCTAAACCTCAGGTATTCTACTTGTTAATCCTTTATACGGGTATTCAGTCCCTATGTGTCAAGCATCCTTCAAGGCAGTGACGTAAAATGGTCCATGAAATCCTGTTTCTTTTTCTCCAGCACCAAGATATCAGTCTCATTTAGTGAGTTCCTGTGTGGAAAACATTTCCAAGTTAGTTTCTTTAATTTCCAAAAGCGAATAAGGAAAGATAAAAGCCCTACATGATGAGTCACAGCCATGAGTTTGGTGGTTGAAATAAATTCCTGGACCACAAAGTTACTTGCAGGGCCACTGTGAAAGGCCACAGTGGGGGATTCGCTGATACAGGTTCCCAGATGAGGAACAGTAAATGCAGTGGACACACTTGCTGGATGCTCACTAATGCAGGACGAAATGCAGGGAGTCACAAAGATGTTTGTCACATAAACATCCAGACAACTAAACTCTCTACTTAACAAACAGAAACGGTCAGATCCCAAACAAAGGCCCATATATGCTATGAAACACAAAGCAGGCTCCATTTTTTAAAGTACAGGTGACCCCTGAACAAGGTAGGGGTTAATCCAAGTATAATTTATAGCTGCCCTGCCATGTCCGTGGTTCCTCCGCATCTGGGGAGTCAACCAACCACCAAGTCATGTAGCATTGCAGTATTTTCTATTACAGATATCCATGTATAAGTAACCCCACGCAGTTCAAACCAGCACTGTCCAAATGTCAACTGTATATTGTTCTTAGATTTTCTTGTAATAAGATAATTTTGGACTTCTTTACTATGATTATCATTTGTTTGGCGTTAAAGACTAAGCACTGAGAAGTACTACGGAGTAGTGATCTAGACTGTGGCACAGCTACTTGGGTTTAGATTCTAGCTCTGCCACTCACTACCTGTGCTATGTTGGGTAAATTACTTATCCTCTCTGTGCCTTGGTTTCCTCACTGTAAAATGGGAATGATAACAGAAGTGCCACTTTCATAGTGCTGTTTTGAGAATTAAATAAATTCATGTGTGTGTGTCCATAAGTATATACACATATGTGTGTACAAACACATATACACACATATGGGTGTTTGCGTAAATAAATAATATTAAAACAGTTAAACAGTAGCTGGCATAGGAAGCAGGCAAAAACCATTACGCTACTCTCCTTGTTACTGCAATGCTTCTTACACACGAAACTTTTTCACATGGTATTTCAGATTAAAGTTAGGCAAACACTAAACATGTGCAAATGTATTCAATACGACGAGACAGAGATTATTTAAAATTATCAGCTGACTCCAAACATCTGTGCCCATACAGCCGTCCATACACGGTAAGCTTATCTGAGTGCTTTCAACCAGCACCTTCCCCCGCTTCACCCGCATCAGCAGAAAAAGGCCATAAGAGAATACGGTAAACAAAGCACAAGGAGCATCTCGGAGTTGAGAAAGTACTCAACAGATTTTAAAAAGCTGACTCGGGTGAATGTTCCAAGTAGTAAATGAGGCTTATGCGAGTCCATCATCAATCTCAATGCTAATGTTTCACACCCAGACTGAAAGGAAGGGCTGAAAAACAGAGTGAGTGGCACTAATTGTTTTGATTAATGTTTTTACACTAACTCGTTTTGATTAACATTTTTGTCTCAGTAATCCTACCTATGAGAAACTGTCCTTGGCTCCAGAAAGCCCCCTCTCGCCTTAGTTTATATACTTCCTTGCCCTGCTTCTCCCCTTACTGCCTACATTGTGAAACCCAACCAGAATGTCACACTGTATGAGCATCAGGCATGTGCCAACCAACATAGCGGCAATATAGCAGCCGGAAACTTGGGTGGGAGTCCATTCAGCCAGACCTGGTAACTTGGACCAAGAGAGGTAGCTGCTGTCTCACTCAACAGCCTGCAGCACATCAAGAGCATCGATGCAAAGGTGAAAAGGAGGATGGGAATGAAGGCAGAAAATAACAAGTATAATAATCACAACAGGAAAAGCAAGAGCCTCCAACAGTATTCACTGAACACCCTTAACCCATTTAATCCTCACGGCAACTCTACAAATCGATTAAAATGTAGTAGACTCATTCTCTCCCTTCTACTTAGTCCCCAGATTTCACATTTTTTAAATGTAAAATTTTACATAACTTGGGACAAAAATTGAAGGCAAATACAATGCCTCAAATAAATCTCATGGAAAATAAAATTCTACAGAAAAACCTACCAGACTCCCTTATTTACAGAAATGATGACGAGAAAACAGGAAGCAGAAGGGTACTAGGGACCCAAGTTACTCTTGAGAACAATCATCTTAATCTCAAGGACCAAGTGAATGTCTCATAAAACAAACAACTGAAAGCATTTTATCAACAAATCCTTAAGTATCAAGGAAGAGAACACGTAGGTACAGAAACTCTGGCATACCCAAAACCAGCACTCCCAAGGAAAAGACCTTATGGACAGAAACACTACCTTGGGCCATGACATTATATGGGTGAAAGGCATGTGGCTTAATTTAGAAAACTACAAAAGAATAATGAGAAAAAAAGCCTAATTAAATATTATACAAATCCACTTTAATTCAAAAAACTATCAAGCAAGTTTGTCTTTTTTACTATTTTTTCAATAGAGGTGATACAGGAATTAAGCTGAGCCACCATGTAGTTCTTGCTATCTTCTAAATAACCCTAAAGGAGTAAGAAAGAAGGAATACACTGAAGGAAGATTATTCCTCAAAGAACTGGGAGTGCGCGCCACAGAAGTCCAGGGCACAGCACCATTAGCAGAATTATCGTGCAGCCTCACGACAGTTGCCAAGCATTTTCAGTATATATCACAGAGTAATAAAATTCTAAAAGCAGAGCACCTAAGCCAAAAATGAAACTTAGGAAAAAAGATAATAGGTCAAAAAAATGGTAAAACGTAAGGACTTGAGGTTTGGGGGAAAAAAAAAATTCCCATCTGGAAGCTATTTCCAGGAAAGGAAGAAAGAACAAAACCCAGAAAGAAAGCTTATGTTAAGAATTACTGACTTTCAGAGCAGAAATGTACACATAACTATGGGAAAAGTACCATGAGATATGATCAAATATCACAGGGCTTCTTGACGGGAAAGTCTGAGGACCACTTTTTTAAAAATTAATTTACAAAAAGAAAGGTAAGAGTAGGTGTTATCCTCATATTACAATTTGATAACTGACCAAGACAACAGGATCTTGTACATTTGTTGCTGATTTAAGGCAAATCACCAGAGAACTTCTTCCCATATCTATTTTTTTAAATGACTTTATAAATCTGTACCTGGTTTACAATAATAAAGGATGTCACAAGTCAGAGCCTATTAGTCTAGATACCACAAAAAGCTGAGGAGATAGCTTTCTCCGTATCATTCAGTGTCCCATTATAAGGTACTGGGGAAAACGTTTTTGGGGGCTCAGGGCTATGGAAGAAAACTGTTTCACACTAGTAAATGTCTTCTTGAAAATTTATGGGTAATATCAACTAACCATTTCTCCTTTTGCATTGCCTAATAGACACTCAAACAAATGTGCATCCGAAGTTTAATAATGGGACAGGGCATTTTATGTAAAGCAGGTAGAATGCCTGTGTACTAACTCCTCTTGGCCTTAGCTTACTAATCAACTCATTTGTTCTCCTCTCTGCACTTTTATTGATTTCTTTTTTTCCAAATTCTACTTCATATGTGACTTTCTGTAGGAATCTGGAATCAGATGGGGTATACGTCTTTTAAATATTACATAAAACTTACTGTAAGACCCAACTAATAACTCAGATGTATCCCGGTCTACAAAACAAACAATCACATCTTCCCCACAGAATCAATGCAGGGAGCAAATGAAATAATGTATGTGAAAAGTCCCAGCACATAAGCTGACCTCTCTGCCTCCTTCTCTCTTAGGAAACACTTTCTCAACTTAAAATTAATTTTCCTCATGTTCTCTGGATTTAGCAAGCAATCAATTAGGTCACACATTGCTAGCTTTTACGGTGTAACTAACCAGTTACAATTCTAAAAGGTTAATGTATATCCAGATACTTCCCGTAAAAAAAAAACTGACTTTGGCTAAGACTCCTGGACCCATACATTACATGAAGTAAAAGTTTAACAAATTAGGTGGAATTTTAAATGAGGGTTGTGTAAATGAAGACACTGTAACAAAGGGATCAGTATATTAATATATTTTTGCAGACCTTCTAATTTTTGACGTTTTCTTTTAACATAACTGCATTTCCCCACTCGGTGGCACACCAATGAGCCCACTGTAACCCAATCTACAGGAGTGAGAGCTATGAGGTCGGTCAAAGCCAACAATTGACACTTTCTCCAAATAATAATCGATGTCGGTCTACCGTTTTTAATACAATAATGAAAGAGTAACGAAAGATGAACACTGGGGAAAACAGATGCTGTAATCCCAAAGCTGCATCTTCCATTTGGGAGGAGGGAGTGGGCAGAAAATAACCCTGACCAGGATGCCAGGGAGCCAGGAGTCACAAACTCGTAAGCAGCGCCCAGGGACACGGCACTCTCATCTGTCAAGTGGTAGTCGCATCTGTTCTCCGGATCATCATAAAACAATGGACAACGTGCTAGGATTCTAACATGGACAAAGTGCTTTTCAGGCAGATCCCTACTAATGCCAAGCTGCCACATTCAGGTTTGAAGTCTGTACACTGCATGAAGACCCCGGGCCAGTGGGCAGAGAGGCTGAAACCCAGCCAGCACAGGGATTCTGAGAAGGAACACTGTTTTCTTTGCGCAAAGGCACAGCCCACTAAGTAAGTGTGTCCAGAAGACCGTGTGCATCTCTCCAGAGGGGATGCCTTTGTCCGGCTGCCCACCTAGAGGGGCTGCTCTGACCTAACATTCATAAAGACAAAACATCGCCAAGCAGCAGCGCTAACAGACCCACAGAACTCACCGCCTCTCCAATACCTCCTTCTGTAGCGCCCATGGCAACCGCTATGGGAACAGGAACAAGAGTCTGGATCTGGGCCCTGACCAAGTAGTGTCAATCTCAGCCCACTTCCCCTTCCCTGACCTCTTCTATCACACCAAACACCCAAACCCTCCCCTCTCTGCCCTGCATTTTACCCACGTCCCGCCCACACTCCCATCAGCCCTGGAAGAGTGCCCTGACCCACTGCCCCTGCCAGGCTTGGAGAAGGAGCCATGACGATCAGCTACAGACAAGCCCAGTCCCCCGACCCTGCTCCCTGCCCTGCTGGGTGAACTAAGAGGCATTTTATCAAGAAACAATGTTATAAAGGATGATTGCCTCTAATGGCACTGTTAGTGCTGTCCTGTCTTTCAGCTACCCTTAAATGTGACATAAGATTCTGCGGGCCAACTTGTCGTTTAGAGTTTCAAACAAGCAAATCAGAAACTTTTCACAGCACAGTAAGTGCCCAGACCAGGGATCCGAGCCCCTCCTCTTGATCTCAAGCAAGTCACTCAGCCTCACTAAACCTCAGTTTCCTTATCTGTAAAAAGAAAGAAAGAATGAGAGACGGAGACAGAGGAAGGAGGGAGGGGGCAGGGGAAAGAAAGAGAGAGAGAGGGAGAAAGAGAAAGAAGAAAGGCTAATAAAATACCTTCCTCCCAGCTCTGTTGTGAGCACTACAAAACGCAATACGTGGGAGTGTCTGACACAGAGTAAACACAGAAAATAGTGACCATCAGAGGTGCCCAATCCCTCACCCACGAGGCCAGCAGCCAAAACGTTCTGAAAACCAAAGGTTTTCTCATAACCCATCTGGCAGCAAAACACAACCTGAACTGACCTGAGGCTATTTACAACCTTGTTTGTGTTCCATCTGTGTGAATATTCATACATGTTAATGCAGAAATATTTTATTTAATTTAATTTTATTTATTTTATTTATAATATATTTATATAATATTTATATAATTACAGGGTGCTGTCCCAAACTCCACCAGAGACGTTACATCATATATGGTATATGTCCCAGAAGCTCTCTGAAACCAAAAAAAAATCATTAATTCTGAAACACATCCGGTTCCAAGGCTTTTGGATAAGGGATCGAGGGTGTATCATAACCCATCCCCAAACGGAAGGAGATGGTGCTTTGTTGAATCAACCCAAGAGCAGTTTCATATGCTGGATTTCAACTACATTTCCCATCAGCAAGTTGTCACGCTGTCAGCACAGCAGGGGCTCAGCCCTGGGGCAGGGCAGGATCCATGTCCTGGGTCTAAGCTGGCCAGGCACAGGGTCAGAGGCTGAAAAGTTGAAGGGGTGAGCAGAGAGGGGATTTGGAAATCAAACCTGCTGCAGTACCTCACTTGCTCTCAGAGGACACAAGCCATCAAGCACATTCTTATAACTTGTTTAGTCACTTTTTTTTCTAAATTTTCAAAGTGAATCTAGTTTTCATTCCCAACACTGGCTCCCTCGAGTCTGGGCAAACTGCCACGGAATCACAAGGGCCACTCAAAGGGGTTTTTTTTAAGCTGTTGAAAACATTAAGCTAAATAAGTGAATATTCTCCAGCCTCCTTCACTGGGTCCTTCCCCGCACTTACCATCCATTAAAATGACACTCCATTCATTCCAAAGATACTCCACTCTTAGTGGATTAAATATATAATATGCATACTATAAATGATAAATACGAGTAAAATGAAGCATAAAAATGAGCAGTAGACGGGGAAAGTGGAGAACTTTACGCACGAAATCAAGTTAATGTTTCCCTTTATGGTACCGCCCTCTGACCTAGACAAGAAGGTCCTGCCGTCAACACTGCCCTTTGCGGGGGCTCTATTCTGGCCTCTTCCTGCCCCATTCCTCCCCATGGGATGGAGAGAGCACAGGGCCAAGGGGACATGTGCACCCAGAGCCCATGCAACCTCTTCTGCCCACTTCCCAGGGGTGAGCCACACCACAGTTTGCAAGTGGGAGAGAGACCATGCAGGTCTGGCCAGGGTGACCACCAAGGTGTGCACAAGGCCCTTCTCAGTGCAGAATGGAACAGACATGGGAAAACAGGGGGAAAGGCCAGCTCTCCCGGCCACCACGTTCTGGCATAGAACTCTTAGGAGGTAGAGAACTCTAAATTCAAAACTAGCCCACCAAGTTGTTATAAAAGTATACTTGGGGCTTCCCTGGTGGCGCAGTGGTTGAGGGTCCGCCTCCCGATGCAGAGGACATGGGTTCGTGCCCCGGTCCGGGAGGATCCCACGTGCCACGGAGCGGCCGGGCCCGTGAGCCATGGCCGCTGAGCCTGCGCGTCCGGAGCCTGTGCTCCGCAACGGGAGAGGCCACAACAGTGAGAAGCCCGCGTACCGCAAAAAAAAAAAAAAAGAAAGACAGTATACTTGGCATTACCCAATTCTCCCCTTCTTCTTTATGATATCAGACACCCAGCCCTCTCCCTGTTCTCCTGCAATTTTTAGCTCAGCACGTGGCCACCCACCACAAATCACACTTTTCAACCTCCCCTACCACTGGAAGAGACCACATGACCAAGCTGCAGCCAACAGGACAGCAAAAGGAATCTTGGACGTGATCTCGGGGTCACATCCTTCAAAAAGGAAATTGCTTATTTTTTACTCCTTCTCTTTCCCCTTTCCTTGGACTAGAACTTGGACAGAGTGTTGAGGGGCAGCCACAACCAAGAAGATGAGGCAGCACTGCAGGATGACAGAACAACAAGAAAGAAGGAACCAGGATCCCTGAGAGACCAAATGGAGCAGAGCCACCAAGGCACCTACCAACTCTGAGCTGTAAGGTGAGGGGGAAAAAAGCTTTGCTCTTGTTTCAGCCACTGAATTTGGGGTTTCTTTGGTTTAGCCTCTTTCTAAGTAACATATCTGCAAATGATCTAAATAAACTGGTTATAAATTAGAGACTTGTCAGTATGCTAAGGCATTCAATATAAGTCAACTATAGTGATCCCAGACAAGAGACTATAGGACCAAGCCTTAGCAAGAAAAAAAAAAAAAATGCAGAAAGGGAGGAGGGATTTTGTATACATGCAGAATTATTTTTTTCAAAAATCCTACCAGAAAAATGTATAAAATATAAAGTTAAACACACAAGAAAAAATAAATAAAAGAGCTCCAAATGAGAATTAATCATAGCACATCAAAAAGTCTATAGAATGACCTGAAAATGCTCAGTCTATTCTAGAATGTTTTCTTATTGAATATAAAAAAGCAAAATTTTAGATATACTTAAAAAATAAAGACACAGATTTTGCTCACGTGATATGATTAAAGCTATTGTTACATGCTTATTTAAAAAGATTGGAAAGAATACAACCACAACTATAATAAGTACTCGTATGGTAGTAATAACTAACATTTATTGAGTGCTTCTATGTACCAAAGTACTTTTACATATATTAATTTAATTTTTACAACAAAAGGAGGAAGGATACTATGCCCACTTTTTTGATAAGGAAACTGAGGCACAGAGCAGCTAAGCAATTTGTCCAGGTTTACACAGCCAATGGGTGGCCATGTTTAGATTCAAAACCATATCTTCTGATATGGTTTTGAACCACTCCCTATAGTATCACTACAAGAGAGTGCTGATAAAATGTTTAAATACTGTAGGATTTTCTTATTCTGCTTTTCAAATATTGTACAAAATAATATCATGCTATACTTGATCCCTAACCCAATTGAGAGATAAAATGCTTATCCCAAATCCTATCATATAATCCTTTCTATAATCCTAACAACAATATTGCTTGTACGAATCTACGTGTATAGAATATTTGGGACAGTCACAAGATCAATGCAAACAAAACTGAAATTATAGCAATGAGGAAGAAGGTAACAAAACACAACCCTTCCCTAACACAGCTTTGACAATTAAATGCTAACAATCTGGTTCTCTGGAGCTTCTAAAGCCATCAGGCTTAGATCATCTAGCCCACACGCCTTACCCTACAAACAAATCAATTAACTGCACAGAGAAACTAATTATTTCAAGGTCACAAACCTGGTTATTTGAAGAACAAAAATAGAACCTAACTCTCTGAGACTAAGGTAAGTTCTTTCTTTTTAATAGGGTGTCCAGGTTTTCTGTAATTGATCAACTAAAGCAGTGATTTTAATTTAGGTTCCAAAAACCATGAAGGACCCTCAGGGGCCTGAGGTGGGCTTCCTGCCGCTCCCATCCCTTAAAACCTACCCCATTTGTCAGCCTGTATTAAGGAGAACAGCAATGCATTGTCGCATTCCTAAAACAGGCCTCCAGCGAAGACTTGTTTTCAGAAAGACTTCTAAGGCAAAAGAAAGGAAAGAAGGAATGAAGAAAGAAAAGAAAGAAGAAGGGAGGGAGGGAAGGAGGAAGAAAAGCAGGGAGGAAGGAAAGAAAGGGAAGGAGGAAGGAAGGGAGAGAGGGAGGAAAGACAGCAAAGCAAAGTATTAGCATCCTTACTGTCAAGAACCCTATACCTGGGTCCTTTTGGAGTGCTTCATCTAAAGGCAGTAGGAAGCTATATCACCATCATTTCATTAAATGGTCATTTTTGTGCCAAATAAAAAGATAACATAGTCTCTGAATAAAGGACAATCTTGGAAAACGAAAGGCAGTTGACAACCTTACACTGACATGTATCTACATTATATTGACCTTAGTCTTCTCATTTCATGTCTGAGTGTTGAAAAGATCAAGTGGTCTGTCAACCAGCATTTGGGAAACGGTGATAGGCTAACACGGAGCTAATCAATCAGTACAATAAAGATGTAATAAAGATGAAACTGGTATTTGTTTCAGGGATTATACGTTTATTGAAAGCAAAAAACATATATTTATTGAACACATACCATGTGCCAGGTACTGTTCTAGATACCAGCAATTCAATTCATACAAAAGACCTGCCCTCATGGAGTTTACATTCTAGTGGAAAGAGGCAAACGTCAGCAACCAAAGAAGTAAACTGTAGAGTATGCTAGTGGGTGAGAGATGTTATGGGAGAAAATTAAGCCCGGTAAAGTGGGTGGAGAGTACTGAAGAAAGGAGGGTTTACACTTTTAATCAGGTGGTCACCCGTACGATTACCTGAGGGAAGAGTGCTCTAGGCAGGGGCCACCAGGGCAAAGGCCCTGAACTGGGAGGGAGGGCTGGCTGTGTACAAGGAGCAATAGGGCAAGGGGAGATAAAGCCAGACCACCCAGGGCCTGTGGGCCACTGTCAGGTCTTTAGTTTCTACTATAAGTAAAATGGGAAGCGGCTGCAGAATTGTGGACCTAGAATGACAAAATCTACTTCTGTTTTTAATAGGCTCACTCTGCTG
This sequence comes from Grampus griseus, assembly GCF_964374135.1. Taxonomy (NCBI): domain Eukaryota; kingdom Metazoa; phylum Chordata; class Mammalia; order Artiodactyla; family Delphinidae; genus Grampus; species Grampus griseus. Next base: position 68,342,827 of record NC_139007.1, on the reverse strand, counting down.
CTGGTTCAGACCAGCCTTAGTGGGACAAGGCAGAAAGTGGGGAGACCAGTGAGGAGGGACTGCAGAAATTCAGGCAAGTGTATGGTGGCATAGACCACGGCAGTGGCAGTGGAGATGGCAAAATACGGCAAGATTCTGTATAAACAGTATTTGGAAAATAGAGCCAACAGGATTTGCTGAGGGACTGGATGTGGTTATAAGAGAAAGAAAGCACTACAAGGATGACTCCAAATTTTTCATCCTTAACCTGAGCAACTGGAAGAATCAGACTGCCTTTAGGAGAGATGGGCAAGACTGTGGGATCAGGTTTGGCCTAGCGGGGGAGATCAGGAGTTCAGATTTTAACATACAAGTAGAGATGCCAAGCGGGCAGTTGGATATACAAGTATGCAGCTCAGGGGGAGAGGTCTGGGCCAGAGATAGAAATGTGAGTGCTGTGTTCAGATGGCACTTAAGACCATGAAACTGGGGAGATGACAAAGAGAGCAAGTGGTGATAACTAAGAGGTCCAAGGACTATACCCTGGATCCTCCAATGTTGGGAAGAAGAATCAGCAAAGAAGAATGAGAGGGAAACTGGGAGAGTGTAGTATATCCCGGAAGCCAAGTGAAGGAAGTGTTTCATGGAGGTATGAATGATGGACTGTGTTGATACTACTGAGAGATCAAGCAAAATGAGGAGTGGGAACTGACCCCTGGATTTAACAACAGGGAAGTCTCTAGTAACTTTGCTAAGAGCAGTTTTAGTTGAATGGTAGGGGCTATGCCCTTAAGTGCCATTAAAATGGTTTCAAGAGAGAAAGAAAGGAGAGGAATTTCAACTATGTATATAAAACTCTTCTGAGGAAGTCTTTCAAAAAGGGGAACAAAGAAATGAGGTGACATTTGGAAAGAGGTGGGAGAATAAAAATAATAGTTGGTATGCTGATGGAAAAAATCCACTAGAGAAGAAAATAGTAGGGATGCAGAAGGGAGAGGGAAGATGTCCTCGAGTGAGCAAGAGAGAACGGGATACCATGACATGGTTGGGGTGGCCTTGGGTGGGTGCCGGTTAGAGGCAGATGTGGTGTCAGACCTTGTGGATTCCTCTTCAGTTGACTTCAATTTTCTTAGGACAAGAGAAGGCAAAGTCATGAGCTAAGAGTCAGAATAGGGAGGAAGCGGTGAATGTTTCAGGAAAGAGAAGATGGTATGAAATAATCATGTAGAACAGTGGGAGATGGTCACCAAGTAGCATTAAGGTCTCACATGCGATCATAAATTACACTGAGGCAAGGAAGGAAGGATGTGTTTTTCTCCAGTCATGTTCCTCTGCATAGGGGCTGGTACAGAATAGGTGTAGAGTTAGATTTAACCAGGGGTGGAGTCTGACAGAGATGTGATGAAGCAAGGACAGCAAGGGAATTGAAGGCATGAGAAAGGAGTGATTTCGATAGACCATGTAATCTCAGTAAAGGGCAGAGAGAGGACACGAAGGGATGGGCAAGAGCATAATGGTAATGGGATTGACAGATTACAGGCCCTGCTGGAGCAGAGACTGCTAAACTTATGATAACAGAGAGAGTGAGCTAGGGAATTCCCTAGTGGTCCAGTGGTTAGGACTCTGCGCTTCCACTGCAGGGGTCCTGGGTTCAATCCCTGGTCCGGGAACTAAGATGCTACAAGCCATGTGGCACAGCAAAAAAAAAAAGAGGGAGTGAGCTAGAAATATAAGATGCTTTGGGCAGAAAGTGTGACACTTGAAATCCAGATTATGGAGGAGTTACAGTCCTAAATGATGATATGGTTTGTCCAGGACATAGGCACTGAAGTGGACGACAAGATCACTAGAAAGAGAAGCTCAAAAACTGGGAGAGTAGAGTGTTGGAAGAATCATCTATGTTTACATTGAAATCACTAAAACAAGAGTAACTTTTTTTTAACTGAAGTATAGTTGATTTACAATATCGTGTTAGTTTCAGGTATACAGCACAGTGATTCAGTTATACGTGTGTGTGTGTGTCTCTGTGTGTGTATATACACACACACACATATATATATATTCTTTTTCTGGTTCTTTTCCCTTACAGGTTATTACAAAATATTGCGTATAGTTCCCTGTGCTACATAGTAGGTCCTTGTTGGTCATCTATTTTATATATAGTAGTGTATATATGTTAATCCTAACCTTCTAATTTATCCCTCTCCCCCTCCCCCTTTGGTAACCAAAAGTTTGTGGGGTTTTTTGTTTTGTTTTTGGTTTTTTTGCCGTACGCGGGCCTCTCACTGCTGTGGCCTCTCCCATTGCAGAGCACAGGCTCCGGACGCGCAAGCTCAGCGTCCATGGCTCACAGGCCCAGCCGCTCCGCGGCATGTGGGATCTTCCCGGACCGGGGCACGAACCCGTGTCCCCTGCATCGGCAGGCGGACTCTCAACCACTGCGCCACCAGGGAAGCCCTAAAAGTTTGTTTTAAAAGAGTAACTTTTAAAGAGAGTGACAGTGAATCAAGATCTAAAATCACCGAGAAATGAGAGGGAGTGATGGGTGCCCTCCCAACAATGAGCTTTAGTGGGTGATGCAATTCAATGACATGAGACTTAAGCTGGGAGGTCTGGTCAGGATGTGACATGGAAGCAAAGGGAACATGACCTGACCTCTCCAGGAATAAGAGAGGGTGGGAGAAAGGAGGTACCAGAAAGATCATCAGGAAGTGGGGTCCCCTGGTGAGGACCGCTACTCTTACTCCATGATTGGGAGAGACTGTTTGGCTTGTTTTCAAATGACAAATGTATCAACATTTTTGAAAAATGTTTGATGTTAGAAAAAATAAAGCACTGTGATCCCACTCCACCTGAGCTTGAGTAAGCACAAGTTTCACTGATTAAAAAAAAAATTCTGAACCAGATAATTAGTCATTTATGTCTGATTATTTGCCACTTTTAGCAACAAAAGGGAAAGATTCATCAACAAATACAAATTCATTATATGCGACACTGGGTCAAACATTATCAGAAATTTTGCCCTTCAAACTTTGTGTCTACTCACCCTAATTCTGACAATCAGGTCTTTTGTTTGAATGGCTCTGAGACAACAGAAGCAATGTAAGGCCCAGAATTTGAGCTGTGGCAATCGTGTGGGTCCCCAAACTCATGCCAGAATGTCAGATCACCGATTTAATTCCCATCAGAAAAGACTGAAACCCCACAAGAGGAAACTCTAATAAGATGCAACTTTTTGGTGACTCGTAGGCCTCCTTTGAGAAAAAAATGAAAACTGTGGTAATTTTTCCCTGAAAATGTGCAGAGGCACATTTATAAAAATTTTGTACACATTACAAGCATTTCTTAATAACCCTTTCCACTCCCTCCCCAAGCTAACCAAGTCAGCTAGAATAACATCTGCAAGTCGGTTTCCTATGACTCTGGGAGATAAATGCAGTCAATTCCCAAGGGGTAAACTACCAATATCTGCTAAAAATATTAAAAATAAAAAACCACTTCTTATTCCTCAACTTCCACTGCCATAATCTACCATCTCTTGAATTTCCCTTTCTCCAGATGCTCATTCTAGGGTCAGTCAAAAATCTCAGAAAACACAGGGTTAGCCAAAAAGTTCTTTTGGGTTTTTCTGTAAAAAACCCGAACGAACTTTTTGGCCAATCCAATATGAAGAGAAATAAAACAGTTCTTGATGAAATTTTGAGAAATTTTAAGGATATATTTACGAGAGTTCTACAGATACTGAAGAAAACGGTCAAGATTCCAGCTGCCAGTTTTCAAGGATGTGATCCCAGTCCAGGCCACTCTCTTGGGAGATACAGATAACAGGTAGGTAGGTAGGTAGGTAGATACATGATAGATAGACAGACAGATAGATAGACAGATAGATATAAAGAAAGAATACATCCCCTTACTCATCTCCGTCCCCCCAAAACCTTAACTGAAAGGCTTCACCTGCCAGGTGTTGAAGGCACACAGCAGAGTTCTTCCCTACCACTCTGTCCCATCAAGGCTCTCTCCTACCTAAAGCTTTCCAACTCTCCCCTCTTCTCCATCCCAACCACCACTCCTTAGTTCAGGCCAAGAATACCCCTCCCACTTCAACTGTGATGGTCACACCGTGGTCCTCCAGGCCTCTAGCTTTGCCCCATCCACTGCCCCAACCCAAGTCATCTGTCCTCCTAAAGAGTGAATCTGATCAGATCAGCCATCTGTTTAAAACCTCTCAGAGGCAAAACCTTCTAAAACCAGGATTGAGAGAGAGGAGGGCATCTCCAATTGCCAGAGAAAAACAAATAGTAAGTATGTGACCAGATATTTGAATTGGGGTTTATGTTATGGGGGGTGTGTGTGTGTGTGTGTGTCTGTGTGTGTGTGCATGCGTGTGTGTGTGCTGGAGGAGTAGTTTGAGAAGTACCTAGAAATTGGAGGATTTTTTTTTTAATGCTGAGGTTTGAAAAATTATGAAATATTTCAAACCTGCAAACAGACAATAGTAAGATGGCACAACGTATATCATTGTAAGGGATTCTACGGTGCACTACATAGAAGGCAATGCATACACTCGTTCCGCCAGCAGCTGAAAATGCTGGCAGCTGAGGGCTCATAGCTGCGCATCACTCCAGGAATGGCAATTGGCTGAAGGTAGTTGGCTTGGCCAAACTTTCACCTCATCTCCTTCTCAGGGTCAGCCTAAAGTCAGTATACAGGTCAAAACATGAGTCCCAAGACCGAACACCATGGTCTCACTTGGGGAAACCTCTGAAGAACCATCCCAGCTCCAGGGCTCCCTATGAAATCAGATGGTGCCCCTGTTGTAACTGAACTGCAGTTCAGTTTATCCTTCCACCCAAACCTTCTTCCCTTGTTTCTTTTAGGAAATGTTCTCAAGGGCACACAAATCTCTGTCTCAAATTTTACTTCCAAGCAACTGAAATTAAGGCAATCATCACTCAGTTTTACAAATTAGCATTATTGCATATTTGCTTCAGATATTATTTTTATTTTCATTGAGGAATTACAGACACAATTGAAGACCCTCCTCTCCCATTATCTCTAGAGAAGTCCACAATCTTTAATTCAATGTATAATTTCCATGAACATTTTTGAAAGTATTTATGAATACATAAACATTATATCATAATTTCTGAGGATATTTGGACTTTATATATGGTACCATTCAATACATTCTGCAACTTGTTTATACTTAAAATTATTTTTAAGATTTATCAATGTTGATATAATTAGGTCCTTAACATATGCTCTAAAGCAAATGTGTCAAAATAATAGCTGACACATTTCAAATGAGGGCACACATATCTGGTATATCATTTTCTCTACGTCAATATTTACTTATATTGACTGCTTCAATATGTTTTTAAATAATGTTAAATTTTAAATTAAAAAAAATCCTTTCAGGGTTACTTTTAGAATACAATCCAAACTCCTAACCGTGGCTTACAAGACTCTTCATTAATTGGTCTTAGCTTAACTTTCCAGCCTTTATCTTTGCTTCTCACATCCCACTTCAGCCACACTGAGCGATTTGCAGTTCTTACCTCCAAACCTCTGACATGTCATTGATTCCCTCGATCTTAATAGCCCTCCTCACCTCCACCTCCCAATTTCTTCTCTCACTTGTATTCATTCTTCTGATCTTAGTTTAGATATCCATTCTCCCTAGGTGGCTCTCCTGAGGCCCATAGACATCAGCTAACCCTCCCAGCAGCTCGCACAGCATCCTGTGCTGTTTCACTTTTTAAAATTCTAACTGCCTGTTCAGTCTGTTTACTTAAAAGCTTGTGCAACTGCCCTCTCTAGGTGAAAGATAACTGACCCCTGGAACTGTGTCTTAGTCACCCTGTGCCAGTCCAAGTGCTTGCCATATAGTAGGAGCAAGGCAACAACATACTATTCAAAATGTCTTTTACGGATAGGATGCATGGATGGACGGATGGATGGATGGATAGACAGACAGACAGATACATAGGTAGATACAGACAAATAAGTCCTTCCCTAACAATCTCCATAACATAAAATAAAGCTGAATCTTAAAGCCATATTCACAGCCTAGAGAGACAATTAAATTGGCCAAATCAAAACCTTAGGAACCACAATGCACAACCCAACAATGCAGAATTTTCAAATAAGCCCTTCTGTTTTTCCTTAAAGGTCAAGGGAACCACCATTCTGAAATACCAGCTTCTATATTGGAATTTAAAGTTAGCCCACTGAATACAGTAAGTCCCTACATACGAACAAGTTCCGTTCCGAGGGTGCATTCGTAAGTCCAATTTGTTTGTAAGTCCAACAAAGTTAGGCTAGGTACCCAACTAACACAATCGGCTACACGGTACTGTACTGTAATAGGTTTATAATACTTTTCACACAAATAATACATAAAAAACAAACAAAAAATATAGAAAACATTTTAAATCTTACTGTACAGTACCTTGAAAAGTACCATAGTACAGTACAACAGCTGGCATACAGGGGCTGGCATCAAGTGAATCTCCTGGGCTTGAAATAAAGATACTGTACTACTGTACTCTATACAGTACTGTACAGTAAAGTACACAAAAGCACAACCACTTGTAGAGGATGCACACATGTGACAATGTACACCAGGCACGTGAACTAACTTACATGATTGGACATGTGAACACACATTCGCATCTTTGAAAGTTCACAACTTGAAGGTTCGTATGTAGGGGACTTACTGTATTAGGCTTTGAAAGATAGAAATCAAAAGAAAAACAGCATGACAATAATAACCTCTTCTTTTTTCTACTCCTCAAACCTCCACGGCAGAGCGTCACATTAAGAAAAGCATTTGTTACCTGAATAATTATGATTTCTGAGCGTCTCAGCTTTATTGACTGAACTCCAATCACCTTTCCACCACTTAATTATTCCCTAAATGGAAGGTATTTCTCAACATCTGTTCTTAATTTATTTTCAATTTGCATTTACTCTATCCTATCTGTTGAAGCTGAAATTAGTATTACAGGATGACATTATCCTCGCATGAAACATCCTATTCTTCAATTAAAGTTCCTCTGAAATAGTTTTACAGGCTCTTTTCACATGTAGATTTTCTTTTAGCTGTCCAAGATTATTATTTTCCCTTTAAGATGAGATTAATATTACCTTTCTTTGCTACCTTTTCAAAGAACTTTTATATTATACTAAATAAATATGAATAAACTTTTTTCTCATTTTAATTAACCTACTTTTTCTCTGCAGCATGACCTTTCTTTCAGAATATACATATGGAAAAAATTACAAATGCTATTGAAACAATTCAATTCAGTTACCTAAATAAACTGACCAAGAGGCAATACTTTAGGAAAACAGCAGTAGTCAATGTAACTAAGGAGTAAAAAACTACCTTTAAAATGTAGAAATTAATCAAGTCAAGAATATTAATTCTGGGGACTTCCCTAGATTTCCAGTGGTTAAGACTCCATGCTCCCAATGCAGGGGGCATGGGTTCGATCCCTAGTCAGCGAACTAAGATCCTGCATGCTGCACAGTGCGGCAAAAAAAAGAAAAGAATATTAATTCTGGAGGAAGAGCTAATACCGAAAGGGCTATAACATGACTTATAATTTTTTTTTTTTTTACGGTAACAGTGAGGCCACAACAGTGAGACGCCCGCGTACCGCCAAAAAAAAAGCTTTCAAAATCTGGTCCCATCATCTGAGACACGTGTCCCAGCCACACTCACCTACCAGCTGCAGACTTAAAATGCATTGTTCTTATCCATCAGCTTGGAACGATGCCCTTCCTCCATGATCCACACGGCTACTTCCTATGCATCCTTCAAGGCACACCTCAACTGCTTTCCTCTTAAGGCTGTCTCTTTCCAGCCCCACCCTCCTTCCCAACAAGGTAAGACTTTGTCCTTCCTCCTCCCATTGTTCCCACAGCCTTGTGTACATGGCGCCGGGTTTTGTGCAGGGATGTCTCTTTACGCCTCTCTTCCCAGCCAGCCTGAGAGCACCTGAAGAAGAGAGACACGTCTTGCTCACCTCTGAGATCATCATCTAGCAACACGGATTGAACAACAAGCATTTGCTGAATGAATAAGGTATGTATATAAGCAAGTCTGATTCATTAAACCATTAAAATGCACAGTAAGCTTTTACTGAGCACTTACTGTGTGTGGCAACTAAGCTAAGGGCTGGCTATCAGAAGGTCAAATTAGGAAATCATGTACCCAAACAAGAAGAGCCGTAAATAGAAATAAAGAGTGAACAAGAGGGAAGGACATGGATTGTGGCTCTGTGATCCATCGAAGAATAGAATGCTTTGTGGCATTTATGCCGATGTTTGAAGATGGGGGTTTCAAAACTAAGGGGTGGGGAGGGAGGAACAATCAAGCACAGAAAACAAAACAAGCCATGTCCCAAAGGCAAGAAAAGGACGACTGGCCTCCCTCACAGGGTATTTTGCAGGCCTTGTGGGGTTGGGGGCGGCTAGAAATATAGGTCAGCATCAGACTTCCCTAAATGTTTCATTGAAACATACATGCAAATGAGTTCCCCTCTCTGAGCAATGTGCCTTGATGCCAGGTCCCTAGAATCAGATCTGTGCTACACCAAATTCTCAGTAAGGCCAGCCCCAGACAGAGGGCAAGCATGTGTATGCATTCTCCAAATACCAACACTCTTCTAACAGGCTACATCTCTAGAAAAAGCACACGTAAGTTAAAATAATTCAAGTCACTCTGATAATTTTTTACAGACAAAGCATTAAAATGGGATATAACATATGAGGAAGGGTCTGTTATATTATAGAACTGGCCACTGATACCACATGTAAAACTGCAAAAATAAATATCTTTACATCCTTCAGTATAACATTTTCTAAACACCTATGAAGGGACTATATACGGTAACAAAGTAAACTAGAGCATACGTGGCGTTTTATCTCAGAGCCCCCCTCCTCCAACGCCCAGAAGGTGGCTTTTGGATAAGGCCAGGAGCCTTCAACACCAAATTAGATGCAGATTCACTCTCCCAGCTCTGAGTCATACTTGTACTTTAAATTTTAGAAGACAGTATAATGCAAATCATATACCTGATAAGGGGTCATGTTGGTTGCAACCTTTAGAGCTCCCTGAGTAAAATCTGAAACTGGCCCCCATACACAAAGGGCAAGGAGAGATGGAAGAAAGAGGCAGACCACTCCTCATTGGTAGGTGACAGGTTTAATAAGCAAGGGAACTTACATATGAGGCTTGTCTTTGGTGACAGCAAGACGAGTAGATCTCTGCCTGGCCAAATTCTTAAGAGTTTATAGAGAGTCCTTAAGGGATTTAGTAATATATATGATCCAGATGGTCTCAATAACACATTACTCTCTCAAGGCTACATCCCTGAAGTAGCTCCTAGTGTAGGAAGAGTGAGTGGAACATATATTCCAAGGATGAGGAGGGGGTGAGGAGCCTCTGATTGCCTGGATCCTCCCTGCAGGTCAACCAGCAGCCACATCCCCTCGATGACCTCCTCCAACAGGTTAATATCCAAAATATATAAAGAACTAATACAATTCAATAGCAAAAACAAACAATCTAATTAAAAAATGGGCAAGGGGCTTCCCTGGTGGTGCAGTGGTTGAGAGTCTGCCTGCCGATGCAGGGGACATGGGTTCGTGTCCCGGTCTGGGAGGATCCCACATGCCGCGGAGCGGCTGGGCCCATGAGCCATGGCTGCTGAGCCTGCGCGTCCGGAGCCTGTGCTCCACAACGGGAGAGGCCACGACAGTGAGAGGCCCGCGGCCGCAAAAAAAAAAAAAAAAAAAAAAAAAAGACAAAACCACAAAGAGGTATCACCAGACACCTGTTAGAATAGCTGTTATCAAAAAGACAAGAAATAACAAGTGTTGGTGAGGGTACAGAAAAAGGTAATTCTTGTGCACTGTTGGTGGGATTATAAATTGGTGTAGCCACTGTGGAAAACAGTATAGAAGTTCCCCCCAAAAATAAAAACAGAACTACTATATGATCCAGGAATTCTACTTGTGGGTATTTACACAAAGAAAATGAAAACACTAAGTCGAAAAGATTTATGCCCCCCCAGGTTCACTGCACCATTATTTACAATAGCCAAGATACGGAAGTAACCTAAGTGTCCATCAACGGATGAATAAAGAAAATGTACATTGGAATATTTTTCAACCATAACAAAGATAGAATTCTTGCCCCTTGCAACAACATGAATAAACCTTGAGGGCATTATGCTAAGTGAAATAAGTCAACAGAAAAAGACAAATAACCTCATGATCTCACTTATAGGTGGAATCTTAAAAAAAACATCTCAAAGACACAGAGAACAGATTGATGGTTACCAGAGGCAGGGGTTGGGGATGGGCATGAGTGAGGAGGGGGTCAAAAGGTACAAACCTCCAGTTATAAAATAAATAAGTCCTGGGGCTATAAAATACAGCATGGTGACTATAGTTAATAATACTGTACTGCATATTTAAAAGTTGTTAAGAGTAGATTTTAAAAGCTCTCATCACAAGAAAATAAAATGCTACAACTATGGTGCTAGAACATATGTTAACTAGACTCATTGTGGTGAGTCTGTTTCACAATATACACAAATATTGAATCATTATGTTGTATACTTGAGGCTCATATAATATTATTTGTCAATTATATCTCAATTTTAAAAAGTATAATTTTTAAACTGGCAATATAACAATTCACTTTGAGAAATGGATCATTTACGACCTAGAACCAAATTTGGTTTTTAAGTCTATCTGTTTTGGGGTGGATTTTGGTTTTATTTTGTGGTCTATTTGTTTCAAATGTATCTGAAAAGCCGTCCTCCTAAGGATGACAGGGGCCAGGGGCTGAGGGAGGGGGAAGAGGAGTTAGTATTTAATGAGGACAGAGTTTGTTTGGGAAGACGAAAAAATTCTGGAAATGGATGGTGATGATGACTGCACAACAATATGAATGTACCTTAATGCCACTGAACTGTATACTTGAGAATGTTTTAAAAGGTAAATTTTGTGTTATGTATATTTTGCCATAAAAAAAATTATCCAAAAAAAAAATCACACACAAAAAATTTACCCACACTTTAGTCAAAAAGGACAAACTTCCAGTTACAAGATAAAGTACTAGGGATGTAATGTACAACATGATAAATGTAATTAACAGTGCTGTATGTTATATATGAGAGTTGTAAAGAGAGTGAATCCTGAGTTCTCATAATAGAAAAAAAATATTTTTCTACTTTTTAAATTTTGATTTTATATGAGATGACGTATGTTCACTAAACTTACTATGATAATCATTTCATGGTGTATGTAAGTCAAATCATTATCCCTTAGGTATATACTGGATGCTTTAAACTTACACAGTGCTGTATGTCAATTATATCTCAGTAAAACTGAAGGAAAAAATATTTATTCACACTTGCACAAAAGTCTCTGTTCAAATAGAAATCATCAATCCCACTCAGGCCTCACCAGGTAGTCTCATTGTAAGCCTCAATCTTAAAACTGCCTCAGGAATAGATCTCATCAAATTCTGAGACTGATCTCAAATTCCACACAATGACTTACAGAAGAGCAATTATGTATCTCAAACCACCCTGGAGGTTATTTAATCAATGAAGAAATGAATATTCCCTTCTGTATTTTCAAAGAGGTTAAAGATTAGAGCTCAAAGACTTTACTGCAAATAACTCAAGGACTATAAGAGATTGGGGGTTTGGTGTTTGGTTAGGTTTGGTTAAATGAATATAAGAACATCCCAAGACCTCTGGGGTGTGTTTATAGATCCTTAGGGAACTTGCTGTGGTGGTCCATACATCACTTAACTCCTAATTCATCACTGACAAAAAAATCATTATTCATCTTTTAAAATTCACTCATTTTTAAATTACTTTATAGCAAAAAGAAAGTATAGTTATATTAAATGTAAGTACTAGATTTCACCTATTTAAAATTACAAAAACAAGGAGGCAAATACATATGTAACACCTTAATCTTAAAGATAAAACTAGCATGGGCTTCCCTGGTGGCACAGTGGTTGAGAGTCCACCTGCCGATGCAAGGGACACGGGTTCGTGCCCCGGTCCGGGAAGATCCCACATGCCGCAGAGCAGCTGGGCCCGTGAGCCATGGCCGCTGAGCCTGCGCGTCCAGAGCCTGTGCTCCGCAACGGGAGAGGCCACAGCAGTGAGAGGTCCGCGTACCACAAAAAAAAAAAAAAAAAAAAAGATAAAACTAGCATAATGTTATTATGTTTTTACACTTTATACCATATCTTAGAAATCATCCCATATCAATACAGAATGTGTGATTTTTCATTGCAAATCATTCCATTGTAATGAATAAATTATAACTTAACTAAAAAGAAAAAAAACGAAAGAAAACCAACATAGAGGATGGATGTGAGGATTTTTCCTCACGAGTCAAAACCACATGTGTCTTGGAAATTTTTGTTAGAAAAGATAGACAGTAAATTTTTATGATAAGTTCAGATGACTCCACAAAAGAACTCAGGATTCGACATTAAGCTTGCAGCAGGAAGAGGTTCAATGCACCAAGTTGAAGACCAAGGTGCTCCATGAAGAAATATTTCAGGGCTGAATATTGGGGTACGATCCTCTGGTTCAACAGACCACAATAAGAAATGCACCAAGTTTCATCACTCTCCTGACTCACTTTACACAGTTTTACCTTTGCTCAACACGACCAAAACCCTTCAGAATACAAGGCAAAAGAAAAAAATGTCCAATGCCAAGAAATCCATTACCTCTTAAAATTATTTAAAAAGAAGATTTTGTAAGTAGAAATAATCTTCAACATTTGACTATAGTTCTCCCTGCTCCTTTGAAATGCACAGACCACTTTCACTTTGGTTCCAAGAGTCTTAAGCCTGCCTCCTTTGTCCATAAATCAATGGCACTAAACAGAACGAGAACCCGCCGAGCTTGTTAAAACTCCAGATGCCGGGACCCCACCCCACTAACTGAATCAGAATCCCCAGGGGTCAATCTGACATGCAGCCTGAGTTAGGAAGCGGATAGAGGCTGAACCCAAAACCGGACTTTCAAAATAAAAGCATATGTTTACATCTATGTAATTACTGAACTAATATTAAATCACAAGACTCACATAGCTGATGAGTAGCAAGAGAAGCAATCAATCAGTATTAACCTCAAAATGCTATTCTCCATCCCCAGGTCTTCTTCACGAAAACGTCCTACACCAAAATCTTAATTAGAACATGGCATGGAAGAAATGTGCAAATATTAAAACTATGGAATTAGAGAAGATGATCTAAGCAGAGATTTTTTCAACCACGGCATTTTTCAAAGTTGTGCCACTTTCGAGACATAGTCATATTTTTTGTTGGATTTCTCTGCTACATCAGAAATGCCATTATGTGCTTTCTTCTCCTCTTTGGAAAAAAAAATGTTACATAATTCAATGCTAAGATTATTGAACTGGACAGAAATCATAATTAGCCAACCACTCACCTACCAAAAAAAGTTCATTTGAAAATATCCACCTATGAAACGTTATTCTCCTGCTCTATATCACGAGCTCAATGGCTGTGCCAAAACTGATTTTTTTTTTTTTTTTTAGTAAATTGAGTTTTCAAAACCAATGTGAGGTTGTACCACTCCAAACCTTAATCTTAGCTGCCAGATGAGCCCACACACAAACAGTTCCCCTTATTAGCTAGGCTAGGAGACCAAGCTTCTGACAGAGAAGGCCCACGGAATATAAAGAAATCTCAGGTGTTTGGTTGTGAAAAGGCATCAGCACCAAGGCCGGAGAGCTACGGGGGAGCCGGGCCCACCTGCCTCCCACGCTTGACAGGTGTTAATCGAGGAGCAGAGGAAAGAAAAGTGAAAGGACTAGATCTGGCTTAGATTCTTCAGTCCACAGCCATCATTTTGAAGGTAAATATATATTAAAAACTCACACTGACTCACCTTTCAAATACTAAACTGACTGTATTCATTATTAAACACTTACGGCATACAAAAAAACAGAGAGAGTAATACAGGAAACACCTCTGCCTCCACAGAAACAACTTAAGGAGAAAAAAAAATCTAACCAATACATGTGAAAGCCCCTGAGTAATCTTTCGCAATAAAATTTTAAGTAATTTTTACAACCATCAACGATATTGCATGTTCCCTTGTTCCCAGAAAATCAACGATCTTGCATGTTCCCTTGTTCCCAGAAAATCATCCTATTGGCATCTAGCTCAAATCTGGACTCAAATAAGGCTCAATAAAACTGAGTTTTCCGTTCTGTCTATATAATAAAGTACTTCCACTGTTTAGAACATTCTCCACAATTCATGTTTTTCTCTCAAGAACAGATCACCGACACAGATTTCACAGCCCTAGTAACAGGTCATGAGAATCACATGAATACAGGAATCTTTTCTATGATGGCAGTACTTCAGCATAATGAGGTACGAACACAGAGAATATTTTTATGCGCATGACAAGAATAGCTGCTCTCCTCTGCCGGAGTTGAATTTCCACCAGGGTCACTGTCCCTCAACACAAATCCCCAGGGCTCATGGAAAAAAACCAAATCTGCTCAAAGACTCCCTTCAAAGCACAGGTATTCCAGCCAAGTAAAGCTTCAGAAAAAAAAAAAAGAAGAAGAACAAGAACAAGAACAAGAACTATTTTTCACAGTCCCTTAAACTCTTTAGGAAAATCCCCTCACAGATATTTCTTTAAATGAAAGAGAAAGAGGTAGACCAATGGGAAATACAACGTAACCACTGTCTTTCCTAAAGAAAGGCCTCTAAAAGATAAACAAATAAGGTAACTTTCCTCATAGTTTCATAAAACCCCACCTTGTTAAGCAAGTTTACTTTATTGCAAACATAGCATCTTTTTAGGCCTGCTATAAATGTAACCTGGTATATACAATATTCCATATTAAATAATTTATTTTATTTTTATTTCACTGGCCTCTCTTTTCTTCTCTCTCCCTCCCCCTACCCCTACCAGCTCTTTCAACGCCAGATACCCATCTGGGCATCAGACCAGGACTTAAAACTGTGCCATATCGCAGTGCATCTGAAATCCACTACCTTTTTTTCACCAGTCAGTTAAAAGCCTTGAGCAGCAGGCAGGGGAAAAAAGAAAAAGGAATTCATGTCAGAAACAGATTATCAATTTTTCTACCTTCCACCCAGAGGACTGCTAACTCTTATTTTCCCCTTTGCTAACTCTTAACAGAGAACGACAGACACAATCATCAGGGCCGGGAGCAGCACGCTGTCTCCTGCAATCGGCCCTCCTTTAGCAGGGCTGTGATGCCAGCCGGAGGCCTGGAGCAGCTCTGTCTCACAGCCCAGGGTCCCAATCTTGTAACTACGAAGGAAGAGGATATATAAATACAATTGATACTCTGCAAATTTTCTAAGAGATAGATTTAGGTACAAAATAAAAAAGAACATTCCGGCAGCCACAGAATAAACTACCTGGTAAATTAGGAAACTGGGCACTCTACAGAGGTCAAATGAGGGTTTCTAGAGTCGGATCACCTGAGTTCTCACCCCAGCTCTGGTACTTTCTAGTTCTGTAGCCTTTTTCATTGAATAGACATTCACTGCTCACCTACTGTGAGCCAGACACTGGGCTTGGTCCCAGGGATATATGGGTCCCTACTCTTGTAGAATTAAATTTTAGTAGGAAGGACATTAACAAGCACAAAAAACAAGAAAAGTACCAGATAGTGATAGAGCATATGGGGAACTTAAATATAGTGATACAGTCAAGAATGACTGGGAGAGCTACTTTCTGAAGTCAGCAGGGAAGTTCTCTCAGAGGTGACACTGAAGCCCAGCTCTAAATGACAAGAAAGAGCCCATCAGGCAAAGGCAGGGGAAGAGGGGTGTGCAAAGGCCCTGAGGTAGGCATGACTGGGCCTTTGGAGAAATAGAAAGAAGGCCAGTGTGGCAAATTATTATACTTCTGTGTGGCTCATGTCTGTCATCTGTGAAGCAGTGGTTGTGAGGATTAAACTCTGAGCACCACATCTGCACACTGTATGTGTTCCATAAATGTAAGTTGCTAGAATTATCATCATTATCATCATCATCATCAGTGAGATCCCATCACTGGAGGTGTGCAAGCAGAGGTTGGGTAACCACCGCACAGGCATGGCCAGGTGTTGGGCCTCTAAGGTTCCCTCGACAATTAGATCCCAGGATTACACAAGAATAGAAAAGGTGAAGAAAGAAATGATAACACTGTTCCACTCAGGCTTCCTGCCTAAAGGCCTTGAAAGAATGCTTTCAATCATACAACGATGTGGAGTTTACCAACTAATTCATTCAACAAATGTTCCCATCTGAGCATCTCTGCTTCTAATCCCTAAACAGTCAAAATCCCCACTTGGAGCTAGTTGGCACAGTCTTTAGCCCTGAAGCCTACCCTCTTTAGGGGGCTTTGAGCTAAAACTTACCACACCAGCACTGAGAAGAACAGAAAAGGTTGACTTATTCTATGTTACTGGCATTAGTGTCAGCTACTGACAGAATAAAATAGCGGAGAGGATAGTCTTTGATTTTATACATATCTCAAACCATTTTATTATTTCATGTTTAAAATGTTCCAAGCAGAAGTTTATGCATCACAGACTCCACTGACAACATATTTCACTTAAAAACAATTCTTACTCTTGGCCTACTCTCAAAATACTTAATAAATTGTTAAACTTTCTGAAGCCCACTAATTCAGGCTATCAAAGATGCACTCGACGGATGAATTTGACTTGTGTGTTTTAAGTTAGGGAAAGATCTACTTTTACCCAAGCCCAGGCCCTGAATAATTAAAGGTCATATTCTTTCAAGTTCTTTTCTAAAAGTCACTCAAATCCAAGGCAAATGTATTACAACCATAAAGAAATGTATGACTTTTATATTCATGAAACTATTTCCTCACCTACTCTTGATAGTTCAGATTTCTGCTTAGATGGTGAAAATGACTTTAAAAAATTATTAAACCTCATACACTGCATAAAGCAAATTAATATTGAATATGGTCAATATAAACAATCCTAATACCTTAACATAAAATGCACCAATATTTTTATGATGCCAGGCTTTTAGACTGTCCAAACTCAAGGATTTGGAGAGGAAGAGGAATCGTCATAAACCCAGAGATAAATTTACCAGTATAATCTCAACATCACTTCTCTTTTCCACCCTAATCTCTATGCCCTCCTCCATAGCTAGTCCCTCAAAAGGAAGAAACATATAGGAACAGATTTGAATCAAAATTCTCCTGTAGGACAACATTCCCTTAAAAAAATGAAAAAGCAAAAATTCAGCATAGAACATATCCAAGGAGGATCTTTAAAAATATGCATTATAGGGCTTCCCTGGTGGCGCAGTGGTTGAGAGTCCGCCTGCCAATGCAGGGGACACGGGTTCGTGCCCCGGTCCGGGAAGATCCCACATACCTCAGAGCGGCTGGGCCTGTGAGCCATGGCCGCTGAGCCTGCGCGTCCGGAGCCTGTGCTCCACAACGGGAGAGGCCACAACAGTGAGAGGCCCGCGTACCGCAAAAAAAAAAAAAAAAAAAAATGCATTATAGCTGAGTAATATTCCATTGTATATATGTGCCACATCTTCTTTATCCATTCATCTGTCGATGGACACTTAGGTTGCTTCCATGTCCTGGCTATTGTAAATAGTGCTGCAATGAACATTGTGGTACATGACTCTTTTTGAATTATGGAATGGACCTAGAGTCTGTCATACAGAGTGAAGTAAGTCAGAAAGAGAAAAACAAATACTGTATGCTAACACATATATATGGAATCTAAAAAAATAAAATGATGAACCTAGGCACAGGACAGGAATAAAGACACAGATGTACAGAATGGACTTGAGGACACAGGGAGGGGGAAGGGTAAGCTGGGACAAAGTGAGAGAGTAGCATTGACACATATACACTACCAAACGTAAAATAGATAGCTAGTGGGAAGCAGCTGCATGGCACAGGGAGATCAGCTTGGTGCTTTGCGACCACCTAGAGGGGTGGGATAAGGAGGGTGGGAGGGAGACACAAGAGGGAGGGGATATGGGGATATACGTATGCATATAGCTGATTCAATCTGTTGTACAAGAGAAACTAGTACAACACTGTAAAGCAATTATACTCCAATAAAGATGTTAAAAAAATATATGCATCATATGTAGATGAGTCCTTTGACTTAATCTGAACTGAAGATCCCTGTTCAACATGTAAATTTTAGAGTACCATGAGAACTGACCACTGAGTTAATATTTACCTTAAAAGAATCAAAAAAGTGCCTTCCAGAAAGCAAGGTTGGAACTAATAGGCCCATTCATATCCAAATTTATCTACTGCTTTTTGCAACATAATCCAGCCAAAAGAATGTGATTCAGATCTCAGCTATGCAACTGCTAACTTTTCAATGTTTTTTGAAGTAGGAGCCATCAAGAAAAAAAAAAAAAGTAATAGTCATCACCTTGGCATTAAAACACTCGAAGCAATTTGAGATTTTTAAGAATACTTTAAAAATACTTTAAAGATATAAGAAGTAATACAGGCTCATTGAAAAGCTTTAGAAAGTACATATGAGCAAAAAGAGAAAAATTATAATCCCCAAACGCCAAGATGACCACTATTAACATTTTAGTATACACTCTGCTAAACTTTTTTGGAAAAAAAATATTTTTCACATAAATGACTTCATATTGCACATATTTTTTATGTAACATCAAGAACATATTTCTATGGTCATATACATACACACACATTTTTATGAATGTATAATCTTCTACTTCATGAATACATGCTAATTTAATTAGCTCCACTGAGTTTCTATATGATTTATTCAAGTGCCCTACACTAAAAGGAACAGAGTAGGTTAACCATTGTTTCCTAAAATTATTTTGCCTATGACATCCTTATTTGAATTACACATTAGAACTTATGCTGCTTTCAAAATACTTTGGGAAATTATGATCTCACCAATCCTCAATATTGGATTTTTATGGTGTTTATCATTTTTTTCTGTGATCAAATTTTTACTTGTATATTTCTATGTGTTCCCTAGGAACAAAACTCCAAAAATGGAGTTACTGGGCCAACTGGTATGCATATGTTAAAAACATGTAATAGGGCTTCCCTGGTGGCGCACTGGTTGGGAGTCCGCCTGCCAATGCAGGGGACATGGGTTCGAGCCCTGGTCCGGGAAGATCCCACATGCCATGGAGCAACAAAGCCTGTGTGCCACAACTACTGAGCCTGCACTCTAGAGCCCACGAGCCACAACTACTGAAGCCCAGGCGCCTAGAGCCCGTGCTCTGCAACAAGAGAAGCCACTGCAATGAGAAGCCCACGCGCCACCACAAAGAGTAGCCCCCGCTCGCCACAACTAGAGAAAACCCGTGTGCAGCAGTGAAGACCCAATGCAGCTAAAAAATTAAATAAATGAATAAATAAAATTTTTTAAAAAAACGGAATAATTTTTGCCCAACTATCTCCCAATAGTGTATGAGAATAGTCAGTCTTTTGAAATAATCATTTTTTTTTAAATAATCATTTTTAATTTAAAGAATAGTTTGAAAGTTATGGGTACTCATCATATATACCCAGTATTTTTAAACTTATATAATTACTTTTTTATGAACATGGCTAAAGTACATAGTTATAAATATCAAAGGTCTTACTGTAATGGAGGTCAGGAAACTATTTAAGAACATAACATAACTCCTCACAATTTATAGAACATGACAAGCATGGATACATTAAATTGTCTCATGTTCATTTTCCTCCTTGTTACATTTATATATTTCTGGATATACATTCTATACTCTTTAAGAAGATATTAGTAATCCCTTATATCAACATAGTACTCTATACTACTAAAGCATTTAAATCAAAAATAATGTGGGGGCAATAAAACATTCTCAGAGCATACTTTAAAATAAGATATTAAGCTGTACCCCCCAAAATATCCTCCAAGCTACACAATAGCACCTACATATTTAGAGCCAAGACTGTAATACCCAAAATCTTTACCAATCAACCAACAATAGTGTCATAGAGGGAAATGTATCTTAAATGTACATCTCTATTAATTTGGAGCTTATTTTCAGTGCATATTTCTCCAGATTCATACAATAAGAAGTAACTTCCTAACATAATAAAGATGGTGCACACAGCAAAAACAGACTTTAGGTTCCTTTTATGGTTTTAAAGTGACTCTGGATGTAAGTTTATAGCCCAAAGTAACTCTCAAAGTTACTTAAGTATAGTGTTCACACCCAGGGTGGAGTTCTGTGCAATTTTCAAAACTCAGAAAGGTCCTGCCTGCTCAAAAATATCTCCCCATAGAGTCTAGCTCAGAATTGTATTTGAAGCTTTTTAAAAATACATAAATTTTTATTCAATAGTTCTGTAGTGGAGACAATGCATCTGCATTTTTTTAAAAAAAAACTCCCCAGTTGATTCATTTGTACAGCCAGAGTCAAAAAGCACTCGGTTATATAAAAAAAATTGGGGGAGGGAGTGGTATCCTTAAGTCCCCAATTTAAATGTTCACAGAAAACCATTAATCTGTCTTAGTCTAGTTTATTATATTACCTAAGTGGAAACTGTGCCTCGAGAAGGTTCATAAGAAGTTTCAAAATGGGAAGAACAGGTAGGAAGACACCTGTTGGCCTAGAAGTGGTCACCAAATGGGACGGAGGAAAGGCAGTATGGAAGCAAAATTCAAGAGGCTCCATCCCAGCAGAAACCACAGTACTTCTTACTTTAAGCATCATTTTTTTTAAGCTGCATTTTGTGTTCAAGGGGTTTCTTATCAATGAACAGCAATCCACTAACAGGTGGCAGTTTCACCAAGCAATGTCAAGCAACATACCAGGAGACCAAGTTGGGTTGAGAAATTAAGATAGGATACAGAGATATTATATTACCATTTACAATGTAATAGTCATTTGTCAGAATTATGTTTCTCAAAAGAAGTTTGTCTCACAACAATAGTACAAAACAAGCCAATAAAAACCTGTGTCTTCTAAGTAGTTTATGCATAAAAATCATTCATTTTCTTAAGCTTCCATTACTTACCAGATCTGGACTTAATGATGTCACTGAACTCGTTCTGCCCATCGTCAGCCCTGGCCTCGTGTTCTCCATACTTGGCCATCTTAGCTGAGTTTCAATATAATCCAAAGACTTTACAAGGTCCTCTTTTTAAGACTTTCAGTTTTCTATAATGATCAACATCAATACCTAAAGAGAAATGGGAAAGTATTGATTTGAAATATATATATATGACTATAACATATATGTTGACATATATATTAACATATAGAACATATCACATATATTGCTATAATATACAACTATAATATGTATAATGACTATATAATATATATGACTATAAATATCAAACTATACATATACATTATATATATAGTCATATACAGTTATATAAAGTTATATATAGTAACCATTCATTCGGCAAATATTCAATCAGACTATGTGTAAGGCACTGATCTGGGCAATGGAAATATGACTATCAAAAAGAGACACAGCCTGTACTATCTTGAAATTCATAGACACCAAGCAATTAATTATATAATGAATTATTTCATTATAATACTAACATGTTACGAATGTATAAACGAGAAGCATAGAGTAGTATGAGCATACAGAAGAAGAATCTGATTTGCTCTGGGCAATTAAAGAAGGCTTTCTTGAAGAGGTGACATTTGAGCCAAGCCTCCAAGGATGAGATGAATTTAATTAGCCAAAAAGAGAGGTGGGAAGAGAATTTCCCATGTTAAGTGGCAGGAAGAATCATGGAGCATTCATGAACCTGAGCAAAGGCCAGTGCTTTTGGAGAGAACAGCCAAGAGGAGAGAGACCTGTTGAACTAGGTGAGGTAGATAGGACCAGGGACAGGGCCTTAGAGACCATGTCAAGGCTTTCCTAAAGAGCAGTGGGGGGACTTTCCCGGTGGCACAGTAGTTAAGAATCCGCCTGCCATTGCAGGGGAACACAGGTTCGATTCCTGGTCCAAGAAGATCCCACATGCTGTGGAACAACTAAGCCTGTGCACCATAACTACTGAAGCCCGCGCGCCCTAAAGCCCATGCTCCGCAACAAGAGAAGCCACTGCAATGAGAAGCCCACGCACCGCAATGAAGAGTAGAAGAGCAGACCCTGCTCTCGGCAACTAGAGAAGGCCTGCGCGCAGCAACGAAGACCCAACGCAGCCAAAAAAAAAAAGAGCAGTGGGAATCCCGTAGATGGTTTTAAGCTGGGAAGCAACATGATTGTGGCCTAAATAAGGGCACATGGAAAGAAGTGCGTGGACTTGTGGTATATTAGATATTAAGTAAAGGTCAATAGGATTTGGAAACTGATTGGATATGAGACGCTCAGGATACTAAGGTGCAAAATGACTGCCCAATTTTGGCTTGGGCGATTGAGTCATTCACTGAGCTGGGGAACACTGGAGGATGAGCCTCTAAAGGAAGAAATAATGAGTGTGATTTGGATTTACTGAGTTTGAGATGCCTCTGAGATATACAAGTGGAGATAACAAAAAAGTCTGATTTCAGGAATGGTCTGGATTATATATAAATCTGAACGGTTACACGTTATATCCATTGACACAGATTTTATTCTGGAAAATACATCATGAAAATTCTGCTGAGAATACATATCACTCAAAATAATTTTAATCTTTAGCAATTAATTAGTCAGAGGCACCTTTAAAATTTAAAGAATTGAGGATTCTATCCTTCAGTACCACTTTTCTTTAAGAATGTCAATAATAATAGCCCTAGTACTTTCTGGAACACAATGCCCAAACAATCCACACAGAATCAGAATTCAAGTTTAAGTTCAGCAACTTGGCTATATCCTAACAACCCCTATGAGCACCCCAAATGCTAGTTAAATAAATTAATCATTTAATTGGGAATATAACACTCAACACATCCAAATATTAATCTACAAGCAACAGACATTAATTCACATATTACAATAGGTATCACAAGCAGAGTTTATGGCTAACTAGGATAGACAACTCAGTTCTTTATTTCAAGGATACACCATGTGGCATTATTATTTTGTAATAGATTTCATTTCACATATTTATGAAATAATTAG
Organism: Grampus griseus; assembly: GCF_964374135.1. Classification (NCBI taxonomy): domain Eukaryota; kingdom Metazoa; phylum Chordata; class Mammalia; order Artiodactyla; family Delphinidae; genus Grampus; species Grampus griseus. The sequence goes on along the minus strand of NC_139007.1, from coordinate 68,319,674 downwards.
AAGTTTTACATATTACAATGTTTTATGACATTCAAGGAAACACCGTATTATTTTATAATATATAAATATATAAAATATATTATTTTTTTCCTTACCAGTTAGGAAAAAGGTGTGTTCTAATAATAAAGAGATCAAAATTACCTTAGAAAAATGTTTTAAGTGTTAAAGTGTTTGACGCACATGAAAACTGTGGTGGATTGCTAAAGCTTTAGGAACAATTTCCTCTCTAGTAGGGAGGAATACATGGATTGTATCATCAGCCTGCCAGATTTTGTGAGGGTATAAAAAACATTTTTCATTTTTTATATCGTCCACTACTGTTACGCTTTATGGATTATTATGTAATTAAGTTCTTTTTGGGAGGTACATAACTGCAGAAGATTTGCTGAATTCTTAAGTGTATTTTATTATATTCAAGAACCAAAACTTTGTTCAGAAGAATGCACATAAAATTTCATTATGGAAAATCAGTTTTGCCCCCCAAAAATTCTCTTTACTAGAAATGAACTAATTATTCCCTTTGAAAGATATTTCTAATGCTCTCCTTCATAAGTGATCTTAGCCAAGGGTCTTCTTCAACACTTTCCAAAGACTTTTCCCAGTCCCTAAAAGATAAGTAAACTGTTCACACAGAACTTTATTTCATTGGCACATTAATATTCCTTCATCATAATATTTTATTTTGCCACTACTTAAGATAAACTCTCAAATTTTCTCTTCTTTATATGCTACAAAGATACAGCAGTAAGGGGGATCAGAGGACAAGAATGGGAAGGTGGGAGAAGCACATAAGACCATTTTAACAGTAACAGATACCCACTGACTGACACTTGGTGCCACTAATGGGCAGGGGTCTCCAAGCTGAGTAACACATGGCAGCAATTCATTATTGGTTGTCAGAAGACAGATCAAACTTTCATCACCAACAATGTGCCTCCGTGTGAGCCTCCACTTCTACATCAACAGTATGGAAGCAAGGCCATTTTCCACACCAAGCTAGGCGAGAAACAGAATAAATGAATGGGATATCGCTTTACAAGCTTTAAGCCCTCTGCAGTTGTAATTTATTGTTACCTCTGCTCTAAGTTCTGTTGCCTCGTAATGATGTTCTGCACAGTTTAGCCAGCTCTTTCTCACTGAAACCAGTACACTCTATACTCACCAGCCTTCTTCAGAACGTCTCTGGCTGTCTTATGGACCAGAAGCCGTGAGTATGTGGCAATAAACCCGGGTTGAAAGTATGGGGTTGGCCTTATGGGCAAATCTACTGTTTTAATTTTTTTTTAATTTGGAAATTACAAAATGTAAGAATACAAACATGTTTAACAATGTGCAGTTATGATGGAAATATGGTGTGGGTCCTTAGGCAAAAACTATTCATTCATTTCCACCGGGAACCAAAACCTAAGAATGCTAGAGAGAGTGGAAAAGGAAGCCCAGAGGGCCAGAGTTTGTGGCTCCGCTTGAAACTTGGTAAAAGACACCGCCCAGTGCCAAGAACTGCCATTCATTCTCGGAAGCGCTCCAAGGGAAGGTTCCTACTGTTGTGGTTAATGCTGTTTACAGGGGCAATCAATTTTAGGTAAACACCTTAAGGAGAGTTAAAGAGCTGTCTCCTCGGTCCCATAAATGCGGGTCCAGGAGGCGGGAATGACTCCGCGTAAACCTTGGCCCTCGCCGCCTGGCCCTCTGGAAGCCAATGCACCCAGGAGCTTCGCATTCCAGCAGCTCTCGCCTGACTCGCGGCGCTATCGGCAGGCTGCGTGCCCCGGGCCCACCAGCAACCAGCCCGGAGGGGCCCACGCGACTTCCTGAGGCCCATGCAAGTTACAAAGGAATGGATGAGGCTACTGCCGGTGGTCCCTGAGGCCGCGAGCTCCCGCCCGAACCCCGGGAATCGAGGCTTCCCCGAACTCGGTTCACGCCCGCTACGGCAACTGACCGTCCCAAGGGGAGTTCCATGAAGAACCGACCCGCGAGGCCCTGGTGACCTGGAGGTTGGTAAAGAGGAGGCTCTCCCCGGGGCATCCCTGTGAGAGAGGCTGTTAAACCCAGGTTAGACCCGGGCTCCCCAGTTAAGCGTAAAACAAAGTGAGAGCTCCCTGGCTCTTGGAAGTCGGACACGTTTTCTCCTCCCCTTGAAACAACCCGGGCACGAGCCCCTTTGGTAATCTGGGGCTTGGCGAAAAAATTCACTTTTAACAGCGTGCCTTCTAAAAGTTGCACAACCTAAAATTAGTGCTGTCTTGGTTTTTAAAGAGGCCTTGGGCAACCAGAGCCTCGGACCCGGAGCCACAAAGGGACATGAATTACCTTACCACTTGCAGCAAGAGATGCCAAGGGTCCGGGAAACCAGAAGAGGCGACCGCGCTGGACTACGCACCGACCGAGCGCCCCTCGTCACCTCTCCAAAGCCCCACCCTCGGGAGCAGCAACGGCCCGGAGGTCGAGCACGTTTCCTGCCAGGCGGATAGCTGGGAACCTCTCCCCTCCCTGTCCTTGCGGACACCTCCGGGGCCCCGCCTTCCCGGGGCTGGGGTATGTGTGACAGGCCCTCTAGGAAGCCACGTCCCCTCTTGGAGATCACTGGCCCGGCGCGCACGGAGGCGCGACACTCTCACCCTAGCCGGGAGGAAGACTGGGGGAGTCAAGACGGAGTCCGGAACCAGTCGGAGGAGTTTGGGTCGTCGCTACTACACGGATTCCGAGGACCTTCTCGCCCGAACTCTCTCCACGTTTCTGGCATTCTCTGTCCCGCCGCGGGGAGCTGAACTGGGGTTCCAAGGAAAGTGCAAGCAAAAGTTGGTTACGTCTTAGGCTCAGCCTTGAGAAGGAGCTCGGGACGCTGATCCTGGGCGCGTGAGCCGCAGGAAAGTCCATCCTTCCCGCAGCCTACGCCCCGTTTCCCCGGGGCTGTGGTCACATAACCCGGCCCGAGGCTCAATAATGCATGGGCTTACCTGCTCCCGTGACCCGCGGGCCCGCCTTGCCTGCCCGCCGCCGCCGCGTCCCGAGCGGGCCGAGGGCTCCTCTGCTGTGTTTGAGGCGTAGTAATCGCGGGGGTGTGTGCGAACGTGAGCTCTGTGATGCGGTGGTTTTTCAAAAGGAACTATGGAAAACCAGACAAGATCCGAAAGAAAAAAAAATTTTTTTTGACACCCGACTGAAAACGCCCCTAACTTGTGCAACCTTCCTGCCTCGCAGTTCCGCCAAAAACAAAAACAAAACAGTCCAAGTGCAAACCTGGAACGGGCGCGCAGGCACCAAGTTTGCCAAACACTAGAGAGTTTTCCGTCTGCTGAAATGACCCGCAAGGAGGGAGGCACCGCTCCCCGAGATTCCCCAATCGGCTTCGGGAGCCGGAGGCTCCTCCTCGCCCCTCGGCGGGAGAAAGCCCGCTGCAGGCTGCGGCTGCCCGCTCCCCTCCTCTGAGGAAAGGCGACTCCACAACTTTGTGCGCGAGCGGCTCGCTCCTCCGGCTCCGCCTCCTCCCTCCCCCCCCACCCCCGCGGGCCTGCCCCTTTGTTGGCGAAGGGAGAGGAGCGCCGGAGGCCCAGGAGGCAGGGGAGGGCACAGGACCGCCGGGGTGCGCGTGGCCGCCCTCCTGGGAACTGGCTCTTGTCCGGTCACTCGGGGTTCGCTCTCCCGAGGAGGAGGGGGCCGAGCAGGTCCGGCCAGCCGCTCCCCTCTCCCTCGGCTCTCCAGCCCCACTGCCGCAGGGCCGGCAACTTTGTTCCGGGAGATCGGCTCCTCTCGGCTCCGGGTTCGGCCCCGGCCCGGCGCAGGCGGCCACCGCAGGCTGGGCTCCGGGAACGTGGCGCCCGGGGTCACCTGACCGCGCGCCCCGTCAATCAGCGCCCGCCGCGCGCGCCCTCCCGGGCTGCAGCAGCCGGGCTGGCGCTCGGCTGGCCTGGGGCGGCGCACCCGGAGTGGACTGTGAGTGCCGAGAGCCCAGAGCTAGCATGGATGCCTCGTGCTGACACGATCCCCTTTATTCAGATTATCCGAAAATGTGAGTCACACCCACCCCACGCAAACCTGGTCTTTGGTCAGGGTGGTTTTCTTTCTCCCATCTCAGTGTGCTGATGTTGCTGAATTTGGGGTCCTAGTTCCAAGGGTATATTTATTTTATATAGTTTTCTTGGTGTCATTTTTAATGTTAAGAAAAACTTGAAATTTTGTTTTACATTCGTTCATACGTACAAATACTGTTTGCGCTGACCTTGTTTTTCTATTTTTCCAATATACATACGCACAAACATCTATTACAGAGCCTGTTGCAAGGCTGAGGTGACGGCATAATATGAGTTTGTGCTGTGTGTGAATTTTTCTTACTTACATATGTCATTCCCAATGTGTTCCTCTGATTCTTTTACATGATCATCACACTTGGGAGGGGGAAAAAAAAACAGCAACCTAAATTCCTAGTTGGTATAAACAATGAGGAAAGGATGATTGATAAGGGAGCTCTGGTTTATTGCTGGTTTAATATTTGAGAGTTAACAATTTACGAGGTAGTAAAGATAAACCACTAGGGGCCTTAAACAAATTTTTCAGAAAGAACTCACTAGTCTTTTATTAGTTATAAAGTACAAGTTTCCTCAGTCCATTGGGGGGTGGGGGGAGGTTCTGAAAGATAGTATTCCTTATAAAGTCTCTAGCTTAGCCTCCTTCCTTTGGGGGGATTTTCTTCACATAAGCCAAATAAAATCCAGAAGATTAATAGGAAGTGGGTATAATTTATTCATCCACTTTCATTCATTCATTCATTTTACAAACACCAGTTTGTGGCCTTCCAGTTCCACTGGCACTGTGAATAATGCAAAGATAAATCTGAGATGTTGCCTTAAAGAACTTCAAATCTAGTAAGTGAGATAAGGCAAGTAAGTAAGTAAGGAAATGCAAGATCGGCGATAAGTGCTGTAAGAAAAGGACAGATCAAGTGCTTTTTGAGTCTGGCTGTATCAAGGGAGACTGAGGTTTCTTTTAACTGATAATTCTACAGACCCTTAAAGCTGCTCATCATGCTCTGTATCCCGGTGGAGTTAATGGAAACTCAGATTGCTTCCTTTAAAATAAAACCACATTGGAGCGTCTGAGGAGTTCATTACTGAAAATTATGTAAGTGAAGAGCACTTTGTAAATTGCAAAGTGATACACAAATATTTATTTAACCCAAAATTTTGGAAAAACACAGTCGTTTGGGGACATAGAATTTCTGAGAATTTCTGAGTTTTCAAGCTCTGAGGGGATGTTTAGCTAAGCTTCCTGGAAAACCCTAAGGAAAGGGACACGTGGGACAACAGCCTCCATCTCTATGATACTGACTGCAGCCACGCCCAGCTTCAGGGGCTTATGGGTGCCTTACCTGGGAACCTGTGCCTTACCTGTTTCTAGCCCTTCTCTGCTCACTCAGAGACTGATATACCCTGTAGACCATGAGCAAAAGGAGCCAAAGAACTTCCTACTGGTGGAACAACCAAGCGTCCCACTCGTCCTGCTCCCTGTTTGCTTTGTAAGTAAGGAAACAACACTTAATGGGAGATTTTGACTTCAGAGGACTACGTTTCCATAGAACAGACAGTGCGACCTTCCTTCACAGCCTGAGAATGGAGCTCAGGGGAAAGTGGAGACAGGCCATGAGGATGTGGGTAGCAGTTACTGCCCCTGCAACCAACATTCCAGCTGCAGTCCATGTGCCTGTGATGAGGTTTTGTCTGCCCACCCCGAAGATGGATGTAGAACATTCAGAGAAAGTGATAGGAATGTGGCCTGGATCTGCCATTAATCCAAACTCTGAATTGCCTCACAGTCACCAGAGAACAGTGAAAATTCAAGAAAACTGAACTGATAATCTCTGGGATAAAGCCCTTGACATAGGAGAAAATATGATGATATGAGTATAGATTTCTATATAAAGGTGTAGCCATGTGTAGGTATATATAATATACAGAGACGTGATTCCACATAGATATGGTTCGTATACAGGAAACTGCATCCTAACATAAGAGCCAAAAAGAAAACTTTGCGACTAAACTTTTATGCAAAATTATAAAAACAGTTTCTCTCTAAACGATAGAAAAATGGGGAAATGCACAATGTATAAAAAGCAAGGCGCTTCCTCAGCTTTACCATTGGTGTTGACTGTGAATAAATACCCCACATGGAAGCATTTAAAAGAGGGACATAAACTGGAGAATTTACCTCATCTTTTTCAGGTCAAGAAAGTATAGCTCTGTGGCTTATATATAATAAAACTATAATATTTGCTGAATATTGTTGCTAAATTCTTCAGTCAAATGTCTAATACTTGTGCAAGTTGAAGAAACCTATAAATAAAATTCATTGATATAATTAAAGAAGCAAAGAGATAATAATATATGAAATTTTTAGAGGATAATTAGCACAAAGGCAGAGTTTCTTACAATTTAGTGAACTTAAGAATCACCAAGGAGCATATTTTAAATTCAGATTGCCTGCCAGCTCCAAGAAATTCTGATTTACTGGGTCTGGTGAGGCCCAGGAAGCTGCAGTTTTAACAAGCAACCCCTGAGGTTAGATCAGGATGGTTGGGGAATTGCACTTTGAGCCACTGTTCCCTAAGGGGCTGGCCTCAAATAGGCCACTTTGGTTGATTGGATGGGTCTAGAAATTGCCCTAGGAGAAAAAAAAATCCATACTGGATCCATCATACTTTCAAAATACCCACGATTAGCCTTAGCTCTTTGCATTCAAGTGTTTCATTCAGTTGTGGATCGCCCTTGAGATTACCAGAGGTCATTCACATCTCACGAGCCTTCTGGGCAATTCAGCCTGCTCAGTACAAAGCTCGCCCGGATGCTCTGCAGGGAAGGTCTGATGGCAGGAGGCCAAGGAGGAGAGGACTGTGGAGGGTATGGGAGCTGAAATGCAGGGTCCAGAGAAGCTAAGGACAAAGCACAAGGACTAAGCTGTTGGGGAGAAAAGAGCAACTGATACAAAAGGATACAATAAAGGAGGCTCTGAAACAGAAGAACAAGGAGCAGAGAGTAGAGGGTGTAAACACAGAACAACTCCTTCAGGTGTGCCTGCCCACTGGCAACCAGAAAACTGGCGTTAGCATCCGTGTTACTTTTACTTGGTTTCATTTACTTTGCATAATTTTATCATGTTGGCACTCGCAGGGATTTTACAGAGTCTCTCCTTCAACCCTCTAATTTTGTGGGTAAAGAAACGAATGAAAGATGCAAAACTGACTAAGGAGTGCATTTAGGTAAAAAACAACCTATTGGCAGAAAATGTCCAAATTACTAAGAGGGGAAAAGAGCATCGCTGTGCTATGTAAGTTCATTCTTAACCTGAAGAAGGAGGAGGGCAGAAGATAATGTAGCTGAAAGATAACAGGCTGGATTTAAGTTACCTAAGTGCTAATTATTATATTGATGGTTCTCAGCTATATGACCTTGTGGACCTTAACCTTTAACTTCCTGTCTGTGAAACAGAAAGAATATCTCCCTCGAATGCTGTTGTGAAAATCAAATGAATTACTTAATAAAAACTATTTATCACAGAGTTTCGTACTTTTAAACTTTTATTTTGTTCCTATCTCTTTCTCTTAATTTAAGAGGATTTGGTGCCATTTGTAATCATCTTCATTTCTTATTTTTTTTGAAAACATTCCTGGAGCTCCCATTATCTGCTGAGGGTCTGGGTGTACCAATGGGAATAAGCCACAGTAGCTCTCTTCAGAAAGCTCCTGTCTAGTGAGAGAGACCAACACTTAGATGGACAACTATAAATTAATATGGGTGCACCAGTATAGCCAAGATGTAACATGAGCCTGGAGAGGAACATGTAACCCAATAGGAGGAGACAGGGACAGAGGGGTATCAAGAAGTGACACCTGAGCTGAGCCTTAAGAGATCACAGGGATCATAAAGGACATCTATTGTCTTGCCTCTGCCTAGCATCTTTTCTATTCTTTTGGAAGGAATGTTACTTCTTCCTTTAGGTAATTGCTCTTCTCCTGCGCCAATCCAGTTTTGTGGGGCTGTCAATCACTTTTCCGTCTGGCCTTGGGGTGGGCTTATGACTTGGAAACAGCCAATCATAGACCTCAACCCCAGTGATAGTGATTAACCGGAAGAGAGGATGGGAGATGCAGGCTAGGCCCATCTGAGTCCTTCCAGAGGAGTTTTCACAGTGACACAGAAAGGGAAACTTCTCTTTTTTCTCTTTGGATTAGTGAACTGGAGTAGCATAAGATGGAATCCCTCCACACCCATCTCCTGCTCCTACGGCTAGCTAGAGTTCTATACCTACAGAGGAGAAAATGAAAGCGTCACACCAGGAGCTGAATAAATACGGAAAAAGAGACTTGAGGATGTAAGAGTCCCTGGAAGGCAGTGCCCTTTTTATAGCTCCCTTTTTTCTGAATGTTAACCTGTGTTGGAATTCTATCACTTATGACTGAACGAGCCCAGTGTAATATAAAAATTAACCAGGTAGGGCTTCCCTGGTGGCGCAGTGGTTGAGAATCTGCCTGCCAATGCAGGGGACACGGGTTCGAGCCCTGGTCTGGGAAGATCCCACATGCCGCAGAGCAACTAGGCCCGTGAGCCACAACTACTGAGCCTGCGCGTCTGGAGCCTGTGCTCCGCAACAAGAGAGGCGGCGATAGTGAGAGGCCCGCATACCGCGATGAAGAGTGGCCCCCGCTTGCCACAACTAGAGAAAGCCCTCGCACAGAAACGAAGACCCAACACAGCAAAAATTAATTAATTAATTAATAAACTCCTACCCCCAACATCTTCTTTAAAAAAAAAAAAAGGGGGGCTTCCCTGGTGGCGCAGTGGTTGAGAGTCCGCCTGCCGGTGCAGGGAACACAGGTTCGTGCCCCCGTCCGGGAGGATCCCCCATGCCGCGGAACGGCTAGGCCCGTGAGCCATGGCCGCTGAGCCTGCGCGTCCGGAGCCTGTGCTCCGCAACGGGAGAAGCCACAACAGTGAGAGACCCGCGTACCACAAAAAAAAACAAAACAAAATTTAACCAGGTAAAGAGGAGACCTAAGTGAAGGCCTGAGGGTAAGAAAGCGTAGGATGTGTGTGTGTGGTGGTAGGTTGTAGGAGGAACGCTTCCTTTTGTTGAAGTCCTGCTTAACCCCCTCAGTTGTCTGTGGACAACGCTAGACATGCCAAACCAGATACATCCACTGCCTTAGCCTGGTAAGGATGGGGATCACCATCTAGATTTCCAGGCCGTGGTCATACATTTTATATGCCTACGTTGTGCATTTGTTCCCCCACCTTAAACTCCAGTTGGATATTGCAGCTGGAATGTGTCCTAAATCAGCCTGTCTGGCAAGAGCCGTAACCCTCAGCCTAGCTCTGCCTGCTTCCTTGCCCAGGGCCAGAGTTCAGGTTCCTGGATGTACCCTTGGGTCCACTTACAAATAGATACACCCCTCTGGCATTGAGAATCCAGCCTGGGCTGTGCTCCTCCGGTTCCAACGCAACAGGAAGGCTTGATGAGGTGAGGTCCGTGTTCCTGATGCCCCTCTCGGGGGCAAACGTTGAAGTGCACAGCTGACTGATTCAAAAGGGACCTGCTTTACAGCCCAAGCTGTCTCCACGGCCCTTCTTTCCAAGACTCCTCCCTCTGGGCAACGGCCTCTCTGTATTGTGGGAAGACTTAAACCCGAGCCTGACCAAGTTATGATGTTAACCAACTGGCCCTCCTTTAGTAACCATTTTTTTGCATCTTGAAAACTCTCTTAAAGTTTTCAAGCGGTTACCAAATTCTTCCGTGTTCTCACCCTGCTTTTAAGAGACATATTACTGCATCAGTTTCCCCATCCTGTGTTGTGTGTGCCCGGAAGTCAGAGGACTTCTCCCTCTGGAGAACCAGCAGGGGCCGCAGATGCACAGGTCAGTGCCTCCTTGGTGATTGTTGCGCATTTCCGGCCATGTGGACCTGAAGAAGGACTCAAAGATCCAATCACTGTAACAGGGTAAAATATTTGGGCAGTTTATTGGTAATGTGCAGACAATTTTAAGTATTGATTATTTTAATAAACTATTTTACAAAATTAGGACAAACTGGTTTTTAGTGTAGTTACAGTCACCACAGATCTCAAACTAGTGGCTGCCTGCACTAGAATGAAATTATGTCACCGCATCAACTGTATCTGTCCTCCAATAAGCATCTTTATTCATGTGTCTGTTCTTTGCAAAGAAAAGCAATTCTACTCAGGTACGCACTGTGCCCCTGCTTTGACACAGTAGTCACCTCCACCAAGGAGGCATCCCAGAGATCTAAGGACCTCAAGGGGTCATTGGTCAACTCACATGTGCAGGCAGAGCCTTCTTTAGAGAATGCTTCTAAATTAAAATAAGGGCCAAGTTTTTGTTCACATTTATGATCCACTTGGCATCATGAAGTACTATTTTATTTGTTAGAGACTAATATAAAAAGAACAGATGCAGGCTCAATAGGTCAAGGTTACATTCTTGCTAAATGATGCCTATATGATAACGAATCTTGCTATGTGAAAAAAAGGTTTCCCTGTACTTCAAATTAAGAGAAATGGGCAAATTTGTTTCTCACACAATACATGGTAGTATGTGGATGGTGGACATAGAGATAAGTACCGTATTTATATTTAGAGTTGCAATTTATTTCCACTAAAATGACCTTACATTACATTTATGTCGTTAATTTGAATTAAATATGTGACTTTCTTGTATTAATTTAGGGGTGGTGTTTTTTGTTTGTTTGTTTGTTTTTGCTTAAATAAATGCACAAGAGCTGTAAGCATAAATTGTCTATATTTACATTTAAATACACATTTAAGTAATATTATAATTAAAATAGTGTAACTCAGTGAGAGTCTATAGATTGTATTTTTACTTAAATAGGGTTAGAACATTACTCAAGTTTGAAAAACTCTGGGCTAACACATAATTGTGTTGACTGCTAAGTACAATCGTAGATGTTGTTTTTTTTTTTTTTCTGCGGTACGCAGACCTCTCACTGTTGTGGCCTCTCCCGTTGCGGAGCACAGGCTCCGGATGCGCAGGCTCAGCAGCCATGGCTCACGGGCCCAGCCACTCCGCAGCGGGCACGAACCCACGTCCCCTCCATCAGCAGGCGGACTCTCAACCACTGCGCCACCAGGGAAGCCCTAATCATAGATCTTTATAAAGTATTATCAGAAACATCATATGTCACTGTGTTTGTATAATGCTGAATACTTCAATCTCTATATAGTCAAAAACTCAGTTTCAGTGGCTTCCAGATAAAGATGGAGATTAAAAACATCATCTAATTTTGCTTCTTCCAAAACTCAACTGAAACTAAACCTAAGAGACATATTTTAAGGCATAAGACTACAAGATAGGGCTTCCCTGGTGGCGCAGTGGTTGAAAGTCCGCCTGCCGATGCAGGGGACACGGGTTCGTGCCCCTGTCTGGGAAGATCCCACATGCCGCGGAGCAGCTGAGCCCGTGAGCCATGGCCGCTAAGCCTGCGCATCCGGAGCCTGTGTTCCACAACGGGAGAGGCCACAACAGTGAGAGGCCATCGTACCGCAAAAAAAAAAAAAAAAAAGACTACAAGATAAAGATGACTATGACGACAACAATTTTGAAGCAAGAAAGTAGATGGTCAAGTGGAAACTGACTTTGCAGGCCTGAAAAAGACTAATTAAGTCAGCAGTGGAGGGAGGCTGAGAATAAATCTAATTTCCACTGAAATGTCAGCCCCACACCCAGGAAGTGATGGCACCAGGAACCCTAAAAGAGGAGAGTGATGGGGGAGAAAATAAAAAGGATTGGTTGCAGGAAAAAGTTAGATCCCTCAGTTCCTCAGCCCTCCCTAAACAGCTGGGCAACTGCCTCTCCCCAACCCCAGCAGAAGATCAGAATGTTTTCTCTGGATCAGGGAAACCAAGCCAAAGGTAAGGGAACTATACTCAACGAAGGGAGGATTGAGTATGCATATTCGAGGCTTATATTTCCAGCCTCTGCTCCCAGTGCAGCTCTCAGAATACAGGCAGTGGGTCTGTATTCTCCACATGGGGATATAGATAATGTAAGTACATTCAATGGGGAATCTGAACACCCAAGAAGAATCACTTAAAAGCAGACAATAGAAGTTCCAAAACAAACAGATGACCCACATCACCTACCCACAGAAAAAAATGAAAGTCATCCATGAACTGGGAGTTTCACTCAGCTTTTTATTAGAACACCCTTAATCATGTACTAACAAACAATTTAGAATTGTCAGACATCTGAGGATAACCTCTCACATAAATATCGGAATAAAATATATAAATAGATAAAGGCAACTTGAAGTAAACAATGATTAGGCTGGCAAGGAAAAAAAATTTTTTATTACTATTAATATCTACAGAAGAGAGTAGAAGCTTCTGAATTAACGAAACAAGAATAGGAAGCTCCAAAAAAACAGAGTTGCAGAGAACAACAACAAAAAAATGTAAACATTGTTCTAAAAATGAAAACTCAATAGGTATATTGGAATAGAATATAGAAGAAATCTTGCAATAAGAAAACAAAAATTAAAAAAACTTGAAAAATAGGAGGGAAAACATAAGCAAATTAAAGGACAAGTCCAAAAGTTCCTCGAAGAGAGACTAGAGAAAACAATTATTTCATCAATGAAATAATTTAAGGTTTCTGAAAATTGCTGGATATATATTTCTAGTGTGAAAGGGCTTTCTGAGTGTCCAGCAATGAAAATAGGCCCCCACCAAGATACATCATAGAGATATTTCAGAGCACAGAAGACAGAGAGAAGATCCTACAAGTTTCCAGAGAGAAGGGAGTGGGGGCAAGGTCACATACAAAGTAACAGGAACCAAAATGACTCTGAACTTCTCAACAGCAACACAGGAAGTTAGAAGAAAATGGAGCAATGCATTCCAAATTCCGAAGGGAAATGATTTTTAGCTAATATTAAATGACTGGCCAGCTTTACAACTAAGTTGTAAGGAGAAAAATCTTTCACTGAAAAACTTTACCTTCATTCCACACACGCATACTTTTTCTCAGAGAGTTACTGAAGGATATGTACAACCCAAACAATGGAGTAGATCAAGAAAAAAGAAGACATGCTTTTCAGAATAAATGAGATCCAACACAGGATGAATGCAAAGGAATTCTCATATTTGCCCAGAATCATGCACCAAGCATGGGAGCAACCCATCTGGACTCATACAAGCCCAAATGCTCCAGAAGAAACTTAAGAAAATAAAATTGATATAATACTCAACCCAAAGAAATATACTGAGAAGATATTTAAACATCTGGTAGACAAGTATACCAAGAAATGGTAAGCATGTACCTAGAAAACTAGGTAAATGAGAAAACAACAGTTCTTAACTGAGGGAAAACTACAAGTTGTGCAGTAAAGGAAAAGTAATCAGAGATGTTTACTAGATGACTCAATACCGAATAGCCGCCAGAGTCATAATAAGGTTAACCCTGAACATTGAGTGAATTAAAATTACAGTATATCTCAATCAGGAAGATGAACAGTAGAGAAGTGTTTATGACTGGGTTCGGGAAGAGGGGAGGAGACAAGATATTTAAGTCTTCATCTTCATGACAGGAAGTCCATAGATAATATCTAAACCTGAAAAAAACAAGAAGGAATATTACAAGTGTGTGACAGAGATTTGGAGGTAATATCAGAAGAGTAGCTTTAAAAGTTCAAAGTAGATACTTCTGAGAAAGGGGATATGGAGAAAAGCAGTTGGAGACTGACATCTGTCTTTGCAAACTTTGTAGAACTGATTCTTTAAATTATGGACATATTTAACTTTAATAAAAAGAAAATAACAGGCTGACAGAATTCATAAGTACGTGCAGAATAGTATGAAAAGCAGTGGTTTATGGTTAGACCAGAGACCCAGATCTAAGTACGGCAGGCAGGCCACAGTATGATTTTCGTGGGCCCTAGGCACTTTTGACTTTGTGGGCCCCTTCCACTATAATATCAATATTTTAAGTTATTTTCGATGTAATTTATATACTTTGACTTTTTTCTTTCTTAGACAAAATTTAATAAAATTTCTTGAGCTTTTTACAAATATCATGGGCCCTAAGAACTGCGCCTACTGGTTAAATCCACCCTGCAGAAGAAAGAAAGGAGAAAAATACAGGTTTCTGTTTACTCTGTAGTTAGCAATGCTCTCTGTGCTAGGGATCAAAATTTCTAGGTCAGAATGATGGCAAATTAAATAATTTTATAAACAATAAAAACTTTTTTTGCTCTGATCCAAGCACTGTTAGTACAAAACTGTTTTACACAGTATTTTCTCTTGATTTTTCTAAATTTATTTCACAGCAGTAACATCATGTTGAAATGCTTGAACCTAGCTGCTTAATGTAAACCAATATTAAAGTTTTTGGATGTATTTTCAATTTTCCATAGGGTTATTCTCAACTGAATACAATATTAAAAGGCTTTTCTGTCTCCAGTTCTTTCTCAATTATTATAAAGTGAACCTGACATTTGCTGTTACAGTCTTTACACGTCTGTATGAAGATTATATCATACATTGTGATCAGCTTAATCATTCCCATTTCAGTTGTTTAAGTTGAAGAGATCAAGACTTTGTGCCCAAAGATGCAGGTGAAAATTTAAAGAATTTCTTTAAAATTTGTTTGAATAATAGTACCTTGCAAGTGTGCAACTCTATACATTTGTCTCAGTACTTTCTCTTTTCTACTTGGATGTCTTTCTATTGTTTCCATTTCAGCATATCTAAAACTGAACTTCCCTTTAAGGTTATCTCCCTCTCTTGACTTACTCAATCCATTCAATTGGTAACACAATTCTGGTCACTCTAGCTTGAACCTAGGATTCTTGCCTCTCATCCCCATGTTCAATATCTAACTGATTAACAAGCTCTGTTGATTCTTCCTTCGCAATATTTCACATATCTATGGTACCAGATCCCAACCTTACCACTCCTTCTCTTCTCTGTACTTGAACTTTTTTAATGGCCTCCTAATTGGCCTCACTCATCCAGCTCTTTCTCCTTCAGTCTATCCTACGCTTTTCATTACATAGTGCTGTTATGATCATGTTGTTCAAGAGTCTTCAACGGCTCCCAATTGCCTCCTGGATAAAATTGGCCATTTGAGTCTGGTAGCAAACTACTCTTTTGCTATTCTCAGATCTTTTAATTCACTTTTCGTCAAAAAATCTTTTACAGCACACCCCCATACCTTTGGTCCCTCTGTTCTTTCTTCTGGAGTGTCTCCTTGTGACTTCTCCCTTTTTATTAATATGGCTCAAGTCCATCTTCTCTTTGAAGCTTTTCTTGACTACTCATCCCATAATGATTCGGGTTCTTTGGATTCTAAACTCTTAGTGTCAGTACCATTCATTTAAAATGTATCATAATGCCTTTGGAGTTCCCTGGTGGTCTAGTGGTTAGGATTCAGCACTTTCACTGCCATGGCCTGGGTTCAATTCCTGGTCAGGAGACTGAGATCCCACAATATATGCAGCCAAAAAAAAAAAAGCATCACACTGCCTTTTATGTTTAGTTATAGCCTCTTATTTATGCATCTTGTTGCCTAAATAAATTTTAAGCTCCTGAGGACCCAGAGTGTGTGTGATACTAACATGGTATTCGTCACATAGTATGTGTCCATTCAACAATTGATTGATAAAGGAAAAATATTTTTGACTGAGCTTTTCCATTTCCATGTAGATACCTGGCATTATAAATATATATATGAATGTGAATGTACTTAATACCATTGAAATGTACACTTAAAAATGGTTAAGATAAAAATTTTGTTATTTATATTTTATGACAATTAAAATTATTAT
The DNA here is from genome assembly GCF_964374135.1 of Grampus griseus. Classification (NCBI taxonomy): domain Eukaryota; kingdom Metazoa; phylum Chordata; class Mammalia; order Artiodactyla; family Delphinidae; genus Grampus; species Grampus griseus. The sequence continues at coordinate 68,303,825 of NC_139007.1, read as the reverse complement.
ATATATACTATACCAAAGTCCATGTTTTATATATCTTCAAATTATATCTGACAATTTTGATGTATTGATACTATCTACTTGGTTTATCAAATACGAATGAGTTGGAAGAAAACACTGGGTTCGAGTCCTTGCTCTATCAGAGAACAACTATATGATGACCTTGGACAAATTGCTTAACATTTTGCACCTCCACTGCCCGTTCTGTAAAATGAGTGGACGGATTCACTGGATGATCTCCAAAGGCCCAGTTGTATGAGTCTGAAACTTCGCGTCTCTGGAGAGCACACATCATCTCCAGCATCATGGGAGAAAGCTCTTATCTGGCTCCCTTCCCAGATTTGCAAACCAAACCGTACTGAGCATAACTATTCCACTCCCAGCCCTGTGGATTCTAAAAACTGTTTGGGAAACTGACAGCAGCTATGAATTTGGAGACCTATGCTTCTGCCCCACCCTGGCTGTGCCTCTTTTTTGGGAATTGCAGCCAGGCTTGCACTCAACCGGCATGCTGTCCCAGTAGCACTCATTGTACCCAGGCCCACTGGGAAGGGATAAACCCCTCCCTTTGGTGGCCTCTCACCAGGCCTCTTGCTCCAGCTCAGGGTGTGGGAGGGGTGGGGAAAGGCACTTCTTCTTCCCTCAACTACAACAGGAAGCTCTCGGGAAACAGGTCTCATCATTAGTTTAGCAAGATTTCTGGAGTTTATTAACCTCACATTTTAAATTTATTTATTTATTTAGGCTGCATTGGGTCTTTGTTGCTGCGCGCGGGCTTTCTCTAGTTGTGGCGAGCGGGGGCTACTCTTCATTGTGGTGCATGGGCTTCTCCCTGCGGTGGCTTCTCTTGTTGCGGAGCATGGGCTCTAGGTACGCAGGCTTCAGTAGTTGTGGCACACGGGCTCTAGAGTACAGGCTCAGTAGTTGTGGCTCACGGGCTTAGTTGCTCTGCAGCATCGGGTATCTTCCCAGACCAGGGCTCAAACCCGTGTCCCCTGCATTGGCAGGCGGATTCTTAATCACTGGGCCACCAGGGAAGCCCTCACCTCACATTTTAAGTGGAGGGACTTTTGTCTGTTTTGCGGTTGCAAAATCCTTTAAAATATATATATTTTAAAATTTCCCACTTTGGGGGAAAGAATATTGTTCTGATGGTTGTCCTTTGAAAGTAATTATGGAAACTGAGTTGTTTGCTTTTTTTTTTTCAGAATACTACTAGGTTTTGTTTGAATTTGCACAAATCTCTACTTCATCTTTTGGCTCAGATTAGTTACAGTAACTACAAATCCGTCAACCAAAAAGGCAGTTATATTAACAGTTTTTTAGAGTGCTGGCACGTTGTAAAATCCCAAAGGTTCAGTTCCTACATGCAAAGCGTGGGGCAAAAGAGGAGGGAGGGGGAATTGTCATCTTAATTGTAGATCAATAGCGCACCCCAGCTTTCCAGGAGTCCTGAACAAAGGGTAAAGCCAAATACTTTAGGTCTGAGACCACTGGACTCTCAAACAATTTTTGTTTAAAAACGAGAGGAGAGTGGGCTTCCCTGGTGGCGCAGTGGTTGAGAGTCTGCCTGCCGATGCAGGGGGACACGGGTTCGTGCCCCGGTCCGGGAAGATCCCACATGCCGCGGAGCGGCTGGGCCCGTGAGCCATGGCCGCTAAGCCTGCGCGTCTGGAGCCTGTGCTCCGCAACGGGAGAGGCCACAACAGTGAGAGGCCCGCATAACGCAAGAAAAAAAAAAAAAAAAAGAGAGGAGAGAGAGAAATTTCTTGCTGTCATTGTCTTAATAAGTATTTAATTAATTAGTGATCTGCTGATTCTCCATGGGATTTAAGGTTATTTATATAACGATTAAATAAAATTGAAACTAAATGGCCAAGGAAAGCTGGACCAAATTAAAGTTATAAATTGGAAAGATAAGATAAGGTCAGGAGCAAGGTTAAGACACAAAACCTACTCAGCCATAAAAAGAGACGAAATTGAGCTATTTGTAATGAGGTGGATAGACCTAGAGTCTGTCATACAGAGTGAAGTAAGTCAGAAAGAGAGAGACAAATACCGTATGCTAACACATATATATGGAATTTAAGAAAAAAAAAAAATGTCATGAAAAACCTAGGGGTGAAACAGGAATAAAGACACAGACTTACTAGAGAATGGACTTGAGGCTATGGGGAGGGGGAAGGGTAAACGGTGACAAAGCAATAAAGAGGCATGGACATGTATACACTACCAAACGTAAGGTAGATAGCTAGTGGGAAGCAGCCGCATAGCACAGGGAGATCAGCTCGGTGCTGTGTGACCGCCTGGAGGGGTGGGATAGGGAGGGTGGGAGGGAGGGTGACGCAAGCGGGAAGAGATATGGGAACATATGTATATATATAACTGATTCATTTTGTTGTGAAGCTGAAACTAACATACCATTGTAAAGCAATTATGCTCCAATAAAGATGTTTAAAAAAAAAAAAATCTAGTTAAGATTTCAGAGAGGCAATATAAACAAAAGTCATATTTCGGACATTTAGGAGATAGCTCTGATTGCTAATGTTAATTTTTTTCTGATGCAAATATATGCCTTTACTTTGTGTCAATTCACAAGAGCCATAAAATGTCAATTAAAAAAAAATAAAATAAAATAAAATAAAAAAAATAAAAAAAAAAAAAGACACAAAACCACATGGATACATTTTTGATTACTTCTTGGTGTTGTGCCACAATTATTGTGAATAACAATGCTTGTTTAATTATCACAAAATGTTAATACCAGGCCATTACTCGTGGACCCTTCTCCAAGAGCTATTCCCTTAAGTGGCTCAGTGCAGCTGTGCCAGAGCCCTACATATTTTGCTTATCTCCCTTCAGATAATGGTATGGTCTGTCCAATATTAACTTGAGGGGTCGTTCCATCAACAGAGCCAGGATTCCTGGGGTTAACTTCTTTAAATTCTAGAGTCTTATTGTTCATTTTTCTGTCTTTGTGATTGATTAACTGTCTTGCGCCGGCTGGATGAATAGTGTGGTTTCTCTGTGGCACCTCCTTGGACTTGACCTCCAGCCTCTCCAGTGGTTACCTTAAGTAGCCGGGTGTGTGGATTCTGTCAAATACAGATTCAGTGGTTATATCCATTTTTCCGGTTATGTTGGAAAAGAGGCTTTTCCGTCAGTACTTTTGTTTCTAATACCAGTTGTGTGGTTTTGTGATTACAATGCAGTTTCTTCAGAAACTTTCAATACTATATATTTTTTTCCAAAACTTTCACAACCAACACATTTTAAAAATATTAAAATAATACCGCTTTCTTTTTTTAATCCAGAAAATCTTTCCTAAAAAGGAAACTCAATCCCAGTTTGTTTATCATCTCCTCTGAAAACGAAGCTTTTCTATCTTTAACCGAGATGTTCAGCCTACAGGCTGGGCTGGAGGTGAAAAGGTCACAGAAGAATTATTCCAAAGGAGAGAGTATTAATGTTTCTGCACTCCACTGGTGAATCAGAAACAGAGAACTAAGGGCTGGATGACAGCTCATACACTAAAGAATTCTAGAGCTAGAAAAGAATGTTGCCCTTAGGCTAATGATTTCAGAGCTATATTTTCTCCCTTTGAAGTTGGCCTTGGTAATAGATGTCAAGAGTAGAGTGTGGGACAGGGGCAAAGCAGAGACTATGGCCCCCAAGTTCTTTTTTAGCCATTTTGCTCCACTGTAAGATCATGTCTCTTGATTGGGGAGGGGCGGGGGGAGGTACGATTGACACACAAAAAAGCTGTACATATTTAATGCACACATTTTTGTGAGTTTGAAATAAAGTGTATACACATGAGACTGTCGCCATAAACAATGCCAAAACCATAACCATCACCTCTGAGCTTCCTTCCTCCCTCTTTTTTTTTTAAAGAACATTTAACATAAGATCTCCTCTCTTAACAAAGTTTTAAGTACATAGTATATTATTATCACCTATATGCACTATACTGTGCAATAGATCTCTAGGATTTACTCATCTTGTGAAACTGAAACTGTGTATTCTTTGACCAATATCTCCCTGACTCCCCCTCCCCATGTATCCTGATTTTCAGTCTGCAAGTGAGGTCATCATAAAGAAGAAAGAACTGAATTCTCTCCTTCTGAGGCTCATTGTAAACATTTCTTGTAACCTCAGAACTCTTAGGTCCTAAAAATATCCATTTAGATTTATTTCACGAAAATTTTAAATAAGGAATTTCACATATTTCTGTCTAAACAGAAGAGGCACTCAGAGCACACCCTGTGGTTACATTCCCCGCTCTGCCACTCATGAGCTGTGACTTCAGGAAAATGTTTTACCTCTCAGTTTCTTCATCTATAAAATAGTGATAATAACACTTACCTCATAAGGGTGTTATGAAGGATTCAATGAGTACAATGCATAAATGCAGTTTAGAAAACATGGTATACAATAAATGGTAATTACTCTCTAGATTTTAGTCAACAGAGCCTGATACGTAGTCAATAAAATTTTTGAAAGTTTTACTTTGGTTTTATTATGAGAGTGAGCTATGGCCTTATAAAAATTTTATTTCATTTTATTTTCAAACCTTACAAATAGCTGTGATATATATTTTGCAGATTAAAAAATTTGAAACTTCGTGCTATGGACTGAATGTTGTGTCTTCTCAAAGTCCTATGTTGAAGCTTTAACCCCCAATGTGATAGTATTTGAAGGGGGTACTTTTGGGAGATAATTAGGTTTGGATGAAATCATGAGGGTGGAGCCCCCATGATGGGATTAGTGCCCATATAAGAAGAGGGAAAGACCAGAGCCCTCTCTCTCTGAGCCATGTGAGGGTACAGCAAGAAGATGGCCTTCTGCAAACCAGGAAGAGGCCTCTCAAATTGGCTGGCCCCTTGATCTCAGATTTCCCAGTCTTTAGATCTGTGAGAAATAAATGTCTGTTGTTTAAGCCACCCAGCCTATGGTATTTTAGTGCCTATGGTATTTTAGTAAGGTCACTCGAGACCACACAAGCAATGAGTAATTGCACCAGAATTTGAATAAGTGCTTGACACCAAAGCCTTGGCTTTTTCCATAAAACCATGCTGCCCCCAAATGTTACAGGGAAGCTACTTGGGTTTCTTCAGACAGAAAGTTCCTCTGAGCCAGCCTGAATCCAACTGGTCCATTTTGCTATCTGTGTTACCATAAGTAAGTTACTTGACTTCTCTGTGCCTTGGCTTCTTCAGTTGTCAAATGGGGATAATAGTAATACTCTATCTCACAGGGTTGTTGAGATAATTGTATGAAGACCTATGAAGTATTTAGGACAGTGTCTGGCATGCAATAAGTTTTAATATTACTATTACTCTTATTGTTACTACTACTACTACTACTACTTATAACTTTGGGGTCAACTCAGATTAGTCTTTGTGAGATGGGAGGAAAGAGCACCAAATATTGTCTTTCAGCACAGACTGTAATACTTTACATAGTACAATACTAGTGTGTTCCTTGTGGAATATTAACTTTGTGGTTTTCTGAAATCATCCCTGAAAAATTTACAACAGAATTTGACTGGCCACCCAGCAGAATTACCAGCAGAGTTTTTAGAAAACAGATTTCAATCCACACTCCCATCCCTAGCCCAACTCCTATCTCCCACCCCCATCCTCATGCCAGACCACTTATCAGAATCTGCAAGGATGGGCCAGAAATACCTACATTTAACTAGTATCCCGAGTAAGTCAGATGTGCAGGCTTCTAATCTAGCCCATTTTAAAACAAGGAGAAAATGAGACCCAGAGAGGTTACGTGATTTTCCCAAGGTTCAGGGCTCTTTCCACCATAAGGTGCTAATATTCACGCAGATGTGCTGCCTGATTATTCTAGGTCTATTGCCAGCACAGTTTTTTGTCCTTGTCAGCCAGAAGAATTATAGACTCAATCAAAATGCTGAACTAGTCTCACAGATCCACCCCTGAGCACCAGGGACGTTAGGAAGCTGAGGGCTGGGGGAAGATTTGAGTGGCAGGTACCCAAACTCCTCTCCTCTCCTCTGTGAACTGGGATGTGGGGTGACAAACATGGAGAGAAAGCAACTCACTTAAGCAGGCCTGGACTCTGGGTCTGCATGAATACGATAGGGCTCTGCATGCAAACATGTAATTTATCTTCTATTTGGTTTAGCCCTGGTTGAAAGATAATCCTAGGTTAGCCTTTTTGAAAAGCATCTTATCTCTCTTTTGTATTTTTAACCAGGTGTGACTCTCTTTTTCTGTTGTTTCGGCTGCTGTTGACATTGGGGTTGAATTTGGACCCACTGATCTTTCAGAAGATGCCTAAGTTGTTCATTTACTTACTCTCTGACAAGCTTACCTGTGCTTGTAGAGCCACCAAATGGTTTTCATAGCAAAAATATTTCTGAGCTGTTGACTTGTAAACATAGCCTTAAAGTCAATAAAGTCTTTTCTCTGAGAGCTCCCAGGTATGTCAAGAAATCTAAGACAAAAGAAAACAAAAACTCTCCTTAAGGCTCTCATGAAACCAATTTGTAGATATGGTCTAACAACTCTCTGAACTATTGTTTAAAAACATCGGAACGGGATCTTTTGTTGAGGGTGTTTCTAGGTATCTCCCAGACAGGGATAGCTTATAAAATATGGGGGACAGCTGTAGCCACCAAGAGAAAACTAGGAGAATTGTTATAAATACCTAGTCTTGCTCAGCCAGCAGCTAAGCCGGAAGAATGCCTCTTGTTAGGAAGCATGCTTCTACTTTCCTAAAAAGGAAAAAAAAAATTAGTCATAGGGGCTTGTTTCTACTTCTTGACACGATATTCCCTATGTGGAATCTTTCCTGTGGGTTGCCAGGAGCAGGGAGTTGGAAGGAATACATGCTCATTTTTAACCTAGTTGTTTTGCCCCCTGAAGCCCAGAGGAAAAAGGAATGTTCCCATAGCAAACATTCTGTACTTCCTTTATAGTTACACTCATTAATCTTATAATTGCTTGTTCAATATCTGTCTTCCAATTAGACTATAAATTCCATGAGAGTGATTATGTTTTTCCTTATTCACTACCATGTATCTGGTATAGAGCCCTGGCATGTAGTTTGATGTTCAATAAATGCCTTTTGAATAAAATGCTGAATAAATTACGTTGAAGCCATAGTCTTCAACAGGGATGATTGGAGCCAGTAGATTTAAATTGGAGATGAAACCACTAGGTGAATTTGGAGTTGCTGTAGGTGTACAAGGTGGTGGAGTATATAATGAAATCAATTAGATGAAAAAGTGGGAATTTCTAGTTTTGAAGGCAAAAACAGGGAAGAATCTTGTGATTACATTGAACCTGGTATGATTACGTTGGTAATAATTAAGAATCAAAGAGAAAAATGTCAAATTGCCCATAGGTCTGCCTGTCGTAAAACATCTTTCATATATTATAGAGCACGTATTAGTATTTTAGGTTCAGTTGCTTTAACAAAGAGGGGTTGTAGATTTTTCAAAGTACTAGTGTAAAAGTAGTCACATCTGTGACAAACTGTACAATTTCAGCAACACAGCATCTTAAAGCCATCTGGGGTAGTGTAACATCATTGCTGGCTTTATTGTTGATAAATAAAGCTCTTGAAAAATAAATCTCCGAAGTTAAACATATGAAGTGTCTGCAATAGTGTCATAAACACTATCTGCTTTTAAAAATTAAGAGAAAAAGATCATTTCATAGATACAAGCTTCTTTGATGGAATGAATATCTATCTGAAAATATGATGATGAAAGAGTCTAATTGAAAAATGGTTGCGAGCATGTCTCTGTTGAACTTCAATCCCTTGTAGTGCTGCCTCTACCAAAGGAAACTGAGAGTGACGGGCTCAGAATTGAATAGCAGATCAGGATCAAAACTGGAGAACCAGGAACACACAAAGTGCAAGAGACAAATACTATCAAATATTGACTTTTAAGTGAAGGAATTTTGAATAGATTACACTTAGAAAAAACATCATTTGGAATAATGTATGCCCGCAAATTTAAATATTTGACTTGTTTTTAGAAATCTGCAACTTGATAGCTTTATTAAGGTATAATTACATACAATAAACTATACATATGTAAAATGTACAATTTGATGAGTTTTGACATATGTTTATATTTGTGAAACCATCACCACAATCAAGAAAATCGATCAATCTCCAAAAGTTTTCTCAGGACCCTTCTCCTCACTCTTGTTCCTTCCCCTAGGGAAATTCATCTCTTTTTTAAAAAATGTTTAAAATTTTTAAAATTATGATAAAAAACACAACATAAAATTACTATCTTATGGATATAACAAAGATTAGAGCAGAAATTAATGAAATTGAGACTAGAAACAAATAGAAAAAGTCAATAAAGCTAAGGGTTGCTTTTTTTTTAAAGATCAGTAAAATTCAGAAACGCTTTGTTAAAGAAAAAATATAACTAAAGTCAGAAATGATTTCAACCAATGCTACTGAAATAAAAAGGATTATGAAAGAATAGTATGAACAATTGTATGCCAACAAATTGGGTAACCTAGAAGAAATGGAAAAATTCCTAGAAACACACAACCTGCCAAAACTAAATCACGAAGAAAAGGAAAATCTGAACAGACCAATAACCAGTAAGGAGATTGAATCAGTAAACAAAAACCTCCCAACAGATCTCCCAGCTCTCTGATGTTAGGTCTAGAGCATCAGGAAAGACTAAAGATTGTAAGAAAAAAATAGAAGCCATGTTTCAAAAACCTGTATTACAGGTATTTCATCAGTTTAAGATGAGTCTCAAATAGCTAGCAGTTTGGTTCTCAAAAGATCTCTGAATTGTGTTCCCTTACTAGGGCAAGTGGGTCAGGACTCTGTCATGAGACAGGTGGAAAGGAAAAATCCAGCAACAGTATTTTCTCTAGCAGTAAATGAGATGTGGTGATCAGGGGAAAGTAAGGTATACCAAATGGGCAATGTCAGTCAAGACAACATGGCACAGAATATCTGTATTCTGGCCAGGTCACAGAGACTTGGCATAATAGTATGTGAAAAAAGGGTCTCGAATTTATATGGAAGGGAAAGTAGATGCAAGGAAATGCACAAGTAAAAAATAATTTGAAGAGACAAGCAACAAACACTATAGCCAATAATATATCAAAAAATCTACAAACAATACATTCTGGAGAGGGTGTGGAGAAAAGGGAACCCTCTTGCTCTGTTGGTGGGAATGTAAATTGATACAGCCACTATGGAGAACAGTATGGAGGGTCCTTAAAAAACTAAAAATAGAACTACCATATGACCCAGCAATCCCACTACTGGGCATATACCCTGAGAAAACCATAATTCAAAAAGAGTCACGTACCAAAATGTTCATTGCAGCTCTGTTTACAATAGCCAGGACATGGAAGCAACCTAAGTGTCCATCAACAGATGAATGGATAAAGAAGATGTGGCACATATATACAATGGGATATTACTCAGCCATAAAAAGAAATGAAATTGAGTTATTTGTAGTGAGGTGGATGGACCTAGAGTGTGTCATACAGAGTGAAGTAAGTCAGAAAGAGAAAAACAAATACCGTATGCTAACACATATATATATGGAATCTAAAAAAAAAAAAAAAGGTCATGAAGGACCTAGGGGCAAGACTGGAATAAATACACAGAGCTACTAGAGAATAGACTTGAGGATATGGGGAGGGGGAAGTGTAAGCTGGGACAAAATGAGAGAGTGTCATGGACATATATACACTACCAAACGTAAAATAGATAGCTAGTGGGAAGCAGCCGCATGGCACAGGGAGATCAGCTCGGTGCTTTGTGTCCACCTAGAGGTGTGGGATAGGGAGGGTGGGAGGGAGGGAAACCCAAGAGTGAAGAGATATGGGGACATATGTATATGTATAACTGATTCACTTTGTTATAAAGCAGAAACTAACACACCATTGTAAAGCAATTATACTCCAATAAAGATGTTAAAAAAATTTTTTTAAAAAGAGAAGGCATAAAATGGATGATTCTTCTTTGGCCATTGTTTGGTACAGTCTGATTTCCAAATCATGTATATTCTTTATAGTTTCTAATGACAAGGAGATATATACAGAGAGAGATAGATGGATATACCTCTCCTAACAAAGAAAAGCTCAAGACCAGCTGATATTACTGAAGTCTACCAAACATTTAAAGAAGAATTAACTCTTATTCTTCTCAAACTCTTGCCTAAAGTTGAGCAGGAGGGAACACATCCAAATTCATTCTATGAGGATAGCATTACCCTGATACCAAAGCAAATAAAGACACTATAAGAAAACTACAGACTAATATCCCTAATGACTATTAATGCAAAAATCCTCAACAAAATGATAGCAAACTAAATTCGACAGCACATTAAAAGGATTATACATCATGACCAAGCCAGATTTATTTCTGGAAGGCAAGTATGTTTCAACATATGAAAATCAATCAATATAATAGACCAAATTCACAGACTGAAGGACAAAAAGCACATAATCATCTCAACTGATGCAGAAAAAGTATTTGACAAGATCTAACACACTTTAATGTAAAAACACTTAACCAAATAGGAACTGAAGGAAATTACCTTCATAATAAACCACCAACATAATAAAGCCAATATACAAAAAGCCTATAGCTAATACCATACTCAATGGTGAAAGACTGAAAACTTTTCCTCTAAGATCAAGAATAAGATAAGGATGCCCACTTTCACCACTTCTATTCAACATAGTATTGTCAGTACTACCCAGTGCAATCAAGCAAGAAAAAGAAGGAATAAAAGCCATCCAAGTTGGAAGAGAAAAAGTAAAATTATCTGTTTGCAGATGACGTGATCTTTTATGTAGAAAACCCTAAAGATTACACATGCGCACACACACAAACCTGTTAGAACTAATAAATTCAGCAAAGTTGCAGGATATAAAATCAACTCACCAAAATCAGTTGCATTTCTATATACTAACAATTACCAATTGGAAAAGGAAATTAAGAAAACAATTGCATTTGCAATAACATCAAAAAGTACTTAGGAATATACTTAAGGAAATGAAATGCAAGTACACTGAAAGCTATAGAACATTGTTGAAAGAAATTTAAAAAGAAACAAATAAATGGAAATACATTTCATGTTTGTGGATTGGAAGACTTAATAATGCTAAAATGTCCATACCACCCAAAGTGATCTACAGATTCAACGCAATCCCTATCAAAATCTCAATGGAAGTTTTTGCAGAAATAGAAAAAAATCATCCTAAAATTCATATGGAATCACAAAGGACCCTGAATAGCCAAAATAATTTTGAAAAATAACAAAGTTGGAGGACTCACACTTACTGCCTTAAAAACATATTATGAAATGGTAATCAAAACAGTGTTGATAGGCCAATGAAATAGAACAGGGAGCCTGGAAATAAACCCTTGAGTATGTGCTCAAATGATCTTTGACAAGTGTGACAAGACCACTCAATGGTAAAAGGGCAGTTTCTTCAACAAATAGTGCCAGGAAACCTGGATATTCACATACAAATAATGAAGTTGGGCGCTTAATTGGCTCATACTGGAATAAAGACCTAAACATAAGACTTAAAACTGCAAAACTCCTAGGAGAAAATATAGGGGGAAATTTTTCATGCATTAAATTTGGTAATCAGTTCTTGTATATGAAACCAAAAGCACAGGCAACAAAAGCAAAAAGTAGACAAATGGGACTACATCAAACTTAAAGACATTTTTAATCAAAAGACATGATCAATAGAGTGAAAAGGCAACTTATGGGATGCAAGAAAATATTTGAAAATTTTATATCTAATAAGGTATTAATATCCTGAATATATAAAGAACTCCTACAATTCAACAACAAAAAAATCAGTTAACTCAATTTTAAAAATGGACAAAGGACTTGAATAGATATTTCTCCAAAGACAACTGACCAACAAGTGTATGAAAAAATGCTCAACATCACTAATCATCAAAGAAATGCAAATCAAAACCACAATGAGATAACCTCATATTCATTGAGAAGGCTACGGTGAAATAAAGAAAGAGAGAAAGAAAGACAAAAAGAAAGAAATGAACAAGTGCTGACAGCGATGTGGAGAAGTTGATGCATTGTTGGTGGTATTTTTAAATGGTGCAAGCACCTCGGAAAACAGTTTGGCAGCTCTTCATACTATTTTTGATTGCTACTTTAATTAATTAATTACCTTAAATTAATTACTAATTTAATTACTCATACAATTTTAATTTAAATAGAACTGCTATATAATCCAGAAATCTTACTTCTGGATATATATCCAAAAAAATTGAAAGCATAGTCTAGGAGATGTTTGCACATCCATGTGCATAGCAGCACTATTCACAATAGCCAAAAGGTAGAAGCAACAAAAATGTCCATCAACAGATGAATGGACAAACAAAATGAATATACATACAATGGAATACTATGCCACCTTAAAAAGCAGGGAAATCTTGTCACATGCTACAACATGGATGAATCTTGAGGACATTAGGTTATGTGAAATTATCCAGTCACAAAAGGACAAATGCTGTATGATTTCACTTATATGAGGTATCTAAAGTAGTCAAATTCATAGAGACAGAAAGTAGAACAGTTGTTGCTAAGGGCTGGGGAGAAGGGGCAAAGGGGAGTCATTTAATGGGTATAGATTTTCAGTTCGGCAAGATTAAAAGGTTCTGAAGATGTTTCACAACAATGTAAATATACTTAACACTAATGAACTGTATGCTAAAAAATAGTTAAGATGGTCAATTCATGATTTTTTACTACACACACACACAAATTCTATAAATAAATAAATAAATAAAACTGACATACGAAGTGTTGATAAGAATGTAGAGGAACTGGAACTCTCATACACTGCTAGTGGGAATATCAAATGGTACAACCACGTTGGAAAACACTTTGTCAATTTCATAAAAACTAAGACTATATCTCCTCTTCCACTCTAGGAATTTACCCAAGAGAAATTAAAGCATAAGTCCATACAAAGACTTGTATAAGAATGTTCCTAGTAGCTTTATTTGTAATAGTCAATAGTAACAACCCAAATATATATCAACAGTGAATAAACAAGTTGTGTAAATTCATACAATGACATATTACTCACAAAATAAGTATACTTTGTAGATATCATTTATTGAGTTTTTATTATGTACCAAGAACTGTGTTAAATGCTTTAAACATGAAATCACAACTCTATGAGGTAGAAATAATTAGCCTTATCTTACAGATGATGAAACTGAGTTTGGAAAAGTTGGTAGCACAATATGCCAAAGCCAAAATTTGAACCTAGGTATAGAGTGATGCCAGAGGTGGAATGCTAATCCCTACAGTGTATTTCTTGAGCTCAACAGGAGCAACACACTGGTAATCTGACAGCAAACCTCTCAGTTGAAGAATTCCTTAGGGAAAAGGAAGCTCTGGATCTCTGGCTATTCACCAGTGTTTTTAACTGACATACAGCACAATGCTGAGAATGTGGACTGTAATGGTTTTTGTTTTTGTTTCTTTTTTAATAAATTTATTTATTTTTGGCTGTGCTGGGTCTTCATTGCTGCACGCGGGCTTTCTCTAGTTGCGACAAGCAGAGGCTACTGTTCGTTGCGGTGTGCAGGCTTCTCATTGCGGTGGCTTCTCTTGTGAAGCACGGGCTCTAGGCACTCAGGATCAGTAGTTGTGGCACACGGGCTTAGTTGCTCTGCCGCATGTGGGCTCTTCCCAGACCAGGGCTCGAACCTGTGTCTCCTGCATTGGCAGGTGGATTCTTAACCACTGAGCCACCAGGGAAGCCCTGTAATGGTTTTAAATGTAAACTCCCTAGGTGTGAATTCCCACAGTTATTATTCCCTAGTTGTGTGAGCTACTTAATCTCTCTGTTCCTTTATCTTTAGGATGGAGATAAGAGTCTACTCCCGTCTCTGTAGTTAGAACAGTTCCTGGCAAGTGGAGTTTTACTTTTTTTACTTCTTAAATTTAACTTTGAATTCTTCCTATCTCTGTTAAGGAGATAAGCCACATTTTTAAAAACTTCATTCAATTTAATGTATCAAAATCTGTTCTGTGCAATGCCCTGAGCTAGGCATTGTTGGGGATCAAAGCTGAGTCAGATGACAGAATCTCTCTCCTCAGGAATTCTGTAGTCTATTAAGCAAAATGCCCTATTGGCCTAGTCAGTATTGTTAACATTTACATGCCCTGTGCTTTGTGATTGATTGGACTTTAAAAATTTGACTTTGCAACATTCTAACCTATTTTGCATTATGACGTACTGTGTATAGGCCATTTCCCATTTAGGGCTTCCTAAATTACCAGCAGCACTTCTTTCTTGATTAGCAATATTTCTTGATATTAATATTGTTACTGAATGCAAGTTTGTGTGCCTGACACACAGTGAGACCAAACAAACTAAAACGTCAGAGTTTGGAGCAGAGAAAGGTTTACTGCCGGGCCAAGCAAGGAAAACAGGTGGTTTGTGCTCAGAAACCCTGAACTCCCCAGTGGTTTGGGGGAAGAATTTTTATTTTTTTATTTTTTAGATATTTACTTATTTATTTATTAGCTGCATTGGATCACAGCTGCAGCACCTGGGATCCTTCATTGTAGCACGCAGGCTCTTCGTTGTGGCATGCGGACTTCTCTCTAGTGGCACGCAGGCTTCTCTCTAGTTGCAGTGTGTGGGCTTCTCTCTAGTTTTGGTGTGCAGGCTTGGTTGCCCTGTGGCACGTGAGATCTTAGTTCCCCAACCAGGGATCAAACCTGCATCCCCTGCATTGGAAGGCGGATTCTTAACCACTGGACCACCAGGGAAGTCCCCTTTGGGAGAGAAGTTTTTAATAAGCAAAATTTGGTGTGAGGGCTAAGAGTGTGTGACTTTCTTCTGATTGGTTGGTGGTGAGGTAACAGGGCTGTGTTCCAGGAATCTTGAGCTCAACCTGCAGTTACTGTCCTCTACCTGGGCAGGGGCTTTAGTTCGTGTAGAAGAACTCGAAGATAATACTATGTATATCCCTTGAGGAGGAACCAGGACCCTGCTTTATAGCTGCACTATCGTTTCTTGACAGCTCTTCTTTTGTTTCTGCATTACTTCTCCTCCCTATTTAGTAACTGTTTGAATCTGCTCTTTGGAACTTAGGGAAGGTCTAGGAGGATGAAGCTTTTTTCCTACTGACAAGAAATGAGGGACACGAAAAGGTTTATGCCCAGTTTAACTTACTAAGTTAAACCGATTTTGAAATAAAGGTTTAAGTATTTTAAGCATCGTCAAACATAACTGCTAGATATTGTAATGTTATACACAGAAATCAACACACCCCTTTAGTGAGGGGCAGAAGGAATCACAAGTTATCACAGCTTAAGGCAGACCAACTTTTTGGTGTTATGTAGGTGACCTCTTTTGCTTATGTGAAAAACTCAATAACATTGGAGCTGGAGTGACTGTAGGACAACTACATCTATTAGAGATCGAAGCTAGAAATCGGTTCAATTTTGGCACAGTGAAACTTGTCTAAATTGATCATTTGACCCCTCTGCAGTGTTGGCTTTGGGAAAGGACAAATAGGAGAACTACATCAGGTTCTCTAGGTTAGGGATCAGCATTAAAGCTATGAAGTAGAAACGTGTTATGGGTTGTGTTGACCTAAAAAACTTCACAACCTAAAAGTTGAGAATTATGTTTTATTCAGCAGGCATACTGAGGACTTAAGCCTGGCAGGCACCCTCTCAGATAGCTCTAAGGGACTGTTCGGAAGAGGTAAGGGAGGAATCAGGATATATAGGAGTTTTTGCAAAAAGAAAAAGAAAAAGCCCACATAGTTGGAACATCAAAAGATTACTGTTAATTAAAGAAAACACAGACATCTCAAGTTAATGAATTTAGCACTTTTCTATGTATAGGAAGATGCAAGAGTCTGGGCTCATTGAACTCATTCCTTTGATATGCACCTTATCTATCTAGGGCCAGTGTCCAGTTTTCTTCATCCCGAATCCCTCAGTGTGCACTGCAGAGGAGTGGCTGCAGTGGCTGATGCCTTGATGACAAGGCAGGCAGTGACACTTCATCCACAGTTGAACTGTATTCCCTAAAAGTTCATATGTGAAGTCTTAACCCATAGTAGCTCAGAATGTGACCTTATTTGGAAATGGGATTTTTACATACATAATTAGTTAAGTTAAGGTGAGGTCAGTAGGATGGGCTCCTAATCCAATGTGACTGGTGTCCTCATAAAAAGGGAGAAAAAAAAAAAGGGAAATTTGGGCACAGAGATTCACACACGGGAGAACACCATGGAAGAGCAGAGTTATGCTGCCTTAAACCAAGGAACTACCAGAAACCAGGAGGGAGACCCAGAACAATACTTCCCTGCACCTTCAGAAGGAGTATGGTCCTGCTGACACCTTGATCTCAGACTTTTAGCCTCTAGGGCTGTGAGACAATAAATTTCTCTTGTTCACCCTGAGAATGAGAGAAAATACTTGCAAATGAAGCAACTGACAGAGGATTAATCTCCAAAATATACAAGCAGCTCATGCAGCTCAATATCAAAAAAACAAACAACCCAATCCAAAAATGGGCAGAAGACCTAAATAGACATTTCTCCAAAGAAGATATACAGATCGCCAACAAACACATGAAAGGATGCTCAACATCACTAATCATTAGAGAAATTCAAATCAAAACTACAATGAGGTATCACCTCACACCAGTCAGAACGGCCATCATCAAAAAATCTACAAACAGTAAATGCTGGAGAGGGTGTGGAGAAAAGGGAACCCTCTTGCACTGTTGGTGGGAATGCAAATTGATACAGCCACTATGGAGAACAGTATGGAGGGTCCTTAAGAAACTAAAAATAGAACTCCCATACGACCCAGCAATCCCACTACTGGGCATATACCCTGAGAAAACCATAGTTCAAAAAGAGTCATGTACCACAATGTTCATTGCAGCTCTATTTACAATAGCCAGGACATGGAAGCAACCTAAGTGTCCATCAACAGGTGAATGGATAAAGAAGATGTGGCACATATATACAATGGAATATTACTCAGCCATAAAAAGAAATGAAATTGAGTTATTTGTCATGAGGTGGATGGACCATTGAGGTGGATGGAGGCTGGAAAGTCTAAGATCACGGCGCCAGCAAATTTGATGTCTGGTTTATAAACAGTTGTCTTTTGGCTGTGTCTTCACAGGGCAGAAGAGGAAGGGAGTTCTCTGGGGTCTTTGTTATAAGGGCACTAATCCCATTCATAAGGGCTCCATCCTCATGACCTAATTAACTCCCAATGACCCCACCTCCAAATACCATCACACTGGGGATTAGGTTTCAACATATGAATTTGGGGGGACATAAAACATTCAGTCTCTAGGTGTCCATTTATTGCTTTGCATCTTCCAGGCCTGAGAAGAGAATTGGGCTAAATGTACTTTGAAGTAGTGGGACTCTTATTGCAGAAATCAGAGGTATAAATATTCCCACTCTATTAGGTGCCTGTAGATAGATCTCAGCCTCAATCATAAGAGTTCCTTAAAACTGCAATACACAAGTAAAGTCTTTTAAACAGCAGTTATTCCGGGACATTCCAGTCTGAAGCCAAAAATGATCTCCCACCCAAGAAAGGAACTCAAAAGAAAAATACCAGTGACAGTAAACCACCACAATTAGAAAAAAAAAAAGACAATGCAAAAACAAAACAAAACAAAACAAAACAAAACCCCACACAAATATACTCAGAGAAATAATCTGTCCATTTAGGAAAATGCTGAAGTCTGTTTGTGGGGAAATATTTAGGATAAAGACAGGGGACTAAAGGAGTAGAAACAGACCAAAATCCTTTAGTGAATCATGGAATCTGTAAACTGGTATCAGATGTTCGCCAGTCATAGAGCCACAGGGAGCCTTAGCAACGTTTCAAATTCTTCCAAATAAGGTAACCCCAGCCAAAAGCTATGCTCTTAAAGACAGCGATTTCCTCTTACCTGCTCATCTACTTGGTTTAGAATGAACCAATTGTTTTCAGAACTATAGTGCATTTATACATGTAAGATTAGCAGGATTGTAAAAAAGGTTTCTTTACACACTCACACCACATTTTTACTGAGTCAGACTTTCCAAGGTATCAGTTGGAGAAAAGGATTTATAATCCTATTTATAGCCCAAGAAGAGAAGCTGTCTGTGGTTTCATTTGGTGGTTAGGGAGTAAGGAGGATTTGTTTTCCCATTGTAACATAGCAACTTGATTTCACTGCTGCTCCTCTGTCATATGTACAAAGGGAGATGCCAAATCCTCCAAGAGAGAATATTCCAGAAGGTGCAGAGATGGGCTGTAGTCAGCCTATGAGTTCACAGACATACATACAAAAAGTAACTACTTCAAGCTGAAGGTCTGAATTCCAGAAACTTAGAGAGTGAGTTGTATAGAATTATAGGCTTCTAGCAAAAACTCTTAATAGAATGTTAACTGGAAGAAGTAGTTGTGTGTCAATATATCCATCTTCTCTGCCCCAGGTGGGCTGGGAGTGGGGTGCTGCCTGGGCTGGAGTCTGCTCCCTTGGGCCCATTGTCTCTGCCAAGCGATAAGCAGCCGCCTTTGTCTACCCCAGTGTGCCACACAGTAGCGTTCTCTGTGTGTGACAAGTTGTAAAAAGATTGGGAAACACTGGTATGAATTACACCCACGCTGTAGGCTTTCCAAACGTGTGAATACATTCATGATTTTAAGTGGCACACAGGTATGACATTAAAAACACTGAATTGCTTAGTGAGAAAAAAATTTTCCCATTCAATTTTCTTTCAATCTTTCTAACAGGAGGAAGAGAAATGATCAGTTGGGTGTTACCATTATCTCCAACCAATTAATTTTCCTTTTAACAAACAGAGACCAGATCACAGGCACAGAGCTTTTTTCTTTTGTAGTGATTTAAAGTTTCATTTAAAAATAAACGTATTTAGGGCTTCCCTGGTGGCGCAGTGGTTGAGAGTCCACCTGCCGATGCAAGGGACACGGGTTCGTGCCCCGGTCCGGGAAGATCCCACATGCCGCGGAGCGGCTGGGCCCGTGAGCCATGGCCGCTGGGCCTGCGCGTCCAGAGCCTGTGCTCCACAATGGGAGAGGCCGCAACAGTGAGAGACCCGCATACCACAAAAAAAAAAAAAAATAAAAAAAAAAATAAAAAAAAAAATAAAAAAAAAAAAATAAATGTATTTAGACAAAAAAGGAGTTGATGCAAAGAAAACATTGAGCAAAAAATGGTACAAATTGCACCTTCCCATGTGGCAAAAGTGTGAAGACTATATTCAAATGACTGAAGTTCAGAAAACACCATCTATTGAATTTACTCCACAATATCTCTGATAAGTGATTTAAAATGCTTCTAGACTTAGCAAGCATGTTATCAACACAATTTATTTAATTTTCAGACACATTAAATTGTTAACACTTGGCATCGAAATTTGTTTCCCAGGTTCTTCCTATCATGAATTCTAATTAAATATTTGAAGATATTTCTCTTTCTTTAGTATCCTCTCCCGTACTTTTAACATCCTTCTTTTCCTGGGACACATACACACCAGGCCATTTTTCCTCAAGCCAAACTCTCTTCGGTTTCTCCCCCTTTGACTTGGTTCCGGTCACACTCACCCCCCTGGCAATTCTTCTCTGGGCTTAGTCTAATTTATCAGTGTCTCTCTCTTTTTTTTTTTCCTGCTGTACGCGGGCCTCTTACTGCTGTGGCCTCTCCCGTTGCGGAGCACAGACTCCGGACGCGCAGGCTCAGCGGCCATGGCTCACAGGCCCACCCGCTCCGCGGCACGTGGTATCCTCCCAGACCGGGGCACGAACCCGTGTCCCTTGCATCGGCAGGCGGACTCCCAACCACTGCGCCACTAGGGAAGCCCTATCAGTATCTCTTTTAAAATGAATTAGTAAGAACTATTTTGGTTGCATATGGCAGAAAACCCAGTTTAACCTATAGCTTAGGCAAAAAGGAGATTTTACTGGCTCACATAATTTAAAACTCCAGAATAAGTTTCATTAAAGACATGGTTTGAAACAGAGGCTCATAGAAGATCCCCAGAATAAGGATTCGCTGCTTCTCTCATCTCCCAGCTCCATTTCTCTAAGAAAAAAATTCAATCAGGCTTTTCCCTCAGGATAGCAAGAAGGTTAAAGAATTCCAGTCTTACCTTCTTACAATCTCGCATCTAGTAGAGAAGAGTGGGAATCTTTCAGGAATTCCAGAAAAAGTCTCCTTGCATATTAATAGCTATGAATGTGTCGAATGTTTTCCCTTGAGCTAAGCCCTGTCACCAAAAGAATGCAATATGCTGACTGGTCATGAGTTAGGAATAAAGACATCTTTATTGGAAATGCATGGCCTTAGGTGGGGAAACAGTTGGTGTCCCAGAGGGAAAGCAAGCTGTGTTTACTAGAAGAGCTTGTGATGTCCAGATATGAACTCAGTACCCTGGGTGAGGTAAGACCAGAGAATACAGCAGGACTATCACCTCCTTTATAATGAACTTTATATATCAATATAGGAGTGATTGAAAGCATGTTCTCCATTCTGAAACTATACCAGGGGTTGTTATTTTTCCAGTCCTCTCTCTATGTTGGTAACTCATGCATGATGTGAGAAATAGAAAGCATTACATCAACATAAGACAGTGTTCTTTGGTTTCCAGACCTAAGGATATGATTAAGATGAGCTGGTGGGGCTTCCCTGGTGGCACAGTGGTTGAGAGTCCGCCTGCCGATGCAGGGGACACGGGTTCGTGCCCCGGTCCGGGAGGATCCCACATGCCGCGGAGCGGCTGGGCCCGTGAGCCATGGCCGCTGAGCCTGCGCGTCCGGAGCCTGTACTCCGCAACGGGAGAGGCCACGGCAGTGAGAGGCCCACGTACCGCAAAAAAAAAAACAAAAAAAAAACTGGGATGTGTAAAGTGCAGAGCCCAAGATGTAAGAACAATTGCACGGCACCTCCCAACGCAAACTCATCTGCTCTGTGCTATG
Source organism: Grampus griseus (assembly GCF_964374135.1). Taxonomy (NCBI): domain Eukaryota; kingdom Metazoa; phylum Chordata; class Mammalia; order Artiodactyla; family Delphinidae; genus Grampus; species Grampus griseus. The sequence continues at coordinate 68,282,806 of NC_139007.1, read as the reverse complement.
TTGTTGGAATCGCGGTATGACCAACCATCTGTCTCTCAGAGTTTTCAAAAGATAACTAAATGTTTACCCTTAGCCCTCTTTGATTCTAAACCAGAAGCTGCTACTAAAAGGACTCCTTGAAACCAGGGAAATCATGCTCATTCTCCATACTCCCTATAGGGCCTGGCATTGCTCTCAGAATACAATAGGAATGCAATGCATGTTTGTAAAGCACAACTAAGATGAGCTGGTGAAAAAAAGAAGGAAGAAGAGGAGGAGGAGGAAGAGGAGAAGAGGGAGAAGGAGAAGAAAAGAAAAAGGGGGTCCTAGTATTGGATACCCTGATAGCAACCGGGTATGGGAACTGATAGCAAGAAAGGAAATAGAAAAAACATACCAAATGGTGACTACTGTTCAAAAAGCAGAGTAGAACTGCCAAAAAGAAAAACAAAGTTACCAGTTTCAAAACTCCATATAAAACTACAGCAATCAAGACAGCGTGGTATTGATATTCAAGAAAAAAAACATATAAATCAATAGAACAGCATTTGTAGCTCAGAAGCATTTATGGTCATTGGATTTTTGAAAAGGGGGCCAAGACAATTCAATGTGACTTGTCTTTTCAACAAGTGATATTAGAATAATTAAATACCCACATGCACAAAGATGAATTTAGATCCTTATCTCATATTATACTCCAGAAAAATTCAAAATAGGTCGTAGAGCAAGGTATAAATCATGCTAAATTAGACTTCATCAAAATTAAAACATTTTGTGCTTCAAAGGACACCATCAAGAAAATGAAAGGATAAGTTGTAGAAAAAGAAAAAAATTTACAAATTATATGTCTGATTAATGACTAGTATCTAGAATATATAAAGAATTCTTTCAAATCAATAATAAGAAAACAACTGGATTTTAGAAATAGACAAAAGGCTTGATGCCCATGTCACCAAAGACTATATACAAGTGGCTAATAAGCACATGAAATCATGTCCAACATCACTAGTTATTAGGAAAATGCAAGTTAAAACCATAATGAGATACTGCTTCACACCCACTAGAATAACTACAACCAAAAAATCAGGCAGTACCAAGTGTTGGCAATGATATGAAAAAACTGGAAACTTCATACATGGCTGGCCAGAATTTAAAACGGTGCAACCACTTTAGAAAAGAGTTTGACAGTTTCTTAAAATGTTAAACATAAATTTACCACATAGTGCAGCAATTTCACTTCTAGGTATCTACCCAAGAGGAAGGAAAACATTAAGTCCACATCAAGACTCACATATACATCTTCACAGCATCATTATCTATAATAGCCAAAAAGTGGAAACCATCCAAACTTCTATCAAGTAGTGAATGGTTAAATAAGATGTGCTATAAACACAATGGAAGACTATTCTGCAATAAAAAAAAGGAACAGTACATGCTACAACATGGATGAACCTCAAAAATATTACGCTAAGTGGAAGAGGCCCGTAACAAAAGATCAAATATTATATGACCCATTGCTATGAAATGTCCAGATAGGCAAATCTATAGACGGAAGTGGATTAGTGGTTGCTGGAGCTGGAGGTATGAATGGGGCTCCAGCAATTGGGCATGAGGGATCAATTCGAGCAGATGGAAATGTTCTAAAGTTGGGTCGTGATGGTGGTTGCACAGCTCCATATATTTACTAACAATCATTGAACTGTACACTTAAAATGAGTGAATTTTATATGTAAATTTTATATCAATAGAGCTTTTTTTTTAAAAAAAGAATACTCACAGTAATGCAGAAACAAACTTTGTAAGTAAAAAAAAAAATTATGTTTCAACCAGATGGTGGAATTATGAGTTATTTTTATATACTTCTGAATTTTCCAATGAAAAGTGCATTTTTAAATCAGAAGAAAACAATAAAGATAATTTTTAAAAATTATCCTCTGAGAGTCAAAATAAAATCACTACGTGATGGACCAGAGGAGAGTTAGGTAAAGTCACCTTGATAAAGAGACAGAGTGGCTCTCAGGCCTGCAAGGTTTGACAGTAACCTGACTAAAGTTAACAACACATTTAAAGAAAGAAGAATCAATCAGCAGAGAACACTGATCAATAAAGAAAGCAAAGAAAAGGGACAGTCATAGAGGCAAGTATTGCAGGGCCTTACCTGTGCCACGCAGAGAGCCTGAAGGCTGGTCACAGAGCTGGTGTGCACAGCCCCATGGTAGAGATGGATGCCGTACATCTCATAGAGCTTTGGGCCATTAGGCACTCTAAATACACTGCCTGCTCACCATAAAACATTTTTCTAAGCTTTTTTTCCCAAGCAGCTTTATGTATAGATAAATCCTAGTCATATTGTTGTATTAGGAGTTAACACATATTCTGGTTTATATACTTCAGACATCTGATGTTTACACAGTGTGAGGTGGCTTGTCCAAGTTGGATCAACTCTACAGTGGTGGTAAGATGGAAATTATGCATCTGGACAGCTAAGAGAGACTGTAGAATGTGATAAATGCATTAAGGTAAATGTCTCCCTGTGAGACCACTTGGAAGCCAGCCAGTCAGTTCACCTTTCTCAGTGACAACCCAACCTTGACAAGAGCTTCTCATTCAGACTTCAAATATCAAGAAATCCAAGACACCAAGACATATTGAAATGATCGTATGCTCAGCATACTTTTTTTTTCTGGCCACGTGGCGCGACATGCAGGAGCTTTGATCCCTGAAGCATACTTTTTTAAGAAGCCACTTATGGGAAGGATTTTAATTATTTAAATCGTGTACTTACTGACTCTCGATCCATCCAGCCATAGCAATGATAACTCCATCACGTGCTAGTTCAATTCCACCCTAGTCATAAAATGAGTCCTGTTTAAATGGAGAGCTTCCTTCCAGTAACTTCTGGGGATGGTGATGTTGGAAAGTGCCTGTGGTTTTTTACCGTCTTCCTCTGGGGACGATGGAGCTCATTTTTTTGAGCACTAAGCTACCACCTATGGGCACTTTGCAACACTGACCTTTTTTCCTGGTTCATAATATCTACTCTCATTCCCATAAGGGACTTTAAGGCCAAGCCCTTGTATCTCATTCCTGCCTGCCCTCTACCTCCTTCCATACTCACACTCTCATCCTAGTTGGACCCTGATAGTGCCCCTGCCTTGACCTGGATGGACGATTTGATTCTGGCACACAATGCTCTGAACCGCCATTTCCTGGAAGAGTGGTTCTCAGCGTGGTTGCCGCCATACTACAGTTCAGTTCTGATGTTAAGCACCTATAGTTAGCATGGACTCTGTAGGTTTAAGGGAAGTCCCCAACAAGCCTGCCTTTACTTCAGGCACCAGCTGCAAGTCTGGGGGTCTCCAGGCTACCTGCCCTTCTGATCAACTGGTTGCAAATTTCGGGAGTTTCTACTACCCCTTCAGGTTTGTTAATTTGCTAGAATGACTTAGAGAAGTCAGGAAAGTGCTATACTTATGATTACAGTTTTATTGCAAAGGATACAAATCCTTTGTATCCAAAGACCAGCCAAATGAAGAATACATAGGGGGAGATCTGGGAGGGTCTACATGCCTTCTTGCCATGGAATCAGGACACGTCCCCCTCCCAGCACATCAATGTGTTCACTGACCAGGAAGCTCCCCCAAGCCTCAGTGTCCAGAGTTTAATTGAGGTTTCACTATATAGGCATAATTGATTGAATCACTGGCCACATGACTGAACTCAATCTCCAGCCCTCCTCCCTTCCTGGAGGTTGAAAGCGTGTACTAATATCATTGTGCCTCAAAGACTCAACTCCCTGACCCTATGGTTGGCCTTTTGGGCCTGAGCAGCCCCCATTCTGAGTCATCTCCTGAGTATGAACAGAGGTGTGGGGTCTTCTCTGGCAGTCCAGTGATTAAGACTCTCCATTTCCACTGCAGGGGGCATGGGTTCGATCCCTCGTCGGGGAACTAAGATCACGCATGCCACGCGGTACAGCCAAAAAAATAAATAAATAAATAATAACCAACCGCTTCTTAAAAAACAAAAGCAAACAACAACAAAAAAAAACACAGGTGTGATCCAAGGGCCGACCATGAATAACAAAGACACTCCTGTCACTGGGGGAATTCCAAGAATTTAGAGTGTCCCCTCCAGGAACTAGGGACAGATGCCAGTCAAATTCTTTACTATACAACAGTTGCATATTGCAATTGCCTAATAACCTTTTTGAAAATTGTCCATTCCTGGATCCCACCAAGAGATTCTCATTTAATTGGTCTGGGGTACAACCTGGATATAAGCATTTAAAAAATCTCTGCCAGACGATTCTATCATATCCTACAAGTTGTGCTAATGGCCCTGCTTTATCCCCTTAGTTTGAACTTCTAGAACATGTATGCTCCTCCAAATTAGACTGGAGTTGCTGGTTTGTTTAATGGAGCTCCCAACATGCCACTTGGCTGGGACCAGACCACTTAGGATCTAGCTCAGATCTGGAGTCTCCGTGTTCCACAACTCTAAGTGGCCCCATTCATTTCATAGCCTATGTGAATTGTGCCCTGGATTTATGCAGTGTACACACTACACAGGGTGGCCGTGTCTTGATCTAGTCACCACACATCAAGTTTTCATCAAAATTTGCCAAATGACCAACTTATCAGGTTTATTGATTTTACATATTTATCAGCTTGAATAGGACTATGTTCACATTTCTAACAGCTTTAACTTTTAATTTCAAATGTAAAACTGTCTAAAATAAATCAGAATTTATCTAAAACAAACTTGTATATTAAGAAAAAAGTAAGAGGGCTTCCCTGGTAGCGCAGTGGTTGAGAATCTGCCTGCTAATGCAGGGGACACGGGTTCGAGCCCTGGTCTGGGAGGATCCCACATGCCGCGGAGCGACTAGGCCCGTGAGCCACAACTACTGAGCCTGCGCGTCTGGAGCCTGTGCTCCACAACAAGAGAGGCCGCGATAGTGAGAGGCCCGCGCACCACGATGAAGAGCGGCCCCCCCTTGCCACAACTAGAGAAAGCCCTCGCACGGATACGAAGATGCAACACAGCAAAAATAAATTAATTAATTTAGAAAAAAAGAAAAAAGTAAGAGCTGAAAGATTCCCATATGAAATGCTGACATTTTGCTAAATTGAACATTCTGTAAAAGAAAATAGTGAATTTTGTAAATTCATATAAATTTGACATGTTAGTCTACAGATTAGCTTCTAAAAAACTGACCTTCAATGAATTGGAAGCTGCATATTATTTTCTTGGCTTCTGCTATGACTAGCTTTCATCATCTAAAAAATTTGCTTATATGAAAATGGGTTAAACCCATTTTCCACCAAGATTTCTTTGGGCAGCATGTGATTAAGAGATTACATTTTTAAAGTGTTTAAAATAAAAAGGCAAGAGTAGGGAAAAGGAAAACATGAACCACTTCTGACCCACCACGGTTTTTCCCAAAGGCCTGGCAAGTACTCTTCAGCAATGAACCAAGAAATTTTTGCAGCAGAAATTTATATTTTTTTAAGCAGCACTTGGCAACTGTGTTGGGATAAGAGGTTGTATTTGACATTAAGGCTCTGACACTGGTACATTTCCTGAAGAAAACAGTGATCACCTTTATGCATGGTATCCTTACAAAGCCAGTTCAAGGTACTTATGTGGGCCATTTTTCTGACCATCCATCTAAAGAAAAAATTGTCCAGAAAACTTCTCTTTCTGCCTCAGACTGGAACAGGAAATAATTTTTAATAAACTTCTTTTTCTGCCACCAGGAAGGGAAGGGGATCCGAGTTGGTGATTATGATTGCATTTTAAGTTACCTAAGAAAATGGCTAGTGAGAAAAAAAATTGCCTTCTAAAAAATAAACAAAGCAACCAAAGAAAAACTTCCCTAGTCCTAGCTTTGAAAGCTCATCCTGAATTCCAGACCTCTAGTTTTCAGTTTATTTCTGCGTTTTTGATGAATTTACCAGCCCTAACAGCTGACACTGTAGGACTCAGTAAAAATCCTGATAAATATGTAGCTGTGGTTGGTAGTCTTTGAAAAAGAAGTAAAACTTCCCAACTTGTTCCACAAACCTCAATTATCTCAGACTGTTAGAGCATCTGGAACTAGGGAGCCAAAAGTTAAGGGTTCAGAGCAATTGGGTTCCAGAGCTTCATTTGGGTGGGTAAAGGTGCATATTAGTTTCGCTTTTCCACCTTCTGCTCCTTCTCAAGAGAATAAATAATTACAGTGATTTATCTTTGAAATGTGCAGCTTGGAGTTGGATGTGGAGAAGTCACATATGGTGTCAGCACTTCAGCCCGAAGTAAATAAAATGGTGAAATATATTTAGCACACGATAAGTCTAGGCACTGAGAAAGAGAGATAAAAAGAAGAAACATGATTAGAGAACTTTACAAAATACCAAGCTTTTGCAAAAAGAAAATAATTATAAAAAAATACAAACAGTGGGAAAAAAAGACAGAAAGTCTTCCAAGTTCCAAATTTCCATCCTAATTCTAGCTCCCAAAAGGCCAGTCAGTTTCTCAGGCTCTCGGCCTGGCTTCTTCTCTTCCAGGTTTCAGCCTCCCTCCCTGTGGTAACTGCCCGATTTTGGGTACAGCGGAGCAGTTGCTCAGATCTCTAATGCCTTTCAAGGCTGATGTGAAGATTCAACCTAGTGGTGGCCCTTAGTGCTTCCCTGCCTTTCCCAGAAGCCCCAACCAGGCACTTTGGCAGCACTGTGGTGCCTGCCATAAAAAAGATCTGCCCTCCAGAAAAGCTGCCTTCCAGTTCTCTTTTTCCTCCAACAAAGGTTGAGTCTGCACACAAATTTTAATTTGCTTTCAAGTACTTGAAAAGTCCAATAAATCAAGCAACTGACTGGGACTTCCCTGGTGGTCCAGCGGTTAAGACTCCACGCTCCCAATGCAGGGGGCCCAGGTTCCATCCCTGGTCAGGGAACTAGATAGATCCCACATGCTGCAACTGAAGATCCCACGTGCCGCAACTAAGACCTGGCACAGCCAAATAAGTAAATATTTTTTTAAAAAATCAAACAACTGACTTTGCCATTGAGCACAATAGTTTGTGTGTTGGATGTAGCCTTGGATATGTCTATGCACTGAATCTCATCCCCCTCCTGCCTGAACCTCTCTCCACCCCCATTCCCGCCACCTGAAACTGCTCTTTCCATCAGTCCTCACTGATGCCCTCCTAGTTGCTACATCCAAGTAACCATCTATCCATTCATATCTTATTTCCCAGATCACAAGAAGCTGACACTGTTCACCAGTTAATCAACAAAAGACATGGATAATGTCCTTTCTGTTTTGTTTGTTTTTCCTTCAGAATCTCTGACCACTTCTTCACGGTCTTCATTGTAGCGTTCCCTTTCTCTACCCATTACTTAAATGTGAACTTTCTGCAGAACTTCATCAGAGACCCTCTTTTCACTTATCTCTTTATTCTTGAATAATTGGATTCAGCCCTTTGCTTTCATTGTCACCTATATGTTGATGACTCTCATCTAATATCTCTAGCCTGCCTCTCTCCTGAGTTCTGATCTCATATGTCTGAGGGTCCTTGGGGAGGCAGAGAATGGGAGGATCCAGAGAGAAGGGACACATTAATGGGACCAGAGCTTTCACTTTCAGAGACTCTTCTACTCCTTTAGTGTCCTAAAGAAACTTAAAATATGCAAAGGATGCCGTCTGCTTTGCCTGGCACCTTAATATTAGCATATCGTAATTTTACTTAGAAGTAAAAAAAAAAATTAAGCATGTATTTCTCTTCTAAGTCAATACTCAGGTAGACAAGTTGAAAATTTAACAATTCCTTTAGACCGTATGTCATTATTTCAGAACAGGATTAAGAGGAGATGTGATAAGAAGAAAAAGCTAGAGTGTTATTATGGGGAGATGGTCAGTAACGTCTTTCTTATATTTCTTATACTAATATTAATATTTATACTAATCTGTACTAATACCAGGTAGGACTAGCATTGGCTACAGATGAAAGAAACCTTCTCCAAATAACAGCTTATGTCAGTCTTCATGGATGTCTGAAGGTTCGTAGTCCAGAGTTGGGAAGGAGACTCTACTAAGCCTTCAGGAAAAAAGCTCTAGCTGACTTCTCTTCCAATCCTGGGCTGTGACCTCCATCTTCATGGTCCAATATGATGGTTGAAGCATCAAATTAATGTTCCCAGGAGCAGGCAGAGGGCATGCTTACACGATCTTTTAAGTATGTTTTCCTGGAAGCTTTCCAGTAACACTTCTAATTGTAAGTCACTGGCCAATTATTCACATTGCTGCTTGCAGTTAAGAGAGAAGCTAGACAATGTGGTCTTTATTCCAGGCAGTTCTGTTTCCATCAAACACTGCGCTTCAATTACTGTGGATGATGTGAAGAATATGTGTGGGGAGGGGTACAACAAGCAGCGTCAGCAATATTGTTTGCTGAACAGTGAATAAAACCTTGAGAAAATACCTAGATTTATTAGATCATGACAGGGAATGGAAATGTTCCTTTGTATAAAGATTTTGTGTAGAAAAAAGATATTTGTACGGATAAAATCAATGAGCTCATAGGATTCTTTTCAAGGGTCCTCATGCTGGCTCAGTTACAGGTGCAACACAGCATTGTGAGAATCCCTTGCACTAGAAGGACTTAGGGGCCCACAGGCCATTTTCCTGAGAGGCAGTAGGCAGGGACCCATTACACAGAAGCTGAGAGAGCCATAGAGCCTTAAGTGCCTCTGGTCCTGGTGGGTAGACTTGTCTGAGAAGCTGCCAGCTTGGGATGGTTCCCCACAGAAGAGTCTCTGTTATTTTGTGCAGTTCATCTCTGAGTATCCCGGTGAGGACTCCCACCATTTCTCTTGAATTTACAGACTGCACTGTGGGGATTTTTCTCCCCACTAGTCAAGTTAAATCTTCCTTTGTTCAGAATCCTTCCTCCTCCTCTGTTCTTACCCCTTCAACACAACCACAACCTCAAGAATGTGATCTTTGCACACAACATTCTACCATATCCAGCAAAAAGCCTCAATAGATCACTCCTAGTACTTAAGGAGATTTTTGTTTGTTACTCTTTTCTTATTTTGTCAGGCAAAGCCACCTTCTTCAAGTACATGGGTAGGGGTATGTCTGTGGCTTTTGTGGCATTTCTAAGCTGTAGTGAGCCTTTCTAAGCTGTGAGCCTTAGATTAAAGGTGTTATAAAGGAAGTAAACAACAACCAAAAAATTCTTAACTTTCTTGAACTAAAAAGCTACATAGAGACCTATATTTGAAATACTGATATGCTGAGAGATAAAATAATGTCGAGTAAATATTTCACATGTACAAATAATTCAGTTTCACAACTGTGTTTTAGAAATGCTTGGCTTTTAATCAAAGAGACATACACCTGCTTTTCTAAGTTAGGTTTCAATCTATACATCAAATGGGAAGTTCAGTAGGACATCTTGGGAAGGGATTCAAAAAACTGGAAATAATAGCTGCCTGTATACTTACCAGGGACCTGAGACAGTGGTAACTCCTGGGTCCTACGTTAACCCTTGTCTTGCCACTGGGCATGCCTATGGGCCAAGACTTGTACCCTGGCAATCTCATTAAAGTAGCATAATGTAAAAGCAGAAATAGGAAGTCCTTTCGCCATCTCCATGTAAACTGATGGAGATGCTGTGAAAAGAGCAAGGCTTGAGAGATACACCAGCCTGGATTCAAATTCCAGGACTTCATTTAGTAGCAATACTTTGAGCAAGTTACTTAACCCCTCTGATAAGAAAGCAATGAGCAGTAGAAGCCAGCATGGGTTCATTAATAACATCTTACGTCAAACTAACATAATTTTTATCTTTTATGAGGTCACTACTATGCATAGACAGAGTGCATTTTAATGTTGGCACACCATTAGAAAAAAAAGTCTCAAGATATTCTTGTAGTCACAATGAATAAATGTAAACTGGATAATCATTAAAAGTAAGTTTGGAGCTGGTTGAACAATGACATACACAGATGTGTATTAATGTATCAATTCCCCCTGGAAAGGATATCTCTAATAGCAGGAAAGTCTCGCTCTGTTATGTTCAAGATTTTATCAACAACTTGAATATAAAATGTATTAAATGCTTAGGTGGCTCAAAAGTAGGAGGGACAGTGAATGCACTGGATGACAGAATCAAAATTCAATATGATCTCAATAACCTAAAAAAATAGCTGAAATAAAGGTTATTAAAAGAGCTGTGCCAAGCTCATCATTTCGATTCATAGCTGCTTGGGAGATGGGTATGGGCCAGGTTTGGCAAGGGTGTCAGGTCAACGTGACCAGAGCAAGCAGACTGGGTCCGCTTGGCTGGCAGGTATGGAGAGAGTCAGGGAGAAGAGACCAACAGGATGGGGCTCCCACTGGCCAAATCTTTAAAAATTTGAACAGTGAAATTTTAGTATTGATTGTATGGATTATAACTAATTGAATAAAATAGGAATCCATGAGCCCATACTGATAATAAATAAATAAATGAATTAATATGTGAGGGAGAAGAGAAAAGTCTATCTTATAGTAGAATGCCAACTAAGAAATATAGAAGGACTGATGGACATAGGAAAAGATCATAGTAATAGTTTTTTCAAACAAAGTCATCAATGGAGGCTAATACTAGTGGATGAAAGTATAAAATACTTAGTAATTAATTTTACAGTGAAGAACCTGTCCAAAACCATCTTATCCAAGTTGTAAAAGTGAACATCACCAGAAAGGCCTATCTTGATGACTGAGAAGGTTGAAGACTTCTGGTTCTAAATTATACCTCAATATGTAAGGGCTAGAGTGTGACTACAGAAGACAGAGCCCATTGAATCATGAGGAGCACAACAGCTACAAACACATGCTGATGCAGGTGTGTTGAATCAGTGACTCAAATACCATCAGTGCTTTTGCTGTGAGTCACGTGAGTTTTCCAAAAGGGAAACTAACTCTTGAAGAAATTCTGAATAAAACAAAATACAATGTTCCCTTGATTTACATGTAATTGTGTACTTGGAAAATGCACTGTATATTGAAAGCTTGCAAAAACATTTTATGTTTAATATGAAAAATGGATTTAGGTTGTGGGTTCAGGTAAACAGGCTTTTAACCTACAGGGATAGCCTGCTGGACATTCCAAAATCTTGCAGGATGAAGGATAATTCTTTACTGTGTGGAACACCCATACATTGCAGCATGCCCAACCCCCCGGTCCCTCCCCAATGGCAGTAGACCCCACAAAATTATTATGACAACCCACAAGTGCCCTACTTTCTTCCAGAATGTCCTCCAGGACCACTGTTATCAGTGTTAAGGACCACTGGTTTAGAGACAAGTTTACATCTGCCAGGAGTGGTCAGTGGGTTATTTCTGCCTCATTGAAAGCTTTGTCTAAGTAAATCCCTTTGAACTCTAATATTCAACAAGTCCACAATTAAATCTCATGAAGCCATTACTTGTTCACCTTCTGAAATATTATAATTTTTTGCTTCTTTGATATTCAAAAAGATACTCAATTTATACCACTACTTAAAAGTTATGTTAGTCAGAACTCTTTTAGCTTCAAATAACAAGAAACCAACACAAACTTGTGTACATCCATACACAAAAGAGGAACTTACTGTCTTAACTTGGAAACACGAGTGTGGAGCTGATTCCAAAACAACTGGATGCAAGAATTCAAGTGAGGTCTTGGGTACCTTTATCCTTCCTCCTTTCTTCCTTTCCCCTTTTCCCTTCCTTCCTTTCTCTCCCCCCCCCATTCTTTTCCCTCGCTCTCTCCCTCTTTTCTCTCTCTTTCTTTTTCTCTTTCTTTCTGTGAGCTGAATCCAGGCTCTCTCCTGGTGATGGGCAGATGGCTATGGGCCATCCTCCATTCACATTCTATCTGCTCTCTGAAAGGTCTCTGCTTCTCCTCTCCTACTCTGAACTGTGCCCCACAGTTCAAGAAGGAAACTGTGACTGTGAAAAAAATCAATGTTGTAATTAGTTGTTTAATGCCTGTGTTTCCTAATAAAATGTAAGCTCTATGAGGACAGGACCTTGTCTTTCTTATTCATTGCTGTATCCCAGCAGCCAGCATAGCATTGCTCATTCTAGTCATTTAAAAAATACTTATAGAATGAATGAATTGTTCTGTTGGAACTAGAGGTTGCCCTGCTTCCAGTGCTGATATTTCTCCACAAGAATTTCCTAGACATTTTGAAAATATGGGCAAATATTTTTATAGAATACACAGTAGCTGTGTATTCTATAAGCAGGCATTGGGATGGCTTATGGTACTGAGATGTAGAAGCAGAATAGAGAAATCCAATGGGAGGGATCCTCTTCACCCCAGATTCACCTAAAGGGCTTCTCCATCCAGAATTATCCAAGTTCATCCCCATCTCATTTTTGTCTGAGAATTACTCACAGGAGACTAAAATCAGCATGAAAGAAATTGACTAATTGATTCAATTAGTACACTACTGAGGTAATTTCAATTCATTAGGCCACTTTAAAATTTCATTCTATGTATGCTTTTACATATTTTCTTTGTAATGCACCAATAAAATTAGGCATTACACTGAATCACTGTAAAAGAGTTCTCCTGCGTAGTAATAGACTTGAATGCCAGGCTATACTGTATGAAGCACTTTTCCACACTTAAAAGCATTACATTATATATTATTTTGCATATGTTCCAAGTGACAGGGGCTTCTTATTTTTCTTATGTGGAATAAAAAAAATTTTTGTCAGGTTGCTCTTAAAATTGTAGCTGAACTGGGTGGGTCAGAATTGCTAGTGTTTAAACAATGCGAACAACATCCTTAATATAGCTATTTGTGACTAATCCAGTGGGTGTGACACTCAAGGGAAAACAATAACTTCACTTAGCATGAATTTGAAAACTTAGAGTTTAGAACTCTGTGCTATTTTTTTTTTTTTTTTTTTTTTTTTTGCGGTACGCAGGCCTCTCACCGCTGCGGCCCCTCCCATTGCGCAGCACAGGCTCCGGACGTGCAGGCTCAGCGGCCATGGCTCACGGGCCCAGCCGCTCCGCGGCACGCGGGATCCTCCCGGACCAGGGCATGAACCTGCGTACCCCGCATTGGCGGGCGGAGTCTCAACCACTGCGCCACCAGGGAATCCCCCTCTGTGCTATTTTTTAACATACAAATTATTAAAGGAATTTTGGGAATTTTGTTTGTAAAGAGATGCTGATGATGGAAAATTAGGCATTTGAAGATTTTAAATGGAAAAATGAAGTTTAATGAACAAATCAGAAGAATGCCATCTAAGCCCTTCTCCAAAATTTCATGTCTTTTAAAAATTGTGTCTTTTGCTGTAATTTCTATGTCAAATACAATGTATTTCCTACAGCAGAATCAATTCCATAAACAACTTTTACCTTTTTAACAAAACTGGTCTCATAGTCAATCCATAAGTACATTTTGTAAGAATCACTGAAGTATAACAATGGATTAATCTTTTGATCATTCTACATGCCGTGTACTTCCTAAGCACTTTATCAACATCACACTTAATTCTCACAACAAATCATTTGATAGGTACTTTTTGTTATCACCCCATTTTACAGGTGAGAAAACAAAGACTTGGAGATGCTAAATAACCAGTCCAAAGTCACACAGCTAATAAGGTTTGGAGCTGGGATTAATACTTGGAATGGCCACGGCCAGGCCCTGCAGCCAGTCCAGGGTCCAGCCCAGTCCATCAGCATGCCACAGCAATAGCCACACCCCAACACAACAGGAGGGTGTATGCAGCCCATATAGGGGACACCCCTTGAGCACCTGGCTCTTGTGGCCAGGTGGGATTGTGCCTCTGAGCCCCACAGAACATCTCCTAAATAAGGCTACTCCTTTGAGACTGGGAGAACTGATTTACCTAATATATAGAAACAAACACAGAAAATTAGGCAAAATAAGGACACAAAAGAATATGTTCCAATCAAAAGAACAAGACAAAAAACTCAGAAAAAAGAACTAAATGAAACAGAGATAAGCAAACTACATGATAAAGAGTTCAAAGTAGTGGTCATAAAAATGCTCACTGAACTCAGGAGAAGAATGGATGAACACAGTGAGAACGTCAACAAAGAGATAAAAAAACATAAGAAAGTACCAAACAAAAGTTACAATTGAACTGAAAAATACATTAGAGGGGTTCAGTAGCAGACTGGATGAGGTAGAAGAACAAATCAATGAGCTGGAAGACAAAGCAATAGAACTCACCCAGACAGAGCAGCAAAATTTAAAAAGAATTAAGAAAAGTAAATATACTTTAAGGGACCTTTGGGACAACATGAAGAAGAATAACATTCACATTACAGGGGGTGAAAGGTAAAGCTTTGGAATGTGTTCAAATTATAGTCACTACCAACTTAAAACAGGCTACTACTTGCATAGTATGTTATATATGAACCTCACGGTAACCACAAGGAGAAAACCTATAGTAAATAACCAAAAGAAAATGAGAAAGGAATAGAAACATAACACTAAAGAAAACCACCAAAACATAAAGGAAGAGAGAAAGAGAAGAAAGGTACAGAGAGGAACTACAAAAACAGTCAGAAAACTACTAATGAAATTAACATACATGTCAATAAGATCTTTATGAAAATGGACTAAATTTGACAATCAAAAGACATAGTGGCTGAATGGATTAAAAAAAAACAAGACCCATCTATGTGCTGCATACAAGAGACTCACTTCAGAAGAAAGGACACACACAGACTGAAAGTGAAGGGATGGAGAAATATATTCATGTGTATGAAAATGAAAAGAAAGCTGGAGTAGCTATAGTCATATCAGACAAAATAAACTTTAAAACAAAGATTAATAAAAGATGAATAAGGGCATTACATAATAATAAACAGGTCAATCAAGCAACAAGATATAACATTTATAAATGTACATGCACCCAACAGCGGAGGCCAACATATATAAAGCAAATATTAATGGACTTAAAGGGAAAAAATGAAAGCAATACAACAAAGGTATGTAACTTTAACACTCCACTTACATCAATGGATAGTTCAACCAGATAGAAAATCAATAAGGAAAGCTCAGACTTAAATAACACATTAGATCAGAAGAACTTAATAGATATGTACAGAACATTCCATCCGAAAGCAGCAGATATACATTCTTCTCAAGTGCATGTGGAACATTCTCCAGGATAGATCATATGTTAGGTCAAAAAATAAATCTCAGTAAATTCAAGAAGACTGAAATCATATCAAGCATCTTCTCCAACCACTATGGTACAAAAGTAGAAGTCAATCACAAGAAAAAAATGGGAAAAACCACGAAAACATGGATATTAAACAACATGCTACTGAACATCTAATGGGTCATTGAAGAAATCAAAGGAGAAATTAAAAAATACCTGGAGACAAATGAAAACAGAAAAATGACATACCAAAATCTATAGGATGCAGCAAAAACAGTTCTAAAAGGGAAGTTCATAGCAATATAGGCTTATCTCAAGAAACAATAAAAACTCCAAATAAACAATCTAACTTTACACCTAAAGAAACTAGAAAAAGAAGAACAAACAAAGCCCAAAATTAGTAGAAGGAAGGAAATAGTAAAGATGAGAGCGGAAATAAATTAGAGACTAAGAAAACAACAGGAAAGATCAATGAAACTGAGAGGTAGTTCTTTGAAAAGATAAACAAAATTGACAAACCTTTAGCTAGACTTACCAAGAAAGAAAGAGAGGACTCAGATAAATAAAATCAGAAATGAAAGAGAAGTTACAATTGATACAACAGAAATACAAAGGATCATAAGAGACTGCTATGAACAACTCTACAGCAGCAAATTGAACAACCTAGAAGACGTGGATAAATTCCTAGAAAATATACAATCTTCCAAGACTGAATTATGAAGAAATAGAAAATCTGAAGCGACCAATTACTAGTAAGGAGAATGAAACAGTAATAAAACATCTGGATCCGATTCCAAAGGCAAGGGAATCAAAAGCAAAAATAAACAGATGGGACTACATCAAACTAAAATGCTTCTGCACAGCAAAGGAAACCATTATCAAAAAGAAAAGGCAACCTACTGAATGGGAGAAAGTATTTGCAAATCATAGATCCAGTAAGGGGTTAATATCCAAAATATATAAAGAACTCATATAACTCAACAACAACAACAACAACAAAAACCTTGATTTTAAAATGGGCAGAGGATCTGAATAGACATTTTTCCCAAAGAAGACATACAGATGGCCAACAGGCACATGAAAAGATGCTCAACATCACTAATTGCTAGGGAAATGAAAATCAAAACCACATTGAGAAATCACCTCACACCTGTTAGAATGGCTATAATAGAAAAGATAAGAAATAGCAAATGTTGGAGAGGATGTGGAGAAAAGAGAACCCTCGTACACTGTTGGTGGAACTGTAAATTGCTTCAGGCACTATGGAAAACAGCATGGAGATTCCTCAAAAAATTAAAAATAGAACTATCATATGACCCAACAATTCCACATCTGGGTATTTATCCAAAGAACACAAAAACACTAATTCAAAAAGATATATGCAAAAAAAAAAAAAAGAAAAAGATATATGCAACTGTATGTTCATTGCAGCAATTTTTACAATAGCCAAGATATGGAAACAACCTAAGTTTCCAATGATGGATGAATTAAAATCTATGGTATCTATATCTTTATCTACATCTATATATACAATGGAATATTATTCAGCCATTAAAAAAGAACAAAATTCTACCCTTTGCAACAACATGGATGGACCTTGGAGGCATTATGCTAAATGAAATGTCAGAAGAAGGACAAATACTGTATGATTTCACATATATGTGGAATCAAAAAACAAAACAAACAAAATAAAACAAAGACAAACTCATAGATACAGAGATCAGATTAGGGTTACCAGAGAGGAAGGGGCATGGCGGGTGGTGGGCAAAACGGATGAAGGGGGTCAACTGTATGGTGATGGATGGTAACTACACATGTGGTGGGGATCACTTCATAGTGCATACATATGTCAAATTACAATGGTATACGCCTGAAACTTATATATTAAAAAAAAAACACTTGGGCCATCTGACTCCTAATCGCAGTTCTATGTTGCCACTTAGGACCTACACTGCATATTTTACAAATACACATACTCCTATGTTTATATTTAAAGGAGATTGTGGAACTGAGATGAATAGGCAACACTCTTTTTAGTAATCCATCTTTCCAATGCAATTTTAAAAGTTAACCTTATTCAGAACTGCTAGCCTCATTACACTATAGTAATGAATAAAATGACGGAAAATACAACCTAAACCAAAAGATAAATTTGAGACTTGAATTGCACAGGTATATTATATAGTTTATCCAGATAGACGTGATTCAAAAACTACTTAAGTGTTTGTCTCTTTGGGCTTCTGAATCTTGATTCTCCTAATGAGTAAGGTCTACCTTAGCTGAAGAAGGAGGAAGAGAAGGGAAAAAAAAGTGTGAGCATGCCTGAACCCATACCATACTAACTATACTTTCTGACTTTCTGTATTCTTGATGCTCTGACATCTGGGGCCTTGCTGACCAGGGAGGGACTGCTTCTCCCAGGGTTAGATAATTCCTAGGAATACCAGAATACTCAGGGCAGCCCCTACACTCCAGAGCCCGCTGAAATTATTCAAAGTAGCCAATCCTAAGACTGTTTACCCTGCTTTGCCCATTCCTTCCTGTGAAAACCACAATAAAAGTTCTTGCCCATGCTTTCTCCTTGCTCCCTCTGCCTCCTGACTGACCCTAGTTCTTCCCTATGTGGCCCTGCATGGTGTGCCATGGCTCTTGTTTCCAGGGAATCTGTGAGTATAAAAAAATTCTTCCTTCATGACAGTCATTTCTGTATCTGAGTGTCTTACCATACCTGATTAAAACAAATCCTGAGTACATTTTAAAACACATATCCTAAATGAAGATTAACGTGTGTACAATAAATAGAATGAACTGTGAAATATACTCAGTGGACTTCAATGTTGTTCATTTATTCAACAAGTATTTATATAGTGCATACAATATATAGAGACACTCTGCTAGGCAGTTTCTATCTCACTTCAGTAAGGACCCAGTGCAATCATTGCTTCTCTGCCAAGCACTCTGATAAGTTGTTCAGAGACATCAAAACCTTTGTGGGTAAAAATGAAACCAGGTGGTTCACAAATGAACTGGGTGGTTCACAATGCATCTCTATCCAGTAATAGAGTGGATGCAAGGGACCTGGAATTATGTCCCTGATTCTTACGTGGCATCTTTGTAACTGAACACACTCATTAAAACTTGGGGCATTATCATTTATATCATTTGAACAATTAGCAAATGTGTGACATGCAATTAATTTGTTCATTAAATAGCTGCAATTGTATTTAAAAGCAAAATGTGAAACAAAGGGAATAATTAAGATCCCCAAATTCCAACTTGCTACTAAGGACAAAGAAAGCTTCTTGTTCAAGATTTCTAAAATTGGACATGACTTCTGTAAAGCTGATGACTAATCCAAATCCCTATTTCTCTTCAACTTCAGAGTGAGTTTTGGAGTTTGAATAAACTATATTATATTGAAAGAAACAAAGATGATGGCTATGAGATAAAAGCCCTATGCATACAATTAAAATAACAGCTCACGCAAGTGCTGTCAGTGATTTGAGATTCTTTTCAATGGCAGGTTTATCATTAATGACTGAAAGAGAGAAAACAAAGGTCAATTTACTGGCTGGATTACACATAGCCTTAATGTGCTCCTAAACACAGTAACTGTGGAAGAGCCATCAGGATTTTACAGTCAGAATAAGGCAGACAGAATTTAGCAAACAAATTTGCCTCAATTTAACCAGTAGGTGTCACTATTTATATGTATTGGCAATACTTTTCCTACAGAGTTCGGCATGAAATCCAACAGAAAAAATCCATTTTGAATAACTTAAAATAAGCTTATAAATCCACACTCTTATTTATAGATCAATTTAGGGACTTAATTTATTATTGTTAAAATAATCATTGGAAAATCATTCTAAGCTTAGTGGTGGTATACCTACAAATGATTCAAATTTAAATTCAAAATATTTTAAGAATGAAAAAAAAGGGTCTAATATAACAGGTCTACTTCTCAAGGAAAAGAAAAAATTCTGCTACATTTTAGGACAGGGTTTCCATTTTTAAGAACTACTGATATCCTCTAGCTCTATCTATGTAATTTTGGATGAAAGAAAACATTACTCTTTAAATTTATTAAGGAAAATTGTGCCTAATTGTATCTACCACCTAGGTACAATGGGTTTGGGTGTATGATATTGTCTGTCAAAGGAGGATACGAATGTATAAATGTTTTGGAAAACTGCAAAGTGGTCTATACATGCAAGGTAAGATTTCTTCCTACTTGCACAGTGTAGTTCTACTGTACTTCCCACAAACGATGGCTCCTGAAAAGGGAAGCAAACTCAGTTACGAAACACTCACCTTTGTGAGAAGAGTATTACAGCCTCACAACCACTTTGTGGAAGTAAATTTTATTTTCCTATTTGCAAATGAAGAAAGAAGGCTGATAACCTGGGAAAGTTGATAAGTCTGTCTGACCCCAAAGCCTGGGTTCTTCCTACTGAGTGACCTTGTGATATGTACTTTGTAAACTGAATCATATTCTTAAAGTTTGCTGCACTAAATTGAAATTAACTTACAGAATCCTGCTAGTCAGAGGAAATCAATGATAGAACATTTTATAGAGTAGGATATATAGTAAAGCAAAAGATTCCATCTAAATTGGCATGTGAAGATTGCAGTTAAATAGTCCATACATATTGATCAATCAAAAACTTGTGATTCAGTGCCCTAGGATCCATCTGATAGATTTTCTTGTTTCCAGACCAGCAGCTTTCAGACATCATTTCACCCCTCTTTGTGGCATCTCAGTGATCTGTGTGTCAGAATTTTAACAAGCACAAGAATATTAGCTGGTCTTTTACCATTTCTGTTATAGCACAGTAGCTGGTTATTACTGACTAGAAGCTTGATTTACAATATAGTTTTAAAGGAACAAAGTAAAAATCTAACTACTCTGCCTATTCTTGGAAGTATTGTTCTGTATTTGCACTTGAACATATTAATACAAATAAATTAGCAAGAGTCCCTGCGTTCAGACTGGGAAAGCTTCAATGTTGTTGAAATCAATGTTGTTCTTGTATTGGCAATATTTTTCCTACAGAGTTCTGCATGAAGTCCAGCAGAAAAAATCCATTTTGAATAACTTAAAACATGCTTATAAATCTACACTCTTATTTATAGATCAATTTAGGGACTTAATTTATTATTGTTAAGTCAATATTGTTCTTCCCCTTGCTCAGCTTTTAAGGAGGAAGAGAGACACAGACTGTGCTCAGTCTAACTGGCTGTTGACTGAATTAAATAATTTTCCCCTAAAAAATATTTTCTGCCAATTCAACATGCCCCCCTGTCCTGAGCATATACGGACCGACCGAGTTTCTACATCAATAGATATACTTTCAAATGTAACACTAATCATGTTGCTTCTTGTTTTGGATCCTTCAGTGGACTCCAGGCACCATACTTAGCATGGTTTCAAGATGTTTTCCCCCACCTGTATCCCTCTCCCTCTCTTCCCTGCCTCTCCCTGAACCCTACCCCTCTTCCTTCAGTTCTCAACTAAAGCTGACTCTCTGGGAAAGAGTTAGGGCTTTTGGAACTTCTCCTTTAGCACCTTGGGCATAATTTATATTTCCTCATTATAAATGTGGTTTACTAAAATCTCTGTCTCTCACCATCTAAGCTCCTTGAAGGAGAGGCTGGCTTATTTATCTGCACATCTCAAATGTCTAACAGCGACTGACGCATAGCCAGTTCTCAGTGCTGGCAGGATGCTTATTTCTAAACGGTTTAGACACTCTCTCTTTTCCTCTTCCCTTCTTCTTGAACAATTTAATTCTAAATCCATTAGATGGGCCCAAGCAAGGTAGATGTTACACTGGGGCAGGGGATGGGGGCAATTTTGAGAATTACAAATACGGATAGAAAAACTAGAACAAAATTTACAGTGTTGGATCAGAATTAGAGTATTGGTAGGAACTCCCAAATCTAAATAGATACATATATATAGATAAATATAGGTGTGGACACACACACACACACATATACTCCCTGATTCTCTCTACTGAGAGGGCCTGGGAACAGTAACACATCAAAAGCAATGACCACACCTACTACTGAGATCTTGCTTCCTAACTAGCATTCTCCACTAAAGGAAACTGGGGTTCTTTTCAAAATGTCTGATTCTACATTGTCTGGGTCAGGAGGCGTACAAGGTAAGCATGGAATATCTTGGACTAGGAAGTAAGGAGTGCTAAAAAATGATGAAGACATGTCAAAGGTCAGCCTTGAATAGACTCCCACTGACCGAATCTGGGACACTTTCAGCATGAAAAGTAATAATTATAAAATGGATTGTAACCATTAATTAAAATAGGACACCATGGGTGCATACTTACATGCCTTATTCCATAATAATTGAATAAAATGGAAAGTTTGATGAGGAATGGGATATTTACATAACTTCAGAGCACTTCCCCTCAAAATATGTATTAATCACAAAGGGTGAACTATAGTGGAGAAAACTGGCAGAAAAGCCTTATCAAGTGAACTAAGTTAAGATCAGTAACAGGACAGACCAAAACCATGCCACCTGAGAGACTACAATGCAAACACAGTGTCACTTCCAGGATAGCCCTGCTTTATTTATAAGCATAACCTGAATCTAATCAAGAGGAAACATTAGACAAACCCAAACTGACAAACAGATGTTCTACAAAAAGACGAGCCTGTCATCTTCAGAAGTTTCAAGATCATGAAAGTCAGGAGAGACTGAGGAATCGTGCTAGATCGCAGAAGCTTAAGGCAATGTGACAAGTCAATGCAATGCATTATTCTGAACAGGAGACTTTTACTTTAAAGGACCGCTGGTGATTAAATGGGGCCTGGGGATTAGATGGTAGTAAATTATCAACCTTAATTCCCTGATTTTAACGGTTGTACTGGAGTATCTATTTGGTACCTTACTCTCAAATGATTTGAAAAAAAAATTTTTTTCCACTGTACTTGCAACGTCCCCTTCCCCTAGATTTTAGATTACTTTCACTTTTTAAAAGTATTTAAAAAACAAAAAGCAGACCGCGCCATTCGTATTTTAAAATTCTTAGCCGATTACCAATTAGAGTCCATTTTGTAGCTATGATGCATACTGTCTTCGCCTTCATGGATTTAACGGAAGAATTGTGTGCATACAATTAATTTTGGCGAAAAACTAGGAAAAGGTAGAGATGAATTTTTGACTTTTCTGCACAGGCACTTTTCTAACTATGATGCTGTATCACAAGCGCCCTTCCTGCCCAGCTGGCTGCCTCCCTGCAAGCGAGAGAACTGATCCCCGCGGCGCGGGCTGCCGCCGGAGTCCCAACCCCACCTGAGCCCCGCGAAGCCGTTGACCGGCAGCGACGCCCACCCCACCGCCCGTCCTGGCCCGGGGAACAGCGCCCGCGCCCCCGCTCGCTGAGTCGCCTCTGGTCTGTGGGAGGCGGGGCCGCGTCTTGTCGGGCTTCCGCCTCTCTCAGCCAGGAGACAGAATTCCTGAGTACAAGACATGGTTTGCTCGGTGAAATTGACATTTTAAAAATAAATTAATTTTTTAATGAGAGAAGAGGAAAACTATCTACCAGGAGTGGGGTTCGAACCCACGCGGACATATGTCCATTGGATCTTAAGTCCAACGCCTTAACCACTCGGCCATCCTGGTGCAGGCGCACGATCCTCTCTTCGCTCTCCCTACAAGTCGTACTGCACCGTCCTCCTCGCGCCCGCCCTTAAGAAGGCCGGGGGCCCTTCGCCGCCGCTCCCTTAGTTTTCCCAGCCCGAAATGGAGCTCCCTGCCAGCCGGAGCCTCCTTTTGACGCCGCCGCAGCTCACTGTTGCCCCTGGCCCGCCGCGGCCGCCAGGGCAACTGCAGCCGAGCTCAGCGCGCTTTCGGCGGCGGCGGCGGCGGCGGCGGCGGCGGCGGCGGCGACGACGACGACCCTCCGGTCGCTTAGGCGGAACTCGGGCCCAGCCGCTCTACTTTCGGTTTCGAGGTGCGCGGGCGCGGGAAACAAACACGCTCGTAAACCTCTGGATTCCTAGCAGCACGTTTTTGGAGGCGCCCGGGAGTGGTGGCGGTGCTGGGACGGAGCCCAGAGAGTGGCGTTTAGTTTGTTTTTTGGTTTGTTTCATTCCAGGTAGAATAAACTTCAAGGAATGAGTTGCATGGGCAGCAGCAGAGTTCTTGGACGCCCGTCCCTATGGGCCGCTTTTCTTCTCAACAAGTCACACGGGCAGGGAGTGTTGTAGCGACCCGTGTCTATACTGCGGCGCCACGTGCAGGGAGCGCGGCACAATTCGCCCTCCCGACTGGCTTCGGGCACGCTTCAGACGCAGGGCCGGGGACCTCCTCTCTGTTCCCAGACCCTCCCTTGCACCTAGATGTTTATGTTCTCGTATCTTAACTGTTCTGCAGCGCCCTCCTTCCTGCCTGTGCACAAGAGATTTCAGTTCGTCCTCTCAGTTGACTTCCTTTTCCAGGGCTTTCGCTCCAGTCTCCACCACACAGGACCCGGAAGCCACCACAGAGCCAAGGCTTCTGTGTTCTGGAGCGTCAGGGAGCCTGGGGACTGAGGCACCGTCCGGCAGCCACGCCCTTGTTGAGACAGTGCAGGCAGCTTTGACCGAGAATTTACGTCACCATGACGCATTACGTCACCATGACGCATTCACGTCACCAACTGGCTCCTCACCCACTGGGTCACACTGTGAGAAACCCATTGCCCTGCCACCTCCTGGACGCCTGTGATCCCTGGGAACACTGCCCTGACCTGTGGAGGCCTTCGCCCAGCCTGCTGCCCTGGTTCTCTGAGTTCCAGCCAAGAACATGACCGCCCCTGAGGGAGCTCCCCCGGACAGTAGTGGATGGAATTGTCCCCTACCCGCTTTGCCACTTAACATAGTGAGGGAACAGTGGCCTGCATCTACATCCCGGCCTCAACACTATCCCTCCCGCTGAACATGAGGCCTGGCCCTCCAGGAGCGTGCGGTCAAGAACAGTGATCGAGCATTTCCTCCGGCCTGGCCCTGCCCTGCTGAGAGAAGAAGGGGAACTTGGACTCTTGCCAGGGTCTAGAGACATTGGTGTGATGATGACACAGGATCACCACCCACTAACTCACCATCTCCATCTCGGAGGCTAAGTTCTGGCTTGTGCCTTAGGAAGCAGGCCTCAAAATGGAGGAAATTCCCCAAACGTCAGAAGAGTGTTCAAAAGACGCTGGCAACTGCAAGGCATGACAAATATCCACTTGAATGTTAGAACAAAATGTGAAGGGCAGGGTGCAATGACACTTGTAATAACTGACAATATTAGAGAGCAAATGACAATATTAAGATAGATTTTATAACATTGGAATTTCAGGAAATCGCATTTGACATCTTCTTATGGGGATATGTTTCCCTCTACTTAAACTATTTTTCACTGTGTGTGTGTTTATTTAAGCCATGATATTCTTTATGCATTCTATAGTGGTTTAAAAAATAGGTCTAGGGCTTCCCTGGTGGCACAGTGGTTGAGAGTCTGCCTGCCGATGCAGGGGACACGGGTTTGTGCCCCGGTCCGGGAAGATCCCACATGCCACGGAGCGGCTAGGCCCGTGAGCCATGGCCGCTGAGCCTGTGCGTGCGGAGCCTGTGCTCCGCAACGGGAGAGGCCACAACAAGTGAGAGGCCCACGTACCACAAAAAAAAAAAAAAAAAAAAATTCTAGAACTGCTTTGATACTCCTCCCTTCAAGACATAGAGCCTAATTCCCTTCTCCTTCAGTGTGGGCTGGATCTTGTTTCTAAGGAGTAGAATAAAACAGAAGAGACAGTATGCAACCTCGGAGAGTAGGTCCTCAAAAGACACTGCTGCTATCAACTTGGTTTCTCTCTGTTGGATGATTCCCTCTGGAGGAAACCAGCTGCCATGTCCGGAGCAACCTTTTGAGAGGCCCATGTGGGGAAGAGCAGCCAGCAAGGAACTGAGGCCTCAGCCCAGTCAAGCCTTCGGATGACTATGGCCCTGGCCAATATCTTGACTACAACCTCTTGAGAGACCCTGAATCAGAACCACCTAGCGAAACCTTGATTTCCTGACCCTCAGAAACTACATAAGGTAAATATTTGTGTGTTATTTTTATGCAGCTATAGATAACTAATAGACAAACTAGCCAGAGGTGGTAACTCTAGCTTTGACAATGTATTCACAGGCATATATTTTGTTTCCATACATGTATCTTAAAAGACCCTGCTGATGGCAACACCAATTGCCTAAGATAATGGGGGACAAACTAGATCACTTTTACATGATTGGTAGGAGTATAAAATGGTATGACCACTCTGCACAAAATTTGGCATTTCTTAAAAGAAACAAACATACAACTACCATAGGACCCAGCAATTGCACTCATGAGCATTTATCCCAGAGAAATGAAAACTTACACACACACACACACACACACACACGAGATATTTGTTGCACTTTAATCAATTAATGATAGCCCAAAACAAAGACCCTGCTGACCCTTTTGCTAACATTGAACTTTCCTTCTTCGATTTGTTTCCAAACTCTTGAATGGAGTTGCCCAAACTTTCCAAGTCCACTCATTTACTTTCACTTTTTCCCAGAATCCTCTGCTGTGTGGCTTCTACTTTTCTCTCTCTTTATCTTTTCACAATGAAAATATCTTTACTAAAAGACATTCAAACTGTGAAAGTTGTATGAAGTTCAAACAATATAGAAGTGAATAAAGTAGAATGCATAACCCCTTTCCAAAACCCCTGTCATTCCAGTTATACTGAATTGGGACCCCTTGTCCCTTAGAGATGCTAAGCCATTTTCTGTCTCTCTCCTCCTGGTTCTTTCTGCCCAACTCTCCTCCAAGGCCCAGCATAAACCCTACCTTCCCACCACACATAGAATTGTAAAGTGAAATGAGTCTTAAGTTACACTTACCTGCAAATAGGAGTGTACAAAACTTAGGAAGGGGCTTCCCTGGTGGCGCAGTGGTTGAGAGTCCGCCTGACGATGCAGGGGACGCGGGTTCGTGCCCCGATCCCACGTGCCGCGGAGCGGCTGGGCCCGTGAGCCATGGCCGCTGAGCCTGCGCATCCGGAGCCTGTGCTCCACAGCCGGAGGGGCCACAACAGTGAGGGGCCTGCGCACCAAAAAAAAAAAAAAAAAAAAAAGTCTTGGGAAGTGCAAGCTTGTGCTATTCCTTCCCTTTGTCTTCCTGCCTTCAATGAGCTGGTGTGAAATGAAGTTCCTGGAGCTGTGTTAGCATCCTGTGACTACAGGGGGACAAGCCAATGGATAAGGAGCTAACACCCAAAGATGCCAGAAGGATGGGCTTGAAGGAAACTGCCCTTACAGACCATTATGAGCCAGAGCTAGCCAGAGACTATCTACCTCCCATCTGCCTGAGGTATGGGATAATTAACACATCTTGAAATATATACCAGTGGTTCTCAAAGCATCCGGATCACCTGGGAACTTGTTGGAAATGCAAATTCTCAGGCCCTACCCCAACTTCCTGAATGTGTGTCTCAGAACTGGGTGATGGTGAGACATGCTCGGGTTTTAATGGCCCTGTTTTCACCGTAGGTTTCTGAGGAAACGTTTCCTAAGGGCTCAGACGCTATGTATAGAGTGGGTGAAGGGTTCTACAGTATTCCACAAAGGTTGCTTCCTTGACTGAGTCCCCATTACTGGCTTGATTTCTTATCATTTACCTTTTTTTCCCCTAAGTGAGCTTATCTCCTGAGGGTGCACTTGCTGTCTTTCTGTATTTAAATAAATATACAAATGATTGCGTGGAACCCTGAAGCTGCCTTCTCTTCAGGTGTGTCTCGTCTTTGATAGACTCTTCACTTTCACTTTACTAGAAATCTCTCACTTGCTAATTTCATCCTAACACCCTTTTATTTCAACATCAGTTAAACCCTTCAACTTCCAGGTTACTTTTAAACCCCCTCCTTATCTCAACAGTGAAGAAATATGGCCGTATCATAGATTTTCAGAGTATCATTGAGACAGGCTGGCACCTGGGACCTGGGACCCTTTGCTGCAGTGGTTGCACCTGGACAAACATCTCCTTGAGGAACAGGATACAAAGAAACTATAAGGGACTTAAAATAGCTGCGTACATGCGCAGCTGGGGCAAATTATGGACAACAAGATACGAAAAGACCAAAAACCCAGCTGCCACTTCTGAGGTGTCAGGAGCAAAAGCAGGGTATTGCGCATGATCCCTGCACGCAGCACCGCCAAGGGGGTGGGCAGACCACCTAAGTCACCCCTCCACCTAACCGCGGGGCCCACCCCTATCCTCCCATATAAGGAACCAGCTTACCACACCCCCTCAGCGAGTGAGCAAGGGAAACTGTTACTTGTTTTCTCTCCCTCCTGCTGCAGCATGAGTCCCAGTAAAGCCTTGCCTGAATTTCTTGTCTGGCCTCTGATCAATTTCTATTGATTAAAGAGTCCAAGGTCAGTAACATTATCACTAAGCAGCATCAACACTAGGACGTATTTTCTCATCTGAAGGTGAAAACGAGAAGCATCCTGTTGCTTACATTGGGGATTACGAAATACTTTCCAGGCACTTTCAGATGCCTGAGTGTGCAATTCTTCTGGGTTCCAAAGAACAGTTGATGGCTGAGCGAGTGTGAGGTCAACCAACCCTGACTCTGCTGAAATTGTGGTGAGGCTCTTTCAGACAGCTCTGGGCCGGAGATACCACAAAGGGAAGCAGGGTTGCTGGGACATGGGACAAGGGTCGGGCGACGGAGGTTTGTATTGCCTGGTGCCTTCCATCTCCCAGCAATTCAGGGCTCAACTACAGAGAAGTCCAGTGGGAATTTTGCAAAGGACTCCTAGCCTGCTTTCAAAAGGGCTCTTTACTCTCTCCTCCCTTCCCCCTCATCTTTTGTTTTCCAATTTCACTAAAGACAAATTTTGTTTTATAGAGCAGTGTGTTAGCATCACTTTACCGTGAGAAGCACTTTACATGTTACCTCATTTTACCTAATTTTCCCCATTTCTGTTTTAGTTCTTTATTCTTAATTTTTTTATAATTGCTTTACAATGGTGTGTTAGTTTCTGCTTTATAACAGAGTGAATCAGCTATACATATACATATATCCCCATATCTCCTCCCTCTTGCGTCTCCCTCCCACCCTCCCTATCCCACCCCTCCAGGCCGTCACAAAGCACCGAGCTGATCTCCCTGTGCTATGCGGCTGCTTCCCACTAGCGATCTACCTTACGTTTGGTAGTGTATATGTGTCCATGTCTCTCTCGCTTTGTCACAGCTTACCCTTCCTCCTCCCCATATCCTCAAGTCCATTCTCTAGTAGGTCTGTGTCTTTATTCCTGTCTTACCCCTATAGTTCTTTATTCTTTAAGTGTTCTGCCTCTATCTTATTATCCTTACTTTGTCTTTATTTGCATTGCCTTTAAAAGTATTATTACATAACATCCAACTGAAGTTATATTTATTCCTTGTCAAGTTTAGATTTTTTCTTAATCTGTGTGTTTTGATTTTATTTTACATATTGTCGCTTTTAATTTCTATTTTATAATTAAATCTGGTTATTTTATCTTGTAATAGTTCACTTTTCATGACATTTCTATTTTAACCCTTATATTTAAATTTTAACCGTTTAGTTTTTCTTAATTTTCTCTCTTCCGTGTGTTATTATACTTAATTCTTTTTCAGGGATATTTATTTTACTTTGGGTTTTTTTGTTTGTTTTTTTGCGTTATGCGGGCCTCTCACTGTTGTGGCCTCTCCCATTGCGGAGCACAGGCTCCGGATGTGCAGGCTCAGCGGCCCAGCCGCTCCCCTACTGATGAGTCCCAGCATTGGAAGAACAGGCACTTTCTTTCATTTCCCAGACAGATTTACCTTCTCCTGGGTCTGTGCATGTTTTAACATCTTGCCACTCAGTAACATTTCTTGTTTGACAGGTTTCTTCCATGAACCAGTTTACCAAGTGCGATGAAGATCGTGAAGAGAGGCTGTTGCCTCATCTATGCCCTTTTAAGGGTGCTTTAGACCAGGGAAAACCACAGGGCAGGGCAAAAGAATAAACTAGTTAAACATTCCTAGCCGCAAAAGAAATTCCTGTTTCGTCACATGCAGGCTAAATAATTTCTTTTTATCTAAGGGTGACATTCCTTGTATGTCCTCTCTACCCCCTGGAGATTCTCTTCTTGATTTGGTCCAAAACCGTCTTTTGAAAGACTTGGTGCACCAGCTGCTGGCAGCTGGGAGGCACATAACAGTAGGTCTGCCAGGATGGCTTCAACAGGGAGAGAGTGAGGCCTTGCAGCCCAGCCGAGCTCAGAGCTCAAAGAAAGGGCAGTTTGGGGTCCTCCAATCTCTCCTTGATCTTCAACTCCTGCAGCAGAAGGAATGGCCTTGCCAGTTATTTCTCTGCACAGTATACCTGCAGTTGAACACTTTTTTTTTTTTTTATGCGGTATGCAGGCCTCTCACTGTTGTGGCCTCTCCCGTTGTGGGGCACAGGCTCCGGACGCACAGGCTCAGCAGCCATGGCTCACGGGCCCAGCCGCTCCGCGACACGTGGGATCCTCCCGGACCGGGGCACGAACCCGTGTCCCCTGCATCGGCAGGCGGACTCTCAACCACTGCGCCACCAGGGAAGCCCAGTTGAACATTTTTGTATTGAGTGAGTATTATGGATCCCTAAGGAGTCTGTGTGTGTGTGTGTGTGTGTGTGTGTGTGTGTGTGAGATGAGGGAATGCCCCGACCTACTCTGGAAAATGGACTGAGGCATCTCAGGGGAGCCTCATAAAAAGAGACCTCAGTGATTGAGGACAGTTTAGGACCGTTGCTCAAAGCCAGCACCCTGAAACACAGCCTTTTATGACTAGAAGCAGGGAGCTAAGTATTTTGCATAAATTACCCCACTAGATGCCGCGTGAGAGAGGAATACGTACAGCTGAAACCCAAGCCAACACATTTTGTCCACAATTTTTAAAATAATCTGTTTTATTTGAATGGAAGAATAAAAAGGAAAAAAAATCCCTTCTTAAAAAGTTTTACAACTTTCTTTGCATCCCACCTTGGTCTGTACCTTTAATAAGGTACAGAGTCTTCCTGGCCCTACCTCGGGGCAGCCAATCCTGGTCTCGATTTGCCTCCAGTTCTGCCCACTTCAGTCCCTATGACTCAGATCTTCATTCTCTCTCTGTGCAACCTTTTCAGACTGACCATTCCCTTGGATGATCTGCTTCTCCCCAAGTAGCTTTTTCTCCAATCCCAGTTCTCTTCCTCTCACCAAGACGTTACCCTGCTCCCAGGACGCTGCCCCCTACTCTGGGCCCAGCACCCAGCACAGCACTGCATTCTTAGCTTCCACTTCTTAGAAAAAATAAGATGGTAATATTACTTCACGGAATTGTCCTAAAAATATGAAATCAAAGCATCTTGTAGGGGAGTTCCCTGGTGGGCTAGTGGTTAGGATTCCAGGCTTTCACTGCCAGGGCCGGGTTCGATCCCTGGTCGGGGAACTGAGATCCCACCAGCTGGTGGCGAGGCCAAAAAAAAAGAAAAGTGTTATGCCAACAGGTATTGTTATGTTGGTTGAACATGTTTGCTGTGGGAAGACTATTGAGCAAAGTGTGGTCAGATCCAGATTGGTGCCCACACAGTAAACAAACGAAGAAACAGAGGGGGCATGAATGTAGAACAGATATGAGGTATCTATCTCCAAGAAAACTTAGAAAACTGAGGCACTGCTCAGTGTCAGCCAGTGAGCTTTGGTACGTGTGGATGTGTATTTGTTCCCTCTTTCATTCTTTTCCTACCTTGTTCCATAATAGATTTATGGTGGCTTAGAACAAATCTCCAAGTGTGGGTACCCTACAGGTAAAAGGGGCATATAAGTGGAGACCACATCGATGGGGAAGTATAAAGATCCTGACATAGAAACACATTCAGTCCATGCATGTTCCTGTTAAATGGCTTTAGGTGCATCTCTGTTTGGGATAGCGAGACTGAGCACATGCAAATAGCTGGGCCTATCTGAAAATAGAGAGATAAGGATATATATTATTAATATATATACATGTGTTTATATATATGTATGTATATGTGTAATTTGCATGCTTTGTTCTTTTTACCCACTATAGAATGTTATGGGATGCTGGGAAACTGAGAGAGGGTTATGTCTAAAGAGTTTGCTATAGGACCATGAAAATGTATCTATATATCTATAGATTAGGAAAAACAGAAAAGGTCCAAGAAGTGGCTAGGGATGTTGCAATTAAATTGGGGTATAAAATACTTAAAAAATAAATATCAAGAATTAAAAAATGACAGTTTTGGGGACTTGTCTCTCACTTCTCATTTTTTAGGATATCACTAGTATTAAAGCATCCTATGCAGTCCCACTCAGATCATCCGTTTGGAAAGTCTTCTTTCTCACCAGTATATATATATATATATATATATATATATAATCTTTACAACAAAGCTGCTAGTGTATGAGGACATCTTGTCCATTCTTTATAACACATGTAGATAATAAAGATGCTCAATATTTATATGAGGGTGAAGTTATTACACTCTAGATCCAGTTCATTTTCCATTTCTAATAGTCCTATTTTATTAATTCCAGTGATTTTCAATTCTGCTATCAAAAGCAAGTCAACTGTTACTCTGATTACAAATGGATGTTTCAAACTATTACAAATGAGTGACTTGCATGCTGCAGTTCGAGAAACCTTGCATATTTTGAAGAGAGGAGTCTGATGGTAGAAAACAGAATGGCAGGATTTATACAGAGAATCCAAGACTACCATTACCCTATTTTATTATTTTTAAGCTATGCATAATATTCAGTAGTTTCCTGTCAAGATAGGAAGTTTATACTTGTAGAGCCTGACAAATATTTGCATATGACATTTAATTATAAAGCATTGGTACAAGAAGGACCCTTTTCTCTTTACAAGTTGTTATCTTGAAAGGCCACAAACTTACTCTTGTGATGTCACAGTTCCAACATTTTCATATTATTGATCGGCTTTTTATTTATTTATTTATGGCTGAGTTGGGTCTGTTGCTTGCGCGGGCTTTCCCGAGTTGCAGTGAGCAGGGGCCACTCTTCATTGTGGTGCGCGGGCTTCTCATCGCGGTGGCTTCTCTTGTTGCGGAGCACGGGCTCTAGGCACATGGGCTTCAGTAGCTGTGGCACGTGGGCTCAGTAGTTGTGGCTCGTGGGCTCTAGAGAGCAGGCTCAGTAGTTGTGGCACATGGGCGTAGTTGCTCCGCGCGGCCTGTGGGATCTTCCTGGCCCAGGGCTCGAACCCGGGTCCCCTGCATTGGCAGGCGGATTCTTAACCACTGCGCCCATGGAAGTCCCCGATCAACTTTTTATAAATTCTAACTCTTATTATCCTGGATAACAATGCATCCTAGGTGAGCATCTTTCCTATTTTGGATATTTCTGGAGTTGTCACCACCTGTAGTCTGCGGCTGTGACTGCAGGGGTTGGCATTTGGCTAGTTAGGAGTCACTGCATATGTTAAAATAGCTTTAAAAGATTTCCACCTTCAGCCCCTGAAGGATCTATTGTTCTCTGTGATTGGTTCTTTCATTTTGTACATAAGTGACATTAGTGTATGAAATTTGCACATTTGCCACAGTCTTCTTACCCAGAGTCAACTTGCAGAGTTTGCCAAATGAGCGTCACAGGATCAGGTGAACCCAACTCTACAACGCCTCTTGGTGGCACTGGAGCACCCTTTCCTAAGGAAAAAGCCAGCATTTCACCCGCTTCTTGGCACCACAGTCAGAGCTAGGAAGGGCTTCTGGGAAACAGGGCAGGATATGGGAAAAGCCAACTGATCCCTTTCCTTTAGTCTATTGTGACCTGGCCTCCACAGCTGAACTTCTTCTGGGACTTTTTGACTCATAGCTTAGAAAGAATTAGGGGAAAACACTTGCCAAATTGAGCAGAACAGCTGCTTCCTGATTAACTATTTTTTGAGTGGAACATCCAATTTCATCTTCATAACATGCTTGGATATAAGGAATGAAATGCCACTGTGAAAACAATTCTTTCATTGTAAAAAAATTTTAAAACCCTAATATTCAAAGAAGATAGGGTCTTGGGTTTTTAAATTCTATTTTATTAAAGACTATTAACAGAAGAATATTTACTTTTCCTCAGAAGTTAATAACTATTAATTTAATTACTAGCAGCTCTCTCAGTCTACAAGAAAGTTATGCAATAATGAACATAGCACTTAGCATGTGCCAGGCACTGTCCTAAGTGCTTTTACATATTTAGTCATTTACTTCTTCCAACAACTCTATGAGGTAGGTCCTATTATATCCATTTTACAGATGAGGAAACTGAGGCACAGGGAGGTTAAGTAACGTGCCCAAATTATATAGTTGGTATATGGCAAAGTCATGTTTTGAACCCAGAGAGTAGGGTCCTGAATCTGTGTTCTTAACCACTATGCCACACCCAGACAATTACTAAAAACCAGGAAGAAAAATTCTTGCCTTTTCAATAAGCAACAGTACACTAATCTCTTAGTATACTAAAGTGAAGTTTTTACCTAATTCTCCAATGTGAAATGTGGGGAATTAAAAAAATACATAGAGCCAGCAAACTCCTTGACTTTTATGAATGATTCCAAACGAAGAAACTGCTTTATGGGTTGAATTCATGAACTATTCTCTCTTACGGAAACTAGCTGGTGGCCTGTATTTCCAATATCTCTTCCCTACCATGAAAGACATAGCAATGGAGCTGTGTGAAGACTTTTTTTTTTAGCGAAAGTTAATTAGGTCATAGGTGAAACCTATCCCTGGAGTTAGCTGAGAAAGAATTGGGAGAAATCTGAGAAGAGCCCAGTGGGACTTGGTTTCCACGATTCTCATATTTAACCATGAAATTAAAATTAGGAGCAGGGCTAGATGTCATGGTCATAAGCAGATTAGTCAGTGAGTTCCAAAGAGTTCACATACTCTTCTTTTTACTCCTTTTAAAAGTTCACTGTCTGAAGGACGCGAGAATAATGACCACTGAATAAACTCTCTCTTTTATTAAATAAGTAGAAAGAGTTAATAGTTGACTCAAAAGAAAGACAGGAAACATGGTAAGTGCGGGTAAGGGCATTACAAAGCTTGCAAATGAAACCAGATCTCCAAAACATGATGATTTTGCTAAACTATTATAAATAACTCAGGAGAGAAAGCAACATACCCCATGTGAATTATTTTTCACTCCCCGCCATTCAGAGTTCCATCCAGTTGTTGAAGCCTCAAGCAGGTAGAAAAATTTTTAAAAGAGTAATTGAAAACGCAGACTAAGATTTAAATGGTCAACACACAAATGCATAAACGGGATGTTTATAATGTAATGTATATTAAACTAACGTGACCAGAATTATTTTATTTTAAATTACTACATTGCCATGCATGAAAAGAATGGGCCACAGTAAAACAAAAGTAATTATTTCTAAGACCGTTTTTTAATATTTCTAGTTCCGTATGCATTTTCAGCATTTGACACCTGTTCTTTACCATTGTAACCAACACAGAGTTGTTCAAAATAAAGTTTTGACCCAAACTGGACTATGGAGATGCAGATCAGAGTGAGATAAACTCATAACAAGCAAACCAACACCAACAACCAGTAAAAATGTCTCATGGATGTTTATACACCATATTTACAAAAGTAAAGTTAAACCAACTGGTCATTATGTACATGCATTAGTAAATATTGGTAGTTTACATTTACATATATGTGCATTGGTAATAATCAAGTACAAAGATAACTTTTAAATTATTTTTATTTATGAAAAATATATATAATGTGACAAACATACTTCAATTTGAGTGCCTGTTCAATACTCAGTGCTTAAAAATCTTTGGAAAAAAAAAATCCCAAATTACATTCTGATGGAAGATATTAAAAGTAAGAGGTAAGGAAATAATAGTAAGTGTTAAATGTAATTTTAATAAGTAGAGGAGGTGAGCAGAAAGAAGATATACATCCAGGCGGGAATCACATAGCGTAAACCAGATGAAGAATCAGAAATGGCAGATGTGCAGTTTTTCCCAAGATCGGTTCACTCAAAAATGAACACAACAGAGGTACTTTCAGGATAGGGTAAATGAAGCCTTGATAAGGAGTTCATACTGTGAGCCGATGCAGGACTGACTTCCTCCTAGAGGTCCATGTACAAACATGCCTTGGACATCTACCGTAGAGTACGTTGCCACGTCAGTTCCTTATTTGGCTTCCTTTAAGAGGCAAGGGTGCTATGTGCCATACAATGACCTCACAAAACTTCAGTAGGCATCTGTCCTTACAGATGAAACAGCAGGTGGGATCAACTCTCTTTCCAAGTACGAGCTGGACTGGAATTCTGGGACCGAGTTTTTTCCTTCTCTAAAGACTGAGGTCCCTAGGGATTAGGGCAACTCACCCCAGTGCAGACAGCCTCAAAATCTTTCCCAGTGTGCTTCCCCTCCCATTCCTGCCGGGGATGGGGTGTGGCGGCCTGGGCCTTCTGCTAGTTGAGGCAGGGGCAGCAGAAGCAGCAGACGGTCCGGCAGGGGTTCTTCTTCTTGTACTGCACGGCCTTGCTCACCTGCACCTTGGCCTGGCCGGTGTAGTCGAGGGTCTTCTGCACGTTGAACTCGATGACGTCCAGGGTGTCAGCCTGCTGCTCCACCAGCATGGCCATCTGCAGGAAGAGGTCGTGCAGGTCGCGGATGCGGCTCTCCAGCCGCAGCATCTCGCGGTGGCGGCTCTCGATCTCGTTGAGGGCCGCCCGTGCGCCCTTCACGTCAGCCAGCAGGTTCTCTGAGAACACGTCCCACTTGCCTTGTTCGAACATGTCCTCGATCTGGTCGCCCGACACGTCCTTGCCCATGATCTCCAGCTGGCGCTGGATGCGGATCTTGCAGTTTTCGCGCTGCTTCATCTCGGCCTGGTTGTACTCGAGCATGGCGGCCTGGAACGGGAGGGTGAGAGCGCTGTACTGTGCGCGCGCGATGCGCGCCACGGCCGAGTGCGCGCCGTGCTGGGCCTCGGCGACCTCGCTCAGCGCCTTCATGGCGCTCAGCTTGCGGTGGATGCTCTCGCCCCGGGCCTTGATGTCCTTGGCAATCGAGTTGGTGTCCCGCTTGATGCTGCTGAGGCGCCTCATGGACGTGAGGAAGCGGGTGTTCTGCTTTCCCAGCCGCTTCACGTCGTAAGTTAGCTGCTGGTTTTCATCCTGAAGGTCCTGGATGTCTCGGTACAAGGATTCCAGGATGTGGTCCGTCTCGAACACGATATCCTCGGGGGGCGAGTCAAATTCATTGTCCTTGTCTGGGAACTGCTGTTCATACCGCTTGGTTAACTCCACAAGTTCTACTAGCCGGTCCTTCATTATGCCTGTAAATAGAGATACTGAGGTTAAATTCCTCAGAACTTAATTGAGAGTCAGATATTTGCATTGAGGGAATTAAAGATTGAAATAAAGAAACCTTCTGCTCACTGCTCAGCACTCCCAATTCTTTACTCCTGGGGGTAGGTAAGAAATGCACTAAAGGAGCTAAATGTTTCATGACATTTTGCTTATGAGTAAAGGACTAATATGACTGAGAGTCACGAACACACTTGTATTTTATAGCTTGTAGTATCTCAGTGCAATAGCGGAGGTGCCGGAACTCAATCAGCAATTTCAAATTTTAGATTGCATTGGGAATCCATCTCTTTTTCTTGCTTTACAGTTCTCCAATAATCACAAATCAAAGCACACTAGAGAAAAGAAAAATAAGAAAAGACTTGCAAGGATAATGATTGTTAATTAAGGCCAGTCAAGGCTTTGGGGCCAACTCTAAGTGTTGTCTATCCTGTGTCTATTTCAGCAGTGGTGAGCATCCTGTACATCACAAGACTTTTTTTTTTTTTGCGGTACGCGGGCCTCTCACTGCTATGGCCTCTCCCGTTGCGGAGCACACGCTCTGGATGCGCAGGCTCAACGGCCATGGCTCACGGGCCCAGCCGCTCCGCGGCATGTAGGATCTTCCCGGACCGGGGTGTGAACCCGTGTCCCCTGCATCGGCAGGCGGACTCTCAACCACTGTGCCACCAGGGAAGCCCAAGAATATTTTTTTAATGATAGAAATCATGGTTTAATTTTTTATCTTAAAAATGTTATAAGAATAAAACATGCTTAAAGTAAAACAACAACAAAATGAACAAAGACAAAAATCTAAAAAGGAAGTATAAAATTTGGTGGAAGCTGAAATCTCCTTGCTCTTCTGCCTAATATCACCTGTACATACTTCAGAGTTTGAATGTCTGTTTGATACTCAGTGCTTAAAAATATTTGGGGGAAAACCCCCAAAATATATTCTACTGGAAGGTATTAAGAGTAAAAGAGATCGAGAAATAGTTAAGTGTTTTATGTGATTTTAGCAAGTAGGAGAGGTGAGCAGAAAGAAGATATTTATCTAGGTGGGAATCACATAGCACAAGTCAGATGAAGAATCAGAAGTGAAAGATGTTCAGCTTTTCCCGAGGTCCCTAGTGGTGTATCATTAACAAAACTTAAAAAAAGTTTTATATGGAAAATTTCAATCGTACACAAGCCCTGTAGCAGTAATATAACTCCCATTTATCCATCACAGAGCAGCAATATTTGCCCACTTTTAATGGCTTCTTGAAACAAGTTGGCAGCTCAAACAGAATTTCCATGTTTTTGTAAGAGTGGTTCTGATCAGTTCCCTGCTTAGCAAGGCACAACCGTGTTCTCTATGTCCATATTTTTTCCAATGAAGTAAAAACTTTCATTTTTAATAGCATGTATAGATGCCAAAATAATAAACATTTTGCCCTTTTATATAAGATTTCGTGGCTAGAAAGATTTCTTTCTACTATATAATTTGCAGAAAAGAGAGGGAAAATGTCAATAGCAGCATTTAATGGCTACTCAATCTATCAGGGATCTTGCTCTCAAATTAGAAGCTTCTCTCAAGTTGAAGTAATTAATTTTACCGCCTCACTAATGGAATGCTGACAAGTTGGATTTAGTGATAAATGGAAAATGGTGAAATACTAACCACAGGTTCTTGTCTGCCATGGTCATTACTTACATAAATTAAGCAAGGTTTTATACCATAGTGGTGTTTTTGAATACAAGTTATCCTGCTTAAAATGCCATTTCTGCTTTCTAGTGACAAAAATCAATACTGGACTTTCTCAGTGATGGGGAAGGTGACTCCTAGAAGCACAACTGAGAGGCAGAAAAAAGACCCAGGCTGGACCAAAACTATGCCTTCCCTGGCCTGAACTGCCTGATACCCAAATATTTCCTCATTTCGAACAAAATTTGAAGACACACCACAAGTTGGGGGGGGATTTCAATATATGGCACATAATGGGTTAACTTACTTAATGTATCAATATTAAAAACTCCTGCCTCCCCAAAACAAAAAAACCACTTGCCCAAACAAAGACGATGAAAAGGCAATTCATATAAGAAGAACTATAAATGCCAGTGAACACAGGGATAGTTAATATGTATCAGGTACTTACTGTAATGCCAGTAAACATGTTCTAAGCCCTTTTCATGTGCTACCCTCTTTAGTCTTCATACGGACTTCATGAAGTAGGTGTTGTCATCATCAGAGTTGGTAAGTGAGTTTAAGGAGGTTAAGGAACGTACCCAAGGTCCCCGGTAAGTGAAGAGTCCGGCTCTAGAGTAGCCCCACTTAACCACTACAGTCAACTATCTCCAGCAGGTGTATAAAGGTGAGCATGAGGGACTTCACTATCAAAACAAGGAAATGCAAATTAAACCACTGAGATTTCTTTTTGCCCCCTAAGCTGGCAGGAATTTTTTTAGATAATGATTTAAAAGAGAATTCTGTGAACGCTGAAAAAAATGCTTATAGGAGGGCAAATTGATAGAACCTTTTTGAGGGCAGCTTAATAGTATGTATAAAAGCTTTTAAAATGTGTATTTGTTTTGTCTTAAGTACATTTATTCTAAGGATATATGCAGGGGTATGTGAAGCTCACTGCTGTAAATATTTTCATCACCACAGTTTTCACAGAAATTCAAAAATGATTTAAAGGCACAAAAAATGAGGTATTGACTGCCACATAATCACAGAGTTTAGAAGGCTATAATGGGATGAAAAGTGTAAATACCATTTTGGGTAGAAAAACTATGTAAAGGGAAGAGAATGAGCAGTGCTACCGTGCATACATCCTGAAATAAAGACTTGAATAATACACATCAAGATGTAGTTTTCTTCAAATTGTGGAATTATAAATGGTTTTAATTACTTCCTTGTGCTTTTCTGTATTTTCCAACATTTTTATAATTTCCATGTAGATTTATTAATTAAATGAAGCCCCAGAAAACTATATTTGTTTAAAGGACTAACTTCTTTTTTTATTGAAAAATGTGAAAGTGAAATATTTGTTGCATTATTTTTTTAACATCATTATTGGAGTGTAATTGCTTTACAATGTTGTGTTAGTTTCTGCTGTATAACAAAGTGAATCAGCTATACATGTACATATATCCCCATATCCCCTCCCTCTTGCGTCTCCCTCCCACCCTCCCTATCCCACCCCTCTAGGTGGTCACAGAGCACCAAGCTGACCTCCCTGTGCTATGCGGCTGCTTCCCACTAGCTATCTATTCTACATTTGGTAGTGTATATATGTAAAGGACTAACTTTTTAAAGTCCTTCTTTAAGGTGCATGCATTGCAATCAGGTTATCACCTTATATGACATGGGGAAAGTACATTAGTTGACTAGCATCAAGTTGAGCTGTATTTATCTGCTTATGTTAGTATCCAATATATTCTACTCTGAAACAAGTGGATAGGACAGAGAATGGATAAATTTTGATGAACAAGGCAAGAAACGGTGATGGATGCAAGGAAGGCTTAGGAGGAACTATCATGGAAGGTAAGGGTGGTTAAGGGGCAGCATCACACACCAGAACATTAGGAGCCTGCTTGTTGGTCTCCCACTACTCCTAGACAGGTCCCAGGCTCTGTATTACTCTCCTAAAGCACTGAAAAAGCTATTTGGGAGAATCATTTCATTCACAATATGAAGAGCAAAGTGCACTGCAATCATATAGAAAATGGCCTTGGAAGAATACAGTCAGAGGAAGTCACTCCTTCTCAAGACCTAACAACATGAAGCCATGGGTCCTAAATCAGGTGAAGGTCTAAGCTCACTTGAAGGCTCAAGTCCATAATCTGGTAAGGAGAGAGTCAGGAAGGGTGTGGGGAACTCAAGATTCTCTCTGCAGGTGTAGACAAGAAAGTAGCCTTTACCTTGCCTTCCGGCCCACCTTTTCTGGCCCAGCCCAGCCCCAAATGAGTTGGTCCCACTGATCTAGAAGGTTTCCTGGTTGCCAAGGAGGAAACATTAGGAAAACTACAACAGAAAAAAGTCAACCAAGAGGCTTCTAAAAATGTTCCCCAAAAGGTTAAAATGGGGGAGACCTTCAAGATGGCAGAGGAGTAAGACGTGGAGATCACCTTCCTCCCCACAAATACATCAGAAATACACCTACACGTGGAACAACTCCTACAGAACACCTACTGAACGCTGGCAGAAGACCTCAGACCTCCCAAAAGGTAAGAAATCCCCCACGTACCTGGGTAGGGGAAAAGAAAAAAGGAACAACAGAGACAAAAGAATAGGGATGGGACCTGCACCAGTGGGAGGGAGCTGTGAAGGAGGAAAGGTGTCCACACACTAGGAAGACCCTTCGCGGGCTGAGACTGAGGGTGGCGGAGGGAGGG
The DNA here is from genome assembly GCF_964374135.1 of Grampus griseus. Classification (NCBI taxonomy): domain Eukaryota; kingdom Metazoa; phylum Chordata; class Mammalia; order Artiodactyla; family Delphinidae; genus Grampus; species Grampus griseus. The sequence goes on along the minus strand of NC_139007.1, from coordinate 68,241,846 downwards.
AAGCTTCGGAGCCGCGGAGAACAGCGCAGCAACAGGGCTGTGGAGGGCAAAGCGGAGAGATTCCCTCACAGAGGATCAGGGCCAACCGGCACTCACCAGCCCGAGAGGCTTGTCTGCTCACCCGCCGAGGCGGGCGGGGGCGCGAGCTGAGGCTCGGGCTTTGGTCGGAGCGCAGGGAGAGGACTGGGGTTGGCGGCGTGAACACAGCCTGCAGGGTTTAGTGCACCACGGCTGGCCGGGAGGGAGTCCGGGAGAAAGTCTGGACCTGCTGAAGAGGCAAGAGACCATTGTTTTGGGGTGAGCGAGGAGAGGGGATTCAGAGCACCACCTAAACGAGCTCCAGGGACGGGCGCGAGCCGTGGCTATCAGCACGGACCCCAGAGACGGGCATGAGACGCTAAGGCCGCTGCTGCCGCCACCAAGAAGCCTGTGTGCGAGCACAGGTCACTCTCCACACCTCCCCTCCCGGGAGATTGTGCAGCCCGCCACTGCCAAGGTCCCGTGATCCAGGGACAACTTCCCCAGGAGAACGCACGGCGCACCTCGGGCTGGTGCAACGTCACGCCGGCCTCTGCCGCTGCAGGTGCGCCCCGCCTCCGTACCCCTCCCTCCCCCCGGCCTGAGTGAGCCAGAGCCCCCGAATCAGCGGCTCCTTTAACCCCGTCCTGTCTGAGTGAAGAACAGATGCCCTCAGGCGACCTACACGCAGAGGCGGGTCCAAATCCAAAGCTGAACCCCGGGAGCTGTGCGAACGAAGAAGAGAAAGGGAAATCTCTCCCAGCAGCCTCAGGAGCAGCAGATTAAATCTCCACAATCAACTTGATGTACCCTGCATCTGTGGAATACCTGAATAGACAACGAATCATTGCAAAATTGGGGCGATGGACTTTGGGAGCAACTGTAGACTTGGGGTTTGCTGTATGCAACTGACTGGTTTTTGGGTTTATGTTTATCTTAGTTTAATATTTAGAGTTTATTATCATTGGTAGATTTGTTTATTGATTTGGTTGCTGTCTTCCTTTTTCTTTCATATATGTATATATATTTTTTCTTTTTCTCTTTTTGTGAGTGTGTATGTGTATGCTTCTTTGTGTGATTTTGTCTGTATAGCTTTTTTTTTTTTTTTTTTTTTTTGCGGTACGCGGGCCTCTCACTGTTGTGCCCTCTCCCATTTCACTGCAGAGCAAGGCTCCGGACGCGCAGGCTCAGCGGCCATGGCTCACGGGCCCAGCCCCTCCACGGCATGCGGGATCCTCCTGGTCCGGGGCACGAACCCGTGTCCCCTGCATCGGCAGGCGGACTCTCAACCACTGCGCCACCAGGGAAGCCCTGTCTGTATAGCTTTGCTTTTACCATTTGTCCTAGGGTTCTGTCTGTCCATTATTATTTTGTTTTTTTTTTAATATAGTTTTTAGCACTTGTTATCATTGATGGATCTGTTTCTTGGTTTGGTTGCCCTCTTCTTCCTTTTTTCTTTTTTTTTTACTTTAAAATTTTTTTTATTTTTAATAATTAAAATTTTTTTTATTTTAAAAACTTTATTTCTTTATATTTTCTCTTTTCTTTCCTTTTTTCTCCCTTTTCTTCTGAGCCATGTGGCTGACAGGGTCTTGGTGCTCCAGCCGGGTGTCAGGCCTGCACCTCTGAGGTGGGAGAGCCGAGTTCAGGACACTGGTCCACCAGAGACCTCCCGGCTCCATGTAATATCAATTGGCGAAAGCTCTCCCAGAGATCTCCATCTCAACGCTAAGACCCAGCTCAACTCAACGACCAGCAAGCTACAGTGCTGGACACCCTATGCCAAACAACTGGCAAGACAGGAACAGAACCCCACCCATTAGCAGAGAGGCTGCCTAAAATCATAAGAAGGTCACAGACACCCTGAAACACACCACCGTATGCGGTCCTGCCCACCAGAAAGACAAGATCCAGCCTCATCCACCAGAACACAGGCACTAGTTGCCTCCACCAGGAAGCCTACACAACCCACTGAACCAACTTTAGATACTGTGGGCAGACACCAAAAACAACGGGAACTACGAACCTGCAACCTGCGAAAAGGAGACCCCAAACACAGTAAGTTAAGCAAAATGAGAACACAGAGAAACACAGAGCAGATGAAGAAGCAAGGTAAAAACCCACCAGACCAAACAAATGAAGAGGAAATAGGCAGTCTACCTGAAAAAGAATTCAGAGTAATGACAGTAAAGATGATCCAAAATCTTGGAAATAGAATGGAGAAAATACAAGAAACGTTTCACAAGGACCTAGAAGAACTAAAGAGCAAACAAACAATGATGAACAACACAGTAAATGAAATTAAAAGTTCTCTAGAAGGAATCAATAGCAGAATAACTGAGGCAGAAGAACGGATAAGTGACCTGGAAGATAAAATAGTGGAAATAACCACTTCAGAGCAGAATACAGAAAAAAAGAATGAGAAGAATTGAGGAACGTCTCAGAGACCTCTGGGACAACATTAAATGCACCAACATTCGAATTATAGGGGTCCCAGAAGAAGAGAAAAAGAAAGGGACTGAGAAAATATTTGAAGAGATTATAGTTGAAAACTTCCCTAATATGGGAAAGGAGATAGTCAATCAAGTCCAGGAAGCACAGAGAGTCCCATATAGGATAAATCCAAGGAGAAATACGCCAAGACACATACTAATCAAACTATCAAAAATTAAATACAAAGAAAAAATATTAAAAGCAGTAAGGGAAAAGCAACAAATAACATACAAGAGAATCCCCATAAGGTTAACAGCTGATCTTTCAGCAGAAACTCTGCAAGCCAGAAGGGAGTGGCAAGACATATTTAAAATGATGAAACAGAAAAACCTACAACCAAGATTACTCTACCCAGCAAGGATCTCACTGAGATTCAATGGAGAAATTAAAACCTTTAAAGACAAGCAAAAGCTAAGAGAATTCAGCACCACCAAACCAGCTTTACAAATGCTAAAGGAACTTCCCTAGGCAGGAACCACAAGAGAAGGAAAAGACCTACAATAACAAACCCAAAACAATTAAGAAAATGGTAATAGGAACATACATATCGGTAATTACCTTAAATGTAAATGGATTAAATGCTCCCACCAAAAGACACAGACTGGCTCAATGGATACAAAGACAAGACCCGTATATATGCTGTCTACCAGAGACCCACTTCAGACCTAGGGATACACACAGACTGAAAGTGAGGGGATGTAAAGAGGTATTCCATGCAAATGGAAATCAAAAGAAAGCTGGAGTAGCAATTCTCATATCAGACAAAATAGACTTTAAAATAAAGACTATTACAAGAGACAAAGAAGGACACTACATAATGATGAAGGGATCAATCCAAGAAGAAGCTATAACAGTTATAAATATTTATGCACCCAACACAGGAGCACCTCAATACATAAGGCAAATGCTAACAGCCATAAAAGGGGAAATCGACAGAGAATCATAGTAGGGGACTTTAACACACCCCACTTTCACCAACGGACAGATCATCCAAAATGAAAATACATAAGGAAACACAAGCTTTAAATGATACATTAAACAAGATGGACTTAATTGATATTTATAGGACATTCTATCCAAAAGCGACAGAATACACTTTCTTCTCAAGTTCTCATGGAACATTCTCCAGGATAGATCGTATCTTGGGTCACAAATCAAGCCTTGGTAAATTTAAGAAAATTGAAATCGTATCAAGTATCTTTTCCGACAACAACGCTATGAGACTAGATATCAATTACAGGAAAAAAATCTGTAAAAAATACAAACACATGGAGGCTAAATAATACACTACTAAATAACCAAAAGCTCACTGAAGAAGTCAAAGAGGAAATCAAAAAATACCTAGAAACAAATGACAATGAAAACACAATGACCCAAAACCTATGGGATGCAGAAAAAGCAGTCCTAAGAGGGAATTTTATAGCAATACAATCCTACTTCAAGAAACCAGAAACATCTCAAATAAACAACCTAAACTTACACCTAAAGCAATTAGAGAAAGAAGAACAAAAAAACCCCAAAGTTAGCAGAAGGAAAGAAATCATAAAGATCAGAGCAGAAATAAATGAAAAAGAAATGAAGGAAATGATAGCCAAGATCAGTAAAACTAATAGCTGGTTCTTTGAGAAGATAAACAAAATTGATAAACCATTAGCCAGACTCACCAAGAAAAAAAGGGAGAAGCCTCAAATCAGTAGAATTAGAAATGAAAAAGGAGAAGTAACAACTGACACTGCAGAAATACGAAGGATCATGAGAGATTGCTACAGGCAACTATATGCCAATAAAATGGACAACCTGAAAAAAATGGACAAATTCTTAGAAAAGCAGAACTTCTCAAGACTGAACCAGGAAGAAATAGAAAACATAAACAGACCAAGCACAAGCACTGAAATTGAGACTGTGATTAAAAATCTTCCAAGAAACAAAAGCCCAGAACCAGATGGCTTCACAGGTGAATTCTACCAAACATTTAGAGAAGAGCTAACACCTATGCTTCTCAAACTTTTCCAAAATATAGCAGAGGGAGGAACACACCCAAACTCACTCTACGAGGCCACCATCACCCTGATACCAAAACCAGACAAAGATGTCACAAAGAAAGAAAACTACAGGCCAATATCACTGATGAACATAGATGCAAAAATCCTCAGCAAAATACTAGCAAACAGAATCCAACAGCACATTAAAAGGATCATACACCATGATCAAGTGGGGTTTAAGTGGGGTTTATCCCAGGAATGCAAGGATTCTTTAATATATGTAAATCAATCAATGTGATAAACCATATTAACAAATTGAAGGAGAAAAACCATATGATCATCTCAATAGACGAAGAAAAAGCTTTTGACAAAATTCAACACCCATTTATGGTAAAAACCCTCCAGAAAGTAGGCATAGAGGGAACTTACCTCCACATAATAAAGGCCATATATGACAAATCCACAGCCAACATCGTTCTCAATGGTGAAAAACTGAAACCATTTCCTCTAAGATCAGGAACAAGACAAGGTTGTCCACTCTCACCACTATTACTCAACATAGTTTTGGAATTTTTAGCCACAGCAGTCAGAGAAAAAAAAGAAATAAAAGGAATCCAAATCGGAAAAGAAGTAAAGCTGTCACTGTTTGCATATGACATGATACTATACATAGAGAATCCTAGAGATACTACCAGAAAACTACTAGAGCTAATCAATGAATTGGGTAAAGTAGCAGGATACAAAATTAATGCACAGAAATCTCTTGCATTCCTATACACTAATGCTGAAAAATCTGAAAGAAAAATTAAGGAAACACTCCCATTTACCACTGTGACAAAAAGAATAAAATACCTAAGAATAAACCTACCTAAGGAGACAAAAGACCTGTATGCAGAAAACTATAAGACACTGCTGAAAGAAATTAAAGATGATACAAACGGAGAGATATATCATGTTCATGCATCAGAAGAATCAACATTGTAAAAATGACTCTACTACCCAAAGCAATCTACAGATTCAATGCAATTCCTATCAAATCACCAATGGCATTTTTCACAGAACTAGAAAAAAAAATTCACAATTTGTATGGAAACACAAAAGACCCCGAATAGCCAAAGCAATCTTGAGAACGAAAAACGGAGCTGGAGGAATCAGGCTCCCCGATTTCAGACTATACTACAATGCTACAGTAATCAAGACAGTATGGTACTGGCACAAAAACAGAAATATAGATCAATGGAACAGGATAGAAAACCCAGAGATAAGCCCATGCACATATGGTCACCTTATTTTTGATAAAGGAGGCAAGAATATACAATGGAGAAAAGACAGCCTCTTCAATAAGTGGTGCTGGGAAAACTGGACAGCTACATGTGAAAGAATGAAATTAGAACACTCCGTAACACCATACACAAAAATAAACTCAAAATGGATTAAAGACCTAAATGTAAGGTCAGACACTATCAAACTCTTAGAGGAAAACATAGGCAGAACACTCTATGACATAAATCACAGCAAGATACATTTTGACCCACCTCCTAGAGAAATGGAAATAAAAACAAAAATAAACAAATGGGACCTAATGAAACTTAAAAGCTTTTGCACAGCAAAGAAAACCATAAAGAAGACCAAACGTCCACCCTCAGAATGGGAGAAAATATTTGCAAATGAAGCAATTGACAAAGGATTAATCTCCAAAATTTACAAGCAGCTCATGCAGCTCAATAACAAAAAAAAACAAACAACGCAATCCAAAAATGGGCAGAAGACCTAAATAGACATTTCTCCAAAGAAGATATACAGACTGCCAACAAACACATGAAAGAATGCTCAACATCATTAATCATTAGAGAAATGCAAATCAAAACTGTAATGAGGTATCACCTCACACCAGTCAGAATGGCCATCAAAAAATCTAGAAACAAAAAATGCTGGAGAGGGTGTGGAGAAAAGGGAACCCTCTTGCACTGTTGGTGGGAATGTAAATTGATACAGCCACTATGGAGAATAGTATGGAGGTTCTTTAAAAAACTAAAAATAGAACTCCCATACGACCCAGCAATCCCACTACTGGGCATATCCCTGAGAAAACCATAGTTCAAAAAGAGTCGTGTACCACAATGTTCATTGCAGTTCTATTTACAGTAGCCAGGACATGGAAGCAACCTAAGTGTTCATCAACTGATGAAAGGATAAAGAAGATGTGGCACATATATACAATGGAATATTACTCAGCCATAAAAGGAAACAAAATTGAGTTATTTGTAGTGAGGTGGATGGCCCTAGAGACTTTCACATAAAGTGAAATAAGTCAGAAGGAGAAAAATAAACACTGTATGCTAACATATACATATGGAATCTAAAAAAAAAAAATGGTTATGAAGAACCTAGGGGCAGGACAGGAATAAAGACGCAGACATAGAGAATGGACTTGAGGACACGGGGAGGGGGAAGGGTAAGCTGGGACGAAGTGAGAGAGCAGCATTGACATATATACACTACCAAAGGTAAAACAGATAGCTAGTGGGAAGCAGCCACATAGCACAGGGAGATCAGCTCGGTGCTTTGTGACCACCTAGTGAGGTGGGATACGGAGGGTGGGAGGGAGATGCAAGAGGGAGGAGATATGGGGATATATGTATATGTATAGCTGAATCACTTTGTTATAAAGCAGAAACTAACACACCATTGTAAAGCAATTATACTCCAATAAAGATGTTAAAACAAAAAGAAGGTTAAAATGTACTCCTTACTGTAGTTATACCAAAATATAGAAGTAGGCATAGAAAGAACATCAAAATAAGCTACACACTCAAGAGCCTAGTTCTATACGGTGATATCTGAATAAGGGAACTATGGCAAATGAGAAAGAAAAGTCAAACAATTCTGTTGACTTTCCTATCTCATTATGATAAAGGATAATGTAATAAACTTTGGTAAATTGTATTCATAAAATTGTTAAAATAAACCCTGCTTTGATTCACATGGAGATGAAGAACTTAAAAGAAAATTTACAACCAGCTACCAGAAATCTGCTTCTGTTTTCTAATTTTCTTTTCAGGCACGCATGTCATCTGTCCTGAGACCTGAATCCCATAGGGAAGTTGGGGAAATTATGTATGCCTTCTTTCGTTGGGCAATATGATTTGATGTAAGAGAAAATAAAGACAGATGATGGTAGCTCAGTGACTCTCAGACTTAAGGAGGCAACAGCAACTTTTGGAGAGCCACAAACATTACAGATGCCTGAGACCATGGAGGTTCTGATTCAGAGGGTCTAGAATGACCTATGGGTGATTTTAATGCACATTCAAATTTGTGACCCATTCCATAGATACTTACCATAGCAGCTTTTTATTCATAAACATCATGCAATACTGAATGATAATAGTCCCCAGGTTGGGGCAGTTTTGATAAGCAAACAACTGATATGGAAGGATTCAGAAAGATAGGGAAAGGAAGATTCAGAAAATAGGTTTCTACCTACCTCAGAAGATCAATGAGTGGGAGTTATGACTACCTAAACAAGGCAACATGCTGGGTGCTACAAGGAATAACCAATGAAAGCATTATTCCTTACTTGCTTCTAAGGGAACCAGTTATAAACAACAACACATAGTCATATCTCTGATCATAAAAGAGAGGCTTTGTGCTGACTTATTTTAAGGAGAACAAGAAAAAAACTGTTCGTACATAGTTTCGGGCTAAGTTGCCCCAAGCCCCCTCTTGTCCACCAGAAATTCATATGTTGAAGCCCTAATCCCAGTACTTCAGAATATAATTCTATTTGGAGATAAGGTCTTTAAAGAGAGAATTAAGTTTAAAAGAGATCGTTATATAATACATACATTATAATACCTTAAGCAATACCTATACTGAGTAAATTTTGCCTACTACCAGGAAAAAATAAAAACCTATCCCTGTTTCGCAGCAATATGTGAGAAACTTCAGACACAGGGAGATACAATGCGGAGCAGCAGATATACAAATCATATGAGGTTTATTATGGAGATCAACTTATAGATTACAGGAGGGGAAGGAATCCAAAAGCATGGAAGAGCTTTCCTTTCTGTATTTACAATGAAGAGATGTTTTAGAGACTACTCGTATGTAATGTGAGTCCAGAAAGTTTAGGATTCTTGTTTCAACAGAAACTAAAGTACACATTTAGACACACAGATACACACACATATAAACACACAGAGGATTCAATTACAGGTAAAACTAAAAAGATCCTGCCCCCAGACATATGCTCCAAATGAGCACTTTCAAGCAGTGACTTGAAACATAGCACCCAGGGACTTCCCTGGCGGTCCAGTGATTAAGGCTCCGTGCTTCCCCTGCAGGGGGCACAGGTTCAATCCCTGGTCGGGGAACTAAGATCCTGCGTGCCTCAGGGTGTGGCCAAAAAAAAAAAAAAAAAAATCCCCCACACAAAAAAAAATGTAGCACCCACATTTTGATTTTCAGATTTTATAATCTCTATCTCCTATATCCTGATTTTATACGAATTTTTAAAATCTTGTTAAAAGAAAATGATGACTACAAATCAGAATGTGTCTATATGCCTAGGTCCACCACTGGTCCATATGGTGCCTTGATGAGCCCTTGTGTAGGGACCATATGACATCTGCCATATGACATCTCTGGGTGGATGCAGCCCTGCTCCAGGGCACAGGAACTGATAATCTGGGTATGGGACAGGTTTCCAGCCCCCCTCATCCCTGTGCTGAACACAACTTGCACAGCCCTATGGGATCACCCTGAAAACACCTTTCTCGACCACCTTGCCCAGTCCCTCCTACCCATCACCACCAAAGACCTGCAGTAGGGGCCAGGAAATCCCATAGGTCCTGTGTCACAGTAATTTAGCGGTTACTTTTTAGGACACACCATAGTAACACGACCCTTAAAGGGCAAGGAGTGTACTTTCCCAGCCAGGTTGATTCAGATCCATAAATAATAATTTCACTCAAATAAGTAAAACCTGGTGTTTTAAGCAACTTGCCTAAAGTCACACCATTAATAAATATGGAACTGAGATCTGAATCCAGAAAATCTGACTTGAGAGATTCTGTAAACCACAAAGCTACACTAGCGTCTTTTTCCTGAGCCTCGCCCTAAAAAGGTTTCTGAAATCGTTAATCTTATAGGGAACTTACTCCCTGTCTTAGTCCATCTGAGTTTCTGTAACAACATACTACATACTGGATGGCTTATAAGCAACAAAAATTTGCTTATAAACAACGGAAATTTATTTCTCACAGTTCTGGAGGCTGGAAGTCTGAAATCAGGGTGCCAGCATGGTCAGGGTCTGTGTCTGGTAAAGGCCTGCTTCCTCGTTCATAAAGGCCTGCTTCCTCGGCCTTCTTCTCACGGTAACCTCACATGGCAGAAGTGGCAAGCAAGCTCTCTGGGGTCTCTTTTATGGGGCCACTAATTCCATTCATGAGGGCTCCACCCTCATGACCTAGTCACTTCCCAAAGACCTCACCTCCCAATACCATCACCTTGGGGGTTAGGATTTCAACACATCAATTTTGGGGGGAACACAAGCATCCAGATCGTAGCATTCCCTAATTAAGGTTTTATATTTGGAGCAATTATTAGCTTCTAATAACATAGATCTGGATGAACACATGAAAACCTTTTCACTATTATAACCATTACCTTCTCTCCCACAATAATCTCTTCATATCAGTTTCCCCAACACTGTAATGTTTCAGTTATTAGAGCACTCAATCAGGTAGTCACTCATCACAACTGTCCAAAAGCCCACAAAATTATTAGCAATCACAGATAATTCTCTTCTAACAAAGATTCACTGTGGTTATGACTGACCCAAGACTTTTGAAATACCAAAGCACTGATACTTGGAGGTAGAAGTTTTACAGTCAGGGGCATAGAATTGACAATTGAGGGAATGCTAGCAGATGGCCTTGCTAAGGGAGAAAGTAAAGAGAGGAGCGCTCCAGGTTCAAGGGTCAAATCATCCATACGAGTTTTTCTACTGTTATCTGTATCAGAATTTACAAACAAACACAGTTGTTGCTGTATCTTACATCTGATTTGGCTTTGGCCTTGGAATGTGAAGCAAACTTTTGTCTGGAAAATACAGAGGAAATATATGTAGAAAGAAAAAATGATGGGGAATAAATCATTGAGTCTAGTTTAATTAAACTTTATATTTCATAAAAATATAAAGTTTTTTTATGGAGTATTTTAAAAAAGAGAAGTCAATAGAGTTTTCAGGATCATTAATGACTTTTTTTTCCAACTCATAATACTAGCTAAGGACAATCCCACAGAATTTTTACATTTCTTTTTCTGTTCCTCTTCCTCTTAAAGTCCTATAAGCCACTGATCCTAATCCTGTTGGCTGGTTACTCCTCTTTAATCCTCCAAGGAAACAAATTATTATTTTCAGCTGGCATTTTTTACACGACTGCAGAAAAATCTCAGTTATCCAACATCATCAGTGCATGAGGTTTTCTTGTGTAAGCGACTTTTACCTAACCAAAGTTTCTCCCTTCAAACTTGAAAAGTATTCACTCCTTTTTGTTGGAAATCCTCTTCTAAACTGCACTGACATATTTCATTGCTTCCTTAAAGAGAGAACATTGGACACAATTTATTGGTGACTCAGATTATCATTACTAACATCTTTGAACTGTGTGATGATACACTTTTATTTTGAAATGTTTCTCTTTCCTCATGGTTACAAGGTCAAACCTTACCACAGTCATCTCCATATACTGCTGTTGACATTCCTCTCTCTCCCCATACAGGTTGTATCAGACCAAGAAATTATATAAAAACCAAGCATTTAACAATGGTAAGCTATAAGTGGGTCAGCAACACTCTAGAGTCGAAACTAAGTAAAGCAAGGAAAGAAAAACTAACTCAGTCAGTGGCAAACTGAGTGTCCAATGTGAGCCTGCCTTTTTACTGGACAACTGATATATAACCAACCCATCAACAATCTTCACAATAACTATGAAAGAACCAAATTGTTAGATTATTTCCATGATGTGATGACTATCAATTCATAACCTACTTTCTTGACCTGACTTCCTACGTGGCCCATTCTTCCCCCCCACCAAATATGTACATACGCTGTGAACAGTTGAAAAAAATTTTTCAACCAACATTCTTTCCATGTCCTCCAATCAAGAGGTTTAGACTATTTCTCAACTTCTTGAAATTGGAGTGTGGCCATTAGACTGGAACTTGCTTTGGCTAATGAGATGTTAGTAAATATAATGCAAGCAGAGGCTTGAAAAGCACTTGTGCAAAAGAGCTTATTACTCTTGTAACAGACCCCTGATACAACCATATGAAGAAGCCTGGGCTAGCCTGCAGGAGGATGAGACCCAGGGGTTTTAGTAATCCCAGCTGAACCCAGCCCACAGCTAACCCACCGACTGACTGTAGCCACATGAATGAGCCAGGAGACAGTAACAGAAGATGGATCAACCAATCGAAAGAACTGTGAGAAATAATTAATCATTGCTGTTGAAGCCATTAAGATTTGTAGCAGTTTCTTAAGCCACAAAAACTAACATACAGAAATTGGTACCTAGAAGTAGCATGTTGCCATAACAAAAACCTAAAATATTCAGTATCAGCTTTGGGACCAGACAGCAGCTGAAAAGTAGTGAGATAACTATTAGCAAAACCCAGAAAAATAGCATGCAAACTGTTTGTGGAGACTGGAGAAGCGATGAGGAAACTGTACAGCAGTCAGGGAAAAAGGCAACCCACATTTTGCTGCAGCAAAACAACTGGCAAAAGTGATGTCTGTGGCAGCATGAAAGATACACAATGAACTTTGAAGTTAGCTGCAAAGATCTCCAGGAAGAATGTTGCAAGAGTTCACTGAGTGTTTCTAGCCGCATATAAGGTTCTGCAAAAGAGGGATGAGCTGAAAAATGAATTATCTGGTTAATAAGCATTATTTAGAGAAAATAGAGAAGAACCAGAACTCACGTGACTGGAAAAGAAAATCTTTTCTCTCTCCATTCTCTTCAGCTAGAGGACAAGAATTTTAGAGCAAGAAATGGCCTCAGAGTGAAGACCTTTGTAAAATTTAACGTGGTGCCTCATAGCGCTTCTCAGCTGGACAAAAGGGCCTCTAAGACTCCCTGAGGCACTGTCTCATAGCAGCTTGACGCTCAACCCACAGGAGAGACAGATATGTCTAACCAGAAAAAAAATTCTGGCTGTGGGTTTCAGGGGCCTGAACCCTACGGGATTCTTAGGAAATGCACAACGTTTTTAAGAGAGTTTTACTGACAAGCACAGAAGTATGACCTAAAACAGACAGAGACCATTCAAAGAAAAAGAGGCCTCTGGATGCTCGAGTTTTTACAGTAAGAACTAGGCTAAGGAAGTTATTAAGAAGCAAAAACAAGCCATTTCTTATGGAAAAGGAAGAATGTTTCAGAGGGTAGAGCCAAGAGCAGTAGAGAAATAGACACCAGTGACCCGTTCCCGAGGAAGAGAACTGGGTCCTAATCAAGGAACCTCCCCTTGCTCAGGAGTGGGGGGACACCTAGCAGCACGGACCTGGATAGAGCTGCTGTGGAGTGCTGATGCTGTTTATATTGTTTCTGTAGTTTTGGGGAGGTTATCGTTTCCCTATTTCACCATGATATGTTGGGTGTGTATGCGGAAGTAACTTGTTTATGATAACTAAAAACTATGATAACTAGATAACTAAAATATATGATAGTTATAGAGTATATCATCTGAAGGGCTGTATCTGAGGGGTCTCATCTGTATCCAGAAGTGATGCAGATCATGGATAAGCCTCTGGACTCAGAGGCTGATGCCTTAATGGGATGAGGCTTCTGAAAATCCTACGATGGGGGGAGCGTTTCTTTCTTGCAGGAGAAACGTGAGTCATTTTTACCAAAGGCAGACTATATTTGATTGCCAAAAACCAAACAAACAAACCAGCCACAAATTCTTAGCAGTACCCCTGATCAACAAGTGGTGTTGATGGAAAAGACATGCCCTGTTAATAAAAGCTCTTAACCTTGGGCATTTTGGGAGAGTGAGGCGAAGCTTCATTGGCAGTAATCTGCTGCCTTCTTAGCAGTCAGTGTGTGGCAACTCACAGGGAGGGCAAAGGGCTAGGAAAGTCAGAGCCCTGGAAATAAGTGGGGTACCCCTAGAAGAGAAGGTGCAACAGAACCTGGGGAGCACATGGAAGAAAAGGAGACCAGCCTGTGTTGAGCAGTGGTCAACATATTAACTGGTTCTGTCTGGCAAAGTATTTTTTGTTGTTGTTTTTCTTTTTCGGTACACGGGCCTCTCACTGTTGTGGCCTCTCCCGTTGTAGAGCACAGGCTCCGGACGCGCAGGCTCGGCGGCCATGGCTCATGGGCCCAGCCGCTCCGTGGCATGTGGGATCCTCCCGGACCGGGGCACGAACCCATGTCCTCTGCGTCGGCAGGCGGACTCTCAACCACTGTGCCACCAGGGAAGCCCTGGCAAAGTGTTTTTAATAGTTCTTTAGTTGAGGGGGAAAAGCTAACTGTCAATCTATATACTTATATGAATGCATGCTTACATTATTTGTATTAAAACAAAAAGTATAATTCTCAAAAAAAAAAAAGTAGCATCAATTTCTCTACTCTTCCAGTCTGGGTTTGGCCGTGAGACTTTCTTTGACCGAGAGGACAACAGAAAACATGCTGCAAGCAGAGGCTTGAATAGCACTAGCATATTGGGGCTTGTCCCCTCTTACTACTAAGAGCACTGAAAGCTCTATGTGTGGAAGCTCAGGCTAGCCTCCTGGAGGATGATGATCACATGGAAAGAGAGGCCAGCCCCCAGATGACCCACTGCTCCATCCGCATGACTGAGCCCAAGTGAGGCCACTGGAAGAAGCACTCAGTATTTACTTTCTGCCAGCTACTGTTGTAGAAGTTTTACATAGATTATCTCATTTAACCCTCACAACCATAAGAGATAACAAATCGTGATTTGGTGATGGTTTGTTACCCTGGCAAAGCTAACTGATACACCCCTCTTTAGGTTTCTCTATACCCCAAGATGTGTGTTCTTCTTAAACAGGACCTAGGAGGACGACGAGACTGATGGATCAATCGTAATTTTTGGAAAGTAAATGCTGTTGCATTCATTGCAATGAACAGAGTTCACTGCTACAATTAAAAAACACAAACATAATAATTGTCCTGTTGATATATGACACCTACTTGATGATCATGGCCTAAGTACACACCTGGATTTGGATTCAGTATACATTTACAATTTTCTATTCATATTGTATACAAACGTTAATGTAAAGCATACACATAAAAGGAGCATGTGTTTCTTAACACGTCTGAGGACAGTCTTCCTTTCCTTTTGAGGAATATGGTCATAAGCATGGTGAGGAGAAAAAAAAATGATGCTAAAAAAAGATTATCTCATACACAAGCAGCCTCCACAAGCAAGATTCTGCAGAAGCTGTTTGATAATGCAGTATGCTAAATCGGGGTTCTTGAGCAGTGGGGGCAGGACAGCACAGAGATACTAGGCAGTTCTAACCTTGGCTGAGTTTCAGTGTGATAAGAGGTTCTGAAAACTTGAAAAGCCAGTTTTGAAATGGAGGTAGATAGTTAAGTGTATCACAAGTCTATTGTTCAGATCACTAAAGTAAAGAACACCAGTTAGGCAAAATACAACTTCCAAACACGACTCTCCTGCCATATTCCAAACCTCCCTTTGTCATCCAAGACTGAACCAGAGACAATTCTTGCTAACAAATGAAAAAGAATAAAAATTAGTGTAATGTGTACCACGTTCCTAAGGAACATTAGAAGTGGATTAAGACCCTACTAGTCTTTCAGAGTGTTTAAGGTAATCAGGATACTGCTTCTCAGTTGTAGAACCTGGTTAGAATTCCACATCCACTCAGGGCAGTGGAAGAGAGTGGCTAAGTGTCCAGCCTGAGAAGATAAACTCTGCCACCCCTGGGACTAACCTGGGCTCTCTCACTGGTTTCAGGGTTCCCAGCAGTAAGAGAGGGCGATTCCTAATAGATAAGTGCTTTTCAAATGTCTGCTGATGTCACATTTCCTTGCAGTCACCTTCTCTCTGCCTTATCTTCCACATGTATAAATACCAACTGCGTAAGATGAGGAAGAGAATTAAATGAGATAATCCAGGTAAAGCTCTTAGAAGAGTGCCCAGCAGACAGTAAGCACTCTGTATATGCGCCCGATTATCGTCTATTCTGTGATTTTAATTTACTCAAAAAATGAATGCAGATTCAGTAACTATTAGTATAAATAGTGCATTTGTTGATATACTGCTAACAGTTTATTACTAACAGTTTGTTACTCATCTCATAATCGTAAGTGAACACTAATATCTGTGGGTCACCAGATTGTTTAAGGTTTTCAATAACTTTTTCTTCCAACTCTTTTTTTGTAAAAATTTCTTTTTTTCTGAGTATGAATGCAACCCTTGCTCTTTGAAAAGAAGAAATAATCCAATGACACAATTGTTTTACATGGAAAGTAAACATGTCTCATCGTTTAATACCACTATATATAATGACTATAAAATAACCAATGATAAAAGGCTAATACATATTCTTCCAGACTCTTTTCTAATCTAGAAAGTTGTGAATTCTTAAGAGACAGTATCCAGAAGAACTGACCCTGATACTGTGAACTATGGAACATTTTCCTCGTAAACTGCAAGAGTTCTCTGGGTTTCCTCCTGCCAGGGAACCCCTCAGGGATGCAGGGCTATAGGGCAGGTACCACCATACTTTTCACAACCAACATTTTCGTGCAGGTGGTAGCAGGTAAAAAGGAACACCGAGGGCAACCTGGAAAGGGAAAGGAAATTCTTTAAAAAAGAGAGAGAATCCTCATGTTTTACTTTCACACTTAAGAATCCCAAAGCGGTTACTCCAATTCCACACAGTTGGGAGACTGAGTCTTGAAGTGCCTAAGCCAGTCTGAGGACTGCTATGTTCAGGACTCGGGGTTTGTAAAGTCAGTGGCTAGGTTTTCTTGTGGGAACAGATGAACAATTTTAATTCAGTAAACATCCTTCGAACATCTCCCTCATAAACATCTCACAGAGGTAAGCCCCATTCCCCACCCCATGAGGTTTTGTTGCTCGTGGGGGAGCGGTGCTTGTTTTGCTTTCCAGGAACATACTGGGAAGAAGTCTTGCTCATCAGCTAACTGGCTTGAGTCCTGAAAACAAATGTGGCGCGTGCGAGAAAAAGCACTCCCCTGGGTGTCAGAGGACTGCTCCCCGTTTCCTTCTCTAGCTGTATAAAGTAGAGCGAGACATTTCATATCTCTGAGTGTCAGTTTCTCCATCTGTAAATTGGCAATGACACTATCTCATAAGGGTTTCTTTTTTGATCAGTAAATGAGGTAGATAATGTATATAAAAGCACTCTGTAAATTTAAACGTCATTTACAAACATGGTGTTAGGAGTTATTATTTTGCACAGTTGCCACTCATAATCAGTTTATTTCACCAGGTAGTTCATTTAAAATACTACAAGTACTACTCCTTAAGAAACATGTGCAGACCAAGTGATTTTAAATGATACTGTAAAACCCAACAACTATTCTAATATCAGTTTCTATATTATTCCTAACTCAAGTGACAGAATATTAATGCCCTATATTCACTCAGAACCTCAGCAAAGTATGAGTTAAATGCCTTGCATTTACTGTATACAAGATGTCCAAGGAAACAAACTCATTTATCATAATGAAATTTGAAGGGAATATCTCACATTACACTTATCAAAGAAGACAAATAACAACTTTTTGAAAACAAAACTGACAAACTAAAAAGCAGAAGCTGACCAAATTTCTTATACATTTACCCCAATATAAACTGTTCCACATAGCAGTTGTGTTGCTTATTACTAATATAGACTCAACACCAAAAATATAATCTTACAGATTTTTTAATATTAACAGAATTTTAAATTTCCCTTATATCTGAGCTTCTATTTTGTATTAAAGAGATGCTGCATCTTTGCAGTGGTAATTGGTAACTTTCATAATTGGAATCAGGGGATAACCTCCTATCCCACCAAAACTGCAGAAAATTCTATAGCTAAAGAATAACTTTATTTGTTCTCTCATGAAGAAACTATCAATATCCATGTAGAATAATTATCAGCAACCATGAAACACATACAACTTTTTTTTTTTTTTTTTTTTTTTTGCGGTACGCGGGCCTCTGTCGTGGCCTCTCCTGTTGCAGAGCACAGGCTCCAGACGCGCAGGCTCAGCAGCCATGGCTCACAGGCCCAGCCGCTCCGCGGCATGTGGGATCCTCCCGGACTGGGGCACGAAGCCGTGTCCCCTGCATCGGCAGGTGGACTCCCAACCACTGCGCCACCAGGGAAGCCCAACACATACAATTTTAAATATCATACCTTTCACTTTTCTGTTGAGCATTCATTATACTGTAATAAGATTTTAACATTATATTTTTTAAAAATCTCAATTGTATTAACTAAAATATATTCAAGAGTGTAAAAATCATGGCATCTTGTTAGCTAAACCAAGTTGGGCACTGTGTTAACTAGCTTCTAAGTAATATTCATGAAATAGACTATGTGATTTAATGTTCTTGTGCACATCTTCAGAACACATATGCCTGCACAAGCTACTGGGACAGACACTTTCATGTGTTTATTCAACAGGTATTTTGTATCTATTGTACTCTGTGCCAGGAAATAAGAGGGGATGAGGTTAACTCAGTGGGCAAAAGAGTCATGGTCTCAGTCCTTTAAAAATATATATTTTAGGGCTTCCCTGGTGACGCAGTGGTTGAGCGTCCGCCTGCCGATGCAGGGGACACGGGTTCGTGCCCTGGTCCGGGAAGATCCCACATGCCGCAGAGCAGCTGGGCCCGTGAGCCATGGCCGCTGAGCCTGCGCGTCCAGAGCCTGTGCTCCGCAACGGGACAGGCCACAAGAGTGAGAGGCCTGCATACCGCAAAAAAAAAAAAAATATATATATATATATATATATTTTAGATAAGCAAAAAATGTTTATAGAAAGCTTTTTTTTTAAAATTTATTTATTAATGGCTGTGTTGGGTCTTCGTTTCTGTGTGAGGGCTTTCTCCTGTTGTGGCAAGCGGGGGCCACTCTTCATCACGGTGTGCGGGCCTCTCACTATCGCGGCCTCTCTTGTTGCGGAGCACAGGCTCCAGACGCGCAGGCTCAGTAGTTGTGGCTCACGGGCCTAGTTGCTCCGCGGCATGTGGGATCTTCCCAGACCAGGGCTCGAACCCATGTCCCCTGCATTGGCAGGCAGATTCTCAACCACTGCGCCACCAGGGAAGCCCAGAAAGCATTTTTAAAGACATAAATGAAAATTTCAAAAATGTGAAATAAGACTTTTGAAATATTTAAAATACAGGTATAGCTGAAACTAAACTTATGCAACTTGCTCATTCTCAACAATTTAAAGACATAACTATGAAGACAATGAGGGAAATACATCTTCAGTTGTCTGTGTAATTACAAAATTTTTCTGAATTTCAATAACTGGTGTCATCTATGACATGAAGATATAACAGCTTAGAATTTAAATCATGCTGCAAAGTCGAATAAACCTGTAGTGGATTCCCAGCTCTCAGCAAATTGGAAAAACACTATCCATCTCCAGGGGTGCTCAGTAAGGTGCCTGAGACACAGTGAGTGGGTTCTCAACAAAGGCAAGTATTTTCTCACATGATACTTATGGTTTTACTCATGTTGGTAAACATACACACTCTCCGTAACTATCAACAGGAAAATCTGTAAATGAGAGCTACTCACTTTTAACTTCACTGCCCTTAGTCTGTCCTGGCCCAAAGAAACTCCACTATGGCCACGTCATCCTGCCCTGCAACCAGAGATATCTCACCCCTCCCAATCCCTGTCCAAATTCAAAACTTGCCTGCTTAGGGACTTCCCTGGTGGTCCAGTGGCTCAGAATCCAAGCTCCCAATGCAGGGCACCCAGGTTCGATCCCTGGTCAGGGAACTAGATCCTGCATGCCGCAACTAAAAGATTCCTCATGCTGCAACTAAGACCCAGCGCAGCCAAATAAATAAATACATATTAAAAAAAAAAAAGACAAAAAACTTGGGACTTCCCTGGTGGCGCAGTGGTTAAGAATCCGCCTGCCAGTGCAGGGGACAAAGGCTCGAGCCCTGGTCCGGGAAGATCTCACATGCTGCAGAGTAACTAAGCCCACGAGCCACAACTACTGAGCCTGCGCTCCGCAACAAGAGAAGCCACTGTAATGAGAAGCCCACATACCACGACGAACAGTAGCCCCTGCTCGACACAACTAGAGAAAGCCTGTGCGCAGCAATGAAGACCTAACACAGCCAAAAAATTAATTAATTAAAAAAAAAAAGAAAAAGCTTGCCCACTTAAACATCCCAATCCTATGTTCCATCCTCTACTTTTTTAAGGCAGTAAATAGCTATTTTGATGAATGTATCTGTTCTTATGTGCTAGTAGCTTAACATACTACTCAATCCAGAAAACACACTTGTATGTTTAAAGAAGACCTATATTCTGGGTAAAATGGCAAATTAAACATTACTTTTGTTCCCTTCCAAAATTCCACTAAAGGAACTTTTGAAAAGGCATACACCAATGAGGTAAAAAACAAGATAGAAGAGAGCAGCAACAAAATTTTGGAAGCCGTAAAGCAAATGGGCAGTGACAACTAGCCCAGCAGATACAAGGAAGTTGAATCCTAAGCAAAGAGTGGAGAAGGCCAAGAAATGATTACACCATAAATAAGTACTCAAAGGTTCAGGAACCAGAATTGAAGGCAGAGTACTTACGGAAAACGAGGTGATGGTGGCGGGGTAACAACAAATATGTTTGGTTAGAAGCCTTTTTAACAAGTGAGTGTATCCACCATCCCCTGTCCTACCCTGGCAGGAGAGGAGCAAGGCTAGCCTCTGAATGTAGACTGGGTTAGAGATACCCACCTGGAGAGAGGAGGATTAAGTGAATGTTTTTATAGGGAATGTTGGACCTCCAAGCCCTCTGTTCACCTACCATCCAGCACACTGACCTATGTCCTATAGGCAGAAGAATGGAAGACCATTTTCCATAAAGTAGAAAGAAAGAAAAAGAAGTAAAAAATAACAGAAAAGATGAGGAATTTAGGGGTCCAATCCTTTAAGTTCAAATTCCAAATAACAGGAATTGCAGAGAGAGGACATTATACAAGGAGAGAGAAAGAGACAGAGAGAAACAGATCACCTACAAAACATTAAAGGTCAAAACACTTAAAACTAATGGAACATGGGACTTCCCTTGTTGCACTGTGGTTAAGAATCCGCCTGCCAATTCAGGGCACACAGGTTCGAGCCCCGGTCCGGGAGGATCCCACATGCCACGGAGCAGCTGGGCCCGTGTGCCACAACTACTGAGCCTGCACTCTAGAGCCCACAAGTCACAGCTGCTGAGCCTGCGAGCCACAACTACTGAAGCCTGCATGCCTAGAGCCCGTGCTCCGCAACAAGAGAAGCCACTGCAATAAGTCCACGCACCATGACGAAGAGTAGCCCCCACTTGCCGCAACTAGAGAAAGCCCGCGCTCAGCAATGAAGACCCAACACAGCCAAAAATAAAAATAAATAAAAATTTATTTTAAAAAAAGCTAATGGAACAATGCCTTTTAAACTTTTGAGGAAGATGTATTTTCAACCCAGAATTCAATCAAACCATCAATCAAATGTGAGAGTAGAATAAAGACATTCTCAGATTTACAAAGTCTCAAAATTTTTTATATCCTATGTTCTCTTTCTCAGGAAATAAGGAAATGAAGCAGAAAATATACAAAATAAAGAATCCTAACGTGAGTTCTAACAGAGGAAAGAGGCAAAGGCATTCCAGGATGATGGCAAACGGAAACTCTAAGATAATAACTATGAACCTGGCTGAAAAGATATCTGTCTAGATTAGGTGAGTAGGCGGCAGGAGAGATTTCTTCAGAAAAATGAAACTGATAGAATGCCTTATGGGTCAAAATTGCTGGAGCAGAGATTTAGACAATTTGGGGTTGAGTAGGTTGTGAGTGTAAATGAAACTAACAACAATAAAAACCAATTAACTTCCAGAAAAAACATTATGTAGTTGCAGGAAAGTAATCATGATATAATACATGGCTCAGCTGTGACTAGCATTTTCATAATCATAAAAATAAAATCATGGAATACTGATCTAACAAGTTAGAATGGAATTGTGTTGGGAGGATGGGAGGAGGGGACAGAAAGGGTGCGTGTCTGGGGAAAAGGTGTGAAAATGAGCTAAAACACCATCTTCCATACAGAGCAGTCAATAGGTCATGCCTAAAACAAAACAAAAAACAATCAAGAAATAGTAACAGAAGAGTGTTATTTAGAGACATGAATATAAATACTAAAAGAAACAGCAAAAATAGTCGAAAGTAGTTGCCTTTCGGAAGGGGGAAATTAAACAGACTTTTTGTCATTAGACTTTTATTTTTCATTAAATGTTTTATGGAACTAGTTGACTCTAATTATGTATGAGTAAGTTTGATGAAACTAAAAACTAGAGAGAGAAAGAGGAAAGAGGGAGGGCAGGAAGGGACGCAGAAAAGAAGGGTGGGAGGGAAGAAAGCAGGAAGGAAGAAAAAAGGCTTTCTAGATATCCAAAACACTAATCCAAAGGGCAATGGTGTGAATTTATGAGTTTGGCTTGGCGCTAAGCAGGAACTCTTTAGGAATCCTCCGTCTTGTCTGCTCACTTCTTTCTCTCTCTCTTTCTCATGTAAACATCTCTTTACAGGTTCTGCTTTAGACTGAACACTTATACACATTTATAAGTGGAATCTGAAACTCTCCTCAAGTTAATATTTTGACTGAACTAAATCCAAAATTCCTGCCAGGGTTAAAAAAAAATCTGAAAAAGAAAGTGATCCTAAAATAAAGCTCAAATAATAAATAATTAATTTTTTTAGAAATTGAAAAGAACACAGCACTGGTGAAGCGGGGGAAGCCCTAGCAGATATTAACACCTATTATAAGACAATAATTAAAAGCGTGATACTTTTGCCCACCTGAAAATTAGATAAATGGACACAAATAAAACATGGAGAAATATACCAATTATATATAAAATATTAGTTTATGAAGAAGCAGCCATCAAAAAATAATAGGGGAGGAAAAAATTTAAGCAACTAGATGATGTAATTGACTAGCAAGAATGTATTTCTCTCTAATCCTTACCAAAGACCCCATAATATACCTCAAGAACATCAAAGAATTAAAAATGCAAACATCAGTAACAGAAGTATTACTAGAAAATAAAGTGGAATATTTATCAGTACTCTGGGATAATAACTTTCTATGGGATTTGAGGTTGTGGAAGAACTCTCAAAGAAAAAGACAACCAAATCTGATTATATAAAATTTGAAATCTCTATGCAACAAGAAAGAATGATAAATACTAAAAATTAAAGCAAGAGATTGGAAGAAAATATTTGCACAAAACATAATAGACATTAGGTAGGTACACAAAATTATGTGAATAGACAACCTCAACTGATAAGACGATATACAGAAAGACAATCATAGGAGATAAAATATTCTCAATAAAAATATGAAATGATAGTATCTGCTCTTTAGCAAATAAATACAAATTAAAAATAAGATACTAATTTAGACTTATTAACGTAGACAAAAATGAGGGGGGGAAATCACAATACAATGTTTATCGATGCTTTAGTTACTAGATGGAAAGAATAAAATTGAAAATACTATTGTGTATTTATGCTGCTGTCAGTGGTAGGTGTAGGTATCTAGATGTCAACAGAAAGGAGAAAATGTTCGTGGCACTCTAAGTTTCAGCAAAGGGCAATTAATACCTTGAGAAGTTTTCTAATTAAACAACAACAAAATTATGCTGACTACATGGAATTTTCTTCTACCAACTGTTAAGCTTTTCAGATGAGTTGACACTACTATAGTTTTGACTCTTTAAGGGATAAGCTTCATCCTCTAAAGAGTTCTACATTTCCAAAAGGAGAAAAATATTACAGTTCACCACCATAGCTTTTTATTAAAAAATTCTCATTCTCAATGAAAACATAAAAGTTGACATAATTTACAAAAGTATTCAATTGGATTCACAGTGGTTAAACGCGTCACCCACCTACACTGCAGCAATAAACCAAGCTCGAACTGTGCAAAATAGAAAATGTAAGAACAAATGTTTAGAATTATTTCCTCACCATTCATATACTCCCTATATACAATATTTATAGTAAAAGCAAGAAAAAAATGAGAACATATATTGAGTATTACTTGCAATACCAAGGAATATGCCAAAGCATGGAAGTAAAGATGTGAGAAAACACTGCAGATGGTCATCATAGGACACCCATGTCCATTCACGTAAAAATCACACTTCCAGTCTGAGTTATATTTCACTTGCACTCTAGTCTTTAATTCCAGTTTTTAGTATCAACGTTGTTTTGAGATGCTGGATGGTGTAGATATGTTTATGTTGACTTAAATGAGATACAGCAGAGCATTCTACACCTCCATCTACATCTAGTAAACGCTGCCCCATGATGACCTAATCCTCCCTTCTCTGCGATCAGCCAAATGGATGGTATCCTTTTTTTCTTTTTTTGAACCAGGGACTGAACCTGGGCTTTGGCAGTGAACGTGCCAAGTCCTAACCACTGGACTGCCAGGGAATTCCCCAATGGATGGTATTAGCATCCATTGGGGAATTAGCATGAGTTGAGCTGCTAAACCAGGTAGAGGCTACCAACTGCAATACAAGTGCTGCATCCTCTCTCAGCAGAGCTGAGAAAGTGAAGTGGAAAGATGAGAAGTCAGAGCAGACACTGACCTCTAAGCAAAGGTTCTGCAACCTTGGTCTATAATAAGACCCAAAGGCAAATCTGTCAAGCGCCCTCCTAGGCCATAATCATCAGATTCTTAAAATTAACTCTTAAAAAGCTGTAATATAATCTCATGATTTTCAGAGCTTTAAGTTTACATCATTTTACTGTATATTACATATTAAAATATTAACAAATTAGCTTCTAGCAATGGCACATTGAAAGAGACACACAGAAACTTCCTTCCCTGTTCCTCAGCATCTATTTTATTCAATAAATGAAGGAGTCATTTTCTTGTTCTCTCTTTGCCAGTGTGTGCACTCACATACTATAAACACACACCACGCACACACACACACATGCATGTGAAGGATGGGTCAGTTTTGAACTACAGAGACCAAAAGATCTTCCTTTGTTTAAAAAGAGGTCCCTTGTCTTATAACCAAAGCCAGGCTCATAGCTTCTATTTTTATATAAATCGTGTTTCATAAGAGTGGGACACTTTCTCTGACCTTAGATTAAGCTGCGTTCCTGACTCCATGATCTCACACTTTCTTATACCTCCTCTTTCCTAATATTCATCATATTCCATTGTTAATTGTTTCATTGCTTGTCTTCTTTGCTTGCCAATAAGCTCCATGGGGTCAAGGGCTGTACTTACTGTGTTTGCCATGCACCCCAAAATGTCCAGCTAATAGAAGAGGCTCAATAAATATCTGTTGAATAACTATGCTTGCTAGACTGATTATGTCTTTCAATCCTTTTTGATGAGGCTAGGTGTCCTGTACACCAAGATGAAGAAGACAGTCATTGCCCTCAAGGTGCTCACAGGCTGGTAGGGAGGATAATGATAAAAAAATGTAATAATAGGGGGACATATGGGTTTACTTTCTGAGCTCAGTAGAAAATGGTGAACTCAACTGGATAAGGGGAAGGGAAGGCTTCCTAGAGAAGGTGATGTCTGAGCTGATTCTAAACGGTTTAACAGGGGTTAGCGGGCAAGGAGAAGGGGAAGGGACCAGGCAGAGACAACCTGAGCAAAGGCATAAAGCATTGAAGGTATAGGAACTAGAGCAATTTGGTACTGCAGGAGTGAACCAAACATATCAATATGTGCTAGGAGTTTTACCAGATTATTCTTTAGGTGACTAACATTTCCGACAATGACCTGACTCAAATTCAGTGTTTTTCCTTTTGAAGAAAAATAATTATTCCCCATTTCAATGAATCAGATAATATATTTTCCTGACACAGTTAATCTGTCTCATCCTATTAGACAGTCATTTAAAGCTTTAAGACAGCACCTCAAAGTTTCATCTGGCATAAGATTTTTCTGGAAAATCTTACTCTCCTAGGAAGTTTACTGATTCTTATAAATTCACTGATTCCCCCCCCCCCCCCGGCTTTTATCTACAACTATTCCAGGAATTTGGCATCTCTCCCCCAGTTATCAAGATAGTAAAAAGCCAAGCCAGAAACATCTGCCTCTCTCCAGCAATCCTGGTCAGAAGCCAGCCAAGGAATTTGGGCCAGGCTCCCCATTGGCCACACCAGGAATATGCTATGAAAGACAAGGGGTGAATATCACTATATCAAGCCTGCTGGGATTAAGGCTCAGGTGCTCCTCTGTTCCACAGTTCCCATGGCTTCTTGCTAATCTGAAAAATTCCAATAGGCTTGGTCACCCTCAAGGGCATAATGGTTCAGGGCAACGGGTCTTAAACCATAGCATGGATCAAAATCATCTGGGGAAAATGTGTTGAAAATGTCGATTCATGGGCTCCACTTTTAAAGATTCTGTTCTAGTAGATCTTGAAAGTTGGCCTGGACTTCCCTTTCTGTTTTCTTTTTGTTGTTGTTCCTTGGTTCATAGAGGATGTTTTAAAATATCTCAGGCAATTCTGATCTTATAACCTACAGGCTACATACTGAGATTCACTGGAACAGTCTGGGGCCTGTCAAAGGCTTATAAAAAAGGGAAAGGGGAGGATGGAGAGAAGAGAGAGAAAATGTAGCTTAATATCACAAAATTGTTTACCATTTAACAAGGGTAAAGCCTTGAATTGCAGCAAAGACCAGCACTTCTGTCGGTGGTCTGGACAGCCTGGGTGTTTGGTTAGCTTTCTCTACTGTGCACCCCACTCCACTCATCCTAGCCAAGCCTCACCTGGCTCTTCTGCGACTAATCTTCCCAGGATGAAGGCTACTGTCTTCTTGCTCTCTGGTTGGCTATTTGAAATCCTTAAGGGCCTTAATGCCAGCTTTCTGGGCTTCACTCATCAGGGCAATGATCTGGGTTAGAAAGAAACGGCAAGGCCCTCGCAGAGAACGCTGTCTTCCAGAGAAATGTAGTGGATGATGTGATACTCAGATCCCTTCACGACCAAGGCCCCTGTTCCCCCGGCTGCCAGGAACATTGGCTGCGGAAGGTTCACAGCTCCAGGAATTGCCCTTGACTAAAGGGAGTTGCTTTGTCCAAGATTACACTTTCTGCCTGAATGCAGGCCACGTGATGTTGGCGATACAGTGACCAGCTCCCTTGCTTCATGGTGGCAGAATGATTCTGAAGGGCCATCCCACCTCCAAAGCTCCCCACTGTTGAGACCACCATTGTACGTGCGCTGCAGTTAATTCTTCCCTCTGCGTAATCCTGCTGCCCTCCCTCCCTGCCAAGTGTTATTCCCAGGGCACCTCCTCATAAATTTGTGTGCAAATCTCAGTTTGTTTCCAGGAAACCTGACCTAAGGTACTGGACTTGCCTCTTTTAGTCAAGTAGTGAGAGCACAGCATACTGGGCCTCTGCACCTTACTTCTTGGGTAACGTTGGGTGGTCCCCTAATCTCTCCCAGGGTCTCTTTCCTCATCTATAGAATTCGAATACAGACAACAATAGTAATAATACTTATTATATCTGTTTTGCCAGGCTTTTATGAGAATTAAAGGAGAAAATATCCATGAGAGTACTTTGTAAGTAATGAAGAACTGTACAGTCTTGTCAGCTGACATCACTATATGTTGGTTTACCATGTGATAATCAGGAAAGAGGAGAGGAAGAAGTGGGATATCTTCTAATATTATACAATTCATCTTACACACTGTGCCTGACTTTATCTGAAATTAAAAGATTTGTGTCACTAGTCAATACACCCAGGCACATAATAGAAAATTTTAAAAAAAAACAACCCAGGAGGTAAGACATGCATTGCTGCAACCCTGAAACTGAAACAGAAGTGACAACAATCCTTGTTCACTCTTTTTCCATATGAAGATAGCAGGAGAGTTATTTCCACTACTCTGAAAAGTCAGAATTCACATGATTACCCAAAAGGTTATGCAATGAGCAATGAAATGTCATTTTATATCTCTGAACAGAGAAACAAGTAAAACAACTGGGTATACAAAATGGGGAACACTTTTCTAAGCAACTTGTTATTTCTGGATTACCTTGATACCGTATCCACTAAAAAGAAAAAAAAAGTACATTAACTGAAAACATTTAATTAGCTCAAGAAAGATAACTGGAAATTACCAATCCTAAAACGTCTCCCTACTAAAAATTACCAAATTATTGAGTCTTACAAAGAACTTGAATGAGATGCACAGATAATGTCTGGTATCCACAGACTCAGAAGGAGTGACCAGCAAATGACTTACCCTGACAGACGGTTTCATTATCAGCAAAAGTCACAGAATGGTTAGCATTCGGAGGCTTAGAGACCTACCAGAGCCCCTAACTCTCGCAATGCTCCGCTCTCAGGGAAACCACAGTCAAAATGAGGAGGCCAGACAAACCCACATGCAATATTAACCAAAACCCTTCCCTGTATTGTTCTCTGAGCACTGAATGAATTACAGGCAGGCATAGAGGAATTTAGACCAAGGGGTAAACATGTGGGCTGGATCACCCCGGAAGGCTTCATGTCAAGTCTCATATAATGAGAAACTATAAATATCTAGATTTCCTGGTAAAGCTAAAGAAATGCTGAATGAAACATTTTGTTTGTACGTGGAGAAAACATTTCAAAACTTCTAGTTTTAGATATTTGAACATTTTCAAACTTCCAGTGAGTTTGCTGATTCATTTAGGTACAACATTAATTCAACGTCTATAATCCTTACATGGTCCAAAGTAGAGGCCCCTGAGGAAAAAGAGAATTAGACCGTGTTTGCTGAAGAAAACTCAGAGAATTATTCAATGCCAAGGTAGGCCGAATCATGAAATGATGAGAATAGTGAAGAGTTGGGGTCAGATTTTTTTTTTTAGGGGGGGGAGGTGGGGTTGTTAGTCAAAAATATCTTTGTCGGGACCAAAGGAATCGACCTGAAAATAGAAATGAGGGCCCGAACCAGGAAACCTGAATCATTTTGCTCAGCAAAAATCAAGAAAACAGGGGACACAGCAGGGCCAGCTTCACTTACCAAGATTCTGGAAGTTAGAAGCAGGAGGGGCTGGTAAGTACCTGCTTTGGGGTGAAACCAGAACAAAATGGTCCCAGAAGGCAGATTCTAAACCAGGAGTATAAGATCTGGAGCTGTTATGGACCTGCCTGCATCTGTTAGTAAATCTTCTACCACCAGACTCTGCTCTGTAGATTAATACCCCCTGGCCAGCCTTTCTGCTTCCCCGTGGGAGCGATACTACAGATCTTAGCGACAAAATATTGAGTGCATCTAAGAAACACGAGGTGCTAAACTGAGGCACTGGGAGGACAGTTGTGTGGAAGCTGTGGGAACCTTCGGTCACTCCATTAAAATGTTTTAAATTCCCAGGAGAGATGTTCTGATTATTCTAGGTTTATTCCTAGACCAACCAGGTATTTCTTGGGGTGAAGGTGGGGGGGAGGGAGGGGTGCCACAGCACAACAGGACCAGAGGGAGCCCCATCTCATGTATTGGTTGGGCTATTCCTGGTTGAGGGAGAATTGTCAGGATCAGGAGAGTGACTCTACTTTGAGTTCACCACAGTGTCTAAAACATCATTCATTCATTCATTCATTCACTCGTTCATTCATAAAGACACCATATCAGAGCAGAGTGGTTAAGAATGCAAGATCTGCAAAGGGAAAAGGTGAGGAGGAAGGATAAATTGGGAGTTTGGGATTAACATATACACACTACTATATATAAAATAGATAATCAACAAGGACCTACTGTATAGTACAGGGAACTCTACTCAATATTATGTAATAACCTATGTGGGAAAAGAATCTGAAAAAGAATCGATATATGTATATGTATAACTGAATCACTCTGCTGTACACCTGAAACTAACACAAAATTGTAAATCAACTCTAATATAAAATAAAAATCATATCAAAAAAAAATTTTTAAAAGCAAGCAAGGTCTGGAACCTGACGCTTGGGATCAGTTTCCTGGCTCTGACAATTACTAACACTGCACTTCCTTCACCAGTGAAAAGTAGTTAACTATAGTACCTACCTCACAGAATTGCAATAAGGAGTAAAAGACTTGATTCACGTAATGAGCCTAGAATAGTGCCTAGAACATAATACGCACTCAATAAACTTTAGCTATTGTTAGTATTCATTCAAAAATGTTTCACGAGTACTGACTATATGCCAAACGCTGTGTGAGATCCTCATCATCCTTGAAACCAAACCAACTCTTCCATTTATGTTCCTACCTTAGTCATTAACTAGAAACGCGGGAGTCATCCTAACCTCCTCCTTCTCCCTCATTGCCCACTTCTGGGTTCTGTGGCCAGGTTCCACCTACTGAACATCTGTCAGCTCCTTCTCTCTTTTCCATTCCTCACTGTCACTACTTGACTCGAGCCTTCTTTAATTTCTCATCTTGAATATTACAACAATCTCTTCTGTGTCTCCCTAAGGCCAGTGCCACTCTCATCCAATCTATTCTCTCTCTTGATTCTAAGTTGTCTTTTTAAAACAGGTATCTGACAATATCATTCGATTGACTAAAGTCCTTTACAGGATAAACTCTGAGCTCTTACATGACACACGGACCTTCATGACCTGGCCCAGCCTGTCTCTCCAGGCCCCTCCCCAGCTGGTGTCCACCCCCAAACAGGCTGATCCTTCTGCTGGGTGGTCTAGTCCTCCATCCGCTGATGACTCCTCCTCTTACATTAAGGTTCATTATTTAATGAATACTTACTGCCTAACACTTATCATGACTGAAGCCTGTGCCAAGTTCAGGGAGTACAATGATGAAGATCACACTCAACCCCTTCTCATAGAAAAAGTAATTTTGACGCTCTTGAGAGAGAAATAAAGTATGGAAATTAAGGTAAAGTTGTCTCCAATTTACCACTGTTTCCGTCACTAGTTGGATATCTTACGGAATTGGAGAAGCTGAATATATTCTGGTATCAGGTCCAAAAGCACCTCAGCATGATTCCAGTCCCAACAGTGGATTTACTCATTTTGAGTCATACAGCTATAATGCATTAGAAAAGGTTGATTTGAACTATAAAAAACAGTGATCAGAAAGTTGCTTCAATATAGAGTTATAACGTTTTTATGCCATTAATCAGTCACTTAAAAATGCCTGTGACTGTCTAGGGGTAATAACAGGCTAGACTTATTTTTACATGGTTATTAGATAACATGAAATATAGTCAATTCAGAATCTCTAAAAATCATGCCTTTCTAATTAATATATTTTTAAATCACTTATTGAAAGAAACACTGACGAATAAGCTCAACAGGCTGCCTACAAAGACAAGTAGATGATTAAACCCAAAACCTTCCTCGTTCTTCCAGAAATGATGACGCACTTCATTGAAAATTCCAGATCTGCAAGAACTTCAGTCATATTGGGACAGAGGCTCTACTGTGGGCATAGATCTGTCATTGCACTCACCTCCTTCTATTAGATTTTGCAGTGGATTTGCCAGGCTTCTACACCAGTCTTTAGGGCTCTTGTCAGCAAGATCTTGTCTTATTCTCAACTGTATAACCAGAGCTCGGTAAAGAGACTGGCACAGAGAAGGTGCCCAATGACTGTCTGCTGGGCTGAATTCAGCTCAACTCAGCTCCAACAGTGATGCTGTCCACTTCTCTATTGTGCCCCTTCCTAAGAGCTGCTAACCTGCTGCAACAGACCTATCAGCTTCAACATTTTAATTTCTTAGCTCCAATTGGTATCCACCATCTTCACAACTTTTCATGTGGCACTAACTTACTAAAGACAAACTGTCCAAAATATCTTGATTCAGAGTGACATACAATCACCAGGTAATGTGACATACTTCTACAACACCATCCCAATGAAAGTAATAACAAACCAGTTATTGAAGAGTGAAATTAATTTTCTCTTGGGCCTCTGTGGCAAAGCGCATGATTTTAATGGTTATCTTACATCAGTCTAGTGACCCTAGCTGGTATGCTGTACCATCAGGTGCTCTTGGAAACAAAACTTTAAACTGTTACTTCCTATACCACCAGCCCCAGTTTAGCAGCGCCTGCATTTCACATCTTAATTTTATTTTAAATACAGCCAGAGCAAACCTCACTTTTCAAAAGTTCATTAACAAAGTCTCACAAGAGAGTAGCGCTATGACTCATTTTTGGATACCCGTGTGGAAATAACAACTCCTCCCTTTGCTGAGAAACGGCTTAAACAAGTGCATGAGAACCACAGGAAGTAATACAGATCTTGGCTACTATGAGCCGAGTCTAGATAGAATTCCCTCTCGGGACGGTGTGGTGCTTCTACGCGCTGCCACTACCTGTTGTCCCCATTCTTCTAAAAAGAAAACAGTCTTATGTGGGCTTGGAAGGAACTATTTCAAGGCAGTATCAACTTCTCCGTATTTCTTGGCTCCTGAGTCATACTGCCAAGTTCAAGTCAAGAAGTCTCCATTCTGGTATTTTGGAGAAAGTGCAACCTAATAGGAAGTGAAGAGATGATCAAACCGAAGTAATGCCTCAACTAATTTTTTTTTTTTTAAAAATCAGCCTTTCGACTCAAAAACAAAAGTAGTCTTGGGTGGATACTGTATAAGGGAAGCCTACAACAGGTTACCTCTGAAATCATTTCTATGAAGCCCTAAATGCGCAGTCCCTTGTCCACTGGGAGAAAAAGCAATCACTCCGCTCGGTATTAGGAACCCAAATGCCGTGTTCCCCGACGTGCCGAGAGGCGGCAAGAGACCCGACATCCCCCCAAAGGCATCCCTCGTGTCCCCGACCAAGCGAGTCGCCCCACAGCTCCCAGCGCACAGCCTAGCGGGGCGCGTCCTCGCTCCTAGGGGCGGTGAACGAGAGAAAAAGAGACCCAAGGGGAGAAACACAAACCAGGAACGGGACCGCGCGTGCGAACCGAGAAGCCCTCTCCAGTGGGCGCCCGTGCCACGCTGGGCGCCGGGCGGGGATGGAAACCCGTGGCGCGACTCCTGGCGGATGGGCTCCCGGCGCCTCCAGCAGCTCCACTGCGACCGCCCCAGCTCCGCGCCACTGCCACCGCCGCATCTGGGCGCCAGCCCGTCACTCCGGGCGTCGGAAGTTCCCACAGTACGGGACCAGGCCCCGCCCCCGGACGGCGGCGCCGGATCCCCGCGCGCCCCGCCCCGCCCCGCCCCGCCCCACCCTGCCCTACCCCGCCCCGCCAGCAGCCAGGGTGCTCCGAACCACTGGGACCCCTCCCGCTCTCGCTTCCGCTTCCTCCCACGCCTGTGCGCCCCCGGATGCTCTGGGCGGAGGAGCTGAGAGCCGCGGAGTGCGCCGCCCGAGGCACGTAACCCTTTTTCCTAGCCACCTCCTCCTTGGCCGCCCCCCAGCGCCGGGGGCGTGGCCCAAAGGCGCGGGACTTTCCGCCGGGATCCCCCAGCGCTGGTGACGTTTGCTGGCCGTGCCGGTGCGTTTCCCGCGCGGTTGTGAGTGCTGGGGTGACTGAGAGGGGCTGCGGCCGGCTCTGCACCTGCCGCGCGACCCTGTCGGCGGGTCCCCCCGAGGCTGAGCACCGCC